>NC_136367.1:962500-2400000 GCF_037039965.1 Doryrhamphus excisus | reverse complement strand
AAAAAATAAGTTCGGTTAATATTTAGATGGATTCTCCCAGCCCTTTTATTCAGTAATGAGTGACAGATGGAAAGTCCCCGGATTGAAGGGTAAACACGAGGAGCGTATGACGTCACACATGAAGCTGATGTTCACCTGCAATCCAGCAGCTGGTCGACGGCGGGAAGGGAAGGACAAGACGCACCCGACGAGAGCTGTCTTTTCCGGGCGGCCATGTCTCCGCACACCGCTTGAATTGATCCAGCGGTGAGTAGGTGACATATATATCATGTACGTATCGTCATATATGTTACGAAGTTACATAAGATACCATGTATAAGGTTTGTCACGCGATACCGGAACGGTAGACACAGGAAGGAGGCATTTAAAGACGTAAATTGTTACACTTTTACTGACAGTTTGCTACTAAACAACAAGAAAATACGTTAATCGTTTTGCTAGCTTTACAGTAGCTGCCATGTTTACTGTGCACGAGGGAGGCACGAGCATGGTGGTGGTAGACGACTACTATGTAACCCCCCCCACACACACACACATTCGTCCAATTGTTTATATGATTTTTCCAGGTATATTACATGTACTGTACATAGTGTATATAATACACATAGTACTTGTACATAGTGTATATAATATACATAGTACTGTCAGGATGTTGACACATGCAATAATCCATATATTGTACAATTATTTACAAAGGAATTATTATTTAAAATTTATAATAATAATAAATAATAAAAATAAATAATAAAAAATAAAATAACAATAAATAAATATTTTAATAAATATAAATAAATAATGTATCATTCTATTAAAAAATAAAAATGTAGAATTATTTTGTTTACAACAAAAGACAAATATATAATAGGATTTTATTTATTTATTCATTCATATCTATGCTACTAGTGTCACAACCACTCAAGTTGTACAGGGGCGTCAAACGGTAGCTGGCTATGTGGAGATGTTGCAGGGGGCATTCCTCCTCCTGACTGAAGGCCCTCGTCCGGCCGCACAGTCAGGAAATCTGGAGGATTTGGGTTTGAATCTCTGTTGGGCATCTTTGGTACCCCGGAATATCCCATATTCCAATATTTCATTTATACTTCATTTTTACTAAGCTGTGGTAAACCTCGAAACAGCTGTGATTTATTAACAATAATATGTGCGCACCAGAATAATAGCGTTGTAAAAGAACAATAACAATATTATTTGTGTTCTGCATCCTGTTGGTGTATTAGAGCGATCCATTTGTTCTCTGTTGTATGTTGAATTTTCTGTCAGTGCATTACTTTGCAGTGGCTATTGTCTCAACAATGTAACATTACTGGCACCTAGTGACCAGAGTAGAATTTTGCATATCATCACAATGTCTTTGAACGCATCTTTTGAATGCCTTATATTTGTATTTTTGTTTATTTTGACATTTTTGTGCTTGAAAATACGTACTTAATTTAGACTAAAATACATACAATTTGCTTAAATATGTAATTTCTTGACAGATAATATTCAACCACGAAACCACGTGTCGAGTGGTTAGCGTGAAGGCCTCACGCTAGTCACATTTATACTCTTTTTATTTACAACATATTGCGCAACTGCAGGGTCTTGAGACACATGCTAACTCGCAAACTAGAGAGCTAGCGACCTAAACGGTAGCCTTCAAGTTATTTCCTTTAAACTTAAAAAGCCAAAAACTTACCACTTCCACACGGATAGGGAGGCTTGAAAATACTTAATTTAGACAAAAAATACATACAATTTGCTTAAATATGTAATTTCTCGACAGATAATATTCAACCACGAAACCACGTGTCGAGTGGTTAGCGTGAAGGCCTCACGCTAGTCACATTTATACTCTTTTTATTTACAACATATTGCGCAACTGCAGGGTCTTGAGACACATGCTAACTCGCAAACTAGAGAGCTAGCGACCTAAACGGTAGCCTTCAAGTTATTTCCTTTAAACTTAAAAAGCCAAAAACTTACCACTTCCACACGGATAGGGAGGCTTGAAAATACTTAATTTAGACAAAAAATACATACAATTTGCTTAAATATGTAATTTCTCGACAGATAATATTCAACCACGAAACCACATGTCGAGTGGTTAGCGTGAAGGCCTTGCAGCTATGAGACCCGAGTTTGATTCCACCCTCGGCCATCTCTGTGTGGAGTTTGCATGTTCTCCCCGTGCATGCGTGGGTTTTCTTCCGGGTACTCCGGTTTCCTCCGACATTCCAAAAACATGCTAGGTTAATTAGCGACTCCAAATTGTCCATAGGTATGAATGTGAGTGTGAATGGTTGTTTGTCTATATGTGCCCTGTGATTGGCTGGCCACCAGTCCAGGGTGTACCCCGCCGAATGAATGAATGAATATCTTATTATATATGTAAGCAGAAGGGTATAGCATAGGCAAATTGTTTACCTAGCTGCTTTATTCTACGTATGAGTCATTCCTTGCTCCGAGCGTTCATCGCTTCCCCGGCTTTCCGTCACATTCCACGTTGCAGAACTCACAACCTTTCCATGTCTATGAAATGTTCTTTCCAGTCTTCCGACCACGCAGACTTCATGAGGCATAAATGTATTTATCTTCACCGTGTCAGCTACGACCTATCCGTTGTCCGCTAATGCTAAGAGACAGGACGCCATGACGCTGGCGTTGACAAGCTTTTAGTGTAGAAAATGGTGTAGGAGCCCCTGTGATTTACTTCCCTCTGGGGGAGGCCCTGACAGATGGGATGCGGGTGATTAGCTGGGCTGTGTAAAAAAAAAAAAAAAAAAAAAAAAAAAAAAAAAAAAACAACCAGGGAGCTTTAATGCAAAAATAAATGGTCTTCTGGTTGGTTTGTTTAGAGGTTAAAATGACTCCTTGCAGGTTAGCCGTTTATTTCATGCAGGGGTGGGCAAACTACGGCCCGGGGGCCACATCCGGCACGCCAAGTGTTTGAATAGGGCCCGTCCGTTCTGGCATCATGGCTTGAGCCAACATTTTTATGGTTTAGCTGTTTTATCAATTTTGTTATTTGATATGGTCTGTTGTTTATAAAATGCTCCTGAAAAAGTAATACAATAATAAACATAAAAAAAATCTAAAGAAATAAAAAAAATCAAAAAAAAAATAACAAATAATATAAAATAATAATAACAAATAATTCATTCATTCATTCATTTTCTACCGCTTTGCCTCACAAGGGATAACAAATAATATAAAATAAAAATAACAAATAATATAAAATAATAATAACAAATAATATAAAACAATAATAACAAATAATATAAAATAGTAATAACAAATAATATAAAATAATAATAACAAATAATATAAAACAATAATAACAAATAATATAAAATAAAAATAACAACTAATATAAAATAATAATAACAAATAATATAAAATAAAAATAACAAATAATATAAAATAATAATAACAAATAATATAAAACAATAATAACAAATAATATAAAATAAAAATAACAAATAATATAAAATAATAATAACAAATAATATAAAATAATAATAACAAATATAAACAAATATAAAATAAAAATAAATGTATTATTATTATAAATTTATAACGCACTTTACATCAAATAAATGATCTCAAAGTGCAGATTGCATGACACTTTTTACAGATACAACAATTCCAGGTGGACTCTTAGGCGTAAAATATAGAGTCTGGCCCCCGTCAATTTTGTTACATCAATGCGGCCCGCCAGTCAAAAAGTTTGCCCCCCCCTAATTTAATGTATCAAAATATGCAGTAAATAGTCCCTTGTTTTTAGATTCATCGGTTTAAACATGTAAATGCACACATATTAGGGACATTTATCTTATTTAGCTAACCCTTACTTTAAAGGATTCACCCTAAATTTATGTAAAACGCTCATACTCTGGTTTGCCGGAGAATAAGAAGACGTAGCAGAAGGGATCAGCATTGTAAATGACTTTCAGTAATGTGTGATTCGATACGGAAATGGCGATACTTCAGATACCGGCTCTTCTTAAATCAAAATATCGATACTTTCTATACTTCAGTGATTTGAGGTAATGCTTGTCTGTGAGATTTAAAAAAAACAAGAAAAAGTATTTGTATTTGTAAACAGCTTTTGATGTTTTTTTTAATGTCACGTTTTGACATGCTCATGAGCAAAATACAATATGTAAATTTGGCATTATATAGACCCCGCCAAAGCCCAGAGGGAGGCTGATGTCATTGCAGCGCCCCAATGAATGCGTTACTCAGACACAATGTTTTATGAAATTTGTTTTCATTTCATTTTTTCATGAATTTATGGTACTTTATGTTATGTAGTTGAGTAAGCTACAGTGCATGGGAATCCGATGTCCTTACAATCCAGGTCAAAGTAAAAAAAAATGATTCATGAATAGCATAGAGCGTGCGGTCTGTCTTTGTAAATTTGATTTCCAGGAGGCATTAAACAAGGGAACACTCTTCCACGCTCCAATGAGCAGCCATAAACGCAAAACAGCTCATTTGGTTCATATCCTTATGCAAAGATGCAATACTCGCTTTCTCTTTTCATGTATTCTTTCTCGTTAAAAACGTTGTGTACGTGCCAAAAACAACGACCTGTTTTTAAAATTAATGCATCTTCAATTTTTTTTTTCCGACAGCTGGTCGGGAACAATTAAAGGAAGCTACTTTCTCCCGCTACCTCCGAGCTCCGAGATCTCACCCTTCTTGACCACGAAGCATTACATCACAAGCTTTGTTAGAAGTTGACCTGCAGAGACCTGGTTCTGGTTTTTTTTTCCACTGAGGCGACATATGAGAAAAAAAGTCATCGGAGGTACGACATTTCCATGAAAGAAAAGTTCTCCGAGGTGACGGAGGTGATGGGGAACAAGAACACCAGCCCGCCTAAAGGTCCTGATACTGGGTCTGGACAGATGGAGGATGATGACATCAGCAGCGTCACAGGTAAACAGTTTTATGTCGACTGAAGCTGTCCACCATGTTGGTCGATGTTGACTTAAGTGAGCACTTAAGACTTAAGACCAGACTTGATGAGTTGGATTGACATACAGCACAAACTTTTTTTTATTTGTCACACTTTTTCACTGTTTCAGATTATTAAAAAAAAAATGAAAATATTCGTCAATGACAACACAAATTCAATTCAATTCAATAAAAAAAAAAAATCATTTTGAAATGCATGTTGGCAATATAAAAACGACCCCCATTGATTGGGGTTCAAATTGGGGAGAACATGCAAACCCCACGCCGAGGATGGAATTGAACTCGGGTCTCCTAGCTGTATACCAATACCTTATCAATGAATCCAATATTTCGAGAGTTAGAGCCTAGAAAACCAATTTATGACCTTCTAAATAGACTATTTAATAAACATTATTAGAGCCCTCTAGTAATGTAATAACACCCCTATAGTCACCTTTACATTCAAATTACTCAATATTGTAGACATAATAAGGGAAAATAAGACTTGTGCTTGTGTGTGTTGCTGTGTTCCTGAGACAGGAAGTCGTGGAGAACGTGCCAACTCCACACAGAGATGGCCGAGGGTGGAATTGAACTCGGGTCTCCTAGCTGTGAGGCCTGTGTGTTAACCACTTTTTAAAAAAATTGAGCAAGAAAATGCATCTTTTCATAGATGTAGATAGTGATTAATCATGATGAATTAATTTGAAAACCGTGATATTCAGATTAAAAATGTTACTTATGTCGCATCCCTTGTTAATATTACATGCACAATATTTAATATTTATTTCATTAAAGAGTGAAAAGTGCTCGAACAGTTAAAATGCATCTTTTCATAGTTGCAAATAGTGATTAATCATGATTAATTAATTTGAAAACCATGATTATTCAGATTAAAAATATTACTTGTGTAATTTCATGAAAGAGTGAAAAGTGCTCCAACAGTTAAAATGCATCTTTTCATAGTTGCAAATAGTGATTAATCATGATGAATTAATTAGAAAACCGCGATTATTCAGATTAAAAATGTTACTTATGTCGCATCCCTTGTTAATACTACATGCACAATATTTAATATTTATTTCATTAAAGAGTGAAAAGTGCTTGAACAGTTAAAATGCATCTTTTCATAGTTGCAAATAGTGATTAATCACGATTAATTAATTTGAATACCATGATTATTCAGATTAAAAATGTTACTTGTGTCATTTCATGAAAGAGTGAAAAGAGACAGTTAAAATGCATCTTTTCATAGTTGCAAATAGTGATTAATCATGATGAATTAATTTGAAAACCGTGATTATTCAGATTAAAAATGTTACTTATGTCGCATCCCTTGTTAATACTACATGCACAATATTTAATATTTCATTAAAGAGTGAAAAGTGCTCCAACAGTTAAAATGCATCTTTTCATAGTTGCAAATAGTGATTAATCACGATTAATTAATTTGAATACCATGAGTATTCAGATTAAAAATGTTACTTGTGTCATTTCATGAAAGAGTGAAAAGTGCTCCAACAGTTAAAATGCATCTTTCATAGTTGCAAATAGTGATTAATCACAATTAATTAATTTGAAAACCGTGATTATTCACATTAAAAATGTTGTGTAATGTAGTGCTCCAACAGTTAACGTTCATCATTGTGACTCATCCTTTAATATGAGTGCATGGTGTCTTTGTGACACTTCCCATGAGAGGCATGTTTGTGCCAACGCTGGTTCATCATTCATAACACTGTACTGTACTGTACTGTACTATGATCCCCGCATCATCACCAGGCCTATTTTGTCCTGGAGTTGATGTGGCTATGCAAGGCCTGACGTAATGAATAAGGACATGAGAAACAGCAGGTGAGTCTCATTGTTGCTTCTTTGTTTTTCTGGTATGTTACCAGGAAGTGTCTCCAGATATGGAGCGTCAAGCCTCAGCCCAGAGCTGCTGGCCTCCCTGCAGTCCCTCGGAGAAAACACAGACTACACACTACTGCCACACTCGCTGCACCAGGTGGGTGTGTTTGAGTTGGAAAGATGGCCCCTTCTTTTTTCTCCCAAATCCTCGGGGAGTGTGTGCTTTTATGAAGAGAGACCAAACAAGCTTCATGTCAGAGTGTATATGTGTCCACTAGGAATAAAAGAACTGCTGGTTTTGGCTTTTCCGTCCTATACCCCCACTCTAGGGTAGAAAGTTTAGAATAATACACAATATGATCAAGCGTTCACTCCTTGCAGGTTCTTCAAGGAAAACTCTACTTATGATTTATAAATTCATATATTAAAGTTATTGCTCTCTCCAAGCAATTAATGACAGCGGCTGCCTTCCACAATATAAATAATGAAAATGACTTAATCAATCAGACTGGAAATAGTCCACAGAGTCGTGAAAATTGCGGTGACACGGCAGGAAGTAGTTATGGGGCACATAAAAACGATGTCATTGTATTGCTATGCAGGCTAAGTGGTCTGTTTATTTGCGGTTCTGATGTTAGCATGCTGCATGATTTAGTTCAACTTCTACATTTCTTAAAAAAATTCATTTCATTTAATTTAGTTTAGTTTAGTTTTTTTGTTTAGTTTTTTTAGTTTTGTTTTTTTGTTTAGTTTTTTGTTTAGTTTAGTTTAGTTTAGTTTAGTTTAGTTTAGTTTAGTTTAGTTTTGTTTTGTTTTGTTTTGTTTTGTTTTAGTTTTCTTTAGTTAGTTTTAGTTTAATTTGGTTTTCTTTAGTTTACTTTAGTTAGTTTAGTTTGGTTTAGTTTAGTTTAGTTTAGTTTAGTTTAGTTTAGTTTAGTTTAGTTTAGTTTAGTTTAGTTTAGTTTAGTTTAGTTTAGTTTAGTTTAGTTTAGTTTTGTTTAGTTTTGTTTTAGTTTTCTTTAGTTTACTTTAGTTAGTTTTAGTTTAATTTGGTTTTCTTTAGTTTAGTTTAGTTTAGTTTAGTTTAGTTTAGTTTAGTTTAGTTTTGTTTTTGTTTTGTTTTTGTTTTTGTTTTGTTTTGTTTTGTTTTGTTTTGTTTTGTTTTGTTTTGTTTTGTTTTGTTTTGTTTTGTTTTGTTTTGTTTTGTTTTGTTTTGTTTTGTTTTGTTTTGTTTTGTTTTAGTTTTCTTTAGTTTACTTTAGTTAGTTTTAGTTTAATTTCGTTTTCTTTAGTTTACTTTAGTTAGTTTAGTTTGGTTTAGTTTAGTTTTTTGTTTAGTTTAGTTTAGTTTAGTTTAGTTTAGTTTAGTTTAGTTTAGTTTAGTTTTGTTTTGTTTTGTTTTGTTTTCATTTACTTTAGTTAGTTTTAGTTTAATTTGGTTTTCTTTTAGTTTAGTATAGTTTAGTTTAGTTTAGTTTAGTTTAGTTTAGTTTCTTTTAGTTTAGTTTAGTTTAGTTTAGTTTAGTTTAGTTTAGTTTAGTTTAGTTTAATTTAGTTTAGTTTAGTTTAGTTTAGTTTAGTTTAGTTTTTTTTGTTTTGTTTTGTTTTTTTGGTTTAGTTTTTTTAGTTTAGTTTAGTTTAGGTTTGGTTTTCTTTAGTTAGTTTTAGTTTAATTTGGTTTATTTTATTTTATTTTATTTTTATTTTATTTTATTTTAGTTTAGTTTAGTTTAGTTTAGTTTAGTTTAGTTTAGTTTAGTTTAGTTTGGTTTTATTTAGTTTAGTTTAGTTTGGTTTTATTTAGTTTAGTTTAGTTTTGTTTTATTTAGTTTTATTTAGTTTTATTTTCAATTAAAAATGCACGTTAGCAATGTAAAAAAGACCCCCATCGATTGGAGTTCAGATGTGCGGTCCTCCGGCCACGCACCAAATCCCAGAACTGTCATCTACTAAGCTTTATAAAACTCTTACAGGCTTAAGTTGCATAAGATTAAAGATGCCTCAGCAGATGTCGGTTAACGGTTGCATGGTTAATGGCAACACGAGCGGTGGTTATCACGTATGCAATTACTGGACTCAGAGGCGATCCCTTTGTTTACGCGTCTTTTCCCTCCCTTCGTGTTCACATGGATGCGTTAATTACAAGTGTGATAAATATAGCTTGTCTCTGTGTGTGTGTCGCCGAAAAGGCTCCCACTTTGTCATTTTCCTCGAAACACAGATTCATTGACAGCAAGATTATTTGTCCTGTGCCGCCAAATTGAATGACAGATGTTCATAGGTTCATTCCAGTACTTCTTACGTCATACCTCATTGCTATTGACTGAAGTCCCGATGAGGTTAAAAGTGTTTAATCATGATTAATTAATCTGAAAACCGTTATTCAGATTAAAAATGTTACTCATGTGGCATCCCTAGTTAATACTACATGCACAATATTTAATATTTATTTTATTAAAGAGTGAAAAGTGCTCCAACAGTAAAAATGCATCTTTTCATAGTTGCAAATAGTGATTAATCACGATTAATTAATTTGAAAACCATGATTATTCAGATTAAAAATGTTACTTATATATAAGTCTCAGTGTGTACGACTTAAAGGCAAAGTATGCGAGATATTTGAATCAGCCACTTTTAAGTAGTAGCATGTGACTTGATGTCTGACGGACAGGTGGACTGCCCCCCCCACCGCCCCCCCACCCCCCCACCATGTGACCTTTTTATGGAAAGCAGTTACTTTTCAGATGAAATTACTCACGGCTAAGCAGCTTATTTTCACTTTTTGTTCTTCTGTGCTAAATCATGAAGGTCGAAGTTTTGCTCGGTGTCTTAGTGGGTTACAGTTTCACACCATCCAAACTCTCTTTAAAAATGTTTTCTTTTTCCAGATTGCCGAAGCCTGTTCACGCCAAGGAGACTGTATCCTTTTAGTAGGACTTTGCAATACTTGTGTGCAGCTATAAAATATATACATGCAGTAATACTGTAGTTGAGTTTTTGCATGTAGTTGTTATGGACAACATAGGAGACAGGAATACTGTCTACTGAGTAGTCCAAACAGTACCCGCTGCTCGTTGAGAAGAGCAACAGTCACCAGTAAACTATTTTGAGATGCTTGTGGAAGGATGTATGTGAACTTTATTCGTTATTGCAGTATTTTGCAAGTACAAATACCAGGTGCATGCAAAGTTCTTTAACCCGCTGACGTTACCAGATCAGTTGGCCATCCAGCTTCTCCAGCTAGAGAAGCTCTACCATGAACGTGTGCTCTACAATCTCACCGTCCTGCAGGAGAACTGGGGTAGGACACGCTCCGGTTTCTCAATACCGTCGTTGTTAATAAAGCACTTTAGCGCTAACCTCATTGCTACGTTCTCCACGACTTCCTGTCTTAGGAACACAGCAACACACACAAGCACAAGTCTTATTTTCCCTTATTATGTCTGCGATATTGAGTAATTTGAACGTAAAGGTGACTATAGGGGTGTTATTTCATTACTAGAGGGCTCTAATGTTTATTAAATAGTGTATTTAGAAGGTCATAAATTGGTTTTCTAGGCTCAAACTCTCGAAATATTGTATTCATTGATAAGGTATTGGGCTGCATGGCGGGAGAGCGGTTAACGCGCATGCCTCACAGCTAGGAGACACTAGAGACAATAAAACCGATAATAAACTATAGCTAAGTAAAAGACAGTAAAACTATGATAGAACAAATTAAAAATGTTGTTTGAAGTATAGAATCTGCTGCGCGGTGGTTAAGTGGTTAGCACGCAGGCCTCGCAGCTAGGAGACCCGGGTTCGATTCCACCCTCGTCCATCTCTGTGTGGAGTTTGCATGTTCTCCCCGTGCATGTGTGGGTTTTCTCCCACATTCCAAAAAACATGCTAGGTTAATTAGCGACTCCCAAATTGATGATCTGAAACATGGCTGCACGGCGGCCGAGGCCTCACAGCTAGGAGACCCCGAGTTCAATTCCACCCTCGGCCATCTCTGTGTGGAGTTTGCGTGTTCTCCAGGTACTCCGGTTTTCTCCCACATTCCAAAAACATGCTAGGTTAATTAGCGACTCCAAATTGTCCATAGGTATGAATGTGAGTGTGAATGGTTGTTTGTCTATATGTGCCCTGTGATTGGCTGGCGACCAGTCCAGCCCGAAGACAGCTGGGATAGGCTCCAGCACCCCCCGTAACCCTCATGAGGATAAGCGGTACAAAATAAATGAATGAAAGTATACAATCTGAGGTATTTGTATCTCTAGGAGTAACAGGGTCCAAACGCTGGTACTTTGAATACTTTCATGTCATCACACAACAGTATAAGGAGACGTTGTACAAGCGTGCCCCACTCCAGGGTGTATCCTGCCTTGCACCCAAATTCAGCTGGGATAGGTTCCGGCATGTTCCAAAGGAAGTATAGTGAACAAAAAACAGGGGATTTAACATAGAGCCTTGTGGGACGCCACATGATAGTGATGCTGTGGAGGATTCAGCACCAGTAGAAATTGCACAAAAAGTTCAAGCACATTTTAGAGCACTACCGCAAATGCCCACTTGACGCTGTAAAGCCGGGTGTCCCAAGGTGAGGCATGAATGCCCATGTTCGAGTCCAGTGTTTTGATCCGCTGTACCAAAGCCTCCAAAATAATGTCACCAAGTCTAGTGTGCTGGGGAGGAGCATCCACTTATCTACATTGTGCTACTTTTCTGTCCGTGCAGAAACCCTGTGGAAAGAAAAGACGCCCGACAACTGTTTACCCGATGAAACAGACAACATCGGTCAAAAACACATCAGCACTCTGAGGCACCTCTGCAGGACACACCTCAAGTGAGTCATCACAGACCTTTCCACACCTCGTAATACAATTGTGTGAAGGACCCGAGGAGAGAACATTAAGCCCTTAATGGCCTTTTTAAGACGAAGAAGAAGAGTGATTATTCTGTTTCAAGGGATGACACGTCCTCACTCGGGTGTGCAATGTTGTGTTTCAACTTGACGCACACTAAGTAGCCGCCTTCCATCTTTGAATAGCGTAGTCGTTGTCTGCAACAGGCTATCTCCGTAGCTGACTTGTGTATTTACATTAAAAATGTAAAACTGTAAAACATGCAGGGGTTGAGTCTTAGGTTCACAATCCCTAAAGCGGTATTGGTACTGAACTAAACTACGGTAATGGTAATGGTTTTATTTCATTTGAACATGCATCAGATTACAATTGAATGCATCACATAATCAGTTCACAGTTCCACATGTCCAAAAGGAGTAGGAAGAAGCAAAGCTTATTTAATCCTACCCCTCCATCTGGTACTTTTACAATCAGTAACTGTTACATTTGTTCACTTCCTGCTTTCCTAATTAAATTAAATTAAATTAAATTAAATTAAATTAAATTAAATTAAATTAAATTAAATTAAATTAAATTAAATTAAATTAAATTAAATTAAATTAAATTAAATTAAATTAAATTAAAATGTACATGTCTTGTAGATAAAGCCTTGTAGATAAAGTCAGAGAGGCCAGACTGAGATGGTTGGGACATGTCCAGAGGAGATATAGTGAATATACTGGTAGTGGTAATGGTTTTATTTCATTTGAACGTGCATCAGATTACAATTGAATGCATCACATAATCAGTTCCCAGTTCCACATGTCCAAAAGGAGTAGGAAGAAGCAAAGCTTATTAAATCCTACCCCTTATTAAATCCTACTTTTACAATCAGTAACTGTTACATTTGTTCACTTCCTGCTTTCCTAATATAGTTTAATTTTGTTTTGATTTTATTTATTTTATAAATAAAATATTTTATTAAATATATAATATATTATATAAATATATTATTACAATATAAAAATATATAATAACATTAATATAACAATAACTTCATATAAATAATGTAAATATTTTATAATATAAATAATAAATAATAATCAATTCATATAAAAAATAATAGGTTATCCTCTCCTTTTGTGTGGAAGTGGTAAAGAAATGTTTGAAACACCTTAAGTTTAGAACAAGTAAATAATTTACTTGGTTGTTATTCCTGCCCAATGTAATGTAAACAAAAGAATAATCGAAGTGTAAAACTGAGGGGGTGTTATTTCATGTCTACAGGGCTCTAATAATGTTAAAACCCATATGTAGAAAGTCACAAGGAGTCACTCAGAGGAATGTGGAGGAAAATGAATAGCTAGCAGAAAAGACTAATAAAGTATGTGACTAAAGCCCCACTAATACCACAGTCCTGCATGCCAGACACTAGTGTGTCCCGCCTTTACTGACTGTCGGAACCCGGGTGCAGGTGGATCTCATTTGTCTTAAGCAGAGAGGCCAAATCCTACTTTAAAAATGTCGCAAAACTCGACATATTTCTCTTAATGAGCTTTTTCTTTCCTTTTTACATGATTTTGCTTCTTTCTCTGCTGGACTCAGACCATCCTTCAGTGAGGCAAAGGTGAGATGTTTATACCTTCCTCTCTTATTGACATTCGGTATGTATACATGATGTGTTATTGTCTTTATTTCAATAGAAGCCACTGGATGTAACACTGACAGACCTACACAGTGAGGCATCCCATCAGGGAACAGGTAAACAAGTTATATATAGTGTATTTTATTAGTATCAACGTCATTCCTCAATCCATCTGCTATGTTTTCACATAACAACAATGTAGACATTGATGTTAGAACTAACACATGTTAACACTAATGCTAACTCATCATGAAAAGAGTCCTATCTGGTCCATTTATACAGATTATGTTTGCACAAAACAATATTAGCATCGATGCTAACCTTGATACTGGTCCATTAATAATTAAAACACAAATATAAGTCATCTGGGACCTCCATCTATTATGTTTGCACTCAAAATGAATGGTAACAGTAATGTTAGCATTAATGCTAACACTAACTAAAACACAAATATAAGTCATCTGGGACCTCCATCTATTATGTTTGCACACAAAATGAATGCTAACAGTAATGTTAGCATTAATGCTAACACTAACTCAACATGAAAAGTGTCCTATCTGGTCCATTGATACAGATTATGTTTGCACAAAACAATATTAGCATCGATGCTAACCTTGATACTGGTCCATTAATAATTAAAACACAAATATATGTCATCTGGGACTGCCATCTATTATGTTTGTACATAAAATTAATGCTAACAGTAATGTTAGCATTAATGCTAATGCTAACTCATCATGAAAAGAGTCCTATCTGGTCCATTTATACAGATTATGTTTGCACAAAACAATATTAGCATCAATGCTAACCTTGATACTGGTCCATTAATAATTAAAACACAAATATATGTAATCTGGGACTGCCATCTATTATGTTTGTACATAAAATTAATGCTAACAGTAATGTTAGCATTAATGCTAATGCTAACTCATCATGAAAAGCGTCCTATCTGGTCCATTTATATAGATTATGTTTGCACAAAACAGTATTAGCATCAATGCTAACCTTGATACTGGTCCATTAATAATTAAAACACAAATATATGTCATCTGGGACCGCCATCTATTATGTTTGTAAACAAAATTAATGCTAATCAATGCTAACAATAATGTTAGCATTAATGCTAATGCTAACTCGTCATGAAAAGAGTCCTATCTAGTCCATTTATACATATTATGTTTGCCCAAAACAATATTAGCATCAATGCTAACCTTGATACTGGTCCATTAATAATTAAAACACAAACATATGTGATCTGAGGCCTCCATCTGTTATGTTTGCACACAAAATTAATGCTAACAATAATGTTAGCATTAATGCTAACAGTAGCTCAACATGGAAAGTGTCCTATCTGGTCCATTGATATAGATTATGTTTGCACAAAACAATATTAGCATCGATGCTAACCTTGATACTGGTCCATTAATAATTAAAACACAAACATATGTGATCTGAGGCCTCCATCTGTTATGTTTGCACACAAAATTAATGCTAACAATAATGTTAGCTAACAATAATGTTAGCATTAATGCTAACAGTAGCTCAACATGAAAAGTGTCCTATCTGGTCCATTGATATAGATTATGTTTGCACAAAACAATATTAGCATCGATGCTAACCTTGATACTGGTCCACTAATAATCAAAACACAAACATATGTGATCTGAGACCTCCATCTATCACAAAATTAATGCTAAGAATAATGTTAGCATTAATGCTAATGCTAACTCAACATGAGCGTGAACTCTGGGGCGCCTCCATCCATCCATCCCGTTCTCATTGAATCCAATAGCTGTTGTGGGGTTTGCTGTTACAGAATGCAAGTCTGAAATAACACATGGAGACGATGAAGAGCCAAGAATGAAGTCCAAGGGCAAAGACCTAAATGAGGAAGACACCTATGAGCAGGCAAAGGAAGCAGAGGACGAAGACGAGGAGGTGAATGTGGAGTGGCCTACAGGAGTACCGCAGGCATCAGACAAGGACCTAGCCAAGCTTTCCCATGCGGACGGGGTAGGAAACACCTTTTCATCCTTGCTTCCTGCCTTCTTCTATCCATCCTTCCTTGCCCTGCGCGAGTGCGAGTGCGAGTGCGTTCCACAAGCATGGAATGATATTTTCCCAGCCCGTAGCTATTAAGTGTTTGCCGCGACACTCTCAATGTTCTACGCTCCCTCGGTGACATCATCCCCAACCCATGGCTAGAGACCCGGCAAAGATCATCTGTTCTAAATATCCACTTCCATGCTGAATGCTTCGCTCCATCGAGTTGTTATGTAATCCAGTGGAGACTTTATCTGGGTGGGGCATGGGCGGCCATGCTGAATTACAATTCACAAGGATTTTGCAGTCAGTCTTTATCATATAAACTTAAACCACATACTCCATATATCGGAATTAAACCTTTTGTTTAGTGAATAAGCCCTGCAGCATTTTCCTGTCCCCTGAGGTTTTTGGTTTTGGATCATTTTTGGTTTTTGGCATTTGCCCCTGTTGCCTCTTGTGGCGCTAATGTATGTGTAAACATATATAAAACACATTACACAGTTCCATTTAACTACTATTAAGACAGCAAAAAACAAAAATAGAACAGTTAAAATGTGTATTAAATATATATTCAAAATACAACTTTAATTAAAAAATACATATACACAGAATTAACAAATACATGACACATTAATTGCATGTTTGTCCATCAAATTTAAACAACAAAACTCAACACAAAATGTAGTTTTTAATGAAACCTTTTATTATTAACAGAATAAAAATCCAAACCTATGTGAAAAAAATGTAAAAAAAACTATAAAACTAAAAAATTATACATTAAAAATAAAAAATTTACAAAAAATAAGTGTACAAATAAATAAATATTAAAAAATATTAAATAAAAAACAACTAAATAATAACATGTACTGTAAAAAATACATTAAAAAAACATTCCACAGTCCTCTTGAATTGCTGTTATGATATACAAAAAACTATAAAACTAAAAAAATTGTACATTAAAAATAAAAATTTTACAAAAAATAAGTGTACAAATATATTTTTATTACATAAATAAAAAGGCACATCACACTCCTTTTTTAATAGCTGTTGAGATACTGTATTAAAAAAACAACTAAATAATAACATGTACTGTAAAAAATACATTAAAAAAACATTCCACAGTCCTCTTGAATTGCTGTTATGATATAAAAAAACTATAAAACTAAAAAATTATACATGAAAAATAACAATTTTACAAAAGAATAAGTGTCCAAATATATTTTTTATTACATAAATAAAGATGCACAGCACGCTTTTTAATAGCTGCTGAATACTGTATAAAAAAACAACAAAATAATAAAAAAGAACTATAAAACCAAAAAATGATACATTAAAAATATTTTTTTACATAAACAAGTATTTTTTTAATTAAAAAATAATTGTACATTTTTTAATTACATAAATAAAGACACAACACACTCCTTTTTTAATAGCTAAAACAACTAAAAAATAAAAAAGAACAATAAAACTAAAAAATAAAATATTAAAAATATTTTTTTACAAAAAATAAGTGTACATTTTTTTTATTAAAAAAAATCTTATGAAAAAATAATTTTATTACATAAATAAAAAGACACAACACACTCCTTTTTTAATAGCTGTTGAGATACTGTATAAAAAAAAACAAGGAAATTATGTAACCATTTTTTTGTATCACATCAGATGGCTAACATGATAACCGATACATGTAAATCAATATGGTCACTTTCAAACTAAGATACGTATCAGCAAAAAAAAAACAAAAAAACCACCCAAGTGCTCATTCGTCATCATCTGGCAAACATGACGGTTCTGCTGGATGAAGCCAGCTTCATTGACGCTTCATAATAGCTTGCAGTGTTGGCGCTGTTGATGTGTGAAAAGGCCTTTCTGTGTCCTCTTGCTGGACAATGCGTGCATGGAGAATGGACTCTGAATAATTCCATGCCATAAACGACGGCAGCAGATGATGCTGACGTATAAATAAATGACAGTTTTGCTAGCCATGATGCACAGATGACATATGAGTTATTAGTGCCGTATAGCCTGAGTCCACTACTGACCCCTGCTGGATGAAATTGTAACTTCAGGGATTCACTTATCAGGGGTTTAAAAAATGTATACACCATCAATTTACACAACATCATACCCAGCATGCCTTGCGGGCACCTAGTAAATTTCAAAGTGTTATTTTATGTGTTTTGTTGTGTTGTTATGTGGTGTGGACTGTGGGTAAGGTAAACAATCTATGTAGCATTTGTTCTGTGAAGCTAGCTTGACAATCGCTTGCATTAAAAGAGCACACTGTGATCCAGTTAGCGGTTGTTTTTTTCTTGTCTTTGTCGTTTCCACTGTTTCACAGCTGTGTCAAATCCATTTTAGAGTCTGTCCCCGGATGGTCTGGTTTCCATCCTGAAGAGGAGGAGAGCATCCCTGGATGGACTGCCGCCCCCCAGCGACATCGGCGCCAAGCTGAACTCCAAACGCAAAGTTCGCTTCAGTGAGCCGGAGGATGGAATCGAACAAGGTTTGGCCGACAACTTCACGACTAGTATTAGTCGGGGCGCAGTCAGTGTTTTTTAAGTAATAGAATAACATGGTGACACATCTGTTTATTCATTTACTATACAGCCTGTCGTCATTGGGATCGCAGGTAGTACATGAAGTAGTAAATAAATACAATATTTGCATAGTTATTGGCACCACCCATGTAGTCACCTTTACACCTTTAATCACAAAATAAGACATATTAGGGATACAGTAAATAAGATAGCTCTTGTTTTTTCTTGACAGCGCGCTTCCTATGTCATCAATGTACTCTAATAGTGATTTCAAATGGCTTTACACCGGTATTACAGTCGACGTAATACCGTTATTATACTGTAAAAGTCCTGCATGTGTGTGTCACAGTAAATGTGATTCCCCTAGGGGGCCTTGGTGGCGGGCGGACAGATGTCTTGAGGACAGGAAGTGACGGTAGAGGTTCAGAGTTGAGTTTTGGCTTGTCGTGGATGATTAATTTAGAAGCGCCTTTCGAAAAAGCCAAGGACAGTGTACATGCAGTATGTGAGTATGCACTCTTGAACAGTTGAGTTTTGAGTATTAGTCAGGTAATCCACAAAATAATCTGTGATTAATCGACTGCGGCTGCCCCAAATTATTTTAATCGTCGACTAATCACTGAGTATTTTGTAGATGAATCAACTCCTACTTGTTCTGCACTACAGTGTAAGTCGACTTGAAGTAGTTGTTGACTATTTTAATGCCATGATTAATCATGATTAATCACGATTAGTCGACTAATCATGGCAGACCAAAAGTCAATATTTCTGATGTCAGAGGGTACTGGTACTTTATTATTATTATTATTATTATTATTATTATTATTATTATTATTATTATTATTATTATTATTATTATTATTATTATTATTATTATTATTATTATTATTATTATTATTATTATTGTGCCTATTCTGGCCGTCAGGACTGGTGCATGTCTCACTGAACTATTACTGACACCTAGTGGTCAGTGTATATATTACATACAATTACATTCATAATTAGAATGCTTCTTGTGCCTTGTGTTTGTATTTTAGTTCATTTAGCCATTAACCTGGATGCTAACATGCTAATGGTCGAGTTTGCCATGTTGTACTGAGCAGCCTGGACAGATAGATGCATATTGAACCACAGACTGCATGTCTGCTGCTGAACTTTTTTTTTTGTTGACTTTACAATATTAATAGTAATAATAATATTATTGTACTGAGCAACCAGGACGATTCTACCTCTAAGTTGCAGTGTAGTTTCCCAACCTTGCAAATTTTGGGATTTTTGTAATGATACCCTTATATGTAGTAAACTGATCAGAATTATTATATGGTAGTGGTAGTTTATAAACATGTGTATTTGCAAATACAGCAACTTTGCTCACGGTGCAACCAAAAATAACAGACTAAAGTGTGTAGCGAACTTTTCTAGAAATGCTTCTTACATCTCCGTCGCGTGTCTTTCCCAACGTAGACGAGGTCAGCGGCGACTCCTGCCTGATCCTGCTTCTTCTCTGTCTGGTTACCGTGGTGATCAGCATCGGCGGCACCGCCCTCTACTGCTCCCTGGTGGACAGGTACTCCAACATTTGCACTGACTTCACGCTCAACGTAGACTTCTTTGTGACCAACGTACGGAGGTTCTTCGAAGGCCTCGGACACTGGCTGCCCCACAGGACGTGAGAGACGCTAAGCGGACGTCTTTTAAAGCGCGTTTTGGAGACGACTGCGACTTGAAAATGTGCGAAAGTACGGGTAGGGGCTCAGACGAAGACCACGACTGTAGTGGATTGTTTATTTTTAGACAACGCCTTTTTAGAAGGGTGCTCTGACTATTTTAAACGCTAGTTCTTGTTACCCTCTCATTCGTAGCTTTTTCCTCACATATTCGAGTTCCCCTTTTTATTATCATTTCAAGTTGACACAATTATTTTAATTTGATGGGGTACTTTTTAACTGCAATAATGCAACTGCTGGGCGGCACGGCGATCTAGTGGTTAGCGAACAGACCTCACAGCTAGGAGACCAGGGTTCAATTCCACCCTCGGCCATCTCTGTATGGAGTTTGCATGTCCACATTCCAAAAACATGCTAGGTTAATTAGCGACTCCAAATTGTTCCATAGGTATGAATGTGAGTGTGAATGGTTGTTTGTCTATATGTGCCCTGTGATTGGCTGGCCACCAGTCCAGGGTGTACCCTTTTTTTTTATATTTTATTATTCATAAAAGTCACAATCCTGTTTATGCCAAAGGTCTAGTGTCAACAGAACATATATATATATTCATACAAATTAATTCTTTCTCGACACCACACTGAATAGCACTGAAATGGTGATATTTTAAATATTTTATATGTACATGTTTGTCTATAATTAAGGTGAAAAATGTGATTATTTTATCTACGTCTTTGCATGTTTCTTTACCCCTGAATGCTTTGTACTTTGTTTACCGCTTGTGATTTCAAAAGAAAAAAACCCTCATTCCGAGCTCCGAATGTGGTTAAAGTAACGTTTCCTTTGTATTGTCACCGGATAACGGTGATCAACGAGTGTTGCATTATGCAATCGGCCTTTGTGTGCTTTGATATGTACGTTACCACACTATTAAAGGAACATTTGTAAACAGGTTTTTTGCATTGGTTCAAAATAATCATCATGATTATGAATAAATGCAATGTTACTTCTAAAATAAGTATAGATTGAGATTGTACTTTTACAAAATCTGCTAAATATTGCTAATACTGCTAAATATTTAATATTTAATGCATTTAAAACATGCATTTTTAATTTAAATCAAAAATTATTTTATATATTTTAATTATAATTAATTATATTTAATTCAATTTCTCTTCACCCATCCATCTGTCCTTGTTACAGCCTCAAAGCAAGTCATATATTGGCCACTAGAGGTCAGTGTGTAATCACATTTTTTGATGTATTGTGGATTACATTTTCGATTTATTCGCATTTGGAAGAGATAATTTCGCTTTATTTTTAGGTTGTCTCTATTATTTTTAAGCGGAACCAATTGTGGCGTCACTGGGAAAGGACGGAACATTTATAACAGAACACTACACTCATGTCCACGAGGTGTCGGTATGCATGTATTCTCTATACTTGCTAACCGGTTGTAGAAACCAGATAAAAACAAAATAACCGTTTGATTTTTAGTCCTGCCTGACATAAAAACTGATATTGTATGACAGTAATATTAAATGAATAGAATAAGTTACATATATTTAAAGGGAGCGCCACATGACATAACCGGAAATGACGTGACTCGGAGCGACTTTGGAAGTGTACCACAATGGAAGCCGTGACAAACAGCACACCGTAACCACATCATTGTTTTCGGTGCTTCGGGCTTCACCGGCAAGTTTATTGCTGAAGAAGTGGCCAGGTACGCGGCGGAAAGTTCTGGAAACGACCGTCTAACATGGGCAGTGGCTGGGAGAAGCCGAGCCCGTCTGGAGGGAGTGTTAAAGCAGGTGGCTAACAAGCTAGGTAAGTGTGTATATAAATAGGCGGAATGCACTCGTGCACTTATAAGTGTGTAAGTGCGCGAGCTTGAAACACAGCCTTTCGCTAAGTGCACACTGAGAAGTAGGGCTAAAAAGTAGTACGCTGCCAGTGCCCGGATGTTACACTAAACGCCTCAAAATGTTGAGTGTGCATTAATGTTCACCTTAACCCTCTTGTATTTTACATTTTAATGCAAAAAAATAATCACATAATATTTGTGTATTGCATCAAGGCTTTTTGACTTCGTCAGGAAACTATATTTCAACAAAATAAAACAAAAAAAATTTTTTTTACTACATTTTAAAATTGTCTGGTTGAAATTATGACCACTGTATTGTTAGGGTCGGTTTCGACCCGGTTATAATAATATGACTATAAAGCAATATTTTGAGCCACAACTGAAATCATAAGTGTACAATTAGGGGATTCTCATTTTGACCGCTTTTCCAGTATACATGTGAAGTGAATTCACTCATTTTGATGATGATGATTTAACATTTATAATTTGTATCATGGAAAGAATAACAAGAATTACAGTGAACCAAGATCTGGACCTGTTCTGTTTTTTGATTTCAGTTTATAATAAAGTTCTGTTGCTGAAAACAATAACTTTTTCTACCTTTTCTTGACATTAATATATATGGGTCAAAATTCACCCGAACACCATAGATGTTTCTTTTGTGATTAATACTAAAATGAGAAAATAAATAAAACTAATTGATTTAAGAGATATGTTCTATAGCCATCAGTAATAGCCAGCTAACAAAAGAACCTTCAATTTATTAATATGATTATTTTGATGTTCATTTCAAGGTTTTTCTCCTTCGGCTTGTTCAGCAAGGCTGGTCCAATGATGAAACAGGTAAGGGAATGTAAGTAAAAAAAAAAAAAAGTTCTCATGGAAGTCATTTCAACATCAAATAATGTTTCAATTTTTTTTTTTTTTCCCAGAGCCTAGTTATGTGGCTACAGTGAACGCTATGGTCCAAGCAGCAGTCACTCTGCTGAAAGAAAGACACTCTCTTCCCAGGAGGTCAGTGAAGCCTTAAAGCTGGACACTAATTGTCCCTTTATCCCGATTAATTAGTTCCGGACCCGGCCGCGATAATTGAATTTCCTTCCGCAATATTAATAAACAGAATATTATTGGATGTGAAGAACAGAAGACCTGTTTATGACTTTTTACCATTATTAGAGTCCTCTAGACATGAAATAACACCCCTATAGTCACCTTTACACTCATATTACCTAGTTTAGTAGGTCTAATGAGGGGAAATAAGATGTAAATAAGACTTGCTAGTTCCGGAATGTGAACAGGAAGTGAACAGGAAGTGATGTCGGGGATTTAGCTGGAGTACAGCCACAACTGTGTTGTTGTACAACCCTGTGTTTTTCTGGTGGTGATTATTGTGGCATAAATAAATCTAATAATAATAATTATTATTATTAATTATTAAAATTATTAATCGGGATTCCCTTTATTGTCATTTTACATATAGTAGAATGAAAAATGACAAAGGGGATTTTGATTCTGGTAATGTGAGATAAATAAATCTAATAGTTATTGTTTATATTATTAATTATAAAATAATAATTATTATAAGAATCAGAATACCCTTTATTGTCATTTTTCATTCTATTATATGTAAATGACAATAAAGGGCATCCTGATTCTGATACTAATAATTTAATGATAATTATTAATTATTAGAATGCCCTTATTGTAAATTTTCATTCTACTATGTATAAAATAATTCTAATATTTTTAATAATTAATAATAATTAAAATTGTCATAAAGTGTCATAGGAGCGCTTTGAAAATATTTACCATCTTCTAAATACGCCTTTTAACATTATTAGAGCCCTGTAGACATGAAATAACACCCCTATAGTCACCTTTACACTCCTATTACCCAATCTATTAGACATAATAATAATAGCAAATATGATAATACTCGCCTGTTAGCATTGCAACAATGCTTTATTTCCTGTTCTGTAGAGTACTTCTTACATGCTCATTGCTGACACCTAGTGACTAGAACAGGACGTGATGTCAGGGATCTAGTTGTTTTTTTATTTATTAATTTTTGAAACACCTTGTTCTCTTCCTTCTTTTTCCTCTTTGAAAATATTTACCATCTTCTAAATACAACTTTTAACATTATTAGAGCCCTGTAGACATGAGATAACACCCCTATAGTCACCTCTACACTCCTATTACCCAATTTAGTAGACATAATAATAATAGCAAATATGATTGCAACAATGCTTTGTTCCTCTTATTTCCTGTTCTGTAGAGTACTTCTTACCATGCTCATTGCTGACACCTAGTGGCTAGTGTGGAATACTACATATTGAAATGTCTATGTATGTATTCCACTGTGAAAAGACATGATTTATATAGTTAGTAGTTCTAATAGCTGGGAATGACCAGTTGCAATACACGGTCCTTGCCAGCAGATGTCAGGTTTTACCCTTAAACGCGCCCACTTGATGAATAATGACCCTGCACATGCCGGCATGGCTGCAGAGGTCGTTTCGTGCCTCCGAGGGTGCGGCGGCAGCGTGTGGATTGACGGCGAAGAAGCGCTCGCCAGGCTTCCACTTAAAAGCGGCGGCCATTACAGAATAAAATGATATAAATTTCCCAGTTGTCACCACAGCACAATAACGCCTTAAAAACACGGTTCAAACACCCCCCGGCTGTGCCGACATCACATGTCAGCATGACGTGCGGTGTCGGGGTGCGAGGGTGACACATTGCGGTGGAGCCCCGCCCTTCCCTCTGTGTCTGGATACACGATGCGCCATTGTCACTGCGCTGGTATCCATGTTCGATGTCAACACATCCCTTTCCTCTAGTTAAAACTAACTAGCATTGAAACTCCATGTTGTGTAACCACAATGTCAGCCATGAATCATTGCTAGTTTAAAAAGCTATCATCTCTGTATGATTAGTGATTAGTGATTTTCCTCAAAGTAGGATCCCTTATTAATTAATACAATATTTTGGGAGGGCTGCACGTTGGACGAGTGGTTAGCATGCAGGCCTCGCAGCTAGGAGACCTGAGTTCAATTCCACACTCGGCCATCTCTGTGTGCAGTTTGAAAGATTTACACATTTTAATATAAGCAGCGCACAAACCACACAGTAAATGTGACTATAGGGGTGTTATTTCATGTCTGGAGGGCTCTAATAATGTTAAAACTGGTTAGCACGCAGGCCTCACAGCAAGGAGACCAGAGTTCAATTCCACCCTCGGCCATCTCTGTGTGCAGTTTGAAAGATTTACACATTTTAATATAAGCAGCGCACAAACCACACAGTAAATGTGACTATAGGGGTGTTATTTCATGTCTGGAGGGCTCTAATAATGTTAAAACTGGTTAGCACGCAGGCCTCACAGCAAGGAGACCAGAGTTCAATTCCACCCTCGGCCATCTCTGTGTGCAGTTTGAAAGATTTATACATTTTAATATCATAAGCAGCGCGCAAGCCACACAGTAAATGTGACTATAGGGGTGTTATTTCGCATCTGGAGGGCTCTAGTAATGTTAAGACCTGTATTTAGAAGGTCCTAAGCAGGGTTTCCATGCTCTAACCACGAAAATATTGCATTAGTAATCCTACTATGAGTGGTTAGCGCACAGGCCTCACAGCTTGGAGACCCGAGTTCAATTCCGCCTTCGGCCACCACCGTTTTTTTCTTTAAAAGTCATTTTTACTTTAATAGTAATCACTTCCACAACAACTCAAGTAGTTTGTAAAATAAATTACCCACAAAAAATGCAACTTATACTCCAGTGCGACTTATGTATGTTTTTTTTCTGGGCCTAATGATGCATTTTTGGCCTTGTGCGACTTATACTTTGGTGTGATTTATAGCCCAGAAAATACAGTACTTTAATAGTAATCACTTCCATGACAACTCAAGTAGTTTGTAAAATAAATTACCCGCAAAAAATGCGACTTATACTGAAGTGCGACTTATGTATGTTTTTTTTTTTCTACCTAATTATGCATTTTTGGCCTTGTGCGACTTATACTCTGGTGCGATTTATACCCCAGAAAATACGGTACTTTAATAGTAATCACTTCCACGACAACTCAAGTAGTTTGTAAAATAAATTACCCACAAAAAAATGCGACTTCGACTTATGTATGTTTTTTTTCTACCTAATGATGCATTTTTGGCCTTGTGCGACTTATACTCTGGTGTGATTTATAGCCCAGAAAATACGGTACTTTAATAGTAATCACTTCCACGACAACTCAAGTAGTTTGTAAAATAAATTACCCACAAAAATGCGACTTGTGTTTTTTTCTACCTAATAAATAAATAAAGATAAATACAAATGAATAAAGACAGACACATGTTAGGGTCGATTACTTTTAATCAATTCAGCTAGCTACAAAATGTCCACCACTTCACACACACTGACAGGATACAGAGAAGGGAAGTCTTTGAATACAACATGCGTTTGAGGACATCAATCTCACAGTTGAACCTATTGTGTCATTCAGTTTTGGGGGGGGGGGGGGGGGTATTTCGTCACTTTACTCTAAACTACGGGACATTTTGAGAGAGTTGGTGTGCATAGCTCTAAAGTACAGAAGCAACAAAAACCCTTTTTTTTTTTTTCCTGTTTGGATGTATCGTTATTGTTATTATTATTATTATTATTTTTTTACCAATAACAAACCACACGGGGAGAATAAACTTACAGGTACAGTCTTCTTATAAAAGTAAGGTCTCTCAGAAATATGCGTCTTTGCTTTACATTGCAAACGTTTATTATTATTATTATTATTTTTTTTTTTTCAGAGCATCCAAAACCTATGTTACAGTACACAACCCCGGCCTCCTCTTCCAGCGCTTCTGCATAATCGTTTACAAAAAAATGTTTTTTTTTTTTTTGCAATACAACCCCCAATCGTCGTCGTCTTGTGTCTCGCTTTTTTGTTCACCTTTTGCATTATTTTACAACAAGATGGTCACAGTCGGTAAATATATCAAGACAGAAATATAGTGGCACTATTGCAAACTCGCAAGGGAAGAATTGGAACAACTGCGTCCTAATACTGAGCATGCGTTATTTTTTATTTTTTTTTTTTAAATCAAGTCGCTACTTCCGTGTTATTATTATTTTTTTTATATATATATTTTTTTCAGACAGCTTTTATTTAGAAGACTAAAATCTAACCTTTTTTTTTTTTTTTAATAATAATAATCATGCAGAGAACGCACAATTCACATCACTCGGAATGCAATGCAATGCCTAATACAGCTACAGAGAATCTAGTTGCACATTGTCTAAAAACAGCAAACTCAGTATGATTGCCATGGAGAGGGGAAAAAACAAATAAATAAATAAAAAGTTTTAATTTATTTAATGTCAATTTTTTTTCCCCCCCGCTAAATCATCAGGAGCATGACGGGAAGCGTACTTGGAATGACATCGTTTGTTTTTGTTTTTTTTACTACAATACTGAGATTACTGAAAAAAGGAGGAATGAAAACAAAACAGCATTCCATATGATATACTTGTCATCTGTAGCAGTGTGCTTGTATATTTCTATATATTATATGATATAGAATAATATTTATATATATAATATATATTGATCGAGAGAATAAAAAGTTCACAGGTGAGCATTACCTCATTACCTCAGCGCTATATACAACCTTTGAGAAAAAAAAACGATGCACGGAGTATAAGAAATCATTTTTTTTGAAAAAAAAAGGCGTACAGACGACACACAGTAACGACATTTACAATGGCGGAAGGGAGGTGATATGTGCATGTGTGCAAACCTAGAAGGTCGATATGATAAAAAGCATGGCGGCGCCATGATGACGTGCAGCGCCGGATGCCCGGAAGGAAGGAAGGGGTCGGGGTCAATCGGGGATGGGGTGGGGGGGGGGCGTTTCATTTCATGCTCGGCGGGTTGACTTGTTTTTAGCCACTTCCCAGCATCTTTGTGGCCCTCTGGTTGGCCTCGTCAATCCTGGTCTTGTTGGAATCAGCCTGTGAAGGACCAGAAAGAGGCACTTTTTTTTTAGAACTGTCCCTGTGGGACACCACAGGAAATGTTCCTGAAATATCATTCATTCATAATAAATCTGCGTTCTTCTCCCCGCAGGACTCCGCAGAACCCACCCACAACCACGCCTACTCTGTTAAAGTCAAAAGGTAGGTCTCCAGCTCCACATGTAAACAAAAACCTTACTATTTTACTACCTAGGGGTCGGTAATGCTACTGTAATGTTTCGGTGAGACACACAAGCACCAGAAGCAATATTTTGTTGTGGCCGTTACCCACGGAAATACTGAAATTCCTAACATTCGACGTCACTTCCTGTCTGTCCCTTACTCACGTCCCCCATAGGGAACACATTTATAGCGACACACACTAGCATGAGAGTCTTATTTATGTCTTAAATGGCGTACTTACTCTTATTTTGTTTGCTATCTTGTTGGATAATAAGAATGTGGTTAGCATGCAGGCCACACAGCTAGGAGACCCCGAGTTCAATTCCACCCTCGGCCATCTCTACAAGCACCAGAAGCAGGTTTGTTATGGCCGTTACCCATGGAAATACTGAAATTATTAACATTTGAGGTCACTTCCTGTCTGTCCCTTACTCACGTCCGCATAGGGAACACATTTATAGCGACACACACTAGCATGAGTCTTATTTATTATGTCTTAAAATGGCGTACTTACTTATTTTGTCTACTTATGTTGGATAATAAGTGTGATAATCAATGTGGTTAGCACGCAGGCCACACAGGAGTGAGACCCCGAGTTCAATTCCACCCTCGGCCATCTCTACAAGCACCAGAAGCAGGTTTGTTATGGCCGTTACCCACGGAAATACTGAAATTATTAACATTTGAGGTCACTTCCTGTCTGTCCCTTACTCATGTCCCCCATAGGGAACACATTTATAGCGACACACACTAGCATGAGAGTCTTATTTATTATGTCTTAAAATGGCGTACTTACTCTTATTTTGTCTACTATGTTGGATAATAAGTGTGATAATCAATGTGGTTAGCGCGCAGGCCACACAGCTAGGAGACCCCGAGTTCAATTCCACCCTCAACCATCTCTGTGTGGAGTTTGCAAGTACATGTCACAATGATGAATGTGTTGGAGCACTTTTCACTCTTTATGTGGTATTAACTCATTAACTCATGTTAACTGTATTAACATGAGGAATATTTTTAATCGGAATAATCACGGTTTTCAAATTAATCAATCATGATTAATCACGATTTGCAACTATGAAAAGATGCATTTTCTTGCTCTTTTTTTTTTTAGGCTGCAGGGTGAACCGAGTGGTTAACACGCAGGCCTCGCAGCTAGGAGACCCGTGTTCAATTCCACCCTCGTCCATCTCTGTGTGGAGTTTGCACCTTCTCCCCCGTGCATGTGTGAGTTTTCGGTACATGTCACAATGATGAAACGTTAACTGTTGGAGCACTTTTCACTCTTTAATGAAATAAATATTAAACATGAAATATTGTGTATGGAGTATTAATTATGGATGCCACATGAGGAATATTTTTTATCTGAATAATCACGGTTTTCAAATTAATTAATCACAATTTGCAACAATGAAATGATCCATTTTCTTGCTCAATTTTTTTTTAAGGCTGCACGGCGGACTAGTGGTTAACACGCAGGCCATGCAGCTAGGAGACCAGAGTTCAATCCCACCCTCGGCCGTCTCTGTGTGGAGTTTGCATGTTCTCCCCGTGCATGCGTGGGTTTTCTCCGGGTACTCCGGTTTCCTCCCACATTCCAAAAACATGCTAGGTTAATTAGCCACTCCAAATTGTCCATAGGTATGAATGTGAGTGTGAATGGTTGTTTGTCTATATGTGCCCTGTGATTGGCTGGCCACCAGTCCAGGGTGTACCCCGCCTCTGGGATAGGGTCCAGCATCCCCCGTGAGGATAAGCGGTAGAAAATGAAAGTGTCAATGTGACTATAGGGGTGTTACCTCATGTCTAGAGGGCTCTAATAATGTTAAAAAAACGCATTTAGACAGTTTTTCTATGCTGTAACTATGAAAATATCAATTCAAAGTCTATTTTTTTCACAATTACGGCCTAAAAATTGAGAGAACAGGGAGAAGATACAAACTCCACACCTTTGAATCCACGTCAAAAAAAAAAGTGTCTGTACCTTCTCCATGATCCTGTCGATTTGGCGGTTCTGGGTGTCGATCTCGTTGCCCATATCCAGGGCCATGTGGCGCAGGTTTCCGATGATGCCGCCCACCTGCTCCAGGTTCTCATCCATCTCATTTTCCCGGGCATCGTCTGTTACCCTGACAACACAAACAAGCACAGAATAGAAATGCAGTGAAATTCCCATCCTCAGTTATCAGTCTATGGAGTATGATGCTAACACCACCATGTTTAACGATACACAATTATCTCGCCAAACGACCATAAAAAGTTGCTAGTTTGTCACTTTAGATCATTTGAAAATCATCATCTGAAAGGGACGGGCAGCACTCATGCACCCATGAACTATAATGCTAACCGTGTTCAACGATACACAATTATCTCGCCAAACGACCATAAAAAGTAGCTAGTTTGTCACTTTAGATCATTTGAAAATCATCTTGATCTGAAAGGAGCGGGCAGCACTCATACACCCATGAACTATAATGCTAACCATGTTCAACGATACACAATTATCTCGCCAAACGACCATAAAAAGTTGCTAGTTTGTCACTTTAGATCATTTGAAAATCATCTTCATCTGAAAGGAACGGGCAGCACTCATGCACCCAAGGACTATGATGCTAACACGACCATGTTTAACGATACACAATTATCTCGCCAAACGACCATAAAAAGTTGCTAGTTTGTCACTTTAGATAATTTGAAAATCATCTTGATCTGAAAGGAGCGGGCAGCACTCATGCACCCATGGACTATAATGCTAACCATGTTCAACGATACACAATTATCTCGCCAAACGACCATAAAAAGTTGCTAATTTTGTCACTGTTGATAGTTAAAAAATAATGTATACATGAAAAGAACCGGCAGCACTCATGCAATTCTGGACTATGATGCTAACACCACCATGTTTAACGATACACAATTATCTCGCCAAACGACCATAAAAAGTTGCTAGTTTGTCACTTTAGATAATTTGAAAATCATCTTGATCTGAAAGGAGCGGGCAGCACTCATGCACCCATGGACTATAATGCTAACCATGTTCAACGATACACAATTATCTCGCCAAACGACCATAAAAAGTTGCTAATTTTGTCACTGTTGATAGTTAAAAAATAATGTATACATGAAAAGAACCGGCAGCACTCATGCAATTCTGGACTATGATGCCAAACGACCATAAAAAGTTGCTAGTTTGTCACTTTAGATAATTAGAAAATCATCATCTGAAAGGAACGGGCAGCACTCATGCACCCATGGACTATAATGCTAACCATGTTCAACAATACACAATTATCTCGCCAAACGACCATAAAAAGTAGCTAGTTTGTCACTTTAGATAATTTGAAAATCATCATCTGAAAGGAACGGGCAGCACTCATGCACCCATGGACTATAATGCTAACCATGTACAACGATACACAATTATCTCGCCAAACGACCATAAAAAGTTCCTAGTTTGTCACTTTAGATCATTTGAAAATCATCTTCATCTGAAAGGAACGGGCAGCACTCATGCACCCAAGGACTATGATGCTAACACGACCATGTTTAACGATAAACAATTATCTCGCCAAACAACCAGAAAAAGTTGCTAGTTTGTCACTTTAGATAATTTGAAAATCATCTTGATCTGAAAGGAGCGGGCAGCACTCATGCACCCATGGACTATAATGCTAACCATGTTCAACGATACACAATTATCTCGCCAAACAACCATAAAAAGTTGCTAGTTTGTCACATTCCCAACAATCCAATGCAGGAAATTGCTAACGAACTTCAAATGATAGCATAGCCACGTACCACGTACGGGTCGCATGTCGCAGGTTTGCTCCACGCGACTCCGCCCCTCTTACCTGCGGATGAAGCCCCCGCTGATGGCCATCTGTTCACGCTCATCCACCACGCGGGCTGGCTGACTGGCCACCACCCCGTCCTGGTTGTTCCCCCAGGCCTTGCTGGCTCCGCTCTTCATCCTGACGATGGAATCAAACACTTGACAGTCAGACGGCGCGCGATCCCATCATTTCCCCTCCAATCAGGCCGGCTTCCCGTTGGCTTTGAGGGAGGATTTATATATATATATATAATATATATATATATATATATACAGATCAATATAAAATGAGTTGATTTCATGCATCCAGTCAGGGACTAGACTAGACTAGACTAGACTAGACTAGACTAGACTAAGTCAAGCAAAGCATAGCAGGCATGGACTGGCAGGCTCATTCCCTAAATTAAATTGAATAGCAAGGCGAGTGATGCTATGTCTTGTCTTGTATCTCAGTGTTTTTCAACCTTTTTTGAGCCGCGGCACGTTTTTTTTTTTTTTTACATTGGAAAAACCTTGTGGCACACGACTAACCACGATTAATCATTGTTAATCAATTAATTGTTAGTGATATTGGTTAATCCCCACGGTTTCTCAAGGTACACTAGTGTGCCGCGGCACAGTGGTTGAAAAAACACTGTTTTATATTATATAGCATGCACAACATGATATCCTGTGATATATATCCTCCGCCCCCCCCCATCCCCCCCCCCCACCATCACCATCACCATCACCACCACCGACACCACAGTCGAATCCCCCAAAAGGTGACAGGAAAAACAAAGTAAACAATCTCTTGCTAGACGAACAACATGGATTATACAGGACTGTCACATTGTCGGAGGAGGGACAACAATTAATGCAAAAATAGCAAAACAAATCAACAAAACAAAAAAGGAACTGAAAAAAAGTCAAGAGAGCAAAAAAAAAAAAAAAAAAAAAGGTTCCATGTGCGATTCTTGGATCCGTCAAAAAAAAAAAAAAAAAAAAACATGTCGGTCACGCCCCGATTCATATCCTCCATCACACTCGGCGTCGTTAATTATAGCAGCGAGGCGTGCGATAACGACGTCGCCGCTAACAAAACGATAGGAAGCGTGTACCGACAAATAGAGCTGCGCTAACAAAGATAGGGAATCGGACGCTCGCCCGGTTGCAGTCGTTACTCAGCGTCTATTTTCATCCAAACCTGGTGTTTATTTGTCCAGACTTTGTGGACAGTTTTTGGATGGGTTGCGACAATTGAAGCGGCATTGAACCGACTGGATCTGGACCGTTCAACTAGTGTCCTGCGGGCCACATTTGGCCCGCGGGCCACGTCTTGATATGAAAGTTTAATGCTAGTGCGGAAGTTTGATACGGATGCTGTATGGTATCATGTACCCAGAAAAAAATTATTACGTTTGATTAATGTTCATGTTAAAGGTTAAATAACTGTTAATAGTTATCCTCCCTATCCGTGTGGAAGTGGTAAGTTTTTGGCTATTTAAGTTGAAAGGAAATAACTTGGAAGGCTACCGTTTAGGTCGCTAGCTCTCTAGTTTGCGAGTTAGCATGTGTCTGAAGACCCTGCAGTTGCGCAATATGTTGTAAATAAAAAGAGTATAAATGTGACTATAGTCGTGTTTTGTCATGTCTACAGGGCTCTAATAATGCTTTGTTCATTTTAATCTGAAAAAAATAATTTGTCTACCCACCAACTATATGTGGTTTCTTAAGTTTTTATTATTTGCCGTTTTATTATTATTATTATATTTATTTATTACTGATTGATTGATTTTCTTTATTCTTGATTTGTTGATTTATTTTTCATCTTATTTTGTGTAGAAAAATAAAAATTAAGATATTTGACAACAGTGGAATGTTTTATCAGAACTTTTATTGTAGAAAATTGGAACCAAAGCGAAGTTTTTTAAAATTTTTTGTTTTTAATAAATGCGTTTTTTTTGGAGGGGGGAACCTGATGCGGCCCAGTTTTACGTTGCCTTTGCTGCACCGTCAATTAACGGAATCATGACCTTAAAACAGAATGGCATTATATGTACTTTTCGAAAATGTAAAGACTTTTTTTTTTTGTTTCTTTACTTTATTTTACTTTTATTTAACCTACACATATTCTTTCCAGTATATCGACCATTCTAAGCAGTTTTATGTTGCCTTTGCTGCACCGTCAATTAACGGAATCGTGAACTTGGAACAGAATAGCATTATATGTACTTTTCTAAAATGTAAAGACTTTTTTTGTTTCTTTACTTTATTTTACTTTTATTTAACCTACACATATTCTTTCCAGTATATCGACCATTCTAAGCAGTTTTATGTTGCCTTTGCTGCACCGTCAATTAACGGAATCGTGACCTTAAAACAGAATGGCATTATATGTACTTTTTGTTTCTTTACTTTATTTTACTTTTATTTAACCTACACATAGTATATTAACTTTCCTAAGCAGTTTTATGTTCCCTTTGCTGCACCGTCAATTAACGGAATCATGACCTTAAAACGGAATGGCATTATATGTACTTATATGTAAAGACTTTTTTTTTGTTTCTTTACTTTATTTTACTTTTATTTAACCTACACATATTCTTTCCAGTATATCGACCATTCTAAGCAGTTTTACGTTGCCTTTGCTGCACCGTCAATTAACGGAACCGAGTTAAAATTTTCTGTCTTCAAAGATATATTTTGTGTACCAACAACGCAGTCTCCGAGTCCGAGTTGCCGGGTTACCACGCAGTGCTAAGTACTAAGAGGGATGGTGACTACTCAGCCTCCTACGTGACTTTTATTAATAGAACTGGACCAAGGCAAGGCTTCACTTATCTGCCAGTCCCTGCTGACACGTTCTTTCTTTCTTTCTGTACTTGCTGTTTCCCCGTCTGTCCGGTTTTCCCTCATCTTTTTCATTTTGTTCCAAAATACACTCTTCCTCCTCTTCCCGAATGGATGCTAAACAGAACTTAATCGGCTTAGCGGTGATTGAACGGAGATGATGCGATTTAGATCTTGCAAGTACGGACGATACTGCGGCTGAGGTGAACTCCCGTCCATCACGGAGATAAGACTGGAATCTGAGGCTATTAGTGGAAAAACAACGGCCAGTCGGAATCTTTAGAATTAGGAAATAAAGTCTATAAAGTGCTATTTCTAATAAGATGGATGGACTCGAACGTCGGAACAAAAACATGCTTTTATTTAGTTAGCCGGTTTCCCGGCAGGCCACTCCGCTATCTGATATAGCTGACCTACATGTGAGCAGGTTCCCCCGCGGGAGATGGACTTAAGTGAACAATAAATGCTAATTTAGTGCCGTGCTCTCCAGGAAAGACGGTCCAGAGAGAACCTGCACCGTCAATGCAAACCAGATCATCGTCAAAACAGTCGCTCACTCACGGTGCGGCGAAAAGTATAGGTAAGTTAGACATGTGGAACACTTAGACTATATTGGTCTAATGTACTAATATACATGAAAAACAATAAAAATGTATAAGCCACAAGGTATGCTGGGTAACTTCCTGTTTTGGGGAAGTGTGCATTCCCAGCATGTCTTGCAGGTTATAAATTAGTACAATTTGTAAATTTCTTATGCTTGTTACTTTTGGTTGCACCGTGAGTGAGGTAAGCATTTGGGTCTCCTAATTATGGAGACTAAATAAAACTAAATAAATGAAAACTAATAAAATAAAATTCTTGGTAAAAAAAAACGCACAATTTTGTGGACCGAATCGCGAATATCCGGGGATTGCTATGCTAATGCTAAATGCTAATTTAGTGCCGTGCTCTCCAGGAAAGACTGTCCTGAGAAAACCTGCACCGTCAATGCAAACCAGATCATCGTCAAAACAGTTGCTCACTCACGGTGCGACAAAAAGTAACAAGTTAGACATGTGGAACACTTAGACTATATGGGTCTAATGTACTAATATACATGAAAAACAATAAAAATGCATAAGCCGCAAGGTATGCTGGGTAACTTCCTGTTTTGGGGAAGTGTGCATTCCCAGCATGTCTTGCAGGTTATAAATTTGTAAATTTGTTTCTTATGCTTGTTACTTTTAGTTGCACCGTGAGTGAGGTAAGCATTTGGGTCTCCTAATTATGGAGACTAAATAAAACTAAATAAATCAAAACTAATAAAATAAAATTCTTGGTAAAAAAAAAAGCACAATTTTGTGGACCGAATCGCAAATATCCGGGGATTTCTGGCAATGTTAGCGATAGCATATGTTGGCGACGGCATCAGTGATGCTACGTAGCTTGGTCTGATGCAGAATATTTTCAATATAACCTCATAGAAAGACGTTTATAGGGGAGTGATAGCCGATGGCTAGCTAATACAGAGACCGTCAATTGATTTTGTGTATCGGAAGCAGACTTTCTTTCACCCCAAAAATTGCTAGTAGCCGATAGCATAATGGTACATCATCATAATCATCATAATCATCATATACATCAACATCATGGGCATAATGGTCGTAGCATCATCAATCACGTGCAGCAATGCCGTCATGACTTGCATTGTCAAGCATGCATGAGCATTCCAAGGATCATGCTCGCCAGTCATTCCATGTCATTGTCCTTTCCCAAACGGTGGTAAAAGGGAATGGGGGCGGGGTGTCGTAAAGAAAAAAAAAAGGTTTAGTTGCCTGCAAAAAGGGTGAGCGTCGAGTGGATGTTAGAGCGGCGTGGCGGTGACAAGATCATGCAGATGAAAAGTCCTAGCGCCGGGATGGTTGGCGTTGTTACGTGTTGTTGTCGGAATGTTAAGAGATGCTAGGAACGGCTACACTTAAGTGGAGGCTCAGAGGAAAGGGTACTCGGGACGAGAGGCGCTTCCTGGTAACCCTCGGCTTTGGCTGAGTGGAGCGGAGCTTATGTGGAGGACGGCTACGTTCACGTTGTTGTGTCCATTGGCAAATGGAACTTTTCATTCTGAAGTATTTGTTATGAAAGATACAATGGGAAATGGTATCGGCTGTATCGCACACCATTAAGTTTATATCGCGCCTTGAATATATTACTACATTAATATATGATATATTTACCGTATTTTCCGGACTATAAGTCACACTTTTTTTCATAGGTTGGCTGTTCCTGCCACTTATAGTCCAGAGCGACTTATAAATGAAAAGATTGTTTGTTACATAAACACTGGACAACTTAGCTGAATAACAATTGTGTTAGCATATCTTACATAGCTTACTTAGCTGAATAACCATTGTGTTAGCATATCTTACTTAGCTGAATAACGACTGTGTTAGCATATCTTACATAGCTGAATAACCATTGTGTTAGCATATCTTACATAGCTGAATAACCATTGTGTTAGCATATCTTACATAGCTGAATAACCATTGTGTTAGCATATCTTAGCTGAATAACCATTGTGTTAGCATATCTTACATATCTTACTGAGCTCAATAACCATTGTGTTAGCATATGTTACGTAGCTGAATAACGATTATGTTAGCATATCCTAACTGAATAACCATTGTGTTAGCATATCTTACATATCTTACTTAGCTGAATAACCATTGTGTTAGCATATCTTACTTAGCTGAATAACCATTGTGTTAGCATATCTTACTTAGCTGAATAACCATTGTGTTAGCATATTTTACATAGCTTACATAGCTGAATAACAATTATGTTAGCACATCTTACTTAGCTGAATAACCATTGTGTTAGCATATCTTACTTAGCTGAATAACCATTGTGTTAGCATATCTTACATATCTTACTGAGCTGAATAACCATTGTGTTAGCATATGTTACTTAGCTGAATAACGATTATGTTAGCATATCCTAACTGAATAACCATTGTGTTAGCATATCTTACATATCTTACTTAGCTGAATAACCATTGTGTTAGCACATCTTACTTAGCAGAATAACGACTGTGTTAGCATATCTTGCATATCTTAGCTGAATAACCATTGTGTTAGCATATCTTACTTAGCTGAATAACCATTGTGTTAGCATATCTTACATATCTTACTTAGCTGAATAACCATTGTGTTAACATTTCTTACATATCTTACTTAGCTGAATAACCATTGTGTTAGCATATCTTACTTAGCTGAATAACCATTGTGTTAGCATATCTTACTTAGCTGAATACCCATTGTGTTAGCATATCTTACTTAGCTGAATAACCATTGTGTTAGCATATCTTACATATGTGCGACTTATACTCCGGAGCGACTTATAGTCCAGAAAATATAATAATATAATATAATAATAAATAATCAATGCTGTTATTTATTATTTATTTATCCAAGCAAAGTTTGACATTTTTCCCGGGCTAAATTAAGCATAAAAATAGCTAAACCAACAAAAATACAAACATAAGGCATTCAGAAGAAGCATTCAAATACAAAATATAGGTCACTAAGTGTTTGTAATAATACGCTGACGAGACAATATCAACTTTATTGGGTAGTACGAGCGTAAGGGTGACTATAGGGGTGTTATTTCATTTTTAGAGGACTCTAATGTGAAAAAGCTGTATATAGAAGGTTGTAAATAGGTCTTATATGCCCCAACTATGAAAATATTGTCATTCATTTATAGTCGGATCTGGAACCAATTAGACGTGATTACTGTAGTTCTGTTTGTATTATTGACTATTATTTAAAGCATGCGGGCTCATAGATATTAATATAGATATTATTGACTGTTATTTAGCTACTCTTTAGGTAGGATTATATGGGAGCGGTCTTCCTGTGGGTATGGATGTGTGCAAGGCGCACAGCAGGACTACTCGAAGCCGATTGCCGTAATCATGCCAGCAATTAATTAATTAGTTGTTTTTTTTTTGAAAAGAGTTAATTGCTATTTCTGTGACGGCAGGCAGGCAAGTCAGGCAGGCAAGGCAAGCAGCACCTACTTGTTACATGGACAGGAGCAAAGACCACAGAATTTCCCTAGATCGTTCAAATTCTTTTCTGCATCCTTCATGTCCTTATTGATTTGGTCCATTCCCTCCTCGATGCGCTCCAGTTGTTCTGATTAAACGCGAGTCATTTATCCCCCACCGAACGAAGCACGAGAATCAGAGAGAGAGATAGAGAGGAGGAAAGAAAGAAAGAAAGAGGACAAAAGGAGAGAAGACAACAACTTCAGACACTCACTGTGACGAAATAAAGCAAAAAATAGTAAATTAAATTAAAAAAGAAACAAAAAAAAAAAAGGAAAAACTGGACGCCACCCACATACGTGACAACCTTTTAGAGGCCCGTTTGTCAGTACCTACTTGTTACATGGACATATGAAAATTCCACAGCATTTCCCTAAATCTTTTAAATTTTTCTCGGCTTCCTTCATGTCTTGGTTGATATGGTTCATGCCATCTTCAACACGATCGAGTTGCTCTGGTCGGGACAAAGGGATGACAGTAGCGGAATGAATGTCATTGGCTGTTTGACAGAAATATCAATTATGATGTGGAGAAATTTGCTCGGGTGAATTCATTTCCATATCTACTGCTTGTATTACGTGGGATGCATTTAACAAAACATAAGGCAGAGGTGTTCAAACTTTTGATATTTTGCAGATATTTTTATACTGGATATTTGTTTATATATTTCAAGAAAAAAAAACAGCATCTGAAAAAACATTATTGCTTGTTTGCGTCCCATTTCTATTGTTTTTTTAACATTAATTTTCCAAAATTTTCAACTCCCTTCTTTCTTTCCTCAATATTATGACTATATTCCAATAATATTTTAACTTAAGTTCCAATAATATTATACTTTTTCCCCAAACTAATTTTCTAAAATGTTATTTTTTTTTAATGTTTGTTTCTCATATTAAAACTTAAAAAAATTATTCCATTAATATTTCAACTCTATGCTACTAAATGATATATATGAAAATTCTAATTTTTTTTAATCTCAGAGTACAACTTTTTTTCTTAATTTTCCAAATATTTCAACTCCCTTCTTTCTTTCCTCAATATTATGACTATATTCCAATAATATTTTAACTTAAGTTCCAATAATATTATACTTTTTCACCAAACTAATTTTCTAAAACGTTATTTTTTTTTAAACTTAAACAAATTATTCCATTAATATTTCAACTCTATGCTACTAAATGATATATATGAAAATTCTAATTTTTTTTTTATCTTAGAGTACAACTTTTTTTCTTAATATTTGACTTTATTTTTGTAAAGTTATAATTTTTTTTTACTGTTGCATTTTTAGAAAATGTCCAGTTATTTTAAGCTGCTTCTTCTAAATTCATATTTAAATTATATGTTTATATTTGTATAATTTTATTGATGTATTTGACATGATTAACTTTTTTCCCAACCTAATTTTTTCAAAAATTTCCATTTCTTATATTAAAATTTTAATTTTGTTTTTGTTATGGGTACCGATAATTATCGGCCCGTGATATGGTGATATTTGAAATTGAGAGTTGGATAATATCGGATATATTTGACACCAACTTAATTTTCCAAAACAATTTTATTTTTTAACGTTTTTTTCTCATATTATGACTTAAAAATAAAAATAAAATCTTCGGTTAATATTTCAACTCTATGCTACTAAAATGACATTATTTTTCCTTAAGTTTTTATTTATTTATTAAAACTTTTTCCCTTAATATTTTGACTTTATTCTTGTAAGGTTATTGCAGATTTTTCTATTTTTACTGGGATTTTTTTTCCCAACTATGTCAAGCTGCTTATTCAAAATGTTATATTTAAATTCTATATTTATTTGTATAATTTTCTATCTTATATTATATACATCTTTTTACGTTAATTTTTTCCGTAACCTAATTTTCCAAAAATTCCACAAATATTACAGTATACAAAACAGTCATATTGTCTTTAATATTTCAACTTTATTCAACTGACATTTTCTTCTCATAATATTACAGTGTTATTCTCATTATTACAAATTTTAACTTTGACTGTATTGTTGGAAAATTACTGCTCCTTTCTTGTTAAATGGGCAAAAAAAAAAAAAAAAACGCCGGCCACAATTGGCCCCAGGGTCACACTTTGGACACCGCTGCCCTTAATATATGGAATGTTGTAATATTCTCCAAGTCACATGGTCCACATCAGTCAGTTACCATGGAAATGCCTTTTACTTTGGAAATGTATACTCACTCATATTTTCCAATGTTTTTGTTTTGTTGTGGAATCACTGTGATGCGTTTAGTGTCACCTTGGGTAATGTAGCTTCGACAAAAATGAAACGATGTTTGTTGATGTTTCGTGTGTATGACCTGCCTTTCTGGGCCTCCGTCATGCTAAAATGGCGGATGGTGGAATTCATCAATGAAAGTATGTTCCCCATTCATAAATCCCCGGGGGTCGTTAGCAGTATGCTAATCAAGGACCTTATTACATGATTCAGTGTTTTGATGGCGGCGGCGCGGAGCGTGCTACGCTCATTAAAGTGTGCGGCATGCAGTGTAAATGAAGGCTGTTCAGTCGGCTGTGCTGAAGGTTTTTGAGTCCCGTGGGGGGGCGGGGGGGGCACGCTGACACAAATCCAGGGTCGGAGGAGCAATCGTGGAAATGTTTACGGCCCTGTTGGGGCAATTAACGATGCTTTATGGGACAAATCAAATGCTTTATGAGTCTATGCTATGCTATGATGCTAATGGTACCTTTTCATGGTTTCAGCATAGTCGAATATTTTGTCTTTACCGAATAAATCTATGGATATCGAAGTGGCAGGGACTTTTTCGTTGACCTCAAAAAGTAAAGATTAAGAGAATTAAGTCGGAAATTTACCAGAAAAAAAGTTGCAGATTTAAGAGGGAAAAAAAACTTGTTACATTACGAGGATAAATTTGTAAATTTACGAGAAAAACATTGTAAATTTACGAGAAACAGAGTCGTAATATTATGAGAATAAAGTCGTAAATTTCAGAGAAAAAAAGATGCAGATTTAGGAGGGAAAAAATCGTAACATTACGAAAATAAAGTTGTACATTTACAAGCATAACGTCATAAATGTAAGCGAAAGAGTCGTAATATGAGAATAAAGTTGTACATTTACGAGAAAAGAGCAATAATATGACGAGAAAAAAATCGTAAAATTTAAGAGAAAAAAGTTGTAGATTTAGGAGAAAAAAACTTGTAACATTATGAGAATAAAGTTGTAAATTTACGAGAAAAACATTGTGAATTTATGAGAAAAAAGGTCATAATATTATGAGCATATAAAGTCGTAAATTTACGAGAAAAAATTTACGAGAAAAAAAACTTGTAACGTTACGAGAATATCGTCATAAATTTACAAGAATAACGTCATAAATATAAGAGAAAAAGTCATACTATGACAATAAAGTCGGGAATTTATGAGAAATAGAGTCGTAACATTATGAGAAAAAAGTCGTAAATTTACGAGAAAAAAGTTGCAGACTTACGAGAAAAAAACATAACATTATGGGAATATAGAGTCATACATTTACAAGAATAACGTCATAAATCTAAGAGGAAAAAGTCATAATATTATGACAATAAAGTCGTAAATTTATGAGAAAAAAATTTGTAAATTTATGAGAAAAAAATTCGTAAATTTATGAGAATATAAAGGCATAAATTAAGAATAACGATGAGAAAAAGAGTGGTAATATGAGAATAAAGTCGCAAATTCCTCGAGAATAACGTTGTAATATTCAGACAAAAAGAGTAGAAATATTATGAGAATAGAGTCGTAAATTTACAAAAATAATGTAATATTCCGCGAAAAAAAACTAGTAATATTATGAGAATAAAGTCATAAATATAAGAGAATAACGTCGAAAAAAAAAATACAATTCCTTCAAGAAGGAATGAAGCTTTCCTCTTGCTTCAATCAAGCTTTTTATTGATAACGTATCAGCGAGACAGAGCAGTCCAGCGCAAACAGATTAGCATGGCTAGCCCTTCTCGCTAATTGTTATCATAACAATAACCTGCCCACACATCCAAAAAACATTTGTTGAAAAACAACAACCTTGAATCTTATTTACGTCTTAAATACTATCTCTGATTTTGTCACCTGACTATAGGGGTGTTATTTCACATGTAGAGAGCTCTAACAATGGTAAAAGTCGCATTTACAAAGTCAATGTAATTGTCTGATATTTGGAGTCATTACGGAGTATATATAAATAAACCTAACAATATTTGAAATAATGTTCAAAGTCACCCTGCCACCAACACGTAAATAGTAATATTCATAATAGTACTACACTGTATTTTGGCATTGTGGTACTGTGTTTTTTGTGTGTGTGTGTGTTTCTTGGCACTTTCAACACGTCCAGCTGCTGTTGTCGGCTAATGGAGAGAAAAAAAAACAAAAAATACTAGCAAATAGAAAGAAAACAATAAAAGTAAAGTATTAAAAATGAACAAAGGTTAATAAATAAGAAGCTGAAAATATAAACATCATCCTGGAGTGAAAAGATTTCAAATTCAAATTGTCAATAACAAAACCCCCAAACATTTGTTAAGAAAAACATAGTCAATGAAAAATAATAATAGTCATTACTATATACAAAATAGACAATTCTACATTCCATTATGTACATAAATGTGGCGTTCCTAGTATGTGAATATATTTCTAATGTAACATTCTTACAGTATTATTAATATAGCATAATATAACCATTTCCATGCACACTTACCTCCTTGTTCGTCCAACATAACCAAAGTCCTGATGCCGGCATCTTTGCTCTACTCCCCAAAGGCCAGGCAAGGAGGTAGCAAGGTAGGGTGAGGTAGCAAGGTAGGGAGAAAACAAGGAAAGAAATATAACAGAGGTTAGTCATAACGCTCCACACCGGTCATCACTGTCAAACAGTATAGCAGTTTTATCGGAACCGACAAATGAGGGGTAATATCACAGGTTCCCCCGGCATGGTGTGGCTTCTCGGAAACAACGATAATATGCGGCACCTGGCTCGGCCCCGATAGGCATAAATCTGATTATCCAGTGTTGGTGTATACACGCTGGTAATAGAGCATGCATGAAGGCACATGCCCCCCCCACCCAGACCCCCCCCAGCTGCCTCCTCAGCGGTTTCGGAGGAAAGCCAACTGACTTTAGAGAGGCGAGCAGGGAGCAATAAGGCAAATATATTCTGTAATTCAGCCAGGAGTAATCCCCATGAAGTAAAATGTGCCTCTGGAGGGAGGGGGGGAGGTGTGGGGGGGGCACTCTTATGGAGTAAACATGATCTCAAACAGGCAAAGAAATGCCTTGCCCTCTCCTATCTGGGGAGGGGGGGGAGATTTACACATTTTAATATCACAAATGTGACTATAGGGGTGTTATTTCACATCTGGAGGGCTCTAATAATGTTAAAACCTGTATTTAGAAACTCCTAAGCAGGGTTATCCATGCTTAATCACGAAAATATTGCATTAATTATCCTACTATGAGTGGTTAGAATTGTAGGTTAGAATTTTGCGGTGTTGCAATTTAATGATTCCCCCCCATGAATTATTTCATCTTGAAAATAAACGTTATTAGTTTTTGCAACAGAGGCCAATCTGAAAATACCATGCATATGTACCACATGCTTGTCTATCACCTACAACTAGGTCTTTTTTTTTTAAATGTCCTATCTTTTCACAGGTTAAAACAGTTCCTGGATGGATGGATTCATCTGTGGCGTGCTTCAGTCAACATACAGTCGAGAATCAACGCCCTCAAACTCTGGCATTTTATGTCGTTTTTGGATGCTTCTCAAGCCCCTGTTGAGTGTGTGTGAGGTTTCCGCTGTTTTTTTGACCAGAAAAGTGCATTTTCAGCAAGTTGAAAAAATGAAAAAAACGACATACTAACCCCTTACGTTTTTTGTCAAAAATCACCAAATTCAAACTCTGGCATTTTATGTCATTTTTGGATGCTTCTCGGACCCCTGTTGAGTATGTGTGAGGTTTCCACTGTTTTTTTGACCAGAAAAGTGCATTTTCAGCAAGTTGAAAAAAAAAAAAAAAAAAAAAAAAAACGACATACTAACCCTTTACGTTTTTTGTCAAAAATCAATGCCCTCAAACACCGGCGTTTTATGCGCTTTTTGGGTGCTCCTGGGCCCCCGGGTGAGTGTGTGTGAGGTTTCCGCTGTTTTTTTTTACCAGAAAAATGCATTTTCAGCAAGTTGAAAAAATGAAAAAAAAACGACATAAAAATCATAAAAATCAATGCCCTCAAACTCTGGCATTTTATGCCATTTTTGGATGCTTCTGGGGCCCCTTTTGAGTGTGTGTGAGGTTTCCCCAGTTTTTTTTAACCAGAAAAGTGCATTTTCAGCAAGTTGAAAAAAAACAAAAAAAAAAACGACATACTAACCCCTTACGTTTTTTTTGTCAAAAATCAATGCCCTCAAACACTGGCGTTTTATGCGCTTTTTGGGTGCTCCTGGGCCCCCGGGTGAATGTGTGTGAGGTTTTCTCTGTTTTTTTGACCAGAAAAGTGCATTTTCAGCAAGTTGAAAAAATGAAAAAAACTACATACTAACCCCTTACTTTTTTTGCCAAAAATCATCGCCTTCAAACTCTGGCATTTTATGCCATTTTTGGATGCTTCTGGGGCCCCTTTTGAGTGTGTGTGAGGTTTCCCCAGTTTTTTTAACCAGAAAAGTGCATTTTCAGCAAGTTGAAAAAAAACAAAAAAAAAACCACATACTAACCCCTTACGTTTTTTTGTCAAAAATCAATGCCCTCAAACACTGGCGTTTTATGCGCTTTTTGGGTGCTCCTGGGCCCCCGGGTGAGTGTGTGTGAGGTTTCTGGTGTTTTTTTGACCAGAAAAGTGCATTTTCAGCAAGTTGAAAAAATGAAAAAAACTACATACTAACCCCTTACTTTTTTTGCCAAAAATCATCGCCTTCAAACTCTGGCATTTTATGCCATTTTTGGATGCTTCTGGGGCCCCTTTTGAGTGTGTGTGAGGTTTCCCCAGTTTTTTTGACCAGAAAAGTGCATTTTCAGCAAGTTGAAAAAAACAGAAAAAAACGACATACTAACCCCTTACGTTTTTTTTCAAAAATCAACGCCCTGAAATACTGGCGTTTTATGCGCTTTTTGGGTGCTCCTGGGCCCCCTGTTGAGTGTGTGTGAGGTTTCCCCAGTTTTTTTGACCAGAAAAGTGCATTTTCAGCAAGTTGAAAAAATTAAAAAAACACGACATCCTATCCAGTCAAGATGTGCTTTCAACCAAGGTGGGAACGGCTCGGCTAACAATCCTAAATAAAATGAATCCTCTTTGCTAGGACGTCCTCTGTGGCTGAGGAGTGATGTTATTGTGTGAGACAACCTTAGCATCCAACGGCGCTGCTGCTATGTTTAGCTTTCGCTTTGACATGGCGGCTCGGAACGACCATTAGTGGGGGTTGTATAAGACGGACATTTAAGTTGTCAACAGGTTACATATTTACCATAAGTTAAAAAATTAAATTAAAAAAAGCACATTTTGAATATTTTAAAAGGTCGTTTTACCTCTTCCACCAGCTGCAGCATACGACGAGTGCTCTCCAGTGACTGTGGGGGGGGGAAAATAAAGTTGTTATTGGAAAAATAAGTGACATGCAATGTAAGCTCATATTGTACTCTTGACTGTAATAAGTATAACAACATGACAGCGTCACCTTTTAATGAACACTTTACTAACTGCACTAAATTCATCAGACAGCAACTTAACATGAAACACGTGTATATACAAATATTCACACAATCCTAATACGAGTTTAAAATAAAGCTGTGCTGCGATGTTGTCAGCTTCCTTTTTTGCTCTGTGGCTCCCTCTGGTGGACAGAAGCCATTTGCAATGCTTAATATGCTCCTCCAATGAAAATGCATTATGGGAACAGTTTAAAATGTTTTAAGGTAGTCATGTAGGTCAGTATGTAATATACATATATATATATATATATATATATATATATATATAAAAATACACACACACTAGTATAACATGACAGCGTCACCTTTTAATGAACATGTTACAAACTACACTAAATTCATCAGACAGCAACTTAACATGAAACACGTGTATATACAAACACACACATCCTAATATGAGTTTAAAATAAAGCTGTGCTGCGATGTTGTCAGCTTCCTTCTTTTTTGCTTTGTGGCTCCCTCTGGTGGACAGAAGCCATTCGCAACACTTAATATGCTCCTCCAATGAAAATGCATTATGGGAACAGTTTAAAATGTTTTAAGGTAGTCATGTAGGTCAGTATGTAATATATATATATATATATACACACACACACACACACTAGTATAACAACATGACAGAATCGCCTTTTAATGAACACTTTACAAACTACACTAAATTCATCAGACAGCAACTTAACATGAAACACGTGTATATACAAATATACACACATCCTAATATGAGTTTAAAATAAAGCTGTGCTGCGATGTTGTCAGCTTCCCTCTTTTTGCTTTGTGGCTCCCTCTGGTGGACAGAAGCCATTTGCAATGCTTAATATGCTCCTCCAATGAAATGCATTATGGGAACAGGTTTAAATGTTTTTTTTTTCATATTACACTCATATTGGTACATGTTTATATGTTTCAGAGTATGATGTTTTTTTGTTTGAGATCACTGATAGCTTGTGATTGGCAGCAACTACTAAATACAGTACATTCTGTGTACTTTCATCTTTCCATGTACTTTCAGCAGTACCCCCAGCAGTACATATTACTGGTGTAATTCAGTTTTTTCCAGGAAATAATCTTTAACTACAAAAAAAACAACAAAAAATATCACCATGTTAACAGTATCGTGATATATGGTATCGTGATACGTTATCGTATCGTATCGCCATATTCGAGTGCTTGTTCTCACCTCGTCGGCCAGCTGGTCGGCACGTTGCTGCATGTCTGACAGCTCGTTGCGCATGTCGGCGTCATCTGCCATGGCTGTTGGGTGCGGGGGGTGGAGAGGGTCTCCAACAGGGAAGAAAAGATCCTAGAGGGAATCCAGAAAGAGCTGAAAGAGAAAACAAGACAGCCGGCGATTTTGTGTAAACAGCTGAGGCCAGTGATGTGTCAACACTTCTAACCGAATCACGGCGTGACCTTGAACCAGTAGCCGGTGGTCACCGCACGGTTGCCGAAGGATAGATCGCCATCAGAAGGCTCGGTTGCTACAAGCGCGTCAGGCTCATTTGCACTGAGGTTGACCAGAAATGAAAGGACAAGCCACAATGGCCGCTCACACCACAAACATGTGCTTACATTTGCTAATTAGCTAATGATCAACGTCAGGCCGATTTGTTCTTTTAAGCACAGCGAGGCCGGTTGTCACAACGCCGTGTAGCCGTGCACGGACTTACTAGATGTGACTTCATGGGAGGAGAGCAAGCACGGATGGTTGCAGAAGAATGTCCAATTAGAGCAAAGGGTCTCCAAAGTGCGGCCCAACGCCATTAACCACCTGTAGCTGTGTTTTTTTTTTTTTTTTTAATGGACCCTTGGCACATTCTAAAAATACAATGTAACGTTGTAATTTAATGAGTAAATATTACATTATTTACTTAAGTTGAACTATTAAAGAATAAGGAGGTTATATATGAAGATATTGGCTTTTTTTTGCCAAAAAAACAATATTGCCGATATTGTCCAATTCTCAATTTCCGATACCGATATCAGCCGATAACATGACATGTGGTGGAATGAACACACATGTGTTGTACACAGCATTTTTTTTTTATCAGGAAAAAAAATTATATCAACCAATAATTTTAATTAAAAAATTAAAATTAAATAATTTTAATTTTTTTGTATTCTAATCATAAAAACATTACATTTTCAGAGAATAGATTCTTTTAAATTATGAGGAAAAATACTCTATTTTTTGGAGCCGAGTTGAAATATTAAAAAAATATAGTATAATAATATATAATATAAAATAAACAATTAATTTAATTGTATAATAATATTTTAATTATATATTATTTTTTATTATGAACAAATTATTAATTATAAAGTAAATATATAAATAAATACTATAAATATAATATTTACAAAAGTTATGTATTATATTATGAGAACAACATTTACAGAAAAGTATACTATTATTAATAATATTACAAGAATAAAGTTAAAATATTTGGGGGGAAAAGACAACAATAAAGTCAAAATATTAAGAATAAAAGTCATATACTAATGAGGAATTTTACAAGATTTTTGCGAGAATAAATTCTTAACATGAGGAAAAATCATGCAATTTTTGGAACAGAGTTGAGATATTTATTTATAAAAATAACGTGTAAAATATTACGGGAGTACAGTCATAATATTATTGGAACAAACTTAAACATGACATGGGAAGAAGCTGAAATATTCGGATAAAAATTTTAAAAAAAAGAAAAAAATAGTATAATATAAAATAAATTATTATTTTTTTTTATTATATGTAATTTTATTATATATTATATTTATTATTCTAAATAAATGATTAATTATAAAGTAAAATATATAAACGTGGTATTCCTGCCCTAAATTCTCTCTCTGCTCGCCTTTTCTGTGCTGCGTGGCTTCACAACAGCAGCCATGTTGGCTTACATAAACCTCAAAGTGCACGGCGCACCGCAGTGCTTCGCGTCTGAATCCGGTCCGATTTACAGCAGACTTCATGGCGACTTGACAGTGGGGGAGGGGGGGTGGTGGTGGTGGTGGTGGTGGTGGAGAGGACGGATTATCGCTTCCCTGCAGATTTATGCAACCAAAATCAAACATTGGGCTTTGAACGCACCGCGCTGACCTTTTTACTTTATGGCTCAATTTACAGGCGTCACATTTTGCATCATAGCTCGCCTCAGCGCTTCCTGCTGCCTGGCGCAGGAATTTCTCTTCATCCTTTTTCTTTCCCAACAAGCAGGAGGTACAGTACTGCAACCATTATGTAACTAGTACAATTACTCGGATTATATACTACAACATTGCTACCAAATACAAACAATCCTTAAGCCTACGAGAATCAAACCCAGGTCTTTCCGATCTCCTGACTGTGTAGGCTACACGATAACCGGCCATCTTTATGTCTAATATGTCTTATTTTCTCTGATTACATCTGCTATACTGGGTAAACAAATGTACAGGTGACTGTAGGGGTGTTATAGTATCTGCGGGTCTCTAATAATGTTAAGATTTAGGAGATTAGAAACAGGATTTTCCATGCAAAATATTGTATTAATAATGCTAGTATGAGTGGTTAGCACGCAGGCCTCACAGCTAAGAAACCCGAGTTCAATTCCATCCTCGGCCATCTCTGTGTGGAGTTTGAATGTTCTCCCCGTGTATGCGTGGGTTTCCTCCCACATTCCAAAAACATGCTAGGTTAATTAGCGACTCCAAATTGTCCATAGGTATGAATGTGAGTGTGAATGGTTGTTTGTCTATATGTGCCCTGTGATTGGCTGGCCACCAGTCCAGGGTGTACGCCGCCTCTCGCCCAAAGACGGCTGGGATAGGCTCCAGCACCCCCCTGCAACCCCCGTGAGGACAAGCAGTAGAAAATGAATAACTGAATTTCTGCTATATTGCATAATAGGAGTGTAAATGTGACTATAGGGGTGTTATTTTACCTTTAGACATCTCTACAATGTTATTTTACTATGCTAACTATGCTAAGTAACCCTATGTTGTAGAGATTCCCTGCACAAAATTAACGGCAATTAGTGTACATTGGAGCCCTCCAGATGTGAAATAACACGTATTAAATAACAAGTATTATTATTATTATTAGAAAACGAATGAATGAATGAATCTTACTATGCTAATATTCCAATAGCATCAATTCAACTGCAAATGTCAACATAATGCTAACACTCGTTTTCACTATTAGCAAACAATGTGACACGTGGCCACGTTTTTCTCGTGATTCCTAGCTTGTTTCGTTTTTACAAGAAAACGTCAACATCCGTATGAACGCTAAATTTGACCTTAAATGGAGACCCGCCCGTAAAGAAACCAAAAACTTTAGTGTTTTTAGTGTAATGAACTTCACTCACGCCATAGCAAATGCGCCTCTCTGTTACGACGACAGATAGAAGAATCACGGCTGATATTCCCCCACAACGCCACAAAGCGTCACACAGCGTCTGAATCTCTCTTTTTTTAAACTGCATTCTAACCGGAACACATCACTAACAGCACCATTCCAACAAACGTGTACTATTTGTAACTTACGTCTCTCGTCCATTCATCCTGGGAAGCACACTTCCTCATTCACTTTACAAGAACACGACGTGCATTCACGGACACTCCGTACATCACAACACCTTTATAATACATAAAAAAAAAGATGAAGAAAAACATGAGACGGATGTTTTTATGACTTGCTTCTGAATTCTTAATTCGTATAAACAATTTACTACATTAAAGTATGCTGAATAATACACTAAAAACAAAGTACTTTAAATTACGTGATGTCTTTGAACGCTACTCTTCATTGCTTATAATAACATGGTTTAAAACAGGGGTCTCAAAGTCAATTTACTTGGGGGGCAAAAAAAACGCATTGATTAAAAACAAATTTACACCCATTCCACAACCACAACACCGGACTGTAACCAAGGTGACCTTTGACCTGGTACCAACAGGGAGACGATAAAAATCAGGATGCTGACTTTTATTAAAACACACAACAGTGCTGTAGAATGAAGCACTAAACAAACAAACCTGTCAAAATAAGAGCGCGTGGACACTTTTATTACACCCGGTTCGCCTGTAGGAGCGTGTCAAGGGTGTGGTTTGCTGATTAGCGCTGGTGTTGAATTGATGGCACTCCAGAAAAAAAGGGAGGGGGGGGGGCGTAAAAAGGTGATGTATGGCTCAGTCAGGCGATTATTGGATTTAGGCTGAACGCCGCATCGACTCCCATATAGGATTTGAAATAAATGGCTAGCAATACAAGCTGCAATCCCATACATAAGGAATAGCATTGAATAGCATCTATTCAACTTTAAAGTGATATCAATTTATCATGCCTTTTTATGACTTCACAATGGTCGCCATGGGAACAATAACAGCAGATATGAATGTAACACGGGATTGCACACCTCCATTCTGTAGTATTATTTCTTCTTTAGATACTACCAGCTAATGCTACATCTACAATCAAATACTTTGTATTGTCCCCCGCTTGTCCCCGCACTCCCCGCTCTGTTTTCTTTTTTTGTATTTTCTATCCCCTCCTGCTCCGGTCCAGCCGTTCCAAATTTGCATAACAAAAACATCAAATAAAGCCAAACAATAACAAATCTGTTTAGCAAGTAAGGGAATTTAGATGAATGAGTACTATTTTAGTACTATTGGACAGGACCAAAAATATCATTTTAATAAAATAAAGTTAAAATATTAAAGTCAAACAAAACAAAGTTGTAATTTTTGGAAAATTAGGTTGGGAAAAAAAATTATAATATTATGAGAATAAAGTCACAATTACAAAAGGAAAGTAGGACATGGAAAAAACAAAGAATTTACAAGAATAAAGTCAAAATATTAAGAGAAAAAAGGCATAATCAAATAAGAAAAAAAATCAAAACAAACTGACATTTTAATTTTTGGAAAATTTGGTTTGGGAAAAAATATATAAATTATGAGAATAAAGTCATGATTAAAAGAGGAAAGTAGGACATGGAAAAAAATTAAGAATTTACAAGAATAAAGTCAAAATATTAAGAGAAAAAAGGCATATTCTAATAAGAAAAAAAATCAAAACAAACTGAAGTTTTAATTTTTAGAAAATTAGGTTGGGAAAAAATTATAATATTATGAGAATAAAGTCATAATTACAAAAGGAAAGTAGGACATGGAAAAAACAAAGAATTGACAAGAATAAAGTCAAAATATTAAGAGAAAAAAGGCATATTCCAATGAGGAAAAACGTTGTATTTTTTTGGAAAATTAGGTAGGAAAAAAATATATAATATTATGAGAATAAAGTCATAATTAAAAAAGGAAAGTAGGACATGGAAAAAACACAATTTACAAAAATAAAGTCAAAATATTAAGAGAAAAAAAGGCATATTCCAATGAGAAAAAAATTGCAATATTATGCCAAAAATATTGTCATATTGATTTTTTTTTTATAAATCATAATATGACAGACAAACAAAACAAAATAAAGTTGGGAAATTATGATAATTCAAACACTATCCGGTCCATAAATATCCAACTCTGCGACACAGTACATGTCGGCATTCATGCATCCCCAGTGCCGACAGCATTCATGCAGCCCCCCCCCATCCCCCACAACCACAACGCTTTGTTTTTCTATGCTATATTTGCTAGAAGCATAACCCCCGCCTGAATAATAACGATGATGTAACATGACACAACACACCTAAGTGTCACTTCAGCTGGAGCTCTCTCGCTCTCTCCGGAGAGGAGCTAGCATTAAGTGCTTAAGCGACGTCCTGGCGGGTGGCTCTACAGACACTGACATGCATTATTGACCCGAGAATCCCTCACCCCCGACCCTTATTCATCTCACACACACATAGTTGATAGCTTTCTTGAACATATTAAACAGATATGCTACTAATGCTATGCTATATGCTATATGCTACTGGTATAAACCCATGCAAAACTACATAGGAAAATAACAATTCAAAACTAAGCTCTTCTTCCGGGTTACGTTACACAATGAAGTCGATAATCCCACAAGACAACACGGTATCGGTGCCTCGCAGCATTTTCGACGGGCGAATTCAAGGGCTTCCAAAAGACAAAAGGACAAGAACAAGCGAAATGAAACCACTTTCTTAACTGACTCACGTACTCAAGTACTACATGAAGACTGAGGAAAAGACTCAAGTTTTTCTGACTTACACAGAGACTCAAGTTTCACTGACTGATGGGGACTCAACGAAAACTGAAGTTTCACTGACTCGCCGGTAATCGACAAATATTAAAGTTTCACTGACTCACGGGTGCTCAACAAAGACTCAAGTTTCACTGATTCACAGGTGCTTGACAAAGACTTGAGTGTCACTAACTCATGGGTACTCAACAAGTACTTCAGTGTAACTGACTCGCGAGTAGCATCAAGACGACTAAGGGATTTGACAAAGACTCGAGTTTTACTGACTTACATGCGTGTGACAGAGACTTGAGTTTCACTGACTGATGGGAACTCAAAGAAAACTCAGGTTTCACTGACTGATGGGTACTCAAAGAAAACTCAGGTTTCACTGACTGATGGGTACTCAAAGAAAACTCAGGTTTCACTGACTCACAGGCAACCAACGAATACTCAAATTTCCCAGACTCACGGATCCTCAACAAAGACTCAGGTTTCACTGATTCACAGGTGCTTGACAAAGACTTGAGTGTCACTAATTCATGGGTACTCAACGGGTACTTCAGTGTAACTGACTCGCGAGTAGCGTCAAGACGACTAAGGGATTTGACAAAGACTCGAGTTTTACTGACTGATGGGAACTCAAAGAAAACTCAAGTTTCACTGACTGATGGGTACTCAAAGAAAACTCAGGTTTCACTGACTGATGGGTACTTAAAGAAAACTCAGGTTTCACTGACTGATGAGTACTCAAAGAAAACTCAGGTTTCACTGACTGATGGGTACTCAAAGAAAACTCAGGTTTCACTGACTGATGGGTACTCAAAGAAAACTCAAGTTTCACTGACTGATGGGTACTCAAAGAAAACTCAAGTTTCACTGACTGATGGGTACTCAAAGAAAACTCAGGTTTCACTGACTGATGGGTACTTAAAGAAAACTCAGGTTTCACTGACTGATGGGTACTCAAAGAAAACTCAAGTTTCACTGACTGATGGGAACTCAAAGAAAACTCATGTTTCACTGACTGATGGGTACTCAAAGAAAACTCAAGTTTCACTGACTGATGGGTACTCAAAGAAAACTCAAGTTTCACTGACTGATGGGAACTCAAAGAAAACTCAAGTTTCACTGACTGATGGGTACTCAAAGAAAACTCAGGTTTCACTGACTGATGGGTACTCAAAGAAAACTCAAGTTTCACTGACTGATGGGTACTTAAAGAAAACTCAGGTTTCACTGACTGATGGGAACTCAAAGAAAACTCAAGTTTCACTGACTGATGGGTACTCAAAGAAAACTCAGGTTTCACTGACTGATGGGTACTTAAAGAAAACTCAGGTTTCACTGACTGATGGGTACTCAAAGAAAACTCAAGTTTCACTGACTGATGGGAACTCAAAGAAAATTCAAGTTTCACTGACTGATGGGTACTCAAAGAAAACTCAAGTTTCACTGACTGATGGGAACTCAAAGAAAACTCAAGTTTCACTGACTGATGGGTACTCAAAGAAAACTCAGGTTTCACTGACTCACAGGTCCTCAACAAAGACTCAGGTTTCACTGATTCACAGGTGCTTGACAAAGATTTGAGTTTCACTGACTGATGGGGACTCAACAAAAACTCAAGTTTCACTGACTCACAGGCAACCAACGAATACTCAAATTTCCCAGACTCACGGATCCTCAACAAAGACTCAGGTTTCACTGATTCACAGCTGCTTGACAAAGACTTGAGTTTCAATGACTGATGGGTACTCAACGAAAACTCAAGTTTCACTGACTCGTGTACTCAAGTACTACATGAAGACTGAGGAAAAGACTGAAGTTTTTCTGACTTACACAGAGACTTAAGTTTCACTGACTGATGGGGACTCAACAAAAACTCAAGTTTCACTGACTCACCGGTAGTCGACGAATACTAAAATTTCACTGACTCACGGGTGCTCAACAAAGACTCAAGTTTCACTGATTGACAGGTGCTTGACAAAGACTTGAGTTTAACTGACTCACAAGTACTACATGAAGACTGAAGGATTTGACAAAGACTCGAGTTTTTCTGACTTACACGGAGACTCAAGTCAACGCGCCGTTAACCGACGAATACTAAAATTTCACTGACTCACGGGTGCTCAACAAAGACTCAGGTTTCACTGAGACTTGAGTGGATGCATCTGCCAGTAAAAGACCCATGCAAGGTGAACACAAGGGCGTCTGCGATGATATCAGTCGCCTTAACTGGAATATCACTGCATGCTATTACAGCCGGCGTTTGACTGCTAGAGGAGACATGACGGTGTTCTGGAGGGGGCCCGGAACACTAAAAAGATGGGGGGTAGGGGGAGTGGCGGGGGGGGGGGGGGGTGGCGGGATTAGCATATGATGAAAAACCACTGAGGCAATCTCTGCACATGTCGACGGTGTTTTGGATTTTAGCACATTTGGTTTACGATGCTATAAAAGTCTAAGCAGAGACTTGTAAACGAGTCAGCGTGGACCTGCTTAAGTCGGTCACGCTCATGTCGACCCCCCCCCCCCCCCACCCCCCAACCGATGTTAGACATACAGGATGTGACTCATGAATAAAGCCTTTTTACCGACTCGGGACTCATGGTTACTCACCTCCGTTAATTCATTCACTTACTCACGACAAAGACTCGGGTGTCACTAAGTCAGGACCAGTTGACAAAGACTCACGTTTCACTGACTCACAAGTGCGCAACGAAGACTTGATATGTTTTCACAGACTCACGAGAGCTTCATGAAGCTCACAAAGACTTGGCCAAGATTCAAGTTTCACTGATTTACGGGTACTTGACAAAAGACCGGAGTTACACTGATTCACAGGTGCTCGACACAACTGGAGTGTCGCTAACTCATGGGTACTCAACGAGTACTTCAGTTTAACTGACTCGCGAGTAGTGTCAAGACGACTAAGGGATTTGACAAAGACTCAAGTTTTTACTGACTTACATGCGTGTGACGGAGACTTGAGTTTCACTGACTGATGGGGACTCAACGACAACCCAATTTTCACTGACTCACCGGTAATCGACAAATACTAAAATTTCACTGACTCACGGGTGCTCAACAAAGACTCAAGTTTCACTGATTCACAGGTACTTGACAAAGACTTGAGTGTCACTAACTCATGGGTACTCAACGAATACTCGAGTTTAACTGACTCACAAGTACTACATGAAGACTGAGGGATTTGACAAAGACTCAAGTTTTTCTGACTTACACGGAGACTTAAGTCAACAAAAACTCAGGTTTCACCGACTCACCGGTAACCGACGAATACTAAAATTTCACTGACTCACGGGTGCTCAACAAAGACTCAAGTTTCACTGATTCACAGGTGCTTGACAAAGACTTGAGTTTCACTGACTGACTCACAAGTACTACATGAAGACTGAGGGGTTTGACAAAGACTCAAGTTTTTCTGACTTAAACGGAGACTTAAGTCAACGCACCGGTAACTGACGAATACTAAAATTTCACTGACTCACGGGTGCTCAACAAAGACTCAGGTTTCACTGATTCGCAGGTGCTTGACAAGGACTTGAGTTTCACTTACTGATGTGGGTACTCAATGAATACTGAACTGAACTCACTAGTAATCGACAAATACTCCAATTTCACCGATTCACAGGTGCTTGAGTTTCACTGACTCATGGGTACTTGATGAAAATTGGAGTTTCATTGACTCACGGGGATTTGACAAACACTCGAGTTTTTAGTGACTTACTGGTGTTTCACGGACTCACCAGTGCTTGACGAATACCAAAATTTCACTGACTCACGGGTGCTCAACAAAGACTCAGGTTTCACTGATTCACAGGTGCTTGACAAAGACTTGAGTTTCACGTACTGATGGGTACTCAACGAATACTGAAGTTTCACTGACTCACTGGTAATCGACGAATACTCAAATTTCACCGATTCACAAGTGCTTGAGTTTCACTGATTCATGTGTGTTTGATCAAGACTGGACTTCAGTGACTCAATGAATACTCACGTTTCACTGACTCACTAGTAATCAACGAACACTCCAATTTCACCGATTCACAGGTGCTTGAGTTTCACTGATTCATGGGTACTTGATGAAAATTGGACTTTCATTGACTCACGGGGATTTGACAAAGACTCGAGTTTTTAGTGACTTACTGGTGTGTGACGGAAACTTGAGGTTCACGGACTCACCAGTGCTTGACGAATACCAAAATTTCACTGACTCATGAGTAGTTTCAATGGTAGTTTCTGCATGAACGCTGAGGAACGACGGGTAATTTGAGTGAACGGAGTACCCGATTCACTTTAGTGAGTGACTCATAAGAGCTGAGATCAGTGTAAGGAATGGATTTTCCCATCACTAGTCTATTATCAAGTGTCCATTATGGTCTTTTTTCTTACTTCTTCATGTTCTTCTTCTTCTTTTTCTTACTAAACAATGCCAGTGTTGATTACATCGACGATGTTGACGTTGACGTCAGACATCCGGTCAATATTCCATATTCCGTAGTCAATATTCCAGCATAGCGTCAGCAGAATTCCTTCAGCTAAAACCACCATCAATCCATAACGACTTCATCAATATTGAGGCATTCCATTCCCCCTTTCTGGTCACGGAGCAGCTGGGGAATATGAAAAGAGCATAATTCCAACGACATCCACCACCGGCGATCCTGATTGATATCAGAACTCAGCTGGAAGTGGTCTGCATTTCATTCACATCAGTTGTGGAGTAGCCAGGCCGCTTCAGAGCCTGTTGAATATTTGACAAGTCATAAAAACATTAAAAAGCAATCAGGCTTGCCTGGAGGATAGCACACTCGACACACACACACACACACACACACACACACTCAAAAATATCAAATTACAACACAACTGCCGTGTTTGATGCCTGTAAGCAAGTGGAAGACGTTACGTTAGCGCCGTATCATACGATCCACGATCCACACAAATGACATGTATGAACAACAAACATGAACCTGACGTAATCTACTGATCTGTTGCCGACCAACAGAGGCGCTGTTACTGTTAGTATATACTATATACTGTATATGTACTTCTGTTGTGTGTATATACAATATGTATACTACATACAGTATGTTTCTTTGCTTCCAGCACAATGACAAAATGAAATTGTAACAACGCACAACGAGGTATTCTTCACGCACACCAATGTAGCTATCGTTTTCTTTTTGTGTAGTATTAATTAATTAGTATTAATTGGGAGTGCAACGTAACACTAAAACATCCCGACACCGAACGTCATGACACCAAACATCGTAAACAAAAATTGTTGTGACACAAACGTCACTCGTAACGTAACACCAAACACCGTAACCGCGTGAACGTTGTAGCGCAAAACATCGGAACACCAAACATTGTGACAATAAACCCAATGCTGGAAGCAAAAAAAATATACGATTTTAAAACCAAACGTTGCAACGCCAAACATCATGACATCAAACACCGTAACCACGAAAGGCCGTAACACCAAACATCGTAACCACAAAATGTCATAATATGAAACAACATAACCACAAAATGTCCTCTCATCAAACATCGTAACCTCAAAATATTGTAACACCAAACATCATAAACTCAAAATGTCGTAACACCAAACATTGTAACCACAAAATGTTGTAACACCAAACATCGTAACCACAAAATGTAGTAACATCAAACATTGTAACCACAAAATGTTGTAACACCAAACATCGTAACCACAAAATGTCATAACGTCAAACATCGTAACCACAAAATGTTGTAACACCAAACATCGTAACCTCAAAATGTTGTAACACCAAACATCGTAACCACAAAATGACATAACATCAAACTTCGTAACCGCAAAATGTTGTAACACCAAACATCGTAACCTCAAAATGTTGTAACACCAAACATCGTAACCTCAAAATGTTGTAACACCAAACATCGTAACCTCAAAATGTTGTAACACCAAACATCGTAACCACAAAATGACATAACATCAAACTTTGTAACCGCAAAATGTTGTAACACCAAACATTGTAACCACAAAATGTCATAACATCAAACATTGTAACCGCAAAATGTTGTAACACCAAACATCGTAACCGCAAAATGTCATAACGTCAAACATCGTAACCACAAAATGTTGTAACACCAAACATCGTAACCACAAAATGACATAACATCAAACTTTGTAACCGCAAAATGTTGTAACACCAAACATTGTAACCACAAAATGTCATAACATCAAACATTGTAACCGCAAAATGTTGTAACACCAAACATCGTAACCGCAAAATGTAGTAACATCAAACATTGTAACCACAAAATGTTGTAACACCAAACATTGTAACCACAAAATGTCGTAACATAAAATATTGTAACCGCAAAATGTTGTAACACCAAACATCGTAACCACAAAATGTCATAACGTCAAACATCGTAACCACAAAATGTTGTAACACCAAACATCGTAACCTCAAAATGTTGTAACACCAAACATCGTAACCACAAAATGACATAACATCAAACTTCGTAACCGCAAAATGTTGTAACACCAAACATCGTAACCTCAAAATGTTGTAACACCAAACATCGTAACCTCAAAATGTTGTAACACCAAACATCGTAACCTCAAAATGTTGTAACACCAAACATCGTAACCACAAAATGACATAACATCAAACTTTGTAACCGCAAAATGTTGTAACACCAAACATTGTAACCACAAAATGTCATAACATCAAACATTGTAACCGCAAAATGTTGTAACACCAAACATCGTAACCGCAAAATGTCATAACGTCAAACATCGTAACCACAAAATGTTGTAACACCAAACATCGTAACCACAAAATGACATAACATCAAACTTTGTAACCGCAAAATGTTGTAACACCAAACATTGTAACCACAAAATGTCATAACATCAAACATTGTAACCGCAAAATGTTGTAACACCAAACATCGTAACCGCAAAATGTAGTAACATCAAACATTGTAACCACAAAATGTTGTAACACCAAACATTGTAACCACAAAATGTCGTAACATAAAATATTGTAACCGCAAAATGTTGTAACACCAAACATCGTAACCACAAAATGTAGTAACATCAAATATTGTAACCACAAAATGTTGTAACATCAAATGTTGTAACATCAAACATTGTAACCACAAAATGTCGTAACACCAAACATCGTAACCACAAAATGTAGTAACATCAAATATTGTAACCGCAAAATGTTGTAACATCAAACATTGTAACCACAAAATGTCATAACGTCAAACATCGTAACCACAAAATGTTGTAACACCAAACATCGTAACCTCAAAATGTTGTAACACCAAACATCGTAACCACAAAATGACATAACATCAAACTTCGTAACCACAAAATGTTGTAACACCAAACATTGTAACCACAAAATGTTGTAACACCAAACATTGTAACCACAAAATGTAGTAACATCAAATATTGTAACATCAAAATGTTGTAACACCAAACATTGTAACCACAAAATGTAGTAACATCAAATATTGTAACAGCAAAATGTTGTAACACCAAACATTGTAACCACAAAATGTAGTAACATCAAACATCGTAACCGCAAAATGTTGTAACACCAAACATCGTAACCACAAAATGTTGTAACATCAAACATTGTAACCGCAAAATGTAGTAACACCAAACATTGTAACCGCAAAATGTAGTAACATCAAACATCGTAACCGCAAAATGTTGTAACACCAAACATCGTAACCACAAAATGTTGTAACATCAAACATCGTAACCACAAAATGTAGTAACACCAAACATTGTAACCGCAAAATGTCGTAACATCAAACATTGTAACCACAAAATGTAGTAACATCAAATATTGTAACCACAAAATGTTGTAACACCAAACATTGTAACCACAAAATGTAGTAACATCAAACATCGTAACCGCAAAATGTCGTAACACCAAACATCGTAACCACAAAATGTCATAACACCAAACATCGTAACCTCAAAATGTAACACCAAACATCGTAACCTCAAAATGTAACACCAAACATCGTAACCTCCAAATGTTGTAACACCAAACATCGTAACCTCAAAATGTTGTGACAAATGTTGTGAAAAATGCCCATTTTTAACACACGATTCGTTCCGCTCTGATTTTGGATCAACATTTGCAATAACACTGACTTATTAGAAGTGATTCATCTCCTTTCCATTGTTCACATGCGACACCACGCACTTATTAAAGGCATTTATCCTATCAAATTCATAGGTACTCACTATTAATAAATGATAAAATAAGATGATGCATGAATTGATGGGCTATGGTGCATTCAAGAACCTCCGAACACAACAGCGCAACAGCTCAAGGATTGGCAGATTGGCACATTATCAGTGACGCATGACGATATAAACAAGTAGAAACAATGCTACATGGTACATAATTGTCATTAGTATCAATTTTCAATATTTTTTCATAAGGCAAAAATAATCTTGACTCCAAAATTTGTACTCCTTTCTAAGAATCTTAAGACGTCCGGAAAACGACAAACGCTTCACTAAATCGTCTGTCTCTCTTTGCACCACCGCAGCTTTAGTGCCTCGGGAGCGGCCATTTTGTTTTTGTGTTGTTGTTTACATGCTGAGCGCGTCTGGGAGAAAGTGAGCGGCTCTCCTCGGAGCGCTGACTGGACAGAAAAAAAAAACAAAGAAGAAAAAAAAAATGTATTTTAAAAAATTTATTTTATATTTTAGTATTTGTAATATACTTTGTTGCCCATTTCAAAACACGATACATAACATAACATTTGTTTTGTACTTGATGATACTTTAACCACGTTCAGAGACAAAGGTTAGCTAGGAGTGATTGTGCTAAGTCATGCTAACTAGTGTTAGCATGGGGCTTACAGCAATCAGTGATTAAAACCGTGATTGGAAAATGACAAAGTTGTAAGTTTGACTATGTAGCATTTATAAGAATAAATAAAAAATTTATAAGAATAAAGTCTTTAATTTAAGGAAAACAAATGTTAAATTCATAAGAAAAAAGTTGTACATTTATGGTAAAAAAGTACTAAATTAACAAGAATAAAGTTGTAATTTACAGGAAAAAAAAGTCTTACATTTATGAGAATAAAGTTGTACATTTACGAGAAAAAAGCAGGAAATTGATGAGAAATAATTTGGAAAGTTACAAGAGAAAAGTCTTAAATTTATGAGAATAAAGTCTTCAATTTACGGGGAAAAAATGGTTAAATTAACGAGAATAAAGTGGAAATTTACGAGAAAAAAAGTACTAAATTGACAAAAATAAAGTCATAATTTACAGGGAAAAAAAGTCTTACATTTATGAGAATAAAGTCATAAATTTAGGGGAAAAAGTAGTAAATTTACAGGAAAAAAACTCATAAATTTGTGGGGAAAATAGTTGTAAATTTATGAGAATAAAGTTGTAAATTTAAGGGGAAAAAAGTAATAAATTTACGAGAATAAAGTCATAAATTTAGGGGGAAAAGTAGTAAATTTACAGGAAAAAAACTCATAAATTTGTGGGGAAAATAGTTGTAAATTTATGAGAATAAAGTTGTAAATTTAAGGGAAAAAAGTAATACATTTACAAGAATAAAGTCATAATTTTAGGGGGAAAAGTAGTAAATTTACAGGAAAAAAATTCATAAATTTGTGGGGAAAATAGTTGTAAATTTATGAGAATAAAGTTGTAAATTTAAGGGGAAAAAAGTAATAAATTTACGAGAATAAAGTCATAAATTTACGGGAAAAAGTAGTAAATTTACAGGAAAAAAAACTCATAAATTTGTGGGGAAAATAGTTGTAAATTTATGAGAATAAAGTTGTAAATTTAAGGGGAAAAAAGTCATAAATCTACAAGAATAAAGTCATAAATTTAGGGAAAAAAGTAGTAAATTTACAGGGAAAAAAATCATAAATTTGTGGGGAAAATAGTTGTAAATGTATGAGAATAAAGTTGTAAATTTAAGGGGGAAAAAAGTAATAAATTTACGAGAATAAAGTCATAAATTTAGGGAAAAAAGTAGTAAATTAACGGGAAAAAACTCGTAAATTTGTGAGGAAAATAATTGTAAATTTATAAGAATAAAGTAATAAATTTGTGGGGGAAAAAAAAGTAGTAAATTTACGAGAATAAAGTAATAAATTTGTGGGGGAAAAAAAAGTAGTAAATTTACGAGAATAAAGTTGCAAATTTAAAGGAAAAAAGTAATCAATTTACAAAAATAAAGTCATAAATTTATAGAGCATAAAAAAAACTCTCCCCTTGCTTCAGGCCAGCTTTTATTTATGACGTTGCAGCAAAACACAGCACACGCAGATTAGCACGGCTAGCCCTTCTCACGCCTATCTTCCATACCCGAGGCCAACGTCTACATGACTACACCTTTTTTTTTTTTTTTTTTTTACCTTTTTCTCATATATTTACAACCTTTTTCTCGACTTTATTGTCGTGAATTTACAACTTTATTCTCGAAACTGTCAGATACACGATACGGGCGGACGCTTTCGAACGAAAAACACATTTAAGTCAGTACGCAGTATGAATTGCAGTACACCAACATCAGTACAATATGCGTTCATCGCTAATGGTAATATTGTGCGTCATCATCCATCCATCCATCCATCCATCCATCCATCCATCCATCCAGCAAGCAGCACCTTCTCAATGTGGTCCTCCTCTCCCCCTCGTTTCCCCTGCAAGCTGCATAAAGGTGATACGGTATAGCCGCTATGGCAACCACAGCATCCTTGGCAGTGTATGTGTGTGGTGCGTTCAAGTGTTCACCGTATTTGGAAGCTCTAATCAGCTAGAAAAGCCGACAGTATATATATATATATATATATATATGCTGTGGATGTAGTGTAGCCCATATTAACAATACTTTAGACAGTATTACTATTAGATAATACATAAAATATGTAATAAAGCTAACAATGAGCTATATATATATTTTGTTTAATCCTCAAAAATCAGCACGTGCGTGGTCATGCTCATTAATGGGGAGGAGAGGGGAAGGGGGGGGGTCGTCTGCGTGGTTTTACCATGTTGCACATGTATGTCGCCATCGGCATGGAAGCCAAAAAAAAAAAAAAAAAACCAAAGGACGCATTCACCAAGTATACATGACACATATTTCTATTACCATTACCCGCATGCACCCCATTTTCCAGTCCATCGATTGCAAGATCTTTGCTGCGACATCAACATCCGGCCCCGTTTCAATTCCCCTCAAAGAGTTAAAAAAAAAACCCCCACAATAAATTAGATTAAATGAACGTAGATTCGACAAGCGATGCGCTGTCGCTGTCCATGGTTCTGAAAACCAGAAAACGCCCACATTGAATCGACGCATTATTGCGCATCGCATCCATCCACTGCGCGTTTCTACCGGGCGGGAGGTCACGCATTGCCACTTTTCCGTTTTAAAAATAAACCAAATCATGCTCAAAATTCCACGCAAACATGACGTAAACACATATCAATCACTTATTCATTCAGAAGACAAGAAAGCATTTAAGAGCCTTAATGCGCAAAAAATAAAATAAAAAAAATAACAGGCGAGGATACATGAGGAAATACTTGATATGGATATTTATAAAAAATAAACTCACCAAAGCTTCTTGTCAGCACAGCAGGAAATGTGCTCGTATTTTGGCCCGCAGCTTGTGTGTCTTCCTGTGTGGAGAATGTGCTGCAAAGGCACTGCGCCGAATCCCTCTCACTTCTTCTCCTTCAATGGGGGGGGAAGCAGTGCAGCTCTCGTCAAAGATGGCGGAGCCTCTGACGTCAGCAGCAGCTTTTAATAGATATATATTTAAAAAAAAAAAAAAAAGGGTGTGTTTTTATTTTTTTTTATATCTATATACACACAATGCACGATAGGCGTACACATTAATATTTTAAATGTTGCTTTATGCTTGTATTTCTGTACACTCAATATAGACTGGCAGGACACTTTATTAGGTACACCTGCATGAGCCAACACAGCCTTTTTTTTTGTTACACGAGCTAAAAAAAAATCAGTTAATATTAATAAATTCAAATATGGTGAAAAAGTCAGACAAGAGTATCAGTACTTAAAAAATATTTACAAAAATGTGAGGTTATGGCTTAATTAATTATTCATTCATTCATTCATTTTCTACCGCTTATCCTCACGATTAATTAAGGTTAATTTTTTCCAGACCTAACCATGATGAATTAATCTCCATAAAGTAGGATTTTTATAGTAATGTTATAAAAAAATTACGACTTTCTAAATGTTTTTTTTTTACATTAGAGCCCTCTTGGCATGGTATAACAACCCTATAGTAAGCATTAAACTAGTATTAGTAAATATAGTAAATAAAATCAGACACAATAAGCCATTTAGGACCTTGTGATCATGTGTGTCGCAATAAACGTCTTCAGGTTGTGCGGACAGGAAGTGGCGTCAGGAGGTCAGAGTTGAGTTTGAGCTGGATTATGGCCGCAATAATAGAAGGACAGAAGAAATGATTATGAATTTCTAAATGTTTTTTTTAACATTAGAGCCCTCTTGGCATGGTATAACACCCCTATAGTAGTAACCATTAAAATAGTATTAGCAAATATAGTAAATACAATCAGACACAATAAGCCATTTAAGACCTTGTAATCATGTGTGTTGCAATAAATGTCTTCAGGTTGTGCGGACAGGAAGTGGACAGAAAAAATGATTATGACTTTCTAAATATGTGTTTTTTTAACATTAGAGCCCTCTTGGCATGGTATAACACCCCTATAGCAACCATTAAACTAGCATTAGCAAATATAGTAAATAAAATCAGACACAATAAGCCATTTAAGACCTTGTGATCATGTGTCGCAATAAATGTCTTCAGGTTGTGCGGACAGGAAGTGGACAGAAAAAATGATTATGACTTTCTAAATATGTTTTTTTAACATTAGAGCCCTCTTGGCATGGTATAACACCCCTATAGTAACCATTACGCTAGTATTAGCGAATATAGTAAATACAATCAAACACAATAAGCCATTTATGACCTCGTGATCATGTGTGTCGTAATAAATGTCTTCAGGTTGTGCGGACAGGAAGTGGACAGAAAAAATGATTATGACTTTCTAAATGTATTTTTAACATTAGAGCCCTCTTGACATGGTATAACACCCCTATAGTAACCATTAGCAAATATAGTAAATACAATCAGACACAATAAGCCATTTAACACCTTGTGATCATGTGTGTCGCAATAAATGTCTTCGGGTTGTGCGGACAGGAAGTGGCGTCAGGAGGTCAGAGTTGAGTTTGAGCTGGATTATGGCTGCAATAATAGCCAATGTTATTATTATTATCATTCATTTTCTACCGCTTATCCTCACAAGGGTCGCAGGGGTGCTGGAGCCTATCCCAGCTGTCTTCGGGCGAGAGGGGCGGGGTACACCCTGGACTGGTGGCCAGCCAATCACAGGGCACATAAGAGACAAACAAAACAGCATAATTGTGCATGATGGGAAAACGTTAAAATATTTTTTTTTTATTTTAAACCGATATTGATACTTGTATATTTTATAGCTACCTTTTGAGTGTTCAGTTGCTGTGTGATGACTTTAGCGTTATTTGCAAGATGACACTGTGAGTCCGGCTGCTACAGTATATTGAGTAATGACCTCCTGTGTTTTTTTTCCAATGGGTTGAAAATGTATTCTGCCCTGTGATTCGCTGGTGACCAGTCCAGGGTGTACCCCGCCTCTCGCCCGAAAACAGCTGGGATAGACTCCAGCACACCCGCAACCCTCGTGAGTATAAGCAGTATAAAAAAATAATGAATGAATAATTTCAGATTTAAATTTATTTATTTAAACTTGTATATTTTACCTTTGAGTGTTAAGTTGCTGTGTGATGATTTTAGTCAGGTTGTGGACAAGCTTTTTTTTTGGAATGACAACGGAACGAGTTTATATCTGCATTGATCTTCTGCATGTGGACTCAGCACTGAGTCGGCGCCCTGCTGTGCTTGCTTGCTTGCTAGCTAGCTTGGCACGGCAACAAATACGTCTTCAATTGCTCTGAAGTGAGCCTGTCTTCTAAATGAATGGTTATGATAACGCAGCATGAAAAATCAATGGGCGAGGGGAGCCAGAGGGGATGAAATTAAAGGACGGGTGTGTGTGTGTGTGTGTGTGTGTGTTGGTTAAGGTGTGGCTGAGTGTGTGGAGAATGGATCTCCAGGATTTCAACCATTGCTCATTTATCCTATTACAGGGGAAAAGGCTTTACAGGAGAAAAAACATCAAATCCAACCAACAAGCATTCATTGAAACCATGAATGACCCCAAAGTTATGGAACAATACGACTACAGTGGAGCCCATTTTAATTAATTTGCTCCATTTATTATCATAATAACTAAGTAGATTAAGTAGATCAATTTTTTAAAAATTGTATTATTACAATATACATACAAAAAATTACATTACAAAAAATATATAAATGTACACTGGGTATATTTATATATTTTTTATTTTATTTATATATAAAATATATACAAATATTTTATTTATATATAAAATATATATAAATAAAATAAAAAACATAAATAATATTGATTAAATAAAATATAACACATATAAATGTATAAAATATATCTAAATAAATAAAAAATATATAAATGTACACACATAAAAAATATATAAATGTACCCTGTCTACATTTATATATTTTTATTTTATTTATATAAAATATATATATAAATACTATTGATTAAATAAAATAAAAAATATATAAATGTACCCCATGTACATTTCTATACCTTTTATTTATTATTTATATATATTTTATATATAAATAAAATAAAAAATATATGTGAAATATATGTGTACATATATTTTTTATATGTACACATATAAAAAATATACAAATGTACCCTGTCTACATTTATATATTTTTTATTTTATTTATATAATATATATATATACATATTTTATTTATATATAAAATACATTTATGTACATTTATATATTTTTAATTGTATTTATACGTATATAAAATATATAAATAAAATAAAAAATATATACATGTACAAGGGGTACATTTATATATTTTTTATTTTATATATATATATACATATATATATATATATATTTTTTTATTATTATTTATTGAATAACAAGACTCTAAACTCGAGCTCTAGCTCTTCCATATATATAAACATATTTCTTTCCTGGAGGTTTTTAGTGTCGTGCGAGCCAGGCTTCATAATCAATCACAGAATAGATTACACTGATATGAATGTGATAAAAAAATGGAGCAGGAAATAAACCTGATATTAAAAAAAAGGTCATCTATAGCAATAAGATAACACACTTTTGCATTGAGACTTTAGCACCCAAAACAAATATTGTATTACTATTGATTATCAGCAAGTAAATGGAAATAAAAGCAATATAAACGACAATAAAGAAATGCAACCTGCAACCTGGCTGGATATATAAATATATAAATATATATATATATATATGTTTTATACCATGATGTTTTTTGGGGGTCTTGCACAAATAATTCATTCATGAACTACAACAAGGCAGATGAGAGTCAACCTACGACGCAAATAATTGAATTGGTCTGATTACGTTAATCCTGCCCTGCAACTGTAATCACTCAAAAATCAATAGGGCTCTTGCTCTTACAAAGACAATCAATTGATTTGTTTGGATCGGTGGCGAGTGAGGCCAAGATGTCCTGATTTGACCTTCACTTCCTCTTCTTCTTCCTTGTTGGACTTTCGATTATTTCAACAGGTTTTGACTAGATCTGTTAATATCATATTGTGACGTTTTTTGTGTCCAATTGTCTGAATTATATATAATATTAATGAAAAAAATTACATAAATACATTTTCAGCCCATTGGAAACCACAGGAGGTCATTACTCAATATATTGTAGCAGCCGGACTCACAGTGTCACTTTACAAAGAACAGCTAAAGTCATCACACAGCAACTGAACACTGAAAAGGTAGCTAAGAAATATACAATACAAGTTGAAATAAATACATTTAAATCTGAAATTATTCATTCATTCATTTTTTTTCTACCGCTTATACTCACAAGGGTTGCGGGTGTGCTGGAGTCTATCTCAGCTGTTTTCGGGCGAGAGGCGGGGTACACCCTGGACTGGTCACCAGCCAATCACAGGGCAGAATAAATTTTCAACCCATTGGAAAAACCACAGGAGGTCATTACTCAATATACTGTAGCAGCCGGATTCACGATGTCACCTTACAAAGAACTCTAAAGTCATCACACAGCAACTGAACACTCAAAAGGTAGCTAAGAAATATACAATACAAGTTGAAATAAATACATTTAAATCTGAAATTATTCATTCATTCATTTTTTCCCCACCGCTTATACTCACAAGGGTTGCGGGTGTGCTGGAGTCTATCTCAGCTGTTTTCGGGCGAGAGGCGGGGTACACCCTGGACTGGTCACCGGCCAATCACAGGGCAGAATAAATTTTCAACCCATTGGAAAAACCACAGGAGGTCATTACTCAATATACTGTAGCAGCCGGATTCACGATGTCACCTTACAAAGAACTCTAAAGTCATCACACAGCAACTGAACACTCAAAAGGTAGCTAAGAAATATACAATACAAGTTGAAATAAATACATTTAAATCTGAAATTATTCATTCATTCATTTTTTCTCCCCACCGCTTATACTCACAAGGGTTGCGGGTGTGCTGGAGTCTATCTCAGCTGTTTTCGGGCGAGAGGCGGGGTACACCCTGGACTGGTCACCAGCCAATCACAGGGCAGAATAAATTTTCACAGGAGGTCATTACTCAATATATTGTAGCAGCCGGACTCACGGTGTCACCTTACAAAGAACCCTAAAGTCATCACACAGCAACTGAACACTCAAAAGGTAGCTAAGAAATATACAATACAAGTGTAAATAAATACATTAATTCATTCATTTTCTACCGCTTTTTCCTCACAAGGGTTGGGGCGGGGGGGGGGGGGTGCTGGAGCCTATCCCAGCTGTTTTTGGGCAAGAAGTTTAAAATAATGTATTCACGATTTCATGTAATGACGTACAATTTCCATATAAATACTATTTTTACATTATAATTCACTCATTTAGGGCCAGTCCAAGGTGTACCCCGCCTCTCGCTCAAAAACAGCTGAGATATCAATGAAGATAAGCGGCATAGAAAATGGATAAATGCCCTCAGTCTCCTTTTGGATAAAATGATAAAACTCATTTCTTCAGTTTGTTAGCGTGTGTCATTCCGACTAATCCATTCAATGTAGCATGTTTTGTTTGCAATTATTGCTCTACTGTTCAGTCCAAAGGAGATGTGGAAGACCAAACCCCAACACCCCCCCCCCTCGCCCCCCACCCTCCTGAAGGGACCGAGGGAGTAAAGCGATGCAGCCAGGCTGCATGGATGTGGGGGAGGGTGCTGCAGAAGTCGGAGCCTTGCAGTGACTCAGCACTAAAATCTGCCTCTCTCTCTCTCTTTCTTTGGCTCTGGTTAAAATATGGCTTCTTAGTCATCCCAAACACATTAGACCTCTTTCTGTCACGATCATGCATACAGCACATTTAACGCCAACGCCATTCATACCTATGGACAATTTGGAGTGGCCGATTAACCTAGCATGTTTTTGGAATGTGGGAGGAAACCGGAGTACCCGGAGAAAACCCACGCATGCACGGGGAGAACATGCAAACTCCACACAGGTTGGAATTGAACTCGGGTCTCCTAGCTGTGAGGCCCGTGCGCTAACCACTCATGGTAGGATTATTAATGTACAGTGAAGAAAATAAGTATTTGAACACCCTGCTATTTTGCTATTTCTCCCACTTAGAAATCATGGAGGGGTCTGAAATTTTCATCGTAGGTGCATGTCCACTGTGAGAGAGATAAACTAAAAAGAAAAATCCAGAAATCACAATGCATGATTTTTTAACAATTTATTTGTGTGATACAGCTGCTAATAAGTATTTGAACACCTGAGAAAATGAATGTTAATATTTGGTACAGTAGCCTTTGTTTGCTATTACAGAGGTCAAACGTTTCCTGTAGTTTTTCACCAGGTTTGCACACACTGCAGGAGGGATCTTGGCCCACTCCTCCACACAGATCTTCTCTAGATCAGTCAGGTTTCTGGGCTGTCGCTGAGAAACACGGAGTTTGAGCTCCCTCCAAAGATTTTCGATTGGGTTCAGGTCTGGAGACTGGCTGGGCCATGCTAGAACCTTGATATGCTTCTTACGGAGCCACTCCTTGGTTTTCCTGGCTGTGTGCTTCGGGTCGTTGTCGTGTTGGAAGACCCAGCCACGACCCATCTTCAATGCTCTGACAGAGGGAAGGAGGTTGTTCCCCAAAATCTCACAATACACGGCCCCAGTCATCCTCTCTTTAATGCAGTGCACTCGTCCTGTCCCATGTGCAGAAAAACACCCCCAAAGCATGATGCTACCACCCCCATGCTTCACAGTAGGGATGGTGTTCTTCGGATTGTACTCTTCGTTCTTCTTCCTCCAAACACGCTTATTGGAATTATGACCAAAAAGTTCTATTTTGGTCTCATCTGACCATAAAACTTTCTCCCATGACTCCTCTGTATCATCCAAATGGTCATATGCAAACTTAAGACGGGCCTTGACATGTGCTGGTTTAAGCAGGGGAACCTTTCGTGCCATGCATGATTTCACATCATGACGTCTTAGTGTATTACCTACAGTAACCTTGGAAACGGTGGTCCCAGCTCTTTTCAGGTCATTGACCAAGTCCTGTCGTGTAGTTCTGGGCTGATTCCTCACCTTTCTTAGAATCATTGAGACCCCACGAGGTGATATCTTGCATGGGGCTCCACTCCGATTGAGATTGACCGTCATGTTTAGCTTCTTCCATTTTCTAATGATAGCTCCAACAGTGGACCTTTTTTCACCAAGCTGCTTGGTAATTGCTCCGTAGCCCTTTCCAGCCTTGTGGAGGTGTACAATTTTGTCTCTGGTGTCTTTGGACAGCTCTTTGGTCTTCGCCATGTTACAAGTTAAAGTCTTACTGATTGTATGGGGTGGACAGGTGTCTTTATGCAGCTAACGACCTCAAACAGGTGCATCTGATTCAGGATGATACATGGAGTGCAGGTGGACTTCTAATGGGCAGACTAACAGGTCTTTCAGGGTCAGAATTCTAGATGATACACAGGTGTTCAAATACTTATTTGCAGCTGTATCACACAAATAAATTGTTAAAAAATCATGCATTGTGATTTCTGGATTTTTCTTTTTAGTTTATCTCTCTCACAGTGGACATGCACCTACGATGAAAATTTCAGACCCCTCCATGATTTCTAAGTGGGAGAAATAGCAAAATAGCAGGGTGTTCAAATACTTATTTTCTTCACTGTAATATTTTCATGTTTAGAGCACGGAAACCCTGCTTAGGACCTTCTAAATACAGGTTTTAACATTATTAGAGCCCTCCAGACATGAAATAACACCCCTATAGTCACATTTACTGCGTGGCCTGCACGCTGATTGTGATATTCATTCATTCATTCATTCATTTTCTACCGCTTTTTCCTCACGAGGGTCGCGGGGGGCGCTGGAGCCTATCCCCGCATATCTTTCTAAATACAGGTTTTAACATTATTAGAGCCCTCCAGACATGAAATAACACCCCTATAGTCACGATAATAATAATGTATTATTATTTACTGCATGGCCTGCGCGCTGATTATGATATTAAAATGTGTAAATCTTTTCTCTGTCTAAACTCCACACAGAAATGACCAAGGGTGGAATCGAACTCGGGTCTCCTAGCTGTGAGGCCCGTGCGCTAACCACTCATAGTAGGATTATTAATGTAATATTTTCGCGGTTAGAGCATGGAAACCCTGCTTAGGACCTTCTAAATACAGGTTTTAACATTATTAGAGCCCTCCAGACATGAAATAACACCCCTATAGTTACGATAATAATAATGTATTATTATTTACTGCGTGGCCTGCGCGCTGATTATGATATTAAAATGTGTAAATCTTTTCTCTGTGTCAACTCCACACAGAAATGGACAGAGTGGAATCAAACTCGGGTCTTCTAGCTGTGTGGCATGCGTGCTAACCACTTGACCACCGTGCCGCCGCATTCAAATTTGTACATTAAAAAAAAAAAAATCATTGCGGTCTAGCCGCAGGTCAACCATGTTGTGTGAAGCAATGACATCCATGAAGAAGACTTGTTATTATCATGCGACTGGGAAGACGGATACTCAGTCGGATAATTGAAGTATTGATCGATCAGGAGCGAGCGGTGACATTGATAAGTGTGCCACGGAGGCTTTGGTGCGATGAGGCTGGTTGTTAGAAGGGGGGGGGGGGTATCGATCTGCTGCTCCACACCTTATATTTGTCGCAAGCGTCCATCTTTGCTCGCATTGCAAAGTGTACACAACTGACCTGATTGCAGTCAAAGAACATCAACCTTGGAACCTTGTCCGTGGCTTTTTTTTTTTTTTTTCTAAAAATAGGACAGTAGTAAACATCTGAGCCCCCCGCCGCCGCCGCCGCCGCTGAGCGTGTAACGGGTGATGAAAACGCTACCACATGATGCAACGTCCGGTTATGTAACTGATGACGGCGTTGGCGTGCATCATGCAAGCGGAGTGACGTAATGTTGGATAGGTAACGCCGAACACGGTTACGCATGTAACAGAGAGCGGGGGTAAAGGAAACAAGACGCTAAGTTGTTGGGATGGGGTGGGTGGGTGGTTGGGGGGGGGGTTACGGTGCACTGGACCGGAATCTAACATCCCTCCTGGCCAACGCGCAGGAAGCAGCACATTACTGCTGACTGAACTCAAAATGTGCATACTCTCCAGCTCCCATATGTGCACACACGCGTGCATAAAATTGTTCATAAACATGTGTCTTGTTTGGAACACTGCGGGGCAGCTGACTGAACATTTTGCTGCAGTTTAACTGTAAAGTGTAAAAATAAGCCAAGCACTATGTGATAAATCAATAGGACATTATATGTTGTACACATGAAGGACATGAAATATACTCATTCATTCATTTTCTACCGCCGAGAAATGGCCGAGAGTGGAATTGAACGCGAGTCTCCTAGCTGTGAGGCCTGCGCGCTAACCACCCTGTCCACCGTGCAACCCTAAATATGGCTTATTTTCTGTTATTAGGTCAACTATGTTGGGGAATACGAATGTAAAGGTGACTGTAGGGGTGTTATGTAATGACTAGAGGACTCTAATGACATTAAAACTGCTTTTCTATGGTTTTAACGTTCATTCATTCATTCATTCATTTTCTACCGCTTATTCTCATGAGGGTCGCATGGGGTGCTGGAGCCTATCCCAGCTGTTTTCAGGCACCCTGGACTGGTGGCCAGCCAATCACAGGGCACAGACAAACAACCATTCACACTCACATTCATACCTATGGACAATTTGGAGTGGCTAATTAACCTAGCATGTTTTTGGAATGTGGGAGGAAACCGGAGTACCCGGAGAAAAAACATTCAAGCACGGGAAGAACATGCAAACTCCACACAGAGATGGCCGAGGGTGGAATTGAACCCTGGTCTCTTCGCTGTGAGGTCTGCGCGCTAACCACTCGACTACCGTGCAGCCTAAATATACTCATAAAACACTATATACAACATTTGAACAGTGGATCATCAAGTGGATTAAGTGGATCACTGGCTGGCCACCAGTCCAGGGTGTACCCCGCCTCTCGCCCAAAGAGACAGCTGGGATAGGCTCCAGCACCCCCGCGACCCTCGTGAAGATAAGTGGTACAAAATGAATGAATGAATTAATTTTAGAGCCCTCTAGACATGAAGTAACACCCCTATAGTGAACTTTATACTCAATATAGTAGACATAATAAGAGAAAATAAGATGTTTTTACGCTGCATGGCGGTCGAGTGATTAGCGCGAGGGCCTCACAGCTCGGAGACCCGAGTTCAATTCCACCCTCGGCCATCTCTGTGTGGAGTTTGCATGTTCTCCCCGTGCATGTGTGGGTTTTCTCCGGGTACTCCGGTTTCCTCCCACATTCCAAAAACATGCTAGGTTAATTAGCGACTCCAAATTGTCCATAGGTATGAATGTGAGTGTGAATGGTTGTTTGTCTATATGTGCCCTGTGATTGGCTGGCGACCAATTATGGGTGTACCCCGCCTCTCTCTTTCGTCATCTGTGTGAAACATATGCAGTAAATATAAACATACAGCATGTGGAGTATGTGACATATGGCTTTGACACTTCTTCTTCCTGCCCCCCTTCTGTCTTTATCTCCTCCATCATAGATCATGCTCCCCCACGTTATGGATCAACACTCTTCCTGCCCCCCCCTTTTTTTTTAAAAACACCAAACATCAAGCACCACCATTAACACATTTCCTCTATGTATCACATCGCCCTGCCTTTAAATCTGTGCTTTCACCTTCGCCGATTCCAAGCTAGACCAGCTCCTCGTGTCTCGCACCTGCCTGTTGCTATGGAAACAGGGGATCCTCTGTGCGTCACCTGTGCCCATGTTTGGTCTGGTTTCCGCTTCTGTCTCTCTCTGTGTGTGTGTGTCCACCTCTCCTGACGATGAATCATGAATTAATGAGCATATTCATAAGTGTAAAGCATAATTCTTATTGTACCGCATCGCGTCATCTGCATTGTAAACACTGCGTACTTCACAACATACTCCATTTCTGTCGTTACTTCCTTCCAGAACTTTAAAAATTTAATAAAGTTTGTATTATTTTACAACAGGCACAATCATCCTTATCACAGGCTAAAACTCAACACTGAACCCCTGATGTCACTTCCTGTCCGCCCCTAACTTATCTCCCCGAGCACTGGAACACATTTATAGCAACACTCTTGTGTACTATGTTGGGGTAATATGAGTATAAAGGTGACTATATGGGTGTTATTTCGCATCATATGTAAACGATACCCGGCTCCAAGATACTGAGACAACATCCAGACTGCGAAAAATAGGACTAAAAAGGTAAAAACATAACACTGGAGTTAAAAGCTGATGAGTAAGAGCATAAAATAGGACTAAAAAGATAAAAACATAACACTGGAGTTAAAAGCTGATGAGTAAGAGCATAAAATAGGACTAAAAAGATAAAAACATAACACTGGAGTTAAAAGCTGATGAGTAAGAGCATAAAATAGGACTAAAAAGATAAAAACATAACACTGGAGTTAAAAGCTGAAGACCAAGAGCAAAAAAAAAATAGGACTAAAAAGATAAAAACATAACACTGGAGTTAAAAGCTGATGAGTAAGAGCATAAAATAGGACTAAAAAGATAAAAACAAAACACTGGAGTTAAAAGCTGAAGACTAAGAGCATAAAATAGGACTAAAGAGATAAAAACATAACACTGGAGTTAAAAGCTGAAGACCAAGAGCTGAAAAAAATAGGACTAAAAAGATAAAAAAATAACACTGGAGTTAAAAGCTGATGAGTAAGAGCATAAAATAGGACTAAAAAGATAAAAACATAACACTGGAGTTAAAAGCTGATGAATAAGAGCAAAAAAAAATAGGACTAAAAAGATAAAAACAAAACACTGGAGTTAAAAGCTGAAGACCAAGAGCAAAAAAAAAATAGGACTAAAAAGATAAAAACAAAACACTGGAGTGAAAAGCTGAAGACTAAGGGCATAAAATAGGACTAAAAAGATAAAAACATAACACTGGAGTTAAAAGCTGATGAGTAAGAGCATAAAATAGGACTAAAAAGATAAAAAAATAACACTGGAGTTAAAAGCTGAAGACCAAGAGCAAAAAAAAAAAGGACTAAAAAGATAAAAACAAAACACTGGAGTTAAAAGCTGAAGACTAAGAGCATAAAATAGGACTAAAAAGATAAAAACATAACACTGGAGTTAAAAGCTGAAGACCAAGAGCAAAAAAAAAATAGGACTAAAAAGATAAAAACATAACACTGGAGTTAAAAGCTGAAGACCAAGAGCAAAAAAAAAATAGGACTAAAAAGATAAAAACATAACACTGGAGTTAAAAGCTGATGAGTAAGAGCATAAAATAGGACTAAAAAGATAAAAACAAAACACTGGAGTTAAAAGCTGAAGACTAAGAGCATAAAATAGGACTAAAGAGATAAAAACATAACACTGGAGTTAAAAGCTGAAGACCAAGAGCTGAAAAAAATAGGACTAAAAAGATAAAAAAATAACACTGGAGTTAAAAGCTGATGAGTAAGAGCATAAAATAGGACTAAAAAGATAAAAACATAACACTGGAGTTAAAAGCTGATGAATAAGAGCAAAAAAAAATAGGACTAAAAAGATAAAAACAAAACACTGGAGTTAAAAGCTGAAGACCAAGAGCAAAAAAAAAATAGGACTAAAAAGATAAAAACAAAACACTGGAGTGAAAAGCTGAAGACTAAGGGCATAAAATAGGACTAAAAAGATAAAAACATAACACTGGAGTTAAAAGCTGATGAGTAAGAGCATAAAATAGGACTAAAAAGATAAAAAAATAACACTGGAGTTAAAAGCTGAAGACCAAGAGCAAAAAAAAAAAGGACTAAAAAGATAAAAACAAAACACTGGAGTTAAAAGCTGAAGACTAAGAGCATAAAATAGGACTAAAAAGATAAAAACATAACACTGGAGTTAAAAGCTGAAGACCAAGAGCAAAAAAAAATAGGACTAAAAAGATAAAAACATAACACTGGAGTTAAAAGCTGAAGACTAAGAGCATAAAATAGGACTAAAGAGATAAAAACATAACACTGGAGTTAAAAGCTGATGAGTAAGAGCATAAAATAGGATTAAAAAGATAAAAACATAACACTGGAGTTAAAAGCTGAAGACCAAGAGCAGAAAAAAATATGACTAAAAAGATAAAAAAATAACACTGGAGTTAAAAGCTGAAGACCAAGAGCAGAAAAAAATATGACTAAAAAGATAAAAAAATAACACTGGAGTTAAAAGCTGAAGACCAAGAGCAGAAAAAAATATGACTAAAAAGATAAAAAAATAACACTGGAGTTAAAAGCTGAAGACCAAGAGCAGAAAAAAATATGACTAAAAAGATAAAAACATAACACTGGAGTTAAAAGCTGAAGACCTAGAGCAAAAAAAAAATCGGACTAAAAAGATAAAAACAACACACTCCCCCAATTTACACCAAGTACTAACCCCACCCACCATGACTGTCCATTATTACCCTGCAGCGTGTTTCTCTTTTCTGCGTGATAACATCAGGGACATTTTTAGTCAAGTCTGCTCTTGGCTTCAAAGTGGAACTTTTATGAACTGTCATGGTTTGTATTCAGTCTTAGGACACAATAACAAGAATGTGAAGTACCGGTACCAAGAAAATACCACCACAGGTAGACTTCAGGTTATGTACAAGTAACACTGGACTATGATGGAAGTTGGGTTTTGGTTTAAGTCGGATTTTTTGACGCTCAAAAGTTTGGGATCGCTTGCAAATTTCCATTATTGTCATTGTATGGTCATTTGTCTCGTAACAGTTATCAAAGAACAAAGAAACCAGGGGTCTCAAACACGCGGCCCGTGGGCCAAATGTGGCGCGCAGGACACAAGTTTGAGGCCCCCCGCCTTGATATGAAAGTTTAATGTTAGTTTGATATGGATGCTGTATGGTATCATGTACCCAGAAAAAATTATTACGTTTTAATTAATGTTCATGTTAAAAGGTTAAATAACTGTTAATAGTTATCCTCACTATCCGTGTGGAAGTGGTAAGTTTTTTGGCTATTTAAGTTGAAAGGAAATAACTTGAAGGCTACCGTTTAGGTCGCTAGCTCTCTAGTTTGCGAGTTAGCATGTGTCTCGAGACCCTGCAGTTGCGCAATATGTTGTAAATAAAAAAAAAAAGAGTATAAATGTGACTATAGTCGTGTTTTGTCATGTCTACAGGGCTCTAATAATACTTTGTTCATTTTAATTAGAAAAAAAATAATTTGTCTACCCACCAACTATATGTGGTTTCTTAAGTTTTTATTATTTGCCGTTTTATTATTATTATTATTATTATATTTATTACTGATTGATTGATTTTCTTTATTCTTGATTTGTTTATTTATTTTTCATCTTATTTTGTGTAGAAAAATAGAAATTAAGATATTTGAGAACAGTGGAATGTTTTATCAGAACTTTTCTTGTAGAAAATCGGAACCAAAGTGAAGTTTTTTAAATTTTTTTGTTGATAATAAATGCGTTTTTTGGGTTTGTTTTTTTTTTAAACACCCAGACCCTAGCTCCAGTGGCCCCCCAAGTAAATTGAGTTTGAGACCCCTGGTGTAAATTGTACATGATCAGGTAGAAATGGAGACATGATGCTATTTCTACTGCATTTTATTCTGCAGCAAAAAAAAAAAAAAACACAGAGTACCACAAACTACTGTGGCTTTAGGCTAATGGCATCCCTCAGGTTTTCAGGATCTGTACTAGCAACACTAATGAGCAGTTTTGGCTCCAGAGGAGACTTTCCTCCCATCAATTAAAGATAGGAAAGAAACCAGCCGGTCCAGCTAGGAAGATTCTAACACAGTTCAGACTGGAGTGGTAATTAAGAAGAAAATTAATTATTGATTGAATCTTTTTAGTTAGGGGAAGAATACGACAATACAGTCACGCTTTTGAATGTATTTTGTTCAATTTATGTCCGAATCTTTATATTAGTGCAGGCTGTAAACACTGCAGCTGTAATGTATCCAGTAAAATATTTATTGCATGTGTTTTTTTTTTTTTTTTGGGACGGAAGAATTGCTCTGAGACCCCACCGCTTGTGTGTTTTTTTTACCACCCGGCCGTTATTGCTCTCACTATGAAATTCAAATCAATATTCTCATCATAAAAGTCTCCGACCTGCAGCAAATTGGAATCCGTGGCATGGAAAAAAAGCTAAAGAAATCCATGACGACGTCAAGGCCGATCTAATGCAGGAGGAATCTCTGCAACAAACACACACACACACACACACACACACAATGCTGCGTCACATACAGTCAGGCTGATGTGAAACTCGACTCCCTCCTTAGTAATGGATGGCAAAGCAGGATCTATACACCCCACCGTTGTTCCACCAGAGAGCGTTTCCACACCGCTGCTACTGTGTTTACTGTAACAAACTCGCAGTAAACCAACAAGGACACAAGAAACTATCTTTGCATGTAATTACAGGAAATTGATTTTCTTTAACACTTTCACGTGCATCATGTTACTGGACCTAATACCTTAATACAAGGGACTAAATGACATTTGATAATACGCTATTTGCATGATAACATCTGCAAAAATGATGTTGAACCGACAACCTAAACTGAATTGGAAGAGGATAAGCGGTAGAAAAAAAAAATTATGAATGAATTGAAATGTATTTATTTAAACTTGTATTGATTATTCAATCTTTTGTGTCCAATTTGTGGACAAATGTCTGAATTATGTGTCATATTAATGAACATTTTTAAACCCATTGGAAACCACCGTCGGAAGGTCATTACTCAATATACCGTAGCAGCCGGACTCACCGTGTCACCTTACAAAAGAACGCTAAAGTCATCACACAGCAACTGAACACTCAAAAGGTAGCTAAGAAATATACAATACAATCATTCATTAATTTTCTACCGCTTATCCTCACGAGGGTTGCGGCTGTGCTGGAGCCTATCCCAGCTGTCTTTGGACTGGCCGCCAGCCAATCACAGGGCACATATAGACAAACAACCATTCACACTCACATCTGTTAATGTCATATTATGAAATCTTTTGTGTCCAATTTGTGGAAATTATTCATTCATTATGAATAATTTCAGATGGAAATGTATTTATTTAAACTTGTATTGTATATTTCTTAGCTACCTTTTGAGTGTTCAGTTGCTGTGTGATGACTTTAGCGTTATTTTGTAAGGTGACACCGGTGAGTCCGGCTGCTATAGTATATTGAGTAATGACGTTACAATGGGTTTAAAATGTATTCATGTAAATTTGTTCATTAATATTACACATAATTCAGACAATTGTACACAAATTGGACACAAAAGATTTCATAATATGACATTAACAGATGTGAGTGTGAATGGTTGTTTGTCTATATGTGCCCTGTGATTGGCTGGCAACCAGTGCCGGGTGTCGACCGCCTTTTGCCCGAAGACAGCTGGGATAGTCTCCAGCACCCCCCCGCGACCCTCGTGAGGATAAGCGCAAAAAAAATTGAATAAATTAATTAATTAATTTTAGAGCCCTCTAAACATGAAGTAACACCCCTATAGTGAACTTTCTGCTCATATTAACCATTATAGTAGACATAACAACAGAAAATAAGATGTTTTTACGCTGCATGGCGGACGAGTGATTAGCGCCAGGGCCTCACAGTCCAGGGTGTCGACCTCCTTTTGCCCGAAGGCAGCTGGGATAGGCTCCAGCACCCCCCTGCGACCCTTATGAGGATAATCAGTAGAAAATGAATAAATGAAGTTAGTTAGCACAACTCATAATAATAAAGTTGTAAACATAAACGTAGTTTATGAAGTTATTACAATATATCTGCTTATATCTTTATTCGGCTGTGTTAGATAATGGTGGACATGTGAATTAACAGCGGCAACAATCTGGCACCGACGCTATAAATGAACAAAAAGATGTTATTATGTAGTAAAGAGCCGTATCATACTGTGTGAGTTGTTGTTGTTGTTGCTGGGATGGAGTGCTGAGTAAGCGGCGCAGGGGCGAGTGCCGGGAGACTGCAGTGCTTTTAGCAGCAACACACTGATACTCAGCAGAGGGAGGGGGGGGCAGAAGAGAGGGGGGGGTGGTAGAGGAAGATGCAGTCTCATTTTTAACAGTCCTGCCACTCATACGGATGAACATAACACAGTCATGTTTTTTGTCCGCACAATGAGGCGGTGACTGTAAGAAGTGCGTCCTTGAAGGACGCAATAAGACGAGACGTGAGAACAATTGCAGCAAAATAAAAAAAACGCCAATGCCTATATACGCCAACATCACAACCCCCCCCCTGCCCCCCCGGCACACACATTACTGCATGACTATATAAGTCCAAGGCCACGCCCTGACAGACACACTGCGTCACACGGCCAACAAGCAGGCCCCAGCCAGTCTCCCGCTAACCTGTGTGCTAGAAAAGCCCTCACCGCGCCCCCCCCCACCCCCACCCCCATCCTCTGAGTCACCCTCCGCTGCTTTATCATCCCCCCTCCTCCTTCTACCATGTTCTGTTGACTTCCTGTCTTCCTTCCTTTCTTGTCGTTTTTACCTCTCTGTTGGCTCACCTGTCATCCATGATACTGGTGCATGTATTTTTAACAACTCTATGGCCTGTATCACAAACTTCAACCCACACACACACATCACACTTGGTGTGTGTGTTGCATTATATAACCCTGTCCCCATAGACCTTGAGGACACTGCAATCTAATTTTATCCGGCGATAGTGATGATGGGAGCGTGCTTGTGATGCTGCGTTCAACAGAAGAAAGATTACATATTTTGTCCCATGGTTTCTAATATATGGTTTTTGACTCTGCCACCTTGACAACAGTTTTGGCATTAATTAAGAGGGGAAAAAAACCATCTTATTTCATATTTTGGATTAATATGCAAATTCAAAGGAGAGACTGTTAGATTATATCCACGTTTGATGCTGCATGGTGTTTTTTTTAATGTCCTTCTAAAAAAGCAGCAGAACCCTACCGAGTTTTCTATTCAGATAACAGACTAAACAGCAATACAGAAGTTGGTCAAACAGCGCCACGCAAAGGTCGAAACGTGACACTGCAGGATGCTGTTGCTGCTTTTTAACCTACATTTCTTGGTTTTAATAGGTTATAGTATAAAACATGGGTAGTCATTAGTCATTACTCTAAGGCAGAGGGGTCCAAAGTGTGGCCTGGGGGCCATCAGTGGCCCGCAGCTTATTTTTTGTTATTATTTTTTTTAACTATTTTTTATTATTATTATTATATATTTTATATTGGGCGGCACGGTGGTCGAGTGGTTAGTGCACAGATCTCACAGCTAGGAGACCAGGGTTCGATTCCCCCCTCAGCCATTTCTGTGTGGAGTTTGCATGTGTAATTAATGGACCGTAATAAGTGAAAGCAAAGTAGGATTAATTATCTATTTTCATGTTTAGAGCATAGAAAACCTGTTTTAATGTCATTAGAGTCCTCTAGTCATGAAATAACACCCCTACAGTCACCTTTACATTCGTATTCCCCAACATAGTTGACCTAATAACAGAAAATAAGCCAACCTGAGTGCTGCACGGTGATGAATGGTTAGCGTACATGCCTCACAGCTAGTACACCCGAGTTTGATTCCACCCTCGGCCACTTCGTCGGGTAGATGCAGTAGAACAGAACCCCTGCAGCCAAGAGAGTTGGAATATGCGACCCATTTATTCAACAACTGCTAGAAATACCCGCAGGCCTCACAGCTAGAAGACCCCGGGTTCCATTCCCCCACTCAGTCATCTCTGTGTGGAGTTTGCATGTTCTCCCCGTGCATGCGTGGGTTTTTTTCTCCGGGTACTCCGGTTTCCTCCCGCATTCCAAAAACATGCTAGGTTAATTAGCGACTCCAAATTGTCCATAGGTATGAATGTGAGTGTGAATGGTTGTTTGTCTATATGTGCCCTGTGATTGGCTGGCCACCAGTCCAGGGTGTACGCCGCCTCTCGCCCTTGAAGACAGCTGGGATAGGCTCTCGTGCGGATAAGTGGTAGAAAATGAATGAATGAATTAATTAATTTTAGAGCCCTCTAGACATGAAGTAACACCCCTATAGTGAACTTTCTACTCATATTACCCAACATAGTAGACATAATAAGAGAAAATAAGATGTTTTTACGCTGCATGGCGGACGAGTGATTAGCGCGAGGGCCTCACAGCTAGGAGACCTGAGTTCAATTCCACCCTCGGCCATCTCTGTGTGGAGTTTGCATGTTCTCCCCGTGCATGCGTGGGTTTTTTTTCCGGGTACTCCGGTTTCCTCCCGCATTCCAAAAACATGCTAGGTTAATTAGCGACCCCAAATTGTCCATAGGTATGAATGTGAGTGTGAATGGTTGTTTGTCTATATGTGCCCTGTGATTGGCTGGCCACCAGTCCAGGGTGTACCCTGCCTATCGCCCGAAGAGAGGAAAAGCGGTAGAAAATGAATGAATGAATATTTTATATTAACAATAAAATTAGGGATGGCTCACAAAATTATTATCATTTAATATCATTTAAGTGTATTTAAATGCTGTTTAGTTTTGATTATTTCCATACAAAATTGGCAAAAAGACACCACTAACCATTGCATCTATTGTGGGACATGTCCTCTATAATGTAGCACTGTTATCTGTAAAGCATCATAGAATGTATTATTACAAATTATAGTATTAATTCATACAATGTAAGTCTAAATCCAGTAACCATGTACTTCATGTATTTCTTGGCCAAACCTCCATCCAGTCCAAGCAGGGTTTTATCTTTCTCCTTTTAGTGATTCTGGGTGAAAGGCATCATCATGAAGTCGTCCAAGTCCAACTGTAGAGACATGAGCTCCTTCTGTCTCTCGACCTTTGACTTCAATCGGCTGCTCGGTTGCGGCTTCCCAAAAACCTGAGACCGTCAAAGTGTACAAATCACTAAAAGCGAGCTATACATACACTGACAATTATTTTTCCTTTTCAGCTTTTTTTGCCATAAAATTTCCAAGACAAGCATGTCAAATGAATACGCCTACCGTTTTAGCAACAAACGAGATATCCTCAACGCTATTCTTCCCGGTCATGATATCAGTGTGGTGCTGCATGACAGTCTTTGACGCTCCCTGAGATATCTTCGCTGCCGTTGCAGTCGCTCTGTCTGCATCTCCTGCAGCATCGGCCTATATTGGGGGACACCGAGATGATTACATTCATTTAATTACCACAGAGGAATTCATTTGTGGCTCTTATCACATGTCGCATACTTGCCTCAAGTGTAGTCTTGCTACTATGGTATTTTTAACGTTTACATCAGGGGCCAAATGTGGCCCGCAGGACACTAGTTTTGATATGGATGCTGTATGGTATCATGTACCCAGAAAAAATTATTACGTTTGATTCATGTTCATGTTAAAGGTTAAATAGCTGTTAATAGTTATCCTCCCTATCCGTGTGGAAGTGGTAAGTTTTTGGCTATTTAAGTTGAAAGGAAATAACTTGAAAGGCTACCGTTTAGGTCGCTAGCTCTCTAGTTTGCGAGTTAGCATGTGTCTCAAGACAATGCAGTTGCGCAATATGTTGTAAATAAAAAAAAGAGTATAAATGTGACTATAGTCGTGTTTTGTCATGTCTACAGGGCTCTAATAATGCTTTGTTCATTTTAATCTGAAAAAAATAATTTGTCTACCCACCAACTATATGTGGTTTCTTAAGTTTTTATTATTTGCCGTTTTATTATAATTACTTATGTATTACTAATTGATTGATTTTCTTTATTCTTGATTTGTTTATTTATTTTTCATCTTATTTTGTGCAGAAAAATAAAAATTAAGATATTTGAGAACAGTGAAAAAGTTTGTGTATTTTTCTGTTTTTAATAAATGCGTTTTTTTTGTTTTTTTTTTTTCGGAAAACCTGATGCACAACCTGATTTCTTTCTTTAAACTGATAATATTGCTATTATTGAATACAGAGCACCACCTTCACTTTAAAAGGTTATTGGAACCGGGTTCTGTTATAATAATAACCTAATTCTGTAATAAGGCTTGTTTCTAACAAGAGTGAGATGATTCTTGGTAAAAATAAAAAATAAAAAGTACATTTATTTGAATCAGGGTCAAATTCTATTCAAATAAATGTATTGTGTAACACAGCTGGGAGTTGACCAAGATGAAAAAAAAAAAAAAAAAAAAAAGATGATAAGGAAACGTCATTGGCAGGTAGTTAGAACAACAGTGAGGGGGAATGAGTTCCAAGAACAGCAGATGGATGGAGAATTATCCCTAACACACAAATAGAACACAGAGAAAAAGAGTTTTAATACGGTTAGTTGAGATTTTCTGGTAAAAAGAGGTCAAAGGGTGTTATTTGGGTACCTTGGCTTTTTTAGGTTTGGCACCCTTTCCTTTGTTTTTTGGCTTAGGCAAGGCTTCGACCTTCTCTTTCACCAGTTGATAGATCGCACCTTCGGCAAAGGCGATGGCAACGTCGAGGCAGTTTTGCTCTGCATGGGAGTCAAACATTAGTCAACACTGTTGAATGCAAAGATGTTAGACTTTTTCTATGTACACAAAAGTCCTGTCTTTCTCAAATAGTGTCCAGAATTAATCCGTGTCATATATGCGTCATATTAGATGCCACTTCAAAATGTGCACTTTCATTAATTGTATTGGTGGAGTCCGGAGGGGTCCAAAAAAAAATGTGGTGACCACCATTTGCCTCAAAATACCGTATTCAGTGGGTGACATGGTTGTCAAGTTGAGAGCACCAATGGGAACCGGGTCTAGCATTCCTAGTTTTCATTCATTCATTCATTCATTCATTCATTTTTACCGCTTTTTCCTCACGAGGGTCGCAGGGGGTGCTGGAGCCTATCCCAGCTGTCTTCGGGGCGAGAGGCGGGGTACACCCTGGACTGGTGGCCAGCCAATCACAGGGCACATATAGACAAACAACCATTCACACTCACATTCATACCTATGGACAATTTGGAGTCGCTAATTAACCTAGCATGTTTTTGGAATGTGGGAGGAAACCGGAGTACCCGGAGAAAACCCCCGCATGCACAAGGGTGGGATTGTACTCGGGTCTCACATAGCACCAAATTTGAAAAAAAAAACCCCAAAACAAATAAAATTTTTTGTCAAATCCTTCTGTGGCGGTCCACATTGAATTGTGGAAGGCCACCACATATAAATGAATGTAAGCAAATTGTATATTTGATTTGGAAGAAGGCTTCTAGGCTTATAGCGTTCATTTATTTATTCATTTTCTACCACACGGTGGGTGCTGGAGCCTATCCCAGTTGTTTTCGGGCGAGAGGCGGGGTACACCCTGGACTGTTGGCCAGCCAATCACAGGGCACATATAGACAAACAACCATTCACACTCACATTCATACCTATGGACAATTTGGAGTCGCCAATTAACCTAGCATGTTTTTGGAATGTGGGAGGAAACCGGAGTACCCAGAGAAATGGCAGAGGGTGGAATTGGACTTGAGTCTCTTAGTTGTGAGGCCTGTGCGCTAACCACCCGACCACCGTGCAGCCCTCCTAGTTTTTGATGATTTTTTTTTTTTTCATGTTGGAGGCCTAGTTCCTTGCTGCACTTCCCCGCCTCCCATGGAGCTTCTCTGGGCATGGGCCGAGCGAAACAGCGCCATTTCCTAGCTTCCTCCACTGCACTTCCCGATCGTCCATGGAACCTCGTCGAGGGTGCTCCAGGCAGAATACCTCGCCGTTCTGGCTGGGCTCCATGCACCATGCCGGGATTGCTGGAGGATCCATTTTTCACACTTCCTTACCTTCCATGGAGTCTCATTGAGACTGCCCTCACGATCCAAGCCCAGGCAGGACTTGCCAAAACACACGAGGGTTCTCATCCCAGTATGTCAAAATGCCACCGATACCCCATCCCCAGACACACCTGATCACAACTGTAACTAAAACTATTCCGATTGCATGTATAGGAATCTGACCTTTCTTGTTTTCCACCAGGAGATTGGCACCAGTTTCGATGAAGTACTCAACACAATCTAGATGAGCGCTTTGGATGGCAACCATGAGGGGTGTGGTCCCAGTGATGGTTTGAGCGTCGATGTTGGCTCCTGCGTTCAATAGAAGGTCCAGAAGTTCCACTTGGCCAGCTTGGGCAGCATGGTGGAGCGGCGTCCAGCAGAACTGGTCACAAATATCCACCGAAGCCCTGTTCAGAACAGAATATCCCATCAGGAACATCTTTAGACTAGAAATATAGAACCAGCACGTTGACTTATGCTAGGAGTCCACTGGGTCGGCGCCAGTTGGTGCCAGTTTGCGGCAAAGATTATGTGATTGGCGTGTAGTGGCTCGAATTCGGTGCCACAGCGAGCCACTACGTGACAATTACATAATCTTTGGCGTGAACTGGCACCAACTGGCGCCGGCCCAGTGGACTCCTATCATGATTGAGGCAACTTGGCTCGTGCCATTACATTCCAGTGGATTCCAATAGCTGGATTGTTTGCGACATTTGGTTCCACTTAGTAAACACATAGACGAAAATTTTTAACATTTTGACATTTCCTTCGCGCCAAACTCAATTTTGGCCACCGTTACGGGCCACCACGAGCCAGTTGGGAGGCAGTTTGAGCCACTGCACGCCACTAGGAACCTTATTGGTGACACTAGGCGCCACAGCAAATTGCATTGGTGCGAACTGACGCGAGCTGGCACCAACTGGCGCCGGCCAAGGGGACTCCTAACTTGGCTCGTGCCATTACATTCCAGTGGATGCCAATAGCCGGATTGTTTGCGACATTTGGTTCCACTTAGTGAACACATCGACAAAAATTGTAAACATTTTGACATTTTCTTCCCGCCAAACTCAGTTTCTGTCACCGTTACGGGCCACCACGAGCCAGTTTGAGCCACTGCACGCCACTAGAAACCTTATTGGTGAAACTAGGCGGCACAGCAAATTGCATTGGCGCAAACTGACGCGAACTGGCACCAACTGGCGTCGGCCCAGTAGACTCCTAGCATCATTGGGGCAACTTGGCTCGAGCCATTACATTCCAGTGGATTCCAATAGCCGGATTGTTTGTGACATTTGGTTCCACTTAGTGAACACATCGACAAAAATTGTAAACATTTTGACATTTTCTTCCCGCCAAACTCAGTTTCTGTCGCCGTTACGGGCCACCACGAGCCAGTTTGAGCCACTGCATGCCACTAGGAACCTTATTGGTGACACTAGGCGCCACAGCAAATTGCATTGGTGCGAACTGACGCGAACTGGCACCAACTGGCGCCAACCCAGTAGACTCCTATCTTCATTGGGGCAACTTGGCTCGAGCCATTACATTCCAGTGGATTCCAATAGCCGGATTGTTTGCGACATTTGGTTCCACTTAGTGGACAAAAATTGTAAACACTTTGACATTTTTTTCCCGCCAAACTCAGTTTCTGCCACCGTTACGGGCCACCACGAGCCAGTTGGGAGGCAGTTTGAGCCACTGCACGCCACTAGGAACCTTATTGGTGACACTAGGTGCGTTGGCGCGAACTGGCGCCAACTAGCACCAACTGGTGCCGGCCCTGTGGACTCATTATCATCATTGGGGCAACTTGGCTCGCGCCATTACATTCCAGTGGATTCCAGTAGCTGGATTGTTTGTGACATTTGGTTCCACTTAGTTCATTTGTATTCATTTTTATTTTGCTTTTCATGTGTTTTGCCTCTCAAATTAGATGTAAATTGCATTCCTGTGGTTCACCTGTAAAGGTGTGAGTAGCGTATGTTAAAATTGTGGCATTAGTCAGGAACCGTAGCGATTACTAGCAAAAATATATCTTTCATATATTCTACTTATTCCACTCCATTTCATACAGTGTGACAATGTTCCTCACCTCTTGGCCAGGAGGTACTTTGCTACCTCGGAGTTCCCAGTGGCACAGGCCACCATAAGTGGGGTCTTGTAAAACGGATCTTGAATATCCACAGGAATCCTGTGACTAAAGGCGACTTCCAAAGCCTCGATATCTCCGCTCTTGACCAGGTAGTTGATATTGACATAGATCTTATCCGGTTTCTCCGTGTACCACGCCGTGTCATTAACTATGGGATGATGCGGTGGAGGTTCTTGTTCCATTAATCGGGCGTCTTCCACGGTGTATGTTTCGATCATGTATTCCGGTGGGCCTCCATCCGATCGGCGAGGCTTGAGATCCGATGGGAGTGTACAAACAGGCATCGGGAGAACAAATTTTGGTTTCTTCTTCCCCTTCCCGCCTTTCCCACCTTTTTTCTTCTTGGGAACGTACGAGAGGAGAAGGTACGGCTTCTTGATGTAGCTGGTACCTTTGATGAAGTCGTTGATGTTGATACATTGTTCTCTTCCAGTCTGATGCAATGAGAAGACCATCTCCAACTGCTCCTGGGTGACCGGAGCACCTAATGTTTCTAAAATGGACAGAAATGTGTCTTTGTGAACCGATTCGCTCTCCAAGGCTTGACGAAGATCGGCCTCGGTTTCGTTGGACCAGTCGTGGAGGGTCAGGGCCCAAACTTCTGTCAAGCAACTCTCGTCAGTGTTCTCCTTTCCCCTCTGCTGCTCCGCTTTCCTCAACTCCTTCATGGCCGCTTTGTGACCCCCTTCTTTAGCAATCTGGCGTGGGAGCACGCCTTCCGAGTTCTTCAGCTTGGCGTTGCAGCCTGATCAAAAAAAAAAAAGTACAAGATTATGTTTGTCGGCTTAATTACTTCTGCCAAGTTTAATTGCAAGAACCTCCTTTTCGCAATTTTTAATGAGGTTTGACAGTGAAAATGTCTTTTTCTGATATGTTCTTAGACAGTGGAACCACATAAACGAAAGGGATACATGAACATTTAAGGTTACTTTGACCTGTTTTGACAAAAAAAAGTCAAATTTAAGAAATAACTCATAGCAAAATAGGAAGTCAGGGAGCTATAAAGCTACTTTGTGCATCCATTTTCACAGCTTCGTTCTATCACAGGTTATTATTGGGCCTAAGTTGTTCCTAAGCATTCAAAAATGGCTTTCAGAAGACTCATTGAAAGATGTTGGTGAAATGTAGTATCCTACAATGGTCGCTAGGTGTCAGTAATGTTGTGCTCACACTTTTTCAGCCTGCGAGCTACTTTTAAAATGGCCAAAAACAACAGGAGGTCATTACTCAATATACTGTAGCAGCTGGACTCACGGTGTCACCTTACAAAGAATTGCTAAAGTCATCACACAGCAACTGAACACTCAAAAGGCAATCACAGGGCACATTTAGACAACCATTCACACTCACATTCATACCTATGGACAATTTGGAGTCGCTAATTAACCTAGCATGTTTTTGGAATGTGGGAGAAAACCCACACATGCGCCGTGAGAACATGGAAACTCAACACAGAGATGCCCAAGTGGGGAATCGAACCCGGGTCTTCTAGCTGTGAGGAGTGCGGGTATTTCTAGCAGTTGTTGAATAAATGGGTCGTATATTCCAACTCTCTTGGCTGCAGGGGTTCTGTTCTACTGCATTTAACCAACGTCTGAGGGTGGAATCGAACTCATGTCTACTAGCTGTGAGGCATGTGTGGTAACCACTCATCCACCGTGCAGCCCTTAGGTTGGCTTATTTTCTGTTATTAGGTCAACTATGTTGGGGAATACGAATGTAAAGGTGACTGTAGGGGTGTTATTTCATGACTAGAGGACTCTAATGACATTAAAATTTTCTATGCTCTAAACATTCATTCATTCATTTTCTACCGCTTATTGCTCACGAGGGTCGCGGGGTGTGCTGGAGCCTATCCCAGCTGTCTTCGGGCGAGAGGCGGGGTACACCCTGGACTGGTGGCCAGCCAATCACAGGGCACATATAGACAAACAACCATTCACACTCACATTCATACCTATGGACAATTTGGAGTCGCCAATTAACCTAGCATGTTTTTGGAATGTGGGAGGAAACCGGAGTACCTGGAGAAAAACCCATGCACGCACCGGGAGAACACGGAAAAGTGGGGAATCAAACCCGGGTCTCCTAGCTGTGGGGCCAGCGGTATTTCTAGCAGTTGTTGAATAAATGGGTCGTATATTCCCACAAAACTGTGGTTTAACCTGACCGTCTTTCTCTCTTGGTTGCAGGGGTTCTGTTCTACTGCATCTACCCAATGAAGTGGCCGAGGGTGGAATCGAACTCGGGTCTCCTAGCTGTGAGGCCTGTGCACTAACCACTCTAAGCCCTCAGGTTGGCTTATTTTCTGTTATTAGATCAACTATGTTGGGGAATACAAATGAAAAATGGACTGTAGGGGTGTTATTTCATGACTAGAGGACTCTAATGACTCTAATTAAAACAGGTTTTCTATGCTCTAAACATGCAAATAGTTAATTTCTAGATAATGAATCCTAGTGGGCAGCACGGCGCGATCGGTCTGGTGCGAGTAGCCGTATTACGGCTCGTGTTACCTCTCTGAGCCAGAAACTTGCAGCAGTTGACGTCTCCCGTTTTAGCTGCAAAGTGGAGGGCCGTGTACTCCTCCACAGTGACAATGTTCATGTCTGCCGAGAATGCTGACAGCAACACAATCACCTGGGGAAAAAAAAAAAAAGACACAGTTCGAAACGGGAAAGATTCACCGGATCTCCATACATGTGTCGGAGCAGCTTTTTCACCTCAAAAAAGCCCCCCATGGCGGCATAGTGAACTGCTGACAGGCGCTTCTCGTCCAAGGCGTTGGGGTTCCCTCCTCTTTTTAGAATGTCTCTGACAAGCTCCAGGGAACCAGCCTTGGCTGCCTCCATCAATGCTGTTACCCCTGTTTGCTAAATAGAAGGGATTTCATCTCAATCTCTTATTTGAGTGCCGACACCCCCCCCCCCCCCCGCCAACTAAATAATAACCTGATCAGCTGCATTGGGGTTGGCCCCTTTAGCCAGCATCATGTGACACATGGGGGCACACTCTTTGGCGCGTTGACACATCAGCTGAAAGACGTGCGTCCCCTGTGACGACACGTTGTTGACGTCTGCCTGGAAGTCTAGCACCACCTGCAGGCAACGGATGTGCCGCTTCGTTGGGTAGATGCAGTAGAACAGAACCCCTGCAGCCAAGAGAGAAAGACGGTCAGGTTAAAGCACAGTTTTGTGGGAATATACGACGCATTTATTCAATGAGAGCTGGGAGACCCGAGTTCAATTCCACCCTCGGCCATCTCTGTGTGGAGTTTGCATGTTCTCCCCGTGCATGCGTGGGTTTTCGCCGGGTTTCCTCGCACATTCCAAAAACATGCTAGGTTAATCGGCGACTCCAAATTGTCCATAGGTATGAATGTGAGTGTGAATGGTTGTTTGTCTATATGTGCCCTGTGATTGGCTGGCCACCAGTCCAGGGTGTAACCCGCCTCTCGCCCAAAGTAAGCTGGGATAGTCTCCAGCAACCCCCGCGACCCTGGTGAGGAAAAAGCGGTAGAAAATGAATGAATGTTTAAACCATAGAAAACCTGCTTTAATGTCATTAGAGTCTCTAGTCATGAAATAACACCCCTACAGTCACCTTTACATTCGTATTCTCCAACATAGTTGACCTAATAACAGAAAATAAGCCATCTGTATGGTTGCACGGTGGTCGGGTGGTTAGCGTGCAGGCCTCACAACTAAGAGACTCAAGTTCAATTCCACCCGCTGCCATTTCTCCAGGTACTCCGGTTTCCTCCCACATTCCCTGGTGGCCTTCCACAATTCAATGTGGAGCGCCACAGAAGGATTTGACAAAAAATTTTATTTGTTTTGGGGTTTTTTTTTTCAAATTTGGTGCTATGTGAGACCCGAGTTCAATCCCACCCTTGTGCATGCGGGGGTTTTCTCCGGGTACTCCGGTTTCCTCCCACATTCCAAAAACATGCTAGGTTAATTAGCGACTCCAAATTGTCCATAGGTATGAATGTGAGTGTGAATGGTTGTTTGTCTATATGTGCCCTGTGATTGGCTGGCCACCACTCCAGGGTGTACCCCGCCTCTCACCCGAAAACATCTGGGATAGGCTCCAGCACCCGCCGCGACCCTCGTGAGGATAAGCGGTAGAAAATGAATAAATAAATGAATGCTAGAAATACCGCTATAAGCTTATAAGCCTACTTCTAAATCAACTATACAATTTGCTTACATTCATTTATATGCGATGGCCCGCCACAATTCAATGTGGACCGCCACAGAAGGATTGTTTTGGGTTTTTTTTTTCAAAATTTGGTGCTATGTGCTCACCTTTACATTATATTAGGACTGTTTGAGTGGCTTGCTGTTGCAACTCTATCCAATAGATGGCACTGTAACGCTGCATAGTCAGACACTCTTCAAGTTATCCAATTAACTATCTAGGTAGACAATGAATTGTTTAATTAAAAATGACTATTTTTTTTAAATGTTTAATTAGTCATCCATGAGAGATCCAGTACATGTTCATGTAGTCCAAGTCCATACTGCAATACAATGCAGATAAATAGAGGACAGACTTGAAGGGGAACAAGCCAGGCTATCAAGTTACTCAGTATCACAGGAGAGGTTCAACAGTAGAGGTTGATCTGTAATTACATCTACTCACACACACACACACACATACACACACACACACACTTTTGGCTGCCTTCTCGTTACCTCTCCTTCAAGCTGACATTTGCTCGTGTAATTTTCAGGCGCCATTAATAACGACCGGCTGAGTAATTAGTGTGATGGAATATAAATGTTCCCAAAAAGGGCTTCGGGCTCACTGATTAGAAGTGTCGGGTGTTAGCGCAACCTCATCCATATCAAGAGAGAAGCACCTTGCATTCCGATGAGGTGCATTTTCTCACTTTCATTTTATAACATGAAAAAAATAATTGTGCTATTATTATCTGATTTTGTAATATATGCTATTTTTTTTGTTTCAGTACTCTAATAAATTAACTTTCTTTTCTTCATCTCTGTTGTTAGTTACTAAGCATCCACGACATGGACTGATTAGAAAACAAATAGGTAACCCAACTCTCATGTATCCATGGTTTACAGTAAGCTACCATTTGACAGGACCCACCGTCACCCCGATATTAGACTCAAATTACTCAAATATTTTACATTATTATTTTTTTATTATTCGCTCTTTTTTCTCCAGCAGATATCTGCAGCTGTGTGTCGGACAAATGGTATCTTAAGGGCGGGATCACACTGAATTTGTTGCTGAAGAAAAATACAAATATAAGGCATTCAGAAGATGCATTCATAAACGTCGGCGTGGTATTCGACACTGGGTGGCAGCAATGTTACTGTACTGTTCGTTGCCATGACAACAGGCTTCTATTGCAAGTTTGAATGATCTCACAACAGGCAAGATAATCCCTGATAATAAAAAAAAAAAATCCTGAATAGAAACCCAGGCTACTGTTGTGACCGGAACACACGGCAAGGAGACTCGAGTTCAATTTCACCCTCGGCCATCTCTGTGCAGAGTTTGCATGTTCTCCCCGTGCATGCGTGGGTTTTCTCTGGGTACTCCGGTTTCCTCCCACATTCCAAAAAACATGCTAGGTTAATTAGCGACTCCAAATTGTCCATAGGTATGAATGTGAGTGTGAATGGTTGTTTGTCTATATGTGCCCTGTGATTGGCTGGCCACCAGTCCAGGGTGTACCCCGCCTCTCACCCGAAGACAGCTGGGATAGGTTCCAGCACCCCCGGCGACCCTCGTGATGATAAGCGGTAGAAAATGAATGAATGAATGAATGTTTAAACCATAGAAAACCTGCTTTAATGTCATTAGAGTCCTCTAGTCATGAAATAACACCCCTACAGTCAACTTTACATTCGTATTCCCCAACATAGTTGACCTAATAACAGAAAATAAGCCATCTTTACGGTTGCATGGTGGTCGGGTGGTTAGCGCGCAGGCCTCACAACTAAGAGACTCAAGTTCAAATGCACCTTCGGCCATTTCTCTGGGTACTCCGGTTTCCTCCCACATTCCAAAAACATGCTAGGTTAATTAGCGACTCCAAATTGTTCATAGGTATGAATGTGAGTGTGAATGGTTGTTTGTCCATATGTGACCTGTAATGTTTTTTATGATGGTGACAGTTTTTCATTTTATTGAAAAAAAAATGGTCCTAATTCAGGGAAAAGCTGAAAAGTGTTTATAACCGTCACAATACAGCAAGAGGAAGAAACTGGTGGTACTCACCTTTACCGTCATTATCTTGGATGCTCATGTTAGCCTCGTTGCTTGCCAACATTTTCAGGATGTCCTCATTACCCAGTTCCGCAGCTAACATGACCGGGGTGTGGCCCCTCTTATTCTGGATGTCAGGATGGGCTCTCAACGAGAGAAGAAACTGGACGAGATCTAAGGAGGAGTCGGAGATAGATTATTATAATGGACTTAGATGTATTGTAATAAGTGCATTAATTATGTGTATTATGTGTATAATGCATTGTTTTGACTGCTCATAGCCATAAAGCTGTGCTGTTAATATACTGAAGAGTGCATACTGTATGTGTGACAAAGCATGAAAAAAAAAAAGTCATCACCGTGATTGTTGTCTGCAACCGCCATGTGAAGCGCCCCGGTTCCCTTCTGTGGCTCTGTGAGATTAATGAGGTTTTGCACCCCGAGGTTGACCATCTTCTCAATTTGCGCCTGATCATTCTCGTGGATGTACTGCAACAAGCGGTATGTCTGAAGAACCTGCAGGCGGTTGTCCACCTCCCTGCCGGTCATAATTGCCTGGAAATAACAAACAAAAGGTCACAAATTGGTGTACATTGAATATAATCAATGCCATTATTCGCTTCGGTAACATATAACATACAAATCACGACACAGTGGGGGTTTATGTTCTTAATGTTAGACCCCTGAGGTCACATTCAGTGTGAACATACAAGTGTAAAGTGGTTGACATGAACTTCTGCAAAACATTCTCGTTTGTGAATTCAGAGATCTATAAGACTAGGGTGCTATTAAGAACATATTGTATAGTCATCATGCATTAGCAATGTGAATTAGCTCAATTTAAGTAGCACTTACATATTAAAATAAGTACCACTGATCCACTTTTATAGTAGTAAAAATAGTCATTGTGGCTTATTCGACAACACAATATACTACGCCATTTTGGAGATCAGTACTAGAATATTTTCGTGAAATTCACATTTTAATGGGTGTATTTTGTTGTTAAAAAATACATTTCTTTACTCACAGGTTGCACGTACGCTCATGTTATATACTAAGGTGACGTCATGTTCAATAGTTTTGTATGACACAGCTGTAAACAATAATGGTGACCTGACGTCATCACGGCGCGACCAACACAAAATCTGGGGCAAACATCCCGTATTAAGTTTTAAAAAAAATATTCGACATTTTACTGATATACCGTGTATGATAATTTACTACGGAGCTAGTTGTGAAAGTGTTTTTGTTGTGAAATTGTAAGCATGAACGCCATTATCGACATAAAGTAATAAAGGTAAGGCGTCAATCACGACTTCACCCACCTGTGACTTGCACGCGCACTATTCGCTTCCGGACTTTGTTCCTCAAGAACCTTAACTTCTTTGCTTCGCTATCCAGCCAACATGGACGTGTCTACTGAAGAATATCAGTCGACTCGCTCCCATTACTATTTCCATTCCGCTTTGTCTCGGCAGCACAACCTGAGTAATCACTCTCAGCTCCATGGCAACCAAACGCGCGAAATCCCGGCAGTGTGGGATGGTGCTTTCAGGGGTTGGGTTTGTGCTCGATAATTACAAATGTCAACATTCTATAGTGTATCCGCTCTAAATACATCTAATAATCTATGTTACATTAAAACAGCATGTTAGCAGAGTGCACAACAAAGTAAAAATAAACACGAAAGGAAACGTTTGTTTTTTTTAAAGAACAAAATTAGGTACAAATGGACAAAACAGCCATTAACATTCCAATGACACGGAAACGCCACTTGAATAGTGATTGATATTGTAGTTCTAGTTATGTACTGCGACTGCGTAGACTGTAGTAATACACCTTCAAATGATCCCTCCATGCATAACTAAATAACTTAGCTAGAATTACAGGTTCTTCGTCCATGACCGCAAGAACAGAGCTCAATTTACCTACTCTTGTTCTGTACTTTGTTTTGCATGACTTCAATGCTAATTATAGCTATATATAGCTCATTAGTGATCTATTGCTTGCATTGTAGTCATTGGTATATCTGCACTTCCGCCATTAGATGGCAGTGCAGAGTAAAGACGCTTTTACTGAATTATTCAATTCAACCTTAAAAGGAGACTTCTGGAGCAAATGTGTAGGTCTTAATCTGTATTTGAGGCACACATGTGGCAAAAAAACATACAAAACATATACAGTACCTTGCAAGGTGAAGTGGCAGCTTATAAAAAAAATCTTGTATGGCTAAAATGTTGAACAATATTTACATTACTTGAAGAATGTACAATTCATTGAAACAGTAAAAGTATATTCCCATTGTGTTTTTTTTTTCAAGGAAACAGAATAAGGTGTGGATTGGAATTAATTAGAAAAAAATCAGATAATATATGTAAGCATGATTAGAAAGTATTTTATACTTAAATAAGACATATTTGTGAGATTTGGGTAATGCTTAAAAATAACCAAAGTATGCCGAAATACTGTTAGTATCACATATTATCATGAATGTACCCGGGAATGGCAAAGATGTGTGTTCATGTCACAGTAAGGATTGTGGATAATGGGCAAAATTGCACAAAAAGTGCAGTTTTCCTTTAAGACTCTGTCCCATAATGCCGTATAATGATTCCATCTACTACCTCCATGTAAATATTTACATCATAATACGCTATATGGCGGTAAATTCGAATATCTGACTGTGAACAGTAGATAGAATCGCATCGTTATAAAGGTACAAAAAGCGGTAAAAAAATGTAAAAAATTGCTATTCAAAAAAAATTTTTTTTTGGACAAAATCGTTAAACGGCGCAGTGGGAAAGAGCCTTAAGGATAAAAAAAAAAATTAAACTCAATCCAGATTTAGATGGTCAACAGGACACACGTATTTCATCATGGCGGTCTTGCTCCTTCCTCCATGTTTCTTTTGCCTGAACTGTGGATAACTTGATTTTTTTTTTTTTTTTCCTGTGGAGAATAGTGTCGCAAATAGCCCCTGGGCCACACTTTGGACACCTCAACACACACTACAGGTCAAAAGTATCCTATCACATTTGGAGGTGGTGTGCAAAAACAGTTATAAAGGTACAAAAAGCGGTAAAAATTAAAAAAAAAAAAAATGCTATCCAAAAAAAAATTTTTGGACAAAATAAAAGTAAAAAATTGCTAATCGTTTGTTTTTTTGGACAAAATTGTTAAACAGCGCAGTGGGAAAGAGCCTTAAGGATAAAAAAAAAAAACAAAACAGGACACACGTATTTCAACATGGCGGTCTTGCTCCTTCCTCCATGTTTCTTTTGCCTGAACTGTGGATAACTTTTTTTTTTTTCATGCGGAGAATAGTGTGCGCAAATGGCCCCCGGGCCACACTTTGGACACCTCAACAGGTGGTGTGCAAAAAACGGTTATAAAAGTACAAAAAGCGGTAAAAAAATGTAAAAAAAAAAATTGCTATCCAAAAAAATATTTTTTTTGGACAAAAAAAACCATCAAAAATTACTAAACTTTTGTTTTTTTGGACAAAATTGTTAAACAGCTCAGTGGGAAAGAGCCTTAAGTATAAAAAAAAACAATATTTAAACTTGATCCAGATTTAGATGGTAAACAGGACACACATCTTTCATCATGGCGGTCTTGCTCCTTAATGTTTCATCCTGTGGTCTCTTTTCCCTGAACTGTGGATGACTTCATTTTTTTTTTTTTTTTAATTTTCCTGCGGAGAATAGTGGTTTTAAACTCACTTCATTTCCCTCGTTTCTTTCTTTTTGGTTGGGTTCCTGCATCCTGCATCATGTTTCTGGGAATTAGCTTGTGGTCAAAATGAAACAGTCAGCATTAAAATAATAGAAGTCATTACAATAGAATGATTTTACATGGAGAGAAAAAAAATAAACCTGTATGTGGATAAGCAAAAAAATCCCGTTCATGTTGATTTTTATCATTCATTCACGTCATGAAAAAGACACCTGGTTTAATAATTCAAGTTTTTTTAAACATAACATGATAAACATGAAGTGGCTTTCGAATTGATGGCAAAGTTTCCTTAAAGCTACTGAAGCACAAACGAGTGGAATCTTTACAGTTACAGTGAAGAAAATAAGTATTTGAACACCCTGCTATTTTGCTATTTCTCCCACTTAGAAATCATGGAGGGGTCTGAAATTTTCATCGTAGGTGCATGTCCACTGTGAGAGAGATAAACTAAAAAGAAAAATCCAGAAATCACAATGCATGATTTTTTAACAATTTATTTGTGTGATACAGCTGCAAATAAGTATTTGAACACCTGAGAAAATGAATGTTAATATTTGGTACAGTAGCCTTTGTTTGCTATTACAGAGGTCAAACGTTTCCTGTAGTTTTTCACCAGGTTTGCACACACTGCAGGAGGGATCTTGGCCCACTCCTCCACACAGATCTTCTCTAGATCAGTCAGGTTTCTGGGCTGTCGCTGAGAAACACGGAGTTTGAGCTCCCTCCAAAGATTTTCGATTGGGTTCAGGTCTGGAGACTGGCTGGGCCATGCTAGAACCTTGATATGCTTCTTACGGAGCCACTCCTTGGTTTTCCTGGCTGTGTGCTTCGGGTCGTTGTCGTGTTGGAAGACCCAGCCACGACCCATCTTCAATGCTCTGACAGAGGGAAGGAGGTTGTTCCCCAAAATCTCACAATACACGGCCCCAGTCATCCTCTCTTTAATGCAGTGCACTCGTCCTGTCCCATGTGCAGAAAAACACCCCCAAAGCATGATGCTACCACCCCCATGCTTCACAGTAGGGATGGTGTTCTTCGGATTGTACTCTTCATTCTTCTTCCTCCAAACACGCTTATTGGAATTATGACCAAAAAGTTCTATTTTGGTCTCATCTGACCATAAAACTTTCTCCCATGACTCCTCTGTATCATCCAAATGGTCATATGCAAACTTAAGACGGGCCTTGACATGTGCTGGTTTAAGCAGGGGAACCTTTCGTGCCATGCATGATTTCACATCATGACGTCTTAGTGTATTACCTACAGTAACCTTGGAAACGGTGGTCCCAGCTCTTTTCAGGTCATTGACCAAGTCCTGTCGTGTAGTTCTGGGCTGATTCCTCACCTTTCTTAGAATCATTGAGACCCCACGAGGTGATATCTTGCATGGGGCTCCACTCCGATTGAGATTGACCGTCATGTTTAGCTTCTTCCATTTTCTAATGATAGCTCCAACAGTGGACCTTTTTTCACCAAGCTGCTTGGTAATTGCTCCGTAGCCCTTTCCAGCCTTGTGGAGGTGTACAATTTTGTCTCTGGTGTCTTTGGACAGCTCTTTGGTCTTCGCCATGTTACAAGTTAAAGTCTTACTGATTGTATGGGGTGGACAGGTGTCTTTATGCAGCTAACGACCTCAAACAGGTGCATCTGATTCAGGATGATACATGGAGTGCAGGTGGACTTCTAATGGGCAGACTAACAGGTCTTTCAGGGTCAGAATTCTAGATGATACACAGGTGTTCAAATACTTATTTGCAGCTGTATCACACAAATAAATTGTTAAAAAATCATGCATTGTGATTTCTGGATTTTTCTTTTTAGTTTATCTCTCTCACAGTGGACATGCACCTACGATGAAAATTTCAGACCCCTCCATGATTTCTAAGTGGGAGAAATAGCAAAATAGCAGGGTGTTCAAATACTTATTTTCTTCACTGTATTAACCATTCCCTGAATGCATCCTTTTCCACGATTTCATTCTTCGGAACTGTCCCGGTAGCTTTGTCTTTAAAAAAAAAAAAAAAAAAAAAAAAAAAGAGTCCACGCTCTGCATCCATTGGATCAGATGTTCTCATATAACAAGGTCCCGCTGAAGATGGTCAAGGGTTCAGAGGAGTACGCCAGCTTGCCGCTGACCAGGTCGATACACACCGTGTCCCCCGCCTCCATGGGTAGGATGATGTTGAAGACCGCCAGAGCTCCAGGGATGTGTTTGGCTTCCGCCATGGGCTTTTCCAAGCCTTCGGGTTGATACCCGGCAGAGTCAACTCGAGCCACGCCGGTATTGGATTTGGACAGCACCGCCTCGATTTTCATGTTCTTGTGGCCGGTTAGGATTCCGCTGAAGAAGTACCTCCCTCTGACCGGAGCGGTAAAATATCCTGCAGGGTGGAAGACAAACATTTCAAGCATAATTTTCTCTCATGAAAAAAAAAAACGCTGTTTCTGCCTTTCTCCGTTCTTTAGTAATCAGAATTAGAACATACATTAGTTTCAGGAAAATATCAGTTCCCAACTAAATTTTTTTTTGTGAGAAAAGCTACATTTCAAGCATAATTTTTTCTCATGAAAAAAAAAGTTTGTTTCTGCCTTTCTCCGTTCTTTAGTAATCAGAATTAGAACATACGTAAGTTTCAGGAAAATATCAGTTCCCAACTAAAACTTTTTTGTGAAAAAAGCTACATTTCAAGCAGAATTTTCTCTCATGAAATAAAAAGTTTGTTTCTGCCTTTCTCTGTTCTTCAGTAATCAGTAGAATATACATAAGTTTCAAGAAAATATCAGTTCCCAACTAAAAATTTTTTGTGAGAAAAGCTACATTTCAAGCATAATTTTCTCTCATGAAATAAAAAGTTTGTTTCTGCCTTTCTCCGTTCTTTAGTAATCAGAAGTAGAACATACATAAGTTTCAGGAAAATATCAGTTCCCAACTAAAAAATCTTTTGTGAGAAAAGCTACATTTCAAGCATAATTTTCTCTCATGAAAAAAAAAGTTTGTTTCTGCCTTTCTCCGTTCTTTAGTAATCAGAAGTAGAACATACATACGTTTCAGGAAAATATCAGTTCCCAACTAAAAACCTTTTGTGAGAAAAGCTACATTTCAAGCATAATTTTCTCTCATGAAAAAAAAAGTTTGTTTCTGCCTTTCTCCATTCTTTAGTAATCAGCAGTAGAACATATATAAGTTTCAGGAAAATTTCAGTTCCCAACTAAAAAAAAATGTGAGAAAAGCTACATTTCAAGCATAATTTTCTCTTATGAAAAAACAAAGTTTGTTTCTGCCTTTCTCCGTTCTTTAGTAATCAGAATTAGAACATACGTAAGTTTCGGGAAAATATCAGTTCCCAACTAAAAACATTTTTTTTTGTGTGTGAGAAAAGCTACATTTCAAGCATAATTTTCTGTCATGAAAAAAATAAGTTTGCTTCTGCCTTTCACCGTTCTTTAGTAATCAGAAGTAGAACATATATAAGTTTCAGGAAAATATCAGTTCCCAACTAAATTTTTTTGTGAGGAAAAGCTACATTTCAAGCATAATTTTCATTAATCAGAAAAAAAAAGTTTGTTTCTGTGGAGCATTCGGATGTTGACAAACACAACTAGCTTTCTCGCTAACCTGTTTTGGGGTCATAGACGCCATTTTCATTGACAAAGACCTCGTTGAACGCAATGGTCCCCGCTCCCCTCATTGGCCGAGTCAGCGCGGCGGAGAAAGAAAGGCGAGGCACGTGGGCATCAGACCCTGCGAGACCTGTTTGGGGGTGGGAGGGCAGGGAGAAACAACAAGTGGGAGTGGGTTTAAACAGAGATGAAAAGACTAATGAGAGCTTTCATGTGATGATTTAGTTGGAACGACACGTACCCTGTTCCCCTCGCAGGCCTGAGAAATGAGATGAAAGACAAAAATAAGAGTTACTATGTCAGCCATTCATGTTTCATATCTAATAAATTCAAATTGATACTTCTAAGCAAGAGATCCGCTTATGTCGACAACAAAAGACCTGATCCGCCGCTATGTTGTATTATTAAAAAGCGATAGCTTGAAGACATGGGTGACAAACTTTTTTCCATCATGGGCCGCAAATGGCCCCCGGGCCACACTTTGGACACCTCAACACACACAACATGTTAAAAGTGTGTCCAAATCGACATAATCGGGTTCGACCGCACCACCACCAACATTCATTCATTCATTTTCTACCGCTTATCGTCACAAGGGTCACAGGGGGTGCTGGAGCCTATCCCAGCTGTCCTGGGGGCGAGAGGCGGGGTACACCCTGGACTGGTGGCCAGCCAAGCATGTTTTTGGAATGTGGGAGGAAACCGGAGTACCCGGAGAAAACCCACGCATGCACGGGGAGAACATGCAAACTCCACACAGAGATGGCAGAGGGTGGAATTGAACCCTGGTCTCCTAGCTGTGAGGTCTGCGTGCTAACCACTCGTCCACCTTATCAATGAATACAATATTTTGGGAGTTAGAGCCTCGGAAACCTATTTAGACTTTCTAAATACACTATTTAATAAACATTATTAGAGCCCTCTAGCAATGAAATAACACCCCTATAGTCACCTTTCACGTTCAAATTACTCAATATCGTAGACATAATAAGGTCAAATAAGACCATGTACCGGTGCTAGTAGGCTACTAAGACAGGAAGAACATGAACGTGTCAACTGCACACAGAGATGGCCAAGGGTGGAATTGAACCCTGTGAGGTCTGCGTGAGGTCTGCGTGCTAACCACTCAACCACCTTATCAATGAATACAATATTTCGGGAGTTAGAGCCTCGGAAACCTATTTATGACTTTCTAAATACACTATTTAATAAACATTAGAGCCCTCTAGTAATAAAATAACACCCCTATAGTCATCTTTACATTCAAAATACCCAATATTGTAGACATAATGAGCGAAAATAAGACTTGTGCGTGTTGCTGTAAACATGTACCGATGCTAGTAGGCTACTAAGACAGGAAGAACATGAACATGTAAACTCCACACAGAGATGGCCAAGGGTGGAATTGAACCCTGGTCTCCTAGCTGTGAGGTCTGCGTGCTAACCACTTGTCCACCTTATCAATGAATACAATATTTCGGGAGTTAGAGCCTCGGAAACCTATTTATGACTTTCTAAATACACTATTTAATAAACATTAGAGCCCTCTAGTAATAAAATAACACCCCTATAGTCATCTTTACATTCAAAATACCCAATATTGTAGACATAATGAGCGAAAATAAGACTTGTGCGTGTTGCTGTAAACATGTACCGATGCTAGTAGGCTACTAAGACAGGAAGAACATGGACATGTAAACTCCACACAGAGATGGCCGAGCTTGGAATTGAACTCGGGTCTCCTAGCTGTGAGGTCTGCGTGCTAACCACTTGTCCACCTTACCAATGAATACAATATTTTGGGAGTTAGAGCCTAGGAAACCTATTTATGACCTTCTAAATACACTATTGTATATACATTAGAGCCCTCTAGTAATAACATAACACCCCTATAGTCATACTTACATTTAAAATACCCAATATCGTAGACATAATAAGGGAAAATAAGCCTTGTGCTTGTGTGTGTTGCTGTAAACATGTACCGAAAACCCACGCATGCACGGGGAGATCGTGCAAACTCGCCAAGGGTGGAATTGAACTCGGGTCTCCTAGCTGTGAGGCCCGCGCGCTCCACCGCCAACATGATTTGACATATTGGACATATTTACCTGGCGGTCCAGCCGGTCCTCGTATGCCCGTTTCACCCTGAGGTCCCACCCTTCCTTGGGGTCCCACAGCTCCCTGGGGTCCAGGCACCCCTGGTTCCCCTCTGGGTCCTGGCAAACCAGGTGGGCCTGGGAAAAAAAAGGAACATTTAAGCATCCTCTTTACTGATAAGTGAGGAGATTTCCCGGAAAGCTGTGACCTTTAACCTTTCAGCTTTTCATGTTTACTGAAACTCCCCTTTTTTTAGGGTTCGGAGTAAATCCCTGACACACCGGATTCCTTCCGTGACCTTGCCTCCCATTGGGAAAGCTCTATATCTTGTCAGGAAGTCCGATCCCATGCAAAAAGTCCTTACCCGTGAAATCCTGTTCTATGAAATCATGGAATTCCTTCGCCAAATCCAGCAGGGACGAGTTCATCCCGTGTATCTTTGAATGGATATTTTCCAGCTGGATATTCCGGATATTATCGATAAGACGTCCGTGAGACGTGACCGTCACGTTGAGTCCGTTGACACAATTCCACAAACCGGACACGTGTTGGTTCAAGCCCTCCTTAATCCTCAGTAGGCTGTCGGAAAAAGAATCAAAGCGTTTGCAGACTCCTTCCAGTTTGGAGAGTCGTTCGTTTAAGCCGTCGCTTGTTCGCCGACATTCCCCGACTTCGGTGAAATAGTTGCTCCGGATCACTTCGATGTCTTTGCTGAGACCGCCGAATCGATCGCTTGAGTCGTCCGTGTGCTCGTTCAGATCTTTCTTCAAAATGTCCAGCTTGAACAAAACGCAGACAGAAAGGTTTGTTTATTTTATACGGAACCATAGAAATGCACCTCAAACTCAAAACAACTCTTATACTCCATAAGGAAAATGATTCAGTTCAAAGTGTACATGTCAATAAAAGAGCACATAAAACACCCAGGCAGCAGGACAGTGTTACCATAAATGGTAGCTGACGGTTCCATTCTCAAAGGCTATTTAAAGTTTAATAAAACACTGTTTCATGGCTTGATGATTTAGGACTTACGGTCCAAATCCTGATGACTTCCAACTTTGGAGCACGGCTCTATCAGACCAACAATTGCTCATCACAACCTGGACTGGTGGCCGGCCAATCACAGGGCACATATAGACAAACAACCATTCACACTCACATTCATACCTATGGACAATTTGGAGTGGCTAATTAACCTAGCATGTTTTTGGAATGTGGGAGGAAACCCACACATGCACGGGGAGAACATGCAAACTCCACACAGAGATGGCCGAGAGTGGAATTGAACTCGGGTTTCCTAGCTGTGAGGCATGCGAATGAACCGCTCGTACGCCATACAGCCGAATACTTATCAATGAATACAGTATTTTGCCTAGAAAACCTATTATGACCTTCTAAATACACTATTTAATAAACATTAGAGCCCTCTAGTAATGAAATAACACCCCTATAGTCACCTTTCACGTTCAAATTACTCAATATCGTAGACATAATAATGTACCACTGCTAGTAGGCTACCGAGACAGGAAGCCGGGGAGAACGTGCAAACTCCACACAGAGATAGCCGAGGGTGGAATTGAACTCGGGTCTCATAGCTGTGAGGCATGCATGTTAACCACTCATCCGTCGTGCAGCCCAATACCTTATCAATGAATACAGTATTTTGCCTAGAAAATCTAATTTGACCTTCTAAATACACTATTTAATAAACATTATTAGAGCCCTCTGGTAATGAAATAGCACCCCTATAGTCACCTAGTAGGAAGTAGGAAGTAGCAAAGCTTATTAAATCCTACCCCTCCATCTGGTACTTTTGCAATCTGTAACTGTTACATTTGTTCACTTCCTGCTTTCTTAATTAAATTAAATTAAATTAAATTAAATTAAATTAAATTAAATTAAATTAAATTAAATTAAATTAAATTAAATTAAATTAAATTAAATTAAATTAAATTAAATTAAATTAAATTACATTACATTACATTAAATTAAATTAAATTACATTAAATTAAAATAAGACTGTTACATTTGTTCACTTCCTGCTTTCTTAATGAAATGAAATGAAATTAAATTAAGACTGTTACATTTGTTCACTTCCTGCTTTCTTAATTAAATGAAATGAAATTAAATCAAATCTGTGACTGTTACATTTGTTCACTTCCTGCTTTCTTAATGAAATGAAATGAAATTAAATTAAATCAAATCATATAAAATCATATCAAATTAAATCTGTGACTGTTACATTTGTTCACTTCCTGCTTTCTAAATTAAATTAAATTAAATTAAATCTGTGACTGTTACATTTGTTCACTTCCTGCTTTCTTAATGAAATGAAATGAAATGAAATTAAATTAAATCAAATCTGTGACTGTTACATTTGTTCACTTCCTGCTTTCTTAATGAAATGAAATGAAATGAAATCAAATCATATAAAATCATATCAAATTAAATCTGTGACTGTTACATTTGTTCACTTCCTGCTTTCTTCCTGCTTTCTTAAATTAAATTAAATTAAATTAAATTAAATTAAATTAAATTAAATTAAATTAAATTAAATTAAATTAAATTAAATTAAATTAAATTAAATTAAATTAAATTAAATTAAATTAAATTAAATTCACACTCACATTCATACCTATGGACAATTAGTCCATTATTACATAATAGAATTAATAGAAATTGCTCGTGTGTTCCCGAAAGGAAAAGATCGGCGGGACGGACAGGAAGTGATGTTCTTTTCACGACCAATTCATTTTACCTGAGTGTGGATCCTGTCCCTGGTGTTGGTCAGATCATTTAGGGAATTCCCATGTATCCGTATCGTCGTTCCCATGTTCTTCAGTGTGTTGTTGATGGAGTGGAAGGTGGCCATTACTTTAGATAAATCTCCTTGGATGGACTTCAGGTCCCCTCCTAATCTTCCACTGCGGTCGTTGTGACCATCCAGGCGACTGGTCAGATCACTGATGTGGATTTCACACCGAGCGCTGCTCTTCTCCACTTCCTCTCGAAGTCGACCCACCTCCTCTTGGAGGTTTGAGCACACCTGAGAGCACGCCGTTTTTCCTGAATCCACCTTTCTCTGCAGATGGTTCAATTCCGTGTGACACCTGTTGATCTCTGTGGTGGTTTTGTTGGCCAGCAGACGGAGTTCGTCTTCCACGCTGCCGCACACGGAGCAGTCTTCCCAATCCTGGCTCAAAGTTTCAACTTCCGAAACGATCCGGTTGAAGTTTTCGCCGTTTTTCCCCGTTACGGCGATAATCTTTTTCACATCGTTTGCGAGGTTTATGATTTTCTCCGCCATTGAGTCGCCTGACACGGACAAGTCGTTTAATCTTGTGTTGAATTTCCGGATTTCCCCTTGGTTGGTTACGACTCGCCATTCTAAGGTTTTAACCGTGTCTTCGCTTTGGCGGTCTTTCCCGTTCGGACCACATGTCTCGTTACACATTTTTGTAATCGCCGTTAACTTCCTGTCCATGAAGGTTGTAACGTTCTCCAGCTGGCTCAAACGTCGACTGTGGTCCGTGACCGTGTCCCCAAGAACCGACACATCAAGTTCCAGTTTTCCGATTTTGAAGCCGTGATCATCCAGTTGACTGAGGACCATGTTGCGTAGCTGCGTGACGTCTCTTTGGACGCCATCCTTCAGATTGTTCCCGCTGTTGGTACACCGCTGTTCGGTTTTTCTCACGGTGTTATTCACACGCTTCTCTAAATCTCTTAGTCTACCGTTCAACCTGTCCTCGGTCACCCGTCCCTTTGTTCCCCCGGTTCCAGCCAGCTCCTTATCTAGCCGCCCTTTCAGCGTATCACACTTGTTGGCCGTGGAGGTGACTTGGACGTCCAGAACGGACAATGTCTTCTCCAGCTCGGTGACGCGGTTACAGCACGCCTGGGACTGGTCGGTTTGACTTTGGAGAATTTGCAGGCTCTGTCTGAGATGTTGGTCCATGGAGTTGATCAGCTTCTCCAGGGATCGGACTCTTTCTCTGTCCGCTTCCTGTTGCCGTCTCACATCCTCCACACCGGCCTGAACATAAAAAAAGAAAAAAAATCAAGAGTTGTTTAAGCTTTGGAACAAATTTAGACCAAAATTTGATTTCAGACATGCATACTACGTTACATTAATGTATCTCACGTATACACTTATACAATATCTATATCTATACTACCATATATACACACACATATATATATATGCAGCATACATACACACACACACACATAGAAAACCTATTATGACCTTCTAAATAGACTGTTTAATAAACATTATTAGAGCCCTCTAGTAATGAAATAACACCCCTATAGTCACCTAGTAGGAAGTAGGAAGAAGCAAAGCTTATTAAATCATACCCCTCCATCTGGTATTTTTACAATCAATAACTGTTACATTTGTTCACTTCCTGCTTTCCTATTTTTTTTTTATTTTATTTAATAATTTTAATTTTTTTATTTATTTTTATTTATTTTATTTTTATTATTATTTTAAAAAAATGTATTTATTTAATTTTATTTTATTTAATTTTAAAACAATTTTATTCTATTCTATTCTATTCTATTCTATTCTATTCTATTCTATTCTATTCTATTCTATTTTATTTTATTTTATTTTATTTTATTTCGTACCGAAGTACCGCTTCTCCACGCCAGAGCAGTTACCAATTCAATCATTCATTCATTTTCTTTTACTCCGCTTCTTAACACACATCTCAAGCATCTGGTCAACCATAGAATAAGAAGACGTAGCAGGAGGGATCAGCGTCATCACTTTAGTGACGGTTTATTGCTTTGTTAAAATGAACAAAGCATTATTAGAGCCCTGTAGACATGACAAAACACGACTATAGTCACATTTATACTCTTTTTATTTACAACATATTGCGCAACTGCAGGGTCTCGAGACACATGCTAACTCGCAAACTAGAGAGCTAGCGACCTAAACGGTAGCCTTTCAAGTTATTTCCTTTCAACTTAAATAGCCAAAAACTTACCACTTCCACACGGATAGGGAGGATAACTATTAACAGTTATTTAACCTTTAACATGAACATTAATCAAACGTAATAATTTTTTCTGGATACATGATACCATACAGCATCCGTATCAAACTTGCGCGGGGCCGCACTAACATTAAACTTTCATATCAAGGCGGGGGCCTTAAACTAGTGTCCTGTGGGCCACATTTGGCCCGCGGGCCGCATGTTTGAAACCCCTGATGTACAGCAAATTAAACTTCACCTGGCAGGCGGAGCAGGACAGAGTCACCCTTCTCTCCAGCTCAGTGAGTATTTCTTCCTTTAGTGTGTTCAGCTGGCTCCCCTTGAGTCTGCCCCCGACTGCATCGCCATCCAGGTCGTTGCCCCCGCCGTTCTCTAAGTGGTTGTTAATGTTGAGCAGGGTCCGGTCGTGGACCTGAAGAAGTAAACACCCACAGGAATTTATTACATTTAAGCTTGTATTACATATTCACAATACAGTAATATTCCATCCATGCGGTACATTTGTACACCAGGTGGTAGCCCTTAGTGGGTACAATTACTTTCAGTATGACGTATTCTACCATGTGTTGCGGTAGACGTCTTTACCACAACACACAATGCATGGCAGACATGGCATCTGTAAAGCTTACAGTGGAGTTTAAAAGAGGAAGTGGATCATTCCGGGGGTAAAAGCGGATAAATATTTCCACATTAATTTGAAACTGAGGCATTGAGTGAAATAAACAGTTACCTTACAAAGAACGCTAAAGTCATCACACAGCAACTGAACACTCAAAAGGCAATCACAGGGCACATATAGACAAACAACCATTCACACTCACATTCATACCTATGGACAATTTGGAGTCGCTAATTAACCTAGCATGTTTTTGGAATGTGGGAGGAAACCGGAGTACCCGGAGAAAACCCACGCACGCACCGGGAGAACATGGAAACTCCAATGCCCGAACGGGGAATCGAACCCGGGTCTCCTAACCTGCGCATAAGCCACTCAAACACCATGCAGCCCTTTATCACAATGCTTTTCTTCAAATATATACAACTTCGTAGCATATCTTATCAATATTCATTAGGGATGGGATAAACGATTATTTTTGTAATCGATTAATCTACAAAATAGTTTTTCAATGCATCGATTAATCTAACACTTCATTTTTAAATCCGACTTTATTTGATTTCGATTCAAATTTCTTCTTTTTGTAATCGATTAATCTACAAAATAGTTTTCCGATGCATCGATTAATCTAACGATTCATTTTTAAATCTGATTTTATTTGATTTCGATTAAATTATCTTTTATCTCCCCATAATTTGACCTATATAGCAATTAATGCTAATTTATCGGCATGAATAAAACACAAATTTCTTCTTTTTTGTAATCGACTAATCTACAAAATAGTTTTCCGATGCATCGATTAATCTAACGATTCATTTTTAAATGCCATTTTATTTGATTTCGATTCGATTATCGATTATCTCCCTATAATTTGACCTATATAGCAATTAATGCTAATTTATCGGCATGAATAAAACACAAATTTCTTCTTTTTTGTAATCAATTAATCTTCAAACTAGTTTTCCGATGCATCGATTAATCTAACGATTCATTTTTAAATCCCATTTTATTTGATTTCGATTCGATTATCGAGCAATTAATGCTAATTTATCGGCATGAATAAAACACAAATTTCTTCTTTTTTGTAATCGATTAATCTACAAAATAGTTTTCCGATGCATCGATTAATCTGATCAATCTCAATTTTATTTGATTTTGATTTGATTATCTATTATCTCCCCATAATTTGACCTATAAATAGCAATTAATGCTAATTTATCGCTACGAATAAAACACAAATTTCTTCTTTCCAATATATTTTTCATCAACAATTTACAAAATGAATTGTATTGAACAATACAACAATAAAGTTCACAATTGAATCCTATAATAACAAAAAAGTTGAAAATGTACAGTGTCCACACATGCAGCTCCCGGGTGCTGGTGCGTCGCGGTAGTGCTTTTATGGTACTCACATACTTTTGACATCCTATTGTGAAATATTTTCTTCAACCCTAACTCGACGCTACTTGATGCTACGGCCGGCCGGCGCCATTTTTTTTTATTCTGAGTGACGAGTGACGACCCTAGTCGTGCACTCATGCACGAGGCCCTGGGGGGGCCATATAAACGTTGTTACCTCCGTCCTATTATACAGATGGTCCAGCTTGTTCTGAATGCTGCTAATGGTTTCCTTCATGTGTGGCTGGGCTGAATCAGCTGGCACGATAGCTCCATTAAGTCCTGAACTATACAGGAGAGAGTAGAACATTTACTCTTTAAAAGGGTCACACAGTGAATAACATAAGGAGGGTGTAGACATACAGACGCTGGTTGAGATTGTGAATGGAGGTCTGCATGTTGTGGAGGTCTTTGGTAAGGCCGGTGATCGTTTCCTCCAGCTTTCTGATCTTTTCGCTGTCACCTGTGGATGAAGGGGAAAAAAAAACGTATTGGAATGACTGACAAGGGTTTGGGGGTGAAATTGAAGTAGTACAAAGTACTACGAAGTTTGAGTAGATTAAACACATTATGATGGGACTGTCTCTGAATGTTGTACCTCTACACAAGATAAGAAATAATTATAATTATTATTTATTATTTAATAATAATTATTTATTATTTAATAATTATTTATGTAATAATTTTTGCAAATATTTTCAAATTTTTAAATATTACAATAAATAATTTAAATAAGTTAAATATTTTTATTGTTTTAATTATTTTACTGTCAAATAAGAAAAAATAATAAAAATATTTATTTATAAGTAATAACCTAACGACGTTTGGGCTTGCTTTATCCCCTTGCTTTAATTTTAATCTTGAATCTTCATAATAATAATAATAACAATAATAATAATTATTATTATTATTTTATGTGTATTATTATTGTTCTTATTAACTTATTATTATTGTTGTTATTAATAATAATAAGTTAAGTTTATAAATATTATTATTATTATTATTAATAATAATAATAATATGTTACATGATAATAATAATAAGTCAAGTGCTAATAATAATAGTAATAATAATAATAATAATAGTAGTAATAATAATAGTAGTAATAATACTAATACTAATACTAATACTAATACTAATAATAATAATAATAATAATAATAATAATAATAATAATAATAATAATAATAATAATAATAATAATAATAATAATAATAATAATAATACATTAAGTGCTCTGAAAATGCAGCATTTTGTCTATGTACTGTTTATAAGACAAAGGTGGGCCACGGACATTTTTTAGATTTTCAAGTGGGCCCCGAGTTGGTAAAGTTTGGGAACCCCTGAAATAAATGATGAACACACCGCAAGGCATGCTGGGTAACCCACAGTACTACTTTCCCAACATGTTACCCAACAAATCCTTTCCAATGCGCAAAACCAATTACTTATTGCTCTTCTCAACGGGCAGCAGGTCCCGTCTAAAATCTTGATCGACATGAATCCAGCCCACTGTGACGAATGCAATCCTGTGGGAAAACACTGAAATACACCACATTGGCACCAACCCCCGGCTTTGTTGTTACAATAGTTCCCACTGGGAAAAGCTCCCAGTCTTCTATGTATAAAGTAAGACATTTCAAAAATAGATTATAGCTATTCATTTTTCCAGGTTTGTATTACGGAATGACGGCGTGTTTATGTTTCAGTCGGTCCAGAAAAATAAATGTTAATTGTTGCTTTTGATTCTGGCTGTGCAGAAATGCTGTGTGGGCTCTGTGTTACAGTTAGTAAGCCACAGATAATGGAAAATATGACATCAAACCCATGCAAAAAACTAAGACTCATGAAACCACAACATTATAGTACTTGGGGATAATACTATAGTTGGATCCCTGTATATTCTCGTTTTTGACTTTGTTCAATGGTTATTGAATGCACCATTGCTGTGTGCTGAGATGGTAAGTTTAGGCCCTAAATCTGCATTGTGTCGCCTACAAACAACGACAATTAAAGAGACAATTAGTTGAATCTATTTGAGTGTTACAAAAAAAAAAAATTAATAATAATAATAATTACCATTTCCACCCTGTCCGCCGCCTGGTGTGTGGCCTGTTTGCGTGACATGAGGTCGCCCTCCGTTGACCTGATTATCGGGCGTTACCCTCGGCCCTTCGTGACAGTCCTCCCCCGAGTATCCATGGCAACACTTCCACTCCATCTCCGTCACCATCTTGTACGCCACCTTGTATCTTGGCCTCCGGTACGTCCGGTACCTGGGCAGACAGGATGTCACTTGGCTTGTACAACTGAAGTCAATCCGTTTAAAAATACAACATAACTGAATAAAACATAACATTTCTGCTTCTACCATATCTTTACTTATTGTGTGGAAATATGGGCTAATAACTATAAAAGCTATCTTCACTCGCTAAATGTACTGCAAAAAAGGCCAGTAAGGATAATTCATAATGCCGCCTACAGAGAACATATTAACTTCTTATTTCTAAAATCACAAATACTTCAACTTGCTGATTATAGTTCATCTTCAAACAGCTAAAATAATGCATAAGGCTAAAAATAACCAATTAGCTAAAAATATTATCCAGTACTTCTCTACAAGAGAGGAGAAATATGATCTCAGGGAAGAAGTACATTTGAAACACTTCTATGCTAGGACTACGTTATGCTAGCCATAGCATTTCAAGTATGTGGAATCAAACTATGGAATGGATTGAGTAAGGGAATCAAACAATGCACAACGATGAGCCAATTCAAGAAACAATACAAGCAGTTGATGTTGACAGGTTAGTCTTAGTCTTGATTGATAGTTGATGAAAGTTATAAAAATTATATTAGGAAAGCAGGAAGTGAACAAATGTAACAGTTGATGTTTGCTAAATACAAGGATGAAGAGTCTTGAACCAGTCATGATGTGCTATATATATCACTATATTGACACTTACTATGGTACCCATTATGGCATTGGATGCTCACATCACCGAGTACTTTGGTACGGGACAAAAAAATAAAAAAATAAAATAAAACTAAAATAAATAAAAATTCATTAAAAAATTTTCATTAAAAAAATATATTAGGAAAGCAGGAAGTGAACAAATGTTACAGTTAGTGATTGTAAAAGTACCAGATGTTGGGGTAGGATTTAATAAGCTTTGCTTCTTCCTAGTCTTTTCGGACATGTGGAACTGTGAACTGATTATGTGATGCATTCAATTGTAATCCGATGCATGTTCAAATGAAATAAAAGGGGGCGCATTCTCTGCAAATGTGCAAAGGAGACGCATCGCTGCCGTGACCTGAGCATTGATCATCAAGCACACGCCCTTTTCAAGGCAGAGGGCCAGACTTCAGTCCCAGCTCTGGACAGATTCACATAAGGATCACAAGGATTCACCAAAATAATCCAGACTGAGATCCGCCCATAATGGACACGTCGGTGGATGACATCACTGTGAACACTAAAAGGAAAGATCTGTCTGACTTCCTGGTCTAATATTGGAAGTGTTTGGGCTGAGACGTCTAACACTTACTAAACCTGAATGACCTTCATGTTCCATTCAGGGACAATTCTGTTATTAAGCGCCTTTATCCAATGGCAAGACGATAACAACAAGGAACAGTAACAAGGGTCGGCTGCATGGTGGTCGAGTGGTTAGCGCACAGGCCTCACAGCTAGGAGACCCGAGTTCAATTCCACCCTCGGTCATCTCTGTGTGGAGTTTGCATGTTCTCCCCGTGCATGCGTGGGTTTTCTCCGGTTTCCTCCCACATTCCAAAAACATGCTAGGTTAATTAGCGACTCCAAATTGTCCATAGGTACGAAATGTGAGTGTGAATGGTTGTTTGACTATATGTGCCCTGTGATTGGCTGGCCACCAGTCCAGGGTGTACCCTGCCTCTTTCGCCCGAAAACAGCTGGGATAGGCTCCAGCACCCCCCCCCCCGCGACTCTCGTGAGGATAAGCAGTAGAAAATTATTTAATTAATTATTTTTCCAGGGCTACACGGTGGAAAGTGTTTAGCATGCAGGCCTTACAGCTAGGAGACCCAAGCTCAATTCCAAATTAAATTAAATTAAATTAAAAAAAACAAAAAATAAATATTTAAATTATATTATGAAAGCAGGAAGTGAACAAATGTAACAGTTACTGATTGTAAAAGTACCAGATGGAGGGGTAGGATTTAATAAGCTTTGCTTCTTCCTACTCCTTTTGGAGTTTGCATGTTCTCCCCGTGCATGCGTGGGTTTTCTCCGGGTACTCCGGTTTCCTCCCACATTCCAAAAACATGCTAGGTTAATTAGCGACTCGTATGTACCCCGCCTGGGATAGGCTCCAGCACCCCTGAAAATGAATAAATGAAAGAGTAACCCAGACAGTTGTCATTGGCTTTAATGACTCTTGTTTTGCCCCATAAAAGTTCAAAACCATTCTTGTTTGGGGCCTTAGACCATGTCTTCGGATAAAACCAGTCCTTGAACTGATGAACCTGAGAGGGAGACGACTGGAACAGTCCAGTTCCAATCGATTCAATGCCATGAGAATATTCCCAGGCATACCAGAGACATAAAGAGAATGGGTGCTAATAAAGGACTACAACAGAACCTACAACAGTTTGTTGACGTGCTTTTCCTCCATTTGTGCATACATTTGTGAAGAATGAGACGTTTATCGTGAAAGAAGAAAGAACCTTGGTCTTATGCCAAAGCTTTGAAGGTAAGTGGCGGTTCTTTTCCTGTTGCCCCTTTGTTGTGAAACCAACGTAGAACCACTCAGGGACTCAGGAACTACAGCAGGTTGTCCAGAAACTGGAGTTTTAACCAACGTAGAACCACTCAGGGACTCAGGAACTACAACAGGTTGTCCAGAAACTGGAGTTTTAACCAACGTACAACCACCAAGGGACTCCAGAACTACAACAGCTTGTCCAGAAACTGGAGTTTTAACCAACGTAGAACCACTCAGGGACTCAGGAACTACAGCAGGTTGTCCAGAAACTGGGGTTTTAACCAACGTACAACCACTCAGGGACTCAGGAACTACAGCAGGTTGTCCGGAAACTGGAGTTTTAACCAACGTACAACCACTCAGGGACTCAGGAACAACAGCAGGTTGTCCGGAAACTGGGGTTTTAACCAACGTACAACCACTCAAGTACTCAGGAACTACAGCAGGTTGTCCAGAAACTGGAGTTTTAACCAACGTAGAACCACTCAGGGACTCAAGAACTACAGCAGGTTGTCCGGAAACTGGAGTTTTAACCAACGTAGAACCACTCAGGGACTCAAGAACTACAGCAGGTTGTCCGGAAACTGGAGTTTTAACCAACGTAGAACCACTCAGGGACTCAAGAACTACAGCAGGTTGTCCAGAAACTGGAGTTTTAACCAACGTAGAACCACTCAGGGACTCAGGAACTACAGCAGGTTGTCCAGAAACTGGGGTTTTAACCAACGTACAACCACTCAGGGACTCAGGAACTACAGCAGGTTGTCCGGAAACTGGAGTTTTAACCAACGTACAACCACTCAGGGACTCAGGAACAACAGCAGGTTGTCCGGAAACTGGGGTTTTAACCAACGTACAACCACTCAAGTACTCAGGAACTACAGCAGGTTGTCCAGAAACTGGAGTTTTAACCAACGTAGAACCACTCAGGGACTCAGGAACAACAGCAGGTTGTCCGGAAACTGGAGTTTTAACCAACGTAGAACCACTCAGGTACTCAGGAACTACAGCAGGTTGTCCAGAAACTGGAGTTTTAACCAAAGTAGAACCACTCAGGGACTCAGGAACTACAGCAGGTTGTCCAGAAACTGGACTTTTAACCAACGTAGAACCACTCAGGACTCAGGAACTACAGCAGGTTGTCCAGAAACTGGAGTTTTAACCAACGTAGAACCACTCAGGGACTCAGGAACTACAGCAGGTTGTCCAGAAACTGGAGTTACAACCACTCAGGGACTCAGGAACTACAACAGGTTGTCCAGAAACTGGGGTTTTAACCAACATACAACCACTAAGGGACTCAGGAACTACAACAGGTTGTCCAGAAACTAGAAGGTCAATGGTTCATAGTCACTTTTGTTATGTCCTTAGCCAAAACTAGCCCCAGCTTTAATGGTTTAGCAGGTAGCCTCCCTTAAGCCTCTTTACAGGTGTCATTGTAAGTTTCGTATGCCTTTTTTACATTACGGAAAAAATCTTTCAGCTCCCTGCTCTGAGAGCGTGAGAAAAGGACTACCACGCACTCTCAGAGGAAATATAAAAACAGCGTTCATGGAGGAGTTATAAAAGTAAGAAGGACAATCATAAAAAAGAAAAGGGCAAGAAAGGAAGATTGTTTTCCAGACCAACTCCTGTCTGTCCATTCACAAGGGTTGCAGGGGTGCTGGAGCCTATCCCAGCTGTCTTTGGGCGAGAAGCAGGGTACACCCTGGACCGGTGGCCAGCCAATCACAAGACACATATAGACAAACAACCATTCACACTCACATTCATACCTATGGACAATTTGGAGTCGCTAATTAACCTAGCATGTTTTTGGAATGTGGGAGGAAACCGGAGTACTCGGAGAAAACCCGCGCATGCACAAGGAGAACATACAAGAGATGGCCGAGGGTGGAATTGAACCCTGGTCTCCTAGCTGTGAGGCCTGTGCGCTAACCAACCGACCACCATGCAGCCTGCCCTTGTTTACTGTTTCTTGTTGTTATCGTTTGCCATTGGATAAAGGCACTTAATATAATAATAATAATAATAATTCTCCCTGAATGGGTGCTTTCTGCGTGCTAACCACTTGACCACCATGCAGCCCGATAAGGGAATCTTAAAGAACCAAATCATAGAATGAGAACCAGATTGTTTATTCCTGACAACAATACCTAATACAGACGTCCCGGCTTATTTGCAGTCCCTGTATGCCTACAAGTAAACGGGTCTTATTACAGCGCAGCTGCTAAAAGCACCCTTCTTTTCCCTGCCCGGCTTTTTATACATTCAAGATTGTGTAAGAGGTTGGAGTCCTGGACCAATCAGCTTTCGCCACTGCCCTTGCTTGAACCGCTTCTTTCATGTTTCTGGTTTTGTTTATTCGCGGGGGCATGAAGGCATCTTTTCCTTTGTTTGCAGGGGCATGAAGGCATCTGGAACATTCTGCTTTTCCTTTTTGTCACGTTAGTCCTTTTTTGTGTGGGGATAAGTATAAGTATCTTTTATCTGTATTTGTGAGACTTATGTGTTTGTTTTAGCTTTTAGCTTTAGCTAGCAAAATCGAGCAAATAACTTCAACTTCTACCATTAATGACGGCTTGGTGAATGTTTTCTCTTGCGTCCGGACTTGGGAGAAAATCAGGAATCAATCCCATCTACAGTATAGTCAGTTTGTTCCCAGATTCAAGACACTGGATAGTCCCTGCCCGACACGGTAATGCACATGTGGGTTTGGATACGGCACTTCATCACTGAAATCAAACCCCTGTGGTATGAACATGCACATAGTGACAATCTGGCAACACACCAGCGTAGCCACAAGCCAGAACCTCCCTGACCAGATGAGGAAGATGGATAGAACATAAAACAGAAAGAGTGAAATCAGGATCCCCAAACAGGAAGAGGGGAGCTGGAGCCAACAGACAGGAAATACAACCCGGTGCAATAAAAGCCAGAAAGTTAATGAGATTTTTGGGAGGATGTGAGCAATACGGTGTAATACAGTGGAACCAAGAAGGTTAAATGCCACTAAAGCCGTCACCAGCTGTCCTGTGGGTTCCAAACTGGGGGGGGCGCTCCCCCTAGAAGGGGTCCGGTATTTGACGGGGAGGGGCGGGGCTCCTCTGATTACATTTCATTATTAACCCTTTGAAGAAAATATTCAGTTTTGATATTATTATTTCGGGCCGCATGGTGGACGAGTGGTTTGCACACAGGCCTCGCAGCTAGGTGACCCTAGTTCAATTCCACCCTCGGCCATCTCTGAGTGGAGTTTGCATGTTCTCCATGTGCATGTGTGGGCTTTCTCCGAGCACTCCGGTTTCCTCCCACATTCCAAAAACATGCTAGCTGGGATAGGCTCCAGCACCGCAAACCACACCCTACCACCCCCCCACACGCGACTCTCGTGAGGACAAGCAGTAGGAAATGAATGAATGAATGAATGAACATTACTATTTCACGGCTGCGTGGTGGGGGAGTGGTTAGCTCACAGGCCTCGCAGCAAGGTGTCCCGAGTTCAATTCCACCCTCGGCCATCTCTGTGTGGAGTTTGCATGTTCTCCCCGTGCATGCGTGGGTTTTCTCCGGGCACTCCGGTTTCCTCCCACATTCCAAAAACATACTAGCTGGGATAGGCTCCAGCACCGCAAACCCCCCCTACCCCCTCCCCCACCCCCCGCGACCCTCATGCCCCAGCCCCCCGTGACCCTAAGCGGTAGGAAATGAATGAATGAATATTATTATTTTATTATTTCAGGGCTGCACGGCGGTCGAGTGGTTAGCACGCAGGCCCGCCTCTTGCCCCAAAGACAGCTGTGATAGGCTCCAGCACTCTCACGACCCTTGTGAGGATAAGCGGTAGGAAATGAATGAATGAATATTACTATTTCAGGGCTGCACGGTGGTCGAGTGGTTAGCACTCAGGCCTCACAGCTAGGTGACCCGAGTTCAATTCCACTCGGGCCATCTCTGTGTGGAGTTTGCATATATGTGCCCTGTGATTGGCTGGCGACCAGTCCAGGGTGTACCCTGCCTGTCGCCCGAAGACAGCTGGGATAGGCTCCAGCACCCCCCGCCACCCTCGTGAGGATAAGCGGTAGAAAATGAATGAATGAATGAATATTACTATTTCAAAAAGTTGTAGCATGAAACTGGTTAGCGACTCTGGTTACACTCTGTGTGTATGCCAGCGGCCCCGCCTCCACCCACCGTGACAAAGACAAAGACATACATGACTGACATGCCTGTGTGGAGGTGGGAGACGAGGAAAAACTTGCATGAACATAGCTGGTGCCTATCCCAGCTGGTCGGACTCCACCCAGTACTGGTCACCAGCCAATTCCAGGGCACCATAAACACACAAAAAATATTCCCCGGAAGTGGACTGAATCCACAGCAGTCTGCAGCTGAAGCACCAGTGACACCCTGGAACAAATTATTTCTGTTTCCATGATTTCCTGTAGGGAATTTTTTTTTTCCCACTGTACCGTGTCGGTGTGTGAGTGTGTATGAGTGAGTAATAGTAACTCACGCCACTCGAGGACACTGGCCCCAGGTACAACGTTGATAGTCTGGTTTGATGTACGTCTCCACGCCGTCCTCCATCACGCAGCTAACGGTGCGCGTCACCACGTAAGCGCACCAGTTTCTGCCAAAACACAAACAAAACAAAAAAGAAGGAAATGACAAATGTCACAAATATGCTGGAGCCTATCCCAGCCGTCTTCGGGCGAGAGGCGGGCCACATGCACGGGGAGAACATGCAAACTCCACACAGAAATGGTCGAGGGTGGAATTGAACTCGAGTCTCCTCGCTGTGAGGCGTGCACGCTAACCACCCAACCACCGTGCAGCCCTCAGGATGGCTTATTTTTTGTTATTAGGTCAACTATGTTGGAGAATAGGAATGTAAAGGTGACTGTAGGGGTGCTATTTCATGACTAGAGGACTCTAATTAGACATTAAAACAGGTTTTCTACGGTCTAAACATTCATTCATTCATTTTCTACCGCTTATCGAGAGTCGCTGGTATGCTGGAGCCTATCCCAGCTGTCTTCGGGTGAGAGGCGGACCAAATGAAAGGCATGCACGGGGAGAACATGCAAACTCCACACAGAAATGGTCGAGGGTGGAATTGAACTCGAGTCTCCTAGCTGTGAGGCGTGCGCGCTAACCACCCACCCACCGTGCAGCCCTCAGGATGGCTTATTTTTTGTTATTAGGTCAACTATGTTGGAGAACATGCAAACTCCACACAGAAATGGTCGAGGGTGGAATTGAACTCGAGTCTCCTAGCTGTGAGGCGTGCGCGCTAACCACCCAACCACCGTGCAGCCCTCAGGATGGCTTATTTTTTGTTATTAGGTCAACTATGTTGGGGAATAAGAATGTAAAGGTGACTGTAGGGGTGCTATTTCATGACTAGAGGACTCTAATTAGACATTAAAACAGGTTTTCTACGGTCTAAACATTCATTCATTCATTTTCTACCGCTTATCGAGAGTCGCTGGTATGCTGGAGCCTATCCCAGCTGTCTTCGGGCGAGAGGCGGGCCACATGAAAGGCATGCACGGGGAGAACATGCAAACTCCACACAGAAATGGCCGAGGGTGGAATTGAACTCGAGTCTCCTAGCTGTGAGGCGTGCGCGCTAACCACCCAACCACCGTGCAGCCCTCAGGATGGCTTATTTTTTGTTATTAGGTCAACTATGTTGGAGAACATGCAAACTCCACACAGAAATGGTCGAGGGTGGAATTGAACTCGAGTCTCCTAGCTGTGAGGCGTGCGCGCTAACCACCCAACCACCGTGCAGCCCTCAGGATGGCTTATTTTTTGTTATTAGGTCAACTATGTTGGGGAATAGGAATGTAAAGGTGACTGTAGGGGTGCTATTTCATGACTAGAGGACTCTAATTAGACATTAAAACAGGTTTTCTACGGTCTAAACATTCATTCATTCATTTTCTACCGCTTATCGAGAGTCGCTGGTATGCTGGAGCCTATCCCAGCTGTCTTCGGGCAAGAGGCGGGCCACATGAAAGGCATGCACGGGGAGAACATGCAAACTCCACACAGAAATGGTCGAGGGTGGAATTGAACCCGAGTCTCCTAGCTGTGAGGCGTGCGCGCTAACCACCCAACCACCGTGCAGCCCTCAGGATGGCTTATTTTTTGTTATTAGGTCAACTATGTTGGAGAACATGCAAACTCCACACAGAGATGGTCGAGGGTGGAATTGAACCCGAGTCTCCTAGCTGTGAGGCGTGCACGCTAACCACCCAACCACCGTGCAGCCCTCAGGATGGCTTATTTTTTGTTATTAGGTCAACTATGTTGGGGAATAGGAATGTAAAGGTGACTGTAGGGGTGCTATTTCATGACTAGAGGACTCTAATTAGACATTAAAACAGGTTTTCTACGGTCTAAACATTCATTCATTCATTCATTCATTTTCTACCGCTTATTCTCACGAGGGTCGCGGGGGGTGCTGGAGCCTATCCCAGCTGTCTTCGGGCGAGAGACGGGGTACACCCTGGACTGGTGGCCAGCCAATCACAGGGCACATATAGACAAACAACCATTCACACTCACATTCATACCTATGGACAATTTGGAGCGGCTAATTAACCTAGCATGTTTTTGGAATGTGGGAGGAAACCGGAGTACCCGGAGAAAACCCACGCATGCACGGGGAGAACATGCAAACTCCACACAGAAATGGTCGAGGGTGGAATTGAACCCTGGTCTCCTAGCTGTGATACGTGCACGCTAACCCCCCATCACCGTGCAGCCCTCAGGATGGCTTATTTTTTGTTATTAGGTCAACTATGTTGGAGAATATGAATGTAAAGGTGACTGTAGGGGTGCTATTTCATGACTAGAGGACTCTAATGACATTAAAACAGGTTTTCTACAGTCTTCATTCATTCTATAATATTTTTTTTTTACTATAAATACAGACTTCCTGACAGGCTAGTCTTTGTTTTTTTCCCAGCAAAACAAGAATGATTTGAGATCAAATCTCAAGCCATGCTTATTATTTTGTACAATCAAGAGGTCCGCTGGTGAAAATGTCAGATCAGATCAGGATAACTTCACCAATTCCACAATGGATACCATTGTGGGCCTTCTCCAACACACACACACACACACACACACACACACGCACACACATGTGTAATGGTCAACTTCACACAGGCAAGAATATTTCAGAGAGACTATTGGAGACATTATTTGATGCCAAATTCATGCAATCTTGGTTCTTGGTTGCCTCCTTTAAAACGTTCCCCCTGCAACCTGTGTTAAAGTAGGAACCTTTCTGGCACTTTTGGAGTCACGGTGGCTTATTTTGCAGCCGTAATAAAACAAAAATATACAAAATCTGCAGTGTACTTGAATGCCTCTTCAGGGCAGAGTGCATGGTACATATTAATGGTAATGGTAATGGTTTTTATTTCATTTGAACATGCATCAGATTACAATTGAACGCATCACATAATCAGTTCACAGTTCCACATGTCCAAAAGGAGTAGGAAGAAGCAAAGCTTATTAAATCCTACCCCTCCATCTGGTACTTTTACAATCAGTAACTGTTACATTTGTTCACTTCCTGCTTTCATAATAAAATTTTTTAATTAAAATTTTTTTTTTATGAATTTTAATTTTTTTTAGCTTTATTTTATTTTTTATTTTTTGTCACGTACCGAAGTACTCGGTGATATGAGCATCCAATGCCATAATGGGTACCATAGTAAGTGTCAATATAGTGATATATATAGCATATATCATGACTGGTTCAAAACTCTTCATCCTTGTATTTAGCAAACATCAACTGCTTGTATTGTTTTTTTAGCTAATTAGTTATTTTTTAGCCTTATGCATTATTTTAGCTGTTTGAAGATGAACTATAATCAGCAAGTTGAAGTATTTGTGATTTTAGAAATAATGAGTTAGTATGTTCTCTGTAGGCGGCATTATGAATTATCCTTACTGGCCTTTTTAGCGAGTGAAGATTGCTTTTTTATAGTTATTAGCTCATATTTCCACAGAATAAGTAAGATATGGTAGAAACAGAGAGCAATAAAGAGTATGGAGTTCTGATTGAGAACAAATTTTGCTTTGTTCATTATTGCGTTCAATCAACAAATAAATCACATTTGAATTATTCATTTTTGATTATGGTGTATTATTTGAAAAAATAATGTCAATCATTCATTCTATTTCTTCGGTCTCATTCTTTCCAGTCCATGTGTTCGCACCCTTGTGACCAACCATGCAAGTACAGTATCTCTGAAAAGTGAGTATTTGTTTGAAAACTCAATCTTTGCAACCATCACTGCTCTTTGCATAAAGTTGTATCAAATTTAACTTTCATATTTTGCGGGTTGAATTTGAGCTATGTTGTACTTAGCCAGAACTCTTCCATCGGAAAGCAGCCTCAACACAGCTGCTGTTCTACTTTGTTATCTTGTTCTGGGTCTGATTCCGCTCTGTGTGTGTGTGTGTTTTGGACGTTTAGAAAGACGGGATATTTCTCCATCCCAGCTTGGAATGGGAATGGGTAACATCTAAAAATAAGACAGCTGCAATAAATCCAAAGTGCTGTGTCTGGTCCTTGTGTAATTCCATTGTGTTTTTATTTATATTTATATGTTATTATCCCGATTTAGTGACTCGAAAAAAGGGTCAGAGGCGGAAGATCAGCATAAAGTTGGCAAAGTTCACACACTTTGATGGAGAACAGATGCTGCCTTGGAATATGAAAAAAAGAGATACATGTGTGTACTTTTATACGTACACAAACGTCTCTGGAGTGTCTAGACCAGGGGTCTCAAACTCAATTTACTTGGGAGCCACTGGAGCAGGAACACACACACACATTGCTGCTGTTATTTTTTATTTATTTTATATTTCTATTTTGACTCAAATTTTGTTTTGTTTTTTATTTAGAAAGTGCAATTTATTTATTTATTTATTTATTTATTTTTTAATTAAAATATATTGGAAAGAAGAAATTTTCTGTTGTATTCATAGCGATAAATTAGCAATAATTGCTATATAGGTCAAATTATGGGGAGATAATAGATAGTCAAATCGAAAACAAATAAAATCGGATTTAAAAATGAATCGTTAGATTAATCGATGCAGAGAAAAACTATTTTGTAGATTAATCGATTACAAAAATAATCGTTTAACCCAGGGGTCGGCAACCTTTACTATGAAAAGAGCCATTTTACCCAATGCCCACTGAAGAAAAATAGCCTGGAGCCGCAAAACATATAGTATGTTTAAAACAACATTGGAGGGAATTTGGGGGTATCAAAGTAGTTCAGATAAGAAAAGACGAGTTGGAGTACTCTTGCTAGTTTTGGAGATAAACTTACATAAATGTATGTGTAAACTACTGTAAACGTAAAAACAAGTTCCCATGCCGCTGTTTTTAAATTATCTCGAATTTATTTTTTAGATTTGTAGGTAAGTATTACTTGTTTTTCTTCATGTACTGAACTGGATAGCAGTCAGAACTCACTCAGGATGCATTCATGGTCTCAGACAAAGTTGGATTTTTTAAAACTCATTACAAAAGACGTGCATTTTCCCCACTCGGGTGTTAAAAATATTCAAGCATCGCAAAGGGAGCCACAATAAAGAGGCTGAAGAGCCACATGCGGCTCTGGAGCCGCAGGTTGCTGACCCCTGGTTTAACCCAACCCTTGTTCGCATTGTGTCTATTTGTGTTACGATGCCATCTACTGGACTTGATTTTTAACGACAAACCACTCGGATTTTGATATAATGCGTGAAAATGGTGAAAAAGAAGTAGCGGCAAAGTTTCCTGTGGTCGTCCAAATTTGTGTAGCAAGCGACTACACAGTATTTATACATATTTAGAGGAACCGCAGTATTTGCGCCTTGGTTTCTGAATCTTAAGTAACGGAATACCACAACGTACCGCGGTGTGGTATTTCACTGACCACTACAAGTGGGACGGCATACCAGGAGGCACCGCTGTGTTCCCGGGATAATTTGAGCGTAATAGGATTTTCCTGTTCTGGACCACACCTTGGAAAGTGTCCAAATTCAGTCTGTTTGATTTTCTGCTGATTACCTCGGTTGACAAATCTCCTTACACGCAAGTCATGCTAACGCGTGGAAAAGAATATATTCCAGTCACAGCTGTGTAAACGTTGTTTGGATTGCTATGTTAGCATTATCCTACCTGATGGCTATCCATAAATGGCTAAAATCCACCCCCCCCCGCCCCTTCTCTGCAGATATCCAAATGCTGACGTATGTGCACAATAACGCTAAAGCAAATGGAAGTATCATGGACAGACTCTGTATATCTTAGCGACCACAAAGCTAAACAATCAGAGCCAAGTTTACACAGTCGTGCTGTCGCTACAGTCACACAGTATTGTGTGTATTGTGTGTGTATTGTGTGTGTGCGTCTAAAACCACAGAAGAATGTGTCACCCGGTGTGTATTTGCCCACATGCAATCACTCAAGCATGAGTAAGTGCACTCGAGTGTGTATGTTGTCGTCTGTATGCATGACTATGTGTGTGTGTGTGTGTGTGTGTACAGGGGTGTACCTTTACAAGGACGCCGGAGGCGATGCTTGACCTCAAGGGGTCATAGTTCAGCCATAGAGGCACAAGCCACTCCCAAAGAACTCATTGAAGTCGATGTCAGAGCTTTTCCTTGAAGCTTAATGAAAGGTCCCGACAACAAAAGGGAACCTCCTAGCGATTTCTTTGTTTAAGTATTAACCCCCCCCCCCCCCATTTTGCTTTTTCATTTACTCGCTAACTGGCCCCGAGTGTAACGACGTTGGTATGTATGGGTTGAGATGTCACTCATGAACATGGTGGTGGATTTTATTGGTACTCAAGACAGGTGTATGGTGAGTTATGGCTTTGTGGTAATTGGTTGTTTGCAGGGAGGAAGGCTGTGTGTTTGTATATTGTTGCTGTAATGGTAATGGTAATGGTTTTATTTCATTTGAATATGCATCAGATTACAATTGAATGCATCACATAATCAGTTCCCAGTTCCACATGTCCAAAAGGAGTAGGAAGAAGCAAAGCTTATTAAATCCTTAATTTAATTTAATTTAATTTAATTTAATTTAATTTAATTTAATTTAATTTAATTTAATTTAATTTAATTTAATTTAATTTAATTTAATTTAATTTAATTTAATTTAATTTAATTTAATTTAATTTTATTTTATTTAATTTTATTTAATTTTATTTAATTTTATTTAATTTTATTTAATTTAATTTAATTTTATTTAATTTAATTCAGACATGCATACTATGTTACATTAACGTATCTCACATATTATGGTAATGGTAACGGTTTTATTTCATTTGAACATGCATCAGATTACAATTGAATGCATCACATAATCAGTTCCCAGTTCCACATGTCCAAAGGGAGTAGGAAGAAGCAAAGCTTATTAAATCCTTAATTTAATTTAATTTAATTTAATTTAATTTAATTTAATTTAATTTAATTTAATTTAATTTAATTTAATTTAATTTCCACATGTCCAAAAGGAGTAGGAAGAAGCAAAGCTTATTAAATCCTACCCCTCCATCTGGTACTTTTACAATCAGTAACTGTTACATTTGTTCACTTCCTGCTTTCTATAATACAGTTTAAGGTTTTTTGTGTGTGTAAAAAAAACATGTAAAAAAACATTTATTGTGTCGTTTATGTAAAAAGTTTGTCTGTTTTTTTTTTTTGGGAACTGATATTTTCCTGAAACTTACCTACCTACAATCAGTAACTGTTACATTTGTCCACTTCCTGCTTTCCTAATATAGTTGAAGTTGATTTATTTATTTTTTATTTTTTTATTATATTCATATCGTCCACATCGGCCTGAACATAAAATAAATTTAAAAAATTATTATAGAATGAATGAATGTTTAGACCGTAGAAAACCTGTTTTATTGTCATGAGAGTCCTCTAGTCATGAAATAGCACCCCTACAGTCACCTTTACATTCCTATTCCCCAACATAGTTGACATAATAACAAAAAATAAGCCATCCACCGTGCGGCCCGTGGCTGGCAACCAGTCCAGGTTGTACCCCGCCTCTCACCCGAAGACAGCTGGGATAGGCTCCAGCATACCTGCGACTCTCGTGAGGATAAGCGGTAGAAAATGAATGAATGAATGAAGAAATGCACGGACTTATATTTCAATATTCAATATCTTATGTGCACAATTTTTTTTTTAACCGTCATGTGACACATGTAAAATGGAAGTACTTAGTAACCTTTTTTTGCCCCCACCCCCTGCTACATTGACTTTAAAACCCCTGCCCTAATCTACGGAGCAAGTTAAGCCTCTTACTTTTATGATTGGAATATAATATTTTATTCTACTTCTTAATTTCCCAGCAGGATTCATTCCATAAAGGAAATCACAAGGTAGAATGGAAAATGAGATATAATATCTAAATGGCCCCCAAAGGCTATTATTGCCTCTGATTATAGTTTGAAGGACGCTAATATGAAGGACACTGAAAGCTGTTTTTAACTTTAGTATAGTATTACAATGTCTATTTAATGTGGTTTGTGTATTGCCTACTTATACGTGTTCTGCATATCTGCACATAATTGTTGCCATAAATAAATATACATGCAACATGTGCATTGTTTTCCTGTGTGGCTAAGCTAGTAAAAGGAGATTAGATGCTGATTAAGGCATTCACAGAAAACACAAACATACACTTTCTGGGAAAATGTCATTTGACTGGAATTCCTTCCTTCTATAAAAGTACAATTTATAGTTATTTCAATTGACTTAGTCCAGGATAGAGTTTGCTCTATTTTTAAGTGTTAAGTATATTTCACATTAAAAGCCTTTCAGTGTATCGTGACATGTGACTACACATTTATTGAAAAATGTTGACATTGTATACTTAAATCGCATTAAACCTAAAATCAGAGTCAATGAAATGATGAATCCTTCTTATAATGCAAAAAAAAAAAAAAAATCAGGGATGACTGATATTGGCTTTTTTGCCGATATGCCGATATTGTCCAACTCTCAATTTCCGATATCAGCTGATACCGATACCGAAATGTGTAACATGACATATCTCCTGTGGTGGAATGAACACATACTATTTTTTTAATCTGATACTGATATCACATTTTTATGCTGATATCGGGACGATAATTATCAACACAGATAATTATCGGACATCCCTAAAAAAGACATATAAACTCATTCATTCATTCATTTTCTATCCCAGCTGTCTTCGGGCGAGAGGCGGGGTACACCCTGGACTGGTGGCCAGCCAATCACAGGGCACATATAGACAAACAACCATTCACACTCACATTCATACCTATGGACAATTTGGAGTCGCTAATTAACCTAGCATGTTTTTGGAATGTGGGAGGAAACCGGAGTACCCGGAGAAAAACCCTGGCCACCAGTCTGAATGTTAAACCATAGAAAACCTGTTTTAATGTAATTAGAGTCCTCTAGTCATGAAATAGCACCCCTACAGTCACCTTTACATTCATATTCCCCAACATAGTTGACCTAATAACAAAAAATAAGCCATTCTGAGGGCTGCACAGCTCGGACACTCGAGTTCAATTCCACCCTCGGCTATCTCTGTGTGGAGTTTGCATGTTCTCCCCGTGCATGCGTGGGTTTTCTCCGGGTACTCCGGTTTCCTCCCACATTCCAAAAACATGCTAGGTTAATTAGCCACTCCAAATTGTCCATAGGTATGAATGTGAGTGTGAATGGTTGTTTGTCTATATGTGCCCTGTGATTGGCTGGCCACCAGTCCAGGGTGTACCTGACAGCTGGGATAGGCTCCAGCACCCCTGTGACAGTTGTGAGGATATAGTGGTTTTATTCAGGCAATTTCAGTTAAAACAGTGTACTTCTGAGAGTTAATGTTGTTTTATTGGATTACTGTATGGAATGCTTGACTGCCCTGTGGTTAGAGAACAAGAATAAGGCCGAAGTTTTTACCTGTTCAATGGCAAACATAAACTTTTCACACACACACACATACAAAACCCAGACACGCTAATTTAGCATATTTAGTCATCATCATCATCATAAATGCTCCTCTCGTGGAAAACTAAATGTCACAGAAGAGAGTCTAGACCAGGGGCCTCAAACACGCGGCCCACGAACCAAATGTGGCCCGCAGGGCACCACTTTGAGGCCCCCGCCTTGATATGAAAGTTTAATGTTAGTTTGATATGGATGCTGTATGGTATCATGTACCCAGAAAAAAATTATTACGTTTGATTAATGTTCATGTTAAAGGTTAAATAACTGTTAATAGTTATCCTCCCTATCCGTGTGGAAGTGGTAAGTTTTTGGCTATTTAAGTTTAAAGGAAATAACTTGAAGGCTACCGTTTAGGTCAGGGGTCTCAAACACACGGCCCGCGTGCCAAATGTGGCCCACAGGACACTAGTTTGAGGCCCCCGCCTTGATATGAAAGTTTAATGTCAGTGCGGCCCCGCGCAAGTGTGATATGGATGCTGTATGGTATCATGTACCCAGAAAATTTTTTTTATGTTTGATTAATGTTCATGTTAAAGGTTAAATAACTGTTAATAGTTATCCTCCCTATCCGTGTGGAAGTGGTACGTTTTTGGCAATTTAAGTTTAAAGGAAATAACTTGAAGGCTACCGTTTAGGTCAGGGGTCTCAAACATGCGGCCCGCGTGCCAAATGTGGCCCGCAGGACACTAGTTTGAGGCCCCCGCCTTGATATGAAAGTTTAATGTCAGTGCGGCCCCGCGCAAGTTTGATATGGACGCTGTATGGTATCATGTACCCAGAAAACAATTTTTACGCTTGATTAATGTTCATGTTAAAGGTTAAATAACTGTTAATAGTTATCCTCCCTATAAGTGTGGAAGTGGTACACTATTGTGCATACAAAATATGCATTTACATAACATCATCACCTTAGTGACACCATTATTTCATTCTTTCCATCCAGATCATCATTCTGCTAAGAAGCTAATACCTACCCAGACAGGTATTCAAACTCATCTTCATACCTTTTTTTTTTTACCTTTCCGGTCTCCACTTCATCTATTCAGTATTTGTGTACGTAAGCCAAGTAGCAGCTGAGAACCCACACAAGCAAAACTTCCACCAAAAAAAAGACGCCAACAATCCGAGTCTCATCACTCAGGGAGTCAAAACAGCAGCAGCCGAATCCTCTGATGTGGCGAGAAACCTGATAGAAGCCCATATGCAGGGGCTCAACCCCCAGACGCCTGCCTTGTACACACACACACACACACACACACTAAGTGCAAACACATGGCATTACTATTACTGCAATGCAACGATGTACAACGTAACACTGTACACTGACTGTAAATATTCTGTTGTGGTTGCATGTTTATTGCTGTATTACCGAATATGCACATATGTATACAGTTATATCAATAAATGGCTGTCATTCATTCATTTACGGACATGAGTTCCTGTCATCGCGCGGTGTCTTAAGGCTAAAAGCTTACTTACTACTCCAGTGTTTCATTACTGTCAGGAATATCAGTACAGTACTGTCATTTATTTCCATAAATGAACAATCCATGGCTGCGCGGTGGACGAGTGGTTAGCACGCAGACATCACAGCTAGGAGACCAGGGTTCAATTCCACCCTCGGCGATCTCTGTGTGGAGTTTGCATGTTCTCCCCGTGCATGCGTGGGTTTTTCTCCGGGTACTCCGGTTTTCATCCCACATTCCAAAAACATGCTAGGTTAATTAGCGACTCCAAATTGTATGAAAAAAGGTATGAATGTGAGTGTGAATGGTTGTTTGTCTATATGTGCCCTGTGATTGGCTGGCCGCCAGTCCAGGGTGTACCCCGCCTCTCGTCCCGAAGACAGCTGGGATAGGCTCCAGCACACCCCCCCGCGACCCTCGTGAGGATAAGCGGTAGAAAATGATTGAATGAATGAATTTTAGAGCCCTCTAGACATGAAGTAACACCCCTATAGTAAACTTTATACTCATATTACCCAATATAGTAGACATAATAAGAGAAAATAAGATGTTTTTACGCTGCATGGTGGACAAGTGATTAGCACGAGGGCCTCACAGCTAGGAGACCAGGGTTCAATTCCACCCTCGGCGATCTCTGTGTGGAGTTTGCATGTTCTCCTCGTGCATGCGTGGGTTTTCTCCATGTACTCCGTTTTCCTCCCACATTCCAAAGAACATGCTAGGTTAATTAGCGACTCCAAATTGTCCATAGGTATGAATGTGAGTGTGAATGGTTGTTTGTCTATATGTGCCCTGTGATTGGCTGGCCACCAGTCCAGGGTGTACCCCGCCTCTCACCCGAATGTGGGAGGAAACCGGAGTACCCTGAGAAAACCCACGCATGCACGGGGAGAACATGCAAACTCCACACAGAGATGGCCGAGGGTGGAATTGAACCCGGGTCTCCTAGCTGTGAGGCCCTCGTACTAATCACTCGTCCGCCATGCAGCGTAAAAACATCTTATTTTCTCTTATTATGTCTACTATAATGGGTAATATGAGTATAAAGTTCACTATAGGGGTGTTACTTCATGTCTGGAGAGCTCTAAAATGTTATAATGTTATATAAAAAATATTTTGTGCCCTACCTACCAAAATTTTTGGAATGTGTGAGGAAACCTCACACATGCACGGGGAGAACATGCAAACTCTACACAGAGGATGGAATTGAACCCGGGTCTCCTAACTGTGAGGCCTGCGTGCTAACCACTCGGGTACTGTGCAGCCCCAGTTCCAAATGAGTTAGTTGTTTTATTAAGTTGAGTTATGTATCGTTTCACCAAAAAACTTTTTCTCTCTGTTTTAGTCGGCAACTGATATTTTCCTGAAACCAACCTATTTTCTACAGCTGATTATTAAAGAAATGGAAAAGGGTCATTTCATTTTAATCTTTCTTTTGGTATATTCCATGTTTACATATATTGTATATACATATATATATATATATATTATATATACATATATATTATATATTCTGTGTACATAGAGAGATGAATCCACCTGTTGCCAGTCATATATTTCTCTAATGTAATTTAAGCTACATGAGCAGGCCAAAATATTAGAAACACAGTATAATTTTGCCTTCCTTATGTATTAGTACACGAAGTTTACTACTATTGTCACCGGTTGTCAATTACCGCTTCACACAGACACATTTAAATCAAACTAAAGTGCTAATTTAAGGTCATTTTGTCGTCCTACCTGTGTCTACTGGCAGCCCTTTGGCCACCGTGCACGCCGGGTTCCGGGTAGCCGAGACCCCAGGACAGCCTGGCCAAAGCGAGGGCGAGCAGGTAGACGAAGGTCTCCATCCTTTGGAGTTCTCCTCAAAAGTCTTTTTTTTTTTTTTAGCTTGTCGAGTTAATTCCAAAGAACGAAAAAATCAACTCTCCAATGTTATCGACAGCTGAGTGGAGATGACGTCACGGCATACGAAGGTCCATGGAGAGCGGACAAGTGCATTTTTTTCTGTTGCCGAGTTGAAGTGCTGATCAACAGATGGAAATGTCCTGCATGTTAGGCTGCTACTGAAGGCGCCCGGGGAACAAGGGGAAACTTCTCTCTCTCTCTCTCTCTCTTGCTCTACCTTGTGTCACGTGGTCCCTATTCAGCCATCATGACCTCGTGAAGCTAACCCTAAAAAAAAAAAACTACAAAAAACTTTATGTGTCCACCTGAGTTTTAACGTTAAACTCTTGTCTTTTGGGTGATACTGCAAATGTTGATACCGATGATATCGGATAAATGCATATACCGAGTATTGTAGATATCAATATTGATATCGATATCAATATTTTGAGTTGAAAGTTTAATATGATTATTAAATATATGATTTAGTGATTTAATAATAATCATCATAATAATAATCCTAACCATAATAATATTAATAGGCTAAACAAGCTAAATTTACAACGCACAACATTTTTCCAACGCCCCCCTCACATCTCTTTGCACTTCCCAGGTATTATAATAATAATAATAATAATAACAATCATCATAATAATAATAATTGGACACCAATAATAATTAATAATTAGAACATATAATAATAATATTATTATTATGTTTTTATTATGATAATTATTATAATTAATAATAAGAAGAACATATTATAGTAATTATTATTATATGTTTTTATTATTATTATGGTGCTAGTTCATACTTCATAATAATAATAATAAAAATAATAATTACTATTATTATTATTATTATTATTTCAGGTTATATATTATTATTATTATCATCACCATAATTATGATGATGATGGTAATTATAATTATAATAATCATTATTATTATAATTATTCATTCATTCATTCATTTTCTACCGCTTTTCCTCACGAGGGTCGCAAGGGTGCTGGAGCCTATCCCAGCTGTCTTCGGGGCGAGAGGCGGGGTACACCCTGGACTGGTGGCCAGCCAATCACAGGGCACATATAGACAAACAACCATTCACACTCACATTCATACCTATGGACAATTTGGAGTCGCTAATTAACCTAGCATGTTTTTGGAATGTGGGAGGAAACCGGAGTATATTATTATTATAATTATTATTATTAATAATTATAATAATTATTATAAATTCTAAATTATAGTGAGAATAAAACACAAGAGAAAGATTTTTGCGAACAATTCACAGCCCAACAAGTGAATTGGTGACTCTAAGTTGTCCATAGTAGGTATGAACGTGATTGGCTGGCGACCAGTTCAGACTGTACCCTCTCACCCCAAGTCAGCTGTGATAGGCTCCACAACACACACACACACACACACACACACACACACACATAGTAGCACCTCCTTATCTGTTGGATAAGCAGGCTGTCAAGTGGGTGTGATTGATGCTGCTGTCCTGAGAGAGTCGGTCTCCATGCCGTGATTACTTCACTGTCCACCTTCTTCCTGTTATTATATGAACTCAGATTGGACACATTAATGCCAAACATTTCGGAATAATATCCAAGTCCTCCACGCTGAATGAGTCACTTGCACATTCATCGACTGCATTTACTGGAATAACTGGAATAACACTCAAGCTTCTTACATTTGCTTCATTCCGATGTGAGATTTATCTGTGAGTCAAGACATCGTGGCTTCCTTATTTTCCGTGTTTACTCTAAACTCTTCCATTTCCTTAGGACTTGGCGGGCTATTTACTCCCACTCTCAATTCCTTGCCTTTCCCTGGTAAATGTCTTCATGCTCAATGCCAAACGTGCCCAAATGTTAAGGAGGAACGGGGCGGCTCAGCGGTTCTCACGTCCACGGACCACTAATGAGATCAGCTGCTATGTCACAGACACCGTGACTCCCCACTCGTGGAGTGGAGCCAGGCCCCGTTGAGGAGGAGGAAGGTTTTGACACAAACATGCAGCAGGTAGCACGAAATGACGTGAAACAGAAACACTCCACAAGCTGAATGCTAGCCGAGATATAGGGTCCGTGTTAAAATGGCATTTGCTATCACTGTAAATTAAGCAAATTGTGTAAATATATACTTTATAGTCAACAAATTATGTCAAAAGTGAAGCTTTTTCTTTGTATTTTAGTGTTTTGTTTGGACTTTTTTGTTTTCTGGGAGGGTGGGGGTGCTGGAGCCTATCCAAGCTGTCTTCAGGCCGGGAGGCGGGGTACACCCTGGACTGGTGGCCAGCCAATCACAGGGCACATATAGACAAACAACCATTCACACTCACATTCATACCTATGGACAATTTGGAGTGGCTAATTAACCTAGCATGTTTTTGGAATGTGGGAGGAAACCGGAGAAAACCCACGCATGCACGGGGAGAGCATGCAAACTCCACACAGAGATGGCCGAGGGTGGAATCGAACTCGGGTCTCCTCGCGCTAATCACTCGTCCGCCATGCAGCGTAAAAACATCTTATTTTCTCTTATTATGTCTACTATAGGGCAATATGAGTATAAAGGGGGTATATAGGGGTGTTACTTCATGCCTAGAGGGCTCTAAAATTCATTCATTCATTCAAACTTTTTGTCCCTTTTTTAGTCGGCAACTGATATTTTCCTAAAACCAACTTATGTTCTCCAGCTGATTATTAAAGAAAGGGAAAAGGGTCGCAGGTGGTGCTGGAGACTATCCCAGCTGTCTTGGGGCGAGAGGCGGGGTACACCCTGGACTGGTGGCCAGCCAATCACAGGGCACATATAGACAAACAACCATTCACACTCACATTCATAACTATGGACAATTTGGAGTCGCTAATTAACCTAGCATGTTTTTGGAATGTGGGAGGAAACCGGAATACCCGGAGAAAAACCCACGCATGCACGGGGAGAACATGCAAACTCCACACAGAGATGGCCGAGGGTGGAATTGAACTCGGAACATCCAGTATCATAATATTTTGCTTTATATTAGTATTTTTCTTCATTTTGATATTTTTATGCTGGAATCGGATGTATTTTAGGCCAAAAATTTGTAATATTTGCTTAAAACATACACCCAGTCCACTGTGATTGGTCACATGCCCATATAAGGAAATCTGTCTCACTGTGACATCACAGGGAAACAATGTTAGAAAAAACTCTTTGAAACCAGGCTTTCTGGGCTTGATCCCAAATATTTAAACCTGAAACTCCAGCATTGAATACACCATTATAACAACATTTATAGGTCAGATATGAACTAAAAGCTTTAAAAATGAAGTCTGAGAGCGACTATTTACCAATTGGGGCCATATCCAAAGCAGCAAGGTAGTCATTTAAGGACCCGCTTTAAATCTTATCATACGGTTTCCATTATCTCACGTTGTCTACTATGGTGAGCGCGAGCGCTTTATCTTAAGTTACAAGAAAAGAAGTCTCGAAAAGGGCAGACATAACAAAAAAAACCAAAAAAACGAGACTCAAGAGGTGTCACACGTGAGAAGAGGAGCCGCTAACAAATGACCTATCAAGATGGGACGGAAAACCGAGAAGCTAAATATACTCCAGTGACAAGACAATGACGCACAGGTGGGAGGAATGTGGGGGCTTAGAGGACAGACGGGGAGAAATAAAGGGACTAAAAGGACTTAAATTAACAGGTGAAGCTAACACAAGTAAAGTGTAGGATTGTTGGGAGGGGGGGGCATAAAGCCGTATTGTACCTTTTGGGTCTGGCTATACAATATGAAAGAAACGTTTATGGTTCAGTTTCCAATCTGCCATGTATACCATAGGCCAGAATCAGAATCACACTATGGTACCCATTATGTCATTGGATGCTCATATCACCTTGTACTTCGGTACTTGACAAAAAAAGACAAAAAAAACTTTATTAACTATATTAGGAAAGCAGGAAGTGAACAAAAAACACAGTAGCATAAATATGACAGCACTTTATGTAGTATTTTCACCTCAAATAAATGAATGATTGTAATGGAATACTGGCTTGTAATGAGGAGGACAGAACCAAACCATGGATTAGGTCCTTTAGCGGCCAATAACTAAAGAACCTAAAAAAAACTTGAATTATATTAGAAAAGCAGGAAGTGAACAAATGTAACAGTTACTGATTGTAAAAGTAGTAATCTGTAAAAGTATACTTTTACAATCAGTAATCTGTATACTTTTACAATCAGTAACTGTTACATTTGATCACTTCCTGCTTTCCTAATATAGTTTAGTTTAGTTTAATATATATGTTTTTTTTTAGGCTCTTTAGTTATTGGCCACTAAAGGACCTAATCCATGGTTTGGTTCTGTTCTGTACTTTTACAATCAGTAACTGTTACATTTGTTCACTTCCTGCTTTCCTAATATAGTTTAGTTTAATATAGTTTTTTTAGGTTCTTCAGTTATTGGCCGCTAAAGGACCTAATCCATGGTTTGGTTCTGTTCTGTAAAAGTATACTTTTACAATCAGTAACTGTTACATTTGTTCACTTCCTGCTTTCCTAATATAGTTTTTATTTATAGTTTTAATTTAATTTAATTTAATTTAATTTAATTTAATTTAATTTAATTTAATTTAATTTAATTTAATTTAACTTAATTTAATTTAATTTAAGTAGTTTGGGTAGTGACTAAAATTGCAAGTGGCTGAAATTAGCCATGAAATTAGCTTCATCAGTCGGTGGACTGGGTTTTTTTCCCTTATAAAAAAGGTGAGAAGTTCTGTTTTCCGGGAGAAACTAGAGTGGAGTCGATGCTCTTCCACATTAACATGAAGTGGACAGGATACTTCCTGTCTGACCAGTTGGAGACCTCGGGAAAACGCAAGACATGTTGGAAAGACTATGTCTCTCAACTGGCCTGGGAACGCATCCGGATTTGTTGGGACACACTAAAACCTGATAGGTGATTGGATGAATGGAATATCTGTCCCAATAAGTTCTAGCCAATAAACAACAAATACCACCTTCCCTGTTGCGGATGCTCTGGAACTGACCTGTCAATTGCATGGCATTCGTCTACGGGGCTTCTGGACTCTTTGACCAAAGCCCTTTGGGAAGATTAACATTCCTCCGGGAGGGGACCACTGTATGCTTATAAATAGGTGGATTATTCCATACACAACAAAACAAACAAGTGTTGTGTCTGCATAACAATATGTGGCGTTGGCAGCCACCAGTCAGTCAGAACGGTTCTTTTCTCATAGGATCTGTATTTTATCTTAACTCCATTGTTCCCATTGTGCCCCCATTCCCTTTTCTATCTACTCCCACTGCTTCCTCTGCAGTCTTTATCTTGACTTTTTTTTTTTTTTTTTTTCTGTGTGCGGTGTTTGACCAGCGCATGTTTCCGATGCTTTGCATCTGCCATGTTGACATTCTTCCAAGCTTGGCCCGCATTTCACATTTGTGCAGGTCAGGCTTGTTGTGTTTGCGTTAACTATTATGGGACACCCCCAGTTGTTATTTCGCACTTTGAAGGAACTTTCAAAAAATGCTTGTGTGGTATGCTGTGTTGGTCTTAAAAAAAAAAAACGACTCAGGGGAGGTGTCTTTTGGAGTATAGTCAAGCCAAGCTCCTGTCAAGCTCTACACTCCTTTGGCTGGCTCTTCTGAAGCTCGGTGAAACTTAGAAGAACTTACATTCGTTTGTCATAGTATGATGTGTGTGCAGTAAACAGCGGCGTTAAACAAATCCAGACACCCCCCTCTGTTTTCCGACACGTAACACACACGGGAGTTGCTGATTATGAAACATATCTTGACTTTCTTGTCCAGAGCAAACGTCGAAAAATGTGACGGTTTGTCACTGTTTTTTTTTTGTAATTAGCAATGGGGCGCTTACATTCCAAAAAGGGTAATGTAAATACTTTTAATCTCTCGTCCCAATGAATGCAAGTTCATTGCACTTCTGTTATGATGTGCAGATACGAAGGGAGAAGGGAGCACAACTTATGTCTTCACAATGCTTTACTATGCTAGCGGTATGTAGCTTAGGGAGGTTTTAAATACCTTTGTCATTGACTTTGACAGGTGCCAGGGATGGCAAAGTGGAAAGACAATGGCTGTAAAAAAAAGCAGTAACCTCCCTTTGGTTTGAAGCAGTTTCTTTACATAAATAAAATCGCATTGAGAGTGACCAGGATAGATAGGATTAAGAACAAGTACATCAGAGGGACATTACATGTTATGGGCCTTGGATATAAAGTCAGAGAGGCCAGACTGAGATGACTATGAACTATTATCGTTCAATTTATATACAGTATTCTGGCCACTAGGTGTAGTTACAGCAGAAGCATGCTAGCGGTATGTAGCTTCGGGAGGTTTTAAATACCTTTCTCTTTGACTTTGGCTCTATGACAGGTGCCAGGGATGGCAAAGGGGAAAGACAATGGCTGTAAAAAAGCAGTAACCTCCCTTTGGTTTCACACTGAGAGTGACCAGGATGGATAGGATTAAGAACAAGTACATCAGAGGGACATTACATGTTATGGGCCTTGGATATAAAGTCAGAGAGGCCAGACTGAGATGACAATGAACTATTATCGTTCAATTTATATACAGTATTCTGGCCACTAGGTGTAGTTACAGCAGAAGCATGCTAGCGGTATGTAGCTTAGGGAGGTTTTAAATACCTTTCTCTTTGACTTTGGCTCTATGACAGGTGCCATGGATGGCAAAGTGGAAAGACAATGGCTGTAAAAAAGCAGTAACCTCCCTTTGGTTTCACACTGAGAGTGACCAGGATGGATAGGATTAATAACAAGTACATCAGAGGGACATTACATGTTATGGGCCTTGGATATAAAGTCAGAGAGGCCAGACTGAGATGACTATGAACTATTATCGTTCAATTTATATACAGTATTCTGGCCACTAGGTGTAGTTACAGCAGAAGCATGCTAGCGGTATGTAGCTTAGGGAGGTTTTAAATACCTTTCTCTTTGACTTTGGCTCTATGACAGGTGCCATGGATGGCAAAGTGGAAAGACAATGGCTGTAAAAAAGCAGTAACCTCCCTTTGGTTTCACACTGAGAGTGACCAGGATGGATAGGATTAAGAACAAGTACATCAGAGGGACATTACATGTTATGGGCCTTGGATATAAAGTCAGAGAGGCCAGACCGAGATGACTATGAACTATTATCGGTCAAGTTATATGCAGTATTCTGGCCACTAGGTGTAGTTACAGCAGAAGCATGCTAGCGGTATGTAGCTTCGGGAGGTTTTAAATACCTTTGTCTTTGACTTTGGCTCTATGACAGGTGCCAGGGATGGCAAAGTGGAAAGACAATGGCTGTAACAAAAAAGCAGTAACCTCCCTTTGGTTTGAAGCAGTTTCACATTGAGAGTGACCAGGATGGATAGGATTAAGAACAAGTACATCAGAGAGACATTACATGTTATGGGCCTTGGAGATAAAATCAGAGAGGTCAGACTGAGATGACTATGAACTATTATTACTATTATTACTACAGCAGAAGCATGCTAGCGGTATGTAGCTTAGGGAGGTCTTAGGGTGGCCTTTCTCTTTGACTTTGGCTCTATGACATGCGCAAAGTGGAAAGACAATGGCTGTAAAAAAAAAAAAGCAGTAACCTCCCTTTGGTTTGAAGCAGTTTCTTTACATAAATAAAATCGCATCAAGAGTGACCAGGATGGATAGGATCAGGAACAAGTACATCAGAGGGACATTACATGTTATGGGCCTTGGAGATAAAGACAGAGAGGTCAGACTGAGATGACTATGAACTATTATCGGTCGAGTTATAAGCAGTATTCTGGCCACTAGGTGTTAGTAATATTACGTGATATTAGATTAGATTACCTTCACATTACATGTACAGTAGTCAGTCAAGATATACATACTGTAGTTTCCTCCTATTTAGTGTGGAAGTGGTGAGGTTCAAATTCTGGACAGGTGTTATGTATACTACAGTGTGCTATACTCAGACACTTGTGTTTTTTTTATTATACATGATTATTAGTAGTAGCAGCCATCATTATTTTTACTTTTATCATTTTGTGGAGAAAAAAAAAGTTCTAACTTTTTCCTTAATAGGATCTGAATAATGTTCCATAAACGCCTCGTATAAGCTCTGCACGGCCCACCTGCTAGATGATACCACTTAAATGTGATGAGCATTCTGAGGTCGACGAGCAGTGGATTTTTAGAGGCTTCCTTGTGAAAACATCAGCCCGACTCTTGAAGAAACACTGCTTAGGTTTCTCTTGGCTGCCACCCAAAACAGTAAAGTTACAGGCAATACAAGGGAGAATAACGAGCAAATAAAACAAGGAAAATGTCAGAGATACTTTTGGCGCATCTATTATAAACGAGACTGCACATAAATATGAATACAGAGCCGCCATTTTTTTTTACAGTTATAGTAAAAGCTTTGCTATGACTTGAAAGTCTGCATAATCTGATTATAAACCCTCACACGGGCACACTTGTGTTTATTTCCTCAAGATAATGTCCCCCGCAAATAAATAGTCTTGGCTCTCTTTATCTATTCTGCTGTGCTGAAAGTGATGTCCCAGTGATGCCGGGTGGAGCACAGGGGAAATAATAATTATAGTCATTACTCCTTATCACCATGCATGTTTGTTTTTCTTAGAAATCCTCCATTAGTCCCCCCCTATGTTTCACTTTTTTAACCATTAGATGCATAAGTGGGTCAAAAATGACCCGGTCAGGTTTTCTAGAAATATCTTCGTAATGAAAAATTTTGAGGTATTCCTCAAAAAACATGTTTTTGATATCATACCATTCACATTTTTAACTTTTATACATTTTAAGAAATTTTTGTTTTTGTGTTACTACCCCAACCTTCCATAAGTGGGTCAAAAATGACCCAGTCAGGTTGTTTTCTTGAAATATCTTTGTATGAAATTTTTTTTATCATTTCATATTCCAGGAATTCCTCAAAAAACATGTTTTTGATATCATGCCATTCACATTTTTAACTTACCTTTTATACATTTTAAGAAATTTTAGTTTTTGTGTTACTACCCCAACCTTCCATAAGTGGGTCAAAAATGACCGGATCAGGTTGTTTTCTTGAAATATCTTTGTAATGAAAATTTTTTTATCATTTCATATTCCAGGTATTCCTCAAAAAACATGTTTTTGATATCATGCCATTCACATTTTTAACTTACCTTTTATACATTTTAAGAAATTTTAGTTTTTGTGTTACTACCCCAACCTTCCATAAGTGGGTCAAAAATGACCGGGTCAGGTTGTTTTCTTGAAATTTCTTTGAAATGAAAATTTTTTGTCATTTCATATTCCAGGTATTCCTCAAAAAACAGATATGAGTAAATATCATACAAGTGATTATTCCTAACCAAAATAGCAAAATTGGAATAAAAAGGCATTGATTCTAGTATGGGTCATTTTGGACCTACTTATGGAAGAGTTAATGGAACCTTCAAGGTGTAAACCCACTAAAATCACGCAGTGCAAAGTGAAAGTTGCTAGCAATTTACAGTCAGAGCCACACGCCATGTTGAAAGCTACATATGCATTCTTGTGGCTCATTTCTGCTCTTTTGTTGATTTGGCTCTGTGTCACTTTGATGAGCGCCAGTGAATGATACGGTGCCCGGAGCTGTGAAACTGCTGCTGCTGCGGCAGTCACACGGGATGAAACAGACCTCCTGTGTGGGCTTTGTCTGAAGAAACTGCACTCATAAAGAAAGCAGGAGGGAGTTGCAGAGGGATGTTTATGAGGGATGAGGTTGAATGAATTAGGGAAGCCATGTGTTTAAGAACAGGGGTCTGCGCCACACGAACACACGGGCAGTAAAAGTGGAAACCCAATGAAACGTTCCCGAAGTCAACTGGGATAACCTCCAGCATATCTTGTGAGCCTAATGATGATAAGCGGCATAGATGATGGATATTGACACTATGCATCGGTGATGTTATGAGACATGACGTTAGCATGCCATGGCTGAGATCAAGTGAATAAAAGGTTCTCCTCTCATTATGTGTGGAAGTGGTAAGTTTTTGGTTTCTGTGTCCTTCTTCCCCACTCAGTTTGAAACACTTTCCGAAGTTTAGAATAAGTACATTCAAGAGGCTAACGAGTTAGCTGGATAGCGTGCTATGCTAGCTGCAGCCGTCTCTTACGTCCCTGCAGTGATCCCACAGCCTCGGCAATGTGAACAATGTAAACAAAAGAAAAATAGTGTAAAGCGACTATTTTTATCCATTGCATTCCATTTTATATTTAATACAGAGTAGATAAGTGGGTCCACCATTTTTGTTATTCATTCATTCATTCATTTTCTACCGCTTATCCTCACAAGGATGCAGCATAAAAACATCTTATTTTCTCTTATTATGTCAACTATATTGGGTAATATGAATATAAAGTTCACTATAGGGGTGTTACTTCATGTCCAGAGGGCTCTAAAATTAATTAATTCATTCATTTGATAAACGTTTCCACAACGAAAGCGCCATGCTCACTAGTCCAATTCATGGCAGCAATTGAAAAAGAAACCAAAAACTATGGCATTATGAAGAAACAAAGCAAAATTGCATTATTTTACTGATTTTATTTTGTACAATTTAGTTTCTTTACTTTATTAGCCTTTTATTTAACCTACAAATGTGTCAGCTCATTTTGCCTACCCTGTGTAATAATATTTATCCAATAGCGGTGAGCACTGCACATTATCATTGTTTATTTCCGACAGAATTTTGTTTTAAGTATTTAATAAAAATAAAACAAATTAAAATACATTAAAAACAGGGAACTATTTCAATGGGAGGGTGACGGTACAGAAAGGCAAAATATGAGAGGCAATTGTTGCTCATTAGCAAGTGAACCCAATCCCAGAACACACTCAAATTGTCATTCTGCGGTGATTGAAACCACCAGATTTAGACAATTTTGTCCTTTTATGAGAGCTCGACTGGCAGCGTAATGTTTACCAGGTGTCCGCGGCAATCATGCAGCAGCAGCTTTGCTACACTGTTGCTCTCTCGTGGGAAAAAAAAAACATGTTTGGATCCAAATGATTTTTTGTTGTCAATTTGGTCATTTGAGGCACAGTGGCAGCTCGTCCTACCAATTGTGGTGGTTGAGTGGTTAGCGCGCAGGATTTTGGGGATGTGTGAGCTACAAAGACACAGGGAAATTGGTCAAAATTCATGTAAGGATGAATGCAGCATTCATTCAATCATTTTTCATAGTTTATTTTAGCTTATTTTAGTTTTATTTGATTGAATTAATCTGTATTTTCATTCATTGATTTTCTACCGCTTATTCTAACTAGGGTCGCGGGTGTGCTGGAGCCTATCCCAGCTGTCTTCGGGGCGAGAGGCGGGGTACACCCTGGACTGGTGGCCAGCCAATCACAAGGCACATATAGACAAACAAGCATTGCTCTTTAATGCAGCTGAAAAGCCAGCATTTCACGAAATGCTGCAAATGTTCGACAGTAAGAATTGCATGAGAATTTTGAAACTAAAAAAAAAAATAACAAAAAAAAGTCATCACAAAAGAAATGATGCTCTTTAATGCGGTTGAAAAGCCAGCATTTCACGAAATGCTGCAAATGTTCAACGGTAAGAATTGATTTATTTTTCATTCATTGATTTTCTACCACCTATTCTAACTAGGGTCGTGGATGTGCTGGAGCCTATCCCAGTTGTCTTCGGGGCGAGAGGCGGTTTACACCCTGGACTGGTGGCCAGCCAATCACAGGGCACATATAGACAAACAAGCATTGCTCTTTAATGCAGCTGAAAAGCCAGCATTTCACGAAATGCTGCAAATGTTCGACAGTAAGAATTGCATGAGAATTTTGGAATTTTGAAACTAAAAAAAAAAAAAAAAGTAATCACTAAAGAAATGATGCTCTTTAATGCGGTTGAAAAGCCAGCATTTCACGAAATGCTGCAAATGTTCAACGGTAAGAATTGATTTATTTTTCATTCATTGATTTTCTACCACCTATTCTAACTAGGGTCGTGGATGTGCTGGAGCCTATCCCAGTTGTCTTAGGGGCGAGAGGCGGTTTACACCCTGGACTGGTGGCCAGCCAATCACAGGGCACATATAGACAAACAAGCATTGCTCTTTAATGCAGCTGAAAAGCCAGCATTTCACGAAATGCTGCAAATGTTCGACAGTAAGAATTGCATGTGAATTTTGGAATTTTGAAACTAAAAAAAAAATAACAAAAAAAAAGTCATCACAAAAGAAATGATGCTCTTTAATGCGGTTGAAAAGCCAGCATTTCACGAAATGCTGCAAATGTTCAACGGTAAGAATTGATTTATTTTTCATTCATTGATTTTCTACCACCTATTCTAACTAGGGTCGTGGATGTGCTGGAGCCTATCCCAGCTGTCTTCGGGGCGAGAGGCGGGGTACACCCTGGACTGGTGGCCAGCCAATCACAGGGCACATATAGACAAACAACCATTCACACTCACATTCATACCTATGGACAATTTGGAGTCGCTAATTAACCTAGCATGTTTTTGGAATGTGGGAGGAAACCGGAGTACCCGGAGATGGCCGAGGGTGGGATTGCTAGCTGTGAGGTCTGCGCGCTAACCACTCGACCGCCGTGCAACCTAGTATGCAAAATGTGAAAGCGAAACTATACTTTGTTGTTTTTTGACAGGCTCCATTCATATTCTATAGTATCTGCGTATCTCAAGATTATGAAACTAGTGTGCACTAATCCTATTGCTTTACCCCTGTCAAAAATTATATCAAAATATTATGTTTTCCACACATAGCTGACATTTTTCTGGAGTGTGTCAAGGTGGGAGGGGTTTGTACAGGTGCACGCATATTGAGGCCCTGGTTTCTGGACTAATGTTAGGATTCTTTAAATACAATGGATCACATCCACAATTCAGCATTCAAGGCCTCGCAAAAACATTAGCGGGTAATACCAACATTGGTTATTACTGTTATGAATATTACACATTCAGTATTCTGGCGGTATTAAGAAGCATGAATACTCATGTGTTGCCGACTGATTTAGCACAGCTGCCGTTCCGCCAATATCCAATTTATGAAAACATTGACATAGTTGTGTCCAAATCTGGTGTCAGGTAGGTCCTACTCTGCAAGAATTCCCACAGGAAGTCCTATGATTTATGTTTCCAGCAAGCAACAACAGTGGCTTATACTGGGTTACTCAACTTATTATGGCTACCGCTGCTAAAAAAAATGAGCGAGAGAGAGAGAGATTCACTGTCATTAAATTGAGTTAATCTTGTAATCCCAAACCATTTTTCTTCCAAAGTCCATAGAAGGGAATATCCAGTCTTGAGAATTTCTGTGGGCAAACGTGTGCTTGAGTGGATTGGATTCGACCTCGCGACTCACCAGCTTCTCTCATGCTGCCGTTAGAAGCCTGGCAGGAGGCAGCGGCGGCTTTAATGAGAGTCAAAAAAGCAACAAGGGAAGAAAGACCTCCTTTGTGTGTGTTCTGTGTCTAATGGGGGGGGGGAGAAAAAGGAATAGAAGTATATTTGCCGGGCTGCACGGCGTGTGCAGGGAGTAAACCAACACAGGACCCGCCCAGCGCTGCTGCTCGTGCGCCAAAACGGTGAAACTGCATCCAAAGCCAACACCACTCTACCTCTGTTACCTTTTGCGTTCCCGCTACTTGGAATTTTTTGTTTTCTAAAAGACGTTCTTTGTCCTTGGCAGATGTGGACGGGTCTGGTGAGGCACATGGTTCCCCTCCATGCTTAAAAAGCCGGCTAAGGAGGGCTCTCATGCTGTAACAGATGTAAAAAAAAAAAAAAAAGTCATCGCAAAATAAATGATGCTCTTTAATGCAGTTGAAAAGCCAGCATTTCACGAAATGCTGCAAATGTTCGACAGTAAGAATTGCATGTGAATTTTGGAATTTTTGTTTCCTAAAAGACGTTATTTGTCCTTGGCAGATGTGGACGGGTCTGGTGAGGCACATGGTTCCCCTCCATTCTTAAAAGCGAGCTTAGGAGGGCTCTCATACGGTAACAGATGCAAAAAAAAAAAAAAAAAAAAAAACTAAAAAAAAACTTTAAAAAAGTCATCACAAAAGAAATGATGCTCTTTAATGCAGTCGAAAAGCATTTCACGAAATGCTGCAAATGTTCAAAAGTAAGAATTGCATGTGAATTTTGGAATTTGGAATTTTTGTTTTCTAAACAACAAAAAAACTAAAAATAAGAAAAAAAAAAAAAGTAATCACAAAAGAAATGGTGCTCTTTAATGCAGCTGAAAAGCCAACATTTCACGAAATGCTGCAAATGTTCAACAGTAAGAATTGAATTTGAATTTTGGAATTTGTTCAATTCCACCCTGGTGGAGTTTGCATGTTCTCCCCGTGCATGCGTGGGTTTTTTCCGGGTACTCCGGTTTCCTCCCACATTCCAAAAACATGCTAGGTTAATTAGCGACTCCAAATTGTCCATAGGTATGAATGTGAGTGTGAATGGTTGTTTGTCTATATGTGCCCTGAGATTGGCTGGCCACCAGTCCAGGGTGTACCCCGCCTCTCGCCCGAAGACAGCTGGGATAGGCTCCAGCACCCCCCCCCCGCAACCCTCGTGAGTATAAGCGGTAGAAAATGAATGACTGAACTATTTTTCCACTGCATCCCATGTTCTTTCCTTCTTCCGTTAAGAGTTGGGGTGATTGCGTCCCACACATGCCAGCGCACAAAGCCCGGCATTCATCTTACCTCCTCGACGCCCACTGCTCTGACTCCGTGTTGCGCGGCAGCCAATGGGACGGAGAGCGAGACGTAGGACTGATATTTCACGGAAAGTAAAAACAAGTCCTGAATGAACAGTCCCCTGCACACACCTAGACAGTTTTTAGCATCTATATTTGCGCACAACACAGCAGTGTTTATTGCGTTCCGCCTTTGAATGAACCCAAAGAAGCAAATCTACCACTGTAGTACATTCAGTACATCCATAGTATAAGTGAGTAATGTGTGCTAAGAGTGTGAAGACCTGTTATGGGTTTCGGGTCGACAGTTCTTTATATTAGGCTTTGGAAACACTGGTGTAGAAGCGCCTTATATGGAATGATGTATGCATAAAATATGAAATAATAATCCAATAAGGACCTGACTTGTTCAAGTGGGCCATCTTTGCCATTTCTCTTTCTTTTGGAAAACTTGGTTCTTACTCTCTGACTTCCAGTGGTCTTCTACTTCGACTTATTGGTATTGCGGTGGAGAAGGAAGAAGTGTTTAATGTTGGAATTGAGCACTGCCGTTAATGTGTTAAGGTCCAAATATATCGATAATAATGAATCAAGTTAATTTAGGTAACAATAGTAAGACTCTATCTGAGACAATTATACAGGGCAAAATGATCGGACACATTTGTAGGTTAAATAAAAGGCAAATAAAGTAAAGACACAAAAAAGTTTTTTATTTTTGAAAAGTACATATAATGCCATTTGTTTTCCATATAATGCCATTTTGCTTTGTTTTTTTTATAATGCCATTTTTTTGGTTTCTTTATCAGTTTCTGCCATGAATTGGACTGGTGAGCATGGCGCTTTTATTGTGGAAACGTTTATCAAAACAAATCTGTAACACGAATGTTCCGGCCGACCTCGCACCGCCGGAACTGATTTAAGTTTTAAAACATAATAAAAAAGAATGGCATTATATGTACTTTTCAAAAATAAAAACTTTACTTTATTTGCGTTTTATTTAACCTTCATTTTGCCTGACCCTGTATAATTGTCTTTTTAGGATAGAGTCTTACTATTGTTATAAAGTTATAAAGCTGTTATTTTAAGGTAATATTACATCTGGCTGATTGAACTTGGTTCATTCTTATTGAACCAAGTGTTTTTATTTTCGAAAAGTACATATAATGTTTCATTATGTTTTAAAAAATTAAATCAGTCAAATGGGAACCGTTATTGTCCACACACTGATTTTGGTTTCAATGCAGATCCAGTAGCTGTGAAGTTGGTAACCCATAACAAGATGGTGTTTTGGATCTGGTACGGGATCATGTCTACCAAGATTGAAGTGCAAACGGAACGCTCGTTGTGTTGCAGTTACAGATTCCTTTGTTTTGATCAACGTTTCCACAATAAAAGCGCCGTGCTCAACAGTCCAATTCATGGCAGAAACTGAAAAAGAACCAAAAACAGTGGCATTATAAAGAAACAAAGCAAAATTATATGTACTTTTCGAAAATAATACTTTATTTGCCTTTTATTTAACCTACAAATGTGTCAGATCATTTTTGCCTGAACCTGTACATCACAATTGTCGGGGGGGGGAAACACTCCTACTGTTACCTCCCTTACTAATGAGGGGTTTTTCCGTGAGGGAATGTGCTCGGAACGTCGGCCAGTGGTGAGTGCGGAGTGTGCCAACTGTGTGGGAAGTGCAAGCCATCATTGACTGCGGCGGTAAAGTCGAAAGTAAAAAGATACAGTAGGTGGATTTTTCTTTTTATCCCTGAGAACTGGCAGACGATGCGGTCAAACGTATCAAGGACAGCGCCCACCCCTGCGATGACGTCAGCCCCTCTGAATCATCAAACGGCAGTTCAAAGAAATTGTTCTGCTGGGAGTTATAATATATATTAAATGGCTCAATGTTACGGTCATGGAGGGCCGGTAGCATCCACGGGTGGCTGCTAAACCAAATCAGGAAGTCAAATGAGTTCAGCTTAAATGTTTACTCGGCCGTGGCTTGTTATCAGCAGCTTCTGACCTGCGTTTGGACTAACTTAACTTCAACCTTTATTTACTCGTGTTTCGTTTGACTGCCAAGTACTGGCACAGTTGAAGGCTCTTATTTACTTATATTACAAAAACAAGTGAATATGTCGTATGTTGAAACACAACTTGGCAGATCATGTTGCCTATTTTATTTGAAGTAATACTTCATGAATCAGATGGGAGGAAAACATGAAAGTCCTCCGAAATATAAAACACTCATTTCAGTAAAAACTCTTTCTCTTACCTTTACAGCTCCCGGTTGGTGATTCCCCATCGGTGCTTTTTAACGGCAGGAAGGATTCAGGCCTTTCCCCCATCTCTCCTCACAGCAGCTGGACCTGCAGGGGTCAGAGGGAGAGACAAAATACTGCAGTTCTGACAGACCTGCTTTGTAAAAACATATGGATACATTGATGGATGCAGAACTGAGAGATATATATACATTTCCCTGGTACACCCTGGACTGGTGGCCAGCCAATCACAGGGCACATATAGACAAACAACCATTCACACTCACATTCATACCTATGGACAATTTGGAGTCGCCAATTAACCTAGCATGTTTTTGGAATGTGGGAGGAAACCAGAGTACCCGGAGAAAACCCACGCATGCACGGGGAGAACATGCAAACTCCACACAGAGATGGCCGAGGGTGGAATCGAACCCGAATCTCCGAGCTGTGAGCTCTGCGCGCTAATCACTCATCTGCCATGTAGCATAAAAACATCTTATTTTCTCTTATTATGTCAACTATATTGGGTAATATGAGTATAAAGTTCACTATAGGGGTGTTACTTCATGTCTAGAGGGCTCTAAAATTCATTCATTTATTTTCTACTGCTTATTCTCACAAGGGTCGCAGTGGTTGCTGGAGCCTATCTCAGCTGTCTTCATGCGAAAGGCAGGGTACACCCTGGACTGGTGGCCAGCCAATCACAGGGCACATATAGACAAACAACCATTCACACTCACATTCATACCTATGGACAATTTGGAATCGCTAATTAATCTAGCATGTTTTTGGAATGTGGGAGGAAACCAGAGTACCCGGAGAAAACCCACGCATGCACGGGGAGAACATGCAAACTCCACACAGAGATGGCCGAGGGTGGAATTGAACTCGGGTCTCCTAGCTGTGAGGCCCTCACGCTAATCACTCGTCATCTTATTTTCTCTTATTAGTCTACTATATTGGGTAATATGAGTATAAAGTTCACTATAGGGGTGTTACTTCATGTCTGGAGGGCTTTAAAATGTTCTATAAAAATATTTAGAAGGTTAGAAAGTTTTTTGGTGTCCTATCTACAAAAAAATAGATTCAAGTTTGCAGTGAATATGGCGCCAATTGAAGGTCTAGCAAAGGGGAGTACAATGTCACACTCCACTAAAGCTGGGCCCACTCAGTCAGTCAGACCACTTTATGAATAATGGCCCTAAAAAACACACTTTAATTATTTTTCCATGATCTCACATTACACAGGGGACATGGTAGCCAACAGCTTCTGTCTTTAGTGGGGGAGCGGGGGGGGGTCGAGACTCAAGGTTTTCACCTCACGGCGGCCATAAATATCAAGTGACTGTTTGTCAAAGTGTCACTATGGCAGCATGCTAGACCAGTCCAGGGTGTACCTCGCGTCTCTCCCGAAGACAGCTGGGATAGGCTCCAGCACCGGTCCGCAACCCTTGTGAGGAAAAGCAGTAGAAAATGAATGAATGTTGTATTTTACTCCGGTTTTTTTTTTTTTTTTTTACTAAACTCCACATACAAGTCTTGCTTTTCTTGCTTTATGAAGCTTTCTTGTAAAAAATAAGCGGTAACTGAAACATACAGAAAAAATCTAATGTTGCAGGCTAAACACACATCAGCTAACAGTTAGCTAACACACGTACACCAACTGCAAACGCAAGCTAGCAGTAGCATGAAGCTAGCGAACTTGACAAAACTAGTACAACTTTTGACAAAGCAGATGCATCCATGTAAGTGCTTTATACACCAATATACTTACAAAGACGATAATTTCCCAAGAAACAAGCGTTTAGAGCAACTTCAAGCGTGTTTATGAGGTTTTCCCGTTTCGTTTCTGCCGTGAGGTTAGCTTGCTTTTCACCGAGAGAAGACGACAAAGCTTGTCTATATAAGCAAGAGCACTCACTCTGTAGTGGCCCAAAACGATACTTTCTAGAGAAGATGTCTCACTCTGTAAACTTTTTAACCTTAGCGTTTTTAACAATATTTATTAGAACTTTTAGCTATTTATTACTTTCATTTTAACTAACTTATGAAACTTGTGAATTATTAATGTCTTTGATGCAAAGACATCTTTTTTCTTCACTATACAAAAAAAATTATTTTTATTTTTATTTTTATTTTTATTTTTTTTATTTTTTATTTTTTCTCTACACAGTTTAGACACACCTATCCATATTAGACACTCCAGACTGACAAGATTGAGGATATCCCCAAGTGGAAGCGGATCTTTGAGGAAACAATTCCAGACACTGAAACCGCTTCCACTGCAAATTCTTTGGATTTCCTGATAGACCGCTGAGAAAACAATATTTTAGCACATAATAAAAAAGAGAGGAACAGGTGGAAGTTGCTCCCAATTTGTCATTCGTAAGCAGCTCGTAAATGGCCTGTCTTTCTATGGAATGAGACCATCTTTGGTAATGGTAATGGTTTTATTTCATTTGAACATGCATCAGATTACAATTGAATGCATCACATAATCAGTTCACAGTTCCACATGTCCAAAAAGGAGTAGGAAGAAGAAAATGAATGAATGAATGAATTTTAGAGCCCTCTAAACATGAAGTAACACCCCTATAGTGAACTTTATACTCATATTACCCAATATAGTAGACATAATAAGACAAAATAAGATGTTTTTACACTGCATGGCAGATGAGTGATTAGCACGAGGGCCTCGCAGCTAGGAGACCCGGGTTTAATTCCACCCTCGGCCATCTCTGTGTGGAGTTTGCATGTTCTCCCCGTGCATGCGTGGGTTTTCTCCGGGTACTCCGGTTTCCTCCCACATTCCAAAAACATGCTAGGTTAATTAGCGACTCCAAATTGTCCATAGGTATGAATGTGAGTGTGAATGGTTGTTTGTCTGTAGGAGGAAACTGAAGTATACAGGAAGCGCATTCAAACTCCACACTTTATGGTCAAATCTTACAGATTCGAATCAGAGTTTGTTTATACGACTCAGTGCCTAAATCGAATACATTTTTCTTTTCCTTTTGGGAGAAGCTGGATTATCGTTATCGTTATATTATCGTTATCGTTATCGTTATAATGTCATTCCAAACACTGGGCATGAGGTTTCCAGTAGCCTTAAAAAGGAGTATACATTCGGTTAAATGGGCCATGACGGTTCCTCCAAACAAACAAAAAAAAAATGAAGCTCTTCTCCATCCTCTGGAGAAAATGTTCACCCTTTCAGCAAGAGAGGTCAAAGGTCAATTCGGTGCTATTCAGGCTTGTGTTTGTTCAGTAGGACAGCACCTGGGTCTGTTTTCACGTTGGATAACAACCTTAAAATGTGTCTTTAGTTACGATACAGACTGATTTTATCACTTTGATTATGTGTTAAAAGTCTACAATTATTTTTATTATTTATCTTACATCTTAACTCTTGTTTGACTTTGTCCATCCGCATTGTAGAATTTCTACTTATAGCTTCTATAGCTATTGGCTCCCCCCCCCCCCCCCATATGTCATATCATATGTGGTCTCACAAAAACAAATACACTTGTTCGACTAAGACGAACATGTCATCTGGCCGAGAACTGTTTATTTAACAGAGTTTTGACTGTTTACTCTGTCATGTGAACTGGACCAGCACTTAAACCAACGGGTTTAAGTGCAAATACACCACCAAAAAAACAATATCATTGTGGAGATTTATTTTCAAACTGCAACCATAAATCCATTACAACACTTAAATTGATTTAAATTGATAGAAAATTTGGTAAGAGATTATTAAAATAATTACTAGCAGGTGGTGAGATGGAATATAAAGGTCTTCGTTTCTTCATTTTATCCTGATTAATTTCACCAGATTAAATATAATCTGCGATAAGTGGTAATATATACATATATACTATAGAATATTCAATCATGCCATAGAAAACCTGTTTACAAGCTTCTATACACGGTTTTCAACATTATTAGAGTCATCTGGACATGAAATAGCACCCCTATGGTCACCCTTACATTTGTATTACCCAACATAGTAGATATAATGAAAATAATTGATGTGTATTTTGTTCATAAGTGGCTGATTAAACAACACTGATGTATAAAATAATGCATTTTTTTATCTACACATAATAATAATAATAATAATAAATTTTATTTATATTGCACTTTACATTACAGAAATCTCAAAGTGCTACAAAGAAAGCATGAAACCTACAGTGAAGCAATAAAACAACACAACACAACAAAAGGCATAAAAATATATTTATATAGTAAATATATATAATATAATATAATATAAATATAAATATAATATAATATAATATAATATAATATAATATAATATAATATAATATAATATAATATAATATAATATAATATAATATAATATAATATAATATAATATAATATAATATAACAATTTTTTGATCTACACATAATAATAATAATAATAATAATAATAAATTTGATTTATATTGCACTTTACATTACAGAAATCGTTGTAATTATCGTTGTCATATAATTCTTCTCATTGAAGTAGTCGTGAAAAGTTCATATTCAACAAACCCGAACCAAGCGGCACTCTCTTGCCTCCTAGCCATAAACAGGAAATGAACTGCAGTCGCAGTCAACAAAGGCATCTGCAAATAATTGATCTCATCACACTTCCTGTCAAGACAGCACAGACGTTTTTGCAAATGTTGCGGGGGGGAACTGTTCAATAACTATGAGTTCATTGTAGGTTAGAACAAAAGGGGGAAATTACATTTAAGACTTGGAAGTCATTAGCTCGGTTTAGCAACACGTTCTGATCCTACAAGGGCGGAACTTACCCTTAAATGAACCCAAAAGACATTGTCCCTTTACAAAGAGCATATAAAATACTGTAATAAAAAATAAATACAACATTTAATTGTTTAAGTGGTCGTAAGTCATAACACAAAATGTCATGAAGTGAAATGTTGTAACATGAAATAACATGAAATGTTATAACATGAAATGTCATAACACAAAATCTAGTGACATGAATTGCCATGACATAAAACGTCTTAACACTTAACATGTAATGCGATAACATGAAATGTCATAACATGAAAGGTCTTAAAATGTAATGCCATAACTCAAAATGCCGTAACATGAAATGTCATGACATAAAACTACTTAAAACATAACGCCATAACACGAAATTCCATAAGATGAAATGTCATAACATGAAATGTCATGACATGAAACAACTTAAAACATAACGCCATAACACAAAATGCCATAACATGAAATGCCATGACATGAAAAGTCTTAAAACATAACGGCATAATATGAAATGCCATAACATGAAATGTCATGACATGAAACAACTTACAACATAACGCCATAACACGAAATGCCATAACATGAAATGCCATGACATGAAACAACTTAAAACATAACACCATAACACAAAATGCCATAACGTGAAATGCCATGACATGAAGTCTTAAAACATAACGCCATAATATGAAATGCCATAACATGAAAAGTATTAAAACATAACGCCATAACATGAAATGCCGTAACATGAAATGCCATAACATGACATTTCATAACATGAAACATCTTAAAAACGTAATGCCGTAACATGAAATGCCATAACATGAAATGCCATAACATGAAATGCCGTAACATGACATTTCATAACATGAAACATCTTAAAACATGATGCCGTAACATGAATGCCGTAACATGAAATGCCATAACATGAAATGCCATAACATGAAATGCCATAACATGAAATGCCGTAACATGAAATGCCATAACATGAAATGCCATAACATTAAATGCCATAACATGACATTTCATAACATGAAACATCTTAAAACAATGCCGTAACATGAAATGCCATAACATGAAATGCATAACATGAAATGCCGTAACATGACATTTCATAACATGAAACATCTTGAAACATAGTGCCGTAACATGAAATGCATAACATGAAATGCCGTAACATGACATTTCATAACATGAAACATCTTGAAACATAGTGCCGTAACATGAAATGCCATAACATGAAATGCCATAACATGAAATGCTGTAACATGAAATGCCATAACATGAAATGCCATAACATGAAATGTCACAACATGAAACATCTTATTTCATAACATGAAACATTTTAAAACATAATGCCGGAACATGAAATGCCATAACATGAAATGCCGTAACATGACATTTCATAACATGAAACATCTTAAAACATAATGCCGTAACATGAAATGCCATAACATGAAATGCCATAACAGGAAATGCCATAACAGGAAATGCCATAACATGAAATGCCATAACATGAAATGCCATAACATGAAATGCCGTAACATGACATTTCATAACATGAAACATCTTAAAACATAGTGCCGTAACATGAAATGCCATAACATGAAATGCCATAACATGAAATGCCATAACATGAAATGCCATAACATGAAATGCCATAACATGACATTTCATAACATGAAACATCTTGAAACATAGTGCCGTAACATGAAATGCATAACATGAAATGCCGTAACATGACATTTCATAACATGAAACATCTTGAAACATAGTGCCGTAACATGAAATGCCATAACATGAAATGCCATAGCATGGAATGCCATAACATGAAATGCCATAACATGAAATGCCATAACATGAAATGCCATAACATGAAATACCATAACATGAAATGCCGTAACATGAAATGCCATAACATGAAATGCCATAACATGACATTTCATAACATGAAACATCTTAAAACATAATGCCGTAACATGAAATGCCATAACATGAAATACCATAACATGAAATGCCATAACATGAAATGTTGTAACATGAAACAACACAACATTGTAAACCGAGGACCAACTGTCCTGATGTTTAGAGTTTGTGTTACAAAACTGTTCTAGAAGTCACTTAGTATTTGTTACCAGAAGCAAAGGTTATTATGTCCCCAGGTTTACAATGATTATCTCATAAAAAAAAAACACAACATTAGGATGAGTAAGTCCAAGTTTACACTGCAGCATTGGAGTGCAGTTGGAGTGCCAAGCAATACTCTGTCATGTTCGGGGGGTGGGGGGGGGGGGTGTCTTTACTTTAAAGAATGCCTTATCCTCTCTGACCTGTACTTCCCGTTCTTCACACAGGAGACTCGTAAGTGTCGTAACGTTCTATGCTCCTATTGTTGACCTCTGACACCTGCTTTTTTTTGTGTCTCCACATGTGTTGTTAACATCTGCGCTACATTAGGAGAACCCATTTATTCCAAAGTATCTTCAAATATTAGGTTCAAGATCCCTACTCAAAAGAAACCTAAAACATCTTGCATCACGAGGATGTAGTGCTGTAGTGCTGTAGTGTACCACTAGGAAAAGGTAACAGTATTTACCATGGAGTCCATGGTAGGCTTCTTCAACTACGAAGTCCGGAAGGCAGACAGCAAATAGATTTCCTCATCAAGGAAAGGAGGCAACTGAGGAAGCAATACAGGAAGACCTCAGACAAAAAGAGGCAGGGTATTAACTTTAAATGTCACGGTCAGTAAAAAAAAAAACGCAGGAACGGTAACTCACCGCTTGAGGGGACTCGATTCGAAGTTAATTCTGTTCAACTTGAATTTTTCTGTCCATGAAACCAACACCAGTATGAAAAAGCTAAGCTACCACTATAAAGTTGATTTGAGACAAAGCGGATGAGCTGATTATCTCTTGATAGCGGAACCCGACTCTCCAAATCAATTCTGGTAAAAGCCTTTCACCTTTAATTAGATCACTTCACGATTTTTTTTTTTTTACCAATAATCAGACTCGACGCACAATGCGAACCTGTGCATATTTTTTTTTTCATTACATTTAGTAATTACCTTTTTAATGAAGTAAAATGAACTTTATGAAAATCACCACTAAAGTTCTTTTAACTTTCACAAAGACACAGGAAATACACACATCTACACACTCTTACGCTCAAGAGTTGATTTTACCGGGAAGATCTCATCCTGAGACCAAGAGAGATGATGTCAGACTTTACATCAGGATGCTTGCTACTGCAACTCTTCTGTTTATATCAGGCTTGCACCACTTAAGTGTGTGTGTGGGTGGGTGGGTACTATCTAGCAATATGCTAAGGCAGGGATGTCTAAAGTGTGACCCGGAGGCCGTTTGTGGGACATAGCTGTCTTGTTAATGGTAATGGTAATGGTTTTTATTTCATTTGAACATGCATCAGATTACAATTGAATGCATCACATAATCGGTTCACAGTTCCACATGTCCAAAAGGAGTAGGAAGAAGCAAAGCTTATTAAATCCTACCCCTCCATCTGGTACTTTTACAATCAGTAACTGTTACATTTGTTCACTTCCTGCTTTCCGTAATATAATTTTAAAAGTTTAATTTAATTTAATTTAATTTAATTTAATTTAATTTAATTTAATTTTATTTTATTTTATTTTATTTTATTTTATTTTATTTTATTTTATTTTATTTTATTTTATTTTATTTTATTTTATTTTAATTTAATTTAATTTAATTTAATTTAATTTTATTTTATTTTATTTTATTTTATTTTATTTTATTTTATTTTATTTTATTTTATTTTATTTTATTTTATTTTATTTTATTTTATTTTATTTTATTTATGATGTACTCGTTCCTGATCCTATCCATCCTGGTCACTCCCAGTGAGAACCTCAGCATCCTCATTTCTGTTAAAAGTCACAATTACTTAATAATTTGAACTGCCGTTGTGCATGACAGCTGCAATTTTACGAGCGTCAGGGGATTAATTCTGTCAGTGTTTTGCTTTTTCTTTGGCTTTTGGTGGCTTTTTTGGCAACACTAATTCAAGCCTCATTTTGCTATTCATCTCCATGTACGTTGTGTACAATCTTGTGTATTTCGAGTGTATTTCCTCCCACAGGGCTTCTAACATGTATGTACGTACATAAGTAATTATGTGTAATGTCCCTCTGATGTACTCCTTCCTGATCCTATCCATCCTGGTCACTCCCAGTGAGAACCTCAGCATCCTCATTTCTGTTAAAAGTCACAAACACTTAATAATTTCAACTGCCGTTGTGCATGACGGCTGCTATTTTACGAGACGTCAACTCGGCAAGCGTCAGTGAGTGTTTTGCTTTTTCTTTGGCTTTTGGCGGCTTTTTCCTGCAACACTAATTCAAGCCTCATTTTGCTATTCATCTCCATGTACGTTGTGTACAATCTTGTGTATTTCGAGTGTATTTCCTCCCACAGGGCTTCCAACATGTATGTACGTACGTAAGTAATTATGTGTAATGTCCCTCTGATGTACTCCTTCCTGATCCTATCCATCCTGGTCACTCCCTTTGAGAACATCAGCATCCTCATTTCTGTTAAAAGTCACAAACACTTAATAATTTCAACTGCCGTTGTGCATGACGGCTGCTATTTTACGAGACGTCAACTCGGCAAGCGTCAGTGAGTGTTTTGCTTTTTCTTTGGCTTTTGGTGGCTTTTTCCTGCAACACTAATTCAAGCCTCATTTTGCTATTCATCTCCATGTACGTTGTGTACAATCTTGTGTATTTCGAGTGTATTTCCTCCCACAGGGCTTCTAACATGTATGTACGTACGTAAGTAATTATGTGTAATGTCCCTCTGATGTACTCCTTCCTGATCCTATCCATCCTGGTCACTCCCAGTGAGAACGTCAGCATCCTCATTTCTGTTAAAAGTCACAATTACTTAATAATTTGAACTGCCGTTGTGCATGACGGCTGCTATTTTACGAGACGTCAACTCGGCAAGCGTCAGTGAGTGTTTTGCTTTTTCTTTGGCTTTTGGCGGCTTTTTCTGCAACACTAATTCTAATTTGCTATTCATCTCCATGTACGTTGTGTACAATCTCCATCTCCCCCCGAGCGTATTTCCTCCCAGGGCTTCCCTGCTCCTTCATCTCTCCCAGAATCTTTCTTTCATCTTATTTCCTCTTCAGCACCGCCCTCCTCTCTCGGTTTGCACTCTCTCGCTCACCCTGGTGATGTCATTTCCAGGACGTGCACACGGGCCAGTGTCACATGTGCGCTTCCCATCAGCGGGGGTGACTGGTGATGGGGGGCGAGGGGAGGGGAAGAAGCCGAGGCAAGAAGAGGAGAGGAAAGGAGACGCAAGTGACAGGACACACCCTAATGTGTGACCTGCTGCTTATCGCTCTCTCTCTCTCTCTCTCTCTCTCTCTCTCTCTCGCTCGCTCTCTCTGCCGTGGTGACATCATGTGACTTGTGTGAGCTGAATACAGCATCACAGGGCGTGACGACCTCCATGATAGCCCCATCACCTTTTTATTTTATTTTCTGTTCCTGTTAACATGATATCAATATTGCATAAATATGTAAACATCTACTAATACGACGAATAAGAATGGAGAAAAGAAGGTATTGAATTGTTATTATTGTTGGTATCAACCGATCGGTATCAGTCATTATTGCATAAACTCAATTTTGGTACGGGGCTGCACAGTGCAAAAGTGGTTAGCACGCAGACCTCACAGCTAAGAGACCCGAGTTCAATCCCACCCGGGTACTCCGCTTTCCTCCCACATTCCAAAAACACGCTAGGTTAATTGGCGACTCGAGTACCCGCAATGCAAACTCCACACAGAGATGACCGAGGGTGGAATTGAACTCGAGGCTCCTAGCTGTGAGGCCCGCGTGCAAACCACTTGTCCACCGTGCAGCCATAACTCCTAATAATTACAACAGTACAGTCGTCTTCACCCCCGTTTATTGTAGTTAATTGGTTCCAGACCGGCTGCACGGCGGTCGAGTGGTTAGCGCACAGGTGTCTTTCCTGTGCAAAAACTCAACTCTGAACCCCCAACGTCACTTCCTGTTTGCACCCCCACTCAGCTGAAAAACACAAAAGCGTGAGTTTTATTTACAGTATCTATAAAATGGCTTATTTTCTTTCATTATGTCTACTTTATTGCATGATATGAGTGTAAAAATGACTATAGGGGTGTTAGTTCATGTATAGAGGGCTCTAATAATGCAAAAGAAGTTTTGTCATTAGATCCAAACATTATTTTTGCGAATAATTTCTAGGTCATTATTGTGGACATTTTGTGGACAAGAAGTTTTGTTATTGGGTCCAAAATATTATTTTTGAAAATCATTTCTGGGTCATTATTATGGACATGACTGACTGTTTTTTTTATTTTCATTGTTACAGTATGTATAAAATTGCTTATTTATTTGCATTATGCCTACTTTATTGGGCAATATGAGTGTAAAAATTACTATAGGGGTGTTAGTTCATGTCTAGAGGTCTCTAATAATGTAAAAGAAGTTTTGTCATTAGGTCCAAACATTATTTTTGCGAATAATTTCTAGGTCATTATTGTGGACATTTTGTGGACAAGAAGTTTTGTTATTATGTCCAAAATATTATTTTTGAAAATCATTTCTGGGTCATTATTATGGACATGACTGACTGTTTTTTTTATTTTCATTGTTACAGTATGTATAAAATGGGTTATTTTCTTGCATTACGTCCACTTTATTGGGCAATATGAGTGTAAAAATGACTATAGGGGTGTTAGTTGATGTATAGAGGGCTCTAATATTGTAAAAGAAGTTTTGTCATTAGATCCAAACATTATTTTTGCGAATCACTTGTTATAGCAGTTGGGAAAAAACATTAGAAGCTACTATAGAAGCTGCTATTTTTGGATATTACTGGACAAATTACTTAATTATTAATAATAATTGTTAGTTATGGAATTACTGAGATGTTTTATGAGATTAGAATATTCAAAAACAAGGATGTGTTTGCCTGCAAAGGCCTGTATTTACACTTAAGAGTTAAATAATTTAACATCATTACAGCCCCCCCCCCCCCGACCCCCCCTCCGACACATTTTACACATGCAGCCTTTAACAATTTCCGAGTCGCCACCACCCATCTCCCGCAACCATAAAGCTCTAAAATGCACCCACCCTGCGCTTAGATGATAAAACACCGATTGTGCCCACCCACCCACCCTGCAGGACAATACAAAGACCTGACGGCCCTCCCCCCTGCATGCTTCCTCTCTCTTCCCATTGGCTAGAATCCCTGGATGCTGGCAGAGTCTCCCACCAATGAGGCGTCTCTAAAGTGATGTCATGGAGGCAGCAGTGATGCTGTTGCTGATGCTGTTGCCCGGTGCCTGAATCTGTGCTGCCAGACGAGGAGAACCAAAGTCGCCGGGTCCGACATCAGCAAGAAGAGACCATTAGAGGGGGGGTGAGTTTCATGTAGTAGTATCATTTAATATTGAATTGTACTTTTTTTAAATTAATATATGTGTCCATATGCATGGTTTAATTGGGGTGTGGGTGAGGAGACATGACGAGGGAGCGAGGGAACTCATTGTACCCACAAAGAGAAATATGTCATTTATTATTAATAGTCTATATTTAGAGGTGCTGCTTTGTGTTTTATTTGAAAGGTAAAAGGTAGCACAAAAGGGGAAAATGTAGTGATTCTGTGTTTCTATAGTGAGAAATCATATATGTGTGTGTGTTTCCATGGTTATCTTTTATATGGTGCACAGTTTGACCATAAGGAATATCAATGAGTTGTATTATGTGTGTACTGACATGTGCATCGAAGTACAACATGAATACTTTGACCAGAGAGAAGCAGCAATGTGCACACGTGAGCACTCCAGTGATTTCTGTGGTGATTATTATTTTTATTATTTTATATTTATTATTTTTTATATTTATTTTATATTTATTATTTTTTATATTTATTTTATATTTATTTTATATTTATTTTATATTTATTTTATATTTATTTTATATTTATTTATTTTTATTATTTATTTTTATTTATTTTTCTACGATCTAATGTTTGCTGGAGAACCGCAAACAAATGCTAAAAAAAAAATGCTGCAGATGCCATGAAAACACACACGCAGACCTCACAGCTAGGAGACCAGGGTTCAATTCCACCCTCGGTCATCTCTGTGTGGAGTTTGCATGTTCTCCCCGTGCATGCGTGGGTTTTCATCCGGGTACTCCTCCCACATTCCAAAAACATGCTAGGTTAATTAGCGACTCCAAATTGTTCCATAGGTATGAATGTGAGTGTGAATGGTTGTTTGTCTATATGTGCCCTGTGATTGGCTGGCTGGCCACCAGTCCAGGGTGTACCCCGCCTCTTGCCCGAAGACAGCTGGGATAGGCTCCAGCACCCTCGTGAGGATAAGCGGTAGAAAATGAATGAATTAATTAATTTTAGAGCCCTCTAGACATGAAGTAACACCCCTATATTGAACTTTATACTCATATTACCCAATATAGTAGACATAATAAGAGAAAATAAGATGTTTTTACGCTGCCTGGTGGACGAGTGATTTGCGCAAGGGCCTCACAGCTAGGAGACCAGGGTTCGATTCCACCCTCGGCCATCTCTGTGTGGAGTTTGCATGTTCTCCCCGTGCATGCGTGGGTTTTCTCCGGGTACTCCGGTTTCCTCCCACATTCCAAAAACATGCTAGGTTAATTAGCGACTCCAAATTGTCCATAGGTATGAATGTGAGTGTGAATGGTTGTTTGTCTATATGTGCCCTGTGATTGGCTGGCCACCAGTCCAGGGTGTACCCCGCCTCTTGCCCGAAGACAGTGTCAATATAGTGATATATATAGCACATCATGACTGGTTCAAGACTCTTCATCCTTGTATTTAGCAAACATCAACTGCTACATTTGTTCACTTCCTGCTTTCCTAATATAATTTAAGTTTTTTTTGTTTGTTTTTTTTAACTTTATTTTATTTTATTTTATTTTATTTTATTTTACTGGTTCAAGACTCTTCATCCTTGTATTTAGCAAACATCAACTGCTACATTTGTTCACTTCCTGCTTTCCTAATATAATTTAAGTTTTTTTTTGTTTGTTTTTTTAACTTTATTTTATTTCATTTTATTTTATTTTATTTTACTGGTTCAAGACTCTTCATCCTTGTATTTAGCAAACATCAACTGCTACATTTGTTCACTTCCTGCTTTCCTAATATAATTTAAGTTTTTTTTGTTTGTTTTTTTAACTTTATTTTATTTCATTTTATTTTATTTTATTTTTTATTATTTTTATTTTGTTTTTGGAATGTGGGAGGAAACCGGAGTACCCGGATGAAAACCCACGCATGCACGGGGAGAACATGCAAACTCCACACAGAGATGGCCGAGGGTGGAATTTAACCCTGGTCTCCTAGCTGTGAGGTCTGCACGCTAACCACTCGACCACCGTGCCGCCCCTTTTAACTTTTAACTTTTTAATATTTTTCTTGTCTTGTCTTTTTGGATCTTCTAATATCACGTTTTTGTGATTCTGCCTTTTTCAGACTGAGGAGGATCTTCAGCATCCTTGGAAAGCAACACAAGCAGTGAGAAGATGACTCTGGCAGGTAAATTAACAGTGCAATTTTTTTTTATGTTATTATAGGAATTATGAAAAGTAACTGTCAACTGTGTCCCAAGCCTACAAAGAGAAGGTGAAAGAGCTCCCCCTGGTGTCTCTGTTTTGCGCATGCCTGAGGCCACAGAATGTAGAGAAGACCACATATAAGGCAGAAGGTAAAGTTATCTTGTGAAGAAGTTGACTTAAAATATTTAATCATAAAACCATAATCCATAATTCATGATCTTGCCGTAACTCAGATGCGGTGGACCTGGGCTGGTGCGCTATGAAAGACGTGGAGGTCATCAAGCTGAACAAGAGGGCATCTGGGCAAGCCTTTGAGGTCATCCTGAAGCCTCCATCGTTCGATGGCGTGCCAGACCTCAACACGTCCATGCCTCAGCGCAGAGACCCGTCCCTGGAGGAGATCCAGAAGAAGCTGGAGGCTGCAGAGGAGAGACGAAAGGTGAGGTGCAAAAGTCAAAATTATACGAGAATGAGAAATATATGTATTTTTTTTATAGTGATATGTCAGTCACGGATTTTTAAAAAAAAGCTCTTTGGAGTGAACAACAGGGGTCGGCTTTTTGAAGTGAATGAGTCAGCGCTTTTTCTTTTTCTCCAAATTTTTTTATTCAGTCATTTTCTACTGCTTATCCTCACAAGGGTGGCGGGGGAGAGAACGTGCAAACTCCACACAGAGATGGCCGAGGTTGGAATTGAACTCGGGTCTCCTAGCTGTGAGGCATGCGCGTTAACCGCTTGTCGCCATGCAGCCCAATACCTTATCAATGAATACAGTATTTTGGGAGTTAGAGCCTGGGAAACCTATTTATGACCTTCTAAATACACTCTTTAATAAACATTATTAGAGCCCTCTAGTAATGAAATAACACCCCTATAGTCATCTCTCATGTTCAAATTACTAAAAATCGAAGACATAATAAGGAAAAAAAGACTTGTGCTTGTTGTAAACATGTACCGGTGTACACAGAGGTGAAATTGAACTCAGGTCTCCTAGCCGTTGAGGTTTGTGCACTAACCACTCAACCACCGTGCAGCCCTTTCCTCATTCAATAGTATTGAAACGTGTCTACAGACTTTTCATTCATTCATTCATTTTCTACCACTTATCCTCACAAGGGTGGCGGATGCGCTGAAGTCTATCCCAGCTGTCTTCGGGCAAGAGGCGGGGTACACCCTGGACTGGTGGCTCAGCCAATCACAGGGCACATATAGACAAACAACCATTCACACTCACATTCATACCTATGGACAATTTGGAGTCGCCAATTAAACGAGCAATGTTACATAAAACAACTATAAATATGACTATAGGGGTGCTATTTAATGTCTACAGGTTTCTAATGTCAAACTGTTAAGAAAGTCAAAAACAGGTTTTTTAGCTCGAAACTGTGAAAATTCATTCATTCATTCATTTTCTAACGCTTATCCTCACGAGGGTGCTGGAGCCTATCCCGGCTGTCTTCAGGCAAGAGGCACGGTACACCCTGGACTGGTTGGTCAGCCAATCACAGGGCACATATAGACAAACAACCATTCACACTCACATTCATACCTATGGACAATTTGGAGTCGCTAATTAACCTAGCATGTTTTTGGAATGTGGGAGGAAACCGGAGTACCCGGAGAAAAAACACCCACGCATGCACGGTGAGAACATGCAAACTCCACACAGAGATAGCCGAGGGTGGAATTGAACTCTGGTCTCCTAGCTGTAAGGTCTGCGCGCTAACCACTCAGCCCCAGAATCATCCAATCAAATGATAATTTACAATAACTGGTAATTTACAGTATCCTGTTTCTCACTGTCCTTGTGTGTCCATCTTTTCATCTATCCCTTCTCCCTTTTTCCTCAATCCATCCAAGCACAGCCTCCCTATTTCCTCTTATCTTTCCCCACCCTCCACCGTTTCCCTTCATAAATCAGTCAACACACAAAGGCAAGTTCAATGCCAAGGTTACACCATACTGTCTGGGTTTGTCCAGCTGGCTTTATCACAGACATTTATTTCCACAGTAGATTTTGTGCATTATCTTGAAGGAATTGTAATTGGCTTATTAATAAAACATAGGGGGCGGCACGGTGGTTGAGTGGTTAACGCGCATGCCTCACAGCTAGGAGACCAGGGTTCAATTCCACCCTCGGCCATCTCTGTGTGGAGTTTGCATGTTCACGTAAACTCCACACAGAGATGGCTGAGGGCGGAATTGAACTCGGGTCTCCTAGCTGTGAGGCATGCGCGTTAACCACTCGTCGCCATGCAGCCCAATACCTTATCAATGAATACAGTATTTTGGGAGTTAGAGCCTGGGAAACCTATTTATGACCTTCTAAATACACTCTTTAATAAACATTATTAGAGCCCTCTAGTAATGAAATAACACCCCTATAGTCACCTCTCATGTTCAAATTACTAAAAATCGAAGACATAATAAGAGTTTGCATGTTCTCCCCGTGCATGCGTGGGTTTTCTCCGGGTACTCCGGTTTCCTCCCACATTCCAAAAACATGCTAGGTTAATTAGCCACTCCAAATTGTCCATAGGTATGTAAATAATATACATATATGGTAAATAATATGACAAAATAACACCTCTATAGTCACCTCATTGTTGTTCCGGCAATCAAGTCTGGTGCTTGTGTGTCTCATCGAAACAAAACAGAAAGAGAATGAATATATTGTGAAGTAAAAAAAAAAACACCAGAGTGAAGCTACAAAATTCAAAAGTGCTTTAAGGAATGAATGCGTCATATTTTTCTCGTATTTTTACTTCCTGTCTGCAGTGCCAGGAAGCTGAGCTGCTGAAGCATCTGGCGGAAAAGAGGGAGCACGAGCGCGAGGTGATCCAGAAGGCCTTTGAGGAGAACAACAACTTCATCAAGAACGCCAAGGAGAAGCTGGAGCAAAAGATGGAGGCCAACAAGGAGAACAGGGAGGCCTTGTTGGCCGCCATGTTGGAGAGGCTGCAGGAGAAGGTACGGTCCAGACCCGTGAGATGGTCCACAGTTGTTATGTGCACTGTGGCCTCTGATGGGCAGTCCAGTGGGCCCTATGCATTTAAAGGCAATTTGCTTTCAATTGACATAACCTAATGCAAACAACCATTCACACTCACATTCATACCTATGGACAATTTGGAGTGACTAATTAACCTAGCATGTTTTTTGGAATGTGGGAGGAAACCGGAGTACCCGGAGAAAACCCACGCATGCACGGGAAGAACATGCAAACTCTACACAGAGATGGTTTGTGGAATCAAACTCGGGCCTCCTAGTTGTGAGTCCCTCCCGCTAATCACTAGTCTGCCATGCAGTGTAAAAACATCTTATTTTCTCTTATTATGTCTACTATATTGGGTAATATGAGTATAAAGTTCACTATAGGGGTGTTACTTCATGCCTAGAGGGCTCTAAAATTCATTCATTTTCTACGGTTATCCTCACAAGGGTTGCAGGGGGTTGCTGGAGCCTATCCCAGCTGTCTTCGGGCGAGAGGCGGGGTACACCCTGGACTGGTGGCCAGCCAATCACAGGGCACATATAGTCAAACAACCATTCACACTCACATTCATACCTATGGACAATTTGGAGTGGCTAATTAACCTAGCATGTTTTTGGAATGTGTGCAAACTCCACACAGAAATGACCGAGGGTGGAATTGAACTCGGGTCTCCAAGCTGTGATGCCCTCGCGCTAATCCACTCGTCATCTTGTTTTCTCTTATTATGTCTACTATATTGGGTAATATGAGTATAAAGTTCACTATAGGGGTGTTACTTCATGTCTGGAGGGCTCTAAAATGTTATAATGTTATATAAAAAAATATTTAGAAGGTTAGAAACAGTTTTTTTGTGCCTACTTACCTAAGTTTTTGGAATGTGGGAGGAAACCGGAGTACCCGGAGAAAACCCACGCATGCACGGGGAGAACATGCAAACTCCACACAGAAATGACCGATGGTGGGATTGAACTCGGGTCTCCTAGCTGTGAGGCATGAGTGTTAACCGCTTGTCCGCCGTGCAGCCCAATACCTTAACAATAAATATTTTGGGAGTTAGAGCCTAAAAAACCTATTTATGACCTCCTAAATACTCTATTTAATAAACATTATTAGAGCCCTCTAGTAATGAAATAACACCCCTATAGTCACCTTTCACTTTCAAATTACTCAATATAGTAGACATAAAGGAAAAAAAGACTTGTGCTTGTGTGTTGCTGTAAACATGCACCAGTGTACACAGAGATGGCCGAGGGTGGAATTGAACTCGGGTCTCCTAGCTGTGAGGTCTGTGCGCTAAGCACTCATCCACCGTGCAGCCCTTTCCTCATTCAATAGTATTGAAACGTTTATTAACATATTTTTTGAAAAATTCCGAGTGCAAAGTGGCAAGTATACGAGTATAAATGAGTACCGACATGACGAATATCAAATGAAAATGGCGCATACATTCGAATCCGCTGACATTTTTTGTTTCCGTTTCCTCTGGTATGAATTATTTTTAAATATTCATGAAGGCCGCCTGAGGCATTTGCAGTCTCCCCTCATTGACACTAAATGCCTTCATGAATGCAAATGGTTCTATAAACGCTTGCCAATGTCGCTGTGCTTGCTTTGCTTGGCAGGACAAACATGCAGAGGAGGTGCGGAAGAACAAGGAGCTGAAGGAGGAAGCCTGCCGATAGACGTCTGGTTAGAGAGGAGGTGGAGGAGGCCCAAAAAGACTAGATAGATGTTTGTTTTTTTTGTTTTTTTTATATAAGTAGGCCAAAAACAGTGCAGGGAGAATAAAAGAACTCACAAAGCTGTACAAAGCTTAAATAACTTAAAAAAAAAAATTGAATTGGGTACCCGACAGAAATATTTTATTTATTACATCACTGTATTACATCCATATTATTACTTTTTTGCCGTTTTTTTTAAACAAAATACAGTAAAGTCTCGTTATATCGATATTCTCGGGAGTCGGAAAAAATACCGGACTATCCATATATCCGATCCTGCGCCGAACTGCATTAAAAGTGGGCGGATCTTTGATATGGCATGTAATTTTCTCCTTGAGTTCATGGATTGCGTATCTAGCATGCTTTTGTACTACAATACATTTTGTACTACAGTAAATAAAAACAAACTTACGCTGTAGTGATTACCGGTTACCGGAACATAATTCACCCCGGAACATAATTCGATAGGGGAAGGTGTTGCCACCCGGAGGGGTAGGCGCGAGGGACGGGTGTTTTCCGCTGTGTGTGCTGCACTCTGGTGGTGGAAGTGTGAAAAATAAAGTTCGCCGTGTTCTTTTTTGGTATTGAAATTAAGCAAAGATTGATTTAAGCTGCTTTTGTATCGATATAAGCAGACCAAATTGGCTGGCGGGAGATGAAAAGGGCATCGTAGTAACCGGATTATCATAATAACCGGGTATCGTACTAACAGAGCTAATTATATCATAAAAGACTAGAAATTTGCCGGGAAATGAAAATAGTATCGTAATAAGTAGTAATTCGTTTTAACCGATATCGATATAACGAGACTTTACTGTAACATTACTACATTAAGTAATTATTAACATAATTTCTGCTCAACAGGTAATATTGACAAAGTGATTGTGCCAAATGATTGTTATCTTTCATGTCCACCGCCATCACACACGTTATCTAAACCTGGAATCGCTTCGGTTTTATACGCACACATTGGCACAAACTCAAATGACTCCACTAAAATAAAACCGTGCGTTAATATGTAAAAATCACGTGGTGTCCAATCATCACTATTGTTATCATGTTTTGTCGCCTCTGCAAGGTTTTACCTGCCGTGATTTTCCAGGGACTTAACATTATGCATTTTTGCAGACTTTTTACGATATGGTCGTGATTGAACACTACAAAAAAAAAAAAATAAGCACGGAGAAACATGTCATGAATGATTTATTAAAATGAGTAGCAGGGTAAATTGCATTGAGCGCATGAAGAAGACAAAATCTGCTTCTGTTTCTCCTCAATACAAATGGCTAGGGATGTCCGATATTCCGATATTTCCGATATTTCCGATATCAGTTGATACGGATAGCATTTTTTTTTAATACCAGTTTTCATGATCCGGGAAAAAAAAAAACCTGACGAAAAGCTAAAAACTGTTATATTTTGCGAAAATTCAGGGTTCTTTCAATCAGTGTTTCGTAACCTTTATAGAAAATCGGACCATCTCTTATGGTCGGGAATCACTATGTTAGCTCATTAACTGTATTGTAGCTACAGTAAACCTTGGATATATCGGATTCAATTGTTCCCACTGGTTTTGTCCGATATAAGCGAAATCCGTTATATGCGTATACCGGAAAATGTCCGTTTTACGCATATATCGGATTTATATATGGTATATGCGTAAATCGGATTTTATCCGTTATAAAAAGGCACTTACTTGACTATGTTTCCAATGTACCTGGACTGGGCAATGAAAAGAGACGTAAGGTAATGAGAATTTAACTTTATTGGACTCTGAGCATAACAAATTGTTAATTAAGTCAGGCCTACGTTATTTCCAATAGTGAGGTTAAGATCTCATTGACTGCTGTGCTAGTATTATTGACGTCACTCACTTTTATATTTGTATATTTGTCCTAAATCTGGAGCCAGGAGAAAGACACGATGCGGCCATCTGATATATGCGAGGGAAATTTGGAACGGGACTGGAGATTTTGTCCGAAATAGGCGAAATCCGTTATAAAAAATCTGATATATGCAATGAATTTTTATTGGAAATGCATTACAGAAAAATTGGTTCTTTTTTATCTGTCCGTTGTGAGCGAATTTCCGATATATCCGAGGTTTACTGTATATTCATTTATCTCTTAGATGTAAAGCACCGTTTGCACTCTTATTTTGTTAAGCACAACTCAGAAGCACATATTCATACGTGACGGACAAAATAAATGTGTGTTTGATGAAGTGTTTTGAGGGTTTTTACGGCGTTCCGGCTTTGGCATGTTTACGATTTTTAAAGCAGGTTTAAAGGTGAACAAAAAAAAAAAAAGTTGATGTCATTTGCTTGAGTGGTGGAGTCATACTGGCTTTGTTGAAATGCTGATTGTGTTTTTTTTTTTGCACATTTGTCATTTGGAGGAAAATGTGTTCGGGATTTGATTGTATCTATTTGGCATGGTCGGTAAAATAAACAGCTTCAATGAACTCTCCTGTGTGGGTGTGTGGGTGTTATTGTTTGAATGAATACTAATAAATACTAAAAAAATTTCAAGAAAAAATACAATAATGTTCTTTGTAGAGCCGAGAGAGAGGCTGATGTCATTGCAGCGCCCCAATGAATGAGAAAAATGGGTATTTTTCCATTTCAAATTCATATTAGTACATGTTTGTATATTTATCAGATAAACCCGGGGGTGGGGGGTGCAGTGAGATAGGTAGTGATCCTAACCCGGGACCTAACACTGTTGAATAGGGTCGTCGCTGAACCTTCCCCCTCGCACTCTATCTTCGGGTAAAGGCAGGAAGTGGTTATTGGGGTTGTCAGGTAGCCACAGGTAGCCATTGTTGTTTTGATGATAGGGCCGCAACATCTCCATAAATCTCACCCGGCGTCCCAGGTGTGCCCCACTCTGCTTTGAGCCCAGCATGGTTATGCATGCTGAGGCACTGCAATGACGTCAGCCTCCTTCTGGGCTTCTTTGGCTCTATTTTTTTTTTTTTTTGCATTTTTTTTACACACCAAAAAAAATTGAAACCAAGTTAACTGTATGTTGATTACCAAGTAAAACGTAAAGAAATCAAACAACGGGCCTGACGCAGGTACAACCCACTGTAATAATCTCTGTTCCCAGTCTGAATTTATACTTGTTCCTCCTCGCCTTCTTCTTCTTCTTCATCTTTGAGATGTTATTTTGCTTTTGGCTTGGGACCCTGCAGTTGGAAGGAGCACAATATATTTAACTTCATTAATATTCATGAATAATTGGCATGCCAAAATCAATCCTATACAAATCTCTTCCCCTGTTGCATGGCATGCTGTGCTGTCATGGAGAATTTCCCTTCCTTATAGCCGTGTTTATTTTTCCATGCCATTTTCGATCTGATAAAACCACTCAATGAGCACCATATCCTGAAAAAAAAAAAGGTCCCGCTTTCATGACCCGACTCCCTGTTTTGGCTTTTAATGTGTCACACAGTGTATGATCAGGCCACAAAGATGCTGACACAGCTTTTGCATCGCAGACATGATGTGTTTTTGTGTGTGAGTCAGGTTGCAAAGAGGTGACATTTTCTGGAAATTTTCCATTGCAGTGCAGTAGTTATGTATTTTAGAGTAAAGGGCTGCACGGTGGACTGTGTGGTTAGCAGGTCTGGGTTTGAATCTTGTGGAGATGCCCGGAGATAGGACCTTTTTTCCTCTGTAAAATTACAGGATGCAGGGCAATTTTGATACATTTTGTACATTAAATATGTTTTTTGTACATGTATATGTTACATTTGCTGTTACTGTGGTCTCAGCAACTTTGATAATAATCTAGTTTATGTGTGATAAAGCCCATATAAGTATACTGTAGACTTTGAATTAATAAAAAAGTCACAAAATTGAATACACAGGTTAATTATGCACTTTGTGCCATCTAGTGGAAGAACGTTTAATTTTTCCTGCCTGTCAGTACACATCACTGGCATGAATAAGTGAACAGTGGCCGTTTAAGAAGAATTGCATTGTGGGAAGTTGAGTTTATCATTTATTATCCCGCTTGCTGTCTGTCTGCAACTGTATTGTTTTCTACGTTCTGATTGGCTGAAAACTATTGTCAATCAATCTTCTTCGTGTTGCTGCGTGAGTCATCGCTTAGCTTGCTTGCTAGCTAGCTTGTAAATGAATTTTCAGTTCGAAGGAGGTAATATATTCATTCATTCATTCATTTTCTAACGCTTTTTGAGGTAATATATTGATAATTGAAATTTAAACGGAAGTTTTAACTTTTTTTAAGAGTGTTTTAACAAAAGTCAAATGTTAGAAAATGTTATTTCCTGTCTGATAAAAGTGTATAAAGTAAGGGTGCTAGCTTGTAAATGAATTTTCAGTTCGAAGGAGGTAATATTTGCTTGAGTGATTTAATCACCAGGACCTGTAGGTTGATTCTTAACATTTTCACTAAAGTTTTAACTTTTTTTAAGTGTTTTAACAAAAGTCAAATGTTAGAAAATGTTATTTCCTGTCTGATAAATGTGTATAAAGTAAGGGTGCTAGCTTGTAAATGAATTTTCAGTTCGAAGGAGGTAATATATGCTTGACTGATTTAATCACCTGGACCAGGACCAAGTTTTAACTTTTTTTAAGTGTTTCAACAAAAGACAAATGTGAGAAAATGTTATTTCCTGTCTGACAAAAGTGTATAAAGTAAGGGTGCTCCGATTAATCAGCCACCGATCGGCTGATATCAGTGAAAATTCATGGTATCAATATCGGCTGATACTTGCTTTAAAACGGCAATCCCCTTTGAAGCTTACCACCTTGTTTGATGATCCTTGAATGCATAATGCAATGAAATAATAACAATTTACTTGCTTCTTTGCTCACCTGTGCAAAACCAGGACCTGGTACTTGATAGGTTTGACCTGCAAGGCTGCATCTTCCTCACCACCCGGGTGGTTCAGACAGCTGCGAGTCAGGCATTGAGCATTGAAGAGCACCCTCGGGACACGTGAAGCCACACGGGACTCTCTGGAGGAAAGAAAAAGATGAAACGGTGTGTAATTGTGTGATTATTAGGTTCTAGAAGACATTAACGTTGCTGTACCTGTAAGTCCAGGGCGACAGAGATATATTGGCAATGTCTGGTACAGAAATAGGAACCATCTGGCGCAGAACAGGCTCCAACACCACCCTTAGGGTCATTCCGTTGAGACCAGTTCTGTGGTCCATTTTGGCTTGGACCACTGGGTTTATCCTACCCGCGGTGAAGCCCAACACCAACATAACTCCCAATACCTTTCATAGGAGACAAGACTTAATAACATTTCATTAAAAACAAATACAAGCGCCTTGACTCACCGCATACATGATGGCAACGTCCAACAGCAACACCTGACAGTGTTTATGCAGTCTGTGGTCCCACCGGCTTTTTTTTTTTTTTTTTTTTAAATAGATAAAAAAAAAAACAATTTCATACTTCACCCACACACTGACAACACGCTTGCATGGTTCTCGTTATGAATCATCACAACTACTTCAAAGATGGCTTCTTATGCGTGTGCATCTTAGAGAGAGGAAGCTGTCAAATGGGACACGCCATCGGCATGGTTTGCTCTGCAGTCAAATGAAGTTAAGATGAGATAATGGTTTAATTTCATTTGAACGTGCATTAGATTACAATTGAATGCATCACATAATCAGTTCACAGTTCCACATGTCCAAAAGGAGTAGGAAGAAGCAAAGCTTATTAAATCCTACCCCTCCATCTGGTACTTTTACAATCAGTAACTGTTACATTTGTTCACTTCCTGCTTTTCTGTTATAATTTATATATTTTTTTTATTTTAGTTTTATTTTATTTTTTACACATACCGAAGTACAAGGTGATATGACTATATAATGACATAATGGGTACCATAGTAAGTGTCAATATAGTGATATATATAGCACATCATGACTGGTTCAAGACTCTTCATCCTATTTAGCAAACATCAACTGCTTGTATTGTTTCTTGAATTGGCTCATCGTTGTGCATTGTTTGATTTCCTTACTCGATCCGTTCCATAGTTTGATTCCACATACTGAAATGCTATGGCTTTTTAACATTTAACGTGCCTGATTGGCATTGGACACATAAATTACCAAACTTAATATGTAAATAAAATAAAACATTTAAAGTATAACTAAAATAATACTAATAAAATAAATATAAGATTATATTATGCATGGATTTTTAAAGCCTGGTAAAATTATTGTTTATATATATATATTTTTTTCAATATAGAGAAAAATGTCCTCGTGTCCAAATTAGAGCAGTCTGATAGAACCCTTGACAGCTTTGCTAACGTAGCTAATGTAGTTTCATACTCTAGTTATTCATTCATTTTCTACCCTTTATCCTCACAAGGGTCGCGGCGGGTGCTGGAGCCTATCCCAGCTTTCTTCAGGCGAGAGGCGGGGTACACCCTGGACTGGTCGCCAGCCAATCACAGGGCACATATAGACAAACTACTTTAGTTATTTTTCCAGTAAATGAAAAAAAAAGCTATTATTTTCTTACATGCTAAAGAGACATTATTTCATTTCAGAGATTTTGATAGATTATTTTAGCACCAAGTTACATAAATATATCACAATAGCTAGTTACTTTTCCTGTTCTTGATAAACACACACTAACTACTTTCGTTCTATGAAGTCATTTCTTTTTTCAACTTTCAACTCAAAAAGGTGAACGCCGCTATGACTCATCCGCGGATGTCTAACTTCAGGACGTTGCTTAGTGGATGATGCATGATCTTTTCCGGCCCGATGAGGGCCACAGATAAGCGCATGAAAGAGCTGTAGGGGTGTACTGTGTAGGAGTGTTGAGGTGGGTCAACATCTCGCCATCTACCATATCGGCACGCCGTTTCTAGACACAACTGGTTGAGGCAGAGAGCCGCCCCATGGCGAGTCTTGGTTATGTTCCAGGTTCCCTGTGCTTGCTCATGAAGGGATTGAGTTGGTTTGAATGGAATGATACAATAATTTAATGAAATATTTGATAATTATGGGCCAGAAAAACAATATCGGTGTCAGAATTTTTCCCAATCATGAAAATGTGTTCGCATTTTTTAATAATTTAAGTGATTTTTCATCCAAACTTCCTAAACTATTGACACAGTCTACTCTTGAAGAATCTCTTCTCCCCGCAGATCTCCTTGTAACAACATGTAATCTTCCAACATCCAACAAAAGCGGGTGCTTTTTCCTTCAGATTGTGCAGGGGCGTCAAATGGCAGGTGGGACATCCCTCAAGACTGAATCATCTCGTCCGTGTGGCTACACAAAGAACATCTCCCAGAGGTAATAACTCTTTTGGACCATCCTGTGTGGTACCCTGACCTAAATCCAATTGAGAACATTTGGGGATGGATAGCACAGTTTATCAAATTGGACATTTTGATCAAGATTATACATCGACTTCTCGCCCAAGTTTACTATAGTATTTTATTTAAGAAAACAAGTATAACTATTTCAATCTGCATCCATTAATCTATTTACAGAGCCTAATTTTGAAATCTGTATATGATATTACTACAAAATACTGTAACATTGATATCACCTTTTCAATTGAGAGAATGACTATTAGTAAACAATGTAATTCCAAATGATTGTGATTTATGAACCATAAATGAATGAAAATGATATAAATGTACATGTAATTTATTTTATCAAGTCCACGAAATAGCTTATTAAATGAGGAAGATGATGTCATCAGCCACCATGACCTGGTTGTCGTCCTGCATCCGGGTCAAAGCGGCCCGGACTTCCGTCTCGGTGAAGCGCAATTGACGTTCCTTGTTGACGCCGTCCATCAGCGCCTGCATCTTTACGGACTGAGCGTGAGCGGACTGGAACACGGCGAACAGGGACGACTTGAACTCCTTCAATCTAAATTTAAAAAAATAATAATTAAACCACAGTTTGACTTTTTTGCTGCTACTTTATGACATGCATGTAGGCTGCCTACCTTTCAGCAGAGAGCTCGGAGTCTTCAGTCTGTGAGGTGACGTCCATTTCTTCCTCCGCAGCCTGCTGGGCCTTGGCTCTTTTGGCTGTGGTAGTTTGAACTAAAGAGCATAACCACAATGTCAGACTTGGGAATAAAGCCGGTGAGTAATTCAATAAATGATACTGATGCATTTAAAAATTGTGGTCGCACTATCCACATATCATGTGACGCAAAAATGGAAACTCTCCTGAAGAAAACTTACTATCAGGGACATCCTGCTCTTCACTGAAGTCGTATGGACTATAGGGCTCGCTGTCCTGAGACCCACGGCGCCCCCTTCAGGACACAAAAGGTAATGTTAGTGGCTGCTCAGAATATCCTAAACCAAAATGGCATCTGTAGGGTTGATTATGTAGGTCATTTGGACATTCTGCTATGTTTATCAGGTTGGATTTCACCAAAAGCTTCTAAAATATACTTTTTAAAATGGTAAACTCAGATATTCCACAGCAAAATGCTGCATGCTGGATTGAATATGCTCCTTATTTTTACATTCTGCTATGTGTACCAGCCCAGATTTCACCAAAAGCTTCTAAAATATACTTTTAAAGGATAAATTCAGATATTCCACAGCAAAATGCTGCCTGCTTGGTTGAATATGCGCCTTATTTTTACATTTTGCCATGTTTACCAGCCTAGATTTCACCAAAAGCTTCTAAAATATACTTTTTAAAGGATAAACTCAGATATTCCACAGCAAAATGCTGCTTGCTTGGTTGAATATGCGCCTTATTTTTACATTTTGCCATGTTTACCAGCCCAGATTTCACCAAAAGCCTCCAAAATATACTATACTTTTTGAAAGGGCAGTTTTCCTGACAGAACTTTAATTTTCCACGCTGCCTACTGGCTTAAATACATAGTTTATTATTATATTCTGCTATATTTACCATCTTAGATTTCACCAAAAGCTTGTAAAATATACTTTGTAAAGGGTATCGCAGATATTCCACACCAAAATGCTGCCTGCTGGGTTGAATATGTTATTTATTTATTTTTTACATTCTGCCATTTTTACCAGTTGAGATTTCACCAAAAGCATCTAAAATATACTTTAAAAAGGCTAGCGTTGCATCTCAAATATTCCAAACCAAAATGCAATCTGCTGAGCTAAATGCATGTTTATTTTTAAGCTATGTGTACCAGCACAGATTTCACCAAAAGCCTCTAAAATATACTACACTTTTTTTAAAAAGGGCAGTTTTCCTGGTAGAACGTGAATATTGCAAACCAGAAGACTGTCTGCTGGCTTAAATACATACTTCATACTTATATTCTGTTATATTTACCATCTTAGATTTCTCCAAAAGCTTCTAAAATATACTTCAAGGGTAGCTTTCGTGTCATACCTCAAATATTCCAAACCAGAATGCTGTCTGCTGGTTTGAATACATAGTTTATTCTTATATTCTGCTATATTTACTAGCTTAGACTTCACCAAAAGCTTCTAAAATATACTTTAAGGGCACCTTTCGTGTCATAACTCAAATATTTCAAACCAAAATGTGGTCTGCTGGATTGAATATGTACATTTTAAATCAAATTCAGGAAGCTACTGTATGCACCTCTTCCGCTGAGGTTTTTGTGACTGCTGGGTAGACGCCTCTTCTTCCTCTTCCTCATCCGACCCGGACTCCCGCTCCTTTCTGGAACGTTTCTTCTCTTTCTCCAGAACCTGCATGACAACAAAATGTTTGCCGCCCATTTCTCAAACCCACCAACTCGCCAACCCCCCCAACCAGACAGCACGTACCTTCTTGAAGTAGGCAAACTGGACCAGCTCCACCGCTACCTCCGAGTCCTCCAGTTCTACAGCTTTGCTCATTCGGGCCTTGGCGTGAGCCGTGGATAGACGGATCATGGTCTCGAGCGTACGGGCCGTCACCGGAGAGGTCTGAGAAAAAAAAGAAGTTCAAAACGAATGACTGAGCTCAACATGTAAACAAAAAAAAAAAGATACACGTGCTGACCCGGGCAATGTCAGCACCAAGCTGCTCCTGACTCCTCAGCCTGGAGTACTCCTCTGCGATGTGATTGGCTGCCTCCTCGGTCAACACCGGCGTCACCCCCTTGGCGATGTGAATGTACTTCCTCATGAACTCTTTGCTCACGATCTTCTCCCTGAAACATCAACACATCAAAAACTTCTGGACTACTTAAATTCCTTCAGTAATTCAATATACATTTAAAAAAGGGACCTACTATGCAAATTTGTTGACTCCTATAGAGCAGCCACACACAATAACCCACTCAGAAACCTTCAGAATCCTCCAGAATCTGCACCTATTCCAGCTGTATTTCCTCGGAAATACAGACCAAAACAGTCTGTATTGACTCCACCCACGGCCCTCCTCCAGGTACGCCCACTCCACTGTGATTGGTCACACTTCCAAGTGTGCTTAGAAGCTACTGGCAGCAGACCTCCGATTTACCGCGTATGAACTCAAAGAATAGGAATCGCTGGTGCACCTCCAACCTCGCCTGCCCCCCCTTAGGAGGAGCACTCATTGTCGGACACACTTTGTCAGAAGCACCGCTAATGCCGTGGAGCTCAGAAACCGGACTTTTTCCCTTTTCACCTCTTTTTCTTGCTTCCGTGCAGCAGGTTGTTGTGTTTCTCGTAGACCTGCAGCTCTTCGTCTTCCTTTGCCACCACGTCAGGGTCGTCTGTCGCTAGGATGTCCACCGAGCCGCCCAGAGCCATGGCTACAGCAATCATGACAAAATAAATTGTATGTTTGTCAAGCGGACATGTTAGTAAGACGAGGAGGAGGAGGAGATGCGCAGTACCTTCACCCTCCTGCTCGCGAGGGTCACGGTAGCGGTGCATCCTGAGGACGTGATCCGAAATCTCCCGATCCTGCTCCGGGTCCATCTGATCCAGCACGATGAAGAGGAGGTCGAAACGTGACAAGAGGGAGTCCTGTAGCCCGATGTTCTCCATGGGGGTTTTGTACTGGTCGTACTGCAAAGGAGGAAAAATTTGAGCGCTGTCCCTTTAAGATGGCGCTGAGGTCTTCCTCCCGAGACTCACCCTGCCGTAGACAGGATTGGCGGCCGCCAGCACGGAGCAGCGAGCATTGAGACGGGCGTGGATGCCGGCTTTGGCGATGGTGACTCGGCCTTGCTCCATCACCTCGTGGATAGCGGTGCGGTCCATGTCGGACATCTTGTCGAATTCATCGATGCACACCACGCCGCGGTCTGCCAACACCATGGCGCCGGCCTCCAGGCGACGCTCCCCTTCGGTTACAGGGGAATATTCATCAATATCAGTGCTGTTCGATTCCCATTTATTTACATTACATTAGGACCGCCACAGATACATCTGAGGCGACCTGTTCACTCTCTCACAAAACATAATTGCTGTTTTATACCATGGTCAATTATGCAAATTAGCAACCCAACACCACAGATAGATTACAGTTCTGTATGAATACAATTGGACAGACATGCAAGTGAAGCCTGTGGATGCACACATACCCGTTTCCTGGTCAGTAGTAACTGCGGCGGTCAAACCCACTCCAGAGGAGCCCCGCCCGGTGGTGGGGATGGCTCGGGGTGCAGTGTGGAGAACGTAACGTAAAAGCTGGGACTTGGCAACCGAGGGATCCCCTGGAAGAGACAAACCATAGTAATACACTAAAGATGCTTCACATTACGGACACTTCAGTGGGACTAGTTCCCGTACCAATGAGAAGGATGTTTATGTCTCCTCGTATGCGTGAGCCGTTTTCCAGCACCTTCTCCACCCCACCAAGTAGCATGCAGAGGATGGCCTTCTTGATGTACTCATGGCCATGGATGCTGGGGGCCAGCGAGCGAGACAGCTGGTCAAAAACATTCTGGATGAAAGCGAAAAAAGATGCAAGTCATTCATTTCTTACTGCTTGGATTTTTAGCTACAGTAAAGACGTACATGGCGACTGCGACTGAAGCTTCTAATTTTGCTGATGTCATCTGCAGAGAAGGACGGAGACACTTCCTTGCTCATCTGTTTGACGTGACACGCTATCATGATGGTCCTGAGGGGGGGAGAAGATTGCAAAGTATTCAATTAATGCTTCATTTTAAATGAACGAGCCGTGTGGCAAATAGACTTTTTTTTTTGCCCGAGCTGCACCACTCAAGAATGCAAACGAGTCACTTGTTCGGTTCATAGGTTTTGCTGACTCATCAGTGGACAAAGGCTCCAGTTTCAGCAACCTATCTGATGCTCGACGAAGACTCGAGTTTCATTGCCTACCGGGTGTTCGACAAAGACTCGAGTACAGTTGATTCACGCGTGGTCAAAAAAAAAAAACTCCAGAAAGAGTCAAGAAACAAAAAACTCCAGAAAGAGTCAAGTATAGCTGATTCACGCGTGGTCAAAAAAAAAAAAACCAAAAAACTCCAGTTTCACTGAGTGTTAAACACTTGATTTTCACTGACTCACTGGTACACAAGAAAGAGTCAAGTATAGACGATTCACGCAAGGTAAAAAAAAAAAAAAAAAACTCCAGAAAGAGTCAAGTATAGCTGATTCACGTGTGGTCAAAAAAATGAAACAAAAAACTCCAGAAAGAGTCAAGTATAGCTGATTCACGTGTGGTCAAAAAAAATGAAACAAAAAACTCCAGAAAGAGTCAAAAAACAAAAAACTCCAGAAAGAGTCAAGTATAGCTGATTCACGCGTGGTCAAAAAAATGAAACAAAAAACTCCAGAAAGAGTCAAAAAACAAAAAACTCCAGAAAGAGTCAAGTATAGCTGATTCACGCGTGGTCAAAAAAATGAAACAAAAAACTCCAGAAAGAGTCAAAAAACAAAAAACTCCAGAAAGAGTCAAGTATAGCTGATTCACGCGTGGTCAAAAAAATGAAACAAAAAACTCCAGAAAGAGTCAAGTACAGCTGATTCACGTGTGGTCAAAAAAATGAAACAAAAAACTCCAGAAAGAGTCAAGTATAGCTGATTCACGTGTGGTCAAAAAAATGAAACAAAAAACTCCAGAAAGAGTCAAAAAACAAAAAACTCCAGAAAGAGTCAAGTATAGCTGATTCACGCGTGGTGAAAAAAATGAAACAAAAAACTCCAGAAAGAGTCAAAAAACAAAAAACTCCAGAAAGAGTCAAGTATAGCTGATTCACGTGTGGTCAAAAAAAATGAAACAAAAAACTCCAGAAAGAGTCAAAAAACAAAAAACTCCAGAAAGAGTCAAGTATAGCTGATTCACGCGTGGTCAAAAAAATGAAACAAAAAACTCCAGAAAGAGTCAAAAAACAAAAAACTCCAGAAAGAGTCAAGTATAGCTGATTCACGCGTGGTGAAAAAAATGAAACAAAAAACTCCAGAAAGAGTCAAAAAACAAAAAACTCCAGAAAGAGTCAAGTATAGCTGATTCACGCGTGGTCAAAAAAATGAAACAAAAAACTCCAGAAAGAGTCAAAAAACAAAAAACTCCAGAAAGAGTCAAGTATAGCTGATTCACGCGTGGTCAAAAAAAATGAAACAAAAAACTCCAGAAAGAGTCAAAAAACAAAAAACTCCAGAAAGAGTCAAGTATAGCTGATTCGTGGTTAAAAAAAAAAACAACAACAACTCCAGTTTCACTGACTCGGTTGTGTTAAACACTTGATTTTCACTGACTCACTGGTACACAAGAAAGAGTCAAGTCTGACTGACCCTCCAGTGTTCGACAACGACTCAAGTTTCACTGACTCACAGGTGCTCAGTGACTCGATTTTCACTGACTCACTGGTACACAACAAGGACTCAACTAAACAGACCCTCCAATGCTCGACGAAGACTCGAGTTTCACTGACCCACCCCCAGTGCTCAACTTAAGAATCACGGGTGTGTAATGAAGACTTAGTTTTCACCGACTCACGGGTACTCGACAAAAAGACTAAAGTCTCACTGACACACAGATGTGCAAAGATTTGGTTTTCACCGACTCACGGGTACTTGAAGAATTGGAATTGGTTGAAGAATTGGTTCTCACTGACTCCTCTCCCACTTTTGCCAAAGACGAGGGATGAGTGACTTGAGTGAATCAAGTACCCGATTCACTTCAGTGAGTGACTCAAGAACTACATAAGAACTAGTTTGTCAGCATGTCACCATGACTTTGTACAGCCTATGTATTATTTATTATTATTATTATTATTATGTAATCAATCAATGAGTAAAAACATAATTTTTTTGTGTTTTTTTCTAGAAAGCCCACATGGTTACGGTGCTTCATCCAGTTTCACCTGAACGTTCCGGACGTGAAGCCGCCCTTTTTCCCAGGTAGGCAGCGATATGTCCCCACCACCTGGACCCTGTCCCCTGGTTTGACCACATCCACCAGGTCGTTGTCCAGAATGATATCCACAGAACGAGGCAGCTGGCCTGCGGGAGCTTTTTCTGGCATCTCCTGCACCGTGATGGTCTGATGGTCCTTGTAGACCGACAGACCGAACTCCGTCTCGAGAGGGTTGTTTTCCTCGTCCTTGTTAGAAAGAACCAAAAGGGGGAGGAGCTTAGGTGTTGCATGTCCAAAAGGCAAGGTAATATATCTAGATGTTACCTTGGTAGGGTAGATGGCACTTGAAGGGAAAGCATCTAAAGATGTCATGTCTGTATATTTCCTCTCCATGGTCTTATTGGTAGCGGGGCAGAAGTGGACGCTGCGGACCACTTTGGGACGCACAAGAGAACCTGAGAGAAATCAAGATGGTTTTAGAATTTAAAAAACGTGTAAAATCTTACATTTTAAGCAGTAAAAATTCACATTTGGTGATGATGCCCTCCACGCAGACCATGCTGCCCAGCAGCCGTGAGGTCAGGGTCCTGGGGCTAACGTGCTTGGAGCCAAAGCTCCCCTCCAGGCCGATGTTGAACTCCTCATACTGCTTGGCGTAGGTGGCGTCCACCGTGGCCACCAGGTCCTTCAGCGCCATCTGGAAGGCCATCAGCTCCTCAAAAGCATTGCTCATTAACCTGGGGGAGAACATGGAACACCAAGCTAGCCGCCATTTTAGCATCAACGCGATATGAACAATATTGGGAGGTTCTATGCTCCAACTACAAAAATATTTCATTCATAATTATTCAATAATCATAAGATAAGATATGCCTTTATTCGTCCCTCAGTGGGGAAATTTGCAAATAAACAAATACATGGCCCCCGGGCCAGACTTTGGACACCCTTAAACTAATGTAAGCTCCACTGCTGGTGATGCAACACCCAACAAAAACATAACAAAAGCATAACAGGAAATATATGCTTACTTTGCAGCTCGGGTTTCGTTCTTTCTCCGCAGATCGTTAATGTTGACGACGAGGCGAGATTTGTTCTCGCCGATCATGTCACGAACTTTGCTCTGGTAAATCCCCTGGTCATGCTTAAAGAAAACACACTTCCGGTTACGGTTTGTAGAAGGTTATACGTTAAACAATGCTTCCACTAAACCACATGTGTCTCGAGACCACCATAATAATGTACGAAGCTCTGTTTCAAACTTACATCATCATCCAAGAAATCCAGATAATCCCTCTGGGCTTCCCTCATCTCCCGGTCGTCCACAACATCGGTAGCCATTGTTGTATGATTTCCGTGTCAAAGTCGAATACTTGTTTTTAAATCGCTTACAGTTCGCATACAATGTGCAGCCTTTCCCGGGTCTACCCGCACAATGAAGACTTTTCGCGCCAGTGCGTCTGTCGCACAAGTAAAACGTAAAACGCGATTGGTCGAAGCGTTTCCGCATTGAGCGCGTAAACATACGGAGCTGACCAATAACGTCCCAGTGTTTGTTCATGTGACCTAGCCAAGCAAAGAACACCCGCGAAAACAAACCCGGAAGAGAAGCACGACAAGGAAAAAAGGCGGAAGAAGTACAATAATGTAATATATTATAAACGTCACGTTGGAAGACTTACTTTTACATTTAGAACATACAGGTATGATTCTATATGTTTTAATCGTTTCGTATCTGTGTTGCTGAATTAAAAACAAAAACATTTTTGCAATACACGGAACTTGACAATAGATGGAGCTACGCATCACATGCAAGTGAACGCAACTGCCATCACTTGAAATTATTTAGAAAAAAAACAATATCAACCATGTATCAATATGTATAACACAACAAAACAAAAACAGAACCAATCTCCAAAGACTTTATTATTGAGTTTGTTTGTCTTCTTCATTTATTTTAATATGTATTTGACTGTTGTTTGTCAAAAATATATGTATCAATAATGTATAAAAAAATATATAAACAACCATAAAGATGATATTTGTTAAATTAACAGTACAATTGAAAAGTATCGACCCAATATTGATACTACATTGGTATCAAACCATCGTTATTTGTCTCGAGCTACTACCTTTTTACGGTTGATATGTTGATATGGTATTAAAATAATTGAAATCCAAATCAATCCAAATTCAATCCAAATAAAAATTATAATATAATCCGCTCCTGGAGGGTTTTAAATGTTTTGGGGGCGTTTCTGTCCACTTTAACTCCGCCCTCATTTATTCTCACAACTTCCAGGTCAGCTGCGCTTTTTTTTTTTTTTTTTTAAATAATCCCTTTTACGAGTTCTCCAGCTTCCCAAACAAACTATGTTGCAATGATCCCAGGCTGTGGGGCTTCTCCAAGTGTAGTTTATTGATTTATTTCTTGTTTTTTTTTGCAGAAACTGGAGGAGGACAACCGGCGTTGAGTCGACACAAGCAGGTGAGCGGTGCACGTTTTACTGAATCATATACCACATGATGTTGGATTGCTTTAAAAGTAGCATTGAACAGCTTTTTTTTATGCAAGTTGCATGCTGTGCATTTACACTAAGTGAACAAGTGACAATTCAAAACATGAACTGAGCTCTGCAGAGTTTTATTAGATGCATTATGGCTTTGTGTTTATGACACAGGGGGATTGAAACTGTGTCCTCAGATGGGTGTGGGTCTGTTTTGTTGTTTCCATAGGTACACATTCCCCTTGCTTTCACATTGCTCTGTGCATATACATGAAGGCAAGGTGATGGTTACAGGTTTGACTGCATATCTTAGTCCTTTCAGTAGTGAATGGTAAAGGAATGTCAGCGCTTTTCATGTTGGTTATTGTTGGGGGGGGAAAAGTGAGGGGGAGAAAAAGCTCATAAGAACATTCTTTTGTGTATCTGAGCTTTATGTCACATGCGTCTGGCTCGCTGACAGGGCTTTTTTTTTCGCTAGTTTAATCTGCCTCATAATCATTTCTTTGTCAAATGAAAAGTGGTGAAAAAACGGTGAAATGTTCCATACTGTTTGCCGTTTACGGGTGACCCGACCTTTGCCAGTGACAGACGCATACAGAAAAAGGAAAGGATGCGTGTACATTTTGTGCATTAAAGACGCGAAACCATTCCACTATTTTATTTTATTTTATTTTATTTTATTTTATTTTATTTTATTTTATTTTATTTTATTTTATTTTATTTTATTTTATTTTACACTTTTGTATTCATGTTTTAACAATGTGTTAAATTTATTTTTAATGTATTTTTAAAAATTCCTTGAGTAACAAAAAAACTATGAATAAATTTAACAATAAGGTATCGATGATCAAATTTGTGTGATAGCTGAAATATTTTATTTTTGTATTCATGTTTTGATAATTTAAAAAAAATATATTTTTAATGTATTTTTTTATTCCTTGAGTAACAAAAAACTATGAATAAATTTAACAATATGGTATCCATGTTGAAATAAATTAGTGTAATCGCTGAAATTATTTTATTTTATTATTTATTTTTGTATTCATGTATTAATAATTTAAAAAAATTGTGTTTAACGTGTTTTTTATTCCTTGAGTAACAAAATTATTTTATTTTATTATTTTATTATTTCTTTTTGTATTAATGTTTTAATCATTTTTAACAAATATATTTTTAATGTATTTTTTTATTCCTTGAGTTACAAAAAAAAAGAATAAATTTAACAGTATGGTATCTATGATGAAACAAATTAGTGTAATAGCTGAATTTATTTTATTTTATTTTATTTATTTTGTATTCATGTTTTAATAACTTTTAAAATGTATTTTTTTATTTCTTGAGTAACAAAAAAACTATGAATAAATTTAACAATATGTTATCCATGATGAAGCAAATTAGGCAAATTAGCGTAATAGCTGAAAATATTTTATTTTAAATATACAAATATATACAAATATATCTGGAGCCTTAAAGGATGTAGAGTCTGGGTGAAACCGGGCCACACTGCAAAAAAAAAAAAAAAAAACAAATATCACCAGACAGTTCGGATTGGATGAGTCTTAAAGTCTGTGATGGTCCGGAATTCAACAGGTAAGACGTTCCAACACCTGGGACCAGCTATAAAAAAGGACCGGTCACCCCACTCTTTGGACTAAGGGACCTTAAAGAGCTGCTCTCCTGGGGGCGATGAATGTTTACAAGCTCACATAGATAACATGCCGCAGTAGCATGGAAGCTAAAGTTTAAAATCTGAACTGTCCCTCTGTCTTCAAGTATTTTGTACACACTTGAGCAGTTTTTGCCAATGATTTGTTGTTATTTCCCCCCCCCCACAGTGTCGCCCGTATTGCCCAGTCCAGTGTGCTCCATCCCCAATCACCCGGTGATGTCGGGAGACCTTCTACAGAGGCTCAGCACCTTCATTCCGAACGTGAAGCACCTCCAGCTTTCCGACATCGTAGTGCCTTCCTTCCCGCTGCCCAGGTCCACCGTCTCCTCCTCTCAAGTCCCCGTCCTGTTCCGGGAGCCTTACATTCTAACGGGCTACCGTCCCGTTCGGCAAAAATGGCAATGCTACCTCCTTAGCCTCTTCCAGAAGCACAATGAATCCCTTAATGTGTGGACTCACTTACTGGCAGTTCCTGTGTTGCTGCTTCTCTGGTGGGCTAACGTAAGCACCCTGGGGTACACCTTGGATGTAGCTTCCCTGCCTTTACTCCTCTTCTTGGCGTCTTCGTTGACATATTTGTTCCTCAGCGTGGCAGCACACCTCTTTCAGTCGCACTCCGAGCAAGCACACTATTTCTTCTTCTTCATGGACTATGTAGGCGTGGCTGTGTATCAGTACGGATGTTGCATCGGACATTATTTCTACACATCGGAACCGGCATGGAGGGATAGTTTTTTGGGATCCGTTTTCTTACCCGGAGCCGCGTTCTTCGCTTGGCTTACTTGCGCTTGCTGCTGTTTCGCTAAATCCAGATTCCAGCGACCGTATCCTTTGGGTCGTAAAGTGTGCCAGCTCATTCCTACTTCGCTAGCATATTTACTGGACGTGAGCCCCGTGGTGCATAGGTTGGTCACCGCATCCTGGGCGGAGGATCCGTCGTTGCCTTTCCATGCGCTCCAGGTTGCTTCTTTCCTCCTCTGTGCTGTTTTCTTCTCCTGTCCGATCCCAGAGCGGTTCTTCCCAGGACGGTGTGATTTTGTCGGGCAAGGACATCAAATCTTCCACTTGTTTTTGTCCCTGTGTACGTTATTTCAACTGGAGGCTCTGTTCCGGGATTATATCAGGCGGAGGGATACAGTGGAGGAGATATTTGGTGAGAGGCAGCTGTGGTGGGCGAGCGTATCCTTCCCTGTCCTGCTTTTTTTTTGCCTTTTGACCGCACTTGTCACCATGAAGCACAAACACAAACATCTCCAGGGTCAAAAAGAAAAAAAATGACTAAGGTCGTAATTTCATTATTATGAATAACCGGCGGGAGGAGAAACCTCATTCATGATGTGATATGCTTTTTGCCTTTTGACCGCACTTGTCACCATGAAGCACAAACACAAACAGGGTCAAAAAGAAAAAAATAACTAAGGTCGTAATTTCATTATTATGAATAACCGGCGGGAGGAGAAACCTCATTCATGATGTGATATGCTTTTTGCCTTTTGACCGTACTTGTCACCATGAAGTACAAACACAAACAGGGTCAAAAAGAAAAAAAAGACTAAGGTCGTAAATTCATTATTATGAATAACCGGCGGGAGGAGAAACCTCATTCATGATGTGATATGCTTTTTGCCTTTTGACCGCACTTGTCACAATGAAGCACAAACACAAACCGGGTCAAAAAGAAAAAAATGACTAAGGTCGTAAATTCATTATTATGAATAACCGGCGGGAGGAGAAACCTCATTCATGATGTGATATGCTTTTTGCCTTTTGACCGCACTTGTCACCATGAAGCACAAACACAAACAGGGTCAAAAAGAAAAAAATAACTAAGGTCGTAATTTCATTATTATGAATAACCGGCGGGAGGAGAAACCTCATTCATGATGTGATATGCTTTTTGCCTTTTGACCGTACTTGTCACCATGAAGTACAAACACAAACAGGGTCAAAAAGAAAAAAAAGACTAAGGTCGTAAATTCATTATTATGAATAACCGGCGGGAGGAGAAACCTCATTCATGATGTGATATGCTTTTTGCCTTTTGACCGCACTTGTCACAATGAAGCACAAACACAAACCGGGTCAAAAAGAAAAAAATGACTAAGGTCGTAAATTCATTATTATGAATAACCGGCGGGAGGAGAAACCTCATTCATGATGTGATATGCTTTTTGCCTTTTGACCGCACTTGTCACCATGAAGCACAAACACAAACACCTCCAGGGTCAAAAAGAAAAAAAATGACTAAGGTCGTAAATTACCGGTGGGAGGAGAAACCTCATTCATTATGTGATATGTCTGTGTTGAACATTATCCAATGTGTCAGCATCATTCTGATTTCAAGCACACAGCTTCAAATCTTCTTAAAATTGTCCATTGTGAATGTGTGAATGTATAGAATGAGAAACGCCAAAATAGTGTGGAAAAAACAGCAATGAAATGCGGCCATATTTATGTGTTTTTTGTTTGTAATGTAAAGAATTGCAACACTGGTAGAAGATGAAACTATTTAACGCATTATACTCGGTAAAGATGCTCACATAACAACCATTGACTGTTTGTTTATGTATCTGTGTTGAAATAAAAACAAATGCATTGCATTAGGTTATGTCAATTGAAAGCAAATAATTGCCTTTAAATGCGCAGGGCACACTGGACTGCTCATCAGACGCCACACACAGTGTGCATCACCACGGGGACCACCTTGCGGGTCAATTGTAATCTATTCCTGTGGCATGACTAGGAGTACAAAATAAAGTGACAATGATATTAAACACAGCAGCGGGCTAATCCTGGCATTGTGCTTGTGGTTTTAGATCACGACAAGAATAAAGTTGAAAATCATTCATGGGCGGTTTCTAGGGTACAGGGCCAATTAATACTGGAGTATGTGATACTTATAGGTTATCACATGGTTTGTCTGGTATCAGGCCTGGTATCATGCCCCCAAGTGTCAGTATCAGCACTGATACTTAAATACCATCCTTAAATGGCCATCCTTAAAGGGCCAGCCAGAGCTAGCCTTAAAGCTCCAGCCTTAAGGGGCCAGCCTTAAAGGGCCAGCCTTAAAGGGCCAGCCTTAAAGGGCCAGCCTTAAACCTATAATTATCACATGGTTTGTCTGGTATCAGGCCAGGTATCATGCCCCAAGTGTCAGTATCAGCACTGATACTTAAATACCATCCTTAAAGGGCCAGCCTTAAAGGGCCAGCCAGAGCTAGCCTTAAAGCTCCAGCCTTAAAGGGCCAGCCTTAAAGGGGCAGCCTTAAAGGGCCAGCCTTAAGGGGCCAGCCTTAAGGGGCCAGCCTTAAGGGGCCAGCCTTAAGGGGCCAGTCTTAAACCTATAATTATCACATGGTTTGTCTGGTATCAGGCCAGGTATCATGCCCCAAGTGTCAGTATCAGCACTGATACTTAAATACCATCCTTAAAGCGCCAGCCTTAAAGCGCCAGCCTTAAAGGGCCAGCCTTAAAGGGCCAGCCTTAAGGGGCCAGCCTTAAATCTATAATTATCACATGGTTTGTCTGGTATCAGGCCAGGTATCATGCCCCCCAGTGTCCTGACACTTGGGGGCATGATACCTGGCCTGATACCAGACCTGATACCTGATACCAGACAAACCATGTGATAACCTATAAGTACTAAGTAGTTGGGGGCATGATACCATGTGATAATTATAGGTTATCACATGGTTTGTCTGGTATCAGGCCAGGTATCATGCCCCAAGTGTCAGTATCAGCACTGATACTTAAATGGCCATCCTTAAATGGCCATCCTTAAAGGGCCAGCCTTCAAGGGCCAGCCTTAAAGGGCCAGCCAGAGCTAGCCTTAAAGCTCCAGCCTTAAAGGGCCAGCCTTAAAGGGCCAGCCTTATGGGGCCAGCCTTAAAGGGCCAGCCTTAAAGGGCCAGCCTTAAACCTATAATTATCACATGGTTTGTCTGGTATCAGGCCTGGTATCATGCCCCCAAGTGTCAGTATCAGCACTGATACTTAAATACCATCCTTAAAGGGCCAGCCAGAGCTAGCCTTAAAGCTCCAGCCTTAAAGGGCCAACCTTAAAGGGCCAGCCTTATGGGGCCAGCCTTATGGGGCCAGCCTTAAAGGGCCAGCCTTAAAGGGCCAGCCTTATGGGGCCAGCCTTAAAGGGCCAGCCTTAAGGGGCCAGCCTTAAACCTATAATTATCACATGGTTTGTCTGGTATCAGGCCAGGTATCATGCCCCAAGTGTCAGTATCAGCACTGATACTTAAATGGCCATCCTTAAATGGCCATCCTTAAATGGCCATCCTTAAAGGGCCAGCCTTCAAGGGCCAGCCTTAAAGGGCCAGCCAGAGCTAGCCTTAAAGCTCCAGCCTTAAAGGGCCAGCCTTAAAGGGCCAGCCTTAAAGGGCCAGCCTTAAGGGGCCAGCCTTAAACCTATAATTATCACATGGTTTGTCTGGTATCAGGCCAGGTATCATGCCCTCCAAGTGTCAGTATCAGGAGGCATGATACCTGGCCTGATACCAGACAAACCATGTGATAACCTATAAGTACTAAGTAGTAAAAGTGACGTTTTATGAATGAATAAATGTGATTGCACCCATGCAAATTCCATTGCAACAAGACTCCTCGGAATGTACGTGTAGCGTTCCTGGACGTAAAGGGCGTATCTCGGCTTTGCGTCAGCACCTCCTCCGTGCACAACAATCCCTCCTTCAAGCACCTGCCCCGCCGGAGCCCATTATAAAGCAAACCAGGTGAATAACTGGCAGCAGTTGGTGACAGGCAGTGTTGATCAACACAAGCGGCACATAGGGTAAGTTCCATATTCTTTCTTTATTAATTATCAATCGTTCTTAATTTGTGTTTAATCTCCCGACAGCACCACCGCAATGGCTCCAGTCGGGATGGTCGACATGTTGGCTTCTCTTTCATCCGCCGAGGTGGGCGTCATCTCCTTGGTCATTTTCCTCATCCTCAGCATTAGTCTGGTGGCTCTGTGCAACGACTGCCAACGGTGAGTCCGATCATAAACAAAAAAATAATAATTCTGCAATTTCATCCCTGTGTCCTAAAATGCGAGGCATCTCTTTGCCATTCCAGCATCACACACACAAAAAAAAAGACTCGTTAGACTTGATAGGTGGTTTTTTTTCGTGTTAGGGTGTTGCCTTCTTAAAGAGTCAGTAGCAAAGTTGAGAGTTTTAAAGAGCTTCATGTGTAGTAAAAAAAAAAAAAAAGTGCTTAATAGTCACATGTATGCAAATATATGGACGCATATGTACAGCGTTTATGCATTTCTGTGCTTTCCACACCCATCACTGCCAAACATACCAGTCACAGAGGCCTGGTCGGATTCGGGGAATGAAACTATGCTCTTATCTGCTGCTGCTGCTGCTGCTGCTGAGCGCATTCTTCCGCTTGTTTGTCACCCAGAGGAATGAAGCTGGAATGGGACCAGAGTGATAGATAGGAATTATAACTTGTGTGTGTGTTGAATGGGTGCAGACAAAGAACATTGTAGCAAATTGTAGCTGCATTGATTTATATTGACCATTGACAATGAATCAAATAGAATATGTAGCTTTACAGGTCAGGGAACCATATTTGGTCACTTCAACTTTAGTCAAAAAGGTAATAATAACATGTGATTTCTCCCCAACCAATCAGAGATAACAAGACACATTTTGTTAAAGGGTAGTTTTTTAATTTTTTTTAAGGATTAAGTGCCCCAAAATTACATTCAAACTAAAAAGTGTGCCACAAAGCTAGATTTTATTATTGCTATATTTGGAATTGGGGGGGTGAAAATCATAGTAAAATGTTGAAATAATGAGCAATAGCATATGCTAAGGCTTGAATGGGTCTGATGGCTCAATGTGCTTTTTGTGTACAGGTAGTAGAGATGTAATTTCTCTCAAATAATCAGATATTATTTTATTTTTTATTGTTTTTTATTGTTTTATTGTTAATTTTAATTTTAATTTTAATTTTAATTTTAATTTTAATTTTAATTTTAATTTTAATTTTAATTTTAATTTTAATTTTAATTTTAATTTTAATTTTAATTTTGTATTATTATTATTATTATTGTAAATTAGATATTTTATGTTAAAAGTGTCCCAAAAATTCAACTTTATACATACTTTGGGATAAAAATCTGAATAAACGTTGTAAATGGTTGAGAAAAAAAAAAATTTTAATTTTAATTTTAATTTTAATTTTAATTTTAATTTTAATTTTAATTTTAATTTTAATTTTAATTTTAATTTTAATTTTAATTTTAATCTTTGTATTATTAATAGTGTTTGTATTATTATTATTATTATTATTATTATTATTATTATTATTATTATTATTATTATTATTATTATTATTATTATTATTATTATTATTACTATTATTGTAAATTAGATATTTTAAGTTAAAAGTGCCCCAAAAATTCAACTTTATATGTACTTTAGAATAAAAATCTGAATAAATGTTGTAAATGGTTGAGATAAAATAATAATAATAATAATAATATTAATCTAATGGTAGTACAAGCGTGAGTGCCCCAAAACTATATTTTATTATTCATATATTTCCACTCAGAAAAAACAAGGCCCACAGGTAAGGAATCATATTTGGTAGAAAGTAAGCAATCATCAAATAAAGACTAATAAAAATAAAATGCGTAATAGAATTCAACAACACCATAATAATACACCAGTATAATAAAAATAATAGGACGGTGACGCCAACGAAGGGAATGAGCCAACCGGTAAACGCAAATAGACAAGTGAATGCACCTTTGTCCCCGGACACACTGAGTATACACACACATATGTGTCACACCCTCGGTACGAGTCATAACTTTTATATTTCTTGTCATCCACAGGAACTCCGGCAACGCTTACGATGTGAACACAGGAGCCACGGTATGAACTGACTCGTTCTTCTTCTCCCGTGTTTCTGAATTCCATTCATTGCAGCAGCACCCTTTAAACCAACATGCGGCGACTCCGGAGTTGCTTCAAATTTGCCATAAACAATATTTTATACAAAAACATCCAAATACTTAATAAAGTTGGATTTATGAAAATAGATTTGGCGCTACCTGTTTGTTTTCACTCATGAACACATTACATCACAGCTGGTCTGACAGAGAAGAAGAAGATGTAGCAGCATAATGAAAACAAGCATAATGTGTATAAATACTGTTTGGCATGTTTGGAGTCTTTCTATAGATTTCTGTCATCCAAGATGTGTGTTATGATTAATAACTGGAGGGAGGAGCGATTGCATTGGACACATGTGCCTGTGTGAAAACAAGCATATTGTGTATAAACACTGTTTGGCATGTTTGGAGTCTTTCTATAGATTTCTGTCATCCAAGATGTGTGTTATCATTAATAACTGGAGGGAGGAGCGATTGCATTGGACACATGTGCCTGTGCGAAAACAAGCATATTGTGTATAAACACTGTTTGGCATGTTTGGAGTCTTTCTATAGATTTCTGTCATCCAAGATGTGTGTTATCATTAATAACTGGAGGGAGGAGCGATTGCATTGGACACATGTGCCTGTGTGGAAAAAAAGCATATTGTGGATAAACACTGTTTGGCATGTTTGGAGTCTTTCTTTAGATTTCTGTCATGCAAGATGTGTGTTATCATTTATAACTGGAGGGAGGAGCGATTGCATTGGACACATGTGCCTGTGCGAAAACAAGCATATTGTGTATAAACACTGTTTGGCATGTTTGGAGTCTTTCTATAGATTTCTATCATCCAAGATGTGTGTTATCATTAATAACTGGAGGGAGGAGCGATTGCATTGGACACATGTGCTTGTGTGAAAACAAGCATATTGTGTATAAACACTGTTTGGCATGTTTGGAGTCTTTCTTTAGATTTCTGTCATGCAAGATGTGTGTTATCATTTATAACTGGAGGGAGGAGCGATTGCATTGGACACATTTGCCTGTGCGAAAACAAGCATATTGTGTATAAACACTGTTTGGCATGTTTGGAGTCTTTCTATAGATTTCTGTCATCCAAGATGTGTGTTATCATTAATAACTGGCGGGAGGAGCGATTGCATTGGACACATGTGCCTGTGCGAAAACAAGCATATTGTGTATAAACACTGTTTGGCATGTTTGGAGTCTTTCTATAGATTTCTATCATCCAAGATGTGTGTTATGATTAATAACTGGAGGGAGGAGCGATTGCATTGGACACATGCGCCTGTGTAGAAAAAAGCATATTATGTGGATAAAGACTGTTTGGCGTGTTTGGAGTCTTTTTATAGATTTCTATGATCCGAGATGTGTGTTATCATTAATAACTGGAGGGAGGAGCGATTGCATTGGACACATGTGCCTATGTGAAAACAAGCATATTGTGTATAAACACTGTTTGGCATGTTTGGAGTCTTTCTATAGATTTCTATCATCCAAGATGTATGTTATGATTAATAACTGGAGGGAGGAGTGATTGCATTGGACACATGTACCTGTGTGAAAACAAGCATATTGTGTATGTATAAATACTGTTTGGCATGTTTGGAGTCTTCCTTTAGATTTCTATCATCCAAGATGTATGTTATGATTAATAACTGGAGGGTGGAGCGATTGCATTGGACACATGTGCCTGTGTGAAAACAAGCATATTGTGTATAAACACTGTTTGGCATGTTTGGAGTCTTTCTATAGATTTCTATCATCCAAGATGTGTGTTATGATTAATAACTGGAGGGAGGAGCGATTGCATTGGACACATGTGCCTGTGTGGAAAAAAAGCATATTATGTGGATAAACACTGTTTTGCATGTTTGGAGTCTTTTTATAGATTTCTATGATCCGAGATGTGTGTTATTAATAACTGGAGGGAGGAGCAATTGCATTGGACACATGTGCCTATGTGAAAACAAGCATATTGTGTATAAACACTGTTTGGCATGTTTGGAGTCTTTCTATAGATTTCTATCATCCAAGATGTATGTTATGATTAATAACTGGAGGGAGGAGTGATTGCATTGGACACATGTACCTGTGTGAAAACAAGCATATTGTGTATGTATAAATACTGTTTGGCATGTTTGGAGTCTTCCTTTAGATTTCTATCATCCAAGATGTGTGTTATGATTAATAACTGGAGGGTGGAGCGATTGCATTGGACACATGTGCCTGTGTGAAAACAAGCATATTGTGGATGAATACTGTTTGGCATGTTTGGAGTCTTTCTTTAGATTTCTATCATCCAAGATGTGTGTTATCATTAATAACTGGAGGGAGGAGCAATTGCATTGGACGCTACTCTGAGTCATGGAATGAAACATGAAAATTCTTTTGACGCCGATAAAGATTTTTGTTTCTCAATTTCTTTTTTCCTGCTTCCTCCTTCTGACGGGGGCGAGTCATGCCACGAATACCGTCATAATTTTTTTGTGTGTGTTATTTGCTTCTTCCACACCAATGCAATTTAAAGTTAATTAATAAATCAATTATTATTTTTATGAAAACACAGACAACCCGGGGATACTGAACTCTGAACCCTCAACATCACCGCAACACATTTATTTTAATAGGAAATAGGAGCGTAAAGATGAATATAGGGGTGTTATTTTATATCAAGGGATCTCTAAAAATGTTAAAACATGTATACAGGTTTTCTATGCTCTCACTGTAAATATATGTGATATATAAGTAAGAGATCCTACAAAATTTATTATTTATGGCTACAAATTGTACAACCTCACGGACTTGGACTGCAGATGAAAACCAAACACAACTCGCCATCCGTACGGAAGAACAAAGTGACTCTCTTGTTCTTTGTGTGCTTATCATTCCTTTCTCTGTTTATGGCAGGTCGATGGCGTCAAAGGTGAGTTATCTCCTACGGGAATCGAATTTTTATTTAAATCATGTACAAGTACAAATATAACCTGCATTGTTTCGTGTCAACTTGCAGACCCCACCTACACAGCATGGAGGGACCATAAAAACATGCCCATTAGCACCCTGGAAAGATCCAACCCCTCAGCCCACTAAGAGTCCGCTTATGGTCTCGTTTATAACCACTCTTCAGGAACTAATAATAATAATAATAATAATAACTAATAATAATTAGGGATGTCTGATAATTATCGACCCGATATCGGCATAAAAATCGATGTCATGTTACACATATCAGTTTTCGTCAACAAAAAAAAAAATTAAATATCGGACATCCCTACTAATAATATATCTAATAATATTATAAATTCATATCCTACAATAAACCGAGACCGGTGTCGTTTAGTGTCGTTTAACCTGCTTGTTTATTGCTAGCATAAATAGCACAAATATCAAAATAAAACATATTTTTCATTCACTTAGCGGTAAACATTTACTGTCACTGCACCACATCACACTAATAAAAGCATCCGACTTTGTACTTATTTATAACCCACAAGGTATGCTGGGTGGCTTCCTGTTGATTGTCTTTTTTTTTTTTTTTTTTTTTCATTAGCGTGATGTTTTTCTATTCAATGTTGTTTTTTTTTCTCTCCCAACAATGTGGAATTATATTTTCAGGTGCATATACTTCAGAGTTTAAACTCTTTAATGTTTTTTTTTCACTTTCTATGAGAAGGCGTTGCAGGAAATAAACGGAATCATGCAAGCACAGTGACAATGTGATTTTTTTTTCCCGTCGAGAAACTTTAAATAATCTGTTTATTGGTTTTGTGTTGTGCAAAAAATTTTGATGGGGTAAAAAAAAAAAAAAAGTCAAAAATTTTGTGGGTTTAGTATTTATAACTATTTTTAGTCATATAATATTTTTTATGCATATATGAGGGGATTTTTTTTCTAATCTTTGGTGCAAACTTGCTTTGCTTGCATTTTAAAATTGTCCTGAATATTTAAATTAAATATAATTTAATATTTATATGTGTCTCAGTCTGTGAAATTTGTGGTATCCACACCTCGATAATTGCATATTCTGGAGTGGCCTTTTATTACGGCCAGGCTGATGATGCATACATTTAAACAAATTTACAATATTTGCCATAGTAAAAGTTAAAATATCCTGAATATTTAAATTAAATATAATTTAATATTTATATGTGTCTCAGTCTGTGAAATTTTGGTATCCACACCTCGATAACTGCATATTCTGGAGTGGCCTTTTATTGCGGCCAGGCTGATGATGCATACATTTAGACAAATTTACAATATTTGCATAGTAAAAGTTAAAATGTCCGGAATATTTAAATTAAATATAATTTAATATTTATATGTGTCTCAGTCTGTGAAATTTTGGTATCCACACCTCGATAGCTGCATATTCTGGAGTGGCCTTTTATTGCGGCCAGGCTGATGATGCATACATTTAGACACATTTACAATATTTGCCATAGTAAAAGCCAGTTCATGGAGGATGGGAGCATAATGGGAGCGTAGATGCATATCTAGTGGTTAGATGGGGAGGACACGGGAGTGGCAACTTGCTTTAATGAGCCTTTAAAGCAGGGTGGGGCTGTTATTCTTGCATTGCCAGTTTTCATACCATGCGTGGCCATACTACTATGCGTCGGTGTCAGGAAAGGCAACACGCCCAAGTGACAGTTCTTGGTCGTTAGATGAAACTTTAAATAAAAAAATTTAAAAAAATTACCCAGGGCATTTTGGTGGAACGCTACAGGGGGGGTGGAGGTGGCTTTGGGGTTTTAAACGCCATTTGCAAAGTTTCTGTGGTGAAAAAAGGTTACTATTGTTATGCCTATGAACATAGCACTGATACAAGCAGTGTTGTTTTAGGCCGTTAGGGGGCAGCAGAAACAAGCCAGTTCCCATGGTAATACAGTCCATTAGACAGGCTACTCTTCCTGGATTTCAATTAATATATATATATATAATATATAACTTATATATATTATATTATATATTATAAACAATAAATAATATAAATAATTAAAAAATTAAAAACCCAATAAAAAATAAAATGAAATTATATACAGACCTGATCAAAATCTTAAGAAAAAGTGCGACAAAAAAATTTAAAATTTGTAAGAAAAAATAAATAAAAATAAATATGTTGTTTAAAGGTTTAAGACTACAAGCTATTTTACAATTAAAATATATATATAATATATAAATAATACAATAATATATATATAAATAATATGAAAATAATTTTTAAAACTTTAAAAACTTTATTTTAAAAATGTAATTAAATTATATACAGATTATATACAGACCTGATAAAAATCTTAAGAAAATCTTAAAGAAGTGCAAAAACATTTCGAATTTGTAATAAAAAAAAATTACATTGTTTTTCACCTGGAAAGTTCAAGACCACAGGCTATTTTACAATTAAAATATATATAATATATAAATAATAAATAATATAAATATAAATAATATAAAAATAATTTTTAAAATAAAATTATATACAGAGTATATCTTAAGAATCTTAAGAAAATCTTGAGAAAATCTTAAGAAAATCTTGAGAAAATCTTGAGAAAATCTTAAGAAAATCTTAAGAAAATCTTAAGAAAATCTTAAGAAAATCTTGAGAAAATCTTGAGAAAATCTTAAGAAAATCTTAAGAAAATCTTAAGAAAATCTTTAAAAAATCTTAAAAAAATCTTAAGAAAATCTTAAAGAAGTGCAACAAAACATTTGAAACTTGTAAAAATAATAAAAAAAGAAATACGTTGTTTTTCACCTGAAAAGTTCAAGACCACAGGCTTTAAAAACCAATAACATCACATGAAATACATGTTTAAAAATGCTCAAATACAGGAAAACCATGTCAACAAACAGCTGTAGGATGAAAAATCCTGTATTATTATATATAATAATATTATATAATAATATTTGTATTACTATTATCACCCATTTTCCAGATATCTCTGCATAAGTCACAAATAAAAGTGCAAGCAGTTGCTAATTTCTGCTTATGTTGACGGGTTCCACCGAACAAAACAACAATGGCCGCCCCTTGATTCAACTCAACAGAACTGTAACATCTTCATCAGTTTTTTTTTTATCATTTCCAATAAAGATGTAATCTCACTAATAGAACCATTAACGTGTTTTATTCCTTATCATTTATACATCCGATAATTGCTACTGAAGCAATAACGCCATAAAAAATACTCTGCATGTACTACTGTAATATCAAATGGAGTACCGTGTTTAGTGAGTATCGCCGTGCCAAAGGAGTCGTGTGTTTCGGTTTAGGAAACGAGATTGGGACTAGGATTGGTTTACTCTCCGTCTCAGCGAGTGCACTGCTCAGACCTTAAAATCCCTGCTGACTGCATGTCTGGCGGAGAGGGTGCAGACAGCCGACACTAATCTGGTCTCACACACACACACACACACACACACACACACACACACACACATAGGCCAGTCGTATTTGATCTCTATGTGGGCAACTCATCCTGCTTTATGGGGTGAAAAAGGGGGCATAGTGTACACTCAGTACAGTATATATATATTTGCTGAAATGGACATAACTGTATTTTGGATTAGCATTAGCATAAAGACACGGGTCATGCTGTACTATAATAGCGCTACAATAATAAATAGTAGATTAATTTAATACAACTATGACTGACACTATTAACATATTACAAGTGTGAATTTCATTGTTTATTTATGTTATTTATGTGGTTGGAATTGTGGGGCTGCACGGTGGTATAGTGGTTAGCGTGCAAGCCACACAGGTGTGATTGCCAATATTTCTCTGTTTACTTTATTCTTTTCGTGATCTGAAATCACAATGCCAGGATTAGCCCGCTGCTGTGTTTAATGTCATTGTCACTTAATTTCGTACTCCTATTCATGCCATAGGGATAGATTATAAGTGACCCGCAAGGGTCTCACAGCTAGGAGACCCGAGTTCAATTCCACCCTCCGCCATCTTTGTGTGGAGTTTGCATGTTCTCTCCGTGCATGCGTGGGTTTTCTCCGGGTACTCCGGTTTCCTCCCACATCCTATACAGATAATAGTACACTTGTCAGGATTAGCCCGCTGCTGTGTTTAATGTCATTGTCACTTAATTTCGTACTCCTATTCATGCCATAGGAATAGATTATAAGTGACCCGCAAGGGTCTCACAGCTAGGAGACCCGAGTTCAATTCCACCCTCGGCCATCTTTGTGTGGAGTTTACATGTTCTCTCCGGGTTTTCCTCCAGGGTCTCCGGTTTCCTCCCACATCCTATACAGAGAATAGTACACTAAAAGAATAAGAATAAAGAATAATAAAGAACTTTATATTTTGTCATGATCTGAAATCACAAACATGATGCCAGGATTAGCCTGCTGCTGTGTTTAATGTCATTGTCACTTAATTTCGTACTCCTATTCATGCCACAGGAATAGATTATAAGTGACCCGCAAGGGTCTCACAGCTAGGAGACCCGAGTTCAATTCCACCAAAAACATGCTAGGTTAATTAGCGACTCCAAATTGTCCATAGGTATGAATGTGAGTGTGAATGGTTGTTTGTCTATATGTGCCCTGTGATTGGCTGGCCACCGGTCCAGGGTGTACCCCGCCTCTCGCCCGAAGACAGCTGGGATAGGCTCCAGCACCCTCTGCGACCCTCATGAGGATAAGCGGTAGAAAATGAATGAATGAAATGAATTTTAGAGCCCTCTAGACATGAAGTAACACCCCTATAGTGAACTTCATACTCATATTACGCAATATAGTCGACATAATAAGAGAAAATAAGATGTTTTTACGCTGCATGGTGTACGAGTGATTAGCGCGAGGGCCTCACAGCTAGGAGACTCGAGTTAAATATAAAATAATAATAAATAAAATAAAATAAAATAAAATAAAATAAAATAAAATAAAATAAAATAAAATAAAATAAAATAAAATAAAATAAAATAAAATAAAATAAAATAAAATAAAATAAAATAAAGTGAGTGTGAATGGTTGTTTGTCTATATGTGCCCTGTGATTGGCTGGCCACCAGTCCAGGGTGTACCCCGCCTCTTGCCTGAAGGCAGCTGGGATAGGCTCCAGCACTCTCCGCAACCCTCGTGAGGATAAGCGGTAAAAAATGAATTAATGAATATATATAATATTTATTTTTATTTTTTATTGTATAGTGTATGTTTTTAATTTATTTAATTTGAATAATTAATTATGTAATGTATTACTTTTTAAAAATAGTATATTATTTTTAATATTATTTTTAAAAATGTATATATTTTTAATATGTTTTTTAGAATATATATATATATTTTTTAAATTTTTTGTTTGTTTTTTTGGGTAAAATCTAGATGTTAGAGTGTGTTGTACGTGTGTTATGTGTATGCAGCTGTCAGCCGGGCATAGCTCCAGCAAACACACACACACACGTAAGCGCACGTACCACAGACCAACCCCCTTCTTCCCTTCCTTCTCCCGGCATACTGTCGACCGGCGAGCACCGAGCAACGACCTCCTTGCGTTGCTGCAACGAAACGGACGGACGGACGGACAATCCACTACCGACCTAAAGTAAGTACATACACAATGTTTATTTGTGCAAAGAAATGTCGCTTTTTGGTGAAAACTCGAATGTTGTTTTCCTCTGCAACGTGCTGGGGGAGGGCGATTTGCACCCAATATAGCCATTACCGATTAAATATTGTTAATATATTGCATAAATGCATACGCAAATGCAACATTTTCGCGTATATTATGCATAAAACTGTAAAATAAACAATATATGTCGACATACTTGGACTTGGTCGATAGTTATGTATGCATCTGCTTAATAATGTACATTAAAATAAATGTATATACATATATATATATGTTGCTGCATTGCATTTATACTGAGTTTTTGTGATTATTATAAATATAGTGACGGATTATTTTGACCAGCCTCCAACACGGATGATGACGTTATTATTATTTTTTTGATAGCATTCTCTCCTCAGTGCTTTGCCACGCCCGTGTGTTTCGCTCTTTTTTGAATATATGCTTTATTTGTAATGTAATAATTCGTTTTTTGTGAGTTTTTTCGTGTGAAACAAGCTCATTTTCAACACCATATCCTCCCGGCGAAACTCGTGTCCCAACACGTTGTCAGAAAGGGGGTGTGTGCCTAGAAATGAACGAGCAGCCAATCAGAAGTCGGACCCGCCCACATTATGGCGCTTGTTTACTACTCATACTAGACTGTGATTGGCTGGAGAGCTTTCAGCAAAGTCCGGCTTTACGCTGCGTTTAGGGGGATCTAGTGGGGTAGGACGATGAAGATTCATGATGGAAAGTAGTAAACAGCAGGAAGAATGGAGGAAGAAAGCACAGGAAAGAAAGGACCAAAACCAGACTTATATCGAATAATTTGATCAGAAATACATATTAACATAGTTGCAATGATTGCTGTTTATTGTTTTTTGATATGTCTTCGAGATTACCGAACTAAGTTAAACGTTGCAGGGCGGCATGCGTTCAAAATGGCTGCGTAGTCAATAAAGAGGCAACATTATCGCTATTTAAAACCCTATAAATGCTACGTATTTATGTAGAACTATTCAGTTACTCTTCATTTTAAGGAATTCATTTAATGTTCCACCGTAACAAACTGCAAGTCTTGATGCTCAACCAAGCAGGGCAAGTTGAATTATTTAATCTTGAATCTTTCTGTTAAAAAAAAAATGGCGGCCATTAATCAATTCATTGGACCCAGGGTGGAAAGAAATACAAAGGCCTAATAATATATGTTTACTTAGCTCACTGTAATGTTAATGTTTGGGTCATTGTACGTTTAATATAGCACTATATTGATGAACATATACATTTTTAGTCAGTTGTGGTGTGTATACACTGTATACAGTGTGTTTAGAATCAGAGCTACAATGCCATCTACTGTACAAAGTTGTAATGACAAGCTACTCAGACTCTTATTATAATGTAGGGCAAACCGGTAGCGCCAAGTTTATCTGTGGCGGTGCCAGTTTGTCAGTGACAAATCTACAAATGTACAGGAAACACTGAATGTTACATAATGTCTTTTAACTTGACAAGGCTAGGTCGTGTTATTGTTTTCTTTGTGATGATTGAATTTAGCGGCTAATAGTTTCTCTTTGGCAGCATAAACAAGGAAAAGTCCAAGGAATTGTACATGTTTGGAGACATTTCTCTGGTAAAAGTGTTGTTTTTTTTTTTTTTTGGTGATTTTTATCTTTTATTATTATTATTATTCCCACTTAAATGCAACAGTGGCCCCATTTCACCCCTGCAGTGAATCAACCATGGCAGCTATACGCTACACGTTATCTGTCACATATTTGGACAAGAATACTACCAGAATATATAGTCTTGGCTTTCCGCAATAAAGTTCACATTGTGATTTGTTTTAATTTGATGCACAATGGATTAAAAATCCCTCGAGCCAACTGTTTAAAGCAATAAACTTCGGCGTTTATTATGTCATTCCAGTAAAAGCATATTCACTCCAAAGAAGCGGGACGCTGGTATTCTTGACAAATGCTATATTAAGGGAGTGTTATATAAAGTCACTCATCATAAATTTTACACATGATTTTCACTTGACTCGTCACATTGCTGCCTTTTGTTGCTGCGGGGCAGAGCTTGGGAGTGTGGGGTGAAATGTCAGTGACGTCAGCAGACTCGTCCATTGTGTGGATTTTGCAAATTGCTAAACAGGAGAGGAGGAAAGTGAAAGTAAAAATGATGTACAGGAAGGTCGCCTTGGAGGTTCTGTTGCCGTTTGCATGCCTTTTGCTTGTGTGGAACTTACATGCTGGCTACAACAGGGGTGTCCGTAGTACGGCCTGTGGCTTATATTTGTATTTAGCTGTTGTACAAATAAAGTTAATTTAAAAAAAAAAAAGCTTAGTTTTTAAAAATATATAGTCATCTCTACACTGTAAACTTTAAAAAATTACAAGTTAAATAAACTGAAAAGACAGATAACTGGCAGTCAACATTTATAAGTAGAACTTTTAAGAACATTTTAAGTTATAAAAAACTACAAATTCTTTTAAGTAGGTTACACAAATCTGCAAAAAGTTCATATTAATCAAAAAATTACAAGTTAAATAAACTGAAAAGACAGATAATGCAACTGGCAATCAACATTTATAAGCATAACTTTTAAGAAAATTTAAAGTTAACTATACTTATACCAGTTAATTATTTTTACAGTGTCTTTTAAGTTGTATGTAAACTATGTTTTTAAGTTAATCTTACTTAATATAGCCATAGTTCAATTTAATCAAAACATATTAGTTAAAGTACTCAAAATGGAACAACATGTTAAATGAACTTGACATAATTAAGTTATTAGAACTTAACTTAAGCATAACTTTATTTATTTTAAGTACTTTGAACATTCGGGTTTACAGTGTAGTTGGTTAAACGGTTAAATGGTTCCATATTTGCATAGAAAAGCTCTTTACGATCTTCTAAATATGTTTTTTTTAACATTATTAGAGCTCTCTCGACATGAAATAACACCCCTATAGTCACCTTTAGATTTGTATTACCTGATATAGGTGATATAGACAGACAAAATAAGACATATTAGACGTAAATAAGGTAACACTCAAATTTTTATCCCAATTTCCCCCCCCCCCCCACCACCAGTATTTTGCTCATGAGAGACAACAAAAACATGGCAAGCACACACTTTCAGTGAGGCACTGGATCAACTGGCTGCTTTCCAGCACCAGGGGGAGCAAGTGTGGGAGTCAGATTGTGGGAATCAAACCTGGAGCCATTTTGGTCAGAGGCCATAATCTTGGCTACCAGTGGCCACAATATGACAATATGCATATTTGGGTTGCGTCATATCTTTGTCTCCTGTCTCATCCACAGGGAGGTTCGACTCTGCTGAGTCTCCTCACTGTGCAGCAGCATCATGGCAGCTATGAGACCCAGCGATGGAAGTCCAGCAGGACCCGGCGGAACCGGACTGCGGGCGTATGTCTCCGACACGCATGACGCAATCAGGCCCGACGTGCAGCAACACCCTGTGGTGAGCAGACAGACATGTGATCTGCATAAGCCGATAGATGCCTTTCAACGTCGGTAACAAAAGTCGGTGAAACTCAAGTCTTCTTTGAGTGCACCTGAATCAGCGAGAGTCAAGTCCTCTTGTGACACCTGTCAGTCGAGTCGTTAAGAGTCGGTGACTTTATCGAGAATCAGTGAAAATTGAGTCTTTGTCACCTGTGATTCAGTTAAACGCAAGGTCTTCGTTGAGCACTAGTGAGTCAGTGAAAATGAGTCTTCTTTTAGTACCCGTGAGTCATTGAAACATCGAGTCTTTGTTGAGTACCCGTCAGGCAGTTAAACGCAAGTCTTTGTAAACCCATGAGTCAGTGAAACTAGAGTCTTCATTGGGTACCCATGAATCAGTTAAATGCGAGTCTTCGCCTAGTTGTGAGTCAGTGAAACTCGAGTCTTCATTGGGTACCCATGAATCAGTTAAATGCAAGTCTTCGCCTAGTTGTGAGTCAGTGAAACTCGAGTCTTCATTGGGTACCCATGAATCAGTTAAATGCAGGTCTTCGCCTACTCGTGAGTCAGTGAAACTCAAGTCTTCATTAGGTACCCATGAATCAGTTAAATGCGGGTCTTCGCCTACTTGTGAGTCAGTGAAACTCGAGTCTTCATTGGGTACCCAGGAATCAGTTAAATGCGAGTCTTCGCCTACTTGTGAGTCAGTGAAACTCGAGTCTTCTTTGTGTCCTTATGAGTCAGTGAGACTAGAGTCTTCATTCGGTACCCATGAATCAATTAAATGCGAGTCTTCGTTTACTTGTGAGTCAGTGAAACTCGAGTCTTCTTTGTGTCCTAATGAGTCAGTGACACTCGAGTCTGCTATGAGCACCTGTGGGTCAGTTAAATACGAGTCTTCATCGAGCACTTGTGAGTCAGGGAAACTCGAGTCTTCTTTGTGTCCTTATGAGTCAGTGAAACTAGAGTCTTCATTGGGTACCCATGAATCAGGGAAACACAAGTCTTTGCCTACTTGTGAGTCACTGAAACTCGAGTCTTCTTTGTGTCCTTATGAGTCAGTGAAACTCGAGTCTTCATTGGGTACCCATGAATCAGTTAAATGTGAGTCTTCGTCTACTTGTGAGTCAGTGAAACTCGAGTCTTCTTTGTGTCCTTATGAGTCAGTGAAACTAGAGTCTTCATTGGGTACCCATGAATCAGGGAAACGCGAGTCTTCGTCTACTTGTGAGTCAGTGAAACTCGAGTCTTCTTTGTGTCCTTATGAGTCAGTGAAACTCAAGTCTTCATTGGGTACCCATGAATCAGTTAAATGCGAGTCTTCGTCTACTTGTGAGTCAGTGAAACTCGAGTCTTCTTTGTGTCCTAATGAGTCAGTGACACTCGAGTCTGCTATCAGCACCTGTGGGTCAGTTAAATACGAGTCTTCATCGAGCACTTGTGAGTCAGGGAAACTCGAGTCTTCTTTGTGTCCTTATGAGTCAGTGAAACTAGAGTCTTCATTGGGTACCCATGAATCAGTTAAATGTGAGTCTTCGTCTACTTGTGAGTCAGTGAAACTCGAGTCTTCTTTGTGTCCTTATGAGTCAGTGAAACTAGAGTCTTCATTGGGTACCCATGAATCAGGGAAACGCGAGTCTTCGTCTACTTGTGAGTCAGTGAAACTCGAGTCTTCTTTGTGTCCTTATGAGTCAGTGAAACTAGAGTCTTCATTCGGTACCCATGAATCAGTTAAATGCGAGTCTTCGTCTACTTGTGAGTCAGTGAAACTCGAGTCTTCTTTGTGTCCTAATGAGTCAGTGACACTCGAGTCTTCTTTGTGTCTTCATGAATCAGGGAAACGTGAGTCTTCACCTTGTTACGAGTCAGTGACACTCGAGTCTGCTATGAGTACCCGTGGGTCAGCTCAATGCGAGTCTTCATCGAGCACTTGTGAGTCGGTGAAACTCTAGTCGTCATTGGGTACCCAGTGGGTGATACTCTAGTTTCCTTTGAGTGCCCGTGGTTCAGTGAAGTAGTCGTCTTTGTCAAGTCGTGAGTCGTGAAAGTTGAGTTTTTGTCAAGCACCTGTGAGTCAGTGAATCGTTTTGAGGGGAATCGTTTGTTTTGTCCGTGATGCAGCTCCTTGCAGGGAAAGAAGCGGTTAGCGCTCGTTTTGAACAGCGCTAAGTTCATCTTAGTAGCGTCCAATCAGGCGTTAAAGTATAATTTTCCCCAAATTAGGGAAAAAAGTCGGCTCATTTGTGATTTTTCCATCTGTCGGATATGAGCGACGCATTGCATCATTAGCTTCTATTGTTAAATAAATGGCTGTCATCTTCCCTCCCCGTGCCTCGTCAGAGGTTGGCACTCGCTATCCTTCCATGCTGCTCCTTTGTAAGCCATACTGTCAGCAGGCAGGACGCCACAGATGGGCAGGAAATATTTTCTCCAAAAAAGGTTTACATAATCAGCTTAACCGCATATAACCGCCGTACGTCTCTCTCTCTCTCTCTCTTTCTCCGTGGAAGCGTTCAATGATTCGCTTCCTGCCGGGTTATCGGGAGTTCCGGTTGGTTTGAAGAACATGAAAAAGGATGGCTCATCTGGAATGTGACCTTTCACCTCTGCGTCTGTAGATGTACACGCAGAACTGTGTCCAAGATCCATTTGCGGAGAGAGGCGTTCACAAGAACAACGCGTCGGTTCCTTTGCACGGTGAAGGCTGGAACAACCTGCGAACGAGGACCCCAGCGGCGGACCAATCAGCTTGCGGAGAACCTCCGTACAGGTGAGATATAAGTGGGTGAGTTTAAGTCTACCTGCAGCCGACTAAGGACTCTGCTGACTCCAGTATGCGCAGCCCAGAGTCCGTGGAGATGGATGAAATCATGGCCGCCATGGTCCTAACCAGTCTGTCCTGTAACCCCGTGGTCCAGAGTCCCCCACAGACCGAAACTGCAACAGGTATGTGGTACTTGACACAGAAGTACCACATACAAGGCTACTAAGTGTATCTTTCCTTCACTCTAGCGGGCTGCTCATCATCAGCCGACATGGAGTGCGGCGGAGGCGAGCTGTCCGACAGCGGCAGCAGCGGCTACTGGAGCTGGGATCACGGCAACGTGAGCCCGGCCCCTTCGCCGTCCGTCCCCGAGATGGACAACAGCCCGGACGAGGGCTTGAACATGGAGTTAGAACAAGGGGAGGAGCTTCATGCCAAAAAGCCAAAGGTACAATAGACACTGGTCTGCTGTTGTCGTCCATCTTTATTACATGGCAGTATTTCACGTAGCAGTATTTGCTAATACTTTGTCCACTTCTTGTGTTCAAATGTTAGCATTTTATATAGCATTGTTTGTCTATATGTGCCCTGTGATTGGCTGGCGACCAGTCCGGGGTGTACCCCGCCTCTTCCCCGAAGACAGCTGGGATAGGCTCCAGCACCCCCGCAACCCTCGTGAGGATAAGCGGTAGAAAATGAATGAATGAAAATAAATACGATTTAATTCAATCAAATAAAACTAAAATAAACTAAAATAAGATAAAAATAAACTAAAATAAAATAATAAACCACCGCTTTTCCTCACGAGGGTGGCGGGGGTGCTGGAGCCTATCCCAGCTGTCTTCGGGCGAGAGGCGGGGGTACACCCTGGACTGGTCGCCAGCCAATCACAGGGCACATATAGACAAACAACCATTCACACTCACATTCATACCTATGGACAATTTGGAGTCGCTAATTAACCTAGCATGTTTTTGGAATGTGGGAGGAAACCGGAGTACCCGGAGAAAACCCACGCATGCACGGGGGAGAACATGCGAACTCCACACAGAGATGGCCGAGGTTGGAATTGAACCCTGGTCTCCTAGCTGTGAGGCCTGCGTGCTAAACACTCCACCACCGTGCAGCCCTGGAAAAATAATGTCATAAGGAAAAATGTTACCCAGAGAAAAAAGTGCTAACTTCAATAGGGTGGAATTGAACTCAGGTCTCCTAGCTGTGAGGCCTGCGCGCTAACCACTCAACCACCGTGCAGCCCTGAATGCAGCAAGTTATCAGAAAACACTGGAAAAAAATCGACACTCATCGGCCCAGAAGCTGCGCATGGCACGTTCAAGGAAAGCCTTGAGCTTATTTTTAGTTTATTTTAGTTTTATTTGATTTAATTAAATCGTATTTATTTTCATTCATTCATTGTTTACCGCTTATCCTCACTATCCGCGCTAACCACTCGACTGCCGTGCCACTAGAAAATAAATGAATGAATGAATTTTTAAATGCGTTGCAGGCCCATAAAAACAGCTTTCCGGCTGCACGGGCCCGCACATTAGACAACCCTCTGTGTTACAGTAAAGCTGTTTTGAAAATGTACTGAATGAATGAAAAGAATGAATGTAATTGAACGTGTTCCCCGTCACAGAGCTCTTTCAAAGGCTTGTACAAGTGTCTGTGGCCCAGTTGCGGCAAGGTGCTCACGTCTTCGGTCGGAATCAAACGACACATCCGCGTGCTGCATCTGGGGTGAGTTTGCCTATTTTTAATACATTTTGTATGGAAGTGTGTCTGGAGAGACTTGCATGAAAGTTCCTTTCATATGCACAAATATGACACATATTGTAAAAGTGATAATAATAGAGAGGTTTCTTTTATAAGAAGGTTCCCCATGTAGACAGTGGAGCGCTTTAGATTAGTTCTGAGCTCGAAAACAACATTAAAAAAACAAGAGGGAATAAAAATTTCAGGTGGTGGAGGAGCGCCGCTTTTATAATGCAGTGTGATAAAAGACTTTCAGATTTGATATCTGGGCCACAACGGTGCTTCTTTTGCAGCAGCGGGTCGGATCAGTCCCAGAGAGAAGAGGACTTTTACTACGCCAAGATCTCCTGCGAGACGGTGGACGCCAATGTTGCACTACTTCCTTCCCAGCCGGCTCCGGGCCAAACGTCCCCTCTCAGCTGGGCCCCGGCCCCGTGCGTTTCTCCGCCCGCTCTGGGGGTTCAGATCCCGCCCGCTCACAGGCCCAGGTCCAACTCCAGCTCCGGCCCTGGGGCAAGCAGGCCCAGTCCGCTCAGCCAGTCTGCCCCCAGCAGCTTCTGGCAGATTCACACAGAGCATCTCTATCAGGTCCGTTCTACACAGCATAGTCACACAATGTCTGGGGTTGTTCACACTGTGGCCCGGGGGCTCTTTGTGGCACATGATGGCTTTTTTTTAGGGATGTCCGATATTGGCTTTTTTGACACAATATTGTCCAACTCTCAATTTCTGATGCCGATATCAGCAGACACTGATATCAGCAGACACTGATATCAGCAGACACCGATAGCGATATCAGCAGACACTGATACCAATATCATCAGATACCGATAGCGATATCAGCAGACACTGATACCAATATCAGCAGATACCAATATCAGCAGACACCGATATCAGCAGACACCGGTAGCGATATCAGCAGACACTGATAGCGATATCAGCAGACACTGATACCAATATCTGCATACACTGATACGGATATCAGCAGACACCAATACCAATATCAACAGATACTGATATCAGCAGATAGCAATACCGATATCAGCAGACATGATACTGATATCAGCAGATACTGATATCAGCAGACACGATACCAATATCAGAAGACACCAATACCGATATCAGTAGATTCCAATACCGATATCAGCAGACACGATACCAATATCAGTATACACTGATACCGATATCAGCAGACACCAATACCAATATCAGCAGATAGCAGACACGATACCGATATCAGCAGATACCGATATCAGCAGACACCGATACCAATATCAGAAGACACTAATACCGATATCAGTAGATTCCAATACCAATATCAGCAGACACGATACCAATATCAGCATACACTGATACCGATATCAGCAGACACCATACAAATATCAGCAGATACTGATATCAGCAGATACAATACCGATATCAGCAGATACCAATATCAGCAGACACCAAAAGCGATATCAGCAGACACCGACACCAATATCAGAAGACACCAATACCGATATCAGTTGATTCCAATACCGATATCAGCAGACACGATACCAATATCAGCATACAAATATCAGCAGATACTGATATCAGCAGATACCAATACCGATATCAGCAGATACCAATATCAGAAGACACCAAAAGCGATATCAGCAGACACTGATAGTGATATCAGCAGACACTGATACCAATATCAGCAGATACTGATATCAGCAGATAGCGATATCAGCAGACACCGATAGCGATATCAGCAGACACCTTGTGACAATCTTGTAACGACTCGTCTCCTCTACAGGCCTGCAGCCCCGTCCAAGCCGGTCCACCGGTGGCCCCGAGGAGTCCAGGGTGCCACGGTTTGACCACCCCCACCTTGGTCGCAAGCCACAGTAACACTCCGGTGAGTTTTCTTTCTGCTTGATTCCGCTCTGTTCTGAAACGACGATAATGACAATAATGGCCCGCCACAAATACATTTCGGACCACAACAAATCCAGTACATTTTGAACCGCAATTGTGTTTTCTGCGCCACTGAAAAACGCAACAATGCAACTCGGTCGGAGTCTGGGGTCTTGCCTCATTATCTATTTAACGAATGCGTCTGTGGCGGACTGTTTTTCCCCTTCAGATGGCGAAACCTCGCTGCCGCTCCGTCAGCGTCGGAGAACAGTGGCTCCAACAGAACCGGCTCCAGACGATGAGCGCGGCGTCGCCGTCCCGCGCCCACTGCTCCTTCAGGTGAGATGAACGACTCATTAAACGATTCATCAACTGACTGGTGTGTCGTCGGCAGGAAAGGGCGGGGGGAAGCCAAAAAGTGTCGGAAGGTGTACGGGGTGGAGCGTAAGGATCAATGGTGCACCGCCTGCCGCTGGAAAAAAGCCTGCCAGCGTTTCCCCGACTAAAGAAGGGGAAACCAGCGTATATATACTTCTATATATATATAGCATATATATACTTCTATATATAGCGTATATATACTTCTATATATATAGCGTATATATACTTCTATACATAGCTTATGTACAGTTGTGTCCAAACGTTTACACCCCCACTGCAGAATGTAAGATTTTTTTGTTCTTTTTCTTAGAAAACATGAATGATAAAATATGGTTAGTGGTTGTGTGAAGACATTTATTGAAAAAAAAATATTTTGTAAATTTGGCATTTTTTTTTACTGGCCTTCAACACATTCTAAAAAAAATTTCAATTATATTAAATAAAAAAACAAGGACAATTAATAAAACAACAGCAAAAAATTTTAATAAAAAAAACAAACAGAATTTTTTTTTTTTTAAGCCTCAACATTCTAAAAAATAAATAAGATTTTTTTGTTCCTTTTTGCAGAAAATATGAATGATAAAATATGGTTAGTGGTTGTGTGAAGACATTTATTGAAAAAATATATATTTTGTAAATTTGGCAATTTTTTACTGGCCTTCAACACATTCTAAAAAAATGCAATTATATTAAATAAAAAAAAACAAGGACAATTAATAAAACAACAGCAAAAAAATAAAAAAAAAATAAAAATAAAAAAAACAGAATTTTTTTTTAGGCCTCAACATTCTAAAAAATAAATAAGATTTTTTTGTTGCTTTGACCACAGTAAGGATAGTGAGGATAAGCGGTAGAAAATGAATGAATGAAAATAAATACGATTTAATTCAATCAAATAAAACTAAAATAAACTAAAAATAAGCTCAAGGCCTTCCTTGTGTTTTGGATCATTGTCATGTTGGAACATCCAAGAACGTCCCATGCGCAGCTTCTGTGCCGATGAGTGTCGATTTACTTCCAGTATTTTCTGATAACATGCTGCATTCAGGGCTGCACGGTGGATGAGTGGTTAGCGCACAGGCCTCACAGCTAGGAGACCTGAGTTCAATTCCACCCTATTGGAGTTTGCAAGTTTTCTCTGGGTAACATTTTTCCTTATGACATTATTTTTCCAGGGCTGCACGGCGGTTGAGTGTTTATCACGCAGGCCTTACAGCTAGGAGACCCAAGTTCGATTCCACTCTCGGACATCTCTGTGTGGAGTTTGCATGTTCTCCCCGTGCATGCATGGGTTTTCTCCGGGTACTCCGGGTATTCCTCCCACATTCCAAAAACATGCTAGGTTAATTAGCCACTCCAAATTGTCCATAGGTATGAATGTGAGTGTGAATGGTTGTTTGTCTATATGTGCCCTGTGATTGGCTGGCCACCAGTCCAGGGTGTACCCCGACTCTCGCCTCGAAGATACCTGGGATAGGCTCCAGCACCCCCCATCCCCCGCAACCCTTGTCAGGATAAGCAGTAGAAAAATCAATGAATGAAAATAAATACGATTTAATTCAATCAAATAAAACCAAAATAAACTAAAAATAAACTATGAAAAATGAACTGTGTTATCATTCATATTTTCTGAGAAAAAAACTATTAAAAAAAATCTTAAATTCTGCACAGAGGGTGTAAATATTTGGTCCCAACTGTATACTGTATATACATAACAGCCATTGACAAACCAATGTGTTCCTTTTACTGTTTCTTTTGAATGCTCATTCTGATAAAACTGCATTTTTTTTTAATATCTGGCGGCGGGGACAGATGAGACAATTTGACAGTTTTTTTTGTTTTTTTTTTTCCCTTCCCTGGAAGACAAATGGAAGTTTGTGACCTGTCAGTCTCCCATGGTGCTCACTGTTTGACTGACTTTGACGATGTGTACTTTATACTTCATCCAAAGGTAGTAGATACTGTACAGTATTACTGCTTAGACGCCTCCCAGTGGTTTATCATGTGTATTATATTGTGTGCTTTCAAGCTAACGTATGAGTATTTTGTACCTTTTTTAATGTCTCGTTAAGCCTGAGTGTTTTTGTTTTTTTTTGGTTTATTTTTATTTTTTAATTTTTCATGTTTTTCGGCACTTTGATGGATTATAAATTCACAGAAATAAGCTACATAACAGGATTTCTTCCATAAAATGGATTTTCTTCCAAGTGTTTGTATCAGCAATAAAGACAAAAGAAGAAATGCAGTATATTGTCACACAATTAAAAGAAAACACTGAGAATTTCACAACTTTTTTTCTCTCTTTTCTGTATGACACTCCACAAAAGAAATAAGCAAACTATTTTATTTTGGGGTTTTTTTTTTCGCTATACACATTTTTTTTATGAATACTTACAACAAATGGTTTAATGTTAAAAATGTCAGCCACAGACTTCCGCTATTTGAAGCGGATGTTGACAGAGATACTCACATGCACGTGCACCTTCTCACACGCGCACATACACACACACACTGTACATACATTACACATTATTATCTGCGGTCGAACCTATTAAGATGCAAAAACAAAGACTGGGGCTGCTAGTGAAGGAAAAAAAACTTTTTTCTTTATAATAACCATAATAACATTGTGCTAATCATTTTTAAAAATGTGTAATTTAGTTCGAATCCCACAGGAAATAAGACAGCAAATGCTTGCTAATTACGATGAAGCTGCAGTGTCATACTTCAGCCACAAGAGGGCAGTATTGTGTCACTTAAAAAAAAAAAAAGGACCCCAGGGTGTTGACACTTTGTACACTAAACATAGAAATGACACTCTGATACACTTTGTGCGCTAAACATGCTAAAAGACAATTTAGGCAAGCTAAGGGTGACCAAAGTGCGGCCCAGGGGCCATTTGCAGCCCATTGCTGTTTTTAAAAAAAATATATGATTTGATAGACAACACATACGCAAAACAGAAATAATTGAAAAATCAGCAGTAATAATACAAAAATGAGGAACCTCACAAGAAATATCATTTTACTACAGTGAAGTTGAAATATTTCAAAAAAAAAGTTTTTTTTTTAAATTGCTTCACTAGGGTCCACAGGTTATTTATCTTTTTTTTATATATATAATTTTATCATCAAAATATTATGAGAAACATTGGACATTTAGGCAGAGGAAAAGTTCTAATATTATGGGAATTAAGTCATAAAAATTGTTGAAAAAAATGTAAAAAAAACTGCAAAAAAAAAACTGCAGTACTTTTAAGTCACAATATTCAGAGAAAAAAGTGTCATTCAAATTAAATTTTACGAGAATGAACTTGTAATATTATAAGAAAAAATCGTGTCATTTTTAAAAACATAATATAATAATTATTTAATAATATATAATAATAATTTAGTGATATAATAATATATATTTTTAACAAAACATAATAATATAATGGGAATAAATTCGACAATAAACTCATAATATTAGGGGAAAAAAATAATGTCATTTTAGAAGCATAGAGGAGGAATATTAAAGAACAAAATCATACTAATATGCTTTTTCAGATGTATGACAAAGCTAAAATGCTAAAATAACATCTTATCATGTGTTGCTTTACGAATTATCAGTGGCAAAATTGCCCACCCCTGCCGTCAGTGTCAGCTCTCAGCCACCAGAGGGCAGTATTGTGCCACTTAAAATATGTCCCGTCATCCACCATACATCAGTTCGTCAGTCCTATTTGTTGAAAAGAAATGCGGTTTGCTGCTAGCAAGTATAGAAAATCAATTTGCACCCGGCAAGTCTAATTAATTAACCCAAATTAATCGGACGCCGTCAATTAACAATCCGTGTTCGTCCGATTCCAGACGCATCTGAGTCTGAGATCCAATTCAAGAGGAATATTAGAACGTTCGAGACAAGTCACGAGGGGGCTAAAAAGGAACCTGTTTATGTCCACGACCCGGAAGTGACTGTTTTACGTCGACTTGAGACTTTGTACGCAGACACGAGGAGGATTATTCTTCATTTGTGAGTATTTTTATTTCGATTCTGATGTTTTTGTGTGATTATTTTAGGCCAGGGTTGGCCACATTGTTGAAAAAATGGCTGCAACTTCGCTAACTTTGGTAGATATGCGAAGGGGTTGTGTGTAGTTCAAGAAAAAACGACATCACAGCTTTGTCATATAAGTGGAAAAAAAACGTATTATTTTTCTTTTCTCCTGTTTAAGTAATTTCCCTTAAATGTCATGGGTTTCTTATCATATATTTTAATAAAATAACGTCTTCTTTCTTGAATATTTAAATATTTAATTTATTTCCCCCAATCTGTTTTGTAAAATGACAACATTTTCATTTTAACATTTATTTCCCTTAAAATTAATTTGTTTTGTTTGTTTCTCATAATATTAAAGCTTGAATCAAATATTTAATAATTCAAATGATGACTCAAATAAAAATAAAAAAACTCAATAAATAAAAAAAACTATAATAAAAACTCAAATAATTTTATTTCCCCAATCTTTCTTGTAAAAAGACAACATTTTTCATTTTAACATTTATTTACCTTAAAATTAATTATTTAGTTATTTATTTATTTTTTTATTATTATTTTTATTTGTTTGTTTCTCATAATATTAAAGTTTGAATCAAATCTTTAATAGTTCAAATGATGACTCGAATTTTTTTTTTAAAAATGCAATAAAATAAAAAAAGTAAAAAAATGTTATTTCCCCCAATCTTTCTTGTAAAATGACAACATTTTCCATTTTAACATTTATTTCCCTTAAAATTAATTTGTTTTGTTTGTTTCTCATCATATTAAAGCTTGAATCAAATTTTTAATAGTTCAAATTGGGATTTTTTTTCCCCCATGATATTTTGACTTTATACTAAATTAAATTAAATTAAATTACTAAAAATTTTAAAATTTTTTCTGTCTTTGTTTTTTATTTTTTTAGAATAAAAAAAACAGCCGTGGGCCGCTAATTTGTACTTTGGCTACCCTATTTTATACTCTTGCTTACTTTGCACTGAACAGGAAGTCACTGTGTTGATGAGAAGTTTACATAAGCAGGCCGATTGAGTCCGAAAAAAAAACAAAACAGCTTAAGCGGGCATTTTTTTTTTTTTTTTTTTTTTTTTTTTAGTACTAAGCGGAACACGGAATTTGGTCTATTTATCGACATAAGCGGGAGTGACTTCCACGTTTTTTCCACTGTCTAGTGCAAACAAACATTCCTGAAAGTGCAGTCCAAAGTCACACCTGGTTTTGGTTTTCCAATCTCATTCGGCTTTTCCCGGGATTCCGACACACAAAAATATATTCCATTGCACTTCTCTAACTCTTTTTATTTCACAGAAAGTAACGTTTAAATACGGATAAAACATTCCTTGTTTACGTGTTTGGACACCAAAGTGCTGATGGAGGAAGTCACAGTTCAGACATGATTGGTTGAGGTATGTGGAGTGGGATTTCGGGATTTCGGAATTTCGGCGACCTTACAGTTTATTTTGCCTCCAGACCCGCGTCACCGGAGCGAGGTTAAAGCGGCCGCTGCGGCTGCTCCTCATTCCGAGATACTGCCTGAGCAGCTGATTGACCCGTTTCTGACTGTTCCATTTCCGGGCGGATTTCCGGACACCTATGAAGCCGCCGTAGCGCTTTTGTAGGTGCCTGGCCGGGGAGCCAATCAGCTTCCTGTAACCGTGGCGGCCTCTCTGGAAGCCACCGAAGCGTTTGGATAAGCTAACGGCCTCTGAGCTTTCATCCGCGTCCTCCGTTTGCTTCCCGACCGGGCCCTCCGCCTCCTCTTCTTCTTCCTCCGAGGATTCCAGCAGCGATGAGTCATAGCGGACAAGATTCCGCTCATCCTGATCCCCCTCATGGAAAGGCTGAGCGACTGCGGATTGCAGTTCGCTGTCAGAGTTCACATCGAGAGACGTCACGTCCACCTCGCCCGCTGTGCCTTCCTCGGCAAAGGGAGGATACATGGAAATTTTAAGGGCGCTTTGACACAATTCCCAAGTGAGCGAAGGGGAGACGTGACCCTCGCATCCCAGTAAACAAACCTGCAGGGAAAAGGAAGCGGAACATGTTAAGTTTTGACGTGCGTCGTTCAAACATCCGTGCAGCGGAATCGTCACTTAACGTCACCAATGAACCAAAAAACCTTTGGTTTCCGTTTTTCCCAGTGTATTTGAACGTGTCAGTGTGTACTCGTACTACATTATTTCGATTCTCAGACCACCTGACTCGTGTCAATGTCTCAATTTTTGCTATTTTCTATGAGAAACCCGTTTTTTCCTAAAGTCCATCCATCAATTTTCTATGTCGCTTATCCTCACTAGGGTCAAGGGTATGCTGGAGCCTATCCCAGCTGACTTCGGGAATGATGCGGGGTACACCCTGGACTGGTGGCCAGCCAATCACAGGACAAACAGTAGTAACATGTGAGTCTATATTATGTCTATTATATTGGGTAATACCAATGTAGAGGTCACTATAGGGGTGTTATTTTATGTCTGGAGGGCTTTAATAATCAATCCATTGGGCAAGAGGCAGGGTACATCAGAGCACATAGAGACAAATTATCCCCTATGCTGGAGCCTATCCCAGCTGTCAGTTACACCCTGGACTGGTGGGCCAGCCAATCACAGGGCACATATAGACAAACAACCATTCACACTCACATTCATACCTATGGACAATTTGGAGTCGCTAATTAACCTAGCATGTTTTTGGAATGTGGGAGGAAACCGGAGTACCCGGAGAAAACCCACGCATGCACGGGGAGAACATGCAAACTCCACACAGAGATGGCCGATTGTGGAATCGAACTCGGGTCTCCTAGTTGTGAGGCCCTCGCGCTAATCACTCATCTGCCATGCAGCGTAAAAACATCTTATTTTCTCTTATTATGTCTACTATATTGGGTAATATGAGTATAAAGTTCACTATAGGGGTGTTACTTCATGCCTAGAGGGCTCTAAAATTAATTCATTCATTTTCTACCGCTTTTCCTCATGAAGGTCGCGGGGGGTTCCTGGATTCTATCCCAGATGTCATCGGGCGAGAGGCGGGGTACACCCTGGACTGGTGGCCAGCCAATCACAGGGCACATATAGACAAACAACCATTCACACTCACATTCATACCTATGGACAATTTGGAGTCGCTAATTAACCTAGCATGTTTTTGGAATGTGGGTAAAACATGCAAACTCCACATAGAGATGACCGAGGGTGGAATCGAACTCGGGTCTCCTAGCCGTGAGGCCTGCGTGCTAACCACTTGTCCAAATCCCAGTGTACTCCAGTGACTCTAAATTATCCCAAAGTAAGCTGGGATAGGCTCCAGCTTCCCCCGCGACCCTAACAAGGACAAATAAAAGTACAGCTGGATGTCATTCTGTATAAAGAAGCATAAAATGTTCATTATTGTCTAACAAGCCATGTGAGAGTTTAGGCATGGAACCAAACTGCTAAGTGTTCATATTAAGACGTGAAGGTCAGAAAACCCAGTTGAGTTTGAGAGACAAAGTGCAAAAAAAAAAAAAAAACTCCCCCGTGTATAAATTTCCTGAAGTTGAAATCATCAAAAGATGTCATAGCAAAGGACATACCATAATTGACCTGTCTTAGTCTTCAAATTGATTTGTATTTTCTGCCAATTTGGTGCTGCCAATCACTGCGCTGAAGTAGACGTCGCATTCATCAAATGATGGCCATCTTCTATTAGTTCCCAAGTTTTCGTATGCTTCCATTGCTGCAGGAAGGACGCCCATTAACTTCCTGACACCAATGTCAAGTCTCCCCCAGCCTGCTGTTGGCTTGAAGCCTGCGGTGCCTATTTGCATTATATATTAACAGCACCGGTGATGTAGTTGATGTAGTTGATGTAGTTGATGTAGTTGATGTAGTTGATGTAGTTGATGTAGTTGATGTAGTTGATATAGTTGATGTAGACGTATACATAAGTATGTATTGTCACCGTGCAACCAAAATTAACACGTAACTGCACCACATGCACTATCAGACAGCATTTTCAAGTGGCCACAATAAAAGGCCAACTCCAAAATGAACAGTTGTACGGTGCATGGGGTGGTTTTCGGCACCGCCCCCCTCCCCCCCCAGGATCACTCTCTGTGCAGTTAAAACGCAAATTTAAGAGTGGCCTTTTATTGTACCCAACCTAATTAGTGACCTTTCCACCTCCCTTAAAGGGCCAGCCTTACAGCTCCAGCCTTAAATGGCCAGCTTTAATGCATCCATACTGTCTCGCTTACTCAAAACCAACAAAACGCCACAAGGGTGGCGGGGGTGCTGGAGCCTATCCCAGCTGTCTTCTGGGCATGAGTGAGTGTGAATGGTTGTTTGTTTATATGTGCCCTGTGATTGGCTGGCCACCAGTCCAGGGTGTACCCCGCCTCTCACCCGAAGACAGCTGGGATAGGCTCCAGCACCCCCCCACGACGAAAAAGTGGTAGAAAATGAATGAATGAATTTTAGAGCCCTCTAGACATGAAGTAACACCCCTATAGTGAACTTTATACTCATATTACCCAATATAGTAGACATAATAAGAGAAAATAAGATGTTTTTACGCTGCATGGTGTACGAGTGATTAGCGCGAGAGCCTCACAGCTAGGAGACCCAAGTTCGATTCCACCCTCGGCCATCTCTGTGTGGAGTTTGCATGTTCTCTCAGTGCATGCGTGGTTTTTTTCTCCGGGTACTCCGGTTTCCTTATCCCACATTCCAAAAACATGCTAGGTTAATTAGCGACTCCAAGTTGTCCATAGGTATGAATGTGAGTGTGAATGGTTGTTTGTCTATATGTGCCCTGTGATTGGCTGGCCACCGGTCCAGGGTGTACCCCGCTTCTCGCCTTGAAGACAGCTGGGATAGGCTCCAGCCCCCCCCCCACGACCCTCGTGAGGAAAAAGCGGTAGAAAATGAATGAATGAATGAACAATATAAAAGAAAGTAAACAAACGTCAAGAGTTTGTGATAAATCTACCATAAAGCTATAAAAACAATAAAGAAATAGTAGCAATGGAAGCCTAACGTTGTTACCAAAGCTAATAAAAAGCTCTCATTTTGAATGTGCCGTGTTGCCATCTGTTACTCGTGACCAGCGTGCTGCCCTGGAGGGAACCGCTTCTTTAAATCATCACTCGCTTTCACGGATGCCATCAACTCATATGTAGCGGCTCGGCATTGGACAGTAGTCTGAGGGCATACTCACGCTGCAGTACACGTGTAGTACACGGCAACTACTTTGGCATGATTGGATGAAGTCCATTACCCGTCTTAGTCAACTAACTCATCAAGTCCTGGTTTACTATGTTCTTATTTCTGAAAAATAATAAAATGAGGAAAATTCCTCCACAGCTGCAACAATAATCGATAATTAACTCAGTATCTAATTAATTTTTTTGGATTAATCTTATTTAAAATTTCAGCATCCCAGTCTTTGCTTCATATTGATTTGGTCAATGGAATTAGTATTGGAACTTGTATTGTGTATTTCTTAGCTGCCCTGTGACTGTTAAGTTGCTGTGTGATGAGTTCAGTGTTTTTTTTTATGAGATGACACAGGCTACACGGGATGTTTATAGTATATTTCCCATGTATACCTTCTGAGTGTTCAGTTGCTGTGTGATGAATTTTGTGAAAAAGTGGTAGAAAATGAATGAATGAATGAATTTTAGAGCCCTCTAGACATGAAGTAACACCCCTATAGTGAACTTTATACTCATATTACCCAATATAGTAGACATAATAAGAGAAAATAAGATGTTTTTACGCTGCATGGTGTACAAGTGGTTAGCACGCAGGCCATACAGATAGGACACCTGAGTTTGATTCCACCCTCAGCCATCTTTGTGTGGAGTTTTGCATGTTCTCCCCGTGCATGCCTGGGTTTTCTCCGGGTACTCCGGTTTCCTCCCACATTCCAAAAACATGCTAGGTTAATTAGCCACTCCAAATTGTCCATAGGTATGAATGTGAGTGTGAATGGTTGTTTGTCTATATGTGCCCTGTGATTGGCTGGCGACTAGTCCAGGGTGTACCCCGCTTCTCGTCTGAAGACAGCTGGGATAGACTCCAGAACCCCCCGCCGCCCTCGTGAGGATTAGCGGTAAAAAATGAATGAACTGTCCCAACCTGAAGGTTGCAGGTTTGAACCCGATTTACTGTGTACTGTAAATTCTGGTGTACGTATATACCAGGAGCCCAGACGCAATACATGTAAACTTTGTATTGGTACATGTTTATATATTTCCCATGTATACCTTCTGAGTGTTCAGTTGCTGTGTGATGAATTTTGTGTTTATACACTGGAATTTCTTCCTATTCATCCATAATTTTCCAAAACGGTATCTGTACTTATTTCCATGTGCAAAGAATAGTCATGTTGTTTTCAATTTTTATTCACGTACCCCCATGATAATTTGTGTACCCCGATTTGGGGAACCTTTGACTACTACCATGGAATATAGTCTCCCCTTTTTTAAACTCGACAGCCCATGTGAGTTAAATTTCACTTTGACGTGAGAAGCAAATCCCATTTAACTCATCAAATCTTGCGCAAACGAGATAAATTGCAATTGTTATCGGAAACCTGCAGACATCAAAGGGATGAACGGAGAAGGGAGTTCCGGTGTGAATCTATCAGCGCAAATTAATTATCCGTCCTAAATGAAACGAGCACACCAGGGGATTTTCCACGTCAGATCAATGAAACAATCTAAGGGAGTTTATGACTGAGAGGCAAACTGTGTGTATGGGTCATATTTTATATACTTGTGAGGACTAAGGGGGATTAAAAAAAGGACGTCCTTGACTGTGAGGGCGTAAAGTTTTGGGATTTGAACACTTTGCACTTCTAGACCAAGTCACTTTTTAGTCACTTGGTATGGAGAAACATAAAACTTATAAGGAACACTCTAAGATTGATTATCATTTTTTGAATATTATAATCATAATGATAATAATAACATAATGAATGAATGGAGGATTATACATCCAAGCTAACCAGGAATTGATCAGACTTTTACACCCAAGTATCAAAGCTTTTGGGCGAGTGGAATAAATTAAAAATGAACCTTTTGGAAAATGCAAGGAAATACAGTTGATTCTGGAAGTCTGGAAAGTTTTCTGTGCGGGTTATCATTTGTGGCTCCCGAGGACTTGCAGACTACTGCCGAAACCCATGAATTTTGTCGGTATAGTAGTGTATAAACTACTTGAAAAGTGGTTAGAACACACTTAGAAAACTTATATAATAATAATATAATATATATATATATATATTATATATATATATATATATATATGTATATATATATAATATATAAAATAATAACATAATGAATGAATGGAGGATTATACATCCAAGCTAACCAGGAGGGGATCAGACTTTTACACCCAAGTATCAGAGCTTTGGGCGAGTGGAATCAATTAAAAATGAACCTTTTGGAAAATACAGCTGGAATAGGTTCTGATTGGAAAGTTTTCTGTGCAGGTTTATCGTGTGTGGCTCCCGAGGACTTGCAGACGACTGCCGAAACCCACGAATTTTCTCAGTATCGGAGTGGATAAACTACTTAAAAAGTGGTTAGAAGCTGGTAGCTTACTTACGTACACTAAATAAACACAGTTAGTAAACTTCTAAAGTGTTACTCATAGCTTGTGCCTGTAGTACCTGGGCACGCCCATATAAGGAAGCCTTATCTCACTGTGAAGTCACAGATAGCCGGGCTTCCTCCTCCCTGAAAGCGAGCGTTCAGGCCTCACTTCCGAATGCGTCAACGTCATTATCGGAAACTTTGGCATCGTTTAATGCGAGAATCCAACATTTATAGGTCAGAAAAGTGAAAAAAAAAGCATTATAGATCCGCTTTATAATACCGCCATGTTTTTATTTTTGAAGCTTACTGAACAGGAAGTCACTGTGTTGCATTATCTCAAACCCTTTGAAGAACCACGGTTATGCCGGTAGTACACTTTAACACCGCTGTGTTTCTGCTGCTTCTCCTCACAGATTGAACACAATTCCTACCTTGAACTCACCCAAAACCAGCCCAGTGCCCAATCTCATTTTGCAAAAAAAACACCACCGGGTAAAAAAAAAAAACCCAACCTTGAATTGTAGTTAGATGGCTAATTTAGCCAATAACGATGCCGAGGAAGACAGCTGAGACCTTTTATGGAAGCCGTAATAGAACTACGTAATTGACTGCTGCTCCGTATCATCAAGCCGGGCTTACGCCGCTGACTGACGTGTTTTATCAGCTTCCCATTGTGTTGGCGTTCTTCCCACTGAGCCAAAGATGGGATCCGCTGAGCAATTCTATTGTCTTCCACTCCGGTGCCGTTTTATGATATCAGCATGCACAGAGTTATCGGGGGGGGGGGGGGGGACGGGGGGGGGGGTCACCACGTATACATCCGTAATGCAAATTTGGAGCTCACTCTTCCACTCACTGAATATGCTATTCTATATACCAACATGCTAACCACTTGGGCACCGTGCGGCCACATCTTGAATATATACTGTAGGTATAAATTTGTGGTGAGTTTGGATTATGCTTATTATAAATATCCATACCAATAGTAGTACCGATATCAAATCAAATTTTCAGGACTCTTAAAAAAACTCGGAGAAACCTCCATTTTTGTACAACCCGGATTTTGTAGGATCCAAAATTTCCTATTAAAATTATGGCCACGGTTTTGTCTCGGTTATCGTATGGCCAAACAAACTAGTCAAGTGCCCTAACAATTCAATCTCTGTGAAGAATTGGACACTATAGACAGATGACAGCCTTATTATGTGTATTTATTCGTTTATCGAACGCACACGGAATGATGAACAACTCTGTATCTGTCTCCTTCCCTGGTGTGCTCGTTTCATTTAGGAATATGAAGAATTGGACACTATAGACAGATTACAGCCTTATTATGTACATGTACGGTTTGTTTCATTTAGGACGGATAATTATGGCCACGGTTTTGTCTCGGTTATCGTATGGTCAAGTGCCCTAACAATTCAGTCTCTATGAAGAATTGGACACTATAGACAGATTACAGCCTTATTATGTGTATGTATGGTTTATTCGTTTAGGACGGATAATTATGGCCACGGTGTTGTCTCGGTTATCATATGGTCAAGTGCCGTAACAATTCAGTTCCTATGAAGAATTGGACACTATAGACAGATTACAGCCTTATTATGTGTGTGTATGGTTTATTTGTTTAGCGAACGCACACGGAATGATGAACAACTCTGTATCTGTCTCCTTCCCTGGTGTGCTCGTTTCATTTAGGACGGATAATTATGGCCCACAGTTTTGTCTCGGTTATCGTATGGTCAAGTGCCCTAACAATTCAGTCTCTATGAAGAATTGGACACTATAGACAGATTACATTCTTATGTGTGTGTATGGTTTATTCGTTTAGCGAACACACACGGAATGATGAACAACTCTGTATCTGTCTCCTTCCCTGGTGTGCTCGTTTCATTTAGGACGGATAATTATGGCCACAGTTTTGTCTCGGTTATCGTATGGCCAAAAATTCAGTCTCTATGAAGAATTGGACACTATGGACAGATATGGACTTATTATGTGTGCGTATGGTTTATTTGTTTAGGACGAATAATTATGGCCACGGTTTTGTCTCGGTTATCGTACGGCCAAAAAGTGCGCCAAACAAACTAGTCAAGTGCCCTAACAATTCAGTCTCTATGAAGAATTGGACACTATAGACAGATTACAGCCTTATTATGTGTATGTATGGTTTATTCGTTTAGGACGGATAATTATGGCCACGGTTTTGTCTTGGTTATCGTACGGCCAAAAAGTGCGCCAAATAAACTAGTTAAGTGCCCTAACAATTCAGTCTCTATGAAGAATTGGACACTATAGACAGATTACAGCCTTATTATGTGTGCGTATGGTTTATTTGTTTATCGAACGCACACAGAATGATGAACAACTCTGTATCTGTCTCCTTCCCTGGTGTGCTTGTTTCATTTAGGAATAAGAAGAATTGGACACTATAGACAGATTACAGCCTTATTATGTATATGTACGGTTTGTTTCATTTAGGACGGATAAGTATGGCCACGATTTTGTCTCGGTTATCGTATGGTCAAGTGCCCTAACAATTCAGTCTCTATGAAGAATTGGACACTATAGACAGATTACATTCTTATTAAGTGTGTGTATAGTTTATTGGTTTATCAAACGCACACGGAATGATGAACAACTCTGTATCTGTCTCCTTCCCTGGTGTGCTCGTTTCATTTAGGAATATGAAGAATTGGACACTATAGACAGATTACAGCCTTATTATGTACATGTACGGTTTGTTTCATTTAGGACGGATAAGTATGGCCATGATTTTGTCTCGGTTATCGTATGGTCAAGTGCCCTAACAATTCAGTCTCTATGAAGAATTGGACACTATAGACAGATTACGTTCTTATTATGTGTGTGTATAGTTTATTGGTTTATCAAACGCACACGGAATGATGAACAACTCTGTATCTGTCTCCTTCCCTGGTGTGCTCGTTTCATTTAGGAATAAGAAGAATTGGACACTATAGACAGATTACAGCCTTATTATGTGTATGTACGGTTTGTTTCATTTAGGACGGATAAGTATGGCCACGGTTTTGTCTCGGTTATCATATGGTCAAGTGCCCTAACAATTCAGTCTCTATGAAGAATTGGACACTATAGACAGATTACATTCTTATTAAGTGTGTGTATAGTTTATTGGTTTATCAAACGCACACGGAATGATGAACAACTCTGTATCTGTCTCCTTCCCTGGTGTGCTCGTTTCATTTAGGAATATGAAGAATTGGACACTATAGACAGATTACAGCCTTATTATGTGTATGTACGGTTTGTTTCATTTAGGACGGATAAGTATGGCCACGGTTTTGTCTCGGTTATGATATGGTCAAGTGCCCTAACAATTCAGTCTCTATGAAGAATTGGACACTATAGACAGATTACAGCCTTATTATGTGTATGTATGGTTTATTCGTTTAGGACGGATAATTATGGCCACGGTGTTGTCTCGGTTATCATATGGTCAAGTGCCGTAACAATTCAGTTCCTATGAAGAATTGGACACTATAGACAGATTACAGCCTTATCATGTGTGTGTGTATGGTTTATTCGTTTAGCGAACGCACACGGAATGATGAACAACTCTGTATCTGTCTCCTTCCCTGGTGTGCTCGTTTCATTTAGGACGGATAATTATGGCCCACAGTTTTGTCTCGGTTATCGTATGGTCAAGTGCCCTAACAATTCAGTCTCTATGAAGAATTGGACACTATAGACAGATTACATTCTTATGTGTGTGTATGGTTTATTCGTTTAGCGAACACACACGGAATGATGAACAACTCTGTATCTGTCTCCTTCCCTGGTGTGCTCGTTTCATTTAGGACGGATAATTATGGCCACAGTTTTGTCTCGGTTATCGTATGGCCAAAAATTCAGTCTCTATGAAGAATTGGACACTATGGACAGATTTGGACTTATTATGTGTGCGTATGGTTTATTTGTTTAGGACGGATAATTATGGCCACGGTTTTGTCTCGGTCATCGTACGGCCAAAAAGTGCGCCAAACAAACTAGTCAAGTGCCCTAACAATTCAGTCTCTATGAAGAATTGGACACTATAGACAGATTACATTCTTATTAAGTGTGTGTATAGTTTATTCGTTTATCAAACGCACACGGAATGATGAACGACTCTGTATCCGTCTTCTTCCCTGGTGTGCTTGTTTCATTTAGGAATATGAAGAATTGGACACTATAGACAGATTACAGCCTTATTATGTGTATGTACGGTTTGTTTCATTTAGGACGGATAAGTATGGCCATGATTTTGTCTCGGTTATCGTATGGTCAAGTGCCCTAACTATTCAGTCTCTATGAAGAATTGGACACTATAGACAGATTACATTCTTATTATGTGTGTGCACGGTTTATTCGTTTATCGAATGCACACAGAATGATGAACATCTCTATCTGTCTCCTTCCCTGGTGTGCTCGTTTCATTCAGGAATATGAAGAATTGGACACTATAGACAGATTACAGCCTTATTATGTGCGCGTATGGTTTATTCGTTTATCAAATGCACACGGAATGATGAACACCTCTGCATCCGTCGCCTCCTTTCTGTGTTCATGAGGTGTTCAAGCACACTGCGTAAAAAAGCACCACACATATACGCAGCAGTATTGACTCACCATGGTGTTGAAGGCTTCATGCAGTTGCTGCTGCTCCTGCAACAGCAAACCGCAGGCCACACACTCTCTCTGGCAGTCACTGCGTCCAGGGTTGAAGAGACATGGCAGCAGCACCAACAGGCACCACAGTGGGATCTTCATCGCTCTGCACACCCAGCGAGGCAGGAGCAAACAGGAGCCCAGCAGGCAAGAAGAGTCGAGAAGACTTGGCCGACGACAGCTGGATAATGTCAGGGATGGAAGTCCAGCCTAAGGGGGAAGAAGCAGTGACACGGGATTGCATCACTCGACTTTGTAGGGATTATTTGCTTGGATTTTTGGGTTGGCGTTGGTGGCGGGAGAGAGTCCTAAGTTTGGGGGGGCTCAAACGGAGAGTGCCGCCAGATTCAATGAATGAGAAATTGGGTATTTTTGGCCAGCAAGCATCCAGTAGATGCTGGAGGATTGGATGGATTTCTATAATTTGTTTATATGATACGGATCATTCGCCATGTTTGCAAAAAACACATGCAAACTCCACAAAGAGATGGCCGAGGGTGGAATCGAACTCGGGTCTCCTAGCTGTAAGGCCAGCGTGCTAAACACTTTCCGCCGTGCAGCCCCTGGAAAAATAATGTTATAAGGAAAAATAATATTACCCAGAGAAATTGGAATTAAACTTGTGTCTCCTTGCTGTGAGGTCTGCACGCTAACCACTCGACCACCGTGACATTTTGACATCAGCTGATAAAGAAAAAGTTTAAGACCATTGCCTTAAAAACTCAAAACCATGACCTGCATCCATCTGTCAATTTCCTATCACTGGTCGCCGGTATGTTTTTTCAGGGCTGCACGGTGGTCAAGTGGTTAGCGCGCAGACCTCACAGCTAGGAGACCACCCTCGGCCATCTCTGTGTGGAGTTTGCATGTTCTCCCCGTGCATGCGTGGGTTTTCTCTGGGTACTCCGGTTTCCTCCCACATTCCAAAAACATGCTAGGTTAATTAGCGACTCCAAATTGTCCATAGGTATGAATGTGAGTGTGAATGGTTGTTTGTCTATATGTGCCCTGTGATTGGCTGGCCACCAGTCCAGGGTGTACCCCGCCTCTCGCATGAAGACAGCTGGGATAGGCTCCAGCACCCCTGCGACCCTTGTGAGGAAAAGCGGTATAAAATGAATGAATGAATGAGTTCTCCTCCTATTATGTGTGGAAGTGGTAACTTCTTGGCTTCTTATTTGTCTCTCCCCACCCTCGGCCCATCTCTGTGTGGGGGTTTGCATGTTCTCCCTGTGCATGCGTGGGTTTTCTCCCACATTCCAAAAGACAGCTGGGATAGGCTCCAGCAACCCTCATGAGGAAAAGCTGTAGAAAATGAATGAATGAATAATAACAAACCCTTAGACGCCAATATACATGCAGAATAATACTTTTTTATACAAATTCATAACCCTCAAGGTATGCTGGGTGAGTACCCGTTTGTGTAGTGTATTCATGGGCTTCCAAGCACTCCAGTTTTACCATTCATTCATTCATTTTCTACCGCGGGGGGTGCTGGAGCCTATCCCAGCTGTCTTCGGGGCGAGAGGCGGGGTACACCCTGGACTGGTGGCCAGCCAATCACAGGGCACATATAGACAAACAACCATTCACACTCACATTCATACCTAATTAACTAATCTGGAGCCTATCCCAGCTGTCTTTTGGAATGTGGGAGGAAACCGGCCCATACAGAGATGGCCGAAGGTGGGGAAAGACAAATAACAAGCCAAAAAGTTACCACTTCCACACATAATAGGAGGAGAACTCATTCATTCATTTTCTACCGCTTTTCCTCACAAGGGTCGCGGGAGTGCTGGAGCCTATCCCAGCTGTCTTCGGGGCCAGAGGCGGGGTACACCCAGGACTGGGTTCCAGCCAATCACAGGGCACATATAGACAAACAACCATTCACACTCACATTCATATCTATGGACAATTTGGAGTCGCTAATTAACCTAGCATGTTTTTGGAATGCGGGAGGAAACCGGAGTACCCAGAGAAAACCCACGCATGCACGGGGAGAACATGCAAACTCCACACAGAGATGTCCGAGGGTGGAATTGAACCCTGGAAAATGAGATGTGTCTGAATCATGAATCCACTCTATACTCTAATGTGGTTCATGAATACTAGCAAAAACTGGCCCCGGACCACAATTGCCTTGTCACTGACTGGAGTTGATCCGTCCAGTGTCTAGATATATACCACATAATTATACATTTTGGATCATACATTTATACACCCTCCCCCGCTTCACCCATCATCTATCATGCTGTTCACTCCGATATCATCTAATAAAACAGATTCCGGGGGGGAAAAGCCACTTAGATGATTCTAAATTGCTTCTCGCTCATACGCAGCTGCCTGGATGCTGCTTGGTGGAAGATAAATACGATGAACCACATGGGCCTGTTGTATGCTACAAATACTGTACTCTATAATACTGACTTTTGTCGGTAAAAACTCGGTGGTGTCACGATACGGTAATTAAAATAATAATAATAGTCGTAGTTGCTAGTACTAATCATTCATATTGATGTGTAGATGCGAAAAGAACTACAGCTCCCATGATGCCTAGAGTGCAGAAGTAGGTAGTAGGTCCGAATTAGACATTTTGATCTGACAAATCTTAAGTAAATTTGATCAAATGTGGAATTTAATGCATCACATAATCAGTTCACAGTTCCACATGTCCGAAAGGAGTAGGAAGAAGCAAAGCTTATTAAATCCTACCCCTCCATCTGGTACTTTTACAATCAGTAACTGTTACATTTGTTCACTTCCTGCTTTCCATAATACAGTTTAAGGGTTTTTTTTCAAAAACTGTATATAAACTATGTATATAATAATTATGGTAATGATGGCAGTCGTAGTTGCGAGTACTAATCATTCATATTGATGTGTAGTTATGTAAAGACATGTGTAAAACAGATTCCAGTCGATTCCCTTGACGTTTATGCTAAAAGAACTACAGATCCCATGATGCCTAGAGTGCAGAAGTAGGTAGTAGGTCCGAATTAGACATTTTGATCTGACAAATCTTAAGTAAATTTGATCAAATGTGGAATTGAATGCATCACATAATCAGTTCACAGTTCCACATGTCCGAAAGGAGTAGGAAGAAGCAAAGCTGATTAAATCCTACCCCTCCATCTGGTACTTTTACAATCAGTAACTGTTACATTTGTTCACTTCCTGCTTTCCATAATACAGTTTAAGGTTTTTTTTTCAAAAACTGTATATAAACTATGTATATAATAATTATGGTAATGATGGCAGTCGTAGTTGCAAGTACTAATCATTCATATTGATGTGTAGTTATGTAAAGACACGTGTAAAACAGATTCCAGTCAATTCCCTTGACGTTTATGCGAAAAGAACTACAGCTCCCATGATGCCTAGAGTGCAGAAGTAGGTAGCAGGTCCGAATTAGACGTTTTGACCTGACAAATCTTAAGTAACTTTGATCAAATGTGGAATTACTGCATCTTCTGCTTGGATATTTATAACACAGTGGTTGTTGTAATGGTAATGGTTTTATTTCATTTGAACATGCATCGGATTACAATTTAATGCATCACATCATCAGTTCCCAGTTCCACATGTCCAAAAGGAGTAGGAAGAAGCAAAGCTTATTAAATCCTACCCCTCCATCTGGTACTTTTACAAACAGTAACTGTTACAAATAATACCAGCTCTAAGTCTTTAATGACTTTGGAGATATCATTAATGTACAAGTTGAACAATTTTGGTCCCAGTATTGACCCCTGGGGAATGCCGCATGTAATATATGAACTTGCAGATGTGTATTCTCCTAGTTTTACGTATTGCTTCCTGTCAGCTAAGTAGCTTTTGACCCAGTTCATAATTAATTCTCTTATTCCGTAAGTTTTAGTTAAATTTAGTTTTGATTGATTGGTCCGAATTAGACATTTTGATCTGACAAATCTTAAGTAACTTTAATCAAAAGTGGAATTACTGCATGTTTTGCTTGGATATTAATTACTTGGATACTTGGTTGATTTGTGTTAATACTTGGGTTGTTTATATTGTTTATTTTTCTATATTGTGTATTTTGTACTGCTTGACTGACTCTGTACTCTTGCTGCTGTGCAATACAAATTTCCCCACTGAGGGACGAATCAAGGTATATCTTAATCTTAATATTTAACGCAGTGGTCGGTGTTGAAGAGACTGTATGAATGCCACAAAGGGCTCACTCCGTTCATGATGTTGTTCTATGGAAGAAAAAAAAAAACCCGCACAGAGGTGCTGAAACCAAAATAGCTTGTGATGGCTCAATAATATCATACTCAGTACACCGTATTGAGAGTACAAATATTTGACAATAGCGAGCTGGGTATCGACGGGCGCATTGGAGCGAATATTTAAAAAGAAATAAGAACCAGTCGCTTTGCTGTGACCGTTCCCATGTGGACGCATTAGCACTTGTAGTCAATAGCATGTGAAAGATGGCCGGGGCGTACGGTCCATTTAGAAATACACACGCATGGCTTCATGGGAAAATCATTAACGAGAGAGAGATGTTTGTTTTCCTCCACTGAAATGTTTTTTAATGAGCACCACCTGCCTGCTGACTAAGTCCATTTTCGTACTATTGCGGTCGTTCTTAAGTGGCTCTCGCTGATGAAGTTAATGAACAAAAGACAAAAGACAAGCTGGTGTTTTTTCGGCAACACGGTTTATTAACATTATCAATAAACAAAGCCGTGCACTGTGTCGTATTGACGCAATAATTATTATTATTATTTGTTTGCATGACAAGGAATTTATACACAGATTGATTATTAGAGGGACAGAAATTAATTTGTGTTTCTGTTTCTATTTCACAAATCAGTTTCCATATTTTGTTTAACTGCATTGTGGATTACATAATTAGGGGTGCTGTGTTCATTTTATGGGAAGGTAATTGAGAACGCTGGTTAGTTATATAGGGAATGTCATTTCCATGAGACATGGATTCCTATGAATATTATTGGCCTGCTGTGATATGCTGCAAAATTATTTTTTTGGGTGTCATTTTTACTTTTGCTTATAACAGTGGCATCCAAACTAACATTATTTTTTCTTATAATATTATTTTTCCAGGGCTGCATGGTGGACAAGTGTTTAGCACGCAGGCCTCACAGCTAGGAGACCTGAGTTCGATTCCACCCTCGGCCATCTCTGTGTGGAGTTCGCATGTTCTCCCCGTGCATGCGTGGGTTTTCTCCGGGTACTCCGGTTTCCTCCCACATTCCAAAAACATGCTAGGTTAATTAGCGACTCCAAATTGTCCATAGGTATGAATGTGAGTGTGAATGGTTGTTTGTCTATATGTGCCCTGTGATTGGCCGGTAGGATAAGCGGTAGAAAAATGAATGAATTATTTCTCCAGGGCTGCACGGCGGAAAGTGTTCATGCACAGCTAAGAGACCCAAGTTCAATTCCACCCTCAGCCATCTCTGTGTGGAGTTTTCACCCTTGCGACCCTCGTCGCTAATCAGGTTGGCCACAATAAAAGGCCACTTCTAAATTTGGTTCTTAACTGTACAGAGAGTGATCTGGGGAGGGTCTGAAAACCACCCCACGCACCATACAACTGTGCATTTTTGAGTGGCCTTTTATTGTGGCCATCCTAGGCCAATTGAAAATCAGATCGTCATTTTGAGAGTATACAAAAGTGTTCATGCACAGCCAGGAGACCCAAGTTCAATTCCACCCTCAGCCATCTCTGTGTGGAGTTTTCACCCTTGCGACCCTCGTCGCTAATCAGGTTGGCCACAATAAAAGGCCACTTCTAAATTTGGTTCTTAACTGTACAGAGAGTGATTCGGGGAGGGTCTGAAAACCACCCCACGCACCATACAACTGTGCATTTTTGAGTGGCCTTTTATTGTGGCCAGCCTAGGCCAATTGAAAATCTGATCGTCATTTTGAGAGTATACAAAAGTGTTCATGCACAGCTAGGAGACCCAAGTTCAATTCCACCCTCAGCCATCTCTGTGTGGAGTTTTCACCCTTGCGACCCTCGTCGCTAATCAGGTTGGCCACAATAAAAGGCCACTTCTAAATTTGGTTCTTAACTGTACAGAGAGTGATCCGGGGAGGGTCTGAAAACCACCCCACGCACCATACAACTGTGCATTTTTGAGTGGCCTTTTATTGTGGCCAGCCTAGGGCACTTGAAAATGCTATCTGATTGTCATTTTGAGAGTATACAAAATAAGTACACAATACAATTCACGCAACCTTTCAAAAACATAGTAATGCTGATTTACCGCGACTGCATATATTTCCTCACAATGCTGTTTTGCAGCAGAAATTATGAGTTATTGATTATTGATTGATTTTGAATGAGTGACAGGCAGCACTGTGGAGTAGAGGGCACTTCTGTCTTATCACAGATCTGTTTTTTTTTTAATCCAGGTAGCTAGATCAAGACCAAAGACCAAGTGCTCATTAGCGGAATAGCTACATTTGAAAATAGATCAACAGTCGCTAATATACACAACCTCGCCTTTTCTAAATGAACGAAGACATGGACGGTAAAATGAAAAGAGCCATATGTCCTTCTCCTCTCTCCGAAAAAGAGTCTCTCCCATCACCTGAATGCTTTTACCCGGTCTTGTTTTTTTTTTTTTTTTTTTTGTACTTCCATTAGAGTTAACGAAAACCCTGAAATTGTTGTTTTACCTTTTTTTGAAAAACAGGATTCAATCAGAGCATTCATACAAGAAGCACTCGTGTGCTGCTTTTACTGTCCTCTCACTGAGCGAATATCATGTCTCGGATGAAAAGTACAAAAAGAAAAGATGAGTAAAAAAAAAAAAAAAGCCTAATGCGATTTGTTTGCACGTGGTACTTTTTTGAAGCATGTGTGCAAAGTTATTAATATAACTAACGGTGATTGAAATTAGTACAAGCAGCTGTGATGAAGAGGATGTGAGGGGGGTTGGAGTGGGTGGGGGGGGGGGGCAAGGTGACATGAATGGAAGAAAGGGGACAAGAAAAAAAAAAAAAAAAAAAAACTCTGACTCACTCAGTCTGGTCCATTAGTCGCCTGCACGAAACTGAAAAGGCACAAAGGAGTCTGCTAATGCATAGATAACCCAGAGGTCTCTTTCTACCTTTTCTTGCTCTCGTTTGCATTCTACTTTGACACTCTTCTCATTTCTCCGTCTCCATTCCCGCTTTTAAACGAATTAATGGTCAGTATCTCTCGCCCCTTAATGACATATCGCAAAAAATTTCCGGCCATTTTCTAAGCCATGCGGTCACTTTTCAATTCCTGTTCTGCCTTTTTTACATCCCACGGGTCATAAACGTTACTCGATTAATTCCTTATAACCCGAGGAGATTCATGAGTGTTTTTATCGTCTTACATTTTTGCGGTCGCTTGATCAAAATGCGTTGATCTGAGATAATGTTCCCCCGTAAAGTGTGGTTTAATATGCGAATGGGGAATAGAGAAAGACAAAGACTGTGGGGTCATAAAGTCTTGGTTTAGTTCATTCGTTGTTTCAGATAGTTAACAGTATTGGAAAGGTCGGAAGCAAGAGCCCTGAGGTGCTCCTATTCTAGGCAGATTCATTATAATTCAATACTGACATATCTATATATGTTATTTTCAGTGGCTCTTTTGTCTAGTGCCGGGGTCTCAAACACGCGGCCCGCGGGCCAAATGTGGCCCGCAGGACACCAGTTTGAGGCCCTTGCCTTGATATGAAAGTTTAATGTTAGTTTGATATGGATGCTGTATGGTATCATGTACCCAGAAAAAATTATTACGTTTGATTAATGTTCATGTTAAAGGTTAAATAACTCTTATTATCCTCCCTATCCGTGTGGAAGTGGTAAGTTTTTGGCTATTTAAGTGATAAGTGAATTTCCACCAATTAGGATTCAATATTAATAAATGGAATATTTTGGTAGTTAGAGCATAGGAAACCTGTTTGACTTTCTAGTTATGCTTTTTAACATTACTAGAGTCCTGTAAACATGAAATAACACCCCTATAGTCACCTTTAGACATGTATTACCTAGGGGTGTGTATTGGCAAGAATCTGGCGATACGATACGTATTATGATACTAGGCTCACGATACGATATTTATAGGTTATCAGCAGGGGTCTCAAACACGCGGCCCGCGGGCCAAATGTGGCCCGCAGGACACCAGTTTGAGGCCCCCGCCTTGATATGAAAGTTTAATGTGCAAGTTTGATATGGATGCTGTATGGTATCATGTACCCAGAAATTTTTTTTTACGTTTGATTAATGTTCATGTTAAAGGTTAAATAACTGTTAATAGTTATCCTCCCTATCCGTGTGGAAGTGGTAAGTTTTTGGCGATTTAAGTTGAAAGGAAATAACTTGAAAGGCTACCGTTTAGGTCGCTAGCTGTCTAGTTTGCGAGTTAGCATGTGTCTCGAGACTCTGCGGTTGCGCAATATGTTGTAAATAAAAAGAGTATAAATGTGACTATAGTCGTGTTTTGTCATGTCTACAGGGCTCTAATAATGCTTTGTTCATTTTAATCTGAAAAAAATAATTTGTCTACCCACCAACTATATGTGGTTTCTTAAGTTTTTATTATTATTATTATATTTATTTATTACTAATTGATTGATTTTCTTTATTCTTGATTCCTGAGCATGGATTAATCAACAAAAATGTCTGTATCATACTCGATTAGCAAAATATTATATAGCTTTAGCCCTATTTGGTTTAAATGACAAAGCAAATGTAAAGAGAAACAATGTTATTGCTCCAATAGAAACAAAGCATCTCCCTCCAAATAGTAGACACAAAGTGCATGAGCGAGATGTCACACTGTGCCAAATGGCTCTATTACCTCGGTGGGGTAGAAAAACATGGAAAAAAATAACACCATCAGTAGGTCATGTGATCCCATCACCTCTATTTGAGCACATTTAACATTGTCTCCAAAGCACCCAGAGATAGCTTTGACACACACAGTCATGAGGTCAACATCCCTGCTGGGCTGTCACAGACTGGAAATGAAGGATTTGGGTGTTTATTGAAACTTGTCATGGTCTACTTCAAAAAAAGACACTACTAGGTGATTATCTGCGTATATAGACAAACAACCATTCACACTCACATTCATACCTATGGACAATTTGGAGTCGCTAATTAACCTAGCATGTTTTTGGAATGTGGGAGGAAACCGGAGTACCCGGAGAAAACCCACGCATGCACGGGGAGAACATGCAAACTCCACACAGAAATGGCCGAAGGTGGAATCGAACTCGGGTCTCCTAGCTGTGAGGCCCTCGCGCTAATCACTCATCCGCCATGCAACGTAAAATTATCTTATTTTCTCTTATTATGTCTACTATATTGGGTAATATAAGTATAAAGTTCACTATAGGGGTGTTACTTCATGTCTAGAGGGCTCTAAAATTCATTCATTCATTTTCTACCGCTTAGCTTCACAAGGGTCACGGGGGGTGCTGGAGCCTATCCCACATGACATAATGGGTACCATAGTAAGTGTCAATATAGTGATATATATAGCACATCATGACTGGTTCAAGACTCTTCATCCTTGTATTTAGCAAACATCAACTGCTACATTTGTTCACTTCCTGCTTTCCTAATATAATTTAAGTTTTTTTTGTTTGTTTTTTTAACTTTATTTTATTTTATTTTATTTTATTTTACTGGTTAAAGACTCTTCATCCTTGTATTTAGCAAACATCAACTGTTACATTTGTTCACTTCCTGCTTTCCTAATATTATTTAAGTTTTTTTTTGTTTGTTTTTTTAAACTTATTTTATTTTAATTTTATTAAAATAAAATAAAAATAAAAATGATTTAATTATTTTTTATTTTATTAATTAGACATTTTGATCTGACAAATCTTAAGTAACTTTGATCAAATGTGGAATTACTGCATCTTCTGCTTGGATATTCATAACACAGTGGTTGGTGTAATGGTAATGGTTTTATTTCATTTAAACATGCATCTGATTACAATTGAATGCATCACATAATCAGTTCCCAGTTCCACATGTCCAAAAGGAGTAGGAAGAAGCAAAGCTTATTAAATCCTACCCCTCCATCTGGTACTTTTACAATCAGTAACTGTTACATTTGTTCACTTCCTGCTATCCTAATATAATTTTTTAATAAAAAAAATATATATTTTATGAATTTTACATTTGTTCACTTCCTGCTTTCCTAGTATATTTTTTTAAATTAAAAAAAATTGTGTATTTTTATTTTATTTTTTTTTAAGTACTCGGTGATATGAGCATCCAATGCCATAATGGGTACCATAGTAAGTGTCAATATAGTGATATATATAGCACATCATGACTGGTTCAAGACTCTTCATCCTTGTATTTAGCAAACATCAACTGTTACATTTGTTCACTTCCTGCTTTCCTAATATAATTTAAGTTTTTTTGTTTGTTTTTTTAACTTAATTTAATTTTATTTAATTTTATTTAACTTTATTTAATTTTATTTAATTTTATTTAATTTTATTTTATTTTATTTTATTTTATTTTATTTTATTTTATTTTATTTTATTTTACTGGTTCAAGACTCTTCATCCTTGTATTTAGCAAACATCAACTGCTTGTATTGTTCCTTGAATTGGCTCATCGTTGTGCATGAGATATTTAGAGGTGAAAACAACATCAAAACCAAAGAGCTGTTAAAGTTTACGTCCGAAAAACAAGCGATTATGAAATCAAACGTTGAGCGTAGCCTGAAAACAAAAACACCAAACACTACTAAATGTGGTATAATCTTTCAAAAACTTGTCATTTTTGTCATTGCTCTACTTCTTTGTTTACTCCAATGCAGTACACAGAGCACAGTTGTCCTGTCTAAACACAGATAACGGCACACCTCCAACCGCAGGATGACCTCACATGGACGTGTAATCCAGCCTGTGCAGCCACAGATAAACGGCGTGCGGGGCGAGGAGAAAGTGTGCTTGAAAGTGACCTTCCTCGCAGGAAGGATGCTGAAATGCTTAATCGGAGAGAATGCTCTTAATCCAATGGCGATGCCTCGGCGGAGCGGCACCCGACACGATGATTTGTACTTATTACCTGGCCTGGTGCGGCGTTCAAGTCCGGTTATTGTCACTCAGAGGCAGAACTAACATATTATTAAGATCAAAATCAACAGTTAAAGGCACAGGCGTCATAATGTTGCTATAATTAGAAATTTAATTACACATTTATCAGTAATAAATAAATATAATAATAATAATAATAAAATGGCAAATAATAAAAAATTAAGAAACCACATATAGTTGGTGGGTAGACAAATTATTTTTTTCACATTAAAATAAACAAAGCATTATTAGAGCCCTGTAGACATGACAAAACACGACTATAGTCACATTTATACTCTTTTTATTTACAACATATTGCGCAACTGCAGGGTCTTGAGACACATGCTAACTCGCAAACTCGAGAGCTAGCCACCTAAACGGTAGCCTTCAAGTTATTTCCTTTCAACTTAAATCGCCAAAAACTTACCACTTCCACACGGATAGGGAGGATAACTATTAACAGTTATTTAACCTTTAACATGAACATGAATCAAACGTAATAATTTTTTCTGGGTACATGACACCATACAGCATCCATATCAAAACTAACATTAAACTTTCATACCAAGGCGGGGGCCTCAAAGTAGTGTCCTGCGGGCCACATTTGGCCCGCGGACCGCGTGTTTGAGACCCCTGCTGATAACCTATAAATATCGTATCGTGAGCCTCGTATAGTAATACGTATCGTATCGCCAGATTCTTGCCAATACACACCCCTAGGTAATATAAGTCTAAAGGTGACTATAGGGGTGTTATTTCATGTTTACAGGACTCTAGTAATGTTAAAAAGCATAATTAGAAAGTCATAAACAGGTTTCCTATGCTCTAACTACCAAAATATTCCATTTATTAATATTGTAATATAGGTATATAGGTAATATAAGTCTAAAGGTGACTATAGGGGTGTTATTTCAAGTTTACAGGACTCTAGTAACGTTAAAAAGCATAATTAGAAAGTCATAAACAGGTTTCCTATGCTCTAACTACCAAAATATTCCATTTATTAATATTGTAATATATAGGTATATAGGTAATGTAAGTCTAAAGGTGACTATAGGGGTGTTATTTCATGTTTACAGGACTCTAATAATGTTAAAAAGCATTACTAGAAAGTCATAAACAGGTTTCCTATGCTCTAACTACCAAAATATTCCATTTAATAATATTGTAATATAGATATATAGGTAATATAATTTTAAAGGTGACTATAGGGGTGTTATTTCATGTTAACAGGACTCTAATAATGTTAAAAAGCATTACTAGAAAGTCATAAACAGGTTTCCTATGCTCTAACTACCAAAATATTCCATTTAATAATATTGTAATATAGGTAATATAAGTCTGAAGGTGACTATAGGGGTGTTATTTCATGTTTACAGGACTCTAGTAATGTTAAAAAGCATAATTAGAAAGTCATAAACAGGTTTTCTTATGCTCTAACTACCAAAATATTCCATTTATTAATATTGTAATATAGGTATATAGGTAATATAAGTCTAAAGGTGACTATAGGGGTGTTATTTCATGTTTACAGGACTCTAATAATGTTAAAAAGCATAATTAGAAAGTCATAAACAGGTTTCCTATGCTCTAACTACCAAAATATTCAATTTATTAATATTGTAATATAAATATATAGGTAATATAAGTCTAAAGGTGACTATAGGGGTGTTATTTCATGTTTACAGGACTCTAGTAATGTTAAAAAGCATAATTAGAAAGTCATAAACAGGTTTTCCTATGCTCTAACTACCAAAATATTCCATTTATTAATATTGTAATATAGGTATATAGGTAATATAAGTCTGAAGGTGACTATAGGGGTGTTATGTCATGTTTACAGGACTCTAGTAATGTTAAAAAGTATAATTAGAAAGTCATAAACAGGTTTTCCTATGCTCTAACTACCAAAATATTCCATTTATTAATATTGTAATATAGGTATATAGGTAATATAAGTCTGAAGGTGACTATAGGGGTGTTATGTCATGTTTACAGGACTCTAGTAATGTTAAAAAGTATAATTAGAAAGTCATAAACAGGTTTTCCTATGCTCTAACTACCAAAATATTCCATTTAATAATATTGTAATATAGGTAATATACGTCTGAAGGTGACTATAGGGGTGTTATGTCATGTTTACAGGACTCTAGTAATGTTAAAAAGTATAATTAGAAAGTCATAAACAGGTTTTCCTATGCTCTAACTACCAAAATATTCCATTTATTAATATTGTAATATAGGTATATACGTAGGTAATATAAGTCTAAAGGTGACTATAGGGGTGTTATTTCATGTTTACAGGACTCTATTAGAAATTAGAAAGTCATAAACAGGTTTCCTATGCTCTAACTACCAAAATATTCCATTTATTAATATTGAATCCTAATTGGTGGAAATTCACTTATCACCGTCGGGTCTGGAATCAATGAATCGCCAGATTGTTGCCAATACACACCCCCTTGCTATTGTGTGAATTCTTTGTCTTGCTATTTATGCAACTCCATATCAGCATCCGCCATAACACACGGCTTCTCTGGAATAGCCGCTTTATCTATCTTATCCCCTATGCTAACAGCAGAGAAGACAAATTGAGCGTAAATATACGCATCTTCTCCCATCCCTGGAAGATATAAACACTCCCTCGTACCCATCGGCACTAAATTAAAGCTGGAGATATCATATTCTTTGTTTCATATGTGGCACTGCGACCAGACCAACTGAGCATATCATTCGTATCGTTCCCTCAGTTGCACTCCATTCCGCTAAATACTTTCACCCTGCTGATTAACAGGTTGATATCTCATCCCCCCGGCAGCAGATATGCCCTTCATAGTTGGGGGGGGGGGGGGGGGGGGCACTGGAAATCAAACGCTAATAACCGATAACACTCATCTCATTTAGTCCCCGGGACGCCGCCGCCGTTAATGGCTACGGAATATGCTCTCTGCGGGGGAGAACAATGAGCACCGACTATCTTATTTAGCTTGATAAACCATCATGGTGTTGAAGGGGATGCGGGATCGGATACAGGATGGGGGCGTTTGGGGGTGTTTGGGGGTGTTTGGGGGTGCATTGCTTTCCAGTACAGACATCCGTCGATTATTGTAGTTAATTGGTTCATTTTTTTGTAAATTGAATTGTAGTAAAAACCTTCTAAATATGTTTTTTTTGACACAATTAGAGCCCTCAAGACATAAAATAGCACCCCTATAGTGACTTTTACACTTGCATTACCCAATATTGTTGATATTCATTTATTCATTTTCTACTGCTTATCCTCACGAGGGTCGCGGTGGGTGCGTTTAAAGCGTACCTTTGCGTTTAAAGTAACGCAAAGGTAACTAATTACAAATTGCATCATAGAAAACCTATTTACGACCTTCTAAATACAGGTTTTAACATTATTAGAGCCCTCTCCAGATGAAATAGCACCCCTATAGTCACCTTTATACTCATATTACACAACATCCGTTTTCAACATCCAAATCAATAATATAATTATAATATAATATAATTCGTATATTGGCAATCATGTCAGTTACATAATATGAATCATATAAAAACATGAAATAATATATTGTATATAGTGTGTGTGTATTCACACACTATCAATATAAATATGTCTATATAATTAAATGTACATAATTATATGTAAATATAATAATATAGAAACAATAATTTTTTTATTTTTGCATCATAGAAAACCAATTTACGACCTTTTAAATACAGGTTTTAACACTATTAGAGCCCTCTCCACATGAAATAGCACCCCTATAGTCAACATCAATTTTCAACATCCAAGTCAATAATATATTATAATTAAAATATAATATAATTTGTATATTGGCAATCACTTAAGTTATATTATATGAATCATATAAAACATACAATTATATATTGTATGTAGTGTGTGTGTATGTACACACTATCCATATAAATATCTATATACTATAATTAAATGTACATAATTATATGTTTATATATAATAATATAGAAACAGTTGTAATAATTTTGTATTTTGTATTTTTGCATCATAGAAAACCAATTTAGGACCTTCTAAATACAGGTTTTAACAGTATTAGAGCCCTCACCAGATGAAATAGCACCCCTATAGTCACATTTATACTCATATTACGCAACATCCATTTTCAACATCCAAATCAATAATATAATTATAATATAATTTGTATATTGGCAATCACTTATGGAAGCTGCTTATAAATAACAACAAAACAACTCCAAACCTCATCACTTGTTTTGCTCTGATCAACCAATCAGAGGAGAGAAAAAAAAAACTTAACACTATAGTCTGGAAATAGATAGAAAAAGATATCCGGTTGAATATTAATAATTTTTTTGGACCCAAAATGGTAAAAATAACGCCTGTCGGGTTTCGCCAAGTGAGACATGTGTCCAATGTCCACAATATCCAAAGCATGTCTTTCCCACTAGACTGTGTCACAAAAAAAAAATCCTACAAAACCGGCGGTACCTGACATGGTTCCACCATCGATTCGGTTGCTGTTAAGCTGCGTTGACACTTGCACAAAATCCATTGGACATGCAGCCCGGGGAAAGCAATCTAACACTTGTGGGTATTACAATGGAGGAGGAAGGAGACACTGAAACTGCCAAATGGTCCAGCAGAAGGGTTGGCGGGGGGGGGGGGTGTTTATGGAATACTGGAATACCAGGATAAAACTCTTATCACATAGCGAATCATCCATCCAGTATAGATCACCTATTGGGAAAACGGTGGATTAAGGCACCGAAACGGTCACAAATGGATAAACAACTATTCATACAAGGGTGCACGGTGGTCGAGTGGTTAGCGCACGGGCCTCACAGCTAGGAGACTTGGGTTTGATTCCATCCTCGGCCATCTCTGTGTAGCGTTTGCATGTTCTCCCTGTGGGTTTTCTCCGGGTATTCCGTTTTTTTTTCCCACATTCTAAAAACATGCTAGGTTAATTAGCGACTCCAAATTGTCCATAGGTATGAATGTGAGTGTGAATGGTTGTTTGTCTATATGTGCCCTGTGATTGGCTGATCCATCAGTCCAGGGTGTAACCCCGCCTCTCGCCCGAAGACAGCTGGGATAGGCTCCAGCACCTCCGCAAACCTTGTGAGGATAAGCGGTAGAAAATGAATGAATTAATGAATTTTAGAGCCCTCTAGAAATGAAGTAGCACCCCTATATTTAACTTTATACTCATATTACCCAATATAGTAGACATAATAAGAGAAAAGATGTTTTTACACTGCATAGCGGACGAGAAAATTAGCGCGAGGGACTCACGACTAGGAGACCCGAGTTTGATTCCACAATCAGCCATCTCTGTGTGGAGTTTGCATGTTCTCCCCGTGCATGCGTGGGTTTTCTCCGGGTATTCCGTTTTTTTCCCACATTCCAAAAACATGCTAAGTTAATTAGCGACTCCAAATTGTCCATAGGTATGAATGTGAGTGTGAATGGTTGTTTGTCTATATGTGCCCTGTGATTGGCTGAGCCACCAGTCCAGGGTGTACCCTGCCTTTTGCCCGAAGACAGCTGGGATAGGCTCCAGCATGCACCGCGACCCCTGTGAGGATAAGCGGTAGAAAATTAATAGTTTGATCTGCGGCTGCACGGTGGATGAGTGGGTAGCACGTGGCCATGCAGCTTGGAGACACAAGTTTGATTCCCCGTCTCTGTGGAGTTTGCATGTTCTCCCCAGTTATCTCCGGGTACTCCGGTTTCCTCCCACATTCCAAAAAAACATGCTAGGTTAATTAGCGACTCCAAATTGTCCATAGGTATGAATGTGAGTGTGAATGGTTGTTTGTCTATATGTGCCCTGTGATTGGCTGGCCACTAGTCTCGGCGGACATAGTACTCCGTCTCTCACTCGAAGACCCAGGATGAGGATTAGCAGTAGAAAATGAATGAATAAATAAATCGGAGGCTAACTAGCTTAGCTTGGTAGCATGCAAAAAAACTTGAAACTATGAAAATAATCAATTTATTCATATTAGCATTAACCTACCGATCCAGCTGTCAACTATCAATACATAAACCAAGACACACAATGACACACATTGTCCGGTCCATTTCTCATACTTTGCCAACAGTAAACGTGTTTGATTCCCCCAACCCCACCCTGAAACATTTCCACCCTGCAGTCATTTATTCATGAATGGCACATTAACCACCCATTTTCTCCCTTGTCTGTGCGACTAACGTCTTTACTGATAATGGACAAAGATTATGCACATTCATTATCATTATCATAAAAATCATCATTGCCATGTGCTTAGCATAATAACAGCGCTCCACTGATTCACTTCTTTTCCTATATGTTGGAATATGTTAGCGATGGACTTCTCTCAAGGTTTTCTTTGTTGTTTTTAATCCGACATGCATTGCTGTCCACTCCGCACGGATATGTCTTCAAAATGGAATTTTGATATTACAATAATTGGAATTTCTTCATTAAGTTCTGCATCCGAATTGCACATTCTCTATTTTAAAACGACTCCCTCCATGAAAGTTCCTGGAATGTAGTTATGTATTATAATTGGAATTTCTTAGTCACATTTAGAAACTGCTTGCTACGGCAGATTTATGTTATCATAATTGGTTATTCTTCATTAATTCCTGTGAGTGTTATTATTATTATTATTATTATTACATATTGCATATAGTGGATTTAGTCATTTTAGATACCGTCGTACCGAAGAAGGAATAATCCAAATTGGGAACGCTTCATTCAGAACACTACTGTTGAAATAAGTAAGTACATATCATAAGATTGAGTAATGGGAAAAATAATATGCATTCAGTTGGGAATGGTTATTTACATCCGGAATCACGGTGCTATCGCCCAACGGAATAGAAAGCAACAACAGAGGATATTAAAGGTGCTTATCCTTAGACAATAGTACCCCTTTTGGGATCAATTAAGCCCTCAAAGTTGTGATCTTATCTCCGAATGCATTGGAAAAAGTCAACCGGAAAAAAAAAAAAAAAAAAAAAAAACACATCCAAAAAAAACTTCCCTACCTGTATCCGTGATGTAAAGATACTCTCCGGGTTCTTCTTCTGTGATCTGAGCTCGTATCCTTAGACTAAAGGTTCCAACAACTGAACACATACCTCCTCTGAGGCGTCTTATAAAGCCCCCCCCCCCCACCGCCGCCGCCGCCCGCCTCCCTCAGCACCAACCCTCCTCCCCCCTCAAACATCATCATAGTGAGAGAGGGGTGATTCCCAAGCAGACACGCGCACACGAACCCGACATGGCCCGCGTTGACGTCACAGCCGACGTCATCGGTTTCGTCTTCATTGAAGACAACTAATGGAACTTTAAAAATACGCATCGTGTCGAAGGTGCCGGGTATAAGGTGTCCATAAAAGCCGCAACCTAGCTGTGGTGTCAAGGTCAATGCCACCTCAAAAAAAACGTACCGTGAAAGGTCAGATGGGATAGGCTCCGAGGTCATCAGTAAACTCAATTTACCTGGGGGGGGGGCCACTGGAGCTACCCCTACCCCTCCATCTGGTACTTTTACAATCAGTAACTGTTACATTTGTTCACTTCCTGCTTTCCTAATATATTTTACATTTTTTTAATTTTTAATTTTTAATTTTTAATTTTTAATTTTTAATTTTTAATTTTTAATTTTTAATTTTTAATTTTTAATTTTTAATTTTTAATTTTTAATTTTTAATTTTTAATTTTTAATTTTCAAAGAGAATCCGTCAATGGCATTTTTAGTTGGGAACTGATGTTTTCCTGAAACGTATCACTAAAGGGCAGAAACAAACTTTTTTTTTCCATGAGAGAAAATTATGCTTGAAATGTAGCTTTTCTCACACACACAAAAAAATTGTTTTTAGTTGGGAACTGATATTTTCCTGAAACTTACGTACGTTCTAATTCTGATTACTAAAGAACGGAGAAAAGCAGAAACAAACTTTTTTTGGGTACTCCGGTTTCCTCCCACATTCCAAAAACATGCTAGGTTAATTAGCGACTCCAAATTGTCCATAGGTATGAATGTGAGTGTGAATGGTTGTTTGTCTATATGTGCCCTGTGATTGGCTGGCCACCAGTCCAGGGTGTACCCCGCCTCTCGCCGAAAGACAGCTGGGATAGGCTCCAGCACCCCCCGCGACCCTCGTGAGGAAAAAGCGGTAGAAAATGAATGAATTATTTTTATTTTTATTTTTATTTTTATTTTTATTTTTATTTTTATTTTTATTTTTATTTTTATTTTTATTTTTATTTTTATTTTTATTTTTATTTTTATTTTTATTTTTATTTTTTGTCACTTCCCGAATTACTTGCAAACGCCACACAGAGATGAAACGGAGAATTGAATCCCGATCTACTGACTGTGTGGTCATCATGCTAACCACTCGGACACCGTACAGCAATATTAATTAAAAAAATATATATATATATTTAATTTTTCTCTGAAAAAGAGCTCATAAAATACACGTTTTGAATGTGTTAAACTTCATTTTGAAGTACCCAAAGTACACAAACACATACAACTTACTCTTATTCACTTACTTATTCATAGAACTCACACAGACCAATGAAGAACTTCATGCTCTACGCTGTGAGGCATTCGGGCGCACTCGTAATTACGACTGATAATTGTTTTTCATTTTTATTCACGTGCCCCGCTATGACAATTGCCGTACCCCTCGGGGTACACGTACCCCACATTGGGAACCTAGGATGTCGACAACTCAAAAGCCTTTTCTAAGCCTGCTACAGCACAGTTACCCTACACATACTATGTCACCTAAAACCGAAGCATTTTTTTTTTTTTTTTTTTTTTTTTTTTTTTTTTTTGGAAAACACGTGACACGTCCGCTTCCTTTACAACTTGAGCTGACGTTAGCGTCCCCCCCTGTGAAAGCGTGAATGCTGATCGTGAACCTGTTGGAGGTTGATAGTGATGGCTGAATCGCTTCTAAGACAAGAGCCTTCACTGCAGCTCAGATAAGAAGCACAGAAGAACAAGCGGGCGACGGGCGGTCTGACCATCACTGATATCGCCGCCGTCCAGTCGCCGTTTCCTGTAATAGTGCGGTTACCTTGACAACAGCAAAAGAGTCAAGAAAAACTTGGCTACATTTCATATATTCTAAATATAAATCTGCATGTTTTATAATTCCCATTCATACAATGAACCATAGTATGTTGTTGCTTTTTTTTGATATTATATGATATTAAATATTTCTAGGCATAATCATAAAAAAGACATATTTGGCTCATTTAGTACAACCAGTTCCAAATACATCCTTAAAAAAAATAAAGCTGTCATGATTCAATAATTCTCTACACGGATTATAAACACAAATAGACTTGTATTGAAATGTGTGATTGCTTTGCAAGCTGCCATATCACAACATTACAGCGACGGAAAGTAGCATAGTAAATCATGTGATGATATGTTCTTATTATTAATATTATTTTTTTTATTATATAGTTATCTTATTATCAAGGGTGTCAACTGTCCTGTTTAGCAAATTTGCATATTTTTTCATTCATTCATTCATTTATTTTCTACCGCTTTTCCAGCACAAGGGTCACGAGGGTGCTGGAGCCTACCCCAGCTGTCTTCGGGCGAGAGGCGGGGTACACCCTGGACTGGTGGCCAGCCAATCACAGGGCACATATAGACAAACAACCTTTCTGCCTTTCTCCGCTCTTCAGTAATCAGAAGTAGAACATACATAAGTTTCAGGAAAATATCAGTTCCCAACTAAAAAAAAATTATGAGAAAAGCTACATTTAAAGCATAATTTTCTGTCATGAAAAAAAGTTTGTTTCTGCCTTTCTCCGTTCTTTAGTAATCAGAAATAGAACATACTTAAGTTTCAGGAAAATATCAGTTCCCAACTAAAAAAAATTATGAGAAAAGCTACATTTCAAGCATAATTTTCTGTCATGAAAAAAAAAGTTTGTCTCTGCCTTTCTCCGTTCTTTAGTAATCAGAAGTAGAACATACATAAGTTTCAGGAAAATATCAGTTCCCAACTGATTTTTTTGTGAGAAAAGCTACATTTCAAGCATAATTTTCTCTCATTAAAAAAAGTTTGTTTCTGACTTTCTCCGCTCTTTAGTAATAAGAATTAGAACATATGTAAGTTTCAGGAAAATATCAGTTCCCAACTAATTTTTTTTGTGAGAAAAGCTACATTTCAAGCATAATTTTCTCTCATGAAATAAAAAGTTTGTTTCTGCCTTTTCCCGTTCTTTAGTAATCAGAAGTAGAACATACGTAAGTTTCAGGAAAATATCAGTTCCCAACTAAAAACATTTTTTTGTGTGTGAGAAAAGCTACATTTCAAGCATAATTTTCTCTCATGAAAATAAAAAGTTTGTTTCTGCCTTTCTCCGTTCTTTAGTGATCAGCAGTAGAGCGTAGGTACGTTTCAGGAAAATATCAGTTCCCAACTAAAAACTATTTTTTTTTGTGTGTGTGAGAAAAGCTACATTTCAAGCATAATTTTCTCTCATGAAAATAAAAAGTTTGTTTCTGCCTTTCTCCGTTCTTTAGTGATCAGCAGTAGAGTGTAGGTACGTTTCAGGAAAATATCAGTTCCAAACTAAAAACTATTTTTTGTGTGTGTGAGAAAAGCTACATTTCAAGCATAATTCTCTCTCATGAAAATAAAAAGTTTGTTTCTGCCTTTCTCCGTTCTTTAGTGATCAGCAGTAGAGCGTAGGTACGTTTCAGGAAAATATCAGTTCCCAACTAAAAACTATTTTTTTGTGTGTGAGAAAAGCTACATTTCAAGCATAATTTTCTCTCATGAAAATAAAAAGTTTGTTTCTGCCTTTCTCCGTTCTTTAGTAATCAGAAGTAGAACATACGTAAGTTTCAGGAAAATATCAGTTCCCAACTAAAAACTATTTTTTTTTGTGTGTGTGAGAAAAGCTACATTTCAAGCATAATTCTCTCTCATGAAAATAAAAAGTTTGTTTCTGCCTTTCTCCGTTCTTTAGTGATCAGCAGTAGAGCGTAGGTACGTTTCAGGAAAATATCAGTTCCCAACTAAAAACATTTTTTTTGTGTGTGAGAAAAGCTACATTTCAAGCATAATTTTCTCTCATGAAAAAAAAAAGTTTGTTTCTGCCTTTCTCCGTTCTTTAGTGATCAGCAGTAGAGCGTAGGTACGTTTCAGGAAAATATCAGTTCCCAACTAAAAACTATTTTTTTGTGTGTGTGAGAAAAGCTACATTTCAAGCATAATTTTCTCTCATGAAAATAAAAAGTTTGTTTCTGCCTTTTTCTGTTCTTTAGTGATCAGCAGTAGAGCGTAGGTACGTTTCAGGAAAATATCAGTTCCCAACTAAAAACATTTTTTTTGTGTGTGAGAAAAGCTACATTTCAAGCATAATTTTCTCTCATGAAAATAAAAAGTTTGTTTCTGCCTTTCTCCGTTCTTTAGTGATCAGCAGTAGAGCGTAGGTACGTTTCAGGAAAACATCAGTTCCCAACTAAAAGTCGTTATCACGTGATGTTGGTGTTTACGCTTTACTGGGCATGCCCCCGTTGACTATCCTGGTTGATTATAGCGGCGCATGTAGACACGTGATTGGAATATTCCTTTCCATGTATACCATTGCTTTCGGAAAGGTCATTCGGAAAGATTCCATTCGGAAAAAGGAAAACTCATGTAAACGTGGCTAGTCATGAAATTTCCAGCTAAGTCAAGTTAAAATGAGGACGGTCTTACCAGTCTAGTTAAATCATGAACACACAAATAAAGCCTTGCATGCTGCTTCCTTCTCTTCATTCAACATATTGGAAAAAAAGCAAGCTTATTGAATCCATATCTGTTCCTGATAATTCATTTCTCTCTTCAATGTACCACAGAGTGATTAAAATCGTTACTGGGAGAATGAAAAAGCAACAACCGTGCCGAAAGAAAAAGCGGAACTCACACTATTAAAAAAAAAAAAAAAAAAAATACCGACCTGCGTTCAGCTTGAGTGTGCTGTTCATTTCAGCGTCAAAGTCCTCATGTGCTCTCTGTCCAAGTGAGGCGATTTACTGCCTTGCTTCTTCCACACTGAAAACCACTGACTTGTGACAAGGGAGCATCTCTGCAGTGGCCTAAGCCTATAAAGACAATGATATTTATTTATAGAAGAAAAATGACACCTCTCTTGCCAAATGTAGTGCATCAACTATTAAAAAAAAACTATAATACGGTATTGGTGAGGGGTGTCCAAAATGTGCATATTTTATTGGCCTTCAGCATATTCTAAATATAAAATGAATGCATCAATAATTAGATATAAGGTCATCTCATCTAATTTTGCGGTTTCACTTAATCATGGGTTTGGTGGAATCAAACTTGGGTTTCCTAGCTGTGAGGCCAGCACGTTAACCACTCTTCCACCGTGCAGCTCTGGAAAAATAATTCATTCATTAATTATTATTAACCGCTTATCCTCTTGAGGGTCGCGGGGGTTGCTGGAGTCTATCCCGGCTGTCTTCTTGTGAGAGGCGGGGTACACCCTGGACTGGTGGCCAGCCAATCACAGGGCACATATAGACAAACAACCATTCACACTCACATTCATACCTATGCACAATTTGGAGTGGCTAATTAACCTAGCATGTTTTTGGAATGTGGGAGGAAACCGGAGTACCCGGAGAAAACCCACGCATGCACGGGGAGAACATGCAAACTCCACACAGAGATGGCTGATTGTGGAATCAAACTCGGGTCTCCTAGTTGTGAGTCCCTCGCGCTAATTACTCGTCCGCCATGCAGCGTAAAAACATCTTTTCTCTTATTATGTCTACTATATTGGGTAATATGAGTATAAAGTTCACTATAGGGGTGTTACTTCATGTCTGGAGGGCTCTAAAATTCATTCATTCATTCATTTTCTACCGCTTATCCTCACGAGGGTCGCTAGGGGGGATGCTGGAGCCTATCCCGGCTGTCTTCTTGTGAGAGGCGGGGTACACCCTGGACTGGTGGCCAGCCAATCACAGGGCACATATAGACAAACAACCATTCACACTCACATTCATACCTATGGACAATTTGGAGTCGCTAATTAACCTAGCATGTTTTTGGAATATGGGAGGAAACCGGAGTACCCGGAGGAAAAAAAAAAAAGTTTGTTTCTGCCTTTCTCCGTTCTTTAGTAATCAGAATTAGAACATATATAAGTTTCAGGAAAATATCAGTTCCCAACTAAAAACTATTTTTTTTTGTGTGTGAGAAAAGCTACATTTCAAGCATAATTTTCTCTCATGGAAAAAAAAGTTTGTTTCTGCCTTTCTTTGTTCTTTAGTGATACGTTTCAGGAAAACATCAGTTCCCAACTAAAAATGCCGTTGACGGATGAAAATATTTTTCTCTTTTCGCTGGGAATCACCATCTATAATAACTTCTGCCTGAGCTTGTTTCGTAAAACAGACTAGCAAAACTTGGGGCAGAGCCACGCCCATAAGGAAACTCCGCTCATCTGTGACATCACAAAAGAACAGTTTAGCAACGCCCTCTGAAACGGAGCTTTTTAAGCCATGCCAAACTTCTCACTTCCAAATGCGCAAACTTCATTATGTGTAACTTTAGCATCGTTTAACACGAGAATACAACATTCTAACAATATTTATAGGTCAGAAAAATAGAAAACGCATAATGGGTCTCTTTTAAAGTAATGCCATCTTACATATTACTACTCTTCTTCCTATTTATTTGCATGACAGATGAGAATATTTGCATTAATATGAGTGACTGTTGTGAAATTTATAACAACATAGCAGGACTATGTTTACTGACGTTCACTCCGTGTTGAGAAAGCTCAGCATAGACCTTATCGGGATTAAATGGGAGGGCTTTGACCTCAATCAAGAAAATAATTACCGTTGCCGGACTTTTTAATTAGCTAACAAACCTTCCGCAGGCGCATAATGAGTCAGAAAACAAAGGTAATTACAGTTAAAATTCTTATTAAATTCAGCTTGTGAAGCCATATTGAATTTTTCACTGGAAATTCAATTCCCGGTTCCCTGGCTTTGTTTTTCTCTCACAAAATATCCGGATAATATATTTCCCAACCGGAATGCTCATTCTATATATTACAGCCGGTGTCTCCGTCTGTCAGAAAAGGTGAGGTATGGTAATACAATAAAGGGCATTTGCTTCAAGATAAAACCAAGTCGAGTGTGACTGACTCCATCTTGCCCCCGAGTAATGAAGATTATTCATGATTGGCATCGCTGGTAGAAGCAATGGCTCACAAACAAGCGTACGCACGCGGTTCTTTTCTCTCGCAGGGTTGCTCGGGTGTCATGAATCACAATGTTTCCTATTATATTCCCTCAGAAGTACAAGCACCACATGCAGCAGTTGTTATCTGTCATCACCAGTGTTGCCGCTCCTTCACCGGCAACAGTCAATACGGATGCAGCACCCACTTACTCTGTGTACGCTATGTGTGTGTGTGTGTGTGTTTGTGATGAACTAGCACTGCAGCAATGTGAAACAAGCATTGCACCATCAGTATTTTTGTCAAACTGATGCTTGGCTTCAACACACAGCAGACTATATTGTGCAAACATTGATCATGTCAATATGCAATATGCAGGAAAATTATGGGAGATATACCACAGATATATTTTTTTTCAATAATTTTTTAAATAAAATGTGAAATATTTGTGATGTTACATATGACACATGTTATGGACTTTCAATTGTAAATGCATTCCTTATTTGAACATTTGCACCTAGAACCATAATATTTACTTTGAATTGTATAGAAATAAGAATATTTGAACTGTAATATTTGACGCCCTGTTATAACATATATTTTTTTAATTATATTTAAAGCTTAGCTGCAACAAAACTGAAAACACGGTTTCCTTGTAGAACGTTACTTCCTGTAACTGTCACAGAAACCTCCTATATTCTGATTCTGATTGGCTTAAACAATTCGAATCAAAGCCAGCCTTCCGCTCTAAAAACGACCAATCACAACGCAAGTTCAAGTTTTTGCAGCCAATCACAATTCATAGTCTCCTAGAGCGGGAGGGTCCGAATGCGGAAGTATGGCGTCTTCATTTTGTTTAGCTACTTAAGCACCAAAACTGCTGTAATGCGTAATGGTTTTTGATTCAAAAATACTTTTTGGTGGTTAATTAAGCACCGAAAAGGTAAGTTTGCATTACGTTACTATGGTTAGATTATTTCGAGTTTAAGTAACGTGTGTTTGTCTGAATGTTAAAACCCTTCTTTACGTGATAGCTGCACTTTGACGCCGTCGATTTAGCGTTCGCAATAATGTTATTGTACTTCATACAATAATACATAAAATGTTGTTCCGCGTTGTACAAATAATACCATTAATGTACAGTATATATATATATATATATATGTACACAGGTATGCTGTATAGTTGTGCTATGAAAAACCATAACAACAAGACTAGTTTATTGCACACACTCAAGCTAATTTTTGACTCCCCTACTATAGTATGGTATCTACCTTATTTTACCCAGCAATATTATGAAATAGCATCGTTAACCAATGTTAACAGTTGAATGACACACTTGTGTTGTGCTACTGCATGGTCATTTGCTAATCAAGTTGCCCTTTGACACCAGGCCCAGCTTCTGTGAGAGATGGAGGAGCTCTACACTTTGGAAAAGGAGGTCGGACGTGGTAATTACGGTGTGGTCTTTGAGGGCCGTATAGCCAAAACAGGAGAGCGGGTGGCTATCAAGCGTCTGCCCTGCAAGAACGCAGAATGCATTGAACTCTACTTGCAAGAGTTGTGGGCCATGAAAGCCACAGCCAAAAAACATGCCAATATCATTGCATTGCACAATTACCTCCTGCAGACCGGGAAGAGGAGTTTAAAGCCGTTAAAAGGAGGCAAGTTGCCACGACATCTCGTCGAAAGTGTGCTGAAGGGAAGGGTTGTTGGGAGAATGTCGCAACGACAGGAAAGAGGTTCTCGGTCTGACTCTCAACGGAGGACTAACTCTGCATCCGGACTTCAAGATAGAACCAACACTCTCCCATCAACCCCCAAAAGGCCTCCAAACAGAACCAGGAAGAGGTCGTCCCAGGCAGAAGACGAGCAGCCCTTAAAATGCTCGGCCCTGTGGCTCGTGATGGACTACTGTGATGGAGGAGACTTGAATCACTTCCTGCTCTCCAGACCGCCTGACGCCCAGCGTAACCATGATGTGGTGCGGCAGCTCAGCAGTGCCGTGGCCTTCCTGCATCACCTTGGTATCATGCATCGAGACCTAAAGCCTGACAACGTGCTTGTCAGTATTCAACCCAATGGTCCTGTTTATAAGGTAGGTTGTGATCTGGTATTATTCACAAAATATAACATCTTTGCAGTGCAGTTTCCTAACTGGGTTGGATCCATTATCTTATTGCTGGGTTTTATGTGACATTACATGTGTCAGACAATAACCTGCTTTGTTCAATGAAGCGATTGTTGGAAGTAGGAAGTGATCAAAAATCAGTGCCCCCTTATCCCGCTGTGTAACACTGATATATCATCACGGTAATGGTTTAATTTCATTTGAACATGCATCAGATTACAATTGAATGCATCACATAATCAGTTCACAGTTCCACATGTCCAAAAGGAGTAGGAAGAACCCCTCCATCTGGTACTTTTAGTACCAGTATCAGTAACTGTTACATTTGTTCACTTCCTGCTTTCCTAGTATAATTTTTTTAATTAAATTTTTTTTAATGAATTTTTATTTTTTTAGTTTTATTTAGTTTTTTATTTTTTGTCACATACTGAAGTACGAGGTGATATGAGCATCCAATGCCATAATGGGTACCATAGTAAGTGTCAATATAGTGATATATATAGCACATCATGACTGGTTCAAGACTCTTTATCTTTGTATTTAGCAAACATCAACTATTATTTGTTCACTTCCTGCTTTCCTAATATAATTTTTTTATAAAAAAAATATATTTTATGAATTTTTATTTTTCTAGTTTTATTTTATTTTTTAATTTTTGTCATGTATCGAAGTACTCTGTGATATGAGCATCCAATGACATAATGGGTACCATAGTAAGTGTCAATATAGTGATATATATAGCACATCATGACTGGTTCAAGACTCTTCATCCTTGTATTTAGCAAACATCAACTATTATTTGTTCACTTCCTGCTTTCCTAATATAATTTTTTTATAAAAAAATATATTTTCTGAATTTTAATTTTTCTAGTTTTATTTTATTTTTTATTTTTTGTCATGTACCGAAGTACTCGGTGATATGAGCATCCAATGACATAATGGGTACCATAGTAAGTGTCAATATAGTGATATATATAGCACATCATGACTGGTTCAAGACTCTTCATCCTTGTATTTAGCAAACATCAACTATTATTTGTTCACTTCCTGCTTTCCTAATATAATTTTTTTATAAAAAAATATATTTTATGAATTTTAATTTTTCTAGTTTTATTTTATTTTTTATTTTTTGTCATGTACCGAAGTACTCGGTGATATGAGCATCCAATGACATAATGGGTACCATAGTAAGTGTCAATATAGTGATATATATAGCACATCATGACTGGTTCAAGACTCTTCATCCTTGTATTTAGCAAACATCAACTATTATTTGTTCACTTCCTGCTTTCCTAATATAATTTTTTTATAAAAAAAATATATTTTCTGAATTTTAATTTTTCTAGTTTTATTTTATTTTTTGTCATGTACCGAAGTACTCGGTGATATGAGCATCCAATGCCATAATGGGTACCATAGTAAGTGTCAATATAGTGATATATATAGCACATCATGACTGGTTCAAGACTCTTCATCCTTGTATTTAGCAAACATCAACTGCTTGTATTGTTTCTTGAATTGGCTCATCGTTGTGCATTGTTTGATTTCCTTACTCGATCCATTCCGTAGTTTGATTCCACATACTGAAATGCTATGGCTAGCATAACGTAGTCCTAGCATAGAAGTGTTTCAAATGTACTTCTTCTCGGAGATCATATTTCTAGTATTGGATGACATTTTTAGCTAATTGGTTATTTTTAGCCTTTTGCATTATTTTAGCTGTTTGAAGATGAACTATATCAGCAAGTTGAAGTATTTGTGATTTTAGAAATAAGGAGTTAATATGTTCTCTGTAGGCGCCATTATGAATTATCCTGACTGACCTTTTTTTGCAGTACATTCAGTGAGTGAAGATAGCCCATATTTCCACACAATAAGTAATATATGATGTATTTTGGTGCGTACCCTCTAGGTGGCAGACTTTGGCTTGAGCAAGATGAGCTCAGACGGCCAGACGGATGGTAATCTGACCAGGAAGAATTTCTCTTCCACCTGCGGCTCAGACTTCTACATGGCTCCTGAGGTTTGGGGGGGACTGACTTACACGGCCCAGGCAGACATCTTTTCGCTGGGTGTGATGTTCTGGGCCGTCCTGGAGAGGATCACCTTCCTGGAGGAAGGAACCACACGGGAACAACTCGGTGAGTCATGGTCTGGAGTTTAGGAATAATATACATATATAACAATACATTTATACCAAAAAAACAGGGAGGTCAAAAAAGGTGGAGTGTGTGCCGGTCTGGCAACGCGGCGCACTGAATTGACTTTGACTCCATTAACTGGCACATATTAAAAATGTCAGATACTATACATCACATCTTCGTCAAGCACGGGCCATTAGTCATAAATGTAAATGGCGGCAGAGATGAGGGATGGCTGCACCTTTTTGAAAAGAGATTAAAAGCGGCTCTGTTGCTTTTAATTCAACATGACAGTCTTGACACAAGCACTGGTTTCCGGGGGGACACCAGATAACAATTTCCCCCATGGTAATATTAATTAATTCAATCCTCACAACCATTTGTCAAGGGTTTCCTTTTTTAATGAAGATTAATTAAAGCAACAATGCAGGTGAAGTGGTATTTAAATTAAATTATGATTGTTTATAACTGTATAGTACTTTATCGTTGGAACCCCATGTGGCTGCACATTCAAAAGAGGCATTTTCAATCTACGAGAGTGCAGGGCCAATTTCTGCCAAACGCTCCACTATGACAGGATAATGAAATGCTTATAACACAAATGTCTCATTTTATTCACGAAAAATGGCCAAAACCAACCGTTGGTGGTGACGACGACAACGGCGGCGGCGATATGAAGCATTTTCCTCAAGTTAAGTGCCTTGAGTCATTGGTGCTCTTATTAGGTTGGATGAAACGGTTATGATTGCGGTGACGGAGCTTCAGTCGCTTTCTAAAAAGAAAAAAAAAAAAAAAAAGAAGCCAAATGGAATTTAGCAGATCACAATTCTCTTTGTGTGATAACGTGAAGTAGGAGCCCGCGGGCGTTTCACAGACGAATAAAATGCGTGTGATTTGTCTCGTTCTGTGACTCACGCGGTTATTTGACTTGGCAGCGGTGCAGAGATCATTTTATCAAGTGTTACCTCTTTGTCGGATTTTTATCCTGGAACTGTTTAGGGGAGGGGAAAAAAAGGGCAGGTAGAAACAATAGGAGCGTAATTGGAAAACAATGTCCAGCCAGTCCTTCCATGCGTTGCATCAAGGGGTGTCCAAAGTGCGGCCCTGGGACTTGCTTTTTATTGTCCCTCATATAATTAGTATTATTTATTCCAAATTATTTGTGACATTTACTGTTTACCCTGTACATTGTTTTTCATATTTTATGTCATCTATCTATCTCTATCTCTATCTATCTATCGGCCAGCCAATCACAGGGCACATATAGACAAACAACCATTCACACTCACATTCATACCTATGGACAATTTGGAGTCGCTAATTAACCTAGCATGTTTTTGGAATGTGGGAGGAAACCGGAGAAAACCCACATATGCACGGGGAGAACATGCAAACTCCACACAGAGATGGCTGAGGGTGGAATCGAACTTGGGTCTCCTAGCTGTAACACTTTTTCCGCCGTGCAGCCCTGGAAAAATAATGTTACCCGGAGAGAACATGCAAACTCCACACAGATATGGCCGAGGGTGGAATTGAACTCTCCTAGCTGTGACGTCTGCGCGCTAACCACTACAACACCGTGCAGCCCCTAAATCTGTATATCTCACAGGAAATGTATACTCTGTCAAACATTGGCAGCATTTCTAGAAATGCTGGATTTTCTACTGTATTGAAGAGCAACATTTCTTGTCTTAGCATGTTTTTGGAATGTGCGAGAAAACCCACGCATGCACGGGGAGAACATGCAAACTCCACACAGAGATAGCCGAGGGTGGAATCGAACCCCGGGCTCCTAGCTGTGAGGTCCGCGTGCTAACCACTCAAACACTATTTTTTCTTTATCCTCCCTTTTTAGGTGCGTACGTAAGTAAGGGTCGCTGGTTGATGCCACTGGGCGAAGCTTTGTGGGAGAACGCCGACCTCCGGCTGCGCATCCCCATGAAGTCGAAAACAGCAACCCCGCTGCCACCCACTCCCGGCCTGGCAATGTGCAGCCTACTTTCCGACATGCTCTCCTCGGACCCAGATTCGCGGCCTCCAGCGGACCAGCTGGAGTCCAGGGTGTGCGCTGCTTTGAAAGAGGACTCCCGCTGACACAAAGAGCTACTAATGGCCACATCCGAAGCATCGCCCGCGGAGCCATTGACTGCGGCGTCTCCTCCATGTGTAAATAACAGCCGAGATAAAACCCCGCCCATTCAAGGTGAACTATTTTATTTAACTATTATATCATTTGGAGCTGATCATTACTGACTAGCACTTAAAACAGTTCCAATGGGAGTTGAGTCTCAATATAGCCACATCATGACATTCTGCATTATGCATAGGATATGTATTCATCATCCACAACATTAAATACATCTACACAATATATAACGTGAGGGATGTATCAGAAACTCTAATGCTAATGCTCACTTTTCAGAGTTTCTACCGCTACTGACGTTACTACAATAACAGAATGTGTTCATACAGCACCAAAATGAGAACAACTTAACATGTTTGCTCCACTTTGGAAGCTTCACAGTCCACTTTTCTGACCCGTAAATGTAGTTAGAATGTCGTATTCTCGTGTTAAACAATGCCAAAGTTTCAGACAATGAGGTTGCCGCATTTGGAAGTCAGCCCTCAAAAGAAGTTTAGGATGTCTCAAAACAATCTGTTTCAAAAGGCGTGGTAAAAACTGCCCCTTTGTGACATCACAGAGGAGCGGCTTCCTTATATGGATGTGGCTGTAAGCCAAATAAGCTCTCTGCAGCCGGATTAGCCGACAAATTTGCTAAAGCCCGATGCTTTCAGAAGGTAATAATTCAGTAAGTAATTTATCAGTGTTTATTTTGTGTAAATCATGTAGCAAAAGCGCTTGTATACAGGGAGCAGGGTTGCTAATAGCCGTTTCCGGAAGTCCTTTTAAGCACCAACCGCAGTAGAGTAGGTATGCCTGGAGGCAGGCCTTGGGTGGAATACATACACAAACATACCATTATCTCGGGAACCACTGAATGCAAAGAAATATAGCTGACGAGGTGCAGATTCTGGAAGAACTAGAAAGCTTTGTGTGCTGGTTATTGTGTGTGTGTGTGTGTGTGTGTGTGTGTGTGTGTGGTCAACTCAATACAAAGGGCCGAAAAATGAGGTCCCCTTTGAAACCTGGAGCTCTCCTAGCTAACCGCTAGTCTAGCTAACCGCTACGTTTCTATTCATCACTTAGATTTCATCAGCATTTTATGGATATTGATCATGTGTTTAGTGTACCTAGTGTATGTGGGTGTGTATTTATACACTTCCTTTCTCTCCTCCATGATTGGGCCTTAGTTGAATTGTGTAAATACGTATAAAAATCTGGTTTCACTACTAGTCTTATAATGAAAAATCACTATTTAAAAAATTATATACAGTATATAAAGTTTACATTTAAGTGAGTCATACAAGTACACAATGTGCTCTATTGGGACCTCATGTAGTATGTGATGCAAGCGCCATGCTTAGCCGCTGGCCGTTCATTAAAAGGAGCATGTTGGAGCTAAAAGTCGTTTCACACAGTAAACGACTTTAATGAAACCCGGGGGATTACTGCTGTGCTTTTTACGTAAATAGATTTCTTCCTGTTTTGAACCCCAAAATTAAATTGTTTGAGAATGTGGCATGTTGCATTCACTGCAGCCCACATATATTCACTATTTATTTTGATTGTTTATATATAAAATCAATATGCCTCAGAAATAAGTCATATTTTATGCAGGTCTTTCACAGTTCATTCATTCATTTTCTACCGCTACCAGCCAATCACAGGGCACATATAGACAAACAACCATTCACACTCACATTCATACCTATGGACAATTTGGAGTGGCTAATTAACCTAGCATGTTTTTGCATGCACGGGGAGAACATGCAAACTCCACACAGAGATAGCCGAGGGTGGGATTGAACCCTGGTCTCCTAGCTGTGAGGTCTGCGCGCTAACCACTCGACCGCCGTGCAGCCGGTCTTTCATAGTATTATCTTGAAATTTTTCCCTAGATTTATTATGGAAATTATTTAATTAATCAGATATGATGCTTTTTTTTTTTTTTTTTAGAGCCGATCCAGCATGTTACAGGTTGTGGGTCTTAAGTCATTGACATTCATATCTACGACAATATGTAATATATAATATGCTGGATGCTCCCAGAAGTTACACATGATCATAAAAAAAAAAAAAAGATGGTCGCCACCAACCAGGTACGTCATGAGCCCCCTTTAGAGGACGTCAGCGGGACAAGTGGAGATTTAAGTAGTGCTAATCTCCGCTTGTACGCTAGCCTCCGTGATCCTGGCTCAGTGGGGTCGTGTCTGACAGATCTGTGACCTTTACTGCTGTGACAGCCGCTCACGCGTTGTTAGCCAGCCAATAGCTTCCTCATGCCATCGGTGACCCCTCTTTTCCTGAGATTGGAAGGGGAAACGCATGTATATGCATATATGTACATGCTATACAGTATAGCCGGGGTGTGCAAAGTGCGGCACAGGGGCCATGTTTGGCCCAGAGTTTGTTCTTTGCTGGCATATTGTACATTCATTCATGAATTTTCTACCGCTTTTTCCTCACAAGGGTCGCCGGGGAGGGGGGTGGTAGAGCCTATCCCAGCTGTCTATGGACAATTTGGAGTCGCTAATTAACCTAGCATGTTTTTGGAATGTGGGAGGGAACCGGAGTACCCGGAGAAAACACACGCATGCACGGGGAGAACATGCAAACTCCACACAGAGATGGCAGAGGTTGGGATTGAACTGGGTAACAGTATTTTTCCAGGGCTGCACGGTGGAAAAGTGTTAGCGCTAGGAGAACCAAGTTCGATTCCACCCTCGGCCATCTCTGTGTGGAGTTTGCATGTTCTCTCTGTGTATGCGTGGGTTTTCTCCGGGTACTCCGGTTTCCTCCCACATTCCAAAAACATGCTAGGTTAATTGGCGACTCCAAATTGTCCATAGGTATGAATGTGAGTGTGAATGGTTGTTTGTCTATATGTGCCCTGTGATTGGCTGGCCACCAGTCCAGGGTGTACCCCGCCTCTCAAAGCCAAAGACAACTGGGATAGGCTCCAGCACCCCCTGCGACCCTCGTGAGGATAAGCGGTAGAAAAATGAATGAATTTTAGAGCCCTCCAAACATGAAGTAACACCCCTATAGTGAACTTTATACTCATATTACCCAATATAGTAGACATAATAAGAGAAAAGATGTTTTTACGCTGCATGGAGGACGAAAAAAATTAGCGCGAGGGACTCACAACTAGGAGACCCGAGTTTGATTCCACAATCAGCCATCTCTGTGTGGAGTTTGCATGTTCTCCCCGTGCATGTGTGGGTTTTCTCCGGGTACTCCGGTTTCCTCCCACATTCTAAAAACATGCTAGGTTAATTAGCGACTCCAAATTGTCCATAGGTATGAATGTGAGTGTGAATGGTTGTTTGTCTATATGTGCCCTGTGATTGGCTGGCCACCAGTCCAGGGTGTCCATGGCCCATTTTTCAGTATGTGTAAAAGTTTGGACACCCCTGACCAAACATGTGTAAAAAAATAGACTACATGGATAGAAGCTCTCAAAGTGATAAGACTTTCTCCTCTTTTTTTTTCCTCACGTCGCAGTGAAGATTAAACCAAAGTGTCCCTGAATTCACTGCCTCAGCAAGACCGGGAAAGGAGTAGGAGGCAAAGTTTTCAGATATCACAACTGATTGCGAGCAAGCTGGAATGCGGCCGATACTGTGATGCGTCAGGATTACAACAGCAGTCACGATGCACGCGCCACCGCCGCCGACGCCGCCGCTTGCAGGAAATTACGTATCGGCTGTTCTGCTTCAGTCAAGCATAACCACCCCCCCATCCCGCCACCTTCAGTCAGTAACCGTACTGTAGTAGGTCGATGCATGAGGAATTAGCGCTTTATCGCTCCCTATTTCTCACATGACAAAACCTTTCCGGGAATTGTGGCTCAACACGGCACTCGCTCAATGTTCAATAGACAGAAAACTGATGGAGTTGTAATTGCACAGGCTGTGTCATATGCGCCACTAAAACACTCTGATGGGGCAGTCATTAAGGGGTGCCCCGCAGGGGTGGAAGAAGTCATCTAGAGGTGCTGTTTTTTTCAGGTCACTATAACTCAAAACATGCTTTATTCTTTAGAAATAAAAACACAAAGAGCTCACCATCATTGATCACTAAAATTTTTCATAGAAATGACTGCTTTGCATCTTAAATATTATGTTGATGTTGACCTAAGCGGGTCATTTTTACTAATAATAAGAACAGGACTTGATGAGCTGGGTCCAATAAGTTTCAGTTTTGGGAGTCTTGTCTCATTCGTTTTTCCGACATGATGTCACCCAACAGATTGAAAGCCTTTAGCAGAAAAAAATCATGATCCAATAAAATAATCCAAAAAAAAAAAAAAGTCCAAGTTTAGTCCAATCCGGGTTAAACCAGATGCTTCACCATGTAAGGTCCTTCCAACTCGTAGCCCATCTTCTTGTAGTAGTTCCTTGTTCCCACACCTGGGAAAAGAGAGGAAAAATAATAGAGAAGAAGTAGTATTGAAGTGTTTATTATTGGGATATAACATGAGTTTTCAAATTCTAACATTATGGGCATGCCTTGTTTACATTCACTTTCAAAGCGGGTGCCTTTTGTGCATATAAATAAGAAATAATATAACACAATGAGAAAATAATAGCGAATATTAGTGATATATATATTTGGGTGCATCAAATTTGAATGGGAAATTTTAAATTCATATATTTTTTTCTAATAATAAAAAAAAAATGTCTTTTGCAAAGTTTTGAGGAAATCCATTTAGATTTAGGGGGTGCCACCTCACACATAAACTTTTGTAAAATTTTGGAAAATGTGCAATTTCTACTCTAACTGCCAAAAAGTTGACCTGGAAACGTAAAAGTGTAATAATATAAAAAGTGTATATCAGATTATGTAGGACTACAGTACTACTCTCAATAAATATGAGGCATCAGCAATACTGTCTACTTTATATTATTACTGTTGTTGATGTTATGCCCGCTCAGCTATTAGCTAACTGTCATTAGCAAACTGTAGCTAGCTCATGTTAGCTGCAGTAGAGGCAATGAGCGCTAAATACCTAATAAATATGACTACAAATCAAATTCAAATTACAAAGACAAAACCGCAAATTTGCTAGTAATATGTAATAGGAGTATAAATACCAACAAAAACATAAAGATCACCTCAGATCTCCATGGCGACCATTGAACTGTTCACCGCTTTATTCCACAAAAACAGATGTATGGTGGCACCCCTAAATAATCATGTATTGGACAAATATTTTGTATGTGTTGTTTCGACATATATTGGAATACTTTTAGACATATCAAAATTCAATAATTGTGTTTTTTTGATGCACCCTAATATTCTAGAATTCTGCACTTTTGGTGTCCTGTGGATGTTTTAGATGTTTCAAAATGGCCTCCAATGCAACCGATTCTCACCTGAAATGACGGCCAATTTATAGGAGCCATGTTCATCCCTGGAAATTCTCTCTGCTTCTTCCATTAACATCATTCCGAAGCCCTAACGATGCGGGAAGCACAGTTAAACAATAGTTGAACCGCACAAGTTGAACCTCAGTTAACCTCGGGTACCTGATGTTGGAACTTGCTGGGGTCCCGGCTGCTGACTGGGACCACGCTGCCGTATACGTGCAGCTCGCGCACGATGGACACGTTGCCTTTCAACTCGGGTCGAAACGACTGCGGGGAGCAGCGGCGCAAACGTAGCAATCCGATGAGGATGTCCTGTTCCGGATCCTCGTAGGAAAGGAAGGTTTCCCAGGAACCGTTGGCGACGTAGTCCCGCCGCACCAGCTCCACCTGAGCATACGTATGATAAGTGTTTTTTTTAAAGATGCTACGTTTACTAGCGTTGTCATCTCCAGGATGCTGCCAACTACCTGGTAGGGTCGAACTTTGTGGTGGATTTCCTGAATGCCCACTTCTCTGGTCCTCACGTCTCGGCACTGCTCACAAGCACAAGTTCAAATTAGTCAAAAAGTGCTGCAGGTTCAGTCCCGTTTATGTCGACACAGTCTTCTTATTATTACAAAAAAGTCCAAAAAATGTTTTCAAAAAAAAAAAAAAAAATAAATTTTTTTTTTTTTTAAATAGCCGTTTATGTCGACAACCTGTCTTTGACGACCAACTCTTCAAATTCCGGTCCACTATGTTGTTTTTACTAAAAATTCCCGCTTACGTTGACGAACCTTGCATGTATTGGTCCATGTATGTCGCTTACGTCGACAAACTTGTCCACCATTTCATATCAGAAATTTATTTTGCCCGCTTATGTTGACAACGCATCAACCACCTGTTGCAAGTCCTGGTCCACAATGTACTTCTTACTAAAACATGCCTGTTTATGTTGACAAAAAAAAAATCCTGTTTCAGACCCTCGTGTTATTGCAGCTACTAAAAAAAAATGGACGCTTATGTTGACAAACCCATCTGGGCTCGGTCTACCATGTTCTTCTAATTATGACTTAAAAGTGCCCGCTTACGTTGACGAACCTTGCATGTATTGGTCCATGTATGTCGCTTACGTCGACAAACTTGTCCACCATTTCATATCAGAAATTTATTTTGCCCGCTTATGTTGACAACGCATCAACCACCTGTTGCAAGTCCTGGTCCACAATGTACTTCTTACTAAAACATGCCTGTTTATGTTGACAAAAAAAAAATCCTGTTTCAGACCCTCGTGTTATTGCAGCTACTAAAAAAAAAACTGGACGCTTATGTTGACAAACCCATCTGGGCTCGGTCTACCACGTTCTTCTAATTATGACTTAAAAGTGCCCGCTTACGTTGACGAACCTTGCATGTATTGGTCCATGTATGTCGCTTACGTCGACAAACTTATCAAATTCCTGTCCATCATCGGTCTACCACGTTCTTCTAATTATGACTTAAAAGTGCCCGCTTATGTTGACAACGTGTCAGTGTTGACCACCTATTAAGTCCCAGTCTAAAGTGTACTTCTGACTAAAAAGTGCCCGCTTATGTCAACAAACTCATAGAGTCTTGCCCATCATGTTCTTGTAATTACTAGAAATGGCCACGTATGTCGACAAACGCATCAGGTATCTGTCCACCGTGTTCTTATAATTATTACTAAAAAGTGCCCGCTTATGTTGACAACCCGTTAATGTCCACCACCTCTTCAAGTCCCGGTCCACAGTGTTTGTCTTATTAACAAGCACCCGTTTATGTTGACAACCCGTCTGTCAAGAAACTCACTAAGTCCCGGTCCACCGTGTTCCTCTTACTCCTATAAAGTTCCTGCTTAAGTTGACATTGACTTACACGGTTTGTTGGGGGCTAAAGGGGTCATTTCGATTAAGAAAGGGTCCGTTAATGTCGAAGTGTTATCGTATTAAACCTGGATAATTATCAACTAACAAAGACTAGTTAAAAGGCATTAAATGTGAACATAGTAACTTCCTGCTCAGTGCAAAATAAGCTTCAAAAAAAGATTACAATTGTCCACAGTGGCAATGACAGGGAAAATGGAACTAAAGGGAATGAAGTCGGAAAAAAAAGTTTGCTGGGAATTCCCAGCAGGTTCTGTTGAGTCTGATGGTGTTTTCAATTGGAATGAACTCACTGGGGAGTGGGGGGGGGGGGTGCTTGACTTCTATTCTACGCTCCATTGGTTCTGATCTATTCTTGGCAGCTTTATAAATCGCCCCCCCCCCTTTCTCCTAGCACCACACGGCAAGGCATGCAAATTCCTCATAGAGTCGGCATCAATCTGCGCTATGATCTGAGTGAGTTTTGGACGGCTTCCTCATAGTCGTTTCGTTTTAATAAGGACGTCTCACCTCAGTGCCCATGTCCTTCATCCTGGCTAGAGCCAGTTCTCTTAGGTTGCCATGCTCCACCCCGGAGCTCACCAGTGGCATGGGGATGTCCCTAGTGGGTGGAGACATGGTACAGTATTGTTACATAAAGAGTGCATAAACTGTATATAAACTATGTATATATTATGGTAATGATGGCAGTCGTAGTTGTTAGTAATAATCATTCATATTGATATGTAGTTATGTAAAGACACGTGTAAAACAGATTCCAGTAGATTCCCTTTGTTTTTGCTAAAAGAACTACAACTCCCATGATGCTTAGAGTGCAGAAGTAGGTAGTAGGTCTGAATTAGACATTTTGATCTGACAAATCTTAAGTAACTTTGATCAAATGTGGAATTACTGCATCTTCTGCTTGGATATTTAACACAGTGGTTGTTGTAATGGTAATGGTTTTATTTCATTTGAACATGCATCAGATTACAATTGAATGCATCACATAATCAGTTCCCAGTTCCACATGTCCGAAAGGAGTAGGAAGAAGCAAAGCTTCCTACCCCTCCATTTGGTACTTTTACAATCAGTAACTGTTACATTTGTTCACTTCCTGCTTTCCTAATATAATTTTTTGAATTTTTGAATGAATTTTTATTTTTTTAGTTTTATTTTTTATTTTTTGTCACGTACCGAAGTACTCGGTGATATGAGCATCCAATGCCATAATGGGTACCATAGTAAGTGTCAATATAGTGATATATATAGCACATCATGACTGGTTCAAGACTCTTCATCCTTGTATTTAGCAAACATCAACTGCTTGTATTGTTTCTTGAATTGGCTCATCGTTGTGCATTGTTTGATTTCCTTACTCAATCCATTCCATAGTTTGATTCCACATACTGAAATGCTATGGCTAGCATAACGTAGTCCTAGCATAGAAGTGTTTCAAATGTACTTCTTCCCTGAGATCATATTTCTCCTCTCTTGTAGAGAAATATTGGATGACATTTTTTAGCTAATTGGTTATTTTTAGCCTTATGCATTATTTTAGCTGTTTGAAGATGAACTATATCAGCAAGTTGAAGTATTTGTGATTTTAGAAATAAGGAGTTAGTATGTTCTCTGTAGGCGGCATTATGAATTATCCTTACTGGCCTTTTTTTGCAGTACATTTAGCGAGTGAAGATTGCTTTTATAGTTATTAGCCCATATTTCCACACAATAAGTAAGATATGGTAGAACCAGAGAGATTTCCTAATTTCAAAGTCTTATCAGATTAAAACGACTCATCAAATATTAAGGCTAATCACGACACAACAATTATAAATTAGCTAATGAATAGACTGCATCATAACTATGCATGCATTTACCTCTGTACGCGGTAAACCCGAGTCCAGGGTGGCACCAGCGCCAAGATTCGGGCCACCAGGTCTACCAGAGTGCTGGGTGTGTAGCTCTTATACCGGCCTGTCTTCCATAGCTCATACAGACCTGTGCCCCGGATGACCAGAGTCGGGTATAACTTCAAACCATCGGGCCTGAAAGCTGGATTTTCAAAAAACTCCTGCAAAAAAAACACACAGATTGCAACTGTAAATATATTTTTTAATCACACATCCTCAGAGTTACTTGCCACAGGTAGAAAAATGGCTACTAAACGGAAGAATACGCTTTATAAAGTGTCTGCGTGCACACATCACAAAGCCGTCCCCCCATTGTGTATGCTTTAGAGCGGATGTCAAAGAGGACATCACTACAGAACACCTCAGACGTATTCAAACAGAAGCAAACAGATGTAGCCGTCTGCATCGATGCAGCCAATCAATATCACTTCACACTCGGCTTCTCCGAACAGACGATCACGATCACAACCGTGACCGTCTGAAAATATTCTCTTAAATAGGCTCTCAGTCGTCACAGCAGCCACATCACGAGGCTCTAAACCCAAGTGGAGCAGCAGAGCAAAACGGGAAACCTGACTAATAATAGTAATAATATCACCTTATGTACGGTGGTTGAGTGGTTAGCACGCAGACCTCACAGCTAGGAGACCAGGGTTCGATTCCACCCTCGACTATCTCTGTGTGGAGTTTACATGTTCTTCCCGTGCATATGTTGGTTTTCTCCAGGTACTCCGGTTTCCTCCCACATTCCAAAAACATGCTAGGTTAATTAGCGACTCCAAATTGTCCATAGGTATGAATGTGAGTGTGAATGGTTGTTTGTCTATATGTGCCCTGTGATTGGCTGGCCACCAGTTCAGGGTGTACCCCGCCTCTCGCCCCGAAGACAGCTGGGATAGGCTCCAGCATCCCCGCGACCCTTGTGAGGATAAGCGGTAGAAAATGAATGAATTAATTAATTTTAGAGCCCTCTAGACATGAAGTAACACCCCTATAGTGAACTTTATACTCATATTACCCAATATAGTAGACATAATAAGACAAAATAAGATGTTTTTACGCTGCATGGCGGACGAGTGATTAGCGCAAGGGCCTCACAGCTAGGAGACCAGATTTCAATTCCACCCTCGGCCATCTCTGTGTGGAGTTTGCATGTTCTCCCCGTGCATATGTTGGTTTTCTCCGGGTACTCCGGTTTCCTCCCACATTCCAAAAACATGCTAGGTTAATTAGCGACTCCAAATTGTCCATAGGTATGAATGTGAGTGTGAATGGTTGTTTGTCTATATGTGCCCTGTGATTGGCTGGCCACCAGGTTTGCAGGTTTGAGCCTCTATTTTCCCGTGATCACGTCAAAGTATCCTCGGGCAAGATACTGAACCTCTGCATCATCAGCAGTGTCAAAGCTCTTTGAGTGCATTGGAAGTGGAAAGGTCCCTAATTAGGTTGGCCACAATAAAAGGCCACTCCTAAATATGCATCTTAACTGTACAGAGGGTAATCCGGGGGGGTCTGAAAACCACCCCACGCATCACAACTGTGCATTTTTGAGTGGTCTTTTATTGTGGCCAGCCTAGGGCACTTGAAAATGCTATCTGATCGTCATTTTGAGAGTATACAAAATAAGTACACAATACAGTTCATGCAACCTTTCAAAAACATAGTAATGCTGATTTGCTGTGACTGCATATATTTCCTCACAATGCTGCTTTGCAGCAGAAATTATGAGTTATTGATTGATTGATTGATTTTGAATGAGTGACAGGCAGCACTGTGGAGTAGAGGGCACTTCAGTCTTATCACAGATGTGGGTTTTTGAATGGTTGTTTGTCTATATGTGCCCTGTGATTGGTGGCCAGCCAATCACAGGGCACATATAGACAAACAACCATTCACACTCACATTCATACCTATGGACAATTTGGAGTCGCCAATTAGCCTAGCATGTTTTTGGAATGTGGGAGGAAACCGGAGAAAACCCATGCATGCATGGGGAGAACATGCAAACTCCCACACAGAGATGTCCGAGGGTGGAATTTTAGTTATAGTTCCCTGGAGAAGGCGAAACCCTGTTAAGGACGCCTCTCCCAGGACAAGAGAGCATCTGTAGACGAGAGATAAGTAAGAGAGGATTCCGAGCTAGAGGGGAATTGTCATCCAATTTCGGTATCACAACAACCACGGGAGACAAGTAGCATAACGGGGACGTCTCTCCATGAGATCACATTACAAATTGAAGAAACGGAAATAATCTCCGGGATTTCTTTTGTGTTGAGCAACATGATTTGAATTCCATTTTCAAGGATCTATTGATCTGAAAATCCATCAGTTTGCATCATATTGGAAGCATTTGATGTGTTTTATTTAGCGCATTGGTTGGCATTGCTGCCTTACATAACCTCAGTTTGGTCACATACGGTATATTGACCCGTATAGTTGGACTTAGTCTCTGTGCTACGGACTGTGCTTAAGCAAGAATACATTTCCCAGGAAAGGGTACACAACGTATGTATTAAGGATCGACCAATCGGATATATATATGTATACTTGCATCGGTATCAGCTGATACGCATATGGGTTCGCCGTTTTGTTTTTTTTTCGCGCATGATTTAAAAGACAGGCATCCGCCGGGTTTTGCGTTTTATCTAGCATCGATGATCGATTAAATATTTTATACATAAAGGCTGGCTACTGTACAGCAGACACGTAGAAAGCCTTTGTACTGTTAAATAACCAGATGTGTGTTTTGTTACTAGACCTTGAATAACAGGATTTCTCCAAGCGCAAAACATATGTAAAGTCAAGGTTATTTTGTGATAGAAATTTATTTTATGAACTAGATGATGTAATGTCAGCAGACATTGCGTGTGAATACTGAAATGCATTGAATAGGTACGAAAATCTAAATTTAGAATGAACACAGGAACCGTTCGGAAGCTGAAGCTTGACTGAAATGCTGTGGAAATTTGCTAAAAAAGGTATAATGAAAGTAAATTAGTTCAAATCAGGAATTGAACCAACTATCTGTGGGTCTGGCTCTAAGCAGCTGTGCTTTACTAATTTGTTTTACTAATTTTTTACTAAAATATGTGTTTTTGTTACTAGACCTTGAATAACAGGATTTCTCCAAGCGCAACACATAATGTAAAGTCAAGGTTATTTTGTGATAGAAATTTATTTTATGAATGCAGACATTGCGTGTGAATCCTGAAAAGCTGACGCGAAACCGAAATGCATTGAATAGGTACGAAAATCTAAATTTAGAATGAACACAGGAACCGTTGGGAAGCTGAAGCTTGACTGAAATGCTGTGGAAATTTGCTAAAAGGTATAATGAAAGTAAATTAGTTCAAATCAGGAATTGAACCAACTATCTTTTAAAGTTGATAATGCCGTTTAAATGTGTGTTTAAGAAAGCGGAATTCAGTGTTTACATTTCAATATATATTTGTTTAAACTTGACCTAGTAATATTTGTTATCATTTTTTCATGTAAATTGAGGCATCAAAAGCTATATAATCACACACACACACAATCTGTCCTTCCACCAGTTATTCATGATAACTGCCACATCAAATGGAAGAATCGAATAAAATCAGCGGTGCAATCTGTCCTTCCACCAGTTATTGATGATAGCTGCCAGATTGAATGTTGCCGTGCTGCAAAGTCATATGAAAATGTGATTAGATTTTGTCATTGTCGTTTTCTTAAGTCATGTTAAAATATCATATCGTTCCTGTGAGCCCCCATATCTTTGTGGCGTCTCGTCTCGAGAGCAAAATCTATCATGACCCCCCCCCCCCCCGACACCCCCTGCCACAAATACATAGCATCTATGTAACCTTTGCAAACAGTCTCTTTTAAAAAGATCATAGTTTTAGAAGTTTGAGTTCCGCCATTGAGGGTGACGGTGGGTCGATCTAGCGCTTTGTTTTTTTGGGGGGGGGAGCAACACACAGTTTGTGGAATCTGGAATTGTCGAGTCAAGGACAGAAAGTGGGGACAATAGAAGAACAAAATAAGACAGAAAAAGTCAAGGCACAAAAAAATAGCGAGGACACACAAGATAGTGGGAAGCGGGAAAAAAAAAAAGACATTTAATGTCCTCCCCCGGTTGCTACCTACTTTATTACCATATTATCATGATGCACTTCCACACCGAGAAAGAGGTCTATAAACACCCACAAAAAAATATATCTATTTTATCCACAGTACCAATTTTAGCTGTTTTCTGTTACCACTGGACTGTTTTATATGACCTATGGGTGTAGATTAGAATAATAATTAAAGTTACACTTCCGCGCACTTCTGTGCACTCTCTGGAAAAATGTTCAGATGTTCCTAATCACGGCAATGTTTATCATATTTGCTTACTACAGCCAGAAGGTAATTAGCTGAGCATCAACCTAATATAAACATCATCTATCACAGAGAAGGCCGCACTGGCGTGAAGCAGCAAAGCTATTACAAAAGCAAAACAACAATAATAAATAAGCAGGCATGCTTTGCAGCCATTGGTCACGTGATTTGATGGACGTGACGAGTCTCTTTTGGGCGTATAAAGATGATTCACCTCAACGTACTTTAAAATTTAGACACTGCGTATTTGCATTTAAGTTAGGCATGTTTATGCTTGGAAATTTAGGCACAAAAATACAACAAATTTACTTAACTATGCATATTTCTGTACTAATAGTACGCTGTATTTGACCATTCATTCATTTTCTACCGCTTTTTCCTCACAAGGGTCGTGGGGGTGCTGGAGCCTATCCCAGCAGTCTTCGGGCGAGAGGCGGGGTACACCCTGGACTGGTGGCCAGCCAATCACAGGGCACATATAGACAAACAACCATTCACACTCACATTCATACCTATGGACAATTTGGAGTGGCTAATTAACCTAGCATGTTTTTGGAATGTGGGAGGAAACCGGAGTACCCGGATGAAAACCCACGCATGCACGGGGAGAACATGCAAACTCCACACAGAGTTGGCAGAGGGTGGAATCAAACTTGGGTGTCCTAGTTGTGAGTCACTCGCGCTAATCACTCGTCCGTCATGCAGCGTAAAAACATCTTATTTTCTTATATTATGTCTCCTATATTGGGTAATAAGAGTATAAAGTTCACTATAGGGGTGTTACTTGATGTCTAGAGGGCTCTAAAATTCTTGTGAGGATAAGAGGTAGAAAATGAATGAATAGCAAGATTGAACTTTATCTTTTCCTGTTCCGGGGTTCATTTTTTCAGCGAATGCTGAGATATGATGTAACACACAGCTCCAGACGTTCTTCGATTTAAAAAAAAAAAAAAAAAAAAAAAAAATGGAGGCGAGCAATCGGCACTGGACTGCTAAGGAAAGTTTGTTTTTGATTCAAACTAAATTTCAAGACTGGACGAAGGAAAACTGGCAATACGGAGTTATTCCAACAAGTTAAAGAAAAACTGGAGGAAGTCGGTATCATGCGATGTTGATGTTTACGTTTTACTGGGCATGCCCTGTTGACTATTCTGGTTGATTATAGTGCCTCATGTAGACACGCGATTGTAATATTCCTTTCCTTCCTTCCTAGATTATTTCTGTTTGAGCAAATAACCCAAATGGAATCGGAATATTTAGGTCCATGTAAACGTAGCTAGTGAGTGACCACAAGGGGCGTGTCTCTCTTCGGTTAGCTACGTCTTTGTTTTGCTTCATTTCTGCACCTAATTACTTCACTTTTTTTTTTTTTTTTTTTTGCGTAATGGCATAAAAAAAGCTGAAAATTGTGCGAGGTTTCATACTGGGTGGTTTATAAGCCACAGTCACGCTCCCGGTCTGATTTGTCACATTCGCATTAAAGCTGCGTTTCCAATCAGAGACGGGAGCGTGAGCCTGCTGTTGAGAGACATCTGACAGCTTCTTCTTTTGAGTCGCTTCACAGTCGGGACTGAGAGTGTTGCTATTTTGAATTCCAAATTAAGGACTTTTTTTCTCTTCACCGCTGTGTGGTAAGTAGTAATGACGCATCGTGACACAGGGCGAAGCGAGATGTGCCAGTGCTACAAACAACAAAGCTAATGACTGACGAGATGAATCACCTTCAGATGTGTGTATTAAAACCCAAAAAACATAGCTAAGAATGTACATATTTTTGGATGTAAAATTAAATTGCATTAGTAGAATAAGGCGTCTTAGCGATGTAGCACATGAGCCCCGAGCTATTAGATGCTTCAGGTGTCATCGTGACGCGCTGAAGTACGTCATCTCTGCATCCCTCACACACAACAGACTTGGACCGTGTATTCAGGTCATTACAGGTATGGAACCGGGGAGGGTAAGGATGATCAGAATTTCTAAGATGGAGTTTTTAATTAGCGAGATAAAAAGATTATACGCGAAGATTAAAAAGTCATTAACTGCCAACAAAAAAAAAAAAAAATCTTGTTTGATGGAATTTCTCTTTTTATGCTTTTTATACATTACTGCTTGCAACCTGCAGAGGCACTGTTTTCAGTTTGTGGGCTAAATCTTGGCATACCATAATATTTTTTTGAACAGAAAGTTAAAGCCGACAAAGGAGTGATTGAGACACAACCTGACATATTTTGGGTCGTTGCTGCTGTCAGATCCTATTAAGAAGACATTTCCGTTGCGACTGCTAATGTCTGGATATGACTTGACTTGATGGACAATCGACTTGACACAGTTAGTTTTTTTGTAGATATGGAATATGTGAAATTATGAAAACAGTCCAAAGTAATAAATACAGTAGTATAACTTTGAAGTACGCACTATTTACTGAGGCAGGGGTGTTCGGTGACATACTGAAAAATGAAAGGATGCAATGGCCACTTTGAGATCAGGGGAAAAGAATAAGAATAGTCTTTATCATTTTATTTTTTTGACAGAAAAGTCCACAATATTTATTTATTATTTAATATTTATTTATTGCTAAAATATAACCTTTTCCCAAACATAATTTTCTATTTTTTTTTACTCATGTCTACCTTTTTCTATTCTTTAATCAGCATTAGAATATAGATAAGTTTCAGGAAAATATCAGTTCCCAACTAAAAAAAGGGAGAAAAACTTTGACGCAAATATTTCTTGCTTTCGTGAACTGGCACCGGCCCAGTGGACTCCTAGCATCATTGCCGCAACTTGGCTCGCGCCATTACATTCCAGTGGATTCCAATAGGCGGATTGTTTGTGACATTTGGTTCCAATTGGTCGCGGCGTGACGAAGATTTTAAACATTTTGACATTTTCTTGCCAGCCAAACTCAATTTTTGCCGCCGTTACGGGCCACCACGAGCCAGTTGGGAGGCATTTTGAGCCACTGCACGCCACTAGGCACCTTATTGGAGACACTAGGCGCCACAGTAAATTGCATTGGCGCGAACTGGCACCAAGTGGACTCTTAGCAATACTTTCTTTTTCTGATGACAGATGGGAGTCTAATGTTGGGTTCTAATGGTAGGTTCCATGTTTAGTATATGACCATAGAACATAATAATCTATGTGCCTTGAAAAATCAGGCAAAATCATCTACAAATGTACCGTCTTTTGAAAAATGGCTGGGGTTGAATGAGTTAAAAATCACCAAAGAAAAAAAATTGCTTACAATAAACTGGTCCACATCCCGCTCTATGCCGACGTTGGGCAGGTCTGGCATCATGTGGGCCACCACTTTGAAGCCGGCGTCTTTCGCAAGGTGGAAGGACTCGCATACGGCTCGCACCGTGTGGCCCCTGTAGGGAAATACACGTGTACACAATCCATTTGTGTTCCATTATCTACAGTGGATCCGTTGTTTTACTTCGCCTCGAGGTTCTACTGACCTGTTAGTGTCTCTGGCCACGTCTTCATACACACTCTGGACTCCGATCTCCAGTCTTGTGCAGCCGTAGGCCAGCATGTCACTGAGGTGTCGCTTCAGGCAGTAGTCAGGCCGTGTTTCGATGGTGATTCCCACACATTTTGTGTTACTGCGCTCAGAGTACCTGTGAGATATAGTAATGGTTTTATTTCATTTGAACATGCATCGGATTACAATTGAATGCATCACATAATCAGTTCCCAGTTCCACATGTCCGAAAGGAGTAGGAAGAAGCAAAGCTTATTAAATCCTACACCTCCATCTGGTACTTTTACAATCAGTAACTGTTACATTTGTTCACTTCCTGCTTTCCTAATATAATTTTTTAATGAATTTTTTTTTAATGAATTTTTATTTTTTTAGTTTTATTCTATTTTTTATTTTTTGTCATGTACCGAAGTACGAGGTGATATGAGCATCCAATGACATAATGGGTACCATAGTAAGTGTCAATATAGTGGTTCAAGACTCTTCATCTTCGTATTTAGCAAACATCAACTGTTACATTTGTTCACTTCCTGCTTTCCTAATATATATTTTTTTATTAAAAACATATATTTTATGAATTTTTATTTTTTTATTTTATTTTTTGTCACATACCAAAGTACGAGGGTACTATAGTAAGTGTCAATATAGTGATATATATAGCACATCATGACTGGTTCAAGACTCTTCATCCTTGTATTTAGCAAACATCAACTGTTACATTTGTTCACTCCCTGCTTTCCTAATATAATTTAAGGTTTTTTGTTTGTTTTTAATTTAATTTTAGTTTAGTTTATTTCACATCATTATTATTACACATCATGACTGGTTCAAGACTCTTCATCCTTGTATTTAGCAAACATCAACTGCTTGTATTGTTTCTTGAATTGGCTCATCATTGTGCATTGTTTGATTTCCTTACTCAATCCATCCCATAGTTTGATTCCACATACTGAAATGCTGTGGCTAGCATAACGTAGTCCTAGCATAGAAGTGTTTCAAATGTACTTCTTCCCTGAGATCATATTTCTCCTCTCTTGTAGAGAAGTATTGGATGACATTTTTAGCTAATTGGTTGTTTTTAGCCTTATGCATTATATATATATATATATATATGTATTTTAAATGATTAACTATGTATATCTTAAATCTTTTAGACGTGCATTTTATTTATCTGATAGTTTAGTATGACAAGGGCGACATTACCGGGGTAATTTAGCAACATCAATTTACATGCTGAGAGATTGCACGGCTCATTAATCGCACAGTTAACATTAACCTCGCATTAAGGGTGTGCAGACGCAATAAAAAATACCATCGCAAAAAAAAAAAAAAAAAAAAAAGAAATTGATTGCAGAGCAAATAATGCTAAATGAGATATTAATGAGTATTGGCTTTTACGAAAGCAAAAGCTATTTATTCTATGTGTTCTTTAAGTACTTAGTTGGACTCTTTCAAAGTAAGACTCAGTTTCATCCTGCTACGTTATGCTAACAACAGGTCTTTGGATGGTGTATGTATGTATATATATATATATATATATTGTGAAAGGTGCTCTTCATAGCCACTGCCGCATCTTTCAGTACATTGATTTGGTGTAACAGTCCTCGACTTGTTTTTCACTCGAGAGCGTTGCATCAAATAATCTCGGAAAAAACATAGTAGTATGTATTAAATTCGGTTAAGTGCTTAATGGACTTGCACTAATGGTGTTGCACTCTTCTACTTTTAAAAAAAGGTACTCAAAGCGCTTTGACAGTCACATCATTCACCTGCTCATGTTGTCAGAATCAGGAGGAAATGGAAACGAAGGGGTAGAGACGACCGCCGCCTCAGCCTTTCCGCTCAACATTTATCTTAAATGATTAAAACACGCTGACATTTCATCTTCATTTGAATAATATTTCGAGGTTAAGGTAATATGCATAAGCAAATGCATTTCTTGAAATAAATATTTATGTAACAGGTCTATTTAAAAAAAAAAAAAAAAAAATGGGCCATATCCCTATATGTAACTTTCTAGATCTTCCAGAATCTGTACCTATTCCAGCTGTATTTCCTTGGATTGTGCTTCCCACCAAAACGGTCTCAATTTATTACACCCATGGCCCTTCTCCGCTGTGATTGGTCACACTCCCAAACTTACTTCCTGACTACTGCGAACAACACTTTTCTAATATAGTGGTTATGATCGTACGGTATAATAATAGTATAATCATTTCTATGACGCTTATCCTCACTCGTGTCGTCAGGGTATGCCGGAGCCTATCCCAGCAGATTTTGTGTACTACACTAATGTCATCATGCTAACAATTCTGATAAACAAAAAAAAAATAGCCTGCATCAAGTATACTTTTTAAAATTTATTTATTGTGCGCTAAGGTTAAGGTAATATGTATAAGCAAATGCAAGTAAATACATTTCTTGAAATACATATTTATGTATTGTCGTTTCCTACTGTATTATATTAACAGAAAGGTCTAATTTTTAAAAACTGGGCCATATTCCCATATGTAACTTTCTAGATCTTCCAGAATCTGTACCTATTCCAGCTGTATTTCCTTGGATTGTGCTTCCCACCAAAAACGGTCTCAATTTATTACACCCACGGCCCTTCTCCCTTCTTCCCTATCCTCACTCGGGTCGTCATGGTGAGAGGCAGGGTACACCCTGGACTGGTTGCCAGCCCATTTTAATCACAGGGCACATATAGACAAACAACCATTCACACTCACATTCATACCTATGGACAATTTGGAGTCGCTAATTAACTTAGCATGTTTTTGGAATGTGGGAGGAAACCGACGTACCCATAACGTTCAAACCCCACACATAGATTCGATCTCCTGACTGCGATGCTAACCACGACGCCACTGAGCAACCACATAATGACTTCATTTAATTAAAAAGTGACTGATGGAAGATGAAGAACAATGGCCTCATCAACTCGACCTGCTTTCATTTGTTGACCAAATCACCATTCCCTCCCGCCGCGTGCCAGCTCACATTTCTTCTGATTCTGTGAGCGCTGGTAGTAAATATCGTTTTTTTTTTTACAGTTTGCCAATTTCAAGAGTTTGTGCTCCACAGACGGGGGCAATCAGATTGTGTGAAATGAATCAATAAAAAAAGCCCATTATCTCAAGCGATTATCTCAGGTTATCTGGCTGATGTGAACAGACAGACAGCAGCGTGGCCGTGGTGAATGTCATGTGTGTAAACACATCCTATAAACGCACACAAACCCAAGCCTGGCCTTCCATGCCTCTACTGCAATCAAAGCATCTCAGTTGCAATAAAACACATAAGCCAAATGCATACATATTCTAGGGAAGCACCCTACAAAACCCACGTCAGCCTCTAATCAGACCTTAAGGAAGTAAACAAACAAGTCAGGTGAAAAAGCTATTATTTGGGGCAAATCATCAGGCGACAAACTTTGACTCTGAATCTTCTCCAAGTCATCCCAGAAGTTGCTACTTATCAATTCCTGGCAGACGGGGGGGCCCAATTTGGTTCAAAGCTCTGTACCTCAGTAAGCGAGAAATCAATAGAAGTAGCCCAAGAAGACTCCCTGTGATGGGCCTTGCTTGTATTCCTTCTGAATTCTGGATCATTTTACTCGTGGCAGATCAAGGAGCAGATCACATGGTATAACAGCTCCCTCTAGTGTAACAAACAGTTATAGCAGGGGTGTCCAAACTTTATCATTGAGGCCGCCAATTAAAAAAAACCTAAATATATTTTAGCTAGACTTTTGTACACCAAACCATGTAAATATGCTAAGATTCAATTTTTAAACAAAAAATAGCCTGCATCAAGTATACTTTTTTACTATTTATGAGAATAAAGTTTTACTCCTTACTTTTTTTTATCATGTAAACACACCATGGAAGGTTTTGTATGACTTAAAGAAAGCTAACAATGCTAACACATAGGATAATAGCGCTAAGTGATATGTATAAGTACCTACCTCTGAAAATTCAAAAAAATATTTGAACGATTTTAGCATGTTAACATGCTAATGTTAGCATGCTAACACCAAGCATGATAGCAGTGTCAAAGTTCATATTCATGCAATAGCAAAAAATGCTAGTATGCTAAGTGTTTACCTATAAAAATAATACAATACTAATATTAGCATGCTAGCAATTCTGATAAACCAAAAAAATAGCCTGCATCAAGTATACTTTTTACTATTTATTAGAATAAAGTTTTACCTTATTTGTATGGTTTGTATGACTTAAAGAAAGCTAACAATGCTAACACGTAGGATAATAGCGCTAAGTGATATGTATAAGTACCTACTTCTGAAAATTCAAAAAAATATTTGAACAATTTTAGCATGTTAACATGCTAATGTTAGCATGCTAACACCAACCATGACAGCAGTAAGTGTCAAAGTTCATATTCATGCAATAGCAAAAAATGCTAGTATGCTAACTGTCTACCTATGAAAATAATACTATGCTAATATTATCATGCTAGCAATTCTGATGTTAGCATGCTAACACCCAGCATGATAGCAGTGTCAAAGTTCATATTCATGCAAATAGCAAAAAACGCTAGTATGCCAAGTGTCTACCGATAAAAATAATACTATACTAATATTATCATGCTAGCAATTCTCATGTTAGCATGCTAATGCCCAGCATGATAGTGGTAAGTGTTCATATTTGTGTCGACTCACGAAAACAGCAAAAAATGCTACTATGCTACTATTACATACTAACATTAGTATGCTAACACCTAGCATGATAGTGCAATTTATTATTATTAATGCAGACATCTGGCCTGTGCTTGCAGGAGGTAATAAGCAGCCTTTTTATTGGCGTGTCTCTCATTTACTGGGGTTTGCGTTCTGAGTGGAACAGCGGGTAATCCACTGTATCCACTTTGACAGCGTTTGAGTACCTGACAGCCTCGGCCACATCGTTTGAAGTGTGTCCGGACAGAGCGTCGTGAAGATTCCTGATGAAGTAATCCCTGTACTCTTCGGACAGAGCCATGAACGTCCCGCCCATTACGATGAATTCCACTTTATCCACACTGTGGCCCAGCTGCTTGAGCTGCAGGTGACACAATGACACAGACAAGGACAATTGTTCAATATGGAAACGGGTGGTCGACAGCGGCCTCTGCTGTTAAAAGAAGTTATTACAGGATGCAATTGTTTACAGAAGAGAAGGCTTCATTCTTGATATAAGACCAGGAAGCAGAGAGGAAGTAAATTAGTTTTCAGATTGGAAACATATTACATAATACATATTACAAAATAAATTAGTTTTTTAGCTACATTAGAAATACTGCAGTGCAACATGGCCAACCAAGAGTCCATGAAAAACTATATCATATATATAACCACCTTTCTTATTACATTACATAACACTTAAATCAATGATATTTTGCACAATACTAATTTGTGTATGCATATTTCAGACTGCAGAGACTAAGAATAAGAGCTCCTATTGAGGTTTTCTTCATCTTATTCCTGTCTTTGTTGGAATCAATTGTTGGAATGCCTTGCAGTGGTGAATCAGAAGCAGCTCAGCGAGCTTCACGAAAGGAAATAGCTGACTAAACAATTGAAGAAGTGCTGCCGCTTTGCATGCTGGGATGATAATGTTATGGCAACACTAGCCACGTTTACATGAGGAGTTTTTCTCTTTCCGAATGACCTTTCCGAAAGCAATGGTATACATGGAAAAGGAATATTCCAATCGCGTGTCTACATGCGTCGCTATAATCAACCAGAATAGTCAATGGGGCATGCCCAGTAAAACGTAAACACCAACATCACGTGATACCGACTTCCTTGATTTTTTCTTTCACTTGTTGGAATAACTCCGTATTGCCAGTTTTTCCTTCGTCCAGTCTTGGAATTTAGTTTGAATCAAAAACAAACTTTCCGGAGTAGTCCAGTGCCGATTGCTCACCTCCATTTTTTGCGTGTTACGTCATATCTCAGCATTCGCTGATAAAAACGCACCCGGGAACAGGAAAAGATAAAGTTCAATCTTGCTAATATTTTATAATTAAGCTCGGCACATGTTTTATATTGATATGTATTTATTTTTTTTTAATAAAAGTGGACTTATGAACGGCGTATAGAAGGGTTTAGATTCTGTTCCACAGATGGCGCCAATGCACACCAAAAGCTGCTTGCCAACCGCCAATAAACAAAAGAAGAAGAAAAATAACCACGAAGAAGAACGCAGTCTGACAACTTTCCGTTTGAGCGGGTACAAGATACCTCAATCGGATTGCGGAAAGGAATATTCCACCCCTGGGAATCCCGTTATATATTCATTCGGATTGGCACTTTTCTTTGGGAATGAGGTGTATACAAAGGTTACATTCTTTCCGTTTGAGCAAATAACCCGAATGGAATTGGACTATTTGTTGTACAAAGCATATTCTTGCTGAATGATGCTGAGTGAACTGAGTTTTGAGATAGCGCCACCCCCCCTTGCAGATAGCGCCATCAAACCGCTTTCTATTGAAGTTACATTTAATGACTTATCATTGACAGCATATAAAAGGCAAAATACGCGGGGTGGCGTCAGCACCACTGACCTGATCCACACGATGTCTGGTCTGAAGGTAGGGGTCATATCGTGCTCTGATTGCTCTCATTGATGTTGGCTTTTGGAGAGAAAAGGAAAATATGATAAAGTTACAGTACATAATAGGCATTAATACAGTAATCACCTCATATTGCATCTTTAAACAGTTCCACAATATTTTTTTTAACATTTTCTTTCAAATTCAGAGCATAGAAAACTTGTTTTTAACATTATTAGAGCCCTTTAGACATCAAATAACACCCCTACAGTCACCTTCGGTACGGGACAAACAATTACAAAATAAAAAAAAAAAAACTTAAAAACCGTATTATGGAAAGCAGGAAGTGAACAAATGCAACAGTTACTGATTGTAAAAGTAGCAGATGGAGGGGTAGGATTTAATAAGCTTTGCTTCTTCCTACTCCTTTTGGACATGTGGAACTGGGAACTGATTATGGGATGCATTCAATTGTAATCTGATTTTAACATTTTCTTCAAATTCAGAGCATAGAAAACCTGTTTTTAACATTATTAGAGCCCTTTAGACGTCAAATAACACCCCTACAGTCACCTTTTATACTCATATTACCTAATATAGTAGACATAATAACAGGAAATAAGCCATTTAAGACATAAATAAGACTTGAGTTACAACCGTAAAAGTAGTCTATGCTTTCTTGTTTCGGCGATCTCGGAGAAGTCTGGTGCTTGTGTGTCACACCACGACACTCCAGTAACATGACTATATATATATATATATCATAGCATCTTTGAATGCATCTTCTGAATGGCTCATATTTTAGTTTTTAGGCTTAAATTCTTAATTTAGGCAAAAAAATATGTAATCATTGCTAAAATATGCACATTTTGAACTAATAATACGCAGTATTCATTACTTCTTACCTCATATCCAGTATAAGACTGTGTGGAGTATTCAAAGTCCGAGTCAGGCCCACCAGGACAGTACCTGCCAAATAACACACTGATGATGTATACTATACATGGGATTGCAGAAAGACCCAAAACGGTATGGAGTATCATTTCAGTATTATTACTCACATACTCAGATCTACATCTATTTCATGTAATATCCAATATTATATTAACATATAAACAAAACGTATCACTTACACACAAATGTTGCCGGTAAAACTGATGTGCGGACATCGATGTGGCTTGCACATCACAGCGACCACTGCAATCTACATTGAAAAAAACTGTTTACTCAAAGTAATGTGATTACAAATGACAGCATTTCGGGGAGCAACATACCCCACTCGCAGTACGGATGGGTTTGGCCTTCAGTTTGGGCACAAGAGCACGGCGGTATTGCGGAGGAACGGCAGCGATAATATCCACCAAACGGGGCTGAGCCTCAAGGCCGTATTTCGCCGACGTCTTTGTTTTTACTCTGTTTGAAATGAAATAAGAAGTGTCAGTAGTGGAGCTACAACAGAGGTTGTACTTTATGGTAAATCTCATTATTGACACTTTTTCAGTGTGCAAGACAACCAACAGGAATAAAAGTTGTTTTTACTGAATTAGTGTGTCATTTATGTGTTCTATGTACAGTGTGAGTGATTGTCCAAGTACAATGATGCAAAGATACTACACACTTGTTGAGGTTGATGTCTTTTCCCTCCTCGTGAGCTTCAACTAGCTGTTTGATGACGTCAGCGATGGTCATCATCATCAACTCAGCTCGACTGGCGTCACCTGCGGTAAAAGAAACTCACCGTTTTACAATTTTATTATTACACACCAGGAGTCATAACTTTAATAAAACAGCATTAACTAGGTAAATACAGTACGAGGTTTAATGCCGTCAAAGTTGTATTCAAGTGGGACATTGCTACATAACACTTGGTGTTAGCATTAGCAACGAACTACAGCATGTTTTAAAACACTTACTCTTTTTCTTTGGCTTTCCCATTTCTTCATATACGTTAAGACCTCCTTATTGAATCGAGATAGTAATACAAAAAAGTCGTCACTGGACTACATCCACTTCAGAAAAGGGGAGGTAAAAATAATAAACAACTCCACGTTGCATCATAACACGGCCTGTCGTTTAGCAATAAGTACTGTCGTAAAATAACGTAAAGGGGCTCCCGCCGGCATGCACTTCCGTAGTACACCCATGCGCGAGTCTGGCCGCCATGATGGTAAGCAAATGCAGAAACTACATTGTAAACGTGTCCTCGGCACACTTGATCACCCATTAATTGCTCATACAGATTCATGACACTGGTTAATCAGTGCTTCTCATTGTGTAAATACTTTTAAATACTTACTACAATTAATTATCTAAATAAGATTGGTGTTTTTATTTGTATGTTTATTATGAAGTGTTGATAAAATTGTAAGGAAAAATCAAATGAAGTTTCTTTCATACCGCTGCTCATGTTTTTATTGACATCTACATATAGGTCACAGCTAGTGATTACATTGTACAATATTATCTGCCGAGCCCCGCCCACCTCTTGTGCTCACCATCATGGCGTACTTTCGGCTCTATGGCGTACTACAGTCTGTTCCATTCATTTGCGTTGTATTCACAATCCTTTAAATTGTAGTGTCTTTGCTTACACACCGGGTTTGTACTTATTTTGATGAACACAAATTATAAAATTGTCGTCACATAACTGTTTCATGCTGACTATATTACTTGTATTATGTTGGTGTGTTTATACAAATTCACAACAGCAAGGAAATTACGCATTATTTCAGATACACTTTATTTGTCATTTTGATATAATAAATCTATCATTAAAATTGTGGACTGTTTATATTTTATAAAGGGGTAAACGTAAAAATCAAATTTAATTATTAAGTTGCTGGAATTGTGCTGCACCCCCCAAGGGGAACCAGGTTGAGGAAACTTTCTTGGAAGGTAAAAAAAAAATGCAGATTTACATAATATATGGAGCATGCGCATTGACATCGAAGTAATGTGACTTGATCATTTGTAGATCAGCGACAGACTCGCGGCTTGTTTGCTGGCTAAATCTCACCGCAGTAAATCCCTTTTAGCTGCGAGGTTGACATGGCTTGACTGACGGCAACTTTCAGGAAATAAAACAGGTGGACGAGCCGACGCTCATTTGACTGGAGGAATGCCGTAAGTGGCTTTTGTAGACTTTGTTGAACTAAAACACAAGTTGGAATTGAACACTCTGAGGCGTTTAAATGCTATGGGTATTATTTCGGCCACATTTCCTTATATGTTTTCTGTCAACCAGCCTTCGTTAGCGTCCTTGGCTAGCTTGCCTGTTGGAGTCGTTGAACTACGCACTTTTCCTCAACACGGGTCCTTCTTTAAGTGTATTTTTTAGTTTATATTTCTTAAGTGTATTTCACAAACTTTATAAAAAGGTGTCTGGCGTGGGGATTCAGTCGTGAAACACCAAGAGCCAATGGTTTTACAATGGTACCTGCACACAGTGTTAAACATTATGTGTAAAGTAATGCTATGTATACCACTGCTGTCCAAAGTGCAAATATAAGTTATAATATTATGAGGAATAAACTAAACAAGTGTAATTCTTTTCAAGAAACCACTGTAATTTTGGAGAAAAAAAGTTATAATATGGAAATAAAGTCATTGCAAGAATAACATTTGCAAGAAGAAGGTTATAATAGCAGCAGAAATGAAAAAAAATAAAAGTAAAAAGTATTAAGATATTAATACAAATATTAAGAGAAAAAATACAACTATTACAACAACAAATTATAATATTATCAGAAAAAATACTGTCATTTTAGCAGTATTGAGTTGAAATAATAAATAAAAAAATGCTTATTTTTAGTAGTGTTTATTATTAGAAATGCAAAAAAAATAAGTTTTTCATTTTTGGACAGTAAGTGGGGGGAAAGCTACAATGTTAAGGGAATGAAGTCATAATGATGAGAATTAAAATTTACAAGAAAAAAGAAAAAGTCAAAATATTAAGAGAAAAAAGTTTCACTTTTTCAACAATAAACTCATAATATTATGAGGCCAAAAATCATTTTGGCTACTTGAAATAATACAGGAAAAAATGCTTACATCATATCAACAGTCATATTTAAGTCTTTATTATTACAACAAAAATAAATTAAAGTTGTCATATTTGGACAAAAAAAACGACAGTTATGTTCCAAAAATAAAGTCAAAATATTAAGAGAAAAAAGTTGCAAAGTCTTTGTAATTACAACAAAAATAAATTAAACTTGTCATTTTTGGACAAAAATAAAGTCAAAATATTAAGAGAAAAAAGTTGCACTTTTTTGACAATAAACTCATAATATTATGATGGGAAAAATCATTTTGAAAAATGCTTATTTTAAGTCATATTAAAGTCTTTATTATTACAACAAAAATAAATTAAAGTTGCCATTTTTGGACAAAAAAACGCCAGTTATGTTACAAAAATAAAGTCAAAATATTAAGAGAAAAAAGTTGCACTTTTTGGACAATAAATTCATAATATTATGACGGAAAAAAAATATTTTTAGCAGCGTGGACTTGAAATAATACAGGAAAAATGTCTATTTTATGTCATTACGCCATCTACTGTATGAAATTGTACCGACAAGCTACACAAACAGTCCCATTATAATGTGTTAGTGAGCAATCAATATATGGGGAACACCAAACAAGATTCACATGTCGGAACCATTGATTCTCGGCCCATAGGTCAGGCGGCACCATGGACGACGCCAGGCTGAATGACGCCAACGTTAAGGTTGCCGTTCGTGTGCGACCGATGAACAGAAGAGGTGAGAATAATGTCCTAGCATAGAAGTGTTTCAAATGTACTTCTTCCCTGAGATCATATTTCTCCTCTTTTGTAGAGAAATATTAGATGACATTTTTAGCTGATTGGTTATTTTTAGCCTTATGCGTTATTTTAGCTGTTTGAAGATGAACTATAATAGCAAGTTGAAGTATTTGTGATTTTAGAAATAAGGAGTTAGTATGTTCTCTGTAGGTGGCATTATGAATTATCCTTACTGGCCTTTTTTGCAGTACATTTAGCGAGAGTGTGGAGTGATTTCTGATTGAGAATAAATTTTGTTTTGTTCAATATTGGAATATTTCCGGCCACTTGGAAGTATGATCCAGAAGACATAGATGATGCGAGTCATAACATAAGAGATGATATCATAAATCTAACACAAGAGGAAGGTTAACCAGTTTTCTAATTTACCATCAGCTAAAGTATTAGTTTTGAAATGTTAAGGCTAGTCCTGTATTTTTATAAATAATTATACAATTATTAAAATTAAATTTTAATAATTAAAAAAAATAAAAAATGTATTTTAATAATTAAAAAAATTAAATTAAAAAATTATAAAATTAAAATTATTAAAAAATAATAATAATAAAATAATTCCATTATAAAACTATTTCTTGCCATATCATGTTGAGCTTTTACATACACATGCACATACGGTGTTTGGTGTCTGAGAAAGCATTACATTGGTATAGTTATGATAACTTAAAATATTTAATAATTAACTAAACAGGAGCCCACAGCACCCTACTATGAATCGTTATCATGACATTTGTCCTTGTCTACTTTGCTGTAGTACTAATGGAGTTTTTTGCCTCCCGTCAGAAAAAGACCTCAAGGCAAAATGTGTGGTAGAAATGGAAGGGAGCCAAACAATATTGAACCCCGCCATGACAACTTTGAGCAAAGGAGACCCACGGTAAGTTATGTAAATCCACATAATTCAGTTTTCTCTTCATACTAAATGAGCTGCTGTCATTCTCCACCCTAAGGAAGCACAGTGCATAATATATATATAACAGGCTCCAACCAGCCCGTCCGTCTGGTTAGAAAGTAGCGTTGGATGGAGTAGTCTCATAGCCCCCACCCCTCCTCACCTACACCCACACCCACACCTCCCTCCTAGTTCATGCCTCTCTTTGCAAAGGGTGTGGCATTTACTGCCCAGTCTTGTTTGAGAAGAACAAGCACCATTAATATTCAGCTGCCAAAAGGTACGAATCTTGTCATCATGGTCATTTTGTTTTGAAAATCCATGCATGTAAAATGACTGGCCATGTTCGAAACCCCCCCCCCCCCCACCCCCCATATATGTATTTTAATATTTCACAACAGCAACAAACATATATGTTTGTCACACTTCTATTTTCAGATTCTATGTGGAAATATGGGCTAATAACTATAAAAGCAATCTTCGCTCACTAAATGCACTGCAAAAAAGGCCAGTAAGGATAATTCATAGTGCCGCCTACAGAAAACATTTAGTATGTTCTCTGTAGGCGAACCTTCCTCTTGTGTTAGATTTATGGTATCATCTCTTATGTTATGACTCGCATCATCTATGTCTTCTGGATCATACTCCCAAGTGGCCAGAAATATTCCAATATTGAACAAAAAAAAATTTTGTTCTCAATCAGAAATCACTCCACACTCTTTATTGATCTCTGGTTCTACCATATCTTACTTATTGTGTGGAAATATGGGCTAATAACTATAAAAGCAATCTTCACTCGCTAAATGTACTGCAAAAAAAGGCCAGTAGGGATAATTCATAATGCCGCCTACAGAGAACATACTAACTCCTTCTAAAATCACAAATACTTCAACTTGCTGATATAGTTCATCTTCAAACAGCTAAAATAATGCATAAGGATAAAAATAACCAATTAGACAAGGGTTCTCCTAGTTGTGAGGCCCTCGCGCTAATTACTCGTCCGCCATGCAGCGTAAAAACATCTTATACTATACACTATAGGGGTGTTACTTCATGTCTAGAGGGCTCTAAAATTCATTCATTCATTTTCTCCCGCTTAACCTCACGAGGGTCGCGGGGTATGCTGGAGCCTATCCCAGCTGTCTTCGGACGAGAGGCGAGGTACACCCTGGACTGGTGGCCAGCCAATCACAGGGCACATATAGTCAAACAACCATTCACACTCACATTCATACCTATGGACAATTTGGAGTGGCTAATTAACCTAGCATGTTTTTGGAATGTGGGAGGAAAACGGAGTACCCGGAGAAAACCCACGCATGCACGGGGAGAACATGCAAACTCCACACAGAGATGGCCGAGGGTGGAATCGAACTCGGGTCTCCTTGCACTAATCACTCGTCCACCATGCATTGAAAAACATTTTATTTTCTCTTATTATGTCTACTATATTGGGTAATATGAGTATAAAGTTCACTATAGGGGTGTTACTTTATGTCTAGAGGGCTCTAAAATTCATTCATTCATTAATTCATTTTCTACCGCTTATCCTCACGAGGGTCGCAAGGGGTGCTGGAGCCTATCGCAGTTGTCTTCGGGCGAAAGGCGGCGTACACCCTGGACTGGTGGCCAGCCAATCACAGGGCACATATAGACAAACAACCATTCACACTCACATTCATACCTATGGACAATTTGGAGTCACTAATTAACCTAGCATGTTTTTGGAATGTGGGAGGTACCTGGAGAAAACCCACTCATGCATGGGGAGAACATGCAAACTCCACACAGAGATGGAATTGAACTCGGGTCTCCTAGCTGTGAGGCCCGTGCGCTAACCACTCGACCACCGTGCAACCCCTTAAGTTGCATTCTACAGCAAATTCCTTTTTAGCGGGAAGTTGCCCTTGAAGTTTAGTTTAGTCCTTTAAAAAAGCGGACTGTAACTAAAACAGAATTCTCTAAAAACTCCCTTATCACGCTCTTATCGTATCGATAACAACTTTTGTATGTGTTTATTTTATCGCACACACAGTTGTGTTGCCTTCAATGTCCTGGCACAGTCATCTGAGATAAAGATTCTTGGTTGGTCACCATTACCGTCCTCCTCCCCTTTCCTTTTAGCGACTCCTTGGAGCTGGGATTCGCTGCCAGTTATCTTAGGAATGTCCTTGCCGGCCCAGGAGAGGACAAGACTTAATGTTGCTCTTTCACGGCCTAGCGATCATCGCATAGGGACGCCTTGTTTCACTGCAGTCCCTACGGTTAGCCATGGCTACTTTTTTTTTTAAACCGCTAAATTGATATGTCTGCCTGCTTAGAGACTGTGTCTTTTGTAGTAGTGCACTTAGTGTGTGACACATATATACGCTAACTGGACTACTTTATTGCATCAAGTAAAAAAAAAAAAAATAAATAAATAAATTTTGTCCGCATTGCTTCAGGGAGGAGCAGCGACAAAACTTTAAGTTTCATATCACTGACAAAATTCTGCGAGTTTTACACTGGAAAATGTACTACTATCGATATATGATGCAGTGTACTGTCTATTCATTCATTTTCTACCGCTTTTTCCTCACGAGGGTCGCGGGGGGTGCTGGAGCCTATCCCAGCTGTCTTCCGGCGAGAGGCGGTGTACACCCTGGACTGGTCGCCAGCCAATCATATTTATTTATTTTATTTTATTAGCACATTATAGAAACAAAATAAAAACTAGGTGTCACTAATGTTACTGTAATGTTCAGTAAGACACACAAGCACCAAGCACTTTTGAATGATCTCACAACAGGCGTATTAATCCCTAATAAAAAATACTGGTTACTGTTGTGGCCGTAACCCACCGCAAGATGAAACTCAACGCCACTTCCTGTCCACCACCGCACACTGCTCCCCTTAGGGAACACATTTATAGCAACACACATGAGTACAAGTCATTCATTCATTTTTTACCGTTTATCCTTGCGTCAGGGTGCTGGAGCCTATCCCAGCTGTCTTCCAGCGAGACGGTACAGCCTGGACTGGTGGCCAGCCAATCACAGGGCACATATAGACAAACAACCATTCACACTCACATTCATACCTATGGACAATTTGGAGTCGCTAATTAACCTAGCATGTTTTTTGGAATGTGGGAGGAAACCGGAGTACCCGGAGAAAACCCACGCATGCACGGGGAGAACATGCAAACTCCACATAGAGATGGCCGAGGGTGGAATTGAACTCGGGTCTCCTAGCTGCGAGGCCCTCGCGAAAATCACTCGTACGCCATGCAGCGTAAAAACATCTTATTTTCTCTTATTATGTCTACTATATTGGGTAATATGAGTATAAAGTTCACTATAGGGGTGCTACTTCATGTCTAGAGGGCTCTAAAATTCATTCATTCATTTTCTACCGCTTAGCTTCACAAGGGTCGCTGCGGGTGCTGGAGCCTATCCCAGCTGTCTTCCGGCGAGACAGTACACCCCGGACTGGTGGCCAGCCAATCACAGGGCACATATAGACAAACAACCATTCACACTCACATTCATACCTATGGACAATTTGGAGTGGCTAATTAACCTAGCATGTTTTTTGGAATGTGGGAGGAAACCGGAGTACCCGGAGAAAACCCACGCATGCACGGGGAGAACATGCAAACTCCACATAGAGGGTGGAATCGAACTTGGGTCTTCTAGCTGTGTGGCCTGCATGCTAACCACTCGACCACCTTGCAGCCTATAACTTAAATAGTGTATTTACTCCTATTATGTCTACTGTATTGGGTAATACAAGTGTAAAGGATGTTATTGTATGTTTAGAGGGACTGATACTAACATTATCATCTCCTCTTTTTCCTCAGGAATCAACCAAAGGTTTGTCTTTTCATATCTGCATATGTCACGTTCCCCTTTTGTGTTTTCAAAGCCCTAAGCCGACACGTCCAATCTCTTTGTGTCCTTCTCCTGTGCCGTCAGGTTTTTGCCTATGATCACTGCTTCTGGTCCATGGATGAATCCCAGAAAGACAAGTTTGCAGGTTTGCTCTTTATCAGTTCTGTTTTTAGCTCCTGGTGACTCATTTCTTAAACTTAACTCAGCCAACAGAAGGTTGGCTGGTGCGATGAACTATTTATGGAGAGACGGGTAGAAATGGATTGTTTTACCGCTTGGGATTCAGTCACACTCGATTTTAGCGGCAGGGAAAAGGCGGTCATAAATACACAATGTCTATTCTCAGCTAGTTTTATGTATTCACAGAATAAATAATAATTTGGCCACACTTGTTAGGACTGTTCATAAACTGTGTTTATAAACTTTGTTTGTCATTTTATTTCGAGCAAAAAAAAAAAATCCAATTCATCATTTCCAAATACCATTACCTTGTTTTTTTTATTTACATTTAAAGATAATCTGCAAAAAGTATACACTTAAAAAATGTCTTTAATTCATTCATTTTCTACCGCTTTTCCTCATGAGGGTCGCAGGGGGTGCTGGAGCCTATCCCAGTTGTCATCGGGCGAGAGGCGGGGTACACCCTGGACTGGTGGCCAACCAATCACAGGGCACATATAGACAAACAACCATTCACACTCACATTCATACCTATGGACAATTTGGAGTCGCTAATTAACCTAGCATGTTTTTGGGAATGTGGGAGGAAACCGGAGTACCCGGAGAAAACCCACGGGAGAAAATGCAAAGGGTGGAATCGAACTCGGGTTTCCTCGCGCTAATCACTCGTCCGCCATGCAGCGTAAAAACATCTTATTTTCTCTTATTATGTCTACTATATTGGGTAATATGAGTATAAAGTTCACTATAGGGGTGTTACTTCATGCCTAGAGGGCTCTAAAATTAATTAATTAATTCATTCATTTTCTACCGCTTATCCTTAAAAGGGTCGCAAGGGTTGCTGGAGCCTATCCCAGCAGTCTTCAGGCGAGAGGCGGGGTACACCCCGGACTGGTCGCCAACCAATCACAGGGCACATATAGACAAACAACCATTCACACTCACATTCATACCTATGGACAATTTGGAGTCGGTAATTAATCTAGCATGTTTTTGGAATGTGGGAGGAAACCGAAGAAAACCTACGGGAGAAAATGCAAACTCCACACAGAGATGGTCGAGGGTGGAATCGAACTCGGGTCTCCTCGCGCTAATCATTCGTCCGCCATGCAGCGTAAAAACATCTTATTATGTCTACTATATTGGGTAATATGAGTATAAAGTTCACTATAGGGGTGTTACTTCATGCCTGGAGGGCTCTAAAATTCATTCATTCATTTTCTACCACTTATCCTTAAAAGGGTCGCTGGAGCTTATCCCAGCTGTCTTCAGGGCAAGAGGCGGGGTACACCCGGGACTGGTGGCCAACCAATCACAGGGCACATATAGACAAACAACCATTCACACTCACATTCATACCTATGGACAATTTGGAGTCGCTAATTAATCTAGCATGTTTTTGGAATGTGGGAGGAAACCGGAGTACCAGGAGAAAACCCACGCATGCACGGGGAGAACATGCAAACTACACACAGAGATAGCCGAGGTTGGAATTGAACCCTGGTCTGCGCGCTAACCACTCGACCACCGTGCCGCTCAATGTCATTAATATATAAATTAAATAATTTGGGTTCCAGTACCGACCCCTGACAGTCTTTGTCTTTCTTTTGAATGTGTACTTTGTATTCTCGTATGTTTAGGTCAAGAAGTAGTGTTCCAGTGTCTTGGAGAGAGTTTGCTCGACAACGCCTTCATGGGATACAACGCCTGCATTTTTGCTTATGGGCAGACAGGTGAACACAACACATACACACAATTAGACTGGGACTATTATTCCTTATTATGGCTTTAACTGACTGCTATTTATACAGCAGTAGAAAGTTAACCAGCATTAACCTTAATCCTGGTATCATGATATCCACTCGGAACCAGCTTTGTCACTTTCCAACTGTGGTCACATTTCTTTGGTTTTGTGTTCACTGAAAATGAGACACTACCGGTCCATGTTCAGGTTCCGGAAAGTCGTACACCATGATGGGTTCCGCAGAACAACCTGGTCTCATCCCTCGCCTCTGCAGCTCCTTGTTCTCCAGGACCATACAGGAGGCTCGAGAGGGTGAGAGCTTCACTGTGGAAGTTTCCTACATGGAAATTTACAACGAGAAGGTCCGTGACCTGCTGGACCCTAAAGGGTGAGAAACAAACTTTTTTTTTTTTAATTATTAAAGGTGAATTGTCATATTTCACAGCTTCCTGAATGCATCTGTGTACGTACGTCTGTGTTTGTAGAAGCCGGCAAGCACTGAGAGTGAGGGAGCACAAAGTCCTGGGGCCTTATGTGGACGGGCTTTCTCGTCTGGCTGTGGCTAACTACAAGGTAGAGTGGGGGTTGGTGCTTGTCATATACTGTATACAGTAATCCTTTTATCACCACTTTAACAATTTTGGTAATGGTAATGGTTTTATTTCATTTGAACATGCATCAGATTACCATTGAATGCATCACATAATCAGTTCCCAGTTCCACATGTCCGAAAGGAGTAGGAAGAAGCAAAGCTTATTAAATCCTACCCCTATATCTGGTACTTTTACAATCAGTAACTGTTACATTTGTTCACTTCCTGCTTTCCTAATATAGTTTAAGTTTTTTTTAAATTATTATTATTTTATTATTATTTTTTGTCACGTACCAAAGTACTCGGTGATATGAGCATCCAATGCCATAATGGGTACCATAGTAAGTATCAATATAGTGATATATATAGCACACTGACTGGTTCAAGACTCTTCATCCTTGTATTTAGCAAACATCGACTGCTACATTTGTTCACTTCCTGCTTTCCTAATATAATTTAATTTAATGTTTTTATCTATTTTTTTTATTTTTTGCATTAATTAAACATTTTCAACCATAACACACTACTACTAATTTTTAATATAATTTAATTTAATGTAGTTTTTTGAATTTAATTTTTTAAGTTTTTGCATTAATTAAACATTTTCAACCATAACACACTACTAATAATTTTTAATTTAATTTAATTTAATTTAATTTAATTTAATTTAATTTTTTTATTTTTTGCATTAATTAAACATTTTCAACCATAACACACTACTACTAATTTTTTATATAATTTAATTTAATGTAATTTTTTTAATTTAATTTAATTTAATTTTTGCATTAATTAAACATTTTCAACCATAACACACTACTACTAATTTTTAATTTAATTTAAACATCAACTGTTACATTTGTTCACTTCCTGCTTTCCTAATATAATTTAAGTTTTTTTTTAAACTTTATTAATTTAATTTAATTTAATTTAATTTAATTTAATTTAATTTAATTTAATTTAATTTAATTTAATTTTTTGCATTAATTAAACATTTTCAACCATAACACACTACTACTAAAATAGAAATACTGTATCGTATAAGGCATTCGTTATCTACTCTGGTTACTATGTGTCAGTAATGCTACTGTAATGTTCAGTGAGACACACAAGCACCAAGCCTGATTGCCGGAACAACGGCTTTTCCTACTAGATAACTATACTGTGTTCTTCTATGTTGATATTCTAACCTGTCTTTTCAGGTCATTACACTGCAATTGGAAAAAGTGACGGATATAAAAAAAAAAAAAATGTTCTGATTATGTGTCTTGATTCCGGCAGGATATTGAGTCTCTAATGTCAGAGGGAAATAAATCTCGCACAGTGGCCGCCACCAACATGAACGAAGAGAGCAGCCGATCTCATGCTGTGTTTAACATCACCCTCACACACACACTAATGGACCTGCAGTCAGGGGTGAGATAAAAACACATTTGGTCTATTCCAATTTGTCCTGGACTATCTGTATGGTTCACTCCAGACCAGCGGAGAGAAGGTAAGCAAACTGAGTCTGGTGGACCTGGCAGGAAGTGAGCGTGCGGCCAAGACCGGGGCAGCTGGTGAAAGACTGAAAGAAGGCAGCAACATCAACAAGTAAGAGGACTGAAAACCCCATCATATCATATCTACTTAGAAAGATACTTTTAAATTACTGCATGTCCCAGTCTCTTATCTTTGTGTTCTATCTCTCCCTATTCAGATCTCTAAGTACATTAGGTTTGGTTATCTCAGCCTTGGCCGACCAGGGTGCAGGGAAGAACAGGAACAAATTTGTTCCTTATAGGGACTCTGTGCTGACCTGGCTACTCAAGGTATTGAAAATCAGCATCAAAATATTTATGCCAGAAATATTCCATTTTAATTTTCATTTTTTGTAAAAATGCATTTTTGTAAAAGTTGGATTCTTTAAGGTTTCTTTAGTTCTAAATGTCCAAGTGTAGAGGCTGATATATTTCTCTGGTGGGCGTGGCCGTGTAGTCCCTTGTATTGAGACAATCTTTGGGGGAGAGATGCTAGCCTTCCCGATGTGTCTGTTCCGTTAGTCTTCTGTTGTCAGAGGTCGAGATCAAAACAGCTCTTTAGGTTCCGCCCTTCCAATGGATTGAGACAATCTTTGGGGGAGAAGTGTTATGACACTGTTATAAACAGATTAGAGATGACAGGGGGGCCCGTCTTCTCCTGGTATATTTTTGTGACAAAACAGCTCATCAGAGACCATACGTTCAGTGGAATGAGACAATCTTTGGGAAAGAGATGCTAGCCTTCCCGATGTGTCTGTTCCGTTAGTCTTCTGTTGTCAGAGGTCGAGATCAAAACAGCTCTTTAGGTTCCGCCCTTCTAATGGATTGAGACAATCTTTGGGGGAGAAGTGTTATGACACTGTTATAAACAGATTAGAGATGACAGGGGGGCCCGTCTTCTCCTGGTATATTTTTGTGACAAAACAGCTCATCAGAGACCATACGTTCAGTGGAATGAGACAATCTTTGGGAAAGAGATGCTAGCCTTCCTGGTGTGTGTCTCTTTCATCGGTCTTCTGTTGTCAGAGGTCAGGATCAAAACAGCTGTTTAGGTTCAGTCCTTCCAATGGATTGAGACAATCTTTGGGGGAGAGGTGTTAGGACACTGTTATAAACAGATGAGCGATGACAGGGGCCCGTTTTCTCCTGGTATATTTTTGTGACAAAACAGCTCATCAGAGACCATACTTTCAGTGGAATGAGACAATCTTTGGGGGAGAGATGCTCGCCTTCCTGATGTGTCTGTTCCGTTAGTCTTCTGTTGTCAGAGGTCGAGATCAAAACAGCTCTTTAGGTTCCGCCCTTCCAATGGATTGAGACAATCTTTGGGGGAGAGGTGCTAGGACACTCTTATAAGCAGATGAGAGATGACAGGGGCCCATCTTCTTCTGGTGTATTTTTGTGACAAAACAGCTCATCAGAGGCCATCCTTCCAGTGGAATGAGACAATCTTTGGGAGACATATGGTAAGGTGATGGTATAAAACTCCTCTGCTTAGATGGGAGGCAGAGAAGAAAGAGGTTATCTGCCACCGATAACCTCTTTGTCTGCTTCTAATTATGTTGTAACATCTCTCCATGGAAGATTGTCTCATTCCACTAACAAGCTATTTTGCCCAGCAATTGGGAATACAACCACCTCCACATAAATAGTGAGACTCTACACTTGACAGAAGCCTTTTGCATTAAAGGGTATTCTAGGCATGTACATATATGACCTCTAAACGTGATCACCGTGTACCTGCAGGACAGTTTGGGGGGTAACAGCCGCACCGCCATGGTAGCTACCATCAGCCCAGCCGCAGACAATTACGATGAGACGCTGTCCACCCTGCGTTACGCCGACCGCGCCAAAAGCATCGTGAACCACGCAGTTGTGAACGAAGACCCCAACGCCAGAATCATCAGAGAGCTGCGAGAGGAAGTGGAGAAGCTGAGGGAGCAGCTCACTGAAGCTGAGGTTTGTTTTGGTTTTTTTTTTAGACATAGACTTTCTTTATTGTCATTGCTCAATAACACAGCAGTGAAATGTCGTTGCCTGGCTCCCGTGTAATAATAAATAATAAATAATAATGTGGAGAATAAATAGATGACATCAAATATGAACAATGTACAGCGTAAACATTAATTTGTACAAATAATTTCAATAATTTAGAATAAATAACAATCATTTAAAGCAGGGATCTGTGAGACTGAGACTGAGACTGAGCCGCATCAGGTTTTTAAAAAAAAAACACATTTATTAAAAACAAAAAAAATTAAAAAACTTAGCTTTGGTTCCAATTTTCTACAATAAAAGCTCTGATAAAACATTCCACTGTTCTCATATATCTTAAATTTTTATTTTTCTACACAAGATGAAAAATAAATAAACAAGTCAAGAATAAAGAAAATCAATCAATCAGTAATAAATAAATATAATAATAATAATAATAATAATAATAATAATAATAAAACGTCAAATAATAAAAAGTCAGCTAGCGACCTAAACGGTAGCCGTCAAGTTATTTCCTTTAAACTTAAATCTCCAAAAACTTACCACTTCCACACGGATAGGGAGGATAACTATTAACAGTTATTTAACCTTTAACATGAACATGAATCAAACGTAATCATTTTTTCTGGGTACATGATACCATACAGCATCCATATCATACTAACATTAAACTTTCATATCAAGGCGGGGGCCTCAAAGTAGTGTCGTGCGGGCCACATTTGGCCCGCGGGCCGCGTGTTTGAGACCCCTGATTTAACATTTTGGTTGTGCGTATGGGCAGGTAGAGGGGCGTATTTGGCATTGAGCAGTGTGACGGCCGGGGGGGGGAAGTAGCTGTCTCTAAACCTGGTTGTTCTTTCAGTCGATGAAGGCCCCTGAGCTGAAGGAGAGACTGGAGGAGTCGGAGAAGCTGATCCAAGAGATGACTGTGACGTGGGAGGAGAAACTTAGGAAGACTGAAGCTATTGCACAAGTAAGAAATGCCCTGTAGAGCAATGTTTACCCAGACAGAATGTTATTGTTTTTCATATTTTCTCAAATGAAACTTTAGATTAATAATGTCCGGGTAATAAATGTACCATATTGGTTTCACGTAGGAGCGACAGAAGCAACTTGAAAGTTTGGGAATTTCGCTGCAGTCGTCCGGCATCAGAGTCGTGGATGACAAGTGCTTCCTGGTTAATCTGAATGCCGACCCTGCCCTCAACGAGCTGCTGGTCTACTACCTGAAGGTGCCAGATTCATACTCACGTACTGTACTAGTACTGTCTAGTGTGTACTTTATCACCGCTTTGTATGATTGACGCATATTCAGGAGCACACGCGTGTGGGTTCAGCCAAATCGCAGGACATCCAACTTTGTGGGATGGCCATCCAAGCCGAGCACTGCGTCATTGATATCACGCTCAACGACGGCGTGGTCATCACGCCTCACTGCAACGCTCGGTAAGTGCTTAGTTTTTTTTATTCATTTTCTACCGCTTATCCTCACGAGGGTCTCGCAGGGGGTGCTGGAGCCTATCCCAGCTGTCTTCGGGCGAGACTTTGTCTTCAACAAAATCAGGATATTTGTGGTATTACTCACAGAACAAAAATGCCCACTTTTCCTGATTTTTCCAGAATGCCTTTGATCTAATTCGATCAAAGGCATTCTGCAATTATCAACATTGGCACTTTCCAATGAGCCACATAGAGCCACATTGGGTGCTGGAGCCTATCCCAGCTGTCTTCAGGCGAGACAGTACACCCTGGACTGGTTGCCAGCCAATCACAGGGCACATATAGACAAACAACCATTCACACTCACATTCATACCTATGGACAATTTGGAGTGGCTAATTAACCTAGCATGTTTTTGGAATGTGGGAGGAAACCGGAGTACCCGGAGAAAACCCACGCATGCACGGGGAGAACATGCAAACTTGACAGAGAGATGGCCGATTGTGGAATCAAACTCGGATCTCCAAGTTGTGAGTCCCTTGCTCTAATCACTTGTCTGCCATGCAGCATAAAAACATCTTATTTTTTCTTATTATGTCTACTATATTTTGTAATATGAGTATAAAGTTCACTATAGGGGTGTTACTTCATGTCTAGAGGGCTCTAAAATTCATTCATTCATTTTCTACCGCTTATCCTCACGAGGGTCGCTGGTGCTTATCCCAGCTGTCTTCGGGCGAGAGGCGGGGTACACCCTGGATTGGTGGCCAGCCAATCACAGGGCACATATAGACAAACAACCATTCACACTCACATTCATACCTATGGACAATTTGGAGTGGCTAATTAACCTAGCATGTTTTTGGAATGTGGGAGGAAACCGGAGTACCCGGAGAAAACCCACGCATTCACGGGGAGAACATGCACACTCCACACAGAGATGTGGCCGAGGGTGGAATTGAACTCGGGTCTCCTAGTTGTGAGGCCTGCGCGCTAACCACATGACCGCCGTGCAGCCAAGTGCTCAGTTTTTCTTTCATTTAAAGACAAATAGGCATGTGAACTCACCATCATTTTTAAGCTATGGGAAAAATGTGGAATTCCAAACTTTTTAAATTTTCACACAAAATATGACATGATTTATTGACATTAAACAGAGCAGAACATATCCTATGAAAATGAAAATATACAGAATTGTTCCTTGTTCCCGATGTTTGATGAATACATTCTCTTGTCTTGTCTGAAGAACGTGGGTGAATGGTGCTGTCGTCACCAGTCCGGTGCAGCTTCATCACGGCGATCGCATCCTATGGGGGAACAACCACTTCTTCAGGTTAGACTTGGTGTGGATTGATGTGTTTTTGGGTAACGGTAATGGTTTTATTTCATTTGAACATGCATCAGATTACAATTGAATGCATCACATAATCAGTTCACAGTTCCACATGTCCAAAAGGAGTAGGAAGAAGCAAAGCTTATTAAATCCTACCCCTCCATCTGGTACTTTTACAATCAGTAACTGTTACATTTGTTCACTTCCTGCTTTCCTAATATAATTTTTTTAATTTTTAAAATATTATTTCATGATTTTTTTTTTCATTTTTATTTTATTTTTTGTCACGTACCAAAGTAGGAGGTGATATGAGCATCCAATACCATAATGGGTACCATAGTAAGTGTCAATATAATGATATATATATAGCACATTATGACTGGTTCAAGACTCTTCATCCTTGTATTTAGCAAACATCAACTGCTACATTTTGTTCACTTCCTGCTTTCCTAATATAATATATAAGTGTTTAATGTAATTTAATTTAATTTAATTTAATTTAATTTAATTTAATTTAATTTAATTTAATTTAATTTAATTTAATTTAATTTAATTTAATTTAATTTAATTTAATTTAATTTAATTTAATTTAATCATGACTGGTTCAAGACTCTTCATCCTTGTATTTAGCAAACATCAACTGCTTGTATTGTTTCTTGAATTGAATCAGCAAGTTGAAGTATTTGTGATTTTAGAAATAAGGAGTCGGTATGTTCTCTGTAGGCGGCATTATGAATTATCCTTACTGGCCTTTTTTGCTGTACATTTAGCGAGTGAAGATTGCTTTTATAGTTATTAGCCCATATTTCCACACAATAAGTAAAATATGGTAGAACCAGAGAGCAATAAAGAGTGTGGAGTGATTTCTGATTGACACTCTTTTGTTTTCCACAAATTAACAAATGTAGTTAATTATGGTTTTTTTTAATTTCTTTCCAAACCCACAGGATCAACCTGCCCAAGCATTTAGTCCATACTGGGAGCGAGGAGGAGGAGAGTGGGACTAGAATGAAGACCAGCTTAAGTACAGACCACCTGGAGGTGGACATCGATACATCTAGTGATGTCTCTAGTGAAGTCGGCTTTGAGTTCGCTCAGGCCGAAGTCATGATGAAAGGAATGTCCAGCAACGGTAAGTAATAGTTTTATTTTATTTTATTTTATTTTATTTTATTTTATTTTATTTTATTTTATTTTATTTTATTTTATTTTATTTTATTTTATTTTATTTTATTTTATTTTTATTTTTATTTTTTTTCCAAAATCTCTTCACCTTGCAGATCCCTTGCAGTCGGTGTTGCAGACCCTGGAGAGACAACACGAGGAGGAGAAACGCTGCGCCTTGGAGCGCCAGAGGCTGATGTACGAAGAGGAACTGCAGCAACTTCGCTTGCGGCTCAACCCTGAAAGATCTTTCCATTTCCTGGAAGTGTCAGGGTCTCCGCCCAACGCCGCTAACGTTAGCGGGACATCACCGGGTTCCCACAAACGCATGCGGCGATGGAGCGAAGACAGGTGAGATCTACTTTGGTTTTTAGTTCCATGGAGTTCTGTTCCTATGAGGGCATTGGAAGTGGACTATGGTGCATTCATGGACCGTACCGGCGAAAATGCATTATGAGTGGAGCATGTGGTTTACTTTTTACTTGTATTATCACATTTATAAATCATGACTGATTTTTTTGGTGCCTATTTGTGCAGTATTAGTAACTTATTATCTACATCAGGGGTCTCAAACTCAATTTACTTGGGGGGCCACTGGAGCTAGGGTCTGGGTGAGACTGGGCCATATCAGGTTTTTAAAAAAAAAAAACGCATTTAGTAAAAAAAAAAGAAAAATATACAAACCTTTTCAGTGCTTTGGTTCCGATTTTCTACAATAAAAGCTCTGATAAAACATTCCACTGTTCTCAAATATCTTAATTTTTATTTTTCTGCACAAAATAAGATGAAAAATAAATAAATCAAGAACAAAGAAAATCAATCAATCAGTAATAAATAAATATAATAATAATAATAAAACAGCAAATAATAAAAATTTAAGAAACCACATATAGTTGGTGGGTAGACAAATTATTTTTTTCAGATTAAAATGAACAAAGCATTATTAGAGCCCTGTAGACATGACAAAACACGACTATAGTCACATTTATACTCTTTTTATTTACAACATATTGCACAACTGCAGGGTCTTGAGACACATGCTAACTCGCAAACTAGAGAGCTAGCGACCTAAACGGTAGCCTCCAAGTTATTTCCTTTCAACTTAAATAGCCAAAAACTTACCACTTCCACACGGATAGGGAGGATAACTATTAACAGTTATTTAACCTTTAACATGAACATGAATCAAACGTAATCATTTTTTCCGGGTACATGATACCATACAGCATCCATATCAAACTTGCGCGGGGCCGCACTAACATTAAACTTTCATATCAAGGCGGGGGCCTCAAACTAGTGTCCTGCGGGCCACATTTGGCCCCGCGGGCCGCGTGTTTGAGACCCCTAACCTAAACTGTAGCCTTCAAGTTATTTCCTTTAAACTTAAAAAAGCCAAAAACTTACCACTTCCACACGGATAGGGAGGATAACTATTAACAGTTATTTAACCTTTAACATGAACATTAATCAAAAGTAATAATTTTTTCTGGGTACATGATACCATACAGCATCCATATCAAACTAACATTAAACGTTCATACCAAGGCGGGGGCCTCAAACTAGTGTCCTGCGGGCCACATTTGGCCCCGCGGGCCGCGTGTTTGAGACCCCTAACCTAAACTGTAGCCTTCAAGTTATTTCCTTTAAACTTAAAAAAGCCAAAAACTTACCACTTCCACACGGATAGGGAGGATAACTATTAACAGTTATTTAACCTTTAACATGAACATTAATCAAACGTAATCATTTTTTCTGGGTACATGATACCATACAGCATCCATATCAAACTAACATTAAACTTTCATACCAAGGCGGGGGTCTCAAACTAGTGTCCTGCGGGCCACATTTGGCCCCGCGGGACGCGTGTTTGAGACCCCTGACCTAAACGGTAGCCTTCAAGTTATTTCCTTTAAACTTAAAAAAGGCAAAAACTTACCACTTCCACACAGATAGGGAGGATAACTATTAACAGTCATTTAACCTTTAACATGAACATTAATCAAACGTAATAATTTTTTCTGGGTACATGATACCATACAGCATCCATATCAAACTAACATTAAACTTTCATACCAAGGCGGGGGTCTCAAACTAGTGTCCTGCGGGCCACATTTGGCCCCGCGGGCCACGTGTTTGAGACCCCTGATCTACATAAACATGGAAACAAAGTGACTGCCTGTATCTGTATGTGATTTTTATATGTTTTTATTTTTTGCCATTTATTGTACGTACTCTACGTTTTTGTCATCAAGAGAGGCGATGATTACTCGAAGCCTTCGCCGTCTCAAGGAGCAGATCGTTCGCGCCAACCTCTTGGCTCAGGAGGCCTGTTTTATTACAGAGGAGCTCAACAAGAGAACCGAGTACATGGTCACTTTGCAGATACCTGCCGCCAATCTGGATGCTAACAGGAAGGTCAGGAGGAACAAAACACAAAATACTTGCAACCCAAAGTTGCGTGTCCACATCAAGTTCTCCGTCTTGTCCCGTAGCGTGACATGGTGCTGAGCGAGCCAGCCATTCAAGTACGCCGCAAAGGGAAAGGGAAGCAGATCTGGGCGATGGAGAAGATGGAGAATCGTCTGGTGGACATGAGGGAGCTCTACCAGGAGTGGAAGGACTTTGATGAAGATAATGCTGTAACTCCATCATCCTGCTTTCCCAGAAATGATACGATCTTCACACACAAAAAATAATAATATTAAAGACTCTCTTTTCTATTTTTATACAGGTCATGCGGTCTTATTTCAAACGGGCTGACCCTTTTTTTGACGAGCAAGAGAACCACAGTCTGATTGGGGTGGCCAACGTTTTCCTGGCATGTTTGTTCTACGACGTCAAACTGCAGTATGCCGTTCCCATCATCAACCAGAAGGGAGAGGTAGGACAATAACTTCATAATAATAATGAACCTCATTCACAAATAGGCAAACAACCATTCACACTCACATTCATACCTATGGACAATTTGGAGTCGCTAATTAACCTAGCATGTTTTTTGGAATGTGGGAGGAAAAACTGAATACCCGGAGAAAACCCACGCATGAACATGAACATGAAAATTCCACACAGAGATGGCCGAGGATGGAATTGAACTCGGGTCTTCTAGCTGCGAGGCCCTCGCGCTAAACACACGACCGCCATGCAGCATAAAAACATCTTATTTTCTCTTATTATGTCTACTATATTGAGTAATATGAGTATAAAGTTCACTATCGAACCCTGGTCTGCGCGCTAACCACTCATAGTAGGATTATTATTGCAATATTTTGTTGGTTAGGACCTTCTAAATACAGGTTTTAATATTATTAGAGCCCTCCAGACGTGAAATAACACCCCTATAGTCACATTTACTGTGTGGCCTGCGCGCTGATTGTGATATTAAAATGTTTAAATCTTTGCAAACTCCACACAAAGATGGCCGAGGGTGGAATCGAACTCGGGTCTCCTAGCTGTGAGGCCCTCGTGCTAATCACTCGACCGCCATGCAGCGTAAAAACATCTTATTTTGTCTCATTATGTCTACTGTATTGGGTAATATGAGTATAAAGATTACTATAGGGGTGTTACTTCATGTCTAGAGGGCTCTAAAATTCATTCATTCATTTATTTTGTACTGCTTATCCTCACGATGGTCACGGGGGTGTGCTGGAGCCTATCCCAGCTGTCTTCATGCGAGAGGCGGGGTACACCCTGGACTGGTGGCCAGCCAATCACAGGGCACATATAGACAAACAACCATTCACACTCACATTCATACCTATGGACAATTTGGAGTCGCTAATTAACCTAGCATGTTTTTGGAATGTGGGAGGAAACCGGAGTACCCGGAGAAAAACCCACGCATGCACGGGGAGAACATGCAAATTCCACACAGAGATGGCCGAGGGTGGAATCGAACTAGGGTCTTCTAGCTGTGAGGCCCTTGTGCTAATCACTCGTCCGCCATGCAGCGTAAAAACATCTTATTTTGTCTCATTATGTCTATACTATATTAGGTAATATGAGTATAAAGTTTACTATAGGGGTGTTACTTCATGTCTAGAGGGCTCTAAAATTAATTAATTCATTCATTTTCTACCGCTTATCCTCACGATGGTTGGTTATTTCTTTTTCTCTACTGTAAAGCTTCTTTGAGTACTCTGAAAAGCGCTATACAAATAAAATGTATTATTATTTATTTTATGTTTATTTTATGTTTTCTCTAATAGCGAGAATCTATGATAAATTCTGTCTTGTCAGTGGTCTCGGTGGAGCATCCCTAATATCTGTATGTTTTAGGTGGCGGGTCGGCTTCATGTGGAGATGTGGCGAGGAACCGAAGGCTCAGACAAAGAAGGTTCCCAGCAGAGTATCGCCGATGGCGATGCACAGGAACGTAAACTGAACTGTGCGGTGAGTACATAGAACGCTTTGGTTTTAGTTTTTGAAGGCCCAAATAAAATAATCCTTTTCATATTCTGCTCTGTTGTCCTATCAGGTGAAAATTCTCCAGGCCACTGGTCTTCCTCGTCACCTGTCCAACTTCGTCTTCTGTCAGTATCACTTTTGGGGTCAAAAGGAGCCGATATTCATTGCTCCGGAAATGGCATCATCCGCCTCGCCAGCTGACTCCAGGGACCCTCAATGCACGGTTGTTTTTGATAGCTGCAAGGTATCACGTTCTGGACAGTTTCATGGAATAATATGACTAACTAAACACTAGCCACGTAGCCATGTATACCATTGCTTTCGGAAAGATTCCATCCGGAAAGAGAAAAACTCCTCATGTAAACGTGGCTGTAGTTAACTTCTTACTTTTGGTGTCTTTTAGGAATTGTCGGTGCCCGTGTCGGAGGACTTCCTGGAGTATTTGTCAGAGGGTGCGGTGGCTATTGAGGTGTACGGTCACAAGCAGGCCAACCATCGGCGTAACCTCGCCCTGTGGGACCTGGGTGTGATTCAGGCCAAGACCCGTTCACTCAGAGAGAGGTGAATAAAAAGAAAGATATTAAAATACACATAATAAATAAAACAACAAATGTAAAAAAACAAATGTGGTCATGTAAAGATAATAATTTTACAAGAATAACATAATATTATGAGGAAAAATGTCATTTTATGGTAATGGTTTTATTTCATTTGAACATGCATCAGATTACAATTGAATGCATCACATAATCAGTTCCCAGTTCCACATGTCCGAAAGGAGTAGGAAGAAGCAAAGCTTATTAAATCCTACCCCTCCATCTGGTACTTTTACAATCGGTAACTGTTACATTTGTTCACTTCCTGCTTTCCTAATATAATTTAAGTTTAAATTTTTTTTTTTTAATTAAAATATTTTTTTTATTTCATTTTTGTCACATACCGAAGTACGAGGTGATATGATATACGTATATTATTACCATAGGTGATATATATTGTCACCATGAAGTAGAAAAAAGTCATGTTTTTAATGTTAAAACCAAATAAATAAAGTTGTAATTTTTGAAAATTAGGTTGCCAAAAAAAGTTGTAATATTCCAAGAATAAAGGAAAAATAATTAATAATGATGGGGAAAAAAGTCATAATTACAAAAAAGTAAATTTACAAGAAGAATCTTGAAATAAATTAAAAAAAACAGCAGAAATTTGAAAAAAAAATAAATAAAGTTGTAATTTTTGAAAATTAGGTTGCCAAAAAAGTTGTAATATTCCAAGAATAAAGGAAAAATAACAATTATGGGAATAAAGTCATAATTACAAAAAGTAAATTTACAAGAATATCCTTGAAATATATATATTTTTAAAAACAGCAGAAATTTGAAAAAAAGATTATTAAAATCTAAAATTTATGATGTATTGTTTTTGTGTCATTTTTCCTCGCCAGGTGGAGCGAGGTGACTCGCCGGCTGGAGTTGTGGGTTCAGCTGATGGAGCTGAACGACGCGGGCCAGTTTGTACCCGTAGAGGTTCTTCCTGCGAAGGACGTACGCACTGGTGGAGTCTTTCAGCTAAGACAAGTATGTTGGACTTGAAAAGGAAATTAGCTCATGGCTAGCTTATTGTGCTAGCTTATTTTTTTTTTTTTAACCATGCCATCCAGGGTCAGTCCCGTCGGGTTCAGGTGGGGGTCTGCTCTGTGCCAGACTCTGGTACGATGCCCCTTATCTCCAGCTCCATCCTTTCTGTGTCTATCGGCGACGTCAAGGTCCAAAATACACCAAAAGGAAAGGACTCACAGTTGGTAAGTGGAAGGGATTTTATTATTAGTGCAGTGTTTTTTTAACATGTTTGCCATGTGAAAATAATAATAATAATAATTACCCCTCCAAAAATAACACTGTGACTGCCCATTCTGATTTAAATAGCAATGTGTCTTATTTATATAAAGTTATATTTATATATAATATTTATAATTTATTTTATATAAATTATATTTATATTTAATTATATTTATATATAAATTATTTTTATATTTAATCATTTATTTTTATATATACATTTATTTATATGTCAAACAGCATAAGGCTAAAAATAACTAATTATACAAAATAAATAATTATAATTAAAATAAATATTAATAGTATAAATGTATTAAATAATATAATTAACAAATAATAATACATAAATTAAAATATTAAATAATACTAATAATATAAATATCAAAATAAATAATTACCTAAAAATGTCATTCAATACTTCGCTACAAGAGAGGAGAAATATGATCTCAGGGAAGAAGTACAGTTGAAACACTTTTATGCTAGGACTACGTTAAAAAGCCATAGCCATGACAGTTACTATGGTAACCATTATGTCATTGTATGGTCATATCACCTCGTACTTCAGTACGGGACAAAATTAAAATAAAAAACTTAAACTATATTAGGAAAGCAGGAAGTGAACAAATGTAACAGTTAGTGATTGTAAAAGTACCAGATGGAGGGGAAGGATTTAATAAGCTTTGCTTCTTCCTACTCCTTTCGGACATGTGGAACTGTGAACTGATTATGTGATGCATTCAATTGTAATCTGATGCATGTTCAAATGAAATAAAACCATTACCATATCAAAATATCATTTAAAAAAAATCCTCTATTTCCAGATTATGGCTGAAGAAATGGACAGCTACCAAGTAAGTACTCAATCAGAGTATGATTATATCTCATCGCTAAACTCCTATAGTATATTTTTTGTGTTTAAAGGAAGTAGATTTGGAGAGGATGAGGAAACAGTGGCTCACCACTCTGACGCAGAGACAGGAATATCTGGACCAGCAGTTACAGAAAATAGTCTCCAAACCAGGTACAAATATTTATATTGAAAACAAACAACCATTCACACTCACATTCATACCTATGGACAATTTGGAGTGGCTAATTAACCTAGCATGTTTTTGGAATGCGGGAGGAAACCGGAGTACCCGGAGAAAACCCACGCATGCACGGGGAGAACATGCAAACTCAACACAGAGATGGCCGAGGGTGGAATCGAACTTAGGTCTCCTAGCTGTGAGGCCCTCGTGCTAATCACTCGTCCACCAAGTAGCATAAAAACAACTTATTTTCTCTTATTATGTCTACTATATTGGGTAATATGAGTATAAAGTTTACTATAGGGGTGTTACTTCATGTCTAGAGGGCTCTAAAATTCATTCATTTTCTACTGCTTATCCTCACGATGGTCGCAGGGGTGCTGGAGCCTATCCCAGCTGTCTTCATGCGAGAGGCGGGGTACACCCTGGACTGGTGGCCAGCCAATCACAGGGCACATATAGACAAACAACCATTCACACTCACATTCATACCTATGGACAATTTGGAGTGGCTAATTAACCTAGCATGTTTTTGGAATGTGGGAGGAAACCGGAGTACCCGGAGAAAACCCACGCATGCACGGGGAGAACATGCAAACTCCACACAGAGATGGCCGATTGTGGAATCAAACTCGGGTCTCCTAGTTGTGAGTCCCTCGCGCTAATCACTCGTCCGCCATGCAGCATAAAAACATCATATTTTCTCTTATTATGTCTAATATATTGGGTAATATGAGTATAAAGTTCACTATAGGGGTGTTACTTCATGTCTAGAGGGCTCTAAAATTCATTCATTCATTCATTCATTTTCTACCGCTTACACCCTGGACTGGTGGCCAGCCAATCACAGGGCACATATAGACAAACAACCATTCACACTCACATTCATACCTATGGACAATTTGGAGTCGCTAATTAGCCTAGCATGTTTTTGGAATGTGGGAGGAAACCGGAGTACCCGGAGGAAACCCAGGGGGGAGATCATACAAACTCCACACGGAGATTGCTGAGGGTGGAATTGAACCCCGGTCTGAGTCAGTCTTTTTTTTTTTTTAATCTGAGGCATATATACTCATTTTATATTAATATGCAACCGGGACACCTCTAAAAAATAGATTTTTTTTTTTAACCCAGAGTGTGTCAGGAGAAATATAACTTTCATCTTTCGTTTTTCATTATTGATATGAGGAATATGTGCCATCTCTCTGCAACTTGTACCCGCAGGATAAGAAGTATACATAATGGAGGAATATTGTGTATTATTGATTGTTTGGAAGCGTTGTAGTGTCTACTCAGGTAGTATAAGGAATAAAGACTGTAAATACTACAAATGCTGGATATCGGCTTACTTATACAAACGTTGTCCCATGTGTTTATTTGTCTTTTAGATAAATCTGAGGACGATTTGGAGCGGGAATCCCAGCTCCTGGAATGTCGTCTGACGCTCACTGAAGAGCGCAATGCCGTTTTGGTGCCGTCAGCAGGCAGCGGCATTCCCGGAGCGCCGGTTGAAAGGTTTGTGCTATAATGAATGAAACGCCCTGTTACACCCGCAAACGTAATAATACAAATCTGCAGCTTTGAAAGTAATAATCCCATAAAAGTAATAAATTTCCCACAAACGTAATAAAATTTGCCTACTGCAAACGTAATACTGAATTTCCTGCATTATTACATATTGCATATAATTACATATATTATTACATTACGTCTATATTACATATATATTATTACTACAATTATTACATATGTTGGAAAGTGAAAAACTGTAAATGTAATAACTTCCCATAAAATAATGATCTTTGTGGTTGTTGTTGTTTATTTGTACTTTCTTCTTTTAATGAGGGAGAAGGTGATTTTTAACAAAAATTCTTTTTTTTTTGTGGAAAAAATATTATTCAAAGAGGATCATTTGAATACATTAAATGAATATTTAATTATTAAATTATAATTTATTTTAAATTAAAAAAGATAACATAATTGTGATTATTATTACTATTATAATCAAAGAAATAATCAAAAGAAATAATAAAATATAATAATAATAGTAATGATCAATTATGCAATTATCACAATTATATTATCTTTTTTTATTTTAAATAAATTATAATTTAATAATTAAATATTCCTTCAATGTATTCAAATGATACTCTTTGAATAATATTTTTTCCACAAAAAAAAAGAACATTATTTTGTCTCATATTACTTTTGTGGGTAGTTATTATATTTACAGTTTTTCACTTTCCCACATATGTAATAATTTAATTTCCTAAATTCAGTATTCCGTTTGCAGTAGGCAAATTTTATTACATTTGTGGGAAATTTATTACATTTGCAGGATTATTACATTCAAAGCTGCAGATTTGTATTTATTACGTTTGCGGGTGTAACACCCCCTCGGGTCATCTGTATCATTTATTCAGTGGAGCAATGACATGGTTTCCCCCCCCCCCACAGAGTCCCTGTTCCTGGAATGGAAACACACATTCCTGTCCTGTTCCTGGATCTTAGTGGTATTTTATCCTGAATCTAACATCAACAGGTTTGTCTAATTAAATCATAAATGGAGCTCTGTTTTTTTTTTTTTTTTTTAATTGGGCTGCAGCGGATGATTTCCAGTCCAGCCTTTCAGCCCCTCTCGGCGGGGGGCTAGATGCGTACCTTGGCGAGGAATACGAAGACGACTTCTTTGACCTTCACATTGTCAAACATTACGATTCAGAGGTAAGGTGACTTTAAGATAAAGGGAATATTGTTCCAGTTGGTGCCAGTTGCTGGCCATAAGTTTTTTTTTTTTTTTTTTTTTGGGAGGAAAAAGGAAACAAAATAATACTCTCTTTGGGTGCAAAACCAAAAATAAAAAAAAAACCCTGTAAAGGTCAGAAAACATGCATCAATATTGTCACAAAATTATAAATAAATTATAAATATGAAGCAAAATTCGATACACTTTCAGGCGCCAATGCAATTTTCTGTGTCGCCAATAAGGTGCCAAGTGGCTTAAACTGCCTCCCAACTGGCTCGTGGTGGCCTGTAACGGCGGCAAAAATTGAGTTTGGTGGCAAGAAAAATTTCAAAAATGTTTAAAATTTTTGTGTCACAAAAAATCCGCCTATTGGAATCCACTGGAATGTAATGGCGCGAGCCAAGTTGCGCCAATGATGCTAGAAGTCCACTGGGCCGGTCCCAGTTGGTGCCAAAGATTATGTGATTGGTGCGTAGTGGCAACATGCTGAGTGAACATTAATTCGCCGCCACTACACGCCGATCACATAATCTTTGGCACCAACTGGCACCAACCGGCGCCGGCCCATTGGACTCCCGGCATAACCGCTAATGTTTTCATTCACATCACGTCCTATTGTGGTCTAGGTGAAAGTGGAGGCGTCCTGGGACTCAACAGTTCACGAGTGTCCCCAGCTCAGTCGCGTGGCGTCCGGCGAGCACCGAGTCTACCTGACGATCCGCGTTGTGGTGGAGCTAAGCCACCCCGCCCACATGCAGCTGGTCCTCAGGAAACGCGTCTGCGTTAATGTCGCCGGGAGGCAGGCGAGTGGACGCAGCCACTAACCTGTTTGACCTTGCTTATAAATAAACCCATTATAATGGGACTGTAGCTTGTCGCTCGTCAATTGCGCTCATTTGAGCGTGTTGATCCGTTCTAAGAAGCGCTACTTTTATGTTTGCGATGCAGGGTTTTGCCCAGAGTTTGCTAAAGAGGATGTCCCAGCGCAGCCTCATCCCAGGATGTGGCGTCACCTTTGAAATCGTCTCAAACATACCAGGAGTAAGTACATACATAAGTACATAAGTACATAGTTCATAAGCACAGAGCAAACAACTGCAATGTATACTCGGGATCGGATGAATGAATTTTAGAGCCCTCTAAGCATGAAGTAACACCCCTATAGTGAACTTTATACTCATATTACCCAATATAGTAGACATAATAAGAGAAAATAAGATGTTTTTACGCTGCATGGCGGACGAGTGATTAGTGCGAGGGACTCACAACTAGGAGACCCGAGTTTGATTCCACAATCGGCCATCTCTGTGTGGAGTTTGCATGTTCTCCCCGTGCATGCGTGGGTTTTCTCCGGGTACTCCGATTTCCTCCCACATTCCAAAAAACATGCTAGGTTAATTAGCGACTCCAAATTGTCCAGCAACCCCCGTGAAGATAAGCGGTAGAAAATGAATGAATGAATGTATGGGTTGTATTACTAAGCTAAGCTAACAATGCTAACACGTAGGACAATAGCGCTAAGTGATATGTACGTATAAGTACCTACATCTGAAAATTCAAAAAAATATTGGAACAACAATTTTAGCATATTAACATGCTAATGTTAGCATGCTAACACCAAGCATGATAGCAGTAAGTGTCATATTCAAGTTCATATTCATGCAAATGCTAGTATGCTAAGTGTCTACCTATTCTCCGGTTTCCTCCCACATTCCAAAAACATGCTAGGTTAATTAGCGACTCCAAATTGTCCATAGGTATGAATGTGAGTGTGAATGGTTGTTTGTCTATATGTGCCCTGTGATTGGCTGGCCACCAGTCCAGGGTGTACTCCACTCTCTTACCCGAAGACAGCTGGGATAGGCTCTAGCAACCCCCCCGACTGTGAGGATCAGCGGTAGAAAATGAATGAATGAATGTATGGTTTGTATTACTAAGCTAAGCTAACAATGCTAACACGTAGGACAATAGCGTTAAGTGATATGTATAAGTACCTACCTCTGAAAATTAAAAAAAATATTGGAACAACAATTTTAGCATGTTAACATGCTAATGTTAGCATGCTAACACCGAGCATGATAACAGTAAGTGTCATATTCAAGTTCATATTCAGGCAAATAGCAAAAAATGCTAGTATGCTAAGTGTCTACCTATACTCCGGTTTCCTCCCACATTCCAAAAACATGCTAGGTTAATTAGCCACTCCAAATTGTCCATAGGTATGAATGTGAGTGTGAATGGTTGTTTGCCTATATGTGCCCTGTGATTGGCTGAATGGTATCCCCGCGTCTGTAGGATTATCACGGTCCTGAAGACAGGGAGATGCTGGCCCGATTGGCCGCCAGCACAGACGACGACCAATCAGCCGACAGCGAGGCGGCCATCGAGAAATACCTACGCAGTGTCCTGGCCGTGGAGAACATCCTCACTCTGGACCGACTGAGACAGGTTGGGATATGATTCCTGGACTAACATGATATGATGTCATAATGTTGTGAAAATTCCATATTTGTGTAGGAAGTAGCGGTCAGGGAACATCTAGCGGGGAAAGGAAAAGCTCCCAGACGTTGCCTCAGTTCGCCGAACGTCAATCGGGTACGTGAAGAACATTCGCTGTAGCTCGATGGACAATCCACTGAGTGTGATCTTGTGTATCTGCTGTGGGTTCTCAGGGCTGGGAGAGTCACCAGGATCTCTCTGCTGCTCCTCCTCCTCAGTCCAGACGCACAATGCCAACCTCCGTATCTCACATCCAGAACCCAGAAACAGGTGAGCTTCTACCAACTTGCCTTCTTCTACTGTCTTTTCTCCAACAACTCTTCTTCTTTTTTTTCCCCATCGTATCCTACAGACACATTTTTAGGATCTGCTGTATCTTATATTCCTCCAGTGAAGGCCATGCCCAAGCTCCTCAAGTCACTGCTTCCTGGTGGCAAAGAAGATATGGGAGACCAGGAGACTCTCCAACAGCAGGTGACACAATTAAAAAAAATATTATAATATTTATAAAATAATATTAGGCTGCACGGCGGTCGAGTGGTTTTCTCCGGGTACTGCAGTTTTCATGCCACATTCCAAAAACATGCTAGGTTAATTAGCAACTCAAAATTGTGCATAGGTATGAGTGTGAATGGTTGTTTGACTAAATGTGCCCTGTGATTGGCTGGCCACCAGTCCAGGGTGTACCCCGCCTCTCGCCCCAAGACAGCTGGGATAGGCTCCAGCAACCCCCGCGATGATAAGCAGTAGAAAATGAATGAATTTTAGAGCCCTCTAAACATGAAGTAACACCCCTATAGTGAACTTTATACTCATATTACCCAATATAGTAGACATAATAAAAGAAAATAAGATGTTTTTACGCTGCATGGTGGACGAGTGATTAGCGTGAGGGACTCGTAACTAGGAGACCTGAGTTTGATTCCGCAATCGGCCATCTCTGTATGAAGTTTGCATGTTCTCCCCGTGCATGCGTGGGTTTTCTCCGGGTACTCCGGTTTCCTCCCACATTCCCAAAAACATGCTAGGTTAATTAGCCACTCCAAATTGTCCATAGGTATGAATGTGAGTGTGAATGGTTGTTTGTCTATATGTGCCCTGTGATTGGCTGGCCACCAGTCCAGGGTGTACCCCGCCTCTCGCCCCAAGACAGCTGGGATAGGCTCCAGCAACCCCCGCGAGGATAAGCAGCAGAAAATGAATGAATTAATTTTAGAGCCCTCTAAACATGAAGTAACACCCCTATAGTGAACTTAATACTCATATTACCCAATATAGTAGACATAATAAGAGAAAATAAGATGTTTTTACACTGCATGGCGGACGAGTGATTAGCGCGAGGGACTCTGAACTAGGAGACCCGAGTTTGATTCCGCAATCGGCCATCTCTGTGTGGAGTTTGCATGTTCTCCCCGTGCATGCTTGGGTTTTCTCCGGTTTCCTCCCACATTCCAAAAACATGCTAGGTTAATTAGCGACTCCAAATTGTCCATAGGTATGAATGTGAGTGTGAATGGTTGTTTGTCTATATGTGCCCTATATGTGTGAGGATAAGTGGTAGAAAATGAATGAGTGAAAAATAATATTATGAATATATACAAAAAATATAGAGCCACTACTAATTCTAATACAATATAATAATGTACACTAAATATCCAGCGTGAACTTAATGGCTTCAGAAAGAAAGTAGCGACATAAAGTGTTCTGTATGATGATGCTGTCTCTGATGAAAGCGGGGATGGTTCCAAACACCCCCCACTGAGACAGGAGTGCACTTAGGAGTGGCAATTAGGAGCTGATGAACTTTGTCATCCTCAAAATCTCAGCTTGTCACCGTGATGCGATACGACTCCGCTGATTGTTAGCACCTTGAGCCGCAGAGGGAAGCTCATCAACAAAATGGCTCTGGCACAGGTTTGATACCGCATCATTCAAGGCACCCGTGGCGCAGTTTACTCCCTCGGCCCACGTGACCTGCTGCAGGTGTTTATGAAGGTCGATCATATTTGTCGATGTCGACTTAAGAGGGAATGTTTTTTTTGTGACGGATCGGGATTTTACATTTCCACGTCTAGTTTTTCCAATAATGTAAAATAAATTCTAAAAATAGTTGGTTCAAACATCACTCCCTCATTCGTTGCTTCTGGGCCCCCTGGTGAGTGTGTGAGAGGTTTCTGGTGTTTTTTTGACCAGAAATGTGCATTTTCAGCAAGTTGAAAAAATGAAAAAAAACGACATACTAACCCCTTATGTTTTTTTTCAAAAATCAACACCCTGAAATACTGGCGTTTTATGCGCTTTTTGGGTGCTTCTGGGCCCCCTGGTGAGTGTGTGTGAGGTTTCTGGTGTTTTTTTGACCAGAAAAGTGCATTTTCAGCAAGTTGAAAAAATGAAAAAAAACGACATACTAACCCCTTACGTTTTTTTTCAAAAATCAACGCCCTGAAATACTGGCGTTTTGTGCGCTTTTTGGGTGCTTCTGGGCCCCCTGGTGAGTGTGTGTGAGGTTTCTGGTGTTTTTTTGACCAGAAAAGTGCATTTTCAGCAAGTTGAAAAAATGAAAAAAAACGACATACTAACCCCTTACGTTTTTTTTCAAAAATCAACGCCCTGAAATACTGGCATTTTATGCGCTTTTTGGGTGCTTCTTGGCCCCCTGGTGAGTGTGTGTGAGGTTTCTGGTGTTTTTTTGACCAGAAAAGTGCATTTTCAGCAAGTTGAAAAAATGAAAAAAAACGACATACTCTAACCCCTTACGTTTTTTTTTCAAAAATCAACGCCCTGAAATACTGGCGTTTTATGCGCTTTTTGGGTGCTTCTGGGCCCCCTGGTGAGTGTGTGTGAGGTTTCTGGTGTTTTTTTGACCAGAAAAGTGCATTTTCAGCAAGTTGAAAAAATGAAAAAAAACGACATACTCTAACCCCTTACGTTTTTTTTTCAAAAATCAACGCCCTGAAATACTGGCGTTTTATGCGCTTTTTGGGTGCTTCTGGGCCCCCTGGTGAGTGTGTGAGAGGTTTCCCCAGTTTTTTTGACCAGAAAAGTGCATTTTCAGCAAGTTGAAAAAATGAAAAAAAACGACATACTAACCCCTTACGTTTTTTTTCAAAAATCAACGCCCTGAAATACTGGCGTTTTATGCGCTTTTTGGGTGCCTCTGGGCCCCCTGGTGAGTGTGTGAGAGGTTTCCCCAGTTTTTTTGACCAGAAAAGTGCATTTTCAGCAAGTTGAAAAAATGAAAAAAAAACGACATACTAACCCCTTACGTTTTTTTTCAAAAATCAACGCCCTGAAATACTGGCGTTTTATGCGCTTTTTGGGTGCCTCTGGGCCCCCTGGTGAGTGTGTGTGAGGTTTCTGGTGTTTTTTTGACCAGAAAAGTGCATTTTCAGCAAGTTGAAAAAATGAAAAAAAACGACATACTAACCCCTTACGTTTTTTTTCAAAAATCAACGCCCTGAAATACTGGCGTTTTATGCGCTTTTTGGGTGGCTCTGGGCCCCCTGGTGAGTGTGTGAGAGGTTTCCCCAGTTTTTTGACCAGAAAAGTGCATTTTCAGCAAGTTGAAAAAATGAAAAAAAACGACATACTAACCCCTTACGTTTTTTTTCAAAAATCAACACCCTGAAATACTGGCGTTTTATGCGCTTTTTGGGTGCTTCTGGGCCCCCTGGTGAGTGTGTGTGAGGTTTCTGGTGTTTTTTTGACCAGAAAAGTGCATTTTCAGCAAGTTGAAAAAATGAAAAAAAACGACATACTAACCCCTTACGTTTTTTTTCAAAAATCAACGCCCTGAAATACTGGCGTTTTATGCGCTTTTTGGGTGCCTCTGGGCCCCCTGGTGAGTGTGTGAGAGGTTTCCCCAGTTTTTTGACCAGAAAAGTGCATTTTCAGCAAGTTGAAAAAATGAAAAAAAACGACATACTAACCCCTTACGTTTTTTTTCAAAAATCAACACCCTGAAATACTGGCGTTTTATGCGCTTTTTGGGTGCCTCTGGGCCCCCTGGTGAGTGTGTGTGAGGTTTCTGGTGTTTTTTTGACCAGAAAAGTGCATTTTCAGCAAGTTGAAAAAATGAAAAAAAACGGCATACTAACCCCTTACGTTTTTTTTCAAAAATCAACGCCCTGAAATACTGGCGTTTTATGCGCTTTTTGGGTGGCTCTGGGCCCCCTGGTGAGTGTGTGAGAGGTTTCTGGTGTTTTTTTGACCAGAAAAGTGCATTTTCAGCAAGTTGAAAAAATGAAAAAAAATGACCTACTAACCCCTTACGTTTTTTTTCAAAAATCAACGCCCTGAAATACTGGCGTTTTATGCGCTTTTTGGGTGCTTCTGGGCCCCCTGGTGAGTGTGTGAGAGGTTTCTGGTGTTTTTTTGACCAGAAAAGTGCATTTTCAGCAAGTTGAAAAAATGAAAAAAAACGACATACTAACCCCTTACGTTTTTTTTCAAAAATCAATTCCCTGAAATACTGGCGTTTTATGCGCTTTTTGGGTGCTTCTGGGCCCCCTGGTGAGTGTGTGTGTGAGGTTTCTGGTGTTTTTTTGACCAGAAAAGTGCATTTTCAGCAAGTTGGAAAAAATGAAAAAAAAAACGACATACTAACCCCTTACGTTTTTTTTCAAAAATCAACGCCCTGAAATACTGGCGTTTTATGCGCTTTTTGGGTGCCTCTGGGCCCCCTGGTGAGTGTGTGAGAGGTTTCCCCAGTTTTTTAACCAGAAAAGTGCATTTTCAGCAAGTTGAAAAAATGAAAAAAAACGACATACTAACCCCTTACGTTTTTTTTCAAAAATCAATTCCCTGAAATACTGGCGTTTTATGCGCTTTTTGGGTGCTTCTGGGCCCCCTGGTGAGTGTGTGTGAGGTTTCTGGTGTTTTTTTGACCAGAAAAGTGCATTTTCAGCAAGTTGGAAAAAATGAAAAAAAAAAACGACATACTAACCCCTTACGTTTTTTTTCAAAAATCAACGCCCTGAAATACTGGCGTTTTATGCGCTTTTTGGGTGGCTCTGGGCCCCCTGGTGAGTGTGTGTGAGGTTTCTGGTGTTTTTTTGACCAGAAAAGTGCATTTTCAGCAAGTTGAAAAAATGAAAAAAAACGACATACTAACCCCTTACGTTTTTTTTCAAAAATCAACGCCCTGAAATACTGGCGTTTTATGCGCTTTTTGGGTGGCTCTGGGCCCCCTGGTGAGTGTGTGAGAGGTTTCTGGTGTTTTTTTGACCAGAAAAGTGCATTTTCAGCAAGTTGAAAAAATGAAAAAAAATGACCTACTAACCCCTTACGTTTTTTTTCAAAAATCAACGCCCTGAAATACTGGCGTTTTATGCGCTTTTTGGGTGCTTCTGGGCCCCCTGGTGAGTGTGTGTGAGGTTTCTGGTGTTTTTTTGACCAGAAAAGTGCATTTTCAGCAAGTTGAAAAAATGAAAAAAAATGACCTACTAACCCCTTACGTTTTTTTTCAAAAATCAACGCCCTGAAATACTGGCGTTTTATGCGCTTTTTGGGTGGCTCTGGGCCCCCTGGTGAGTGTGTGTGAGGTTTCTGGTGGTTTTTTGACCAGAAAAGTGCATTTTCAGCAAGTTGAAAAAATGAAAAAAAACGACATACTAACCCCTTACGTTTTTTTTCAAAAATCAACGCCCTGAAATACTGGCGTTTTATGTGCTTTTTGGGTGCCTCTGGGCCCCCTGGTGAGTGTGTGAGAGGTTTCCCCAGTTTTTTTGACCAGAAAAGTGCATTGTCAGCAAGTTGAAAAAATGAAAAAAAAACGACATACTAACCCCTTACGTTTTTTTTTCAAAAATCAACACCCTGAAATACTGGCGTTTTATGCGCTTTTTGGGTGCATCTGGGCCCCCTGGTGAGTGTGTGTGAGGTTTCTGGTGTTTTTTTGACCAGAAAAGTGCATTTTCAGCAAGTTGAAAAAATGAAAAAAAACGACATACTAACCCCTTACGTTTTTTTTCAAAAATCAACGCCCTGAAATACTGGCGTTTTATGCGCTTTTTGGGTGCTTCTGGGCCCCCTGGTGAGTGTGTGTGAGGTTTCTGGTGTTTTTTTGACCAGAAAAGTGCATTTTCATCAAGTTGAAAAAATGAAAAAAAACGACATACTAACCCCTTACGTTTTTTTTCAAAAATCAACACCCTGAAATACTGGCGTTTTATGCGCTTTTTGGGTGGCTCTGGGCCCCCTGATGAGTGTGTGTGAGGTTTCTGGTGTTTTTTTGACCAGAAAAGTGCATTTTCAGCAAGTTGAAAAAATGAAAAAAAACGACATACTAACCCCTTACGTTTTTTTTCAAAAATCAACGCCCTGAAATACTGGCGTTTTATGCGCTTTTTGGGTGCCTCTGGGCCCCCTGGTGAGTGTGTGTGAGGTTTCTGGTGTTTTTTTGACCAGAAAAGTGCATTTTCAGCAAGTTGAAAAAATGAAAAAAAACGACATACTAACCCCTTACGTTTTTTTTCAAAAATCAACGCCCTGAAATACTGGCGTTTTATGCGCTTTTTGGGTGCTTCTTGGCCCCCTGGTGAGTGTGTGTGAGGTTTCTGGTGTTTTTTTGACCAGAAAAGTGCATTTTCAGCAAGTTGAAAAAATGAAAAAAAAACGACATACTAACCCCTTACGTTTTTTTTCAAAAATCAACGCCCTGAAATACTGGCGTTTTATGCGCTTTGTGGGTGCCTCTGGGCCCCCTGGTGAGTGTGTGTGAGGTTTCTGGTGTTTTTTTGACCAGAAAAGTGCATTTTCAGCAAGTTGGAAAAAATGGAAAAAAAAACGACATACTAACCCCTTACGTTTTTTTTCAAAAATCAACGCCCTGAAATACTGGCGTTTTATGCGCTTTTTGGGTGGCTCTGGGCCCCCTGGTGAGTGTGTGAGAGGTTTCTGGTGTTTTTTTGACCAGAAAAGTGCATTTTCAGCAAGTTGAAAAAATGAAAAAAAACGACATACTAACCCCTTACGTTTTTTTTCAAAAATCAACGCCCTGAAATACTGGCGTTTTATGCGCTTTTTGGGTGCCTCTGGGCCCCCTGGTGAGTGTGTGAGAGGTTTCCCCAGTTTTTTTGACCAGAAAAGTGCATTTTCAGCAAGTTGAAAAAATGAAAAAAAAACGACATACTAACCCCTTACGTTTTTTTTCAAAAATCAACGCCCTGAAATACTGGCGTTTTATGCGCTTTTTGGGTGCTTCTGGGCCCCCTGGTGAGTGTGTGTGAGGTTTCTGGTGTTTTTTTGACCAGAAAAGTGCATTTTCAGCAAGTTGAAAAAATGAAAAAAAACGACATACTAACCCCTTACGTTTTTTTTCAAAAATCAACGCCCTGAAATACTGGCGTTTTATGCGCTTTTTGGGTGCTTCTGGGCCCCCTGGTGAGTGTGTGTGAGGTTTCTGGTGTTTTTTTGACCAGAAAAGTGCATTTTCAGCAAGTTGAAAAAATGAAAAAAAACGACATACTAACCCCTTACGTTTTTTTTCAAAAATCAACGCCCTGAAATACTGGCGTTTTATGCGCTTTTTGGGTGGCTCTGGGCCCCCTGGTGAGTGTGTGAGAGGTTTCTGGTGTTTTTTTGACCAGAAAAGTGCATTTTCAGCAAGTTGAAAAAATGAAAAAAACGACATACTAACCCCTTACGTTTTTTTTCAAAAATCAACGCCCTGAAATACTGGCGTTTTATGCGCTTTTTGGGTGCCTCTGGGCCCCCTGATGAGTGTGTGTGAGGTTTCTGGTGTTTTTTTGACCAGAAAAGTGCATTTTCAGCAAGTTGAAAAAATGAAAAAAAACGACATACTAACCCCTTACGTTTTTTTTCAAAACTCAACGCCCTGAAATACTGGCGTTTTATGCGCTTTTTGGGTGCTTCTGGGCCCCCTGGTGAGTGTGTGTGAGGTTTCTGGTGTTTTTTTGACCAGAAAAGTGCATTTTCAGCAAGTTGAAAAAATGAAAAAAAACGACATACTAACCCCTTACGTTTTTTTTCAAAAATCAACGCCCTGAAATACTGGAGTTTTATGCGCTTTTTGGGTGCTTCTTGGCCCCCTGGTGAGTGTGTGTGAGGTTTCTGGTGTTTTTTGACCAGAAAAGTGCATTTTCAGCAAGTTGAAAAAATGAAAAAAAACGACATACTAACCCCTTACGTTTTTTTTCCAAAATCAACACCCTGAAATACTGGCGTTTTATGCACTTTTTGGGTGCCTCTGGGCCCCCTGGTGAGTGTGTGAGAGGTTTCCCCAGTTTTTTTGACCAGAAAAGTGCATTTTCAGCAAGTTGAAAAAATGAAAAAAAACGACATACTAACCCCTTACGTTTTTTTTCAAAAATCAACGCCCCGAAATACTGGCGTTTTATGCGCTTTTGGGTGCTTCTTGGCCCCCTGGTGAGTGTGTGTGAGGTTTCTGGTGTTTTTTTGACCAGAAAAGTGCATTTTCAGCAAGTTGAAAAAATGAAAAAAAACGACATACTAACCCCTTACGTTTTTTTTCCAAAATCAACACCCTGAAATACTGGCGTTTTATGCGCTTTTTGGGTGCCTCTGGGCCCCCTGGTGAGTGTGTGAGAGGTTTCTGGTGTTTTTTTGACCAGAAAAGTGCATTTTCAGCAAGTTGAAAAAATGAAAAAAAACGACATACTAACCCCTTACGTTTTTTTTCAAAAATCAACGCCCTGAAATACTGGCGTTTTATGCGCTTTTTGGGTGCTTCTGGGCCCCCTGTTGAGTGTGTGAGAGGTTTCCCCAGTTTTTTTGACCAGAAAAGTGCATTTTCAGCAAGTTGAAAAAATGAAAAAAAACGACATACTAACCCCTTACGTTTTTTTTCAAAAATCAACGCCCTGAAATACTGGCGTTTTATGCGCTTTTTGGGTGCTTCTGGGCCCCCTGGTGAGTGTGTGTGAGGTTTCTGGTGTTTTTTTGACCAGAAAAGTGCATTTTCAGCAAGTTGAAAAAATGAAAAAAAACGACATACTAACCCCTTACGTTTTTTTTCCAAAATCAACACCCTGAAATACTGGCGTTTTATGCGCTTTTTGGGTGCCTCTGGGCCCCCTGGTGAGTGTGTGAGAGGTTTCCCCAGTTTTTTTGACCAGAAAAGTGCATTTTCAGCAAGTTGAAAAAATGAAAAAAAACGACATACTAACCCCTTACGTTTTTTTTCAAAAATCAACGCCCTGAAATACTGGCGTTTTATGCGCTTTTTGGGTGCTTCTTGGCCCCCTGGTGAGTGTGTGTGAGGTTTCTGGTGTTTTTTTGACCAGAAAAGTGCATTTTCAGCAAGTTGAAAAAATGAAAAAAAACGACATACTAACCCCTTACGTTTTTTTTCCAAAATCAACACCCTGAAATACTGGCGTTTTATGCGCTTTTTGGGTGCCTCTGGGCCCCCTGGTGAGTGTGTGAGAGGTTTCTGGTGTTTTTTTGACCAGAAAAGTGCATTTTCAGCAAGTTGAAAAAATGAAAAAAAACGACATACTAACCCCTTACGTTTTTTTTCCAAAATCAACACCCTGAAATACTGGCGTTTTATGCGCTTTTTGGGTGCCTCTGGGCCCCCTGGTGAGTGTGTGAGAGGTTTCCCCAGTTTTTTTGACCAGAAAAGTGCATTTTCAGCAAGTTGAAAAAATGAAAAAAAACGACATACTAACCCCTTACGTTTTTTTTCAAAAATCAACGCCCCGAAATACTGGCGTTTTATGCGCTTTTTGGGTGCTTCTTGGCCCCCTGGTGAGTGTGTGTGAGGTTTCTGGTGTTTTTTTGACCAGAAAAGTGCATTTTCAGCAAGTTGAAAAAATGAAAAAAAACGACATACTAACCCCTTACGTTTTTTTTCAAAAATCAACGCCCTGAAATACTGGCGTTTTATGCGCTTTTTGGGTGCTTCTGGGCCCCCTGTTGAGTGTGTGAGAGGTTTCCCCAGTTTTTTTGACCAGAAAAGTGCATTTTCAGCAAGTTGAAAAAATGAAAAAAAACGACATACTAACCCCTTACGTTTTTTTTCAAAAATCAACGCCCTGAAATACTGGCGTTTTATGCGCTTTTTGGGTGCCTCTGGGCCCCCTGGTGAGTGTGTGTGAGGTTTCTGGTGTTTTTTTGACCAGAAAAGTGCATTTTCAGCAAGTTGAAAGGTCATTGAAGAGGCTTCCATGTGCCAACTTTCAGGTGGTCTGTCCTGTGCAGCAGCCGGCCAGGATTTGCGTGTTTGACCTCCTCTCTGCTGCTCATGTAGGTTGTGTTGCTGTGCTCGTCTTATTCGGCTTGTCGTCTGCTTGCATGGAGAATGAAGCACGTGGCCTGGGATGGTTGGTGGTTGGTGGTTGATGTCAGCCACTCGCATGACAATTGAACAATTGCTGCCATTCATTGTCATCTGCGTCAGCGTCAAACTCATTAATCCTCTCTTGTCGTCTTCAGAGTTTGAGTGCCATTTCTTTGGTTTTTCTGTGTTCGGGCGAGAAGACAAATGGTTAAAAAAGCAAACGGCACAATATTTAATCAGCCTACAGCTCATGTCGAGCGGTGATACGGGAATAAGGATCAAGCATGATGGGTGCGATTATAATTACAATGTAATTATCCTGATTGTTTCATCAGCATTGCCTGTCTGTGAGAGAGATATGATGAGCAAATATTTATGTCTCATATTATGATTTTTTTCCCTCGTTATAAACATAATGAAGCAGTGCAATTTGACTGTCTGTCTTTTAGATGAACACATGAATCCAGTCATTAAAAAGTGCTCTCCTCTTGCAGAAAGTGCCTCATATCATGGTGCACTCAGCCAGTGTTGAAGACGGGATAAGCACATGGCATTCGGTAAGTTCACTCATGCACATCATCATCATCATCATCCTCATCATCCTCAACATGGAAAAGATGCTCCATGAAGGCGAGGATTCAACTCGTATCTTGTGGTCGTGTTTATTTCAAGGGTTGGTGCATTCAAATATGCCGATCGGCAGCTGCAGAACGCTTTTGTCAGTCGTATGGGCTTTCATTCGGTGGGTGGAGGCGGGGCTGCTAGCATACACACATCCGGAAGAGTGTAATGTTTTATTCGGTGGGTGGAGGCAGGGCCGCTAGCATACACACGTTCAGAAAAGTGTAATGTTTTATTCGGTGGGTGGAGGCGGGGCCGCTAGCATACACACATTAAGAAGAGTGTAATGTTTAATTCGGTGGGTGGAGGCGGGGCCGCTAGCATACACACATTCGGAAGAGTGTAAGGTTTCATTCGGTGGGTGGAGGCGGGGCTGCTAGCATACACTTGTCCGGAAGAGTGTAATGTTTTATTCGGTGGGTGGAGGCGGGGCCACTAGCATACACACATCCGGAAGAGTGTAATGTTTCATTTAGTGGGTGGAGGCGGGGCCGCTAGCATACACACATTAAGAAGAGTGTAATGTTTCATTTGGTGGGTGGAGGCGGGGCCGCTAGCATACACACATCCGGAAAAGTGTAATGTTTTATTCGGTGGGTGGAGGCGGGGCTGCTAGCATACACTTGTCCGGAAGAGTGTAATGTTTTATTCGGTGGGTGGAGGCGGGGCCACTAGCATACACACATCTGGAAAAGTGTAGTGTTTCATATGGTGGGTGGAGGCGGGGCCGCTAGCATACACACATCCGGAAGAGTGTAATGTTTCATTTGGTGGGTGGAGGCGGGGCCGTTAGCATACACACATCCGGAAAAGTGTAATGTTTTATTCGGTGGGTGGAGGCGGGGCCGCTAGCATACACACATTCGGAAGAGTGTAAGGTTTCATTCGGTGGGTGGAGGCGGGGCTGCTAGCATACACTTGTCCAGACGAGTGCAATGTTTCATTCAGTGGGTAGAGGCGGGGCCGCTAGCATACACACATTAAGAAGAGTGTAATGTTTCATTCGGTGGGTGGAGGCGGGGCCGCTAGCATACACACATCCGGAAAACTGTAATGTTTTATTCTGTGGGTGGAGGCGGGGCCGCTAGCATACACACGTTAAGAAAAGTGTAGTGTTTAATTCAGTGGGTGGAGGCGGGGCCGCTAGCATACACTTGTCCGGAAGAGTGTAATGTTTTATTCGGTGGGTGGAGGCGGGGCCGCCAGCATACACACATTAAGAAGAGTGTAATGTTTCATTTGGTGGGTGGAGGCGGGGCCGCTAGCATACACACATCCGGAAAAGTGTAATGTTTTATTCTGTGGGTGGAGGCGGGGCCGCTAGCATACACACGTTAAGAAAAGTGTAGTGTTTCATTTGGTGGGTGGAGGCGGGGCCGCTAGCATACACACGTTAAGAAAAGTGTAGTGTTTCATTTGGTGGGTGGAGGCGGGGCTTCTAGCATACACACGTTCAGAAAAGTGTAATGTTTCATTTGGTGGGTGGAGGCGGGGCCGCTAGCATACACACGTTAACAAAAGTGTAGTGTTTAATTCGGTGGGTGGAGGCGGGGCTTCTCGCATACACACATTAAGAAGATTGTAATGTTTAATTCGGTGGGTGGAGGCGGGGCAGCTAACATACACACATTCAATTACAAGGGTGTAATATAGTAAAAAATGGAATCTGAAGCTATATTATTGAATATATTAATAAATGATGATGTTTCATTGGTGAATATGGCCTATTATTAGTAAAAAAAATTAAGCTAATTATTGTATTTTTCTGGCCTAAATTATGCATTTTCAAGTTTAAAAATGGCTAAACTAAGTAAAAATACAATATATAATATAAAAGACAGATATGTAGTATTCTACTCTGGTCCCTAGGTATCGGTGATGTTACTGTAATAGGAGTGTAAAGGTATATATAATATAGGGGTGCTATTTTACATCTGAAGGGCTCTAATAATGTAAAAACCCATATGTTAAAAGGTTGCAAAAATATTCAATTCCTGAATAAGAAATAGCCTGAAAATGTCAACATCCTCAAGACGTTGTCATGGTTGTCCTTTAGGGTCCCGTGGATGAATCCAACCCCCCAGACATCTCACCAGAGAGTCCAGAAGCTTTGCCTTTTCCTTCACCAACCATCCCAGAGACAGACGACACCAAAGCATGGAGTGGTTCCATCTCCACCAGGATCTCCATGACGACGACGACGACGCTGTCAGATGTCTACACGCTGAGCTGGGACCTCCCTCCACTGTGTGGCCACGGCGTGCTGGATGAAGAGGAGAAAGCGGAACAGGAGTTCTCGGTGAAATCCGACAGTAATGTTGGACCAGATCTTCAGGAGGCGGCTGTAAACACATCAGAAACAGATGATTTGAATCAGAATCACCAAAAACCACATCCATCCCTGTTAGTGCGGGAACTAGAAGAAGCAGATCCACCTGTGGAGTCCAAGACTCAGACCAAGACAGCATCACTGGGGACTGATTCTATGGAATCAAAACAATTCAGACTGGAGAACCGAACCAAACCAAAAGATCCTCCATCAAAAGACTCAAAACCAAAGACCTCGATCCCGGATATCAAAGAATCAACTAATCCTCAAGTCTTGGACGGAAACAACGAGGCCAAACAAGATCCAGACCAGATTCCCCCTTCCGAGTCCTCACCCTCCAATGGTACCTCCATCCTGGCTTTGTCTTCATCCACTGAGGAGGTCCACCTCGAAGCGGTAAAAGCTCCCTCGTCTGCAGTCAACGCCTTCAAGATCCAAAAGGTTCAGTCGTCAGACCTCAAGTCCTTCCAGCGTATCCTCGGTGATCCCGGTCAGACGGAGCAACCCAATCCATCCGAGTCTCTGGAGCTCATCTTGGACTGTGAGGAAGGAGAAGCAGGCGCTGCAAGGACGCTACCCGATTGGTTGAAGGAAGGCGAATTTGTGACGGTTGGCACCAATAAATGCGGCACCGTACGCTACGTGGGACCCACAGATTTTGCACAGGGCACGTGGGTGGGAGTGGAACTGGACGTACCTGCAGGTGAGTGGACTCAAAGTAGAACCCCGTCATGTCATCCGGTGGTTTTGGTCCCTGTCAGACCAGTATCAAAGCTCGGTTAGTATGGTCAGAAATTAGTCAGATTAGTCGTCCATCCATTTTCCTATGCTTACCCGGGTCCGGGTCCGCGGGGGCAGCAGTCTCAGTAGGGAAGCCCAGACTTCCCGGGTCCCCGGCCACCTGCTCCAGCTCCACCGGGAGGACACTAAGGCGTTCCCAGGCCATAATCCCTCCATGTGTCTTAGCTCTGCCCCGGGGCCTTTTCCCGGCTGGGCATGCCCGGAACACCTCACCAGAGTCCGGACTAGATGCCCGAGCCACCTCCTCTCGATGTGAAGGAGAAGCGGCTCTACTCTGAGCCCCTCCCGGATGACGGAGCTCCTCACCAGCTACCCTACCCCGAGTACCCGGAGATACTTAAACTCCTCCACCTGGGGCAGGACCTCATTCCCAACCCGGAGGGAGAACCATGGCCTCTGATTTGGAGGTACTGAGTCTCATCCCAGACGCTTCATTCATTTTCTACCGCTTATCCTCACGAGGGTGCTGGAGCCTATCCCAGCTGTCTTCGGGGCGAGAGGCGGGGTACACTCTGGACTGGTGGCCAGCCAATCACAGGGCACATATAGACAAACAACCATTCACACTCACATTCATACCTATGGACAATTAATCTCGCATGTTTTTGGAATGTGGGAGGAAACCGGAGTACCCGGAGAAAACCCGGTTAAACCCCACACAGAGATGACCGAGGGTGGAATTGAACTCTGGTCTCCTAGCTGTGATGTCTGCGCGCTAACCACTCGACCGCCGTGCAGCCCCGTCCCAACTTTTTGCAGTCAAATGTGAAGTAGCTGGGATGAGAATCGGCACATCCAGATCCGAGTCTGTGGTTCTGGTTCAGAGTGTAGTACTATATCCGGTTCGGATATGTGATCCTGACCCAGTTGGAGGAGTTTAAGGAGTTTAAGTAGCGACCAAAAGGACAAGATCATGGGTACAAGGAGCTGAAATTAGTTTTCTACGGTACCGTCATCCAGGAGAACCGCATTGAAGTGGCTCGGGCATCTGGTCATTCCTCCTTGGGGAGGTGTTCAGGGAACGTCCAACTGGTTGGAGGCCTCAGGATCCAAGTTCTGCTGCCCCTGCGAACAAACATGGAATAAGCAGATCTGGTTCTCGAAGTAATTGTCAGATTTTCTGTGTTTCTCACCAGGAAAGAATGACGGCTCCGTAGGCGGCAAACACTACTTCCGCTGCAACCCCGGCTATGGAGTACTCGTCCGGCCAGACCGCGTGAACCGCGGCGGGGCCAAACGGCGTCGCCAGCAGCAGAAACGTCGTAGCGCCAACTTGTCTGGATCCACGTCCAACCTGGCGGCGCTTACGGCGCTAGCTAAAGGTGAGGGCGCGTCCTCGGCATCGGCACCATCGTTATCAGCTGGAGAGGACCGCAAGTGCTGAGAATGCAACGGTTATTTAATCTAGATTAACTATTTCTACGTTTGGACATGTACTTTATCGTTTCTCACTGTGGGGTTTCACTTCATGTTGTCTAAAAACAGTAAAAAAAATATTGTATTATTATTATTATTATTATAGTAGACTAATTTTGAATGGACTTCCAAGTGTTTTCCTGTGTGTGCCTTGTGGCGCGTTCCCAATCAACTGTGCACAAAGCGCCTTTTGTATCGTCTGTCAACACATTTGTACAGACAAATGACATTTAAAAAAAAAAAAAAAAACAAATATTTCTTATCATATGTACTTTGACAAAATGTGTCTTTTTAGTTTTTAAAGTTACCGCACTCATTTGTTTGACCTTGTTATCTGACTCCAATGTAACATTTCCAATAAGCAATAAACTCAGTACTTTGCCAAAGTGCTATCTGTTGACAAATAATATTGCTAAATAATATTAGCAAATATGTAATAGCATCATAAGAAAATTACTGATTGTAAGCCCAAAGGAGGTTTCATTGATATAGCTTTATTCTCTTGTACATGATATATACATACATATATATATGTATATATATATCATACTAAAACAAACACAAGTTAAAAAAAATGAACAAAGAAACTGTACAAAAATGTATATATACTACATCTTAATTACAGAACAGTCTACTGTCCAAAAAAGGCACTAAATTCCAAAATGGGCAATACAGTAAAATTGAACATAAACTAGCTTTTTTTTTTTTTTTTTTTAAGATTGATACAACAGCATTCAGTCCTCTTTTTCTCGGATATATTGGGATGAAGTGTTACGCACTGGGGACACACTAGGGACATGTAACATGGGAAGACCCTGGCGTACCACGAGAGGACATCCCCGGAGAAGAAGAAGAAGAAGCGGCACTACAAATGGGAGTACATTTTGACGCTGGATGGGGAGGGAGGGGGGGGTTGGGGGTTTGTAGTGGGTAACGTAGAGTATACTTCGGCAACGACTGCAGTTTTTCCCCACTCGACATATCACCTCATTGGATAGCTGTCCATCCCATTATGTTAAGCTTAAACACTGATGGATAGAAAAGTATACTTCCTTAGTTTGTACAATCCCTACAGCAGTTCACGTCTTGGAGCCTCTTAAAGCCAACCAGATTTTTTTTATTCCTTATGCCAGAGGTGTCCAAAATTGTTTCCAGCGAGGGCCAACATAGTGAAAAATGACTTTATTACCGTACCTTATTCAAGCTTTTTTAAAATTTTATTTTTTTAATTAATTTTAATTTTTAAAGTTATTATTTTTTTTAATTAATTAATTTTTTTTTATTAATTTTATTTTTTTTTCAACTTAATTTTCCTGAAATTACAATGTTTTGGTTTGTTGCTCATAATATTATGAGTTAATTTTTTAAATTTCCTTTAATATTATGCTACTAAAATGTTACTGTCCCTCATGTTAGTTTCATAAATTACTTTTTTAATTTTATTATTCCCTTTCATTATTTACTTTTAATCCCATAACTTTATTACCGTACCTTATTCAAACTTTTTTAAAATTTCATTTTTTTAAATGTTTTTAATTAATTTTAATTTTTTCAACTTAATTTTCCTGAAATTACATTTTTTTGTTTGTTGCTCATATTATGACTTAATTTTTTTATTTCCTTTAATATTATGCTACTAAAATGTTATTGTCCCTCATGTTAGTTTCATAAATTACTTTTTTAATTTTATTATTCCCTTTCATTATTTACTTTTATTCCCATAACTGTATTACTGTACCTTATTTAAACTTTTTAAATTTCATTAAAAAATATTTTTTAAATTAATTTTTTTTCAACTTAATTTTCTTGAAATTACAATTTTTGTTGCTCATAATATTATGACTATTATGACTTCATTTTTTAATTTCCTTTAATATTACGCTACTAAAATGTTCTTGTTCCTCATGTTAGTTTCATGAAATTACTTTTTTAATTTTATTATTCCCTTTCATTACTTACTTTTATTCCCATAATTTTTTATGACTTTATTACCGTACCTTATTCAAACTTTTTTAAATTTAATTTACATTTTTTTTCAACTTAATGTTCTTGAAATTACAATTTTGTTTGTTGCTCATAATATGACTTAATTTTTTTATTTCCTTTAATATTACGCTACTAAAATGTTATTGTTGCTCATGTTAGTTTCATAAATTACTTTTTTTATTTTCATTTATATTTTTATTCTATTTCATTATTTACTTTTATTCCCATAACTTTTTCCACTTAAAATTTTCCAAATATTACAGCTTTTTTTTGGGTCTGTTTCCAATATCATGACAAAAACATTATGCTACTAAAATGATGGCTTTTTCTTGTGTGAAATTTAATTTTTAAATTAAATTCTAAAATGTTATTTTTCAACTGTGGCCCCGGGCCGCACTTTGGACACCCCTGCTTTTACGCAGACTAAAAATGTCTGCATAAAAGGGGTTTGTTCATGTTTCAATGAACCGAATAGGAAACATTAAAACACGCCAATTTCCAACGGCCTTTGGTGCTCTAAAGTGACAGCCGTTTCCATAATCCTGATCTTGACGGTGTCGTTCTGTAAGGTGCATCGTCATTTGTCTTTCACAAAACACCTCAAACACAAACGGGGGAGCCTTAAACAGGAAATATGTGGAAATAATCAGAAAACCAAAAGAAATTGATAACATAAATACAATGTTTTGTTTCAAAACATTTTGTACATTAGCCTTAAAAATGAGTATAAATACATATATATATTTTTTTTTTTTTTCCAACCCTAAAATCCTTTTTTTAATCCTTTTTGAATTGCAGGTCCCTGTACGAGTCATCACCTCATACATTTAAGATGTACATTGAAGCCCAACGCTTGGCAATATTCCATAAAGCCCTCAAGAAAAAAACATAATGGACTTTCAATGTAGTCATTAATACCACAGTATATTTTCAACTTGAATGACTTACTGGCCCGCTACTCCAAAAGCAACACAAAGAGGGTTAAGGAATAGATTCACACTTTGGGGAAAATCATTTACATCATTTACATTGGATAGTGTTAAAAAAATGTTACTTAAAAATATGTTTTTTTAAAAATTTTGTTTAAGTTAAACCAGGCCACTTTAACACAGCAGGACGGGACCCAGTCTTTCACATACATTGATTTCTTTGTGGCGGCCCGCAACACATGAATTTGGACCGCCACTGATATTTGGCACTACTTTTTGTAAGAAAAAAATTCCAGCATTTTAGCAATTATATTTTATACTCCCAATATTACTGCTGTAATTTTGTTGTATCTTCACTAAAATTACGCAAAAGTATGCATGTATGCAAAAATCTTTTTACTATTGGCTATAAATTCAGTGAGTGCATTTTAGTTGTGGTAGAATCCAGGTTAATACTGCCAGGTTGTTGGTTTTTTTTTTAATTGCAAAGCTTATTTTGCACTGAACAATAAGTCGATGAAGCTTATTTTGCACTGAACAACAAGCCGCTGAAGCTTATTTTGCACTGAACAATAAGCCGCTGAAGCTTATTTTGCACTGAACAATAAGTCGCTGAAGCTTATTTTGCACTGAACAATAAGTCGCTGAAGCTTATTTTGCACTGAACAATAAGTCGCTGAAACTTATTTTGCACTGAACAGGAAGTCGCTGAAACTTATTTTGCACTGAACAGGAAGTCGCTGTGTAAATAGTTGCTTACCGATAATGAGGAAGTTAACAATACTCAAAACGAAATAACGACCATGATGGTCAAGTTCCACGATAATTAGATTGAAATATTGGATTAATAGTTGTATGCATAACATTTCTAAAAAAGGTTAAAAAAATAAGCATTTTCCCAAAGTGTAAATCTATTCCTTTTAGTCAAAAGATGCCCCGAGCTCAGTTTGACTGAAAACGTGCTGAGTCATCAGGAAGAGGCTCAAGTTTTAAGCGTCCTTTGACTTTAAATACTGAGCCGTGTACGGAGTACTGCTTCATTTTAAAAGTGGTTCGTTTACCTTTGAGGCTAGTTAGATTTGCATATCCCAACGTACGGTATAGAAGTATAATTTCATTTACATCATCGCTGAACAAATCTCATTATAGAGGCATAGAAGGAGTACATTTTGGCGATAAATATCTCCAGCCTCTGTTTTGCGGCCGGCTGCACTCGGGCCGGCATTGCACATCACGCTGGCCCCCCGAGGGGAGCATTCGCACACAAAAACAAAAGAATAAAAAATGACTTTGGATGCCCATGAAGTGAACGCGGGCAGACGAGGGGCACCATCTTTGAGCGGGCCTCATCCTAGCATCTTTTTACCTTTGGCATGGATGGCGTTAAAACAAAAGCACAGTTTTCCATGATTAGCTTACGCTTGCTTGATTATCACATTGACCCATAAAACTCATTCTTCGTTGCCTCCAGCACTTCATAAAGTCACTGACAAGCTCAAACATCAAGGCAAACATGATTGAGGGGACAGTCACCATAAGGGGGGTTTATATCTTAATCCCTTCTGTTGAATGGAAAAAAAAAATTCTCACTCTTAAAACACCCCCCCCCCAAAAAAAAAATCACTTTGAAGTACGACTCGTGAGTACTGACATGCAAAACAGTCCTGCAGTGAGATTCCAAAAGAGTTGTGGTTCAAATTAAGGCAAGGTTTGCATTCAACAGCAGAACATGACAACTTCTCACAGGGGTGGGGGTGAGGGGGGTGAACTAGGAATGGTCCGATCCAATCTGTTTCATTCATTCAATCATTCTTCATCCATCAACCTATCGGGGTTTGGCATATCAAGATGTAGATTAGACGGCATTATTATTGCACAGGTGTGGCTCAGACTGGCCACAATAAAAGAACAATAAAATGATCAATTTTAGGTTGTGTAAACAGAGACGAACGACACTGTAGCACGGCCTATTAGCCTAGCCTAGCCCTCGTGTTAGCTATGTGGACTGGGACATTTCAAACATGAAGTTTTAACCCAGTCAACTAGTGCCTAGACTAGACTGTACTACCAGCTACTGTGTTTCTCTGTGCATCCGATTTCCTGGCAACGTTTTCCGCTTGAACAAATTTTCTGGAAATTTCCAGAAAATTTTGTTCCTAATTCTGTTCTTTCTCTCTACCAGCACCTGTCCAATTTCTTCTTGCATTTTATGAGCGATTACTGCTGGAACTCAAATTCCTTTTTCATTTGTTTTAAGCTTTTGCACAAAGTTTCACTTTTATTTGATTTGACAGTGGAACCTAACTTCATTCATTCATTAATTTTACACCGCTTTTTCCACTGCGGGGGTGCTGGAGCCTATCCCAGCTGTCTTTGGGCGAGAGGCGGGCTACAGCCTGAACTGGTGGCCAGCCAATCACAGGGCGCATATAGACAAACAACCATTCACACTCACATTCATACCTATGGACAATTTGGAGTGGCTAATTAACCTAGCATGTTTTTGGAATGTGGGAGGAAACCGGAGTACCCGGAGAAAACCCACGCATGCACGGGGAGAACATGCAAACTCCACGCAGAGATGGCCGAGGGTGGAATTGAACCCTGGTCTCCTAGCTGTGAGGTCTGCGCGCTAACCACTCGACCACCGTGCCACCCGGAACTTAGCTTAGTGTCATTAATTTGTTCCAGAAGATCCGACTCTACCGGAAACTGATACAAACCAAACAATTTTTCCCAATAAAAAAATAATTTACACGCAATTATTCCTTATTCCTGAAAACCAATTAGTATCAGCCGATATACAATAAGCAGTATCGGATATGAAGAAGTGGTATCGGGCCATCCCTAGCGGGGACTAGACACCGCTGCTTGCCAATGAAATGTGTTTGGACTGCAGCAGTGCCACAAACGGAGATGCTGTCCATTCGTCCGAGGTTTGTCTTGCCATTCATTCATTCATTCATTGCACTATGAAGAGGAGGTGAGTTGGGAGAGTAGCTAGGTAGCTAGGTAGCTAGGTCGCACACCTGTAGGTTAGACTGACTGAGAACCAAATATCTTATATACAGTATACTTTTTTTGTTTTTTTTGTTTGTTTTTTTTTGAGGTTGACGGTGAGTTAGACTGAGTGAGTCGGCTCAGACGACGAGGCTGCAGAGGTAAAGAAGGAGGAGTGTGGGTGAAGAAGAGTAAAAGAGAGGAGGTATCCTGGGAGGGGGGTTGGAGGGTGCCGGAACTAGGACTCGAACCACAGATTCTGATTGTGGGAGACAGCATTTTTCCATCGTTTTTTAGAGACACTAGGTTGTATCCGTTGTATTTAGTTTAGATTAGATAAGATCTCAGGGTTAGTGTGGACAGCCATTCATATTAGTTTTAGGAAGGAGGTGCGGTAGCTTCTTTCATTCCTCCTCAACGTTTCCCCCTCTCATTGCTTCCTCCCCTCTTGCAACTTCCCTGTGCGCTTTCAATCGTCCTCCAGGGCCTCGGTCTTGATGTCGCCGGGAACGCCTCCGGTTCTGGACAGGGCCAGGATGGTGTGGTTGACAGCCGCCATCTCCACAGCCAAGGAGATGGGGTCCTGGTGCTCGCTGTGAGCGGCGTTGTCATCCTGAGAGGGAGGATGAGCAGGGCTGATTAAGTGATCCCAACAACACGTTACCCGGCATGCCTTGCGGGTTCAACATTAGTATAGAATTGTATTGTTTTGTAAGGGTTCGTTGCGTTAACCACATAGCCCGTGTGGTGAAGTCCCAAGTTTTCAGTGAGGTGATATTTTGTATAGGAAGGAGCTACAAGGAACGTACCTGTGTAGGTGAGGTGGGCTCCAGGCGGTAAAGGCCAAATGGTCGGCTGAGAGGTCTCTTGTCAAAATATGGCAGATCACATGCCTTCAAGAGGAGAAAAAAAGCAGAAACTATGGCGTTACAGTCTGTCTTTTCATGTGACGTGAATTCATAAACAATATGGCCATCCAACGTCAAAGATGACTGGAATGGCCAGGTAGTCCCTGGATGTTGCTCTACCTGCTCCGTGAAATCGTTCCCGTCAATATCATCGCTGTTGGAGTGTCCCCCTGGGCTCTGCACATCTATCCCATGACTCTCCAGGATTGTGGCTTCTTGGAGGAAAAGGACAGATTGTAAGATGTATTGCTGATCACTGGTCGTCAATGCGTAGTGTAAATAATGCGGCTTGGCATGCCGCAGTTTGGTTTTTTTTCTCTGCTTTGAATTGTAATTACAGTGGTGTGCCCACTTCCTGATTTTTTTTTTTTTTAATGTTTGTAACACTTAATCATTCACACTGTCCTAAACTGAGGTAAATGAGGCCTGCAGTTCCTTGGATGATGATGTCACTTTTTTTTTTTCCACACAGGGCCATTTTGGTTTGGATTTTTTTTCTCCCTTAATAATAAACATTTCATTTTAAAAAGGCATTTGACTGAACACACAGTTGTGTTGTCATTGATTAATATTTACATTTCTAGGAAACATTGAAGCGTGACAAACTAAATTAAAAAAATCAGGAAGAGGGAAAACACTTTTTCCCCCACCACTTCCTATTTAAGTTACCATTTAAATATATATATATATATATATATATATATATATATATATATATATATATATATATATATATATATATATATATATATATATATATATATATATATATATGTGTGTATATGTATAGATGTGTGTGTGTGTATATACGTATATATGTATATATAAGTATATGTATATATATATATATATATATATATATATATATATATATATATATTTAAATGGTAACTTAAATAGGAAGTGGTGGGAGGAAAAGTCTAATTGGACTTAATACATGTTCAGGTTAAACCAGGGGTGTCCAAAGTGTGGCCCTGTGACAAAAATGTGACAAAAGGCAATATGTAAAGAAAACGTTTGGACACCCCTGGGTTAAATAATAACCCCCCCCACAGACATTACCAATATTGGCTCGTCTCTTGATCTCTTTGCGGCGGTTAGCAAACCAGTTGTAAACCTTGAGGGAGGTGACCCTCTCCAGGTCAGACAGCTTCTTCCCTGAAACACATTATCCGACACTTGGATGCAAATTCAACCTTGCTCCCATCCTCTTTGTCATTTCATATTTGAAAATGCAAAACAGAATCATTCCACGGTGATGCACGCATGGAGCTTACCTGGTTTCTGAATAACAGCGTTGCAGGCGTTGGCTATCTCCTCCCTTTTGGCCTCATCTGGATACTGGTTGTCGTTGAAGTAGCTATAAATAGCACAGAGCCACACTGATTGAACTTATTTTACACAGCAAGGATGAAGATTACTTGGTTACTTGGTGTCAATAATCAAAGCAATGTTCTTTGTGGAGATCAGTAGAATATGGTGTAGCACCTCTCCATCACAGCCAGGCACTCTTTCCTCCAAGTGAAGCGGCTTCCCCGCCGAAGTCGGAATGTTCCTGGGGCAGTGGCAAGGGGAGGAGGGGTTTGCCTCCACTCCATCTCCTCCAGAGGCAACGGTGCCGGTCGCATGTTCAAAGTGGCACCTGTGTCAAGAAGACAAATGAAGTCCCACATTTACACAACCTGAGCTATGCACAGTGAAAGGTATGCACAGATACCTTATTCCAAATAAACCTCATATTCTTATTAAAAAGGCATCTAAATAGTGCTGACGGCATCTAAATAAATGCAAAGCTTGAACTGCAACCACGCTACTGACATCACATTTACAGAGTCATAACCCAAACTGGTTAAACCTGTAACAGATTCTTGCAATCAGCATGAAAGGACATCAGTTTCCTCTGCAGCAGCGATGGAGGTCTGAGTGTGTGTGTGTGTGTGTGTGTGGTGCTGGGCTGGGCTGGGCTCAGTGCGGCCATAAATATCACAAGGAAAAAGCAGTTTCCAGCCCTGATGGCTTTGGCAGGCATCCACCAAGGAACATGCCGCAGAGGACAAGGCGTGGGATGTCTGCTGCTTGGCTATTGGTTGCTACAGCGCCGCTGGAGATGCAAAGCCAGCGTGAGGCTTGCTGTTTATACGCAACTGCAGAGTGATCGCAGACAATCAAATTTTGCCAATATTTTACCTTGGTTCTAGTACTAACCGTCTCGGTTAACATGTAATATTGCACCGACCTGTTTTTGGCATGTTTAATAACAATCTCACAATACTTAGTATGGTTAAACTAACTAATATCTGACTATATTGTAGGACAGAAGCATAGATTAACTTAGAAGTGAATGAGTAATGCTTCGGGTACCCTCAAAAGCGCATAAAAAATGGAATACATTATTATTATCATTATTTTTAGTAGTAGTAGACAGTCAACGCTTACTGAGGTTTTTGATCGGCGGAGTAAAGCTTAAACGAACAGCACAAAATGGTGCACATTCAGAGTGTTGCAAGCTTTTGTCTTTAGTGTCCCTTCCTGAGCTGTTAGTGTTGTGTTCAAGCACAAGTTATGACGTAAAAGGATGGCTAACATCTAAACTAACGCAAGTTTGTCATATCCATTACTTTACACAGCGCAAATATGACCCACACAATACTTATACCCACTAACAATACAGTACATAACTGTATGAATGTAGGTGTTATACAATGTATATAGTATATTTAGGTAAACTATTTTGTGATCTATAAAGTGTAGCTTACTTTCCGTTTCCCGGTGTGCTTTGTTGTTTTTGTAAATGGCTGGAAAAGCACATGGTTAGAGTTACAGTAGTTAGCAAATATTCTGCATTATACGTTGGTAGTGTCTTGTCCGTTTGATCCACCTATTGCATTGCTGTGTGTAGTTGTTTTGACACCATGACTCCGAATGATAGTATGTGAGCGGGTGACGCCCCGCGCAAATGTGAAATGACACAATATTGACATGACATAATCATCTTTGAATGATAAAGCTACTTCCTGGTTCATGGAGGTTGACAGACAGACATACCCATTATGATTCTGATGGGGTGGACAGTTCCATCGACGCAGCAGTGAAAATAAATCTGCACCTTTATGCGGATTCTATGTTTAAGCTGTATTAGACCTCCTATTTATACTGTAAAGCTAGTGGCAGCTTTAAAATGTAGTAATTATTTTTCCATTCCATTCTAATATTAAATCTACCGCTGAATCTACACGCTGAACAAACTTCAAACGTCATTTTGTCGTTCCTAAAAATAAGCAAAGGGAAGTGGGTGGTTGAGGAATATTAAATTTAGTTCTGGAGACTTGAATCTGTGCCCGCATTTAGTCACACCCTCTTAAACCACAATAAACCTAATTAGACATAGCTGTCATAATCCTGTTGCTTCAACTCAAAAGTCATTTCCTGATTGCGGCTGCATCTGCTGCGGAATTGCGGCATCCATTGCCTAAAATTGACCTCAAGATGCGGAATACTTCTACTTAAGTGTCTTATCAAATGTCTTAAGGGGAGACTGCAGGCAGAAGATTGGTGTATTTCATTGGAAATATGCTGTCAGCTGTCCTTTTTTTTTTTTAATCCAAACTTGTGCTTCTAAAATAGTCAAATACTGCGTGTACCTGGAGTCGTTTTCTCTAGTGTGTACCAGCGGTAGAAGGCTCTCTTCTTCTGCTCACTCAGGTCGGAGCCATGCTGCAGCAGCCAGTGGGAGATTCTGCTCTGGCTGATGCCTGGAAAACAGCCAGACATCAAATTACAGTGTTTTTACATCAGGCCTTGGCAAAGTTTGCAGACAAATCCCTTAAAATCATCTTACAGACGGAAGGTTAATGAGAAAAGAAAAAGCTGTAGGTTGCTCTTTTCTCACAACACTGGTCTATTTTGATTTGAATAATGCAATATTTCCTTTAATATGCCATTTTTTACTCTTTAAAGTGGCGGTACTGCGGTTTCTCGCAAGCAATTCTTACTGTGTATAAAACATTTGCATCATTTCTTGATATGCTGGCTTTTCAACTGTATTAAAGAGCAGTATTTATTTTACAATGTACTAATTTGAATCATCTTCCTGTCTGTTTGGAGGCGAAAAACAAGGAAAAAACTCATGTTACCAGCACCAGACCTAGGGGATCGGGATCATTCGGCATTGTGTACCAATTAAAAATGACTGTGAGACAATAAAAAGTAGCGTCTTCTCATGACTGAGCTCAGTTATTAAACAGCGACGCATGGCTAAAGCTAACCCCTGTCAGTCTTGCTACTGAATCACTCAGCGCCATCATGGACCCCCTGCTGGTGTATAACAAAATCAAATACAGAGTAGTTAGTTATGTTGACTTATTCAATTAAGTCAGGTGCTCACCAGTGACCTGTGCAACCACTGCCTGAGAGATCCTGCGGTTCCCAAGGAAGGCTTTAATCTCCTCTTTCACCATGCTGCTGTCCCTCCTGCAGATTCAAACAGCAACAAAATCAAGACTTTGTACATGGTCAGAGCTAATTATGTGGATTTTTTTCCCCCTTACAAACATCAACAATACATTAGAAAATTTGAAATATATCTTTGACACCCTCAATATATTAGGTGGCTCCAAATCCTGAGGCAGACATACTGACTTAGTAAAGAAAGTGAAAGTGAAAAGACATCAGACATGGTAAAATGCTCACTAAGTGCCGGCCACCATTGGCAAAATGCTAGGTCTAAGCAGTTGGACTGTCACAACTATCATAAATAGGGGTGTAAGAAAATATTGTTTCGGCGATATATCGCGATACTTTGTTCCACGATACTGTAGCAATGATAGATATTTTTAGGCATTTATTATAGACTGTGTATGGCAAAGGTTCATTTCTGATTTTAATTTAAAACGCCAATCATTAGGTGGCGGCACTTTGCATAGTCAATTAGGCAAGGACGTCGAACGAGATTGACGTGTGAAACGTCCTCACACGTAAACACAGTCCAACATGGCCGAATGCGAGCACGTACAAGATTTCTACACAAAGTAGGGTGTGCAGAAATTGACAAACCCATGCCGTTTGTAAAATGTGTCATGCCCGAATAAAGTATTCGGGGAAACACAACAAATCTGCGAGTCCACTTAGTGAGACGCCATGAGCACCTGCCGCTAGCAAGCAATGCTAAGGTAATTTTGTATACTACAAAAGTAGTACTGTGATATTGCAGGTATTTTGTTTTTCAAATTGATGTCACTATTTTGTTAAATAATGGTTAAATAATGGTTATTTCAAGGTTATTTCCACAAAAAATACTCTTCTGAGGTCAGAAGAATTTCTTCAGGATCAAGAGAGACCATGTTAAGATGTGCTGACCACTATTCCACCATGCTGCCCATTATAAAACAAATATATCCATTCATATTCTATGCCGCTTATCCTCACGTGTATGCTGGAGCCTATCCCGCTGTCACGGGCGAGAGTCCCAACATCACTTTAATATGTAAAAAGCTGTCCATAGCGGAACTCAGTAGGTTTAAAAAGCGTCCCCCCGCCCCTCTCCATTTAGCTCAAGCTCCAACTCAAGGGGAGCTGGGGGTTTGATGCCAGGCTAAGTGACAGCTTGGCAGTGCTCAGGAAGCAAAGTGCTCCAGAAAACAGTCACCATTTCAATACTTTCATATCCACAGCAGGATTTGACTCCCCCCCAGATTGATGTTAAAAAAGTGCAATGCGAATCTCAACGATTTACATCCTTATTGAAAAAAAAAAACATTCATCAAAAAGGCACATATTATTCCGGAATGCTCTCTAATGGTATTGCTGCATTTTTTTTTCATAGCTCCCACATCACAACTGCCTGTCAGAAAATAAAAAAGGCTGCTAATCAAAATGCCCTCAGCTCGGATCACATGGTGTAGATTTACTTAATTTAATTGGCAAACGTGTTTTAATATGACTATCTATCCTCAAATACGTATGTACATGATCTGCAGGGAAGGAGGGTTATTAAACAAAATGTACCAACCCTTGACTGGCTTCAAGCACCAATGCATACATAACGTCACACATTAGGAAAGCAGGAGGTGAAAAAATGTAACAGTTACTGATTGTAAAAGTACCAGATGGAGGGGTAGGATTTAATAAGCTTTGCTTCTTCCTACTCCTTTTGGACATGTGGAACTGGGAACTGATTATGGGATGCATTCAATTGTAATTTGATGCATGTTCAAATGAAATAAAACCATTAAAAAAAATTTAATAAAAAAAAAATTAAATTAAAAAAATTAAATTATATTAGAAAGGCAGGAAGTGAACAAATGTCACAGTTACTGATTGTAAAAGTACCAGATGGAGGGGTAGGATTTAATAAGCTTTGCTTCTTCCAACTACTTTTGGACATGTGGAACTGGGAACTGCTTATGTGATGCCTTCAATTGTAATCTAATGCATGTTCAAATGAAATAAAACCATTAAAAAATTTTTTTTTAATTAAAAACATTTTTTAAAATTAAATTAAAAAAACTAAAATTATATTAGGAAAGCAGGAAGTGAACAAATGTAACAGTTACTGATTGTAAAAGTACCAGATGGAGGGGTAGGATTTAATAAGCTTTGCTTCTTCCTACTCCTTTTGGACATGTGGAACTGTGAACTGATTATGGGATGCATTCAATTGTAATCTGATGCATGTTCAAATGAAATAAAACCATTACATTAAGCAAGTGCATGACTTGGGTGTGGGGATAACTCCTCATAACACATATATACGTATAAAACAGCTGACGCTGGAGTCGACAAACAACCCACATCCACGTCCTGAGCACTTTTTAAGCACACTTTCCAAATAAAAATGAGTCACCGCTCTTGAGTCACATCCCAGCTTCAGTATCCTCCACGCCAGTGTCTTGCGGCACAGCTAAAATTAGAGTTGGGAAAAAAAAAAAAATATGCTGGTATCGACACCAGTGAATCAATGTAGCACAAGCCTCTGTACAAGAAAGTAGGAAGGTAAAGGACGCCGACTGAAAAAGGGCAGAACCCCTGCAGAGACGTAAATGTGCACTTTGAGGAGAGAGGGGGACAAAAAAAAAAACCCCACAAGGGCACGGTGGGTTTGTTGACAAGCTAGAAAGGATGTGTTGCACCCCCGCAGCTCTGTAGAGCATAACACTTGAGGATGTAACACATGGAAAGGACAAGGGCTTTCAGTGCTACTTAACTTTCATTGAACAACAGAACTTAACGCAGGGGCAGAATGATGTTGAGCGACGGCGGCTTGGCAGCGACGGCGAGGGCGTCATAAGGTCTAAACATTTGCTCTGAAGGCATCAAGAGGTTGGAGCGGTAGGAGACGTTAATGTGTAAAGTGCTTAGAGGCTGAGGAAAAAAGGTGGCTAACAGGAGGATACTGATGGATTATAATGGCTCTGAGTAACTACCATGCTGCTACTTTGAGCATGTCTTTTCAAGGCCTAATGTTATTTCATGTTTTGTGAATTCATTCCTGGGGTGGGACTGAAAGGCTTTTCTGCTTTTTCGCTCCATCAGAATAAGTAATCTTCTTTGCAAAAGTATTGATTGACTAAACAAGAACAACTATTTCTGCCTCTGCACTTCTGAAGCATCAGGGTGGCCATCTTTATATGAGGTGCAGCCAATCACAGGGCACATATGGACAAACAACCATTCACACTCACATTCATACCTATGGACAATTTGGAGTCGCTAATTGCCCGGAGAAAACCCACGCATGCACGGGGGGGAGAACATACAAACTCCACACAGAGATGGCCGAGGAATTGGAATTGAACCCTGGTCTCCTAGCTGTGAGGTCTGCGCGCTAACCACTCGACCGCTGTGCCGCCCTGTCACAAGATCTTTTCATTCGCTCATTTTCGACCGCTTATCCTCACGAGGGTTGCGGGGGTGCTGGAGCCTATCCCAGCTGTCTTCGGGCTGGACTGGTCGCCCGCCAATCACAGGGCACATGTAGACAAACAACCATTCACACTCACATTCATACCTATGGACAATTTGGAGTCGCTAATTAACCTAGCATGTTTTTGGAATGTGGGAGGAAACCGGAGTACCCGGAGAAAACCCACGCATGCACTTGTGAGATTAAAATGTGAAGAAGAAAGATCTCACAAGAAAGATTTTCCCGCCAATTTTCTCCAGTGTGGCCGCCATATTAACACGTTTAGTTCGGGAGGGGGATTAGTGTTGGTGATGATATTCCACCATGATTGAGCCTCTGCATTTACTGTCGCTTTAAAGTTGAGTTTTCATAGAGTACATTGATGGCCAGATAGAAACGAGAAGGTAATGGAGCCCTGCTGGTATTTTGTTATTGTCATTTATACAGTGGTACCTAAAATTTGGGTTAAGAGCTGCTCAGCAGGCATAGCCGAGGGCTGCTGTTGAGTTCTCAAATGCGGAAGAATTACGGAATTCAGTCATCAAAAAGATCGATGTATCTCGTCTTGTTTCGTGTCTCAAGATACCGCTAGTCGCTTGATGAATAAACAATCATTTTCCGACCCACGGTACATGTGATAGTCTCTGCCGCCATTGTTGGAGGCAATAAAAAGCCGTATTTAGATCAAAAGGTGAGAAAGTTTACAACAGGAAAATTCAGCACTACGACTGACCTCATCAGCTCCTCCACTTTATCGTCAACGTCAAGGTCATCGTCCGTAGCTTCAAACCCAAAGGTTCTTGCTGCTGCGGCGCTGTTCACCGGGTACCGAGGAGGAGACAGCTTCCCGTTGGGCGTAGCAGCTAGGCTGTCGCGACCGTTCTGTGACAGCGCCACCAGCGAGACAGGTGAGGGCAGGATGGCGGACGGCGGCGGCGGCGCCGGAGGCGGGGAGGTGTCGTAGCTGTTGCTCGGAGAGGGCGACAGCCCCCCGCTGCTTCCAAACTGGGTCTGCGTGGCGGTGGACATCTTGGAGGTCATAGAGGAGGCGGCGGTGGTCGTGGAGCGGCCGCGTACGCCGGCCTCGCCGCTGTTGACGGCGCCGTTGTCGCCATTGCACATCACAGAAGAGGTGGCGGTTGCCGAGGCAGTGTTGTTGGAGGCAGAGTTGTTGGTGCAGCTGTTTGTCCCGCCTACTACGTAGGAGGAGGAGGAAGAGGAGGAGAAAGAGGTGCGGCGACCAAACTTGTCGCCGTGCTCCCGGTCCAGCCGGTCCAGAGTTTCGAGGGCATGGAGAATCTCCTGCTTGGTCATGCCGGAGCGACGTAGCCGCTGCAGCAGATCTATTTGCTCGATAGTGAAGCGCGGCTCCTCGCTGAAGTCAGACATCCTGAAAGCAGACAGACGGGGCTGTGAGACTGAGATGAACAAGGAATAGCAGGAAATGCAAAGGAAGTGGAGGGAAAGGGAAGTGCGAGGAGACAGAAATAGATGAATGGATAGGCGAGGAGGAAATGAGAGGATTAAGAGGGAAAGGGTGGAAAAAGAACGCAGTTGCAGATGGGTCGAGAAAATGTGAAGGATGAGGCAGAGAGGAAGGAGAGTGGAGGAAAATGTGAGAGGGGGGGGAATCGAGAGGACAAAAACAAGAACGCAGATAAGAAAATGACGAGCGGGAGACAGAAGTGTGAAATGAAAAAGGGAGGGAGGGGCCAGGCATGCAAAAAAAAAATCAGCTATTTTTGGGAACAAGTGAGCAACACACGCAGAGTGCCAGAGTCACCTTGACAGCTGATTCCATCTTAACATTCTGACTGCCGTTCTTTAAGAGCGCCACTATATGCACGCCGCCCATGCCGTGGGCTTTTCATAAGCAAGTTGCTATGCTAAAAAAAAAAAAAAAAAAATCAATGCATCGACTGTGGAATCAGATTGCGGTCAATTTTATGGACGGCGATGATAAAGTGACTAGAAGACAAGACATACTGTTCCTATAATATGACAAAAAGTGGTTGTTTAGTGCGGCTACATCCTGTGTTACTCCACACTAAGCTTCCACGTGTTCCAAAAGTCGTTACCTACCTTGTTAGCATTGAGCAGCGCCCGTCGAGGATAAGTGGTTTACACCGTGTATTCGCCACTGAACAAGCAGCGATCATAGCGTCCCCACAAACCGATTTGTGGAAAAAGAGCGAACCGTGAATCGCTGTGAAAAGTCAACCGCCGACAGTGATATTACTGCCCAAGGTTAGCATACCGTCAGAATCTCATGACTAGTACAACATACTATCATTTGTAAACAGCACTTTCCTTTTTCCCATTTAAACTTTTTTTTTATTCTGTATTTTTACCTTTAATACTTATTTTGCATTTTACATGATGTAAACACACTCATACAGCTGCACTAGCATGCTCTGCTAAACTGAGCTAACCCTGCTAGCTTCTATTCACGCACAGTAAGAGAGTTTTTTTTTTTGTTTTACAATTTTTGCAAAAGTTTCAGGATACTGTTTTGTTTACATTTGAACTATTACAACTTCCTTCTTGTAAGTTTTCTTCTCGTAATTATGACTCTATTCCTATTTTTGACTTTGTCACATCATAACTTTTTCCACAACCTAATCTGTTGTGTTTCTCATATTTAAAAAAAAACACCTTTTGTCTTTGATAATTCAACTTTATGCTACAAAAATGTGAATTTTCCTCTTATTATGATGTTCATCCCAGCTGTCAATGGGATGAACATCATGAACATAGCCAATCACAGGGCACATATAGACAAACAACCATTCACACTCACATTCATACCTATGGACAATTTGGAGTCGCTAATTAACCTAGCATGTTTTTGGAATGTGGGAGGAAACCGGAGTACCTGGAGAAAACCCCACGCATGCATGGGGAGAACATGCAAACTCCACACAGAGATAGCAGAGCGTGGAATTGAACCCTCGTCTCCTAGCTTTGAGGTCTGCGCGCTAACCACTCGACCGCCGTGCAGCCCTTTATTATGATGTTATTTTTGTAATATTCTTTGTAATATTCTTGTAATAATATATTCTTTAATATTTTTACTTTATTTCTGTTGAACTTGCATTCTGCGGGCCAGCACAACACCCCCTGATGTAGCATTTAGCATTGTTAGTGAACAATAGCAATTAAAGAGAGAGGGTTATATATTTAGTGGATATTGCAATCATTACAAAACTCACTAGTATGACAAATGTTGATCCAAAATCAGACGACATCAGCGTCAAGTTAGCAGGGGGGGGGTTTGGAACCTAACATTTATACAACATATATGTTTGGTGGTGTGCTGTGAGATTTGTTTGGTAAAGTTTCATGTGAACATTGAAAGTGTGTAATGCTGCACAATCACGATAAAAGAAGTGCATGAAAGTTGTAAATGATTATCAAGCCAAATATTGCATGGCAGTAGTTGTGATTTTTGTGCTACTTTTGTCAAGGCACTTTGCCACTCTCCAAACTGTGGCTGAGTGATCATTAGCCATCCCCAGTTCAAGTATTGACATAGTTACTATGTAACTATTCACCAGCTGCGACACAGTAGAATAGGATTTAAATAAAACTGCTGGCTTTCCTGTTACACTAGAGAAAATGGTTACCCATATCATATGACAGGTTACATGTAGGTATGAGCTACATTGTGTTTTTCTTAAACTGTAGTACTAATAAGTTAACTTGTTGTTCCTCCTTGTGGTATTTGTTTTTGTTTTGTTGAGTACATTCAGGACAATATATTAATGTCTGGTGTTATCTCTTGAGGGCAAGGCAAGTGCTGATGCCTTCTTTCACGCCCTTTGCCCAAACAGCTAATGTTAGCAAAATGTTACCATGACAAATGTGACAGTTTTTAACCAACTTACGTTAGGCTAACCATTTCCTGTGCAGCCACTCAGTTCGCCGGGTATTTGAAAAAAAAATCCAGCAATAATTAGCAGCAAATTTTCTGTTTTGAGGTATGAGCTACTTAGCATGACATGCTAGCTGTGCCGACGCTATCACTCGCTGACGTTAGCCGCCGCCGCCGCCACTTGCTACTCCTAGCCATGTTTTTTTTATATTAATATAACATTTCCAGCGTGTTACGTTCCAAACTATAAGGCTTACCTGGGTTTAAAACGTCCGCTTGACCATTTAACTTCACAACACGACCAAAGGCCCACGTCGGAGTGAACTGAGGCCGAGTTATAATGCAGTTTGATATCCGTGCCCCCCGTGTGAATGTTTTCCAAGGATTTCTAATCAGAGGCGAATTATTTGCCTCTGCGCTTTGTCTGTCTGACAACAGCCATATTGACAAGTAACACGTTCGAGGAGCTCTGAGGGAATTGTAGTTTTCTCGTCAAAAAACGTCTTAACTATGCGGCGGAGTTCTTGGCATTAAAAACTACAAATCCCCTAAAGGACTAGGAGGCGCGGTGCCGGTGGCTACAAGTGTACACCGCGTACTGAGTTCCTGGGGGCGCGTGTTTTAACAGCAGAGTGCTGTCCCAAATCCCATTTATTTCGCTAACACTTACCGGAAATGACGATTACAATATTTATCCGCTTCCTCTTCTTCGCTTCCGCCTTTTTAAATTGTGAATTGCAACCATAAGTGCACCATTTGGGGCGTGTTGAGTGCAACATCCGGGTTACTTGAGGTGCACTGCGTTTTTGCCGTACTGTGCTTCACTCTGAGACGCGCTTTTAAGCACTGAAAAGTTTTAAGTGCGGAAGTGCGCGAATTGAGGCACATTAGAAAAATGATTCATTTTCTACCGCTTATCCTCACGAGGGTCGCGGAGGTGCTGGAGCCTACCCCAGTTGTCCATATGGACAATTTGGAGTCGCCAATTAACCTAGCATGCATTAATCTACAGTTATACTGCATATGTGATGACAGGCTAATATTTGCAGTATGCTGCACCATCCTTAAAAATACACTAGAGGGCAGCAAAAACTAATTCCTTTTATAGAGGCTGTTTCCTGATTAATGTTCTTCTGTATGAATCATAATAAATAATACAACAAATAAAACATCATGCATAATTTGCACTATTGAAAGAATAATTTTGAGAATAATGTTTCATAGCTAAGATTTTTTCATGTTTTGTATCATTATGTATTTGCATCATTGTTCACAAAAGAAGGTATTGACACAGAATGTGACAAAAATAAAAACAAATCAATATATTAATTTTATCAAGTGTAAATATGTGTTATCAAGCATGTGTGAATTTATCATGCATTGTATAGAGAGTACCTTGTTGCATAAGTACTTTTTAAACAATAAATAGTTGTGCAATATAGTCGGTTATGGCATAAAGAAATGGCATGAAAAAAAATGACTTATAATAATATATTCATTTAAAAATCAGAATAAAAACACACATATTACTGTGCAATATTTTCAGAAATTCGTACATTTAATACATTATATATGACATTATTGAATTGAATATGTACTAATTACAAATAACTGACCCCAACATGAATATGCATCATAATTTACAAAACAAGTACATCATACAGAGTGTGACAATAAAGATATATTAATAATATGTTTTTATTTTATATGTATGCTGGTATCACTGAACAATGTGTGTATTATTGCTTGGTAATTCAGTGTTTTTATACAAAATGATGTAAAACAGGGAAGGTTTTTCACAACAAAATATTGCCTAATAATGCTAACATCTATAATGGGTAAATATATAAAAGTAATAAAGCCATATTTAATATCAAACACATTAATTGCCGACAGTTTCACAGACAAATATTAACTCAGTTTACAGTTTGTGTAATTGCCACTGAATACTTTCCCTGAAATAATCATTTTAAAAGCCGCTCGGAACCACGAATAAAAGAAGCCATAAACAAACGGATTAAAAATAGAATTCGACCATCCGAGCCAAAGCAGCATTTCAACCACGGGGAGCGGAATTGAATAACCGGTGAGAGGATTCAAAGTTAAGGAGAGAAAGAAAGGGGTCCAACAGAGAAGAAAAACTCCCATCACAATAACCAGGGTTTTTGTGGCTTTTCTTTCCATTTTACTCACTCGTTCATTTTGTGCAGTTTGTGTGCTTTGGATGCTTTGTGCCTGTTTCAGCGCCACAGTTAATATTTTTAAATAGAAGCAGAGCATGATGATCACCGGCAGGTAAAACGACATAACAGAGGCGACAATGTTTGAACTTGGAATGTGAAATATGAAGCAGCGGCCTTCACAGACAGCGTCTTTAAGTCCCACAAACATGATACCGAATCCACATACCGCGGCAAAAACCCAAATTACCAGGATCATGATCCCAACCACTTGACCGTTTATCTTAGTTTTATAAGTCAGAGGCTGACACACGGCGTAATACCTGTCGATGGAAATACAACACAAGTTAAGAATGGACGTCATCATCAGCGAAATATCAAAACTTCGCCGCATTTTACAAAACACGTCCCCGAAATATATACAGGAATTGACAGACAGAGCCATGTTGAACTGCAAAACCAAAGCACCCAAGAGTAGGTCAGCGACAGCCAGAGACAGGATGAGGTAGTTGGTTGGAGTGTGGAGCTGCTTGAAGTAAACGATAGACGTGATTACCAGGAGGTTACCGCATATTATGCTGATAGACATAGTACTACCGATGAACATGTACAAGAACATACGTGTTACAGACGGGGTTATTGTCATCAAGCAAAACTGTTGTTCCGATTCATTACAGAAATACAGCAAATCGCTCGTTGGGAAAAAATCCATGCCTCCTGGAGTTCAATCATTCATCTTAAAAAATCCCCCCCCCCCCCAAAAAAGAAAAATCATACATGTTCTGAAAAAAGAAAGTAGTTGTATCTTCCCTTTGACTCAACCGATCAAGAAGACTGAACTGTATCAGAGTCGTTCATGTTATTAAATATCCTAACCTTGTTGCTGTAGTGGACGTGTCCAATCACAAGTTAGTATACAAAGCAATTTTTCCCAATGAGGCTTTGTGATTGGTTGAGTATTGTTTGTGCCTTTTTTTTTTTTAGAAGGATTATGCAAGATCTATGCATGTAAAATGTAAACAAATCCAAACCTACAAGATTTTCTTTACTTTAACTGAAAAATAAGCTAACCGGTGTGGACATAGCTGACTTCCGGTTCTGGTTGCAATTTTGTTAGCAAGCTAAGGATGCTAACAAGGGCACTAATTGTCAAAAAAAAAACATGAAGAATGTAGTTGTATTTATGCTATGTTTGCTAACAAGACAAGATGCGCTCCATTTTATATGCCAACCAGAAAATGTAGGCAAACTACTACATTTTAATGTACGCTATTTTACTTTAACTGAACAATAAGCTAACCGGTGTGGACGTACATGACTAAGGATTAGTTAGCTAAGGATGCTAACAAGGACATTCATGATAAAAAAAACATGAAGAATGTAGTTGTATTTATGCAGTGTTTGCTAACAAGACAAGATGCGCTCCATTTTATATGCCAACCAGAAAATGTTCGCTAAAGTCAAAATTTTAATTTACATTTTTTTACTTTAACCGAAAAATAAGCTAACCAGTGTGGACATAGCTAACTTCCGGTTCTGGTTGCCATTTTGTTAGCAAGCTAAGGATGCTAACAAGGGCACTAATTGTCAAAAAAACATGAAGAATGTAGTTGTATTTATGCTATGTTTGCTAACAAGACAAGATGCGCTCCATTTTATATGCCAACCAGAAAATGTAGGCAAACTACTACATTTTAATGTACGCTATTTTACTTTAACTGAACAATAAGCTAACTGGTGTAGACATACATGACTAAGGATTAGTTAGCTAAGGATGCTAACAAGGATATTCATGATAAAAAATACATTAAGAACGCAGTTGTATTTATGCAGTGTTTGCTAACAAGACAAGATGCGCTCAACTGGAAAATGCTCGCAAAATTCTAAATTTGAATAGGTTTTTTTACTTTAACTGAAAAATAAGCTAACCAGTGTGGACATAGCTGACTTCCGGTTCTGGTTGCCATTTTGTTAGCAAGCTAAGGATGCTAACAAGGGCATTCATGATTAAAAAACATGAAGAATGTAGTTGTATTTATGCTATGTTTGCTAACAAGACAAGATGCGCTCCATTTTATATGCCAACCAGAAAATGTAGGCAAACTACTACATTTTAATGTACGCTATTTTACTTTAACTGAACAATAAGCTAACTGGTGTGGACGTACATGACTAAGGATTAGTTAGCTAAGGATGCTAACAAGGACATTCATGATAAAAAATACATTAAGAACGCAGTTGTATTTATGCAGTGTTTGCTAACAAGACAAGATGCGCTCAACTGGAAAATGCTCGCAAAATTCTAAATTTGAATAGGTTTTTTTACTTTAACTGAAAAATAAGCTAACCGGTGTGGACATAGCAGACTTCCGGTTCTGGTTGCCATTTTGTTAGCAAGCTAAGGATGCTAACAAGGGCATTAATTGTCAAAAAAAACATTAAGAATGTAGTTGTATTTATGCTATGTTTGCTAACAAGACAAGATGCGCTCCATTTTATATGCCAACCAGAAAATGTAGGCAAACTACTACATTTTAATGTACGCTATTTTACTTTAACTGAAAAATAAGCTAACCGGTGTAGACATACATGACTAAGGATTAGTTAGCTAAGGATGCTAACAAGGATATTCATGATAAAAAATAAGATATGCCTTTATACATTAAGAACGCAGTTGTATTTATGCAGTGTTTGCTAACAAGACAAGATGCGCTCGACTGGAAAATGCTCGCAAAATTCTAAATTTGAATAAGTTTTGAAAAATAAGCTAACCGGTGTGGACATAGCAGACTTCCGGTTCTGGTTGCCATTTTGTTAGCAAGCTAAGGATGCTAACAAGGGCATTAATGATTAAAAAACATTAAGAATGTAGTTGTATTTATGCAGTGTTTGCTAACAAGACAAGATGCGCTCCATTTTATATGCCAACCAGAAAATGCTCGCAAAAGTCAAAATTTTAATGTACGTTTTTTTTACTTTAACTGAAAAATAAGCTAACCGGTGTGGACATAGCTAACTTTTGAGAGGCAACCCGCTGAAGACATAGACTGTCAGATATAGCAGACTTCTGGTTCTGGTTGCCATTTTGTTAGCAAGCTAACGATGCTAACAAGGGCATTCATGATTTTAAAAAATACATTGCAGTGTTTAATAACAAGACAAAGATGCGCTCCATTTTATATGCCAACCGGAAAATGTAGGCTAACCGGTTAAGGATTAAGCTAAGGATGCTAACAAGGGCATTCATGCTAAAAAAAATACATTAAAAACGCAGTTGTATTTATGCAGTGTTTGCTAACAAGACAAGATTTGCTCCATTTAAATGCCAACCGTAAAATGCTCGCAAATTCTAAATATTAATGTACGCTTTATTTTTTTTTTTTACTTAACTGAGAATGATGCTAACCGGTGTGGATGCTAGCCAAGGTTTCACTGTATATGACACACTTTCACATTCAATATCATGAAGTGTGTCCAAACGTTTGTTGGTAGTGCTCATTCAATTATTCTGAAATGTTCAAATAATAAGTATTTGTGTCATTATTGGCGTATTTATTGGATTTAGAGTGTGATACTTTAAACCTGAGCTGAAACTACAATGGTATCTGATGTTTTTTATATGTAATAGTAAGCCTGCAGAAATATGGGGGAACAAATCAATGTAATTATTTTATCAAGCATAAATCTGTGCGAGCATGTTTGTGTGAAATTAGCATGCAAATTAATTCATAGTAAATGCCTTTTATCAACATATATATTGCATAAGTGCTTTTTAAACAATAAGTAGTTGTGAGATATAGTCTGTAATGGCGTAAGGGATTGTGTGTGATGTGCTGTGTTGCATATACAGTTGCTAGTACAAAATGACAATATGATACAGAATCTCACATATAAAAAATTTTTTAATTTTTTTGTAATTTTTACTTATGCTGGTAATTAATTTCACCAAGTGTGATAACAGTATATTTTATTCTTGATTGCTCATGTTGGTAGTTTTTATACAAAGTGACGTAAAACAGGTGATGTCTGCAGGTAATTTTTATTACAATTTTGTAGAAAACAAGATGGAGCATAGCAAAAACATAGCATAACAATGGGATAAAAACAGGAAGAGCATATTTAATGTCACGTCTAATCACATTCATCGCATGTGTGAGAGTCAAAGAAAACATGTGACCTCAATGCAGTTTACAGTTTCTGTAATTGCCACTGAATACTTTCCCTGAAATAATAATTCTGAAAGCAGCTCGGAACCACGAATAAAAGAAGCCATAAACAAACGGATTAAAAATAGAATTTGACCATCCGAGCCAAAGCAGCGTTTCAACTAGAGGTAGCGGAATTGAATAACCGGTGAGAGGATTAAAAGTTATGACCAGAAAGAAAGGGGTCCAACAGAGAAGAAAAACTCCCATCACAATAACCAGGGTTTTTGTGGCTTTTCTTTCCATTTTACTCACTCGTTCATTTCGTGCAGTTTGTGTGCTTTGGATGCTTTGTGCCTGTTTCAGCGCCACAGTTAATATTTTTAAATAAATTCCGAGCAGGATGATCACCGGCAGGTAAAACGAAACAATCGACCCCACAAATCCGTTCGGAATGTGAAATATGAAGCAGCGGCCTTCACAGACAGTGTGTTTAAACCCCACAAATGTAAGACCGAATCCAGAAAGAGCGGAAGAAATCCAAATTACCAGTATCATGATCCCAACCACTTGACCGTTTATCTTAGTTTTATAAGTCAGAGGCTGACACACGGCGTAATACCTGTCGATGGAAATACAACACACATTAAGAATGGACGTCATCATCAGCCAAATATCAAAACTTCGCCGCATTTTACAAAACACGTCCCCGAAATATATACAGGAATTGACAGACAGAGCCATGTTGAACTGCAAAACCAAAGCACCCAAGAGTAGGTCAGCGACAGCCAGAGACAGGATGAGGTAGTTGGTTGGAGTGTGGAGCTGCTTGAAGTAAACGATAGACGTGATTACCAGGAGGTTACCGCATATTATGCTGATAGACATAGTACTACCGATGAACATGTACAAGAACATACGTGTTACAGACGGGGTTATTGTCACCAAGCAAAACTGTTGTTCGGATTCATTACAGAAATACGAGTAATAACTCTCATTGACAATAAATTCCATGCTTCCTGGAGTTAAAAAGTTCAATTATTCATCTTGAAATACTTAAAAAAATATTCCAGATTGTCAAAAATACAAGTAGTTCCTACCAGTTGTATCTTCCCTTTGACTCAACCGATCAAGAAGACTGAACTGTATCAGAGTCGTTCATGTTATTAAATATCCTAACCTTGTTGCTATAGTGGACGTGTCCAATCACAAGTTAGTATACATGGCAGGCCACACCAGCTTTTCCCAATGAGGTTTTGTGATTGGTCGAGTATTGTTTGTGTCTTTTTTTTTTAGAAGGATTATGCAAGATCTATTGGAAATCGTTTTTTTTTTTAATTGTTGTCTTTTTTCATGATGGGTTGCTACAACGAGTTAATCGTATGAGGTCTTAGCAGTGGTGTGGTCTTGACTTTGGACTCAAAGATTTGCAATTTGTCTGAAGACTTGAAAATACTTAACATTTTCAGTGAATTTCAGTAAAATTTGTCCCTATTCATAACATTCAAATAATGTGATCCTGTTGTCATTCCAAGAATTGGAGCAAAAACCTTTGGGTTTTTTTTTTTTTTGTATGTTTTGTATGTTTTGTACACTACCAGTGAAGATGAAAATAACCTTAAATGTTCATTTAAATCCCTTTCATCTGTCATGTATATGCATTTAGAATTATTTTATGCATGCAAAACTATAATTGTAAAACTATTAAAATGTGTTTTGTGTTTACATTTTTGAGAGTCAACCCGCTGAAGACATAGACTATAAGATATAGCAGACTTACGGTTCTGGTTGCCATTTTGTTAGCAAGCTAAGGATGCTAACAAGGGCATTCATGATAAAAAAAAATATATACATTAAGAACGCAGTTGTATTTATGCAGCGTTTAATAATATGAGAACATGCGCTCCATTTTAAATGTAGGCAAACTTCAAAATTTTAATGTACGCTATTTTACTTTAACTGAATAATAAGCTAACCGGTGTGGACGTACATGACTAAGGATTAGTTAGCTAAGGGTGCTAACAAGGATAAAAAATACATTAAGAATGTAGTTGTATTTATGCAGTGTTTGCTAACAAGACAAGATGCACTCAACTGGAAAATGCTCGCAAAATTCTAAATTTGAATAGGTTTTTTTTACTTTAACTGAAAAATAAGCTAACCGGTGTGGACATAGCAGACTTCCGGTTCTGGTTGCCATTTTGTTAGCAAGCTAAGGATGCTAACAACGGCATTAATGATTAAAAAACATTAAGAATGTAGTTGTATTTATGCAGTGTTTGCTAACAAGACAAGATGCGCTCCATTTTATATGCCAACCAGAAAATGTAGGCAAACTACTACATTTTAATGTACGCTATTTTACTTTAACTGAACAATAAGCTAACCGGTGTGGACGTACATGACTAAGGATTAGTTAGCTAAGGATGCTAACAAGGATATTCATGATAAAAAATACATTAAGAACGCAGTTGTATTCATGCTATGTTTGCTAACAAGACAAGATGCGCTCCATTTTATATGCCAACCAGAAAATGCTCGCTAAAGTCAAAATTTTAATTTAAATTTTTTTACTTTAACCGAAAAATAAGCTAACCAGTGTGGACATAGCTAACTTCCGGTTCTGGTTGCAATTTTGTTAGCAAGCTAAGGATGCTAACAAGGGCATTAATTGTCAAAAAAACATGAAGAATGTAGTTGTATTTATGCAGTGTTTGCTAACAAGACAAGATGCGCTCCATTTTATATGCCAACCAAAAAATGTAGGCAAACTACTACATTTTAATGTATGCTATTTTACTTTAACTGAACAATAAGCTAACTAGTGTGGACGTACATGACTAAGGATTAGTTAGCTAAGGATGCTAACAAGGATATTCATGATAAAAAATACATTAAGAACGCAGTTGTATTCATGCTATGTTTGCTAACAAGACAAGATGCGCTCCATTTTATATGCCAACCAGAAAATGCTCACAAAAGTCAAAATTTTAATTTACATTTTTTTACTTTAACTGAAAAATAAGCTAACCAGTGTGGACATAGCTAACTTCCGGTTCTGGTTGCAATTTTGTTAGCAAGCTAAGGATGCTAACAAGGGCATTCATGATTAAAAAAAAAAATACATTAAGAACGCAGTTGTTATTATGCAGTGTTTAATAACAAGACAAGATGCGCTCCATTTTATATGCCAACCGCAAAATGTAGGCAAACTTTAAATATTAATGTACACTATTTTACTTTAACTGAAAAATAAGCTAAACGGTGTGGACATAGCTAACTTCCGGTTCTGGTTGCTATTTTGTTAGCAAGCTAAAGATGCTAACAAGGGTATTCATGATTAAAAAAAAATACATTAAGAATGCAGTTGTTTTTATGCAGTGTTTAATAACAAGACAAGATGCGCTCCATTTTATATGCCAACCGCAAAATGTAGGCAAACGTCAAAATTTTTGTTTACACTTTTTTTTTTTACTTTAATTGAGAATTATGCTAATCAGTGTGGACGCTAGCCACACACACTTTCGCATTCAATTTCAAGAAGTGTGTCCAAAAGTTTGTTGTTAGTGCTCATTCAATTATTCTGAAATGTTCATATAATAAGTTATATATATTAATTATTGGTGTATTTATTGGATTTACAGTGTGATACTTTAAACCTGACCATTTACAACTGTGTCTGATGTTTTTTTTTTTTTTGTTTTATAAAATTCTAAGTCTACAAAGGTATGGGGGGACTAATAAACATATTTATTTCATCAAGCGTACATGTGTGCGAGCAAATATGTGTGATTTTAGCATGCAAACATTTATTCATTCAATAGTAAATGCATTTTACCAACTTACATCATTGACAATGAACTGATGCAGTCCTGTTTGTCGCTGTTGTTGTCATGGCGATTGTTGTTGCTGCCGTTTTTGTCTCTCTCTTTCTCCTGTGCAGCTTAAACCTTAGTGATTGAATGAATGAATATATTGCATAAGTGCTTTTTAAACAATAAGTAGTTGTGAGATATAGTCTGTAATGTGCTGTGTTGCATATACAGTTGTTAGTACAAAATGAGAATATGATACAGAATAATATATTATTTTTTTTTTAAATAATTTTTACTAATGCTGTAATTCAATAATTGTATTTTTATTCTTGATTGCTCATGTTGGTAATTCAGTGTTTTTTATACAAAGTGATGTAAAACAGGTGATGTCTGCAGATGATTTTTATTAAAAATTTTGTAGAAAACAAGATGTAGCATAGGAAAATATGGCATAATAATGAAAGAAAAACAGAAAGAGCATATTTAATGTCACATCTAATCACATTCATCGCATGTGTGAGAGTCAAAGAAAACATGTCACAATAAAAATATATTACATTTTTTTTCATAATTTTTACTAATGCTGTAATTCATTAATTGTATTTTTATTCTTGATTGCTCATGTTGGTAATTCAGTGTTTTTATACAAAGTGACGTAAAACAGGTGATGTCTGCAGATTATTTTTATTAAAAATTTTGTAGAAAACAAGATGGAGCATAGCAAAATATGGCATAATAATGAAAGAAAAACAGGAAGAGCATATTTAATGTCACGTCTAATCACATTCATCGCATGTGTGAGAGTCAAAGAAAACATATGACCTCAATGCAGTTTACAGTTTCTGTAATTGCCACTGAATACTTTCCCTGAAATAATAATTCTGAAAGCAGCTCGGAACCACGAATAAAAGAAGCCATAAACAAACGGATTAAAAATAGAATTTGACCATCCGAGCCAAAGCAGCGTTTCACTCAGCGGTAGCGGAATTGAATAACCGGTGAGAGGATTAAAAGTTAAGGATAGAAAAAAAGGGGTCCAACAGAGAAGAAAAACTCCCATCACAATAACCAGGGTTTTTGTGGCTTTTCTTTCCATTTTACTCACTCGTTCATTTCGTGCAGTTTGTGTGCTTTGGATGCTTTGTGCCTGTTTCAGCGCCACAGTTAATATTTTTAAATAAATTCCGAGCAGGATGATCACCGGCAGGTAAAACGAAACAATCGGCCCCACAAATCCGTTCGGAATGTGAAATACAAAGCAGCGGCCTTCACAGACAGTGTGTTTAAGCCCCACAAATGTAAGACCGAATCCAGAAAGAGCGGAAAAAACCCAAATTACCAGGATCATGATCCCAACCACTCGACCGTTTATCTTAGTTTTATAAGTCAGAGGCTGACACACGGCGTAATACCTGTCGATGGAAATACAACACAAATTAAGAATGGACGTCTTCATCAGCCAAATATCAAAACTTCGACGAATTTTACAAAACACATCCCCGAAATATATACAGGAATTGACAGACAGAGCCATGTTGAACTGCAAAACCAAAGCACCCAAGAGTAGGTCAGCGACAGCCAGAGACAGGATGAGGTAGTTGGTTGGAGTGTGGAGCTGCTTGAAGTAAACGATAGACGTGATTACCAGGAGGTTACCGCATATTATGCTGATAGACATAGTACTACCGATGAACATGTACAAGAACATACGTGTTACAGACGGTCTTATTATCATCAAGCAAGACTCTTGCTTGGTTTCATGGCAGAAATACAACAAATCGGTCTTATTGACAATAAATTCCATGTTTCCTAGATTGACAGATTTCATCTTAAAACAAATTTACAACGTTAGAAGTATTAGTCAGACATAAATAATACATTAATTGAAAATGCTTGAAAAAAAAAATCATCCATATTCAGGAAAAAAAAAAAAAAGTGTAGTTCTTGTTGAAGTTTTGTCTCCTCCTGTTGACAGACTAAAATAGTCTAAACTGCATCAAAGGAGTTGGTGTTATTATGCTTGTTGCGTTCAAGGACCTGTCCAATCACAGGTTACTGGGCATGGCAGGCCACACCAGCTTCTGCTAATGAGGTTTTGTGATTGGTGCAGTATTGTTTCTATTTTTTTTTTTTTCTAATTATGCAAAATGAATTGGATTTTTTTTTTCCCCTGTAGGGGTCGCTACAGAGAATCAATCGTATTATGGAGGGGATGAGGTTTCATTTTTATGTCGGATGCCCTTCATAATACAAACATCTATAGTTGGGTGTAGGGGCGCTCTGGTCAGGAATATGGCGGTCATGCATGTAGCGTTATATCACCCTGCAGTAGTCAGCCAATCACAGGGCACATATAGACAAACAACCATTCACACTCACATTCATACCTATGGACAATTTGGAGTCGCCGATTAACCTAGCACATCATACTTATATCTAAATATCTTACTTTTTATTTTTGTACACAAAATAAGATGAAAAAAAAAATCAAGAATAAAGAAAATCAATCAATCAGTGATAAATAAATAAATATAATAATAATAATAATAATAATAAAATGACAAATAATAAAAACTTAAGAAACCACATATAGTTGGCGGGTAGAAAAATTATTTTTTTCAGATTAAAATAAACAAAACATTATTAGAGCCCTGTAGACATGACAAAACACGACTATAGTCACATTTATACTCTTTTTATTTACAACATATTGCGCAACTGCAGGGTCTCGAGACACATGCTAACTCGCAAACTAGAGAGCTAGCGACCTAAACGGTAGCCTTCAAGTTATTTCCTTTCAACTTAAATCGCCAAAACTTACCACTTCCACACAGATAGTGAGGATAACTATTAACAGTTATTTAACCTTTAACATGAACATTAACTAAAACGTAATAATTTTTTCTGGGTACATGATACCATACAGCATCCGTATCAAATTTATTTCAGACATGTATACTATGTTACGTTGATGTTTCTTTCTATACACTTACAATACAATACACATACAATATCTATTTATATACTTACATATACGTATATACACACACACATATATATGTATATACATGCAGCATACATGCACATTTTCATACATATAGTACATATATATATATAGTACATACATATACGTATATACACACATACATACATACACAACACCTCATTACTACACATGTCTGAAAAGGAGCAGGAAGAAGCAAAGCTTATCAACCCCTTCTCCACGTCACAGTAAGTGATTTGGATGGATTCTTGGAATAACAGTTAAATGTTATGAATTTCATTTATAAACAGAACCAACAATAGTGCATAGACAATATACGACAATAATGAATCATGTAGATAAATATAGACAGTATATTATAATAATCCTATTAATCCTAATATTATAGGCAAACCCCCCCCCCCCCAAAAAAAATTCAAGGAAAATTATCAGTATTAGCAAAAAATGGTCCTGTATTTGCCCTAATAAAATAATGCAATAATATTTGGTGGGGCGGCACGGTGGTGGAGTGGTTAGCGCGCAGACCTCACAGCTCGGACACCAGGGTTCAATTCCACCCTCTGCCATCTCTGCATGTTCTCCCCGTGCATGCGTGGGTTTTCTCCGGTTTCCTCCCACATTCCAAAAACATGCTAGGTTAATTAGCCACTCCAAATTGTCCATAGGTATGAATGTGAGTGTGAATGGTTGTTTGTCTATATGTGCCCTGTGATTGGCTGGCCACCAGTCCAGGGTCGCCAGTCGCCCGAAGACAGCTGGGATAGGCTCCAGCATACCCCTCACCCCTCGTGAGGATAAGCGGTAGAAAATGAATGAATGAATGAATTTTAGAGCCCTCTAGACATGAAATAACACCCCTATAGTGAACTTTATACTCATATTACCCAATATAGTAGACACAATAAGAGAAAATAAGATGTTTTTACGCTGCATGGTGTACGAGTGATTAGCGCGAGGGCCTCACAGCTAGGAGACCCGAGTTCGATTCCACCCTCGGCCATGTCTGTGTGGAGTTTGCATGTTCTCCCCGTGCATGCGTGGGTTTTCATCCGGGTACTCCGGTTTCCTCCCACATTCCAAAAACATGCTAGGTTAATTAGCCACTCCAAATTGTCCATAGGTATGAATGTGAGTGTGAATGGTTGTTTGTCTATATGTGCACTGTGATTGGCTGGCCACCAGTCCAGGGTCGCCAGTCGCCCGAAGACAGCTGGGATAGGCTCCAACATACCCCTCACCCCTTGTGAGGATAAGCGGTAGAAAATGAATGAATGAATGAATTTTAGAGCCCTCTAGACATGAAGTAACACCCCTATAGTGAACTTTATACTCATATTACCCAATATAGTAGACATAATAAGACAAAATAAGATGTTTTTACGCTGCATGGTGTACGAGTGATTAGCGCGAGGGCCTCACAGCTAGGAGACCCGAGTTCGATTCCACCCTCGGCCATCTCTGTGTGGAGTTTGCATGTTCTCCCCGTGCATGCGTGGGTTTTCATCCGGGTACTCCAGTTTCCTCCCACGTTCCAAAAACATGCTAGGTTAATTAGCCACTCCAAATTGTCCATAGGTATGAATGTGAGTGTGAATGGTTGTTTGTCTATATGTGCCCTGTGATTGGCTGGCCCACCAGTAGAAAATGAATAAATGAATGAATAATATTTGTTCAAATCACATCAATGTACAGTCAGCAAAATCCCCGTGAAATATCTTCCCGCTTATGATCATTTTGAAAGCAGAGCGGAACCAGTTATAAAAGAAAGCGTATATAAACGGATTCAGCATTGAGTTGGATAACGTCAGCCAGTTCAACGTCTCGATCACAGGAATCGACGGCGCGTCGGCGAATAGCGGCTGGAAGACCACGCAGAAAAAGTAAGGCGACATAAACAACAGGAAGACTCCCATGACGACCGCTAGAGTTTTGGTAGCTTTCCGTTCCAGTTTGCTCACAGACTTTGAACTCTGGATGCTGTTTATTTGCTTCTGAGCCACGAAGAAGATCTTCAAGTAGATGCAGCTCATAATAACGGCCGGGAGATAAAACGCTAAAACAGGTCCCGTAATATTGGATAAAATAACATTAACGGAACACATTTCCTCACAGGTTCCTTGGCTATATCCTCCGATGATAATACCGATTCCGATCATGGCGGCAATAACCCAGCACAATAGAATCATCGTTAAAGCCACTTGAACGTTTATTTTTGATCGATACGTTAAAGGCTGACAAACGGCGTAATATCTATCGATGGAAATGCAACATAAGTTTAAAATCGATGACGTGCACAACGATACGTCGAAGATGTCTCGTATTTTACAGATGAAATCCTCGTGGTCAAGACAGGAAGTGACGGTAAAAGCCATACTGAAGGGAAAAACTAAAACACCGACAAGTAAATCGGCTACAGAAAGAGACAGAATAAAATAATTAGTCGGAGTGTGAAGTTTTTGGAAGTAAATGACAGCGATAATCACGAGAAGGTTTCCGCATATTGTAGTCACGGACAATAAACCGAGGACACAGTACACAAAAACGCACGTTAAAGAAGGATGGCTTGTGAATATTAAGGATGCATTGTAGGATTCATAACAAGGATGCATGGCGTTGATAGCGTCGGTCCCGTTGAGGATGGAAGCCAATTCCATGAATTAGGATTTCTGCAATCAAATCAACTTTATTTGTATGGCACTTTTCCTGCCAAGACATGCAACACTAAGTGCTTTACAGAATTAAAACAATTACCACAATTAAAAAAAAAAAAAAAAAAACAAACAAAAAAAAAAAAAACAAAGAAACAAAAGAAAGCCCCCCTCCTTCCCACCCTCCATACTAGAGCTGCAGGCCGTGCCATCGGAGGACCAGCACCCGGGCCCCCCCCCCCCCGACTCCGACAGACGTGCGGACCCCCACATTAAAGGGAGGAACCCCCAGCCGGCCGGGTCGAAGGGACCCAAGGATGGCACCCCCTCAGCAAACCCGACACAGCCCCCAGTGTGGAGGACCCCCCTGAGCAAACACTGGAGTTAAAAGCTGACGACTAAGAGCATAAAATAGGACTAAAAAGATAAGAACAAAACAATGGAGTTAAAAGCTGAAGACTAAGAGCAAACAAATAGGACTAAAAAGATAAAAACAAAACAATGGAGTTAAAAGCTGAAGACCAAGAGCAAAAAAAAAAAAAGGACTAAAATGATGAAAACAAAACACTGGAGTTAAAAGCTGAAGACTAAGAGCAAACAAATAGGACTAAAAAGATAGAAACATAACACTGGAGTTAAAAGCTGAAGACTAAGAGCATAAAATAGGACTAAAAAGATAAAAACAAAACAATGGAGTTAAAAGCTGAAGACCAAGAGCATAAAAAAAAAGGACTAAAATGATGAAAACAAAACACTGGAGTTAAAAGCTGAACACTAAGAGCAAAAAAAAAATAGGACTAAAAAGATAAAAACATAACCCTGGAGTTAAAAGCTGAAGACTAAGAGCATAAAATAGGATTAAAAAGATAAAAACACAACACTGGAGTTAAAAGCTGAAGACCAAGAGCAAAAAATAGGACTAAAAAGATAACAACAAAACACTGGAGTTAAAAACTGAAGACTAAGAGCAAAAGAAATAGGACTAAAAAGATAAAAACATAACACTGGAGTTAAAAGCTGAAGACTAAGAGCATAAAATAGGACTAAAAAGATAAAAACAAAACACTGGAGTTAAAAGCTGAAGACTAAGAGCAAAAGAAATAGGACTAAAAAGATAACAACAAAACATTGGAGTTAAAAACTAAAGACTAAGAGCATAAAATAGGACTAAAAAGATAAAAACATAACACTGGAGTTAAAAGCTGAAGACTAAGAGCAAAAGAAATAGGACTAAAAAGATAAAAACAAAACACTGGAGTTAAAAGCTGAAGACTAAGAGCAAAAAATAGGATTAAAAAGATAAAAACACAACACTGGAGTTAAAAGCTGAAGACTAAGAGCAAAAGAAATAGGACTAAAAAGATAACAACAAAACATTGGAGTTAAAAGCTGAAGACTAAGAGCATAAAATAGGACTAAAAAGATAAAAACATAACACTGGAGTTAAAAGCTGAAGACTAAGAGCATAAAATAGGACTAAAAAGATAAAAACATAACACTGGAGTTAAAAGCTGAAGACTAAGAGCATAAAATAGGACTAAAAAGATAAAAACATAACACTGGAGTTAAAAGCTGAAGACCAAGTGCAAAAAAAAAAAAAATAGGACTAAAAAGATAAAAACAAAACACTGGAGTTAAAAGCTGAAGACTAAGAGCATAAAATAGGACTAAAAAGATAAAAACACAACACTGGAGTTAAAAGCTGAAGACTAAGAGCAAAAGAGTTTAAAAATATTAGTTAAAAGCCTGATTAAAAAGGTGTTTAATCTTTAATCTTTTTTAAAAAAATATCAACAGTCGTGACAATTCAGTTAGAATAGAATCCAACACACTCTCTTACTCATCTCTCTTACCTGTGTATTAAAATTGAGGCGTTCCCATATTCTGTACGCTGTGCAACTTTTTTGCAATATTTATAACCCTGTAGCTCATTTGCATAATCAAAACAAGCCTATCAGATGCAAGTTGTATGCAAATTCAACACATGCATGCATGCATTAAAAAAAAACTCACGTTGTAAAGTAAATAGGAACTTCAAATGATTATTTTTATTTTTTTTTTGCATTTTATGTAAGTGGTCAAATTCACATTCTCACGGTGCAACAAAACGAAAACACAACACATCCACAGCAAGTTACCGCATCACATAAATCAACTACTAGTGCCAAATGCGGCATAAACAACAACTCTGCGCTAAACATAACAGGCAACTTTAGGTGTTTGTTTACAATTCCCGTTGCAAGGCATGCTGGGTAGCGTCACAGCAACAATAATATGAACGATAAAACGCACAGATATCAAGAGTATGTTATCGTCCCTTCATGTTTGCGTCCCCGACTACCTCCTCAATATTTTTTACAATCAAGCAGAAGTGCGACCAACACAACAAAATGCTACCCAGCATGCCTTGCGGAGGGAAAGTATGGGTGTAATTTTGTCATAGGAATTGTGCGTGTTTATTTGTATGCTCAGGTACTGTTGGTTACATTGTGTGGAGTGTGTGTTGTTATTTTCTGCTAGCCACCGATTGCTTCTGACAGATTTCCACGGGGCCACAGTTTGCACACCCCATGCTCTACACTCATTTTACATTATCATTTGTTAGTGGTTCGGTCTAGAGACAGTGCCACTGAGGAAAAGACAGGAAGCAGAACTGGAGGAAGCAGAAATGAGGATGCGGAGGTTCTCATTGGGAGTGACCATGATGGATAGGATCAGGGACGAGTGCATCAGAGGGACATTACATGTTTAGAAGCCTTGGAGATGAAGTCAGAGAGGCCAGACTGAGATGGTTCGGACATGTCCAGAGGAGATCTTGGGTTGAGGGGGCATAAGCTTGGAGGCGGATCCCAGGTCTCTCCACTGTGTCCTTCTATCCAACGAAGGTTGGATAGAGGGTTGGATCGTAGGTTCGAGGTTAACAGGATCTCCACCTTACACGGTGTCACAGTGCACCCTCCTCAGACTGCAAATGTATATCCGGAATCTCTCCCAAGCCATGTGGAAGTGGTTCTCTACTTTATATAAGTTGACTTGTAGACTCATATAAAGGAATAAAAACAACCTAAGGAGATGTATTATCTCACATACTCTGATATCAAGTCACATGTGACAATAACAGAAGCAAGTACATAGTAACTAAAATGACACGGGTGAGGCCACAATGCTGAGAATGACAGGAATGACAGAACCAGAAAACTACATACACTCATGTTAATTACGCAGGCGATACTCTCTGTTGAAACATATGACAGATGAGAAGATGATTGGCTGACACGAGACCAGGTAAAACTAGCAAGAGAGTGAAATGAGGACACGATGGAGGCTATGACGCTTATCCTCATTTGGGTGCTGGGGTATGCTGGAGCTGACTTCGGGAGGCGGGGTACACCCAGGACTGGTGGCCAGCCAATCACAGGGCACATATAGACAAACAACCATTCACACTCACATTCATACCTATGGACAATTTGGAGTCGCTAATTAACCTAGCATGTTTTTGGAATGTGGGAGGAAACCGGAGTACCCGGAGAAAACCCAATTCATAAAAAAAAAAATATTAATTAAAAAATTATATTAGGAAAGCAGGAAGTGAACAAATGTAACAGTTGATGTTTGCTAAATACAAGGATGAAGAGTCTTGAACCAGTCATGATGTGCTATATATATCACTATATTGACACTTACTATGGTACCCATTATGGCATTGGATGCTCATATCACCGAGTACTTCGGTACATGACAAAAAATAAAAAATAAAATAAAACTAAAAAAATAAAAATTCATTTAAAAATTTTTTTAATAAAAAAATTATATTAGGAAAGCAGGAAGTGAACAAATGTAACAGTTGATGTTTGCTAAATACAAGGATGAAGAGTCTTGAACCAGTCATGATGTGCTATATATATCACTATATTGACACTTACTATGGTACCCATTATGGCATTGGATGCTCATATCACCGAGTACTTCGGTACGTGACAAAAATAAAAAATAAAATAAAACTAAAAAAATAAAAATTCATTTAAAAATTTTTTTAATAAAAAAATTATATTAGGAAAGCAGGAAGTGAACAAATGTAACAGTTGATGTTTGCTAAATACAAAGATGAAGAGTCTTGAACCACTATATTGACACTTACTATGGTACCCATTATGTCATTGGATGCTCATATCACCTCGTACTTCGGTACATGACAAAAAATAAAAAATAAAATAAAACTAAAAAAAATAAAAATTCATTAAAAAAAATAAAAATTCATAAAAAAAATTATATTAAGAAAGCAGGAAGTGAACAAATGTAACAGTTACTGATTGTAAAAGTACCAGATGGAGGGGTAGGATTTAATAAGCTTTGCTTCTTCCTACTCCTTTCGGACATGTGGAACTGGGAACTGATTATGCGATGCATTCAATTGTAATCTGATGCATGTTCAAATGAAATACAACTATTAGATTACCATAATAATTTGTATGATAAAGCATACACATACTCAGTCATTTCATCCAAATAAACCCATATTGGTAAAATCCCCTAGAAATATTCTCCCAGTTATAATGATTTTGAAAGCAGAGCGGAACCAGTTGTAAAAGAAAGCATAAATGAACGGATTCAGCATTGAATTGGATAAAGTCAGCCAGTTTAACGTTTCGATCACGGCGACGGACGGAGGTCTGTGGAACAACGGCTGAAAGACGACGGAAAAAAAATACGGCGTCATGCATATCAGGAAGACTCCCATAACAATCGCTAAAGTTTTGGTGGCTTTTCGTTCCATTTTTGTTAAACATTTCATACTCTGGATTCTGTTCACTTGTCTTTGAGCCACAAAGAAAATCTTCAAATAGATGCAGCTCATAATCACCGCGGGGAGGTAAAACCCAAAAACCGGTCCCATTGTGTGAGCCAAAACTATATCCACAGAACACGTTCCTCCGTTACAAGTTCCTTGACTAAATCCTCCGAATATTATTCCGATTGCTATGAGTGCAGAAATCCCCCAGCACACGCCAATCATCATTAAAGCGACTTGATGGTTTATTTTCGATTTATACGTTAAAGGCTGACACACTGCATAATATCTATCGATGGAAATGCAACATAAATTCAAAATCGATGTTGTACAAAGCACGATATCGAAGCTGTCTCGTATTTTGCAAGCTAAATCCTCACGATACAAACAGGATGTGACGGTAAAAGCCATGCTGGAAGGAAAAACTAAAACGCCCACGAGCAGGTCCGCCACAGATAAAGATAAAATAAGATAATTAGTCGGAGTGTGAAGTTGTTTGAAGTAAACCACGGAAATAATCACGAGAAGATTCCCGCAAATTGTAGCGACGGACAACAAACCAAGGACGCAATAAACAGAGATACATATTAAAGAAGGGGTGCTAGTAAATATTAAAGATGTATTATTAGATTCATAACAAGGATGTGAGGCAATAAATGCATTAGTTCCATTGATGATGGAATCCTGTTGCATTTTCCACGATGCCTGCAATAATGAACCGCAATATTAGCAACATATTATCATTTATGCTATTTAGTATGTGGGATGGAATATAACTAATGTGGCTGTTCTCTTACCTACAAGCGCCGCCGGGGGGGTGTGTGTGCTCCCAAGCCTTCAAATGATATTTATAAGGCATCATTAGCATATTCAAAAATACCCAAAACAATTACGTCTAATGTAAGCTGACAGCGGATAAATTAGAATAATTTTTGATAACTAGGGAAGCTCCGATCAGGACTGAAATCAGCTGATAGCAATTACATGGATTTAATTTTATTTTATTTAATTTTATTTAATTTTATTTAATGTTATTTAATTTTATTTAATTTTATTTAATTTTATTTAATTTTATTTTATTTTATTTTATTTTATTTTATTTTATTTTATTTTATTTTTTTATTTTATTTTATTCATTTTCTGGTGGCCAGCCAATCACAAGGCACATATAGACAAACAACCATTCACACTCACATTCATACCTATGGACAATTTGGAGTCGCTAATTAACCTAGCATGTTTTTGGAATGTGGGAGGAAAACCGGAGTACCCGGAGAAAACCCATGCATGCACGGGGAGAACATGCAAACTCCACACAAAGATGCCCGAGAGTGGAATCGAACTCAGGTCTCCTAGCTGTGAGTTCCGCGCGGTGGATTTTGATTAATTTAATATAATTATACTGTATGAGTTTCTTGTCTTATCTTACCAGGGACCGAGTGGTGGATGAGTGGTTAGCATGTAGTCAAGTATCAAGTCTGGTGCTTGTGTATCTCACTCATCATTACAGTAACATTACTGACACCACATACTGACACTACTATAGAATATTACATGTCATCTTAACGTCCCAACCAATCCTGTTATTTTATTTTATTTTATTTTATTTTATTTTATTTTATTTTATTTTATTTTATTTTATTTTATTTTATTTTATTTTATTTTTAACTCGGGTCTCCTCGCTGTGAGGCCCTCGCGCTAATCACTCGTACACCATGCAGCGTAAAAACATCTTATTTTCTCTTATTATGTCGACTATATTGGGTAATATGAGTATAAGGTTCACTATAGGGGTGTTACTTCATGTCGAGAGGGCTCTAAAATTCATTTCATTCATTCATTTTCTACCGCTTATCCTCACGAGGGTCGCAGGGGTGGTCTGGTCAAACCTGTTCAAAAACTGGTTTTCTCTTCTCACATCCCCCTCAATGTGCCCCCCCCCCTCTCTTTTTGTGCTGCAGCCTGTGATGACCCCCACCCACCCCCTGCCACACCTCCCATCATGTTGTTATTCTGCATCCTTTGTACTAATTTTTTCTCTGTACTTTAGCTTTACTTTGGTTCCTTTTGCACTGCAAGGTCATTATTTCAAAAATAGTATAATTATTAAAATTATTAAAAAAAAAAACAGGACAGAGTGGGTATAAAAATGGCGCACTTGAGAGGCTTTATATATGGCATGTAAGACAGTAACAAAATATAAACATATAATTCAATAAATTGATAATATAATTACATTTCTAGAGTTCTCAGTAAGCAACAATGGCTGGCAATGAATTACAAACTAATAATAATAATAATAATAATAATAATAATAATAAATAAATAAATAAATAAATAAATAAATAAATAATAATAATAATAATAATAATAATAGTACAAAAATACTCAAAGACACTTTACAGAAGAATGGAGCTGAATAAAAGCAAGTAAACAGAGTACAAGATACATTAAAATACAACATTAATTCGTTAATACACAGTTCAAACACAAGAAAACGCAAGGCGTTAAAAACAACAACAAACATTAAAAACAAATTTAAAAACTAAAAATAAATTACATTTCCATGTAAACTAGTACAGTTGCCAAACACAGAAAGACCCAATTATGTTTCAAATGTGCACAAATACTCTCAAAAATATTACAGTACAGAAATAGCATTCAAATGTAGTTTATAAGGCAAAACATCAAAATAAATTTGTGTTGGTAAAATCACCATAAAATATGTTTCCGGTGATAATCAGTCTAAAAGCTGTCCTGAACCAGCTGTAAAAGAAAGCATAAATAAACTGATTAAGCATGGAATTAGAAAGCGCTAGCCAGTTTAGCGTTTCGATCACAGCAACCGGCGTTACGTTAAATGTTAACGGTTGAAAAATGATACAAACGAAGTAGGGCGTCCAACATAAAATAAAAACACCCAAGACTATAGCTAAAGTTTTGGTAGCTTTTCTTTCCATTTTACTGACAGTTCCTGACTTTGTACTCTGACACGTTGTGGTCTGGATGAGCCGGACTTGTTTTTGCGCAACAAGAAATATTCTTAAGTAGATACTAAGCATAATAATAATTGGGATATAAAAAGCAAATATGGACCCCAGGGTGGTAGATATCAACGCATCCATTAAGCAGCTTTCTTCGCATTTTCCTTGATTAAATCCCGCAACGGTGATACCGATTCCTATTAGCGCAGAAACGCCCCAGCTTACAAAGACCATGACGCCGATAACACGGTCATTTATTATACTTCTATAAGTCAGAGGCCGACACACGGCATAGTACCTGTCGATGGAAATGCAGCATAAGTTTAAAATGGAAGCCGTGCTCAGCGTAACGTCGAAACTGGCTCGTATTTGACAAAAGAGGCCTTCGTGATACCAACAGGAGAAGACGGTGAACGCCATACTGGAAGGAAAAACCAGAACCCCCACCAGCAGATCGGCCACGGCTAAAGACAGAATGAGGTAGTTAGTGGGGCTGTGGAGCTGTCGGAAGTAAATGACGGCCATTATTACCAGAAGGTTTCCACATATTGTGCAAACGGACAATAAGCCGAGAAAAACATACAAAGAAACGCATACAATTGAAGGATTACTTGCAAATACATAAGTCGTATTATCTAATACATAGCAGGGATGAATATAATTATAAACATTGGTCTTGTTGGCGGTTGGTTCTGGTTCCATCGTTACCGATTCCTGGAAGTACACAACAATAACAACAATAACAACAATAACAACAATAACAACAATAACAACAATATCAAAAAGTAACAGAAGAAAAATATTTACACATTAGGAAATATTACCCGGTTAGTAAGTGCATCAATGTTACCTTAAGTTTGTGTGTGACACTTTTAAACCTCTACGTAATTACCATAATTCATGCAAATATCTATCCACCAATCAGATTGTACCATTTTATGACATCATGCAACTGTTTTTTTTTTTTTTTTGAAGCGTCTTCATTCATTTTCTACCGCTTATCTTCACAAGGGTCGCCGAGAGGCGGGGTACACCCTGGACTGGTGGCCAGCCAATCACAAGGCACATATAGACAAACAACCATTCACACTCACATTCATACCTATGGATAATTTGGAGTGGCTAATTAACCTAGCATGTTTTTGGAATGTGGGAGGAAACCGGAGTACCCGGAGAAAACCCTTATTATGTCTACTATATTGGGTAATATGAGTATAAAGTTCACTATAGGGGTGTTACTTCATGTCTAGAGGGCTCTAAAATTAATTAATAATTCATTCATTAATTTTCTCCCGCTTATCCTCACGAGGGTTGCGGGGTATGCTGGAGCCTATCCAAGCTGTCTTCAGCCGAGAGGTGTTGTACACCCTGGACTGGTGGCCAGCCAATCACAGGGCACATATAGACAAACAACCATTCACACTCACATTCATACCTATGGACAATTTGGAGTGGCTAATTAACCTAGCATGTTTTTGGAATGTGGGAGGAAACCGGAGTACCCGGAGAAAAAACCCACGCATGCACGGGGAGAACATGCAAACTCCACACAGACATGGCCGATTGTGGAATCAAACTCGGGTCTCCTAGTTGTGAGTCCCTCACGCAAATCACTCATCCGCCATGCAGCATTAAAAGATCTTATTTTCTCTTATTATGTCTACTATATTGGGTAATATGAGTATAAAGTTCACTATAGGGGTGTTACTTCATGTCTAGAGGGCTCTAAAATTAATAATTAATTCATTCATTTTCTCCCGCTTATCCTCACGAGGGTTGCGGGTGGTATATTCATACTTCAACTGTCCAATAGAATTTTTGGACAATGTTTTGTTGACTTTAGATACCATAGAAACCTTAACCCTATTACTGTGTAACAATGGTCTCCTCACTCAAATATTCAAATATTCATTCAGTCATTTATTTTCTATCGCTTATCCTCACGAGGGTCATTTTACGTAAAAACGTAAAAAAAAGTCAGAAACAATCTTTTTTTTTCTAATGAGAGAAAATTATGTTTGAAATGTAGCTTTTCCCGCAAAAAATTTTTTTTAGTTGGGAACTGATATTTTCCTGAAAGAACGCACCCGGGATCAAATTTAACAGTTGAGTTTACCTGCTTGGTAAACAAACAAAAAAACAAAAAAAAAAAAAAGTTTTTAGTTGGGAACTAATATTTTCCTGAAAGAACGCACCCGGGATCAAATTTAACAGTTGAGTTTACCTGCTTGGTAAACAAAAAAAACAAAAAAAAAAAAAAGTTTTTAGTTGGGAACTAATATTTTCCTGAAAGAACGCACCCGGGATCAAATTTAACAGTTGAGTTTACCTGCTTGGTAAACAAAACAAAACAAAAAAAAAAGTTTTTAGTTGGGAACTAATATTTTCCTGAAAGAACGCACCCGGGATCAAATTTAACAGTTGAGTTTACCTGCTTGGTAAACAAAAAAAAAACAAAACAAAAAAAAAGTTTTTAGTTGGGAACTAATATTTTCCTGAAAGAACGCACCCGGGATCAAATTTAACAGTTGAGTTTACCTGCTTGGTAAACAAAAAAAAAAACAAAAAAAAAAAAAAGTTTTTAGTTGGGAACTAATATTTTCCTGAAAGAACGCACCCGGGATCAAATTTAACAGTTGAGTTTACCTGCTTGGTAAACAAAAAAAAAAAAAAAAAAAAGTTTTTAGTTGGGAACTAATATTTTCCTGAAAGAACGCACCCGGGATCAAATTTAACAGTTGAGTTTACCTGCTTGGTAAACAAAACAAAACAAAAAAAAAAGTTTTTAGTTGGGAACTAATATTTTCCTGAAAGAACGCACCCGGGATCAAATTTAACAGTTGAGTTTACCTGCTTGGTAAACAAAAAAAAACAAAACAAAAAAAAAGTTTTTAGTTGGGAACTAATATTTTCCTGAAAGAACGCACCCGGGATCAAATTTAACAGTTGAGTTTACCTGCTTGGTAAACAAAAAAAAAAAAAAAAAAAAAAAAAAAAGTTTTTAGTTGGGAACTAATATTTTCCTGAAAGAACGCACCCGGGAAAAGATCAAATTCAATCTTAAAGTAATGGATTAAACTGTGGACATGTTTTATATAGATATGTATTTTATTTTGAAAGAAAAAATGGCGTATAGAAGGGTTTAGATTCTGTTCCACAGATGGCGCTAATGCACACCGAAAGCTGCTTGCCAACCGCCAATAAACAACAGAAGAAGAAGAACGCAGTCTGACAACTTTCCGTTTGAGCGGGTACAAGATACCTCAATCGGATTGGGGAAAGGAATATTCCACCCCTGGGAATCCCGTTATATATTCATTCGGATTGGCACTTTTCTTTGGGAATGAGGTGTATAAAAAGGTTACATTCTTTCCGTTTGAGTAAATAACCCGAATGGAATTGGAATATTTGGGTCCATGTAAACGTGGATAATGAAAAGACACACATGCACATGGCAATAAATATCGAGACTTCTTGTGTGATTAATTTATTTATTATCGGTTCTTCTTGATGGACACAATAAAAGAGAGAATGATACAATTGTGCCTGAAAGCCTTACAGTGCGAGGGTATTGATGGTTGTATGCATTTGTGTATTCGAAGTACTCTTCAGAAGGGGGTAGTAGTTCTTTCAGAGTTGGAACATCATGGAATTATTCCAGTTAGCTAATGGACGCTTCATACACAGTTAGCAGGATTAAAACTATTATATAAGGATTAAAATCACAGGGCACATGTAGACAAACAACCATTCACACTCACATTCATACCTATGGACAATTTGGAGTCGCTAATTAACCTAGCATGTTTTTGGAATGTGGGAGGAAACCGGAGTACCCGGAGAAAACCCACGCATGCACGGGGAGAACATGCAAACTCCACACAGAGATGCCCGAGGGTGGAATTGAACTCGGGTTTCCTAGCTGTGAGACCCTCGTGCTAATCCCTCATCCGCCATGCAGTGTAAAAACATCTTATTTTGTTTTATTATGTCTACTATATTGGGTAATATGAGTATAAAGTTTACTATAGGGGTGTTACTTCATATCTAGAGGGCTCTAAAATTAATTAATTAATTCGTTTTCTACCGCTTATCCTCACGATGGTCGCGGGAGTACCCGGAGAAAACCCACGCATGCACGGGGAGAACATGCAAACTCCACACAGAGATGCCCGAGGGTGGAATTGAACTCAGGTTTTCTAGCTGTGAGGCCTGTACGGTAACCACTCGTCCACTATATATACTATATTATCAAGCACCAGTAATTCTTGACATTATATTAGCATTAAAATGTCATAATTTGCATAATTGGTGCACATTCTACCATTCAGATGTTTTTTAAGCATTGCATGAATATTATTTGCTAATTATTGTCTCAAAAGAACCCGAAACGATGAACCAACTGATGTCTGAATCCATATGTTGGTTTATGTAAATATGATTTTATTTTATATTTTCTTTGCTGAATATAATATCGTTTGCAAAAAAACATGCTGAGAAAATATTTAAACACACTTCCCGGTATCCAGATCTATTTCTGTATATGCGTTAATTCTGATTAATAACTCCATGTTAGTGAAGCTTAGTGCTAGAAAAATCCCTATGGAATATTTTTCCTGTTATTATTATTTTAAAAGCAGACTGGAACCAGCTGTAAAAGAAAGCGTAAATAAACAGATTCAGCATTGAATTAGTTAGAGCCAACCAGGAAAGTGTTTCCACAACTGCAATCGGGATCAAAACCCGGTTTCCGATATTAATACAAGAATACAGAAAGAAAGGACTCCAACATATTAAAAAAACACCCATAACTATACTTAAAGTTTTTGTAGCCTTTCTCTCCGTTTTACTGACTGTTGCTCTTGAAGTCCTGCTTTGATGGTTAGCGTTTTCGATGCTGCGTGCCTGTTTCTGTGCGACAAGAAATATCTTTACATAAATACATAACATTATACTCATAGGAAAATAAAAGCAACAAATAAGTCCTAAAACTGATGCAATTAAAATATCACTATAACATTTTTCTCCGCATTTTGCATAGTTTAATTCCGCAACCAAAAACCCGATAGCGACTAAAACCGATAAACACCAACTCATCAATATCATAACTCCGACAACATGAGCGGTGATTGTAGTTCTATACATCAAAGGCTTACAAACTGCGTAATATCTATCTATAGAAATACAACATAAATGTAAAATAGAAGCGGTGCTAAGCGTTATATCGATGCTGCTTCGCACTTTGCAAAGCAATTCCTCTTCATACACGCAATAAGTCACGGTGAATTCGATGCTGAGCGGAAACACCAAAACCCCGACAAATAAATCGGCCACCGCCAAAGAAAGAATAAGATAATTAGTCGGAGTGTGAAGCTGTTTGAAATAAACCACAGAGATAATAATGAGAAGGTTTCCGCATATGATAATAATAGATAATAAAGACAGAAATATGTTCAATAAAACACATTGCAAGGAATGAATTTTTCCGTAACACGGATGTATGACATCGGTTCGGTTGACGGCGACCTCCGTTGCCATGATCCTGGATGGAAATCAGCTCGGTTAGGGAACATATAACATGAATATAATCATCTACTAGTTTCGGTTCATCTTACCCGCGCTGATGAATCATGAATGTGTGTTGATATGACGCGAGGAACAATGTGTAAAACATTTTTATATACGAGGATTTGTCTTATTATCGTAGTCTAATATATTCATATTGAGTTGTCCAATAGAATGTAAGATATGGTTTTGTTGACATTAGATACTATAGAAACGCTGACCCCCATTACTGTGTGGACCTTGTCTTAGTTTTTGTATGGATGATATTCTCACAATTATGGATTTATGTATAGTCAGTGAGTTAAAAATTACCAAAAAATAAAGGAGTGCTTGTTGGGCATTTCTGAGCCTGGTGATATAATATAAAAAATTATATGAGTGAATTTACTTCCATTAAAACTTTGGGTCATAGTGATGACTTTGTGTTTACGTTTATCTAGAACAGTGGTCTCAAACTCAATTTACTTCGGGGGGTCACTGGAGCTCGGGTCTGGGCGAGACTGGGCCGCATCAGGTTTTCCAACCCCCCCCAAAAAAACGCATTTATTAAAAACAAAAAAATGAATAAACTTAAATATAACAAAAGTACTATACTAAAGTGGTAAAAATATTATTATCATTAACCTGATTAATCACATTTTTTTTCCATTGTTCAGTGGTAATTAATCACAGTTAATTGCAGCATATCAATGTGCGATGATTTTTTTTCGACAATTTCAGAATTTGGCTTTTTTTTGATTCCCTACTCATTAGAAAAAGGTGACACTTAAAGAATTCAATCGATTAAAATCTTTAACCTGATTAATCACATGTTATCCACAGTGAAGTTGTAATTAATCACAGTGAATTGCGGCATATTAATGTGCGATTATTTTTTTCTCGACAATTTGAGAATTTGGCTTTTTTTGATTCCCTACTCATTAGAAAAAGGAAAAGGTGACACTTAAAGATTTCAATCGATTAACATCTTTAACCTGATTAATCACATGTTATCCACAGTGAAGTTGTAATTAATCACAGTGAATTGGGGCATATCAATGTGCGATGATTTTTTTCTCGACAATTTTTAGAATTTGGCTTTTTTTGATTCCCTACTCATTAGAAGAAGGTGACACTTAAAGATTTCAATCGATTAACATCTTTAACCTAATTAATCACATGTTATCCACAGTGAAGTTGTAATTAATCACAGTCAATTGCGGCATATCAATGTGCGATGATTTTTTTCTCGACAATTTGGCTTTTTTTGATTCCCTACTCCTTAGAAAAAGGGAAGTGAACAAGCTTTCAATCGATTAAAATCTTTAACCTGATTAATCACATGTTATCCACAGTGAAGTTGTAATTAATCACAGTCAATTGCGGCATATCAATGTGCGATGATTTTTTTCTCGACAATTTGAGAATTTGGCTTTTTTTTTGATTTCCTACTCATTAGAAAAAGGTGACACTTAAAGAATTCAATCGATTAAAATCTTTAACCTAATTAATCACATGTTATCCACAGTGAAGTTGTAATTAATCACAGTCAATTGCGGCATATCAATGTGCGATGATTTTTTTCTCGACAATTTTTAGAATTTGGCTTTTTTTGATTCCCTATTCATTAGAAAAAGGTGACACTTAAAAATTTCAATCGATTAACATCTTTAACCTAATTAATCACAGGTTATCCACAGTGAAGTTGTAATTAATCACAGTCAATTGCGGCATATCAATGTGCGATGATTTTTTTCTCGACAATTTTTAGAATTTGGCTTTTTTTGATTCCCTATTCATTAGAAAAAGGTGACACTTAAAGATTTCAATCGATTAACATCTTTAACCTAATTAATCACATGTTATCCACAGTGAAGTTGTAATTAATCACAGTGAATTGGGGCATATCAATGTGCGATGATTTTTTTCTCGACAATTTTTAGAATTTGGCTTTTTTTGATTCCCTACTCATTAGAAGAAGGTGACACTTAAAGATTTCAATCGATTAACATCTTTAACCTAATTAATCACATGTTATCCACAGTGAAGTTGTAATTAATCACAGTCAATTGCGGCATATCAATGTGCGATGATTTTTTTCTCGACAATTTGGCTTTTTTTGATTCCCTACTCATTAGAAAAAGGGAAGTGAACAAGCTTTCAATCGATTAAAATCTTTAACCTGATTAATCACATGTTATCCACAGTGAAGTTGTAATTAATCACAGTGAATTGGGGCATATCAATGTGCGATGATTTTTTTCTCGACAATTTGGCTTTTTTTGATTCCCTACTCCTTAGAAAAAGGGAAGTGAACAAGCTTTCAATCGATTAAAATCTTTAACCTGATTAATCACATGTTATCCACAGTGAAGTTGTAATTAATCACAGTCAACTGCGGCATATCAATGTGCGATGATTTTTTTCTCGACAATTTGAGAATTTGGCTTTTTTTTGATTCCCTACTCCTTAGAAAAAGGGAAGTGAACAAGCTTTCAATCGATTAAAATCTTTAACCTGATTAATCACATGTTGTCCACAGTGAAGTTGTAATTAATCACATTTAATTGCAGCATACCAATGTGCTGATTACGATCAGTACTCACATTTGTCTATAGCGGGGTGCTTTTTTTCTTATGATTTTTTTCGACAACAATTTGAGAATTTGGCATTTTTTGTTTCATTTTTTGTTTTCATCACTGTGAAAGATATTTATTGCTACGTGCTTTCTACTCGTTTCCCGACTCATTAGAAAAAGGTGACACTGAAACACGGGAAGTGAACAAGTTTTCAATCGATTAAAATCTTTAAACTGATTAATCCATTTTTTTTCCATAGTTAAGTTGTAATTAATCAGTTAATTGCAGCATACCAATGTGCTGATTATGATCAGTACTCATATTTTTCCATAGTAGGGGTGTTTTTTTCGTTGTTTTTTTTTTTTCTTCTACAATTTGCAAATTTTTCGTTTTTGTTTCATTTTTTGGTTTTTGCTTTCATCACTGTGAAAGATATCTCTTAATGTGTTTTTTTTACTTGTTTCCCTACTCATTAGAAAAAGGTGACACTGAAACACGGGAAGTGAAAAATGTTTGAATCGATTAAAAATCTTTAACCTGATTAAATCACAATTAATTGCAGATCAATACTCGGTGTACCTTTGAAAGATCATTTTAAAGTGGTTAGAACACCAATCCAAACAAGACCGAATAACATGTTGCTTTATTCTTATAAACAGCTCAACACAAAATATATACAACAAGTCGACAGTAGTAAGGCAAACTGTCCATCACTCCAAAAGCAATCTCTTCAAGCAAATAATTAACAAAATCATCATTGTGATTAATAGTATAAATAAAGGTTTGCAAAAACACCAAACAAATAAGTGACATTAGGACGTTAGAAAAATAAATATTGACTTTTACAGACACACACACACTTTATCACACTTGTCCTGGTCTGGAAACTTCAGCAAAGTGGACGTGTGACCCCGCAAGTCATGCAACATTTTGTCTTTTTTTTGACATAATAAACATAATAAATTGCTAATAAATACAATGCTATGAAAAAGTATCCGAACCTTCTCACATTTCTGCATAAAATCACCCATCGAATATGATCTGATCTTTGTCAAAATCCCACAGTTGAAAAAAACAGTGTCTGCTTTAACTGAAACCACCCAAACATTTATAGGATTTCATATTTTAATGAGGCTAGCATGCAATCAATGACTAGAACCGAGTAGTAAAATCTCATTGTACCCCACTTTTGTAAAGACAATAAAGCTTCATCTTCCATGCGAGTTCGGAAATCGGTATTAAGACTATATCTGCTAAATATCCCGTTTTTTGGCTCAAAAAAGGGAATTCCGTATTAACTCCTTATTATCTTTGACAGCCCTACAATGAATTTAAAATACATACAATACCCCTCTCGGTATCTGCATTAATTCTGATTAATAACTCCATGTCAGTGAAGATTGGTGCTAGAAAAATCCGATTGGAATATTTTTCCCGTTATTATTATTTTAAAAGCAGACTGGAACCAGCTGTAAAAGAAAGCGTAAATAAACGGATTGAGCATTGAATTAGTCAGAGCCAACCAAGTCAGTCCTTCGACAACTTCTATCGGTATCAACTGCTGGTTTCCGACATAAATAGAAGAATACAGAAAGAAAGGAATCCAACATATTAAAAAAACACCCATAACTATACTTAAAGTTTTAGTAGCCTTTCTCTCCGTTTTACTGACTGTTGCTCTTGAAGTCCTGCTTTGATGGTTAGCGTTTTCGATGCTGCGTGCCTGTTTCTGTGCGACAAGAAATATCTTTACATAAATACATATCATTATACTCATAGGAAGATAAAAGGAACAAATAAGTCCTAAAACAGATGCAATCAAAACATCACTGTAACATTTCCCTCCACATTTTATATAGTTTAATTGTGAAACCAAAAACCCGATAGCGACTAAAACCGATAAACACCAACTCATCAATATCATAACCCCGACAACATGAGCGGTGATTGTAGTTCTATACATCAAAGGCTTACAAACTGCGTAATATCTATCTATAGAAATACAACATAAATGTAAAATAGAAGAAATGCTAAGCGTTATATCGATGCTGCTTCGCACTTTGCAGAACACTTCCTGTCGATAGACACAATAAGTGACGCTGAATTCGATACCGAGAGGAAACCCCGAAACTCCTACGAGTAAGTCGGCTGCCGCCAGAGAGAGAATAAGATAATTAGTCGGAGTGTGAAGCTGTTTGAAATAAACCACAGAGATAATAATGAGAAGGTTTCCGCATATGATAATAATAGATAATAAAGACAGAAATATGTTCAATAAAACACACTGTAAGGAATGGGTTTTTGACAGTACATAGTACAGATGATGGAACTCATAACAAGGATGTATGACATCGGTTCCGTTGACGACGACCTCCGATGCCATGTTCCTGGATACCTGCCAATCAACTACGTTAAAAAGTTGTGAATATTTTTGTAAAATGATTTACTCGTTTCAGTTGGGTTTACCTGCTCGGTTTCGAAGTGTGTCCTTCAGAAGCATGTGACATGCATGTGTTTTATAACAACATTTGGCTAATTAGCATAATATATTCATACTTCAACTGTCCAATAGAATTTTTGGACAATGTTTTGTTGACTTTAGGTACCATAGAAACCTTAAACCTATTACTGTGTAACAATGGTCTCCTCACTCAAATATTCATTCATTTTCTAGCGCTTATCCTCACGAGGGTCGTTTTACGTAAAAACGTCAAAAAGGCAGAAACAACCTTTTTTTTTTTCATGAGAAAAAATTATGCTTGAAAAGTAGCTTTTCCCACAAAAAAATTTTTTTTAGTTGGGAACTGATATTTTCCTGAAAGAACATTTTTCACAAGTAATTGATATAAAAATCGAAATTTTTGACACACTAAAACCCTGAAATCCTCTTCTGATTTTGGATCACCATTTGCAATAAAGGTAATTTTTTTGGATTTTCTACCGCTTATTCTCACGAGGGTCGTCTTACGTAAAAACGTAAAAAAATATTTTTTTTTTCTAATGAGAGAAAATTATGCTTGAAATGTAGCTTTTCCCACAAAAAAATGTTTTTAGTTGGGAACTGATATTTTCCTGAAAGAACATTTTTCACAAGTAATTGATATATAAAAATCGAAATTTTTGACACACTAAAACCCTGAAATCTTCTTCTGATTTTGGATCATCATTTGCAATAAAGGTAATTTTTTTTGGATTTTCTACCGCTTATCCTCACAAGGCTCGTTTTACGTAAAAAAATATTTTTTTTTTCTAATGAGAGAAAATTATGCTTGAAATGTAGCTTTTCCCACAAAAAAATGTTTTTAGTTGGGAACTGATATTTTCCTGAAAGAACATTTTTCACAAGTAATTGATATATAAAAATCGAAATTTTTGACACACTAAAACCCTGAAATCCTCTTCTGATTTTGGATCATCATTTGCAATAAAGGTAATTTTTTTTGGATTTTCTATCGCTTATCCTCACGAGGGTCGTTTTACGTAAAAAAATATATTTTTTTTCTAATGAGAGAAAATTATGCTTGAAATGTAGCTTTTCCCAAAAAAACATTTTTTTTAGTTGGGAACTGATATTTTCCTGAAAGAACATTTTTCACAAGTAATTGATATAAAAAAATCTAAATTTTTGACACACTAAAACCCTGAAATCCTCTTCTGATTTTGGATCATCATTTGCAATAAAGGTAATTTTTTTTGGATTTTCTACCGCTTATCCTCACAAGGCTCGTTTTACGTAAAAAAATATTTTTTTTTTCTAATGAGAGAAAATTATGCTTGAAATGTAGCTTTTCCCACAAAAAAATGTTTTTAGTTGGGAACTGATATTTTCCTGAAAGAACATTTTTCACAAGTAATTGATATAAAAATCGAAATTTTTGACACACTAAAACCCTGAAATCCTCTTCTGATTTTGGATCATCATTTGCAATAAAGGTAATTTTTTGGGGATTTTCTACCGCTTATCCTCACGAGGGTCGTTTTACGTAAAAAAATATTTTTTTTTTCTAATGAGAGAAAATTATGCTTGAAATGTAGCTTTTCCCAAAAAAACATTTTTTTTAGTTGGGAACTGATATTTTCCTGAAAGAACATTTTTCACAAGTAATTGATATAAAAAAATCGAAATTTTTGACACACTAAAACCCTGAAATCCTCTTCTGATTTTGGATCATCATTTGCAATAAAGGTAATTTTTTTTGGATTTTCTACCGCTTATCCTCACAAGGCTCGTTTTACGTAAAAAAATATATTTTTTTTCTAATGAGAGAAAATTATGCTTGAAATGTAGCTTTTCCCACAAAAAAATGTTTTTAGTTGGGAACTGATATTTTCCTGAAAGAACATTTTTCACAAGTAATTGATATAAAAATCGAAATTTTTGACACACTTAAACCCTGAAATCCTCTTCTGATTTTGGATCATCATTTGTAATAAAGGTAATTTTTTATTAGATTCCACTCCAGAACCCTCCCCTTCTCTCATCAATTGCCATTGAACCCCTAAATATGCCTCACACACTTATTAAACATATTAAAAGTATAAAATGTATAGTTAGTCACCACTCGCTAATTATTAGGTTAATTAGCGACTCCAAATTGTCCATAGGTATGAATGTGAGTGTGAATGGTTGTTTGTCTATATGTGCCCTGTGATTGGCTGGCCACCAGTCCAGGGTGTACCCCGCCTCTCGCCTGAAGACTGCTGGGATAAGCTCCAGCGACCCTTTTAAGGATAAGTGGTAGAAAATGAATGAATGAATTTTAGAGCCCTCCATACATGAAGTAACACCCCTATAGTGAACTTTATACTCACATTACCCAATATAGTAGACATAATAAGAGAAAATAAGATGTTTTTACACTGCATGGTGTGCGAGGGATTAGCGTGAGGGCCTCACAGCTAGGAAACCCGAGTTCGATTCCACCCTCGGCCATCTCTGTGTGGAGTTTGCATGTTCTCCCTGTGCATGCGTGGGTTTTCTCCGGGTACTCCGGTTTCCTCCCACATTCCAAAAACATGCTAGGTTAATTAGCCACTCCAAATTGTCCATAGGTATGAATGTGAGTGTGAATGGTTGTTTGTCTATATGTGCCCTGTGATTGACTAGCTGGTGATTGGTGCTTGTGTATTACATCGATCAGTTCCCGTGTGGATACAACTATTTACTAATCTGACAAAAGTGGATGCAAATTTTTGGTGTGGACCGGTCCAAAATTTTTGATGGTGGGAAGTTTAAGTAAAAAATAATAATAATAATAACAACCAACATATATTTGTATACACAAGGAAGGAAGGAGTTTTTAATTTCACCAAAACACTTCAATTTCAATGTCGGTCAAGACCTTAGCCATTCTACCTTATTCTATTTATCCAAAAAAAAGCTTGTTTGTTATTAATTAGTTACACACAAAAGTCCGGACATGAAGGATTGCTCGTTCTTAACTTGGGAGTTTAGTGTCCTTTAAGAGTCAAAAATCTTATAATAAACCTGATTAGAACTGATCTTATTACTTGTCAGTGAAGTCCGGTTCTGGAAAAATTTCCTCGGAATAGTTTCCCTAATATAATCATTTTAAAAGCAGACTGAAACCAGCTGTAAAAGAAAGCATAAATGAACGGATTAAGCATTGAATTAGTCAAAGCCAACCAGTTTAGTGTTTCGACAACTGCTATCGGTACCAAAACCTGGTTTAAAATTTGAACCAAAAAGTACAGAAAGAAAGGAATCCAACATATTAAAAAAACACCCATAACTATACTTAAAGTTTTTGTAGCCTTTCTCTCCGTTTTACTGACTGTTGCTCTTGAAGTCCTGCTTTGATGGTTAGCGTTTTCGATGCTGCGTGCCTGTTTCTGTGCGACAAGAAATATCTTTACATAAATACATAACATTATACTCACGGGAAAGTAAAAGGAACAAATAAGTCCGGCGACATTTGCAATCAAAACATCAATATAACATTCTTCTCCGCATTTTGCATAGTTTAATTCCGCAACCAAAAAACCGATAGCGACTAAAACCGATAAACACCAACTCATCAATATCATAACCCCGACAACATGAGCGGTGATTGTAGTTCTATACATCAAAGGCTTACAAACTGCGTAATATCTATCTATAGAAATACAACATAAATGTAAAATAGAAGCGGTGCTAAGTGTTACGTCGATGCTGCTTCGCACTTTGCAAAGCAATTCCTCTTCATACACGCAATAAGTCACGGTGAATTCGATGCTGAGCGGAAACACCAAAACCCCGACAAATAAATCGGCCACCGCCAAAGAAAGAATAAGATAATTAGTCGGAGTGTGAAGCTGTTTGAAATAAACCACAGAGATAATAATGAGAAGGTTTCCGCATATGATAATAATAGATAATAAAGACAGAAATATGTTCAATAAAACACACTGTAAGGAATGGGTTTTTGACAGTACATAGTACAGATGATGGAACTCATAACAAGGATGTATGACATCGGTTCCGTTGACGACGACCTCCGATGCCATGTTCCTGGATACCTGCCAATCAACTACGTTAAAAAGTTGTGAATATTTTTGTAAAATGATTTACTCGTTTCAGTTGGGTTTACCTGCTCGGTTTCGAAGTGTGTCCTTCAGAAGCATGTGACAGTGTGTACATTTGTTTTATAACAACATTTGGCTAATTAGCATAATATATTCATACTTCAACTGTCCAATAGAATTTTTGGACAATGTTTTGTTGACTTTAGGTACCATAGAAACCTTAACCCTATTACTGTGTAACAATGGTCTCCTCACTCAAATATTCATTCATTTTCTAGCGCTTATCCTCACGAGGGTCGTTTTACGTAAAAACGTCAAAAAGGCAGAAACAACCTTTTTTTTCATGAGAAAAAATTATGCTTGAAATGTAGCTTTTCCCACAAAAAAAATGTTTTTAGTTGGGAACTGATATTTTCCTGAAACATACGTATGTTCTACTGCTGATAAAGAACGGAGAAAGGCAGAAACAAACTTTTTTGAGAGAAAATTATGCTTGAAATATAGCTTTTCCCACACAAAAAATTGTTTTAGTTGGGAACTGATATTTTCCTGAAAGAACGCACCCAGGATAAATTTAAACAGGAAAAGATCAAATTCAATCTTAAACTAATGAATTAAACTGGGGATATGTTTTATATAGATATATATTTTCTGATGAAAGAAAATTATGCTTGAAATATAGCTTTTCCCACAAAAAAAATTGTTTTTAGTTGGGAACTGATATTTTCCTGAAACGTATGTATGTTCTACTGCTGATCACTAAAGAACGGAGAAAGGCAGAAACAAACTTTTTTGAGAGAAAATCATGCTTGAAATAAAAAAGCTTTTCCCACAAAAAAAAAATAATTTTAGTTGGGAACTGATATTTTCCTGAAAGAACGCACCCAGGATAAATTTAAACAGGAAAAGATCAAATTCAATCTTAAACTAATGAATTAAACTGGGGATATGTTTTATATAGATATATATTTTCTGATGAAAGAAAATTATGCTTGAAATGTAGCTTTTCCCACAAAAAAATTGTTTTTAGTTGGGAACTGATATTTTCCTGAAACAAACGTATGTTCTACTGCTGATTACTAAAGAACAGAGAAAGGCAGAAACAAACTTTTTTGAGAGAATATTATGCTTGAAATATAGCTTTTCTCACAAAAAAATTGTTTTAGTTGGGAACTGATATTTTCCTGAAAGAACGCACCCGGGATAAATTTAAACGAGAAAAGATCAAATTCAATATTAAAGTAATTAATTAAACTGGGGATATGTTTTATATAGATATATATTTTCTGATGAAAAAAAATTATGCTGGAAATGTAGCTTTTCCCACAAAAAAAATGTTTTTAGTTGGGAACTGATATTTTCCTGAAACATACGTATGTTCTACTGCTGATAAAGAACGGAGAAAGGCAGAAACAAACTTTTTTGAGAGAAAATTATGCTTGAAATATAGCTTTTCCCACACAAAAAATTGTTTTAGTTGGGAACTGATATTTTCCTGAAAGAACGCACCCAGGATAAATTTAAACAGGAAAAGATCAAATTCAATCTTAAACTAATGAATTAAACTGGGGATATGTTTTATATAGATATATATTTTCTGCTGAAAGAAAATTATGCTTGAAATGTAGCTTTTCCCACAAAAAAATTGTTTTTAGTTGGGAACTGATATTTTCCTGAAACATACTTATGTTCTACTGCTGATTACTAAAGAACAGAGAAAGGCAGAAACAAACTTTTTTTTAGAGAAAATTATGCTTGAAATATAGCTTTTCCCACAAAAAAAATAGTTTTTAGTTGGGAACTGATATTTTCCTGAAACAAACGTATGTTCTACTGCTGATTACTAAAGAACAGAGAAAGGCAGAAACAAACTTTTTTGAGAGAAAATCATGCTTGAAATAAAAAAGCTTTTCCCACAAAAAAAAAATAATTTTAGTTGGGAACTGATATTTTCCTGAAAGAACGCACCCGGGATACATTTAAACAGGAAAAGATCAAATTCAATATTAAACTAATGAATTAAACTGGGGATATGTTTTATATAGATATATATTTTCTGTCACGGTGGGTCTCAAGAGCTTTAAGGTTGGACCCCAGGATGCAGAGAGCAGGACCAAATGCAGGTAAAGCAGAAGGAAAAGCAACTCAGGGAGCAGACAGACACCCAACAATGATCCCACACGGGGAGAAGCACACACCTGAACTAAATACCAACACTAATTAGGGACAGGTGTGGATGATTGTGGCAACGAAGGAAGACAGGGCAAAGTCGGAAGTTCCATACAAAATAAGGGTGTCAAAAATGGAAACTAAAACCCAGACAGGGAACACAAACAAACTGTCACGAGGGAACCCACACAGGGTGGGACATTTTCTTTAGAAAGAAAAACTGGACTTGTGAATAAAGTACAGAAGGGTTTAGATCAGGGGTCTCAAACTCAACTGGAGCTAGGGTCTGGGCAAGACTGGGCCACATCAGGTTTCCCCCCCCAAAAAAAAAACAACAAAAAAACGCATTTATTAAAAACAGAAAAATGAATAAACTTTGCTTTGGTTTCGATTTTCTACAAGAAAAGCTCTGATAAAACATTCCACTGTTCTCAAATATCTTAATTTATATTTTTCTACACAAAATAAAATGAAAAATAAATAAACAAATCAAAAATAAAGAAAATCAATCAATCAGTAATTTAAAAAATATATAATAATAATAATAATAAAACGGCAAATAATAAAAACTTAAGAAACCACATATAGTTGGTGGGTAGACAAATTATTTTTTTCAGATTAAAATGAACAAAGCATTATTAGAGCCCTGTAGACATGACAAAACACGACTATAGTCACATTTATACTCTTTTTATTTACAACATATTGCGCAACTGCAGGGTCTTGAGACACATGCTAACTCGCAAACCCGAGAGCTAGCGACCTAAACGGTAGCCTTCAAGTTATTTCCTTTCAACTTAAACAGCCAAAAACTTACCACTTCCACACGGATAGGGAGGATAACTATTAACAGTTATTTAACCTTTAACATGAACATGAATCAAACGTAATAATTTTTTCTGGGTACATGATACCATACAGCATCCATATCAAACTAACATTAAACTTTCATATCAAGGCGGGGGGCCTCGTGTTTGAGACCCCTGGTTTAGATTCTGTTCCACAGATGGCGCTAATGAATCACTCATTCAATTAGTGTCCTAATCGATGTCGTTGTTATGAGTTCTAGTAGCAAACAGATCTAAAATTCTGGTCAGTAATTAAGTAATGAGTCCAAAACTCAGATATAAGCTCGGTTCTATAGGAATAAAACACAAGTCATATGTAACATTGTGTTTTTACTTCACTCACAACGTTATGTAATAATTGTAATGATTGTATCCGCACACATCAAAAGCAATTCAACGCAATGCCGAATTAGTGAAATCATCGAGAAATATTTTTCCCGACATGATCATTCTGAATCCAGATCGGAACCAGCTGTAAAAAAAAGCATAGATAAACGGATTGAGCATCGAGTTGGACAAAGTCAACCAGTTCAGTGATTCAATAACCGGAACCGGTACGACTACGTCGCTAAAAGGCAGAAAGGTTACACAAAGAAAAAATGGAGTCCAACAGATCAAAAAGACGCCCAAAACTGTAGCGAGAGTTTTGGTGGCTTTTCGCTCAACCTTATTGACAATCAATCCGGTCTTGGCTGACGTCTGGATGCTGCGTACGTGTCTCAATGCAACCAGTAAAATCTTCAGATAAATACACAGCATTATAACCACCGGTAAGTAAAAAGACAATAAAGGCCCGATTGTGTTTTCCATGAGAATATCAATCAAACACTTTTCCTCGCAGTTTTCGTTTTGTAACCCAGCAATCAGGACTCCAATCGCTATTAAAGCAGACACCCCCCAGTTGATTATTATCATCATCGCGACAACACAATGATTCATTTTCGTTCTGTACGTCAAAGGCTGACATACAGCGTAATATCGATCAATGGCAATGCAGCATAGGTTCAAAATAGAACAAGTGCTCAGCGATATGTCGAAACTGCCTCGTATTTTGCAGAGTAAGTCCTTGTAATAAATGCATGAGCTCAGAGAAAAGGCCATACTGAGAGGGAAAACAATAACCCCCACAAGCATATCGGCCACAGACAGAGAACAAATCAGATAATTCGTAGGAGTGTGAAGCTGTTTGAAGTAAAAAATGGTGATCATTACAAGAAAGTTTCCACAGATAATAACGCGAGGAAAATATACAAAGAAACACATCCAGTTGAAGGCTCGCTTGTTAACACGTAAGAGAAATTATCTATTTCATAACAAGGATGGATGTCTGCGACAACATCAGTCATGTTGCCGCTTTCCATATTTGCAAAAAATCCAAAAGACTACGATTTCCAATCCTTTTCAGTGTGGTTATAACGTCCTCCACTTGATATTACGACATCTGACGTCAATGTATGGTAAACCCTCCTCTATATATAATATGTCTTCTGTGACAGATATCCTTAGCTGACCAATTGGGCATGTGAATGTTTTGTACAAATCCTGATTCGACAGCTTTTTCGATTTTTTGTTAAAAAAAAAAAAAAACTTTTATTAGAAAGTCAATAACCTGCATATGAACTTTAGTTCTAGTCTATAGATCACGGGGTCATTAGCGCCATCTGTGGAACAGAATCTAAACCAGGGGTCTCAAACACGCGGCCCGCGGGCCAAATGTGGCCCGCAAGACACTAGTTTGAGGCCCCCCGCCTTGATATGAAAGTTTAATGTCAGTGCGGCCCCCGCGCAAGTTTGACATGGATGCTGTATGGTATCATGTACCCAGAAAAAATTATTACGTTTTAATTAATGTTCATGTTAAAGGTTAAATAACTGTTAATAGTTATCCTCCCTGTCCGTGTGGAAGTGGTAAGTTTTTGGCTATTTAAGTTGAAAGGAAATAACTTGAAGGCTACCGTTTAGGTCGCTAGCTCTCTAGTTTGCGAGTTAGCATGCGTCTCAAGTTGCGCAATAAATTCGATTTGTATGTAAATTTAAAAAAAGTATAAATGTGACTATAGTCGTGTTTTGTCATGTCTACAGGGCTCTAATAATGCTTTGTTCATTTTAATCTGAAAAAAATAATTTGTCTACCCACCAACTATATGTGGCTTCTTAAGTTTTTATTATTTGCAGTTTTATTATTATTATTATTATTATATTTATTTATTACTGATTGATTGATTTTCTTTATTCTTGATTTGTTTATTTATTTTTCATTTTATTTTGTGTAGAAAAATATAAATTAAGATATTTGAGAACAGTGGAATGTTTTATCAGAGCTTTTCTTGTAGAAAATCGGAACCAAAGCAAAGTTTATTAATTTTTCTGTTTTTAATAAATGCGTTTTTTTTTTTTTTTTTTTGGAAAACGTGATGTGGCCCAGTCTCACCCAGACCCTAGCTCCAGTGGCCCCCAAGGAAATTGAGTTTGAGACCCCTGCTATAGATTATCCTTACAAATGATCCTGGGACATCCTGCTTCCACAGAGGGTGGCTGACGTCATTGCAGCCCCCAATGAATGTTTTTCTCAGACGCAATGCCTTATGGAAAAACTTGAAAATGTTATGTTTTTTTTTTAAAATGTGTGGTGCATTGCATCATCATCATACTGTACGCCGTTGCTTCATTTTTAGTCTGTCAGATTTGCGTGTCGCATTGGGGGTCGACAAGAACCCGTTGACAACAAACCTCGTAAAAAAAAAAGCAGTAATGGCTCTGTCAGGACGGGACATTATATGCACAAAGAATGTACTCCACCCTTTCTGACTTTCTGTTTTCACTTTTGTATAGCATTCCCAACACACATACAAGTTTCAAACCAGCGACATCCAACATGCAGACTCTTTTTCCGGCGCCTGGACAGGTATGAAGTGTCTTACAAAAGAGCAGAACTCCCTGTGGCTAAATAGGAACAACCAAATCTGACAGGACGCATTCTCGTAATGTTTTTGTTTATGCTGGAGCCTATCCAAGCTGTTAGCTGTTAGCTTGGTGAAAGTGACCATGCAGTGAAACACGTTTAAGTCGACCCTGTTTAATGTATTCATTCATAAAAAAATGACTTTTGTAAAAAGTACAATGGAACCTTGGTTAGCGTACGCCCCGGTTAGCATGTTTTTTGCTTAAGGTAGACAATTTACACTGTTTTTTCTCGGTTTGTGTACATTATTATTCATCTTATTATTATTGTTATTATTAATCTTGTGTATAAATATGGCTATGACATTTGTCCTCACTAGGGTTGCGGGGGTATGCTGGAGCCTATCCCAGCTGACAAAGTATAAGGCATCAAACCCACCAACCGGTGAATGTAGTATTCAACTAGGTGTCAGTAATTGTTCGGTGAGACTTATCTAACAGCAGGTATAATAATAATAATAATAATAATAATAATAATAATAATAATAATAATAATAATTAGAACATGGGCTGAGTGTCACCAGATTAATAAATAATCACCATTTTGTAAAAAGTACAGTGGAACCTTGGTTAGCGTATGCCCCGGTTAGCAAGCTTTTTGCTTAAGGTAGAAAATTTACACAGTTTTTTCTCGGCTTATGTACATTGTTATTATTAAGTAATTGTCAGTAATTGTTCGGTGAAACTTGACTTGAACAATTAGCTTTTATGGCAGATTTTCAATTATCTAACAGCAGGTATAATATAATAATAATAATATTCCCATGCTAATTAACACGTCTGATGGTGGATGATACAAGAAGTAACTATTTTTATTTGGTTTATTGGTTTATTATGCATTTTATTATGGACAGTGGTTTCAAAATTGAGTCCAAAAGTAATGAACTTCAAACTGAAACCATATAGTAAACATGAGTTGTTTTGCAGCTGCCGAACCATGGGAAAAAAATTCCAGGAGGTGTTAACCTGTCACAAATAACCCATCACATTTGTGTATGAGGGTGTATATTGGCATGATGCAATATTGTGCAAATCTATCTTACAAAAACAACACGCAAAACACATCCAAGTGGTCACTAACATAATCATGTCTGATGAAACAACCTTCAATTAAAGGTGTGACTTTTGTGTGGTGTGAATGTATGGAGGTCCCTTGGCTGGCTTTCTTATGGGAAACACACACACACACACACACACACACATAGAAACACCTCTGCCTCCAAGCATCTCACTTCATCAACCTGGGGCTTCTTTGTGTTTAGCAATAACATAACAAATGGAGCAAAACATTGTAATGATCCAAATGTTATTCGGTTTAATGAGGAGGATAGAACAAACAATACATCTGCAAGGTTTGGGGATTATTTACAGTTTCATTGCAAGTCACACATTGTCAAAGGTGACATCACCCAGGCATGAAAAACACACATATATTTTTCTACAACCTCCTGCAGCAGAAAAGTCCATAAAAAAAATTACCCCAAAAATAAAAAACACAAGGATAACTCCTTACTATTTTTGTCAAAAATCAACACATGAAAAAAGTGGAATTTTTAGCCATTTTGGGGTTCTGCCGGTACCTCCTAAGACAGTGTGGGGGATTTCGACAACCTCCTGCAGCAGAAAAGTCCATTAAAAAATTTTGCCCCAAAAATAAAAAACGTAAGGATAACCACTTGCCATTTTTGTCAAAAATCAACACATGAAAAAAGTGGAATTTTTCACCATTTTTGGGTTCTGCCGGGACCTCCTATGACAGTGTGGGAGGTTTCTACATCCTCCTGCAGCAGACAAGTCCATAAAAAAATTGCCCCAAAAATAAAAAACGTAAGGATAACCCCTTACCATTTTTGTCAAAAATCAACACGTGAAAAAAGTGGAATTTTTTAGCCATTTTTGGTTTCTGCCGGGACCTCCTATGACAGTGTGGGAGGTTTCTACAACCTCTTGCAACAGAAAAGTCTATCAAAAAATTTTGCCCCCAAAATAAAAAACGTAAGGATAACCCGTTACCATTTTTGTTAAAAATCAACACATGAAAAAAGTGGATTTTTTTGCCATTTTTGAGTTCTGCCGGGACCTCCTATGACAATGTGGGAGGTTTCTACAACCTCCTGCAGCAGAAAAGTCCATTAAAAAAATTGCCCCAAAAATAAAAAAAACATAAGGATAACCCGTTACCATTTTTGTCAAAAATCAACATGTGAAAAAAGTGGAATTTTTTGCAATTTTTGGGTTCTGACGGGACCTCCTATGACAGTGTGGGAGGTTTCTACAACCTCCTGCAGCAGAAAAGTCCATTAAAAAAAATTTGCCCCAAAAATAAAAAACGTAAGGATAACCCCTTACCATTTTTGTCAAAAATCAACATGTATCAAGATCAAATCCTTAAATCAGGATTACTAACTCAAAGATAAAAATAAAACAAAAATAACTGTTTTTAAAAGGAATCTAAATAAATAATATATGGCACTGTGGTGCTGGCAAAATTATGTATGTAATTGCGGTCTGAACATGCCATAAAACCTGTCAAACAGCCAGAAGGGTTTGCACCAGGAACCAATTTTCTTATTCTCTAGTACCTTCCTGGTAGCATTCCATTACTGGAATGCTAGCAGTGTGCACTGGTCCTCAAGCTTTTTCATGTTTGGAGGCATGGTGTACTGTATGCTAACATGTGCTAACATGTTGTATACATAAACACAAGAATGGTTGGCTTGACTAGTGGAGAAGCATTACTTATAATAACAGTATGTTTATTATTACAGGTGATGTGCAAGTCGGTTCTTATACCTGAATTATAACAAAATTAACTCCTCACTCACATTATGAATGCAGTGTACGCACTGTGCAAAAAAATAATAATAGTAATAAAACACCAATCATTTAACATGGTCAGTGATACTGTATTGACCTGGAAACGAGTCAGGTTGTATTATGAAGTAATGGCTGAGGATTCGCTTTTACATATGTAACAATGAAAATATATATTTTAAAAATCAGAACCATATTCAGCCTTAATTATGGTCTCATGTTTACTAAACGTAAAAATTAAGCTTGTAATTAATTAATGGGGGAGTATACTGTATGTAACCCTGAAAGTCGGAATGACATAAACCAAGGAACCTCAATAATGAACACAATTTAAGACCCATTTCCTATCCATACTGGCAAAAAACATTTTATAATATTATTATATTATTATATATTATAATAATATGTTGTTTTGAAATATTTTTTATATTTTTAAATATTTAAAAAAAACATTTTTGAAAGACAAGTGATATGCACTGGTAAAAAGTACAGTGGAACCTTGGTTAGCGTATACCCTGGTTAGCATGTTAGTATAAGTCACGACTACTACTACTACTACTACTACTACTGAGTATCAATCAATGGAAATAAATCTACATGAGCATGCAAAACGTGTATCTTCAATGACATATTGGATTTGTGGGACATCAGAATGTTTAACACCAGCTGCTTATAATGATATGCCTTTTATTTTCCAAGAAAGTCATTAATTCATTAATTCATTCATTTTCTACCGCTTTTCTTCACGAGGGTCGCGGGGGGTGCTGGAGCCTATCCCAGCTGTCTTCAGGCGAGAGGCGAGATACACCCTGGACTGGTGGCCAGCCAATCACAGGGCACATGTTGACAAACAACCATTCACACTCACATTCATACCTATGGACAATTTGGAGTCGCTAATTAACCTAGCATGTTTTTGGAAGTTTTTGGAAAATGCAAACTCCACACAGAGATGGCCGAGGGTGGAATTGAACCCTGGTCTCCTAGCTGTGAGGCCTGCGCGCTAACCACTATTCCACCGTGCCGCCCCGTCCAAGAAACAGTGATGCAAAAATCAATTTCTGCTACTGTTCAATAAATTTCTCTACATGCATGCATTTTTGTCCACTTCCGAAAAAGATTTGCGTGAATAAAAACAATACATTTTATGTTAAAACTATCAGGAATTGTATCGGAATGTGCAAACCCGTTGCTTGGAAGCACACAATCATCCACACTCACATTCAAACTCCACAGAGATGCCCGAACCCAGATCTTCCAGATCTCTTGACTAAGTGGGCCAACATGCTAACCAAAAGAAATTTCAGCCAAAAAAACTGAATGTCAGTGAACATTATGTACCATGCCTGTCATTGTGATGTCACAGGAGGAAACAGGCCTAACTCCTCCCATTACTGCTGAAACCCGTCAATATCTACCATAAAAACTACTAACGTTTCCAAACCATGCATGCATGCAGAAGCTTTGAAACAACAGAACAACAAAAACAAAAAATGTTCCTGAGGAATTCACAATTACAAGGGAGGAACCGGGTGTCATGTAACAATTAATAACGTTCCTTTTGCTCGAATAAGTATAGGGATCGATAAGGAACAAGGAAACTCATAACAAGCAGTACCGTGACGTTGAATCTTAATGGCTGAGCCTAATTGTCAACGTGAAGCAACGGAACTTGTCAGACTGGTGTGTGGTGCTCACAAATATTCCAAAGAGTGCATGGACGTCCTTGCACACGTTTATTTCTGCGGGCACTCGTTAAAATAAGAGGGATTTATTCATGACAAGACGACAAAAGGTAAATTAAATCTTTTTGAAAGTTATTATGAAGTTTTGCCTTGCAGAGACAACTGTTTTGATGTGAGCTCTCGGAAAAACTACGCAGTATTTGGAACCATGTGGTACTGACTATGTCGAAGATGTGCGATGTTAAATACGCTACGGGTCAAAAGTTTGAGGACACGTTACTATGTTATGGTATATGCTAGTTCCAGTGTATGCTAGTTTTTGACACGCAGTTTATATGCCACCAGTTAAAAGTTTCTAATGTTACTGAAGACAGTAAATAGTATACAGATGTCTCCAAACTTCTGACTGGTAGCATAGAAATACCCGTCAAAATACTGTGTACTCGACCTAAACAGACATGGTACAGTATACACCAAAATATACTAATATATTATCATTTTTCCTCAGAAAAAAAGTTTTTGTACCTTTTTGTGTTCTTTAGTAATCAGTGGTAAGCAACTCCAAATTGTCCATAGGTACGAATGTGAGTGTGAATGGTTGTTTGTCTATATGTGCCCTGTGATTGGCTGGCCACCAGTCCAGGGTGTACCCTGCCTCTCGCCTGAAGACGGCTGGGATAGGCTCCAGCATACCCCTGCAACTCTAATGAGGATGAGCGGTATAGAAAACAGATGGCTGATGTATTTACAATTCTCACATTTGGAACTTGGCTGCACAGTGGACGTGTGGTTAGCACGCAGGGCTCACAGGTAGGAGACCCGAGTTCAATTCCACCCTCGGTATGTTTTCCCTGGGTACTCCGGTTTCCTCCCACATTCCAAAAACATGCTAAGTTAATTGGCGACTCCAAATTGTCCATAGGTATGAATGTGAGTGTGAATGGTTGTTTGTCTATATGTGCCCTGTGATTGGCTGGCCACCAGTCCAGGGTGTACCCCGCCTCTCGCCCAAAGACAGCTGGGATAGGCTCCAGCATACCCCCGCAACCATAATGAGAATAAGCGGTACAATTCTCACATTTGGAACTAGCTGCACGGTGGTCGTGTGGTTAGCACGCAGGGCTCACAGCTCGTAGACCCGAGTTCAATTCCACCTTCAGCATGTTCTCCCCGTGCATGCGTGGGTTTTCTCCGGGTACTCCGGTTTCCTCCCACATTCCAAAAACATGCTAGGTTAATTAGCAACTCCAAATTGTCCATAGGTATGAAATGTGAGTGTGAATGGTTGTTTGTCTATATGTGCCCTGTGATTGGCTGGCCACCAGTCCAGGTTGTACCCCGCCTCTCGCCCTGAAGACAGCTGGGATAGGCTCCAGCACGCACCGCGACCCTCGTGAGGATAAGGAAAACTCCCACATGCAGTATTTTAAAACAATTATTTGCTATAAAAATGCCTTTTCAGTCTATGATACTGATTTTAATTTCTCTCCAGTGGAGATGAGCTTATCCATGGCAGCCAGGTTTGGCTCGCTCCTCCTTCTGTCTGTTTTCTTCTTTTGGCAGAATCTGTGCCCCACGCAGTCTTTCGACACATTTTTTTTCAAGGTAAGAATTTGAATAAGGTATAAATGTGAGTGTGAATGGTTGTTTGTCTATCGTATATGTGCCCTGTGATTGGCTGGCGACCAGTCCAGAGTCTACCCCGCCTCTTGTCCAAAGATAGCTGGGATAGGCTCCAGCATACCCGCGACCCTTGTGAGGATAGCGGCATAGAAAATAGGGAAATTAAGTATTCTCTTTAATATTTTTATTTAGTTTTAGTTTTATTTAGTTTATTTTCCATATGAGTGTTTTATGTGAATTCATGTATATTTTCCAGGAGGTTACACCATCTCGAAGTCATGGAAGACAGAAAAGAGATGGTGAGGCATGTTTTGATTGCATCATATCAGATTTCAGATGTATATATATTTTTTATACTGGAGTATAGTACATCTCACTGTACAAAATACTATCCACTTTGGATAACTAGCATCATATATTTAAGGGGCTAAGTTTTTTTAATCCTACCCCTTCTCTGTTTCACGTTAATTACAATACATTTGTTCACTTCCTGTATTCCAAATGCACTCTTTGCTAATATTAAATGCAAAATTATTTATAGGAGTCAAATAAATAATATTTTGCTGTACTATTGTGACCGTGTACCGTTTGTTCCAGTCCCCAGTGAATTCCCGCACTTCACCACAAATCCTAATTGTCCTGCACCAAATTGTTCGTTACTGGTCGTGGACATTGTGCTCACTAAGGATCTTTCACTGGACTTCAACGACTCATCACAGTTCATTGATCAATTAAGGGATGCAGTGAAAAATATCACTTTCACATTTAACGTCACGACTGATTTGCTACTGACCGGTTTAAGTTTAACCACTGGTAAGATGTTCTACTCTCTTTGGTGTATTATACCGACTCATTTAATGTTATTGTTTATTTATTGTTTATTATGTGTTGTCAGCTTGCAAACCAAACTCAACTGGAGGCCAGCAGTGTCGTTGCGAGGACGAGTTTGAATGGCCGAGTGACGTTTGTGACACTTTTGATGCATGCAATGCCAGCGCAGGAACCTGCGACTGCTTAAATAGAATTCCTTCCAATGGGCAATTCTGTGAAGCGATATCAAGTAAGTGCAGCTCGAAAAATCATTTGAAAAACAGTCTGAGACATTTTAAATGCACTCTCAGATGATAAATAACATGAAAATAACACGGTATAGTAGAGCAGAGATACCCGACATCTTTGATTTTTTTCTTCGAGTTTACTGTAGGTGTCACCATGTTTGATTCCGGACTCACACTGGATCCGTCGCGAAGCATTCCGTAAGACTGAAATGCCTGTTTTAGGCTCAGCTTCGATACCGTACGAAAAAACGGGCGCCTTAAACGTCACAGAAACCGGCGCACTCTCTGGTCAATTTAATAATAACAAACATGAAAAAAGATATGGTTTGTACTTACTCATTGTATGAAGTCAAAAGACACAAAAAAACGCCGAAATCTATGCCAATTATGTCTATTGTTTATAAGAACTTCCTGTATATAAAGCTAGTTATCGCGTGATTGATCAGGGTGGAGACGTTTGATTAGCTTGAGAGCAATTTAGCTTTGGCTTACATATCAGTCTATTGCTAGGCCGTGTCCGTAGCTGTTTGTAACGAAAAAAAATATATAAAAAATATCCACGTTCATTTCCAAAAATACAAACAAAATAGCTGGCTAGCACAATACTTTTCAAGTAACTGAAAATAGACAAAAAAAGAGGTCAGAAAACCGTATGGCTAACTCTCAAGCGCTAAATGACAGCAAAAATGTAAACCAGGAAGTATGCTCTATGCGCTCTTAAAGGGGAAGTACACTTTTTAACAATGTATACAAAATCTTATAAAAACATGTATTCCAATGGACCTTTAAACATTTTTTAACTATTATATGAAGTTATATATGAAATTATGATTTATTAAACTTCTTTGCACTTATATAATTGAACATGCATGAACCGAGTCCAACCATGAGTGAAATCACCTGATACAGATATCAATTGCATAGATGAAATGATAATTTGGTAATGGTTTTATTTATTTGAATATGCATCAGATTACAATTGAATGCATCCCATAATCAGTTCATAGAGTTACACATGTCCAAAAGGAGTAGGAAGAAGCAAAGCTTATTAAATCCTACCCCTCCATCTGGTACTTTTACAATCAGTAGCTGTTACATTTGTTCACTTCCTGCTTTCCTAATATAGTTTAAGTTATTTTTGTAATTTATTTAATTTAATTTAATTTAATTTAATTTAATTTAATTTAATTTAATTTAATTTAATTTAATTTAATTTAATTTAATTTAATTTAATTTAATTTAATTTAGCAAACATCAGCTGCTTGTATTGTTTCTTGAATTGGCTCATCGTTGTGCATTGTTTGATTCCCTTACTCAATCCATTCCATAGTTTGATTCCACACACTGAAATGCTATGGCTTTTTAACGTAGTCCTAGCATAGAAATGTTTCAACTGTACTTCTTCCCCGAGATCATATTTCTCCTCTCTTGTAGAGAAGTATTGGATGACATTTTTTTAGCTCATTGCTTATTTTTAGCCTTATGCATTATTTTAGCTGTTTGAAGATTTAACTATTATATCAGCGAGTATTTGTGATTTATGATTCAACATCCTTCTCCGTCTTTTCTAGTGACATTGACTTATTTGTTTTAAAATCTTGCTCCACAGGTATCATCCCATTTCCACCTCCAATAGAAGGTATTACTTTTACATTACTATTCCATATAGACTTTTAGATAAATAGACTTCCTTTTTTTCCTTTATTTATATATTAAGCATGAACTGAGAGGTGAAATGTCTTTTTTTTTTTTTGGCAAATCTGTTCTTTCCCACACAAAAAAAAAAAAAACTCGAGTATCGAGTGTGTCACTTAAAGCTACGTCCAACCATGTCATTTGTGTTCCTCCCCAGCATCCATGGACATTGTCATCACAGCATTTGATCCAAATAACACGGACCCAACTCAGTTAATTGCTGAACTGAGAGACGCTGTGAACAATTTATCGTTACCAAGCAACATCACGAATGACACCGTACTGACAAGCTTAAATTTGACCACAGGTTCGAATCACATAACATCTATATAATGTCTTTTATTTATTAGTTCACGTCGTCAAGCGTTATTTTCTTCTCAGGATGCCACGCGACATTAACCGGGGAACAGCTTTGTCGATGTGAGGAACAGTTTGCATGGTCATGTGACTTCTGCGACAATTTTGGCGCATGTAGCGATGCCAATCCGGAAACCTGCGACTGCATCAACGCCATTCCTCAAGTCGATCAGTACTGTGAGCCGATATCACGTAAGTGCGGCTTCTATGAAGATATTCCACTTCTGGATGGACTTTGACAACAAAAAAAGTTATAGTATATAGTTATATAGACTATAGGGGTGTTATTTTGTGTCTAGAGGCCTCTAATAATGGCTGTATTGGACTTTTATTCAACTTATGGACTTTCCTCCACAGTTATCCCCCCATGTCCGTTACCATCACAATCAATAGAAGGTACAGTAGAAGTAGATAAGATGTATGACAGCCTTTACAGTATTTTGTCAAGTGAATTCTAATGTTGTATTCTTCTTCCGCTTTAGTGGACGTTGTTATCACGGTGTTTGATCCAACTAACACGGACCCAACTCGGTTAATTGCTCAACTGAGGGACGCTGTGAACGGTTCATCTTTACCAAGCAACATCACCAATGGCGCCGTGCTGACAAGCTTAAATTTGACCACAGGTAAAAATCAACCAAAGTCTGTCACCCTAAAGCAGGGGTCTCAAACTCAATTTACCTGGGGGCCACTGGAGCTAGGGCCGCATCAGGTTTTTAAAAAAAAAAAAAAAAACGCATTTGTTAAAAACTTTTTCAGTGCTTTGGTTCCGATTTTCTACAATAAAAGCTCTGATAAAACATTCCACTGTTCTCAAATATCTTAATTTTTATTTTTCTGCACAAAATAAGATGAAAAATAAATAAACAAATCTAGAATAAAGAAAATCAATCAGTAATAAATAAATATAATAATAATAATAAAAACTTAAGAAACCACATATAGTTGGTGGGTAGACAAATTATTTTTTTTCAGATTAAAATGAACAAAGCATTATTAGAGCCCTGTAGACATGACAAAACACGACTATAGTCACATTTATACTCTTTTTATTTACAACATATTGCGCAACTGCAGGGTCTCGAGACACATGCTAACTCGCAAACTAGAGAGCTAGCGACCTAAACGGTAGCCTTCAAGTTATTTCCTTTCAACTTAAATAGCCAAAAACTTACCACTTCCACACGGATAGGGAGGATAACTATTAACAGTTATTTAACCTTTAACATGAACATTAATCAAACGTAATAATTTTTTTCTGGGTACATGATACCATACAGCATCCATATCAAACTTTAAACATTAAACTTTCATATCAAGGCGGGGGCCTCAAACTAGTGTCCTGCGGGCCACATTTGGCCCGCGGGCCGGGTGTTTGAGACCCCTGCCCTAACGTGTTTCATTTATGAGTTAATTAAGCGTCATTTTCTTTTCAGGATGCTACGTAACATTAACCGGGGAACAGCTTTGTCAGTGTGAGGAACAGTTTGCATGGTCATGTGACTTCTGTGACAATTTTGGTGCATGTAGCGGCGATGCCAATCCGGAAACCTGCGACTGCATCAACGCCATTCCTCAAGTCGATCAGTACTGCGAGCCGATATCACGTAAGTGCCGCTTCTATGAAAATATTCTAACACTTCATAAAAGTTAATCATTTAATGCATCTGATGGATTTAATTTAAAGGGGACCGTTTGTGCTTTTTTTTTTCCGTATGTCAAATGATGTCAAAATTTCAGATAATGATGTTTGCACATTTGGAAGTGAGCTCTGAAAGAAGTTTGGGATGGTTCCGAATGCTGGTTGTCAGAGGGTCACAGTGTGATTATGAACTTCTATACCAACCATATCAGAAAATGGGGTTCGGCAGCTGTCAGGAAGTCCTCGGGAGCCTTTGAGTATGTGACCAATCACAGCCGAGAGGCATGCAGGGGTGGAATAAACTATCACATACCATTTTGGAAAAATCCAAAGGAAGACATAGCTGGAATAGGTGCAGATTCTGGATGATCTAGAAAAGCTTTCTGTGCGGGTTATCGTATGTTGCCGCTCTATAGGAGACAAAGGGGAAAAAGCTGTCTGGAAGTCCTCGGGAGCCTTTGAGTATGTGACCAATCACAGCGGAGAGGCGGGCTATGGGTGGAATAAACTATTACATACCATTTTGGAAAAATCCAAGAAGACATAGCTGGAATAGGTGCAGATTCTGGAAGATCTAGAAAGCTTTCTGTGCGAATTATCGTGTGTTGCTGCTCTATAGGAGACAAAGGGGAAAAAAATGAGCATAATCTATTCAGTCGGTAATGAATTTTATTAGTCATTTATGGAATTTTTCAACTTTCCTCCACAGTTGTCCCCCCATGTCCACTACCACCACAACCAATAGAAGGTATTATAGATTTTTTACAGTATTCCCTCAATTGAAATCTCTTTTAATGTCCCTGGCGTCCCTTTTCCGCTTTAGTGGACGTTGTTATCACGGTGTTTGATCCAAATAACACGAACCCAACTCGGTTAATTGCTCAACTGAGAGATGCTGTGAACAATTTATCTTTACCAAGCGACATCACCAATGGCACCACGGTAACAGGCTTAAATTTGACAACAGGTAAGAATCGCCTAACATCTACTAAGCTAATCTGCTTCAATTATTAGTTAATGTTAAAGTGTCATTTTCTTTTCAGGATGCTACGTAACATTAACCGGGGAACAGCTTTGTCAATGTGAGGAACAGTTTGCATGGTCATGTGACTTCTGTGACAATTTTGGTGCATGTAGCAGCGATGCCAATCCGGAAATCTGCGACTGCATCAACGCCATTCCTCAAGTCGATCAGTACTGCGAGCCGATATCACGTAAGTGCCGCTTCTATGACTATTACTAAACAATTAGTAATTTGGCTGCACGGCGGACGAGTGGTTAGCACGCATGCCTCACAGCTAGGAGACCCGAGTTCAATTCCACCCTCGGTCATCTCTGTGTGGAGTTTGCATGTTCTCCCTGTGCATGCGTGGGTTTTTTCCGGGTACTCCGGTTTCCTCCCACATTCCAAAAACATGCTAGGTTAATTAGCGACTCCAATTTGTCCATAGGTATGAATGTGAGTGTGAATGGTTGTTTGTCTATATGTGCCCTGTGATTGGCTGGCCACCAGTCCAGGGTGTACCCCGCCTCTCGCCCCAAAGACAGCTGGGATAGGCTCCAGCACCCTATAGTTATAGACTATAGGGGTGTTATTTTGTGTCTAGAGGTCTCTAATAATGGCTGGATTTCATTCTACTCTTAAATTGATAATGAATTTTGCTCATGATTTATGGAATTTGACGATGAGATGTCATTTTTAAATTTTTCAATTTGCTCCACAGTTATTCCTCCATGTCCATCACCAACAATAAAAGGTATTGTAACTGTGATGTGCTGCAATTTGAATATGTTACAGGTACCAGGATATGGTACTGCAATAACAAAATACAAAATCTGTGAGAACATATTCATAACATTTCACAAGATGACCTTCACTGTAATGTAAATCACATTTCTAGTGATTTAGCTTTACACTGGCAACATAAACATATGTTTATACCATCACTATGTATAATAAGTGGAAAGAATCCACTATAATAACATTGCACAAATAGTACACTTCTATTCCACTGTGCTTTAAAGAAGCAGCTTGTTATAGAATCAATTAAATCACACGCAAAATATAATTTCTAAAGTTCTAAACCCATTTTTTGCCAACGAACCAAGATAATATGGGTCAGGATGTGTTCGTGTTCAATTACCACATACAGCGAGTTTGCCTGTGAGACAAGAATGAGGGTCTCCGAACCCAAAACAGCCGCGACACGGCACAAACTTGCCACCTAAAATACTAAAGTACTCGAAGACTACCAATAATCTTAGAAATCACATAAATAATATTACATATTTTAATTACTTCTCTTAGCATGTTATGGGTTTAAAGACATGATATTAGTCACTTTTAACGACAACTGACCAAGTTCTTCATGCAGATTGTTTGTGGGCGGTGGCGGAAGTTCACACCTAATACAATCCTAGAACAACAGCTACCGGAACAAAGGTTCCACCTGAAAGGTTCCCGCTGCATTATAGTATTTTTTTTTTACATTTTCACTGTATATATAGCAAAAATACACATCCTACACTTTCGATTAACTAAAAAAACACTTAACTACGTTTTGGGTGTATGGATGGTGGAATAGATAGGAATAAATTAGAATGTGATGCATATCTGTTATTCGACCAAGTTCTTCATCAGGATTGTTTGTGGGCGGTGGCGGAAGTTCACACCTAATACAATCCTAGCACAACAGCTACCGGAACAAAGGTTCCACCTGAAAGGTTCCCGCTGCATTATAGTATTTTTTTTACATTTTCACTGTATATACAGCAAAAATACACATACTACACTTTCGATTAACTAAAAAAAACATTTTACTACGTTTTGGGTGTATGGATGGTGGAATAGATAGGGATAAATTAGAATGTGATGCATATCTGTTATTCGACCAAGTTCTTCATCAGGATTGTTTGTGGGCGGTGGCGGAAGTTCACACCTCATACAATCCTGGCACAACAGCTACCGGAACAAAGGTTCCACCTAAAAGGTTCCGGTTGCATTATAGTATTTTTTTTACATTTTCACTGAATATGTAGCAAAAATAATGTATAAAAATAATGTATAAAAATTTGAACTACGTTTTGGGTGTATGGATGATGGAATAGATAAATTAGAATAGGGATAAATTAGAATTAGGGATAAATTAGAATGTGATGCATATCTGTTATTATAGATTTTTGTTATTGTGGTACCATATCCTGGGACAACAACTTGAACAACCCGAATTATGAAGTGTTGTAATATCACTTGTGTTCCTCCTCAGCATTAGCGGACATTGTCCTCACAGTGTTTGATCCAAATTCCATGGATCCATTAGAGTTAATTGCTCAACTGAGGGATGCTGTGAACGGTTTATCCTTACCAAGCAACATCACAAACGACACCGTACTGACAAGCTTACAACTGACGACAAGTGAGAATTTTTTTTTAATTTTCAAGTCAATTTGACATGATCTAATATTTTTAAATAGTGTATTGATCGACGTTGCGGCGTCAATTTCTATCCAGCCTGCTTCTCGATCTCTATCGGAGAACAACGGTGTCAGTGTGAGCCACCGTTTTCATGGCCGTGTGAAGTCTGTGAAAGTATTCAAGCGTGCAGCGACGTCAGTCCGGTAACCTGCACTTGCCTAAATGGATTTCCTCCAAATCAGCAATTCTGCGGCTTAGACACAAGTAAGTGTTCCTAGACCAGTATTTAAAAGTCTGTTTGGTTTTGATGAAAACAACATCTTCCATGTTAAAAGGTGTGATTGCTAGAGTTGGGCGATAATATACAGGGCCAGGTGTTGCCCAAAAAAAAAATTATACTCATATTGGTACTTCTTTGTATATTTTTAAGTATACCTTTTGAGGGTTAAGTTGATGTTTTAAGACGATATTAAAAAATATTTCAGAAAATTATACTCATATTAGTACTTCTTTGTATATTTTTAAGTATACCTTTTGAGAGTTAAGTTGATGTCTTAAGACGATATTAAAACTATTTCAGAAAATTATACTCATATTGGTACTTCTTTGTATATTTTTAAGTATACCTTTTGAGGGTTAAGTTGATGTCTTAAGACGATATTTAAAACTATTTCAGAAAATTATACTCATATTGGTACTTCTTTATATATTTTTAAGTGTTCCTTTTGAGGGTTAAGTTGATATCTTAAGACAATATTAAAAACTATTTCAGAAAATTATACTCATATTGGTACTTCTTTGTATATTTTTAAGTATACCTTTTAAGGGTTAAGTTACTGCCTGAAGACAATATTTAAAACTATTTCAGAAAATTATACTCATATTGGTACTTCTTTGTTAATTTTTTTAAGTATACCTTTTGAGGGTTAAGTTACTGTCTGAAAACGATATTAAAAACTACTTCAGAAAATTATACTCATATTGGTACTTATTTGTTAATTTTTTTAAGTATACCTTTTGAGGGTTAAGTTGATGTCTTAAAACGATATTAAAAACTACTTCAGAAAATTATACTCATATTGGTACTTCTTTGTATATTTTTAAGTATACCTTTTGAGGGTTAAGTTACTGTCTGAAAACGAAAAAAAAACTACTTCAGAAAATTATACTCATATTAGTACTTCTTTGTTAATTTTTTTAAGTATACCTTTTGAGGGTTAAGTTGATGTCTTAAGACGATATTAAAAAGTATTTCAGAAAATTATACTCATATTGGTACTTCTTTGTATATTTTTAAGTATACCTTTTGAGGGTTAAGTTGATGTCTTAAGACGATATTAAAACCCATTTCAGAAAATTATACTCATATTGGTACTTTGTATATTTTTAAGTATACTTTTTGAGAGTTAAGATGATGTCTTAAGACGATATTAAAAACTATTTCAGAAAATTATACTTATATTGGTACTTCTTTGTATATTTTTAAGTATATCTTTTGAGGGTTAAATTGATGTCTTAAGACGATATTTAAAACTATTTCAGAAAATTATACTCATATTGGTACTTCTTTGTATATTTTTTAAGTATACCTTTTGAGGGTTAAGTTGCTGTCTTAAGACGATATTAAAACCTATTTCAGAAAATTATACTCATATTGGTACTTCTTTGTATATTTTTAAGTATACCTTTTGAGGGTTAAGTTGCTGTCTTAAGACGATATTAAAAACTATTTCAACCATACATGAAATACATACTGCATATAATACAATATAATACAACCCGCCCACCCCTAGCGATTACTGCTATATATGGGCTAATGTATATATGCATAAATAAATAAAAATAAATAAGTGACTGTCCGTTTTTTTCCCCCAACAGTTAACACAATATGTCCAGTTTCGACTACTTCCTCAATTACTGGTATTGTATATGAATTTTTCAATTCTTACTATACGAGATAATACATTTACAGGATGTCCTCGTCTATGTACGAATTCCGTTGCGTTGCTATGATGGCGATGAAAGTCGAGAAACTAAAGTAACACTTAAGTCACACATTTTCAAGTATAAAAATGTCTAAAATACATCACACAATAATAATAACACTGTAGCTAAAACTCAACTCTGAATCCCGTGACATCACTTCCTATACGCACACACCCGAAAGACATTTATGGAAACACATCGTAAACACGCGGAACATCGTAACACGAGGACAGCCTGTAAAAACGGAAAAGGCATTGAAATCAGTCGTTTGAATTATTTGCTCTGTAGTTTCCTCAACAAATTTGTCAACGCTCCCTCAGCCAGACGGTACGTGTTCATACACAATGACTTATTTATCTCATGAGAATAAATTATCCAAAATTTGTACTTTTGTTTTTTTTTTGTTTGTTTTTAGTCAGGTCATTGTCGGTCATCATTGACATCGAATTTGATCCATTGTTCAACGACGTAACCAATCCTGTTTACGTGACGTTTTCCGATGTAGTAAGTGACTAAGTGTCAGCCGTTGCTCACGGTGATATATTTTCCGAATCTAAATGATGATTTCTGTTTCCAACAGGTGAATACGCAAGCGGAAATTCACATTCCAGAATTGTTGTCAGCGGAGATAACAAACTTCAGGTATTTCCTGTTGTCTGATTTTTTTTTTAAATGACTTAATTTCCATAATTTACGTATTTGATTGCATGGGACAGTTATTAGTTCTTATATATGTATTTCTAATTGAAAATATAATCCGCATTAAGCAGTTAGAACTTTACTTATCATGGTTTATCAATAATCAATTAGTAAATTAGTATTAATAAATCATGCTGTTTTGTGGTTGAATGTCCATTAATTAGTCAAAAATATGCATATGAAAAATTGTAAATGAACTAAAATCAGGGATGCCCGATATTGACTTTAGCCGATATTGTCCAACTCTCAATTTCCGATATCGATATTTGTAACATGACATATCTCCTGTGGTGGAGTGAACACATAAGTGTTAGCATTTTTGAAAAAAAAAAATAACGGATTTTTCCCGATCATTAAAAAATATTTTTCATTTTCATGCTGATATCGGGATGATAATTATTGGTCCGGTTAATTAACTAACTATTAATCTAACTAAAATACACAAAAAAAGACATTTGTTCAGAAGATGCGTTCAAAGACGCTGTAATGTTTGAATCAAAAATATGCATATGAAAAATGGTACATGAACTAAAATCAGGGATGTCCCATATTGACTTTAGCCGATATTGTCGATATTGCCGATATTGTATTTGTAACATGACATATCTCCTGTAGTGGCGTGAACACATAAGTGTTAGCATTTTGGAAAAAAATCGGTTTTCATAATCAAAAATTCCCGATCATGAAAAAATATTTTTCATTTTTATGCTGATATCGGGACGATAATTATTGGTCCGGTTAATTAACTAACTATTAATCTAACTAAAATACACAAAAAAAGACATTTGTTCAGAAGATGCGTTCAAAGACGCTGTAATGTTTGAATCAAAAATATGCTTATGAAAAATGGTACATGAACTAAAATCAGGGATGTCCCATATTGACTTTAGCCGATATTGTCGATATTGCCGATATTGTATTTGTAACATGACATATCTCCTGTAGTGGCGTGAACACATAAGTGTTAGCATTTTTGAAAAAAATCGGTTTTCATAATCAAAAATTCCCAATCATGAAAAAATATTTTTCATTTTTATGCTGATATCGTGACGATAATTCTTGGTCCGGATAATTAACTGACTATTAATCTAACTAAATCAAACTAAAATACACACAAAAAAAATGCATTTATTCAGAAGATGCGTTCAAAGACGCTGTAATGTTTGAATCATCCGACAACAGGAAACAATAATCCCAATCAGAAACCTCTAATAACAACATGGGCTACTGCTTAAACTCAACTCTGAACTGGTGATGTCACTTCCTGTCTGTTCGCTACTCAGCTAACCTAGCGAACACAAAAAGAATGGGTCCAATTCATGGCTTAAATGTCTTAATTTATCTTATTATGTTTACTTTATTGGGTAATAGGAGTGGAAAGTTTTTATTTCATGTTTAGAGGGCTCTAATTTTAATTTTAATTTTAATTTTAATTTTAATTTTAATTTTAATTTTAATTTTAATTTTAATTTTTATAATAATGTTTTTAATGTCAGATTTTAATTTGTGTTATAGTCCTGGTAGTACAATTGGTAACTTTGAGATTACTGCAAGTACTACAATTCAAGACCCGGATGTTGAAGCACTTCTGGCGGCCATATTAAATTCCCTTCGGAACTCGTTTCCTGTGGTGTTTGAAAGTAAGTCATTTTTCATCTCGCTATTATTTTATCTCCTGTCGATGCGAGTATCCATGTTTTGTTTTGTTTTCTTTTACAGGCCCAATCGCTTTAGACTTTCAACCTCCTGTAATATTTAACGGGCAGACTCTGGTTGTGACGTGTGGACCGCCACCGGAGAATCTGGAGATTCTTCCGACATCAGTAGAGTGGCGGCTTGACGGTGTTCCAATCGTAGAAGACGAAGAACACATCATTTCACAAGACGGAAGAGTGGCAACATTTACTATTTTGAATTATTTTTTCACTGACAATGGTAAGAAACACGATATGTTTTTATTTTAATGGATATTAGAATATTGTGTTGACTTTCAGGAAAATATCAGTTCAAATATCAACAATAAAAGGGAGAAAAACAACTTAATTTCAAGCATGACTTTATATACCGTATTTTCTGGACTATAAGTCGCACAAGGCCAAAAATGCAGAATTAAAAAAAAAACATACATAAGTCGCACTGGAGTATAAGTCGCATTTTTTGCAGGTAATTTATTTTAACTACTTGACCAAAACAGACATTACATCATCTTGGAAGGCAAGTACTAAACAGTTTTTTCATTTAAAAGTTGCTCTGGAGTATAAGTCGCAGGGACAGCCAACCTATGGAAAAAGTGCGACTTATAGTCTGGAAAATACGGTAATTACTTAGAAAAAAACGTACATAAATCGCTCTGGAGTATAAGTCGCAGGAACAGCCAACCTATGAAAAAAAGTGCGACTTATAGTCTGGAAAATACGGTAATTACGTAGAAAAAACCCCTACATAAATCGCTCTGGAGTACAAGTCGCAGGAACAGCCAACCTATGAAAAAAAGTGCGACTTATAGTCCGGAAAATACGGTAATTACGTGGGAAAAAAAACTACATAAATCGCTCAGGAGTATAAGTCGCAGGAACAGCCAACCTATGAAAAAAAGTGCGACTTATAATCCGGAAAATACGGTAATTACATAGAAAAAACCCCTACATGAATCACTCTGGAGTATAAGTCGCAGGAACAGCCAACCTATGAAAAAAAGTTTGACTTATAGTCTGGAAAATACGGTAATTACATAGAAAAAAACTTACATAAATCGCACTGGAGTATAAGTCGCAGGAACAGCCAACCTATGAAAAACAGTTCGACTTATAGTCCGGAAAATACGGTAATTACGTAGAAAAAACCCCTACATAAATCGCTCTGGAGTATAAGTCGCAGGAACAGCCAACCTATGAAAAAAAGTTTGACTTATAGTCTGGAAAATACGGTAATTACATAGAAAAAAACGTACATAAATCGCACTGGAGTATAAGTCGCAGGAACAGCCAACCTATGAAAAAAAGTGCGACTTATAGTCCGAAAAATACGGTAATTACGTAGAAAAAACCCCTACATGAATCGCTCTGGCGTATAAGTTGCAGGAACAGCCAACCTATGAAAAAAGTGTGACTTATAGTCTGGAAAATATGGTAATTACGTAGAAACAAACCCTACATAAATCGCTCTGGAGTATAAGTCGCAGGAACAGCCAACCTATGAAAAAAAGTGCGACTTATAGTCCGGAAAATACGGTAATTACGTAGAAAAAACCCCTACATGAATCGCTCTGGAGTACAAGTCGCAGGAACAGCCAACCTATGAAAAAAAGTGCGACTTATAGTCCGGAAAATACGGTAATTACGTAGAAAAAAACCTACATAATTCGCTCTAGAGTATAAGTCGCAGGAACATCCAACCTATGAAAAAAGTGTGACTTATAGTCCGGAAAATACGGTAATTACGTAGAAAAAAAACGTACATAAATCGCACTGGAGTAGAAGTCGCAGGAACAGCCAACCTATGAAAAAAAGTGCGACTTATAGCCCGGAAAATACAGTAAGTACATAGAAAAAAACCCTACATGAATCGCTCTGGAGTATAAGTCGCAGGAACAGCCAACCTATGAAAAAAAGTTTGACTTATAGTCTGGAAAATACGGTAATTATGTAGAAAAAAACGTACATAAATCGCACTGGAGTATAAGTCGCAGGAACAGCCAACCTATGAAAAAAAGTACGATTTATAGTTCGGAAAATACGGTATATATATTTACTATATATATTTTTAGCCAAAATACCTAAACAACTAATAGAAATGGCAATTTATTTCCAAATTTAACAGCATGAAATATTAAAAATTTGTGTCTTTAGTAGCAAATGAGTTAAATTTATCTTGATTGATTTTTACTTTCATTGCAGGATTCTACGAATGCGAACTGCTTGGACTGAATTTTATTTTCCGGCAGAGTTCTAACGGAGAATTCGCATTTGTTGAAACACCCATAATTCAGGTACGTCCGCTCTTGATGAATACCTTGTGTGAGGTCGGGCAGCAGGTGTCACTGGAGTGCTCAGTCCAGAGCCCCTTCCAGGTGGAGTTTCCAGCTTTTCCAGTTGCAGGTAATCAGAAATGTTATAATCGGAAAATTATACAAACGATAATTAAATGCATGTGTATAGTTAACGTTTCATACCCTGGACAAATATTAAATTAAAGTACATGTTTCACTCAATGGTGCATAAAAAATACATTGTTTATCCGGGTACTCCGGTTTCCTCCCACATTCCAAAAACATGCTAGGTTAATTAGCCACTCCAAATTGTCCATAGGTATGAATGTGAGTGTGAATGGTTGTTTGTCTATATGTGCCCTGGGATTCTCGCCCAAAGACTTTCCTTTCTGGCAAAAGTTTCAATAATAAAACATAACTGAAAGTGTACATTTGCCAGGGTATGAAGTGTTATCTGCTAAACTAATATATTAGTGTATATAATTGTTTTCTCGGTTTTGGGTTTTATTTGTTGCATGTTTAGGCATCGGTTCTACGGTCCAAAATCAACTGCCAATCACAGACTGCAGTATCACGGAATTGATGGTGATTTGTCAAGTCAGCGACTTTAACGAATTTAGTCAAACCATAACAGTAAGGTTGTTCACAGATGGTAAGTATTGATCCACAAGTGGAAAAAGACATGAAATACTCATGAATAAATAATCACGAAAAAAAAATATTTTTTTCTTCCAGTTGTATTCACATGTGTTGATGATCCCGATTTTGGAAACGGTTTTGTAAATGACACGGGTAGAGCTTCGTGTCGAGGAGAAGATGTGGGAGAGATGACAGCCATTTGTAGGGAAAGTGGGGAATGGGAAGATCGAGAAGACAACTGCATCCACCAAAGGATCGCGCCGCTACTCCTTCAATCAATGGTGAGCTGGTTGCATTCTATTTTTACATAAGAAATTTATTTTATAAGCATTTTGGTGAGAAATCAACTCAAGCTGCCCATTTAAGAGTCTGTGTAATGAAGGATGCTAACCAGGGCAGACGCTAACCTAAGTTCCACTGTAGTGCAATTTTTGTGAGACATACTACAACTATTCATTCATAGTCTTAAGGCTCGGAAACCTTGAAAAATTTTCCAGTTTTGGAAAATGTATGCAAACTGAAGCAAAATTTCAACATTAACTGAAACACATGCTAACTGGAGCGGACGCTAACCAAGGTAATCCACTGTCATTCTATTTTTACATAAGAAATTTATTTTTTAAGCATTTCGGTGAGAAATCAACTCAAGCTGCCCATTTAGGAGCCTGTGTAATGAAGGATGCTAACCAGGGCAGACGCTAACCTAAGTTCCACTGTAGTGCAATTTTTGTGAGACATACTACAACTATTCATTCATAGTCTTAAGGCTCGGAAACCTTGAAAAATTTTCCAGTTTTGGAAAATGTATGCAAACTGAGGCAAAATTTTCAACATTAACTGAAACACATCTAACTGGAGCGGACGCTAACCAAGGTAATCCACTGTCATTCTATTTTTACATAAGAAATTTATTTTTTAAGCATTTCGGTGAGAAATCAACTCAAGCGCGCCCATTTAGGAGCCTGTATAACGAAGGATGCTAACCAGGGCAGACGCTAACCTAAGTTCCACTGTAGTGCAATTTTTGTGAGACATACTACAAATATTCATTCATAGTCTTAAGGCTCGGAAACCTTGAAAAATTTTCCAGTTTTAGAAAATGTATGCAAACTGAGGCAAAATTTTCAACATTAACTGAAACACATGCTAACTGGAGCGGACGCTAACCAAGGTAATCCACTGTCATTCTATTTTTACATAAGAAATTTATTTTATAAGCATTTCGGTGAGAAATCAACTCAAGCTGCCCATTTAGGAGCCTGTGTAATGAAGGATGCTAACCAGGGCAGATGCTAACCAAGTTGATTTCCGAGTTTTTTTTGTTTTGTTATTGACATCATTTTCTTCCCTCTGAAATGTCCCAGTTTTTAACCGAGATGGATTTGGAGGAATTCCTGGACACACTCAGCCAAACCGTTCTGGACCTAAGTATGGAAGTGGCTGACTCGCCTAATAACATTATGGCCGTTGTTACAATTCTCGACAATGTCGGAATCTTTGTAACGGACTTTTTAATTGAAATCAGTCAGGAATCGATGGAGGTATGTGATATTCATCTCAAGTATCCGATCGAACCCAATCAACAAAACATGTATTGACTTTGTTTCTGTTTTACTTTAGGATATCCTATTAACTACTGGCGTTCTTACCATCGCTGAGGCGAGACCGTCTTGGGATATTCTTAACGCTCGAGCAGTCGCAGAGATCCTGGGACCGAGAATCGTCAGACCCAGAAACGAAAGCATCAGCTCCTTGTTATTGTTTTCCCTGGAATCGATAACAAGCCGACTGATCAATGCCACTTTCTCCATTGAAACACCTTTGATTCTTTTGAACAAAACAACATTCATCGACAGTTTCAACGCGGATTTTAACTCTACCGTAGAAATAGAAATACTAGAAACTAATGCAACCACAAACCTAACTGTGATAACGTTCGAATCCATGGATAATGTACTTCCTGCGAGAGATGAGAACAACTCTACGAACAGAACCGTTAACGGTCGAGTGGTTCTCCTGCAGTCTAGCGCCATAGTTGATAATATCACGTTTATTTTTGATATTATTAACGATACTCTAACGACGCCTCAGTGTGTGTTCTGGAACTTTAGTCTCTTCGAAGGTCTCGGCGGATGGGACGAAGAAGGATGCCGATTGGTTGGAAGAGAAAACGAAACGGTGACATGTCAATGCGATCATTTGACGTCATTCTCGGTGCTTATGTCGCCCTTTGCTCCGAGAAACCGTATATTGGACTTCATAACCTTTATCGGAGTTGCTATTTCGTTAGCATCCTTAGTGATATGTTTGATTATTGAAGCGGTTATATGGAAAAAAGTCCGAAGGAGCACAACTTCGTACCTGCGGCATGTTTCTATCGTTAATATTGCGGTGTCTCTACTGATTGCAAATATTTGGTTCATAATCGGTTCTTCAATCTCGGAGAACGAGATGAGGAATCCAAGCGCCTGTACTGCCGCGACGTTTTTTATCCATTTTTTTTATCTCGCGCTTTTTTTCTGGATGTTCGCTTCAGCGCTTTTGTTGTTTTACCGAACAGTAAGCGTCTTCGAGGGCGGACTTTCCAAAACGACAATGTTGATCATAGGATTCTGCCTCGGTTACGGGGCCCCGCTGGTTATCGCAGTCATCACCATCGCCGTCACAGCGCCGGACAACACTTACATCCAAGAAACTGTGGTTTGCTGGCTCAACTGGAACCAGTCCAGAGCCCTGCTGGCGTTTGTGATCCCGGCGCTGCTTATAGTGTTTATAAATTTTATCATTTTAATTGTGGTGATTATAAAAATACTGCAGAGTCGGGGGATGGCGCACACGGCGCAACAGGACGACAAGTACGCTCTGCTGGTAATTGGTCGCAGTTTGGCCGCCCTCACGCCCTTTTTTGGGATAACTTGGAGTCTTGGAGTCGGAACCCTTCTCAACCCACGTAACCTCGGAATCCACATTGCTTTTGCATTCTTCAATTCTCTGCAGGTGGGTTGATGGTACGATTTTATACAGTGAGCCAAACATGCACTATGAAAAAACTCAGACTTCAGAAACTTCAGAAAAATCTGAATTTAGAACACTAAATTCATCGCACAGCAACTTAACACTTTATTATGGCAAATCTGTCTCATCAGCATCTTGATAATAAGGATGTTCGCTAACACAGATTTTGTAAGCAGTATTTTGACGGACACACGGACATATTGCTTTTGCATTCTTCAATTCTCTGCAGGTGGGTTGATGGTACGATTTTATACAGTGAGCCAAACATGCACTACGAAAAAACTCGTGATGAGCTTGTCACCGCCTTAAAATTTGTAGGGAGTCATTCACGAAATAGAAAAATCTGAATTTAGAGCACTAAATTCATCGCACAGCAACTTAACACTCCTTTTATTATGGCAAATCTGTCTCATCAGCATTTTGATATGCGAGGTGGGTGGATTATGAAATAAGGATGTTCGCTAACAAAAATTTTGTGAGCAATATTTTGACGGACACAAATACATATTGCTTTCATATTTGTTTATGATGTCTAAAGTCTCTCTTTATTTTGACATAGGGTTTCTTCATATTAGTGTTTGGAACTCTGCTAGACAAAAAGGTATGTGCCTCTAAAAAAAATATTATTTCAGATATTTGTCCCTTTTTTTTGTCTATAATCTTACCTGTGATCATTTTGCAGAAAATTACAATTAATTCCAGAATCATGTTTAGTTTGAGAAAGGTTAATATTTATAACCTATGTAATAATACTAATCGTTTCTTGACATAATATATGTATTTCACTGAGCTATGTTGGTTGGTAATGTACACTGAGTTTTGAATTCAGTTTTTAAAAAAATATATAAATCAATATTTGCCTAAATTAAGCATTTTCAAGGATAAAAATTGATAAACGAACTAAAGTTGATGTCGCAGTTTGTTCATTTTTGTGCCCTAAAATTTACAGGTGCGGTCCGAAATTTCACTGAAGTCTCTAACTTCCGGAACAAGGGTACGTACTGTAATACGTACGGTAATACGTACTGTAATACGTACGGTAATACGTACGGTAATGGGCTACTTAGCATTACTCAAACTGAGTGTTCATTTGTGGTTTTTGTCACTTATTTTTCAGACCACCAGTGGAAACTCGTCAAGCGGATGGCAGTTTTTCAGGAACCTTGGGAAACGAGGTAGAGTAGGGAGTACACTCCCCGGAATCCCAACTATGGGATTCCCAACTTCCATCACGTTTTTCTGATATTCGTTCGTTCTCCTGGCTCTTGGCTGATGGTTCTTGTTGGGGTCTTGGGTAGGCGGTTATTGATACTATTCTCAGGGGCATCTAAGTCCACTAAGGACCCTCCTTCCTCCCTTCAGCACTGTGGTTTGCAACCTGGCTTTTGGGTTCCTCTTGCCGCACCTCATTTTCCCCCCGATGGATCCGTATGCGTCGGTCTCAAAAAGGTTCTGGCAAACCGTCCGGCGCCTCAGAAAAGGGCAGCAGTGCCCGGGTCCACACTGTTTACAGTGGGGACGGGGGCCTGCTGACCTCGACCGGGTATGTAGTCGGACGGTGGAAGGAATACTTTGAGGCCCTTCTCAATCCCACTGACATAAAGGAAGCTGATGATACTCATTACCTCCAAATCAGAGGCCATGGTTCTCAGTCGGAAAAGTGTGGAGTACTCAGTCTGGGTTGGGAATGAGGTCCTTCCCCAGGTGGAGGAGTTTAAGTAAATCGGGGTTTTGTTCACAAGTGAGGGAAGATGGGAGCGGGAGGTCGACAGACGGATCGCCGTAGCCTCGGCAGTTATGCGGTCGCCGTACCGGACCGTCGTCGTGAAAAGACTTCAATTTACCGGTCGATCTTTGTTCCCACCTTCACCTACGATCCTGAGCTTTGGGTCATGACCGGAATAATGAGATCACAGATACAGGCGGCGGAAATGAGTTCCCTCCGTAGGGTAGCTGGACTCACCCTAAGAGATAGGGTGAGGACCTCAGTCATCCGGGGGGGGAGCTCAGATCGAGAGGAGTCAGTTGAGGTGGCTCGGGCATTTAGTCCGGATGCTTCCCGGACGCCTCCCTGGTGAGGTGTTCCGGGAATGCCCAGTCGGAAACAGGCCCAGAGGCAGACCTAGGACACGCTGGAGGGATTATGTCTCACAGCTGGCCTGGGAACGCCTTAGTCTCCTACCGGTGGAGCTGGAGGAGGTGGCAGGGGATCGGGAAGTCTGGGATTTCTACTGAGACTGCTGCCCCTGCGACCCGGACCCGGATAAACGGAGGAAAATGGACGGATCCGTATGTCTCTGAAAAGTGTGTTTGTTTGTTTTTTAGGTGGCAACAATGTGTCATCAAGCGACTCCGGATTTGGGTCATCTAATCAACCTCAAACTGTGTCTGAGTCTGTGCCACATAATAACTCTGGATTGGACTCTGAAGCCATCAATACTTGATGCCCACTGGAAAGATCACTGGCCGGAAATATTGTACGAATGCTGAGATACATATCCATATTACGTATGGAAGGGAATATGACTGGTTGGTTCTTTTAGCTCGGCTCCCAAAACAAGAGACGGTTCTTCAGGTTCCTAAATGCCTCGCTTGAGTTTCTTTCTCACCGAAATGCTTATAAAATACATTTTTTATGTAAAAATAGAATGACAGTGGATTACCTTGGTTAGCGTCCGCTCCAGTTTGCATGTGTTTCAGTTAATGTTGAAAATGTATGCCTCGGTTTGCATACATTTTCCAAAAACTGTTACCTGGACGCTGCATTTCCGCTTAGTTTTTGCACATTTTTATTTATATTTTGTTGTGTCATGTTTGCCAATTGAGCAATAAAAATTTGATGTCAATATAATATTTTGGTAAGAAACAAAAAAAATCGTTTGGGAAATGAAAGAACTGATTCTGTTTAGGGGGCCGAGCCTTAAGACTATGAATGAATATTTGTAGTATGTCTCACAAAAATTGCACTACAGTGGAACTTTGGTTAGCATCTGCCCAAAATTCTGCTTTTCATATGATTGAATTTATCTTTCAGAAATATATGAATAATAATATGTTGTATTATTTTCACTGGTATATCAATGATAACACATGATTTATGTTTTGTGTTGTTTCTGTTTACCCTTCAATGAGTTATTTAAATAATGTGATTTATGTGTAAATAAAGTCTTACAATGTCTGTGATTTGTGCTCAGAAATCACTTCATCCTCGAGACAAAATAAAAAAATTTTTGTAGTTGATAATTAGTAATTTAGTCAACATCGTGGGAGTATTTATACCATTTTTGGTGGCACACTCGTAAATATAACGGCAATTATACCAACTCCAGCAAGCTAGTGAGCTAACCACTTCTACACTTAAAAAAAATCAAAAAAAAATACCACTTCCACAAGTGACGGGAGGTGAACTTTATTCCACTTTATCATGTCGTACATGCCATGGCTAACTTTATAACTTTCCATTTTTCTGACCTATAAATGTAGTTAGAATGTAATATTCTCGTGTTGAATGACAATCTGCGCATTTAGAAGTGAGTCCTGAAAGACATTTGGGATTGCTCTGAACGCCAGCAGAGTAGGCGTGCCCATAAATTAAAAAAAAAACAACAACATTTTGGAAACCCAAGGAAATACAGCTGGAATAGGTGCAGTTTCTGGAAGATCTGGAAGGCTTTCTGTGCGGGGTTAACAGGTCCATACATTGTAATGTAAAGGTAATGTGTCTTTACTTCCGTCTAGTGACCAGAGTACTACATATCACTTGTATTTCAATATGTTTTTTGACTAATAATATACCATAATCAGTGATAATTCAGGAATTTAATTATTTATGGTAAACATAGCACATATTTTTGTAATTGTATTATTTTAATCAGTTATTAAATGACTCCAAAAGTGTATATATGATTACATGGGATGGTGGTTTAAGTCAGTAAGACAGCCGCGATCAAAACAACGAAGAATAGAAACAGGTTTGCCTTTAGTGCTGGTGAATATGACATCGTCATATACCTGTCCAACTGACCGAAAACCAAGTCAGTCTCAGGAAATGCAAAACCTTCATTGCTCAACTTCTCACACCGCATGCCGGTAGAGAAAGTGGCTGGACGTGAAGCGCACCTGAAAATACAGATGGAATAGCCCGATGAGGCGATTGGAACTGCGCCCTCCCTCCCAAACCGTAAAAGTAATTGTTTTGTAATGTGTTAGTGTTAGGTTGCTGTGTGATGAGTAAGATGTTATACTGTTTTGTCTGCACTTTTGATACGAGTTGAACCTTGGTTAATCCTTTCCAGAAATGTACTCAATTTACTAACCCAGAGGGAGGCTGACGTCATTGCAGCCGCCCAATAAATGCGTTACTAAGACGCAATGCATTATTGGAAAATATTTAAATACTTGTTTTTTATGTTTATGTATTTGTATTGTCTACCTTTTGAGTGTTAGGTTGCTGTGTGATGAGTAAGATGTTATACTGTTTTGTCTGCACTTTTGATACGAGTTGAACCTTGGTTAATCTGTTCAGGAAATGTACTCAATTTACTAACCCAGAGGGAGGCTGACGTCATTGCAGCTGCCCAATGAATGCTTTGCTCAGACGCAATGCATTATTGAAAAATATTTAAATACTTGTTTTTTATGTTTATGTATTTGTAATGTCTACCTTTTGAGTGTTAGGTTGCTGTGTGATGAGTAAGATGTTATACTGTTTTGTCTGCACTTTCGATACGAGTTGAACCTTGGTTAATCCGTTCCAGAAATGTACTAAATTTACTAACCCAGAGGGAGGCTGACGTCATTGCAGCCGCCCAATGAATGCTTTGCTCAGACGCAATGCATTATTGAAAAATATTTAAATACTTGTTTTTTATGTTTATGTATTTGTAATGTCTACCTTTTGAGTGTTAGGTTGCTGTGTGATGAGTAAATTGTTATACTGTTTTGTCTGCACTTTGGATATGAGTTGAACCTTGGTTAATCCGTTCCAGAAGTTCAGTTCCAGAAATGTACTAAATTTACTAACCCAGAGGGAGGCTGACGTCATTGCAGCCGCCCAATAAATGCATTACTAAGACGCAATGCATATTGGAAAATATTTAAATACTTGTTTTTTTTATGTTTATGTATTTGTAATGTCTACCTTTTTAGTGTTAGGTTGCTGTGTGATGAGTAAGATGTTATACTGTTTTGTCTGCACTTTCCATATGAGTTGAACCTTGGTTAATCCATTCCAAAAGTTCAGTTCCAGAAATGTACTCAATTTACTAACCCAGAGGGAGGCTGACGTCATTGCAGCGGTCCAATGAATGCTTTGCTCAGACGCAAAACATTTATATACTTGTTTTTTTATGTTTATGTATTTGTAATGTCTACCTTTTGAGTGTTAGGTTGCTGTGTGATGAGTAAGATGTTACACTGTTTCGACTGAATTAAATAACTCGCTTGTCTCATTTACCCTTCCGACTCGTAGTGACTCCAAAAAATTCCACACGAAAACAAAATACACACCTGCATGAGGCGGCTCCGTTCTTCTCCACACACACACCTCCGTTCATACATGGGTTGGGATGACAGGGGTGTGTATCGCGGGCTTCTCTGGGTTTGCCGACCTCCAGGTTCACTGAAATGAATGAAAAAAAAACTTAATAAACTACACATAAGAAATGTGACTTAGCATGAAGAGCTAATATAAGAATATGAAAACACAGACCTTTATTCATCTTCTGTATGTCATCCCTGAGTCCGCCATCATCGGCATTATCACCTGGAAAGCAAACCAGGTGAAAAATCTATTAAATTTAAACAACAAGCTGATCGTTTCTATCATGGAGATCAAACCTGTTAGTTTTGGAACAGCGTGCACCTAGCAAACATAACAAAAAGTATCATTTTAAAACCCAAAACCATGACTCAATGCTAGTCAATTTGAAATAGATCTACCTCGATAATTGCCAAAATGGCAATCAGTGATGCGATCTTCGTCCAACTCTTTCCACAGCCCATCATGTTGTGATCCGCAGATCATCGAGTAAGCACAACACATAAGGACAAGAACAAGGGGCGGACCCCGGTTTCTCCATAATGGAGCTTAATGGATAACTTGTGTCTTGCAAGTATCTCTTCTGTTATCGTCGTTCAACAACAAGTGTTGTTATTCAGTCAATCACTGCAGTCTATCTGTTTCTTTGATAGCAGCTTATCTCATAGTCGAGTCGGTGAATATTCAAATCCATTCAGGTCATTGTATCAAAGCCGATAAAGCCTAAAACTGCTGGCCTAAACACTACGTATCAGAAGAACTGACCTACTTTCTAGCATATTTGTTCCCAACAGTCTATTAGCTTCATTTCTTAGCATGTCTTACTACAGTATGGTGCAAAAAAAATCCATTTCAAATGACAGTAAGGCAATAATGATCTGATATGTTTGGGTTTTCAGTACAACCTTAACCTTAATCCGTTCCAGAAATGTACTAAATTTACTAACTTCAGAAAAGAGGCTGACGTCATTGCAGCGGCCAAATGAATGCATTGCTCAGACGCAATGCATTATTGGAAAATATTTCAATACTTGCTTTTTATGTTTATGTATTTGTAATGTCTACCTTTTGAGTGTTAGGTTGCTGTGTGATGAGATTTATATTCTTAGTAAGATGTTATACTGTTTCGTCATTTCTTAGCATGTGTTAGGCTTCCGATAGTGTATCAGATTTAATGTAATATGCCCAGGTCCTTCTGAATCAGGACTTAAAATACAGATGGAATAGCCTGATTAGGCAATTGGAACTGCGCCCTCCCTTCCAAACAGCAAAAGTAATCGTTGTTGTACAAACCAAAATAAGAAGGTAGACTCCGAGTATGTGATTGAGTTTAAAATAAGACCGCAATCAGGGCATTTTGAACAGAAAAACGACACTCCACAAAAAAAACTGCAAACTCCACACAGAGATGGCCGAGGGTGGAATTGAACTCTGATCTCCTAGCTGTGAGGCCTTGGAAGCAAATGAACATAAACAAATCCCAGTAATTTCATACTGCATAACTATAGTATGGTGCAAAAAAAATGCATGTCAAATGACAGTAAGGTAATAATGATCTGATATGTTTGGGTTTTCAGTACAACCTTAACCTTAATCCGTTCCAGAAATGTACTAAATTTACTAACCCGGAAGGGAGGCTGACGTCATTGCAGCGGCCAAATGAATGCATTGCTCAGACGCAATGCATTATTGGAAAATATTTAAATACTTGTTTTTTTTATGTTTATGTATTTGTAATGTCTACCTTTTGAGTGTTAGGTTGCTGTGTGATGAGATTTTTTTTTCGACATTTCTTAGCATGTGTTAGGCTTCCGATAGTGTGTTAGATTTGATGTAATCTGCCCAGGTCTTTCAGAATCAGGACTTTGTTACTTAAAAACACGATTAATAATGGGGCTGATTTCAGGATCTGCTAGCTGGCCCACAATAGCATCAATGTTGTTTGTTTTTTTTTTGTCCTCTGATTGGTTAATGTGAGCAAACTGATATTTTATTGGGTGTTATTAGATGAAGATTGATTGATGATGTTTTAGTGCAGAGGTTTGGAGTTGTGTCGTGTCACGAGTTCTTTGACCCCCCCCCCTCCTTTATCAGTGAGATGTTCGATTTACGCTTGTTGCATTTGGCTGAGCACCAAATTTACAGGCAGCGGTTGCAGGTTAGAAACCCTCGAAGTTGCTAGTATGAAATGACTACAGTTTTTGTTAGGAATAAGGATTTTTATATGTCCAATTTTGGACTGGACATGTGAAGATATGCTAAGAAGTTATGGAAATTTAAAAAAATAATAATAAAGAAATAAAAATTCGACCCATTGTTAGTTGGATTTGATTGAAACGCATGTTATTATTGGTAGTAAAATAAATGTTTGATATGTCACAGGCAGGGAGGGGTCACAAAGCAAGGGATAACTCATAACTAATACAGTATATAGCAATTAAAACATATTACATATTAGTTATGGTTATCAAATCACAGCTTTATAAATTGCTCCAAAATGATTAAATGGGAATGTGGTCTAAAATCGGTAAGGCAGCTGCTATCAAAACAATAAAGAATAAAAAAACCAGGCTTGGCGTTGATGCAGCTGAACGCGAAGGCATCATCATCATCCAGTCCGGATGACTTAAAACAGAATCGGTGTCAGAACCACCAGACCCATCTCTGTTCAGTTTCTCACACCACATACCGGTAGAGAAGGTGGCTGGATGTGAAGCACACCTGAAAAAGCAGCAGATGGAAAAGCCTGTAAAGGTGATTTTAAGCTGCACCACCTTATGCAAACAGTAAATTGGGGTAAATACCGCCCTCTGGTGTTTTAGTTCATGTATGACACATCAATACACAACTCAATCCACATTGAAAAAGGTAACACAAAGGCTATAAAACCATGCCATTGATTGTACCTTGAACATCAACCACAACAACAGGTAGTTATCACACCTCATTATATGACGATAGGAACTTTGTTGACTAATCTTCTCAATCTTACTTTAATCTTGGGCCATCAAGGGCTCGTCGGTTGTAAATATAAGGAGATATAAATGTTGTTGTAAATGATTCAACCGTTTGTTTTTGGCAATTATTGATTTGTGTAAGGCTGCATGGTGGCCACACAACAGATGGATGGATGGATGGATGGATGGATGGATGGATGGATGGATGGATAGATAGAGAGCCTTCCTTTATTGTCATTGCACCATAACACAGCTGTGAAATTGCCAACGAAATGTCGTTGCCTGGCTCCTGTATAATAATAATAAATAATAATAATAATAATAATAATAATAATAATGTAGAGAATAAATAGATTACATCAAATATGAACAACAATGTACAGCGTCAACAGTAAATTGCACAAATAATTTAAATAATTAAATTAAATAATTAATTATTTTTATTATTATTATTAAATAATTATTATATTATAATTATTAATTATATATATTATATATATTATATATATTATATATATTATATATATAATTATTATAATTATTAAATAATAGTTTAATAGATAAATAATTAAATTAAATAATTAATTATTTTTATTATTATTATTAAATAATTATTATATTTTAATTATTATATATTATATATATATTATATATATATATATAATTATTATAATTATTATAATTATTAAATAATAATTTAATAGTTCAATAATTTAAATAATGTGACTATAGGGGTGTTATTTCATGTTTAAAAGGCTCTAATGTAAAAAAAAACACCAACAGAAACAAAAAAGTCAAACAGATTTCGGCTGCACAGTGGACAAGTGGTTAGCGCACAGGCCTCACAGCTAGGAGACCCAAGTTCAATTCCATCCTCAGCCATCCATCTGTTTATGGAGTTTCCAAATTGTCCATAAGTGTGAATGGTTGTTTGTCTATATATGCCCTGTGATTGGCTGGCCACCAGTCCAGTTGGTACCCCCCGCCTCTCGCCCCGAAGACAGCTGGGATAGGCTCCAGCACCCACCGCGACCCCTCATGAGGATAAGCGGTAGAAAATGGATGGATTTTTTTTGGTAGAAAGCAGAATTCATGGTTCCGTTTATCACAGCAAGTCTTCCAGGTCCTGAAGCAGCAAAACAGCCTGAGACCATCACACTACCACCACCATATTTTACTGTTGCTATGATGTTTTTTTCCCAAAGGTCTCGGAGATCATCAAGATGTTTTCTGGCAAAATTGAGACGAGCCTTAACAGGTTTTTTTTGTTCAGCAGCGGTTTTGGTCCTGAACTCTGCCATGTAAGCTGATTTTGCCCAGTGTCTTACTTATGGTCATGAACACTGACTTTAACTGAGACAAGCGAGGCCTGCAGTTCTTTGTATGTTGTTGTGGGGTCTTTTGGGTGAGTCGTTGTTGCGCTCTTGGGGTTATTTTGGTTGTCTGACCACTCTTGGGAAGGTTCACCACTGTTCACGTTTTGGCTATTTTCGGATAATGGCTCTCACTGTGGTTTGCTGGAGTCCCAAAACTTTAGAAATGGCTTTCAGATCTCAGTGAAGTTATGTTTAAATATGGAGGGGGGTTAAGAATGAAGTTGCCCACTAAGTGGATTTCACTTATCACTGTTTTGAGAACTAAAAAAAAAAAAAAAAACCAAAATATAATATAAACCAAATAATAATAAACCATATAATAATAAACCAAATACACACCTGCATGAGGCTGCTCCATTTCTCTCCACGCACACGCCTCCGTTCATACAAGGGTTGGGATGACAGACGTTGGCGTCACGTGCTTGTCTGGGTTTTGCATCATCACCGGGCTTCTCCTCCGAGACGGGCACCTCCGTCTTGATCAGATGCGTCAGATCTGATAGCACAAATGAATAAATATAAATATCGGATTTTCAAATTTACTATACAATTATTACCATTAAAGTCAGCAAAAATGATGAGGTCGTTATTTTTCAGGAAGCTCCTCTTGTGCAGCTGCTTGTGAGAAATAAATGTACTCCAGCCTAGTCCGTCACTCCGGTAGCAGCTGCAAGCGGCATCCCATACTGCGCCTGAAGTAGCCGTTGGTTTGTTCCACTGGGGGTCCTCAACTAAAACGGGAAAAAGACGCAGGAAAGGAAATATAATTTTGTGGATAAACGGAATGAATTCACTTAATGAATTTGAGGAAAAAGGCCTCTGCCCCCCCCCCCCCACCCCAAGTTGGCGTACCAGTGGTGAAGCTTCTTGTAGAAGACATCCTCATTTTAACATCAGGATCTTGATCCATGGCGACAATCGTCACTTGTCGGTTTTGTGCCGGCCACTCCACCACTGCGTCATTTTCACCACTGCACAGGTGTAGGTACACACTAACATAATCTGGGGGGGTACTGTCGTACCCGTTTGGGTAAAGACTTATCCCGAAGGAATAGCCCTCGGAGCTATAAAAGCAGCGGCTATTTATTGAACTGCCCGATGGGGTGTTGGTAAGAATCTGTGGGAAGTTGTGGATTTGCCACACGGCATGGGGGCAAACGGTTTCACTAAGAGTGATGTCATCAAGCAAGATGGCCCCTGAAGAGCTGGCTGATCCTCTGATGCCTTGGAAGATGTAGCGGAATTTGTTTGATATTCCAAGTGTCACATGGTTTATTTTCCAGGCGTCATCTCCATCACCTGAGAAGCAAGAAAAAAAAAAGTTCAAGACCTTATCGATTTTTTTGTGTAAGAATAGCATAGTAGACCAGGACTTGATGATTTGGTCGACATAAGCGGTTGTCGACTTAAGCGGGATTCACCTTACAGTTATCTCTCATTTATCGCGATTACATATATACGTTAATTTCCATGAAGTAGGATTCAATATTAATAAACTGAATTAATAAATGATCGCTATTTACTGTATTAGTAAAAAAAAATGACTCCTCCCATTCTGTGTGGAAGTGGTAAGTTTTTGGTTTCACATTTTGTCCTGTCTTAGGTTTCGAATAAATCAACTGTAAGTAACTACTTAGCTCGGTAGCTTGCTCTAGCTTGCCCGCGCAATGTGATGTCAACAAAGAATAACAGCAGCGTGAGTATAGGGGTGTTATGTCATGTCTAAAAGGCTCTAATGTAAAAAAAAAAGAAAACATCAACAGAAACAGAAAAGTCATAAACAGATTTCAGCTGCAAGGTGCCCAGGGGTTAGCGCGCAGGCCACACAGCTCGGAGACCCGAGTTCGATTCCACCCTCGGCCATCTCTGTGTGGAGTTTGCGTGTTCTCCCCGTGCATGCGTGGGTTTTCTCCGGGTACTCCGGTTTCCTCCCACATTCCAAAAACATGCTAGGTTAATTAGCGACTCCAAATTGTCCATAGGTATGAATGTGAGTGTGAATGGTTGTTTGTCTATATGTGCCCTGTGATTGGCTGGCCACCAGTCCAGGGTGTACCCCGCCTCTCACCCGAAGACAGCTGGGATACCCCGCGGAACCCTCCTTGGAGAAAACCCACACATGCACGGGGAGAACAAACTCCATCCAGAGATGGCTGAGGGTGGAATCGAACCCGGGTCTCCTAGCTGTGTGGCCTCCACGCTAACCACTTCAACACCGTGCAAATCTGTTTATGACTTTTCTGCTTCTGTTGATGTTTTTTTTTTTAACATTAGAGCCTTTTAGACATGAAATAACACCCCTATACTCACCTTTACATTGCTGTTATTCTTTGTTTACATCACATTGCGCGAGCAAGCTATAGCAAGCTACCGAGCTAATTAGTTAGCTTCAGTTAATTTATTCGAAACCTAAGACAGGACAAAATGTGAAGCCAAAAACTTACCACTTCCACACAGAATGGGAGGAGTCATTTTTACTAATACAACAAATAGCCATCATTTATTAATGAATACATTTTTGAAAAACAGCAATAGAGAGACTTTTAATACCTGTGATGGTGTGGATCTTCCTGAGACTGCGAACATTCCCTGTTCCATCGTCGATCCGAACCCAAATTACGAGTTTATCCCCAGCAGCTCCGGTCATCTTATAGAAGAATTGCAAACATTGCTCGCCTCTTTTGGGGTAGAGGATGCGGGACTCTAACAAGGCGCTGTTTGTAGCGTTCCCAGAAGATGTGTCAAACTTCATGAAGTAGCCGGAATCTAAAAATAAAAAAAACAGATAGGAAACACGTCTTATCATACGATGGAGATTCCAATAGGAGACATGAGTCTACCTCTGCAGCGCCCTGCGAGCGTGTGATCTGTATCGGCGGGTGTACTCAACGTCTGGACCCAGTCGGCGTTGTCGTCCTCATTCTGGATCATTCCGCAGATGTTGTTCAGTTCGAAGGAACATTGGTCCAGAAGAGTGTGTGTGTTTGCTGTGAAAACACAAATAGTCAATAAAAGTACTACCTTTCATACGCTGGTATATATGCTGGAGCCTAGGGTGGAATCGAACTTGGGTCTCCTAGCTGTGAGGCTCTCGCGCTAATCACTCGTACACCATGCAACGTAAAAACATCTTATTTTCTCTTATTATGTCTACTATATTGGGTAATGTGAGTATAAAGTTCACTATAGGGGTGTTACTTCATGTCTAGAGGGCTCTAAAATTCATTCATTTTCTACCGCTTATCCTCAGAAGGGTCATGAGGAGTGCTGGAGCCTATCCCAGCTGTCTTTGGGCGAGAGGCGGGGTACACCCTGGACTGGTGGCCAGCCAATCACAGGGCACATATAGACAAACAACCATTCACACTCACATTCATACCTATGGACAATTTGGAGTGGCTAATTAACCTAGCATGTTTTTGGAATGTGGGAGGAAACCGGAGTACCCGGAAAAAACCCACGCATACACGGGGAGAACATGCAAAAAACTCCACACAGAGATGGCCGAGGGTGGAATCGAACTTGGGTCTCCTAGCTGTGAGGCTCTTGCGCTAATCACTTGTACACCATGCAGCGTAAAAACACCTTATTTTGTCTACTATATTGGGTAATGTGAGTATAAAGTTCACTATAGGGGTGTTACTTCATGTCTAGAGGGCTCTAAAATTCATTCATTTTCTAATGCTTATCCTCACGAGGGTCGCTGGCCAAATGTGGCCCGCAGGACACTAGTTTGAGTCCCCCGCCTTGATATGAAAGTTTAATGTTAGTTTGCTATGGATGCTGTATGGTATCATGTACCCAGAAAAAATTATTACGTTTGATTAATGTTCATGTTAAAGGTTAAATAACTCTTATTATCCTCCCTATCCGTGTGGAAGTGGTAAGTTTTTGGCTATTTAAGTGATAAGTGAATTTCCACCAATTAGGATTCAATATTAATAAATGGAATATTTTGGTAGTTAGAGCATAGGAAACCTGTTTATGACTTTCTAGTTATGCTTTTTAACATTACTAGAGTCCTGTAAACATGAAATAACACCCCTATAGTCAGCTTTAGACATGTATTACCTAGGGGTGTGTATTGGCAAGAATCTGGCGATACGATACGTATTACGATACTAGGCTCACAATACGATATTTATAGGTTATCAGCAGGGGTCTCAAACACGTGGCCCGCGGGCCAAATGTGGCCCGCAGGACACTAGTTTGAGTCCCCCGCCTTGATATGAAAGTTTAATGTTTAAAGTTTGATACGGATGCTGTATGGTATCATGTACCCAGAAAAAAATATTACGTTTGATTAATGTTCATGTTAAAGGTTAAATAACTGTTAATAGTTATCCTCCCTATCCGTGTGGAAGTGGTAAGTTTTTGGCTATTTAAGTTTAAAGGAAATAACTTGAAGGCTACCGTTTAGGTCAGGGGTCTCAAACACGTGGCCCGCAGGCCAAATGTGGCCCGCAGGACACTAGTTTGAGGCCCCCGCCTTGATATGAAAGTTTAATGTTAGTGCGGCCCCGCGTAAGTTTGATATGGATGCTGTATGGTATCATGTACCCAGAAAAAATTATTACGTTTGATTAATGTTCATGTTAAAGGTTAAATAACTGTTAATAGTTATCCTCCCTATCCGTGTGGAAGTGGTAAGTTTTTGGCTATTTAAGTTGAAAGAAAATAACTTGAAGGCTACCGTTTAGGTCGCTAGCTCTCTAGTTTGCGAGTTAGCATGTGTCTCAAGACCCTGCAGTTGCGCAATATGTTGTAAATAAAAAGAGTATAAATGTGACTATAGTCGTGTTTTGTCATGTCTACAGGGCTCTAATAATGCTTTGTTCATTTTAATCTGAAAAAAATAAACGTTTTTATGAGCAGATACTCACCACAGCTGTACATACGGTTGAGCCTTGTGATATCCACGGCACTGAAGTCCAGTCGCTGTCCGATGATTTCATTAAAAAACGGAATGGAGGTGGTGATGGTGGGGATGCTCTCGTTCTTGTTAAAGGACAACGGCCTGTAGTGCATGATGGACTCATAATCGTAAGGAGTGTTCAGATCAGTGATGAAGTCGTCCTCGAACTTGACAAAATTGTGCTCCATCCCTGCGAAGTATTCGTACGATGGATGTATTTATCACGAATAATCACATTCAGTATCGTCGTCATTACCTTCTTCGATCTGATCCCACCAGATCTCGACATAGTCGTCTCTGTCGGAACGCGACTGTTCGTGGTAAAAGCCGAGAGCGTGCAAGAGCTCGTGTTGCACAATGGCCTTCGTGTCACACCGGGCTCCGATGGACACATTTTGGCCCCCTTTGTCATCCCCAACATAAGACCAGCATCTGGAAAAAAAAAAAGATCACTTCTCACTGGAAATGAATCGTTCGGGTTGTGCAAAGTATTCGGTCACATCCACAGTGGAGCTCAATTAAATCGACTCTCCTTGGACTGTCTGACTGACATCAACATAAGCGTTTGTTGACATCAGTGAACTCACGACGAGCTTGTCAACCCATTGCAAAAAAATGCTAAAATCATCACGCAGCAACTTAACACTCCAAAGCTAGGTAAGAAATATACAAGGCAAGTATCAATAGAAGTTTATAATATAAAACAAAGTGCTGCATGGAAGTTTAGTGGTTAGCACGCAGGCCTCACAGCTAGGAGACCCGAGTTCAATTCCACCCTCGGCCAGCCATCTTTGTGTGGAGTTTGCATGTTCTCCCCGTGCATGCGTGGATTTTCTCCGGGTACTCCGGTTTCCTCCCACATTCCAAAAACATGCTAGGTTAATTAGCGACTCCGAATTGTCCATAGGCATTAATGTGAGTGTGAATGGTTGTTTGTCTATATGTGCCCTGTGATTGGCTAGCCACCAGTCCAGGGTGTACCCTCTCTCTCGCCCAAATACAGCTGGGATAGGTTCCAGCACTTTCGCGACCCTCATCCACAGAGGGAGGCTAACATCATTGCAGCACCCCGGCAGCAATAACCAATTAAATATTTGTCCACCAGAGGGAGTCAGTGGAGCCCGGAGGGAGGCTGACATCATTGCAGCACCCCGGCAGCAATAACCAATTAAATGCTTTGTCCACCAGAGGGAGGCTAACATCATTGCAGCACCTCGGCAGCAATAACCAATGAAATGCAGTCATAAAAACGTGAGTATTTTTCTATAAGTTATAAGTATTTTTCTACCCAGTTCCACTGTAGTTTGACTTTTTGATACACAAGGAGATAACTCACCCAGAGAGCTTCGTGAAGGAGATGTAGCTTGCCTCGCCTTCATAAGGCTTGAAGTCCACACAGGATCTTAAACGGTATTCCTCAAAAGCCTGCAGTATTACCCCTTTTGCATTCAACTCTACAATAACAACAATGAATTTTGCTTATTCATCATAAACGCTGCCGGTAGTGTTTTGTCATTACCTAATGAATCTGTCAGGATGTATGGTATTGGAAACTTCCATCTCATTGTCTCGTCAACGATTGCATTTCTCTTGGGCTGCAACACACATTAGAAGAACTGAGTATTGTTTATGTATTTGGAGTACTTCCACATCTGCTGTGTATATGATACTTACATCACCGGCAATGTCTCCCTCAAAAAGGTGTCTTAGACCTAAAAAAAAAAAAAAAAAGTATGATATTGTATATATATATGCAAGTTAGGAACTCTTACCTTTATTAATCTCTGGTATGTCATCCCTAAGTTCACCATCATCTGCATTATTACCTGGGAATCAAACCACGTCAATAATAATATATTTATATTAAACAATATGCTGATCATGTATATCATCAGAAGCCAACCTGTCAGTTTGGGTGCAGCAAACACCTAGCAAACATTTTAAAAACAAAGTGTCAGTTTGAACCCCGTTAAAAATCAACACCATGTAAATAAAGTGTGAAATATATCACCTTAAAAATTGCCAAAATGCTAATCACCAAAGTGATCTTTGTCCAGCTCTTTCCACAGCCCATGGTGTTGTTATCTATGCTAGCTTAAGCTAGTGTAAGCTAACACCTAAAAGGACATGGGGTGGAACCTTGCTCTCCATAATGGAGTTTAATGTTTAACTTTTATTTCACGCGTGTTTTTCTCTGTTAGCATCCTTCACTACAAGCCTTGTTCAGCGATTTACTGTAGTAAACCGCAGACTTTGTAGTAAACTGTAGCTAAGCTATAGCTAATAGTAAATTGTAGTAAGCTGTAGCTAATGTACCTAACCTAAAGTGCGTATTTTGGTATCGATATGATATTAAGTAAATAAACATTCCAGTGCTAACAGATCGATCAGTATCCTTTATTATAATTTTCTCACCCAAGCAGCTCAGCTTTAGTCCATCTTTCGTCAATTTATCCAACATTTATCCAAAGAGAGAGCCCATTGCTACTTCCGGGTTTATTAGCATATTTCAACATTTGACCAATCACGGATGACGACGACCCTCCGCACCTGTAGCTGTTTTAGTGTATACGATTCTGCCTTTCAGGGCTAATGGGTTAATAGTTAATGGGTTCGATTCCCGATCAGGGTTGCGTCAAATAAAAAAAAACAACTACAACAACAATACTAATCCATTCATACACCCCCCACCCCCAAAAAAAATAAACAAATTAAAGGCAGACTCATGGCACGATCATATCTGATCTCGCCCAGTACTTCAAAGAAGATGTCATGTGTGCTAATCGCCGCTAGATGGCGCCATTGGCATGGCGTGAATGAAAGAAGCAGGACCAGGAAATGCTTCTTTTACACGTTCAGTAAAGCTTCGAGATATGAGCAACGTGAATTAGCATTTCTTCGATTTGTCGTCGTCTAACTGCCTGAAATATTTAACCCTTGGCTTTTAAATGCAAACACACACGGTGCATTATGCTAATGTGATAACTAGAACTGAGAAATGTGTTCGAAATAAACAAGTTGAATCACGTGAGTAGGAAAATTACTAACATTAAATCACAATAGTCATCACTAGCTAATACTTTATTAAAAAAGTGTAGCAACGGCACATATGACGAGGTGGCCGAGTGGTTAAGGCGATGGACTGCTAATCCATTGTGCTCTGCACGCGTGGGTTCGAATCCCATCCTCGTCGGATATTTTTGACGTTTTTAAACCGAAAATTTTCTATAAGGTGACTTCATGTTACGTCGAAGTCAATAATATAAATAGTACAAGAAAAATTAAAATCTTTTGTCTAAAAAAAAACAATTAAACGTGTCTGAAAAAAAGAGTATGTGATTAACCAACAAATGCAGGTGCCATTTTGATATATTTTTATTTTTACAACAGGCAAAATTAGATATAATTTAAGAAAAAAAACAGCCAGCATGTTTCCAATGTACCTTTTTTTGTTTCCTTTTTAATTGTATTTGTCAAGACCCCCGTTTTACTGTCATCAACTAAAAGCTAATGATAGCATCCGTTCACATGGCTGCCACGTCCGTGTCATCACACACTTGGCCGGCATCATCAGAGCAGCTGCAATCTCCCGTCGCCCCGTATAAAACATTTCTCGAGCTTGTAGAGTCGTGATTCGTCTTCTCGTCATCCGTGTGGTCTTCCGCGGTTTGCCTTGGCGTGCTCTGTAGAAATTCCACATTGTATTTATGTCACTTGGAAGCCCGTATTAAGCCCGTATACGCAGCATACCTCATGTTCACAATTATGTTGATTTACCGCATACTGGAATTTGGACGCATTCAGTCCGAGAGCCCCGCCGATGAAATCGTAAGCTGAAAAAAATGACAACACGGTGAGATCATCTGACAAGGTGGAGTGATAACTAGATATGACTATTTACCATTACTATTCACTTACTCCTTAATGACAGCCTTCCAATTAGCTGAACCAGGTTCCTGACTGAGAACTAGAATGATACCAGGACTAGTTTTAGACCAGGAGTTAAATTTTAAATTTTACTTCAAACACCCTCACCATCCCTGCAGCCTCTTCAGTTGATGACTCTTCCTCCTCCTCATCCTCCTCTTCCTCCTTTTCCTCTTCCTCCTCATCACTGTCCACGTCGGTCAAAGCTTCACCGCTGCTGAAGAAGATGACTTTCTTCTGATCGGACAGTCCGGCACCCTCATGTTCTGGTTCCTGTGAATCTGTCATCTGTAAGATGTAGAGAGATGTAGCAACCCATGACTCGGTGACCCTCGAGAGTACCCGTGAGTCAGTCAACCTCAAGTACCCACGACTCATTGAAATTAGAATCTTTGTTGAGCACACATGAAGAATCCACGAGTCGGAAACACGAGTCATTGTCCAGTACCCATGAGTCATTAAGTACTCGGGAGTACGAGCACCCGAGTCGCTGAAACTACAGTCTTTGTAAAGTACCCATTAGTCAGTGAAACCAGTCTTTGTCAAGTAACCATGAGTCAGTGAAACTAGTCCTTGTCAAGTACCCATGAGTCAGTGAAACTAGTCCTTGTCAAGTACCCATGAGTCAGTGAAACTAGTCCTTGTCAAGTACCCATGAGTCAATAAAACTAGTCCTTGTCAAGTACCCATGAGTCAATGGAACTAGTCCTTGTCAAGTACCCATGAGTCAATGAAACTAGTCCTTGTCAAGTACCCATGAGTCAGTGAAACTAGTCCTTGTCAAGTACCCATGAGTCAGTGAAACTAGTCCTTGTCAAGTACCCATGAGTCAATGAAACTAGTCCTTGTCAAGTACCCATGAGTCAGTGAAACTAGTCCTTGTCAAGTACCCATGAGTCAGTGAAACTAGTCCTTGTCAAGTACCCATGAGTCAATGAAACTAGTCCTTGTCAAGTACCCATGAGTCAATGAAACTAGTCCTTGTCAAGTACCCATGAGTCAGTGAAACTAGTCCTTGTCAAGTACCCATGAGTCAATGAAACTAGTCCCTGTCAAGTACCCAGGAGCCAATGAAACTAGTCCTTGTCAAGTACCCATGAGTGAATGAAACTAGAGTCTTTGTCAGGTACCCATGAGTCAATGAAACTAGTCCTTGTCAAGTACCCATGAGTCAGTGAAACTAGTCCTTGTCAAGTACCCATGAGTCAATGAAACTAGTCCCTGTCAAGTACCCATGAGTGAATGAAACTAGTCCTTGTCAAGTACCCATGAGTCAATGAAACTAGTCCTTGTCAAGTACCCATGAGTCAATGAAACTAGTCCTTGTCAAGCACCCATGAGTCAATGAAACTAGAGTCCTTGTCAAGTACCCATGAGTCAATGAAACTAGAGTCTTTGTCAGGTACCCATGAGTCAGTGAATCTCGAGTCTTTGTCAAGTACCCATTAGTCAGTGAAACTAGTCCTCATCAAGTACCCATAATCAGTGAAACGAGAATCTTTTGTTAAGTGCCCATGAGTCAGTGACTTAGAGTCTTTGTCAAGTCATCGAGTACCCGTGAGTCAGTTACATTAGAGTCTTCATCAAGCACGAGCAATACCAGCTAAAATTCTGGGTCAGTACTGCCGAAACTAAATTTCTCACAAATCTTTGGTACCCCCAACAGGATGTGCTGTTATTGAAGGCCGGAAGTGTGCGTGTTTAGGTAACTTGTTGGGAGATGAGTGAAGAGACGAGCGACGAAAATAAACATGTCTCCTGCATTCATTTCTAACAAGCTACCTAAACACACACTTCCGGTCTTCAAAATAACAGCACATCCTGTGGGGGGTACCAAAGTAAGGTTGTCACATAAAATAGCTTACATATTGAACTTTGCGGAGCATCATTCAGTATCATTACATACTTACAATTGTAATCTGGCCGCTTTTCGTGCTAATTAGATTTCGTAATGACTATCGCGAAATTGACTGAAGCCGCAATTTACCTGCTGGAATTCAGATCCGATGTCTTCTTTTTTGTTTTCTTTACAAGCATTCTACGTGTGTTGCACTGAAAGCTTTCATGTCTGACGTTAAAGGTCAATTAGTGCTTCCGTGCGGCCAAACGTGTTGCCGTCAGGTCGCAGTGACGTCATTCACTAAAACGTGACTTAATATGAAATTACTGTCGCATTTTTCCCTTATTGAACGTCGACTGATACTTGCGGCTCAAATTTGGGAGGCGGTAACCCGGCATTGTGACATATTTGCCGTAAAGTGCGAAGAAAAGCTGCAAAGCCTTTGAATAGCAAATGTGCGGCTGAAACTTGTGAGGCGTTACCCGGGCATCTTTGTCGTAAAGTGCGAAGAAAAGCTGCAAAGCCTTTGAATAACAAATGTGCAGCTGAAACTTGGGAGGCGGTAACACAGAACTACATTACGTAGAAAACCCATGAGCATTACGTTTTTGTCGCCGCGAGTCCGCCATCTTTTGTAGCACTACCTTGTTCGTTTGCGACTTTCGAAATTCTTACTGATAGTTTCTGAAATTCTGGACTCGATAAGGCATTATAATGCCCTACTGTGCGGCTGTAAACTACCCATATATGCCTATACACTGCTGCTAAGTTGTGCTACACAAGATGGCGGCGTGTGCACTGAAACACTGCGCGGCGGCGACACCCGCGCTCTGTGTGTTATTTCCGGGTGTGAGCTTTCTACTCTTTCTATTTCTGTGGGCGGTAACTGGCCATTGTGACATATTTGCCGTAAAGTGCGAGGAAAAGCCGCAAAGTCTTGAAAATAACCAAACAATTGCTAGTACTGTTACGTGATAGCGTATTTTCTGTTTTTAATAAAATTATAGGTGTGAGTAAATACTCATGAGGGTTAATTTTTACCATGTAAGCATACCCTGTCAACACTCCTGTTGATATATAACTCTTTCCAGTGCCACCCGGTTCTAAGTGACTGATATCCTTAGATGCTAAACATGCAGTCAGACATGCAGGGAGATGGTTATAAGTGTGATTTAATATGGACTGACATACAGATTACATCAATTATAAGATACATAACAGCAGGGGTGTCGAAACGGCACTCGGGCCACACCTTGGACACCCCTGCTTTACAATGAATCCAACCAACGGTGTGATGAGACGAGATAATAATGCTTAGAATTGTTTTTGACGCACTTGCACATTCATGTTACGTAGAATTCGGCCCAGCATTTTCAGTTTTACTCCGCTGCCACAAACCCAAATGATGCGAGGAGCCAACAGCGCAGCCGGCGGTGTATTACAATATGTACAGCGTTCTACTGGTTGTGCTTTACTTCATTCATTTACATCCAACTGGGAGTGGTTGACGGCGTACATTAGATCCCGAGCTTTTCTCTACCAACATTTTCAAGCAGGAAGATGCTGTGTACAATACAATACTGTACACTACATGCCTGTATTTCTTAATTTGTAAGTGACTGTGATAGGTTTTTTTTTTTGAAGCATTTAAAATATCAAAAAATAGGGCTGTTTTCCCGCTATTCACATAAATGGGCTCTACTGTAAGCAGCAGCATATTTAATATATGAAAATGATTGTGTCCATGTGCAATAACATTACTAGTGTTACCTAACAACGCTCACTGATTAAAGACTAAACATGATTGATTTATGAAAAAAAGGCAAGTATTAAAACAAGAAAAATGATGATTTGAATTGTACACTGTTATTAAAAGTGTATATAAAATGAAGATTATAAAAAGGATTCTGATTGGGAAAAAAAATTATAAAAGCCGTTAAATATCATATATTTTACTTTGATTAGTTAAAAAAAAAAAAAGTAATGGAGTCCTATAATAATGATAGTAGTCATTTAACATGATTGTAAACATCTACGCCTAAACCAAATTTGTCCATCAGTCTTGTTTCTTTTTACTTCCTCAATGTAAACCAGGGGCGTCCAAACAATTTTGCAGAGGGCCAATAAAAACCAAAATGGCCTCCAGGCAGCACTATGGACACCCCTATATTTACAGTAACTCATTTTTGTAATGAAGTTATATCGGGTCTACTAGTAATATATTTTAACATCAGTCTTTTCATGTAAGATGTAAGCCAACGATTGGGACATTTCCGAAGCTAGCATGACTGTGTAAGAACAAAGTGATGACATCGTCTCCCGTCAAATGTTACATAACGGCGCAGGAGCTCTGATGTCATATGTAAATACAGCAAACATTCCAGCATAAACGTTAAACACCATAGATTAACTGTTACAAAAGGAAGCTAATATTCCTGTGTATATGTGTGTGGATACTTATTGATGGGCGCTACCGTAGCAGGACCGGAATGACGTACAACCGGAATGATGTGTATTTAGGAAACGGTGCAGCCTGTGTCCTTCTGGGGTTTTAAATCGGGCTCCTTCATTGGTTTGACTTCCTCCTCTTTCGGTTTAGCCTGGGGATAAAGACACAATAGATATCACCATTGCTGGAAACAATAGGAAACTTCAATTGAATTGTATTCAAGTGGACTGTAATGATTTCTTATGACCACTAGAGGGTGGTATACCACTTTTTAAAATTTTGCTGTTTTTTTTTTTATACATATGTGCCACAGGCCACCAATTTTGGACACCCCCTGTTAAAATGGATGCGTACTACCTTGTCATTTTTGGCTCCCTTGGTCAGGTCAAAGCTGGCGTACACTTCAGCGGTACACTGCTCACTCGGAGATGGCATCTCAAAGGGTACCGGTTCGGCCAGGCCGTAGTTGGCCTTCAACTCAAGCTGCGGAGGCTCCGCTGGAACCTTGTGGAAGTATCTATAAAAATATTAGCATCTGTGAAGTCAGTGCCTTCAACAACGCTAAACCCTGCAGGACGATGCATTCATGTCCTGGTTAACAAAGTGCGTGTAACTCACATGAAGCCGTTTTCCCTCTGGCACTTCTCCAGTGTGTTTTTAATCAGACCGCCCAGTTTGCGGAAGAAGAGCTGCTCTGATGGTTTCGCGGTGGTGCCCGGACCTTTGGTGTGACGGTATTCTTTACACAGCTCCTCAGCACGGGAATAACCTTGGCAAAGATAACGGTCGTGTTATGGATGATAATCAAACCAATTATTTTAGATTAGTTGACACATGCGCATATGTCTCTGATTAAAATCGGGTTGGGTTAGGTTAATTAGTGAAGGTATCTGCTCAATTTTGCTAGCTAAAGATAAACGCAAACACATAGTAGTCTCACAAATACAGACAAAAGATACTTATACACACACCCGCACAAAAAAAAGGGACTAAAAGGGTGCTTTTTTTGCAGCTGCGCTGTAATAAGACCCGCTTACTTGTAGGTATACAGGGACTGCAAATAAGCCGGCACGTCTGTATTGGACTCCAGCCACAATCTTGAGAGTATAAAAGGCCGGGCAGGGAAAGGAAGGGTGCTTTTTTTTGCAGCTGCGCTGTAATAAGACCCGCTTACTTGTAGGTATACAGGGACTGCAAATAAGCCGGCACGTCTGTATTGGACTCCAGCCACAATCTTGAGCGTATAAAAGGCCGGGCAGGGAAAGGAAGGGTGCTTTTTTTTGCAGCTGCGCTGTAATAAGACCCGCTTACTTGTAGGTATACAGGGACTGCAAATAAGCCGGCACGTCTTTATTGGACTCCAGCCACAATCTTGAGCGTATAAAAGGCCGGGCAGGGAAAGGAAGGGTGCTTTTTTTTGCAGCTGCGCTGTAATAAGACCCGCTTACTTGTAGGTATACAGGGACTGCAAATAAGCCGGCACGTCTGTATTGGACTCCAGCCACAATCTTGAGCGTATAAAAGGCCAGGCAGGCAAAGGAAGGGTGCTTTTTTTTTGCAGCTGCGCTGTAATAAGACCCGCTTACTTGTAGGTATACAGGGACTGCAAATAAGCCGGCACGTCTTTATTGGACTCCAGCCACAATCTTGAGCGTATAAAAGGCCGGGCAGGGAAAGGAAGGGTGCTTTTTTTTGCAGCTGTGCTATAGTAAGACACGCTTACTTGTAGGTATACAGGGACTGCAAATAAGCCGGGACGTCTTATTGGACTCCAGCCACAATCTTGAGCATATAAAAGGCCGGGCAGGGAAAGGAAGGGTGCTTTTTTTTTTTTCAGCTGCGCTGTAATAAGACCCGCTTACTTGTAGGTATACAGGGACTGCAAATAAGCTGGGATGTTCTGTATTAGGTATTGTTGTCAGGAATAAACAATCTGGTTCTCATTCCGTGATTTGGTTGTTTAAGATTCCCTTATCCGCTATTCGAAACCCACTTTGAGTCCTCAGGGGGATGATTTCTACATTAGCGACATTAGCGAATTAGATTGTCGTTATGTGCCCTGTGATTGGCTGGCGACCAGTCCAGGGTGTAGAAGACAGCTGGGATAGGCTCCAGCATACACGCCGACCCTCGTGAAGATAAGCGGCATAGAAAATAGATGGGTGGGATTTGTATTGTTTTACACTCTTCTGCACTCTTGTGTGTACGCTAGCGGCCCCCCGCCCCCTCCCACTAAGACTGTATGACTGACAAAAGGGCTCACTCCGTTCATGCCGTTGTTCTATAGAACAAATGCGCCAATGGGCTGAAATAAATACACTCTTCCTGCCTGTTTAGAGTCGAGAAATGAGGAAAACAAATAAGATAAGCGGCATAGAAAATGGATTGATGGGATTTGTATTGTTTTCCTTCTGGGACCTCCCATGAAGAAGAACAAGACAATGAGTCTAAAAAAATTCACACATCGTGCAGTCCTACTTAAAAGTCACTTCAGGATGTTGCAGAACCGGAATGACTGCAAAGTAGCGATCATGTGTTCAACGATACAGTTAGCATGAGTGAGTGAAATGTCAATATGAAGCAATAACTCTACATACACTTTTCTGCTTCCTGGAGCGATCGTATGGCCTCGCCACACTTATCACTCCCCAGCAGCGTCTGTCCATGATAGCAGTACGCCTGGAAACACAAACGTACTGAAGCTCAGACCTCTTCAACGCAAAAGAACATGCGATGTACCGCATTTAAGCAAGGAAACTTACATAAGCCAAGTAGAAGTAAAACTTGAGCTGGAGATACTTCCTCCACTTGCTGCTGCATTCAGGCTCCAAAGTGTTCAAGGTGTGGTCTGCACACACATGCAGACGTTCATGATGGTTTTATCGTCTTCGCATCTTTGATTTGAGCTCGAGTTAGCAGAGCTATCAGGCCCTTCAGGATTTCCTAGGCTGTTTTTCCGTGATTGTTACGTCCTAAAATGGCTCATTTTGCAGAAAAAGTTACGATAATTTGAGGCTTTTGTGTGTGTGTGCCCCCCCCCCCCCCACCAGTAACGTTGGCTCAGCTTGAAGTATTCTTTGTAACCTTTGTAACTCCAAAAGACACAGGAGTTCAACAAGTATAAGAAAATATGCTTTGTTGTGTGCATATGTTGGAAAACAAATAAAAAAAACAAATATATTATATATAAATATATTATAAATATTTTAATATATTATTCTTTATGATACTATTATATATATTATAATATATATTATTATATTATATTATTATATTATTATAATATAATATTATATATAATATTATATTATATATTATGTATATTAAAACTTTATTCCCATATTGTAGCTTTTTTCCCACAACCTATTTTGTTTGTTTTTCATGATATTTATACATATATTAATATATATTAATTATATTAATATTAATATATATAAATATTCTAGAATATATTATTTTTCATAATTATTACAATAAAAAAATGATTATTTATTCTTTAATATTTCAGCTTTCAGCTTTGACTTGATTCCGAAAAATTCTGCTATTTTTCATTTCTGTTTTTTTATTTTATTTTATTTTTTAAATAATTTCTAACTTTTGTCTTAATTTTCTTTTCATAATTATGACTGTAAAGCTTTCCACACAATCAAATTAAAACTTTTTTAAAATGTTTCTCATATTTTGACTTTATTTTTAAATTATAGGTTTTGATTGTGCTTTCTGCCAATTAAAAAATAAATTAATTAAACAGTCCCAGGCTGCAAATTGGACATGAAATGAAATCTAACTGGCAGCATGTTTGTATTTGTGGTTTATTCGATTATTTTTAGTCAGGAAGTACCTGCTGCCACTGGGATGTGCGCTACGCCAGACCTGTATGGAAAATGTTTGCCTGAAAGTATGTTATGCTTATTATGCATCATAATAAACATGAATGAATTTGCAGGAATCGGTGAAATCCCGTCGGGTCTGCTAAAATGTGTTTTAAAATGCTCACCGGCTCTCTGGTAGAAGTTTGCGGTCTCAAACGCCAACGCTGCGACGATTGAGGCGTTGTGCTTCAGTTCGATGGCTCTAGCGATCGTCACTGGAGATAAAAGACAAAGAGGTTCATGATACTCACAGAAACTAGACTTAAAAGCAGACATGGAGACTTTCTGTTCTATTTCTTTGGAGTTGGTTTTTGTGTGTTTTTAATCCCCACGGGGTCTGGGATTAAGATCTGGGCTTTGACTTGGGCCCTTACATAACTCTTTTTTGTTTTTAGACATTCCTTTGTGGATTTACTAGAATGTTTTGGGGTTTTTTTTGAAGCTGTGCTACAATGTACCTTCTTGAGCTTCCGCCTGAGACTGGATGATGTACGCGTCAATCACTCTCGGCTCCAGGTCCCTGCCTTTCTCTGCGGGGGTGATGAGACGAGGGATGTGGGCCTCCTGTTGGGGAAATTCATTAATTCCTAGTCAGGAAGTACTGACCCCCAAGGTGATAATGAGGTGGTAGACTCAACTACTATATCGAACATGTACGTCACCTTTATTCATTGAATTGAAATAATAATAATAATAATAATAATAATAATAATAATAATAATAATAATAATAATAATAATAGGCACCCTAAGCTAGAATCATAGCACTAGAACAACAAGCCCCTACGTCACCTTTAGACATTTGAATATTCCGGCAGCAACCTTCAGGCTCCGGTGAACATCTTTTGCTTCATCCTCTGATACGCTGACAAAAATAATAAAAAAAACACACATATCAGAAACAATGCTGCAATTAAACATAAACATAAACATACTTTTCTTTTCCAGCAAGTCTCGAGGCAAACTTGGTGTACCAGATGGCGACGTTAAAGGCCATGGAGACGAGCTCGAAGACTGCATCTTGCTGGGCACTGAAAGAAAGGGAGTGTTAATGATGTTAATAATAACAATAATAATAATGTTAATAATAATAGTAATAAATAGTAATAATAATAGTAATAAATAGTAGTAAATAATTTACACATTTCCCCACTGAGGGACAAATGAAGGCATATCTTAATAGTAATAATAGTAATAATAATAATAGTAATAATCATAGTAGTAATAATAGTAATAACAGTAATTGTAATAATAATAATAATAATAATAATAATTAACTTAAATACTTAACTCAAATAATACTTATTAATAATAATAGTAATACTAATAATAGTAATAATAATAGTAGTAGTAGTAAAAATAATAATCAACTTAAATACTTAACTCAAATAATACTTATTAATAATAATAATAATAATAGTAATAATAATAGTAGTAGTAATAATAATAATAATAATCAACTTAAATACTTAACTCAAATATTACTTTTAATAATAATAATAATAGTAATAATAATAGTAGTAGTAATAATAATAATAATAATAATCAACTTAAATACTTAACTCAAATATTACTTTTAATAATAGCAATAATAATAATAGTAATAATAATAATCAACTTAAATACTTAACTCAAATAATACTTATTAATAATAGTAATAGTAATAATAATAGTAATAATAATAATAATAGTGATAATAATAGTAATAATCATAATAGTAATAATAGTAACTGTAATAATAGTAGTAGTAATAATAATAATAATAATCAACTTAAATACTTAACTCAAATATTACTTTTAATAATAGTAATTGTAATAATAATAGTAGTAGTAATAATAATAATAATCAACTTAAATACTTAACTCAAATATTACTTTTAATAATAGCAATAATAATAATAATAATAAACTTAAATACTTAACTCAAATAATACTTATTACGAATGATTGTGCCTTGTATATTTAATATGGGTGTCACGATACATGAGACCGGGTGGTGTAACTGTGTTACACTCGTCTGCACTCTGTGTGTACGCTAGCGGCCCCCGCCCCCTCCCCACTGTAGACTGTATGACATGGAAAAACATGGAAAAAACATGCGTCTGTGATTTGGGGCTGAGTAAACGTCAAACCAGTCAACATTTACACTTCTGATTGGGTTTAAAGATGGCGGCTCCCGAAAAGTCCCGTCTACCTTGGCGTGTTCCCTTGTAGAGTATCGGTCCATTTGAAGTTCTGGATGTACCTCATCTTGTTGTCCTGTGTGGTTCCATCCAAGGAGACAATAAAGCCTGTAGTGGCAGAACCAGTTCAAAAAAATAACAATTATTTATAATTTGTTCCTTGTTGTTAACTGAGGTATTGATCATTATATTTGATTGATGGATGAGGATGTTACGTGAGCGTGACAACTGACATTGAAGCAGAGCCAAGTACGCATCCGTGGCGTTTTTCATGATCTCCGGGTTGCAGGTGACGTCGGTGAACATTTCCAGCAGCCTTGCCCTGGTTGTCCTTAGGTCACTGTATTTGGACACACACATCATTCTATACGTTAAAGTAACACGTTTTGGTAGGATACAGGATCGTCATAAATGCTCTTTGCGAGGGTTCAATTCCCCCGTAACATGAAATACCACAAGTCATTGATACGCCCATAAAAACCGTCCTGTTGAGATCATCCTCTGATTTCATATCAACATTTACAATAAAAATGACCCTTTTTCTCTTCGATTGCCAGGGTGCACTCGCCACAAAAGTCGTAAATATACCTCTCACACTTCTCCCAGTGCATGCGTGGGTTTTCTCCGGGTACTCCGGTTTCCTCCCACATTCCAAAAACATGCTAGGTTAATTAGCCACTCCAAATTGTCCATAGGTATGAATGTGAGTGTGAATGGTTGTTTGTCTATATGTGCCCTGTGATTGGCTGGCCACCAGTCCAGGGTGTACCCGGTCTCTCGCATGAAGACAGCTGGGATAGGCTCCAGCACCCACCGCGACCCTCGGTAGAAGGATAAGCGGTAGAAAATGAATGAATGAATGAATGATGTTATTCTGGGCCGCATGGTAGTCAAGTGGTTAGCGTGCAGGCCTCACATCTAGGAGACCCGAGTTTGCATGTTCTCCCCGTGCATGCGTGGGTTTTCTCCGGGTACTCCATTTCCTCAGATTTCAGATCAACATTTACAATAAAAGTGACTTTTTATAACACATAGATTATTAGTTCTAGCAAGAGTAACACTCCCCTAAATATTTCATACATACATTTTAATGTGTTTAGCAAGGGGGCTGCACGGCGACCGAGTGGTAAGCGCGCAGGCCTCACAGCTAGGAGACCTGAGTTCAATTCCATCGCTGTGTGGAGCATGTTCTGTCCATAGGTATAAATGTGAGTGTGAATGGTTGTTTGTCTATACGTGCCCTGTGATTGGCTGGCCACCAGTCTAGCCTGAAAACAGCTGAGATAGGCTCCAGCATCCCCCCCCCCCGCGACCCTCGTGAAAATGAATGAATGTGTTTAGCAAACTGAATGACGCAAATTGAGGGCATGAACCTACATTGTGCCACATGCGAACAAAGGCAATCAAAGAGAGAAGAAGGGGTGGGGTTCTGTACCTGAATGTTACATAATAATTAAAATAGAAGTACAATGTTAATGTCAAGTACAAGTATAAGACAGTATCTTGCATGAAGAACAGAGAGATCATACATGCTGATATAAATCATACATCCAGTCTTTGGTCTTGATGACAAAGTTCTATCTGATTAAGGTGTTATAATACTTCATAAGAGTGATTAAGGTGTTATAATACTTAATAAGAGGAGATAGAGCATACTTGCAAATTTTATTGGCAGCGGGGCTCCCTGCCACACCGTAAAAGTTAAAGGACACAGGCGCCGTCGCCTTTAGAGGGTTTCGGTGAAACCAATGCGCCATCTCGCCGGGGAGGGCACGCCCACAATTGCTGGAACACATATATAGGTGATTTATGACATTATGTAAATACACACACACATATATATATATATATATATAATACGCTCGACAATGTACTGGGTACGAGTGAGCAACGGAAGCTAAAGCTAACACGCTAACAGCTAGCCAACACAACTTGTTTGGGCTATAAAAACGAGACAATGTTCATTAGTGTCGTGTTATATCGTCATTTTATTCCAAAAAAACATCCGGATACCGTAGATAATGTCATACTAAGGCTAACGTTTTTACAGCACCTTATTAGAAACGAAACAATTACGTAAGCTACAGAGAACTAGCCCGTAGCGAGTAACTGCCAACTCTAGCGTCGCCTAAAAACAACTAAATATATATATATATATATGTATTTACTAAACTGTGTAAAAACCAAACCTAAACACTTACCAGTCGTTGTGGCGTTAGCTTGTTGTGATTTGACACCCCGACGGAAAGTCTGATGCTGGCAAGTATTACTTCCGGAAATAAACAGGCGGAACGTTGGCCAATGAAAACGGTCTCTTTGGTCACATGATAAAGTCAGGAAGTGGCGGCAATTTGCTTCTGTCAGACATGTAGTCCAGTTACTTGAGGTGAGCGGTACTGAACATTTTTGTATCGATTCAATGTTTAATGTATTAATGTATGTGTTTAATATATTATTTTTAATTTTTTTTGTAATGTATTAATTTGTATTAATTTTATTAATTTATTAATTTTAATTAATTATTATTTTTTTAAGATCCTTGAATTAGTTTGTGTAATTTTTCAAACTATAATTATAATAAAACTCACATCGCTCACCCATGGAAATGATTTTAGGCTAAATATATACCAATGAATAAACAATAATATAAGACTGCCACAATATCAACAATATAATACAATTATCCCCTTTTATTACATACAACTCTCTAATTCCTTTGTTTTTTCACCCAAAATACTTGTTTAACGATGTATAAATATAACAATTTAATAACAAAAAACAGATATTTATGAAGTGAAATGTCAGCATTGACCCGCGTACCCCTATTCAGCAGTCACTTTAAATGCCAACAAACCAGTTTTATGTGTCATAAGCAATCAAATATGAATGTGGGGCAGCTAAATCTAATATTTTAGCTGCAGGATACAAAAAGTGATGACTAAAGTACAACACAAAACAACATCAGGATGTCCGATTGGATGAAAGTAAGTAAAAAAAAAAGTAATATAAAATATTTTTTTTATTCCCATTCACCACACTCCTCCTCCAATTGTGAAACAAAGAAATAAACAGTAATAATCAGATTTCACATTGATCATTATTAAATGTAAGGCATAACAAATGTAATGTTAAAAGTATTTTAAATAAACAAGCCACACTAAGCGCTCGCTTGCACTTTTTAAGAACAAACCAGGCACATTTCAAGTCAGCTTAACCACAATGACGTCATTGATAGGATTGTATACCCCCCCCACGAAAAAAAAAAAAAAAACATGACTGCCTGTTTGTTTCACGAGGTACAAGATTCCAAAAGGTCACATTTATTTATTCTCTTAGGAAGAAAAATCAATAAATGGCAACTTTCTTCCATGATGTGCATGTCAAATGAGATATGAGCCTTGTTGACTGCAGTTAAAAGTCGTATCGTAAAAAAAAAAAAATTTAAATTAAAAAAAAATTGCCTCAAGTAGGGGTGTCCTGGAATATGTTCTATAATTTTTTTTCTGTTTATGCTCCATTTTTGGTGAATTAAATCGAACGTTTAAACACACAATACATTATGAACGATTCTTTGGCATCGGTGTCGCTTTGGTGATCATACAGTACAGTAAAGTTGTACCGTAAAAAAAAAAAAATTAAAAAAAATTGTCAAGTAGGGGTGTCCTGGAATATGTTCTATACATTTTTTTTCTGTTTATGCTCCATTTTTGGTGAATTAAATCAAAAACACTTAATGGCTTGCAAAAGATAAACATGAAATGTTTCAGAACGACTCGAACGTTTAAACACACAATACATTATGAACGATTCTTTGGCATTTGGTGATCATACAGTACAGTAAAGTTGTACTGTAAAATTTTTGGTGAATTAAATCAAAAACACTTAATGGCTTGCAAAAGATAAACATGAAATGTTTCAGAACGATTAGAATGTTTAAACACAGAATACATTATGAACGATTCTTTGGCATCTGTGTCGCTTTGGTGATCCATACAGTACCGTAAAATTTTTTTTTTTTTTTAATTGTCAAGTAGGGGTGTCCTGGAATATGTTCTACACATTTTTTCTGTTTATGCTCCATTTTTGGTGAATTAAATCAAAAACACTTAATGGCTTGCAAAAGATAAACATGAAATGTTTCAGAACGATTTGAACGTTTAAAACACACAATACATTATGAACGATTCTTTGGCATCTGTGTCGCTTTGGTGATCATACAGTACCGAAAAAAAAAAAAAAAATTGTCAAGTAGGGGTGTCCTGGAATATGTTCTATACATTTTTTTTCTGTTTATGCTCCATTTTTGGTGAATTAAATCAAAAACACTTAATGGCTTGCAAAAGATAAACATGAAATGTTTCAGAACGATTCGAACGTTTAAACACAGAATACATTATGAACGATTCTTTGGCATCTGTGTCGTTTTGGTGATCATATGGAATGTGTATGAATTCCATATTTTCATAAACGTTTAGCGTAGTTACTGCACAGATTATGATCTCGGACATCTCCCCAGCCTCCGTTCTTCATATGCTCCTTGTGTTCCGCTTTTTCCGATGCGGTGATGACAAGAGACGACGGGAAAAAGCCATTTTTAGCCGCTTGGAGAGTTTGCTCGACTTTCTGCAAAGCCCATTCCGGTCTGCAGTTCTGCTTCTGGTGCAGTCCGCAGTCTCCGGTGTGAAGAACCCTGGAACCCTGAGCGACGAGCACCTTCAGTGGTTTCGATATGCAGGTTCCGGAGAGATGCTGAAGAGTCCAATCCCAGTTGTAATCGTCGTAAGTGCAGAATTCCTTGTTGCATCCCATTAGTTTATAGTACACTTCCCTGGAGATGGCTACTCCGATGTTGTGTTTGGTGGACATCCATCCGGTGGTTAACACTTTGTTGGTTAGCGTAGCAAAACCGTGAGGCTCGTTATGATTCCCCAAAGCCAGCATGTCGCAATCCGGACAGTTGTTATTCCGGAATTCTACCATGGATGTATAGAAGTGGAAGAAATCAGGTAAGATGTAGTTGTCTTCTTCGAGGAACACCACGAAACCGCCGTAGCCTCGCAAGACCTGAAGTCGCTCCCACGCGAAGTGTAACTTCCACCACCAGTGATGTTTAGTTTGAGTCACGGATGCTTCCCGGTAATGTCCGTAACTGTCCGGGTATTCCGCATTCAAACATGCTGTTTCACGTGCATCCTCTTTGGATGCATCCCGTTTGCAGTCACGTGGATCCTGTCCGGGAAACTCGTCGGGATACAGCTGAGTACTAAACGGGAAATAAATTTGCAGTACCTTGCAGAAAGTGATGCCTTGCACAATGGACTCGATTTCCGCTGAGAAGTAATCATGGCTGAAGATGACGAGGAAGTTATGGACCTCGGATGTTCTCTCCAGAGACTTGATAAGGAGTTTTAGGTATTCCGGTCTGTTGTGGACCTGCACGACTAGAACCAGCTGTGGAACCAATGGAAACCTATCTCCATTTAGAATAACTTGTCTGTAATTGGCAATGTAAAGAGACTGAGTCAGGTCTGCCAGGGACCCCCCTAGGTCCAGTTTCGCATTGTCACTAGTGTGGTGACGAGTCACGACTGTGGGTTCGGGGTCTGAAACTGACAGCACGCGCGTGGAAATCAAAAAAGTCCACACAGCGAAGGAAACACCCAAAAGCAACAGGAGGTTCCTCTTACCCAGCCGAAGCCTCATCATCTTTGGTTAGGTTAAAAAAAGCATATGGAGAAATCTCATGATCTGGCGACTTCCTTTTTTTATGCGATATTAAATGTAATAAATATTAAAAACCCAACTTCTTTTTCTTTTAACACCTGAACAACAAGCGACGAGCGGAAGTTAGCAAGGAGAGAGTAAAGAACGTCGTGTTTAAAAAAAAAAAAAAAAAAAAGTCGGTCAGCAAAAACTTACCCTGCGTTACAAGTCAGGCTTGACAGTAAACTGCGCTCGAAACAGGAAGTGAGTGGTCTGTTTTGTCTTTCCACCGCCGGGCAGCAGATGCGTACAACGTGGCCAACAGTCAGTGAGAGTTAGCCGAGTGCTCCGCCAATCATTGTTGTACCTGCGACTTTTGTAACCCGAGAAGCAGACGCCGAGATGTGGACATTTTTGGAGGTGTGTGGATCGAAACAAATACCGAATTGTCGATACCAAAACGTGGCTCAGTTTCGGGTCGATGCTAATTCAATGAAAACGATACTTAACTTGTTTGGTTAAGTCCTCAATACAACTTAATAAAGCGTATACAGAAGGTGTGTTTTTTTGTTGGCCCACGAAAATGTAAAAATGAAAAGTTGCGTTATGTCATTTTAGTAGCATAATGTAATACAAAGTAATAATGACAACAAATAAAGTTTTAGTTTGAGGGAAATTAGGTTGTGGAAAAAGTTATTTTGTTAAAAAGTCAAAATATTATTGAAATAATATTACAAGAAGAAATTTTAAATAGTTGGGAAATAAAAAATAATTTTAGGAGAAAAATGTCAAAAAATTCAGATAATTAAATTTTTTAAATAAAAAATAATTGCAGGAGAACAATGTCGAAAAATTCAGACAATTAAAAAAATATTTTTTAAATTTTTACATTTTTTTCTAATCAGCAAAAAGTTCAAATTTTATGAGAATAAACTCATAATATTATAAGGAAAAATATTGTGATTGTAATACCACACAGTTCCAAATATTGAATTCGGACTATAAGACTTTAAAAAAAAAGTAATAATGACAACAAATAAAGTTTTAGTTTGGGGGAAATCGGGTTGTGGAAAAAGTTATTTTGTTAAAAAGTCGAAATATTATGGAAATAAATTTACAAGAAAAACATTTAAATAGTTGGGAAATAAAAAATAATTTTAGGAGAACAATGTCAAAAAATTATGTATTTTTTGAAATTTTTATTTTTTTTCTAATCAGCAAAGAGTTAAAATTTTATGAGACTAAACTCATAATATTATGAGGAAAAATAATATCATTTTAGTAGCACACAGTTCCAAATATTGAATTCGGACTATGAAAAACAAATCAAAATAAAACTAAAATTTTTGGAAAATTAAGTTGTTATAAAATGGGAATAATATTACAAGAACAATGTCAAAAAATTCAGATACATTTTTTTTTCTAGTCAGCAAAAAAGTTCAAATTTTATGAGAATAAAAGTAGAATATTACAAAAAGAACCGGCGAGGATAAACAGTACAAAATGAATGAATGAATGTTGGGAAAAGTACAAGTTACCCAGCATGCCTTGCGGCAGGTGTCATTTTGGCATGGTGTTGTGCATGGATATTTATTTGTATGCTCACATGGTGCAATCATGTGTGTGTTTGGATTGTATTTGACTATTTCCTGTACAAGCTTCAATGTTAAAGGTTAAAAAAAAAGGAATTTGAAGTGAAAAAAAGTACGTCTCAAACTTTACAACTTTTGCAGCAACTTTTTCAAGAATGCAAAAATCATTAAAAAAAGTCTGCAAAATCCTGGAGTGATGTCTTCTATGAAAATAGTACAATGCCTTATTATGTAGAATCATTTTTATATACTGGGGATGTACAGTTAATATGGAAAGACGTACAAACCAAAAAAAGAGCAGTGCTATTTCTGTCCACTTGGTGGCAGCAGTGAGTCTCAAACAACAGAAATGATGATACATTATCTTGAAGCTATATTAGATTGCTATATTAGATTCATCCTTGATGGATATTGTATTACATTGATGGGGGGGGGGCTTTGACATTTGGCCAACCCCTACGAATGCCAGAAAACAATTCCCAAGCTTTTAATAAAGGTTTCTATATCTGTACAATGTTATGACCACTTCCTCCCACGGTTGCTATAAACCCTGTGAGTTTTCCAAGGTATGCCCGGAAGAACCGGACAATAATCTCCCTGAAGTGAGTGTTTCCTTTTGTTGCCAGGATTATTACACTCTTTCTCACTTTTTCCATAGAAATACAGTAAAACAACAGGATATGTGTGTGAAAGTGGAAAAATATTGCTCTTGTTGATTATTTGTATCCCGGAACACAAAGGTTAAGGATAAAGCTAAAATACACTATAATCATTCCAAGACTGGACGAAGGGAAAAACTGGCAATACGGAGTTATTCCAACAAGTGAAAGAAAAACTCAAGGAAGTCGGTATCACGTGATGTTGGTGTTTACGTTTTACTGGGCATGCCCCGTTGACTATTCTGGTTGATTATAGCGGCGCATGTAGACACGCGATTGGAATATTCCTTTCCATGGATACCATTACTTTCGGAAAGGTCATTCGGAAAGAGAAAAACTCATGTAAACGTGGCTAAAAAAACAGCATTTCCTGTTTTGACTGTGATGTAGTTTCACATGCCAAGACAACATGAATGTACATGTCTGCTGGTAGTGGTTCTTTTGCCCCCCCCCCCAAAAAAGACTGTGATGCAATGGTGATAAAACAGATGTGTCTTTACCCCCAAAGCTACAACAGCGATCCTAAGACCTTGTTGGAGTTAACATCTGCTTTGGTTTAACGGCGAGAGAACGGCTAACCTTGTTGTCAGTGGAAATCTGATAGATTAAACTACGTCAGTAGATTAATCAGTCCATATAACGTGGACATGATCTGCTTTGCATTACGCCAAAAACATTCCAGAGTAGATCTCCGAACACATAACACTTCTTCTCGACTACATGTGCATTTAATGAGACGGTCATGGTGCCTCATGCATTCCTTTTTCGTGTTCCTGGGTGGGTTGGTGGGTGGATCTCAATTGAGCTCATTCGCTGAAGTCAGTACCGCACTGTCAAAACACGCAACGTTCCTCCGTGTCCATGTGTGGTTTTGTAAAAGACTTCAAGACGGTAAATTAGGAATGACAAAAGATTCCGAGCCAATGAAAGTCCAGAATGGGTAAACAAAAGTGAAACTTATTACATAAACACGGCACACAATGGAAACACTAATATTTATACCAACGAACACAACACAAGCTGGTCCACGCCCCCTCCCAGAACATGAGATTGGGTACCTCTTTGTGGGGTTCTCATGTTCTCCCCGTGCATGCGTGGGTTTTATCCGGGTACTCCAGTTTCCTCCCACATTCCAAAAACATGCTAGGTTAATTAGCGACTCCAAATTGTCCATAGGTATGAATGTGAGTGTGAATGGTTGTTTGTCTATATGTGCCCTGTGATTGGCTGGCCACCAAGTCCAGGGTGTACCCCGCCTCCAGCACACACCCGCGACCTTAGAGAGGATATAAGTGTCATAGCAAATCTATATCTGTGTAACAGTCTGACTCACGCTGTCATCTTACTAAGAACACTATATTCATCACACAGCAACTTTACACTCAAAGGGTAGCTAAGAAATATTCACAAAACATTTTAATTTTCCCATAATGCATTTCATCCCAGAAAACTATTTCATTGGTTATGGCTGAGGCCTGCACAGTGGACGAGTGGTTAGCGTGCTAGGTTAATTAGCCACTCCAAATTGTCCATAGGTATGAATGTGAGTGTGAATGGTTGTTTGTCTATATGTGCCCTGTGATTGGCTGGCCACCAGTCCAGGGTGTACCCCGCCTCTCGCCATGAAGACAGCTGGGATAGGCTCCAGCACCCCCCCCGTGACCCTTGTGAGGATAAGCAGTAGAAAATGAATTAATGAATGAATTTTAGAGCCCTCTAGACATGAAGTAACACCCCTATAGTGAACTTTATACTCATATTACCCAATATAGTAGACATAAGAGAAAATTAGATGTTTTTACGCTGCATGGTGTGCGAGTGATTAGCATGAGAGCCTCACAGCTAGGAGACCCGAGTTCAATTCCATCCTCGGCCATCTCTGTGTGGAGTTTGCATGTTCTCCCCGTGTATGCGTGGGTTTTCTCCGGGTACTCCGGTTTCCTTATCCCACATTCCAAAAACATGCTAGGTTAATTAGCCACTCCAAATTGTCCATAGGTATGAATGTGAGTGTGAATGGTTGTTTGTCTATATGTGCAATGTGATTGGCTGGCCACCAGTCTAGTGTGAACCCTGCCTTTTTTCTGAAGTCAGCTGGGATAGGCTCCAGCATACCCTAGTGAGGATAAGCGGAATAGAAAAAAAAAAATCCCAGGAAGGTTCCCGTGTGGACAGGGCCTTAGTGGTTCCACGAGAGGTTGTGAAGCACATGAGTGGGTGACACGTGTATAACGACTGTAACTGAATGCTGCTTTAGCGAGGGAGCGTAGAGGTCCACATTTGGTCAGCTCAGCTTCGACAGCCACTTGAGCTGTTTTGTCAGGGTCTTGACGTTCACGTGGCGAGAAGTAAGTAAAAACAGATGAGAGCGTGCTGGTCATGTTCAAACGTCCCCATGTGACACCTTAGGCTGTCTTTCATGGCCGGGAAAACGCGGGCCTGTTCTGGTGCAGGGCTGTGTACACAGGGTGTCTGATAAGATTAGCGTTTGTGTCCCAACAAGGGATGACTTCACATAAAAAGTTGTTACCATAAGACTACTTCCAAGTCGCTTTAAATCAGGGGTCTCAAACACGCGGCCCGCGGGCCAAATGTGGCCCGCAGGACACCAGTTTGAGGCCCACGCCTTGATATGGAAGTTTAATGTTAGTTTGATACGGATGCTGTATGGTATCATGTACCCAGAAAAAATTATTACGTTTGATTAATGTTCATGTTAAAGGTTAAATAACTGTAAATAATTATCCTCCTATCCGTGTGGAAGTGGTAAATTTTTGGCTTTTTTAAGTTTAAAGGAAATAACTTGGAGGCTACCGTTTAGGTCGCTAGCGCTCTAGTTTGCGAGTTAGCATGTGTCTCAAGACCCTGCAGTTGCGCAATATGTTGTAAATAAAAAGATTGATTGATATTCTTGATTTGTTTTTTCATTCATTCATTTTCTACCGCTTTTTCCTCACGAGGGTTGCGGGGGTGCTGGAGCCTATCCCAGCTGTCTTTGAGCGAGAGGCGGGGTACACCCCGGACTGCTCGCCAGCCAATCACAGGGCACATATAGACAAACAACCATTCACACTCACATTCATACCTATGGACAATTTGGAGTGGCTAATTAACCTAGCATGTTTTTGGAATGTGGGAGGAAACCGGAGTACCCGGAGAAAACCCACGCATGCACGGGGAGAACATGCAAACTCCACACAGAGATGGCCGAGGGTGGAATTGAACCCTGGTTTCCTAGCTGTGAGGCATGCACGCTAACCACTCGACCACCGTGCCGCCTGATTTGTTTATTTTTCATCTTATTTTGTGCAGAAAAATAAAAATTACAATTTTTGAGAACAGTTGAATGTTTTATCAGAGCTTTTATTGTGGAAAATCGGAACCAAAGCACTGAAAAAGTTTGTATATTTTTCTCTTTTTAATAAATGCGTTTTTGTTTTGGTTTTTTTTTGGAAAACCTGATGTGGCCCAGTCTCACCCAGACCCTAGCTCCATTGGCCCCCCCAAGTAAATTGAGTTTGAGACCCCTGCATTAAATCATTCTTGAACCTTGCCAAGAATGTTTAGTGAAAGTCTTGCGGGGGGGGGGGGGGGGGGGGGGGGGGGGGGATCTGCGTGGGAGGTTAAATAGTTCACTCCTTTACAAATTCCAAAGTCCTTTGGAAGAAGATGAGGTTTGTAAACAAGGATTTCTGATCCGTTATCACAACTCACAGGGGAAGCCGTGTTTGATGATACGTTAACGAGTGACGCAAAAACCCAAAATGGTTCGATTTTGGAAACCGTGTGGGCTTTGTGGGTTTGTCTCAGGTTAGTGTTTCTCTGCAGGGTACGATTCCAAGCTTGTGTAACAGAAGCTCTACATCTGGTTGGTTGGTCTTTGGGATCCTACCCAAGAGGACTACAGGCTTCGTGCCATTAATGGACAGACAGCTGTAAGATGAAGAGCTGTTGAACTGTACCCGAGTTCTGTTCAGGCGCAGCGGAGAAGAATGTTTGGAACAAAATGGAGTGTGATTGATGGCGGTGGAGTAGGCTCCAGGAAGGATTGGTGGTGATGGGAAAAGGGGGGGAGGATGTTGGAGGAACATTGAAGACCAACACTTGAGGTTTAAAACCGTGTCCGAGTATTTTGAATATGACTTTTGTAATATTACCTCATAGCCTGTGCAATGAAATTACGTCTATCGGGACAAAAGCCATTTTCAGACATTGTTGCCAAGCTGGGTGTGTGGACAAAAGCAACATTTCCTTCTGAAATCATCAGCTAATAAAGACAAAAATCTACTTTGTTCAGAGCAGAGGACATTCCACATGTTGACAAACAAGCATTGAAAAATGATGACAAATCGCTTTTTGTTCAGATTACATCTGATAAAATTTCAAGGCTACTTCGAAGGAGCCACTGCTAAAGGGCAGGCACAGGCACACCCTACTTTTTCCTAATTTAGGGTTTCATTTGTTCACAAAACAAACAAAACAAAACGTCATGCATGTTGGAAACTTGTTTTTCAGTTATTCTCATTGAATAGTATAGCATATAGTATCATATATAGGGTTGGGCATCAGGTCTCTCGAACATTGTTTTTATTCCGATTCCTACTTCCTATGCTCATTTCGCCGACTGGAAGAAAGAGCCGCAAACACCAACAAAGAAGAAGCACTGAAAAAATGTGGTCTAACTTCATCGTTGCAGGGGGTCCTACATTCCAAAAACATGCTAGGTTAATTAGCCACTCCAAGTTGTCCATAGGTATGAATGTGAGTGTGAATGGTTGTTTGTCTATATGTGCCCTGTGATTGGCTGGCCACCAGTCCAGGGTGTACCTGACAGCTGGGATAGGCTCCAGCATACCCCACGACCCTCGTGAGGATAAGCGGTAGAAAACGAATGAATGAATGACTTTTGTTGCCTATGTGATCAACAATATGATGAATAAATTGTGTGTTAGCGCATATGGTCTTAGTTGGGTTTTGTGTTTCTGCATGATAAGTGAAGGATCTGGTGTGTGTGCAAAATTTATTGTGTTTCCACCATTGGTGGTTGTGGAAAAACTAAAACCCGGAAACTTGAAACAATAACACGGTGGAGTTTGAGTTGAAAAAAATTAATGTGTGTGTGTGTGTGTGTGTGTGCATACGACTTTCTGAAGGGTGTTTGTTGTTCGGGTCAATGCAAGTTCAGAAAACTCTTGTCAGCCAGCCAAGATTCCTTCCTCGAGGGACATATCTTATTTACCACTGAAGGAGAAAGAACAGCAAAGCAGCGTTCCTGTCCACGGATCCGTCTGTCAGTCGTTGGCAGTCGGTTTACAGGTGGGACTTCTGGAAAGCCAAAAGGGAAACATTACTATTCCTGGGTTTTGTAACGGGACACAAGGGAAGATCGTTTTATGCTACAGTTAACACAACAAAAAAGGAATTTGTCAACAACTATTTTCGAGACAAATATCGTACCAAGTACTGTGATCTTTCGGGATTTGGCTGAACTGCAAATGAAGAATATTTAAAGTTTTTTTACAATTTGGAATTCCACCAAATTTGATTACCACAATGTTTTTCTTAATTTGGAATTTCACCAAGCCCTTGTACTTAGCCTCTGGCCAAAAGTCAGCTGGGATAGGCTCCAGCTCACCCATGACCCTAATGAAGTAATTCAGAAAATGGATGCAATTCCACCCAATTTGATTGACCCAATAGTTTTCCCATTTGGAATTCCAACAACATTGATTTCACTTCAACCAAATTTTATTGCTAATTAACCTAGCATGTTTTTGGAATGTGGGAGGAAACTGGAGTACCCGGAGAAAACCCACGCATGCACGGGGAGAACATGCAAACTCCACACAGAGATGACCAAGGGTGGACTCGAACTCAGGTCTCCTTGCTGTGAGGCCCTCGCGCTAATCACTCGTTCGCCATGCAGCGTAAAAACATCTTATTTTCTCTTATTATGTCTACTATATTGGGTAATATGAGTATAAAGTTCACTATAGGGGTGTTACTTCATGTCTAGAGGCTCTAAAATTCATTCATTCATTTTCTACCGCTTATCCTCACCAGGGTCGTGGGGGGTGCTGGAGCCTATCCCAGCTGTCTTCGGGTGAGAGGCGGGGTACACCCCGGACTGGTGGCCAGCCAATCACAGGGCACATATAGACAAACAACCATTCACACTCACATTCATACCTATGGACAATTTGGAGTCGCTAATTAACCTAGCATGTTTTTGGAATGTAGGAGGAAACCGGAATACCCGGAGAAAACCCACAGAGAACATGCAAGCTCCACACAGAGATGGTGGGATTGAACTCGGGTCTCCTAGCTGTGAGGTCTGTGTGCTAACCACTCGCCCCAAATTTGATTACCAAATGTAAACATTTTTTTGTTAATTTATTTAAATTCTGGAAAAACTGATTGCATTTTTTTTCATTTAGAAATTCCAACAAATTTCAATACTCCAATTGGCTTTTAATTTGGAATTCCACTGAATGAGAACGGAATTTCACTAAACTGCATTGCACCAGTGTTTTTTCAGAATTCCTCTAGAATTGATTGTCGCCATGTAAATGTTAAATTTCACCAAATTTGGAATTGGAATTCCATCGAAACCTCCAGAAAAACTACTTTTTTTGTTTTTAATTCTGGTAAAAATTAATTGTACACTACCTTCTATCAAATTTCTAACAAATTTGAGTACTCCAATAGATTTTTTGATTTGAAATTCCACTAGATTTGATTACCCCAAATGGTTGTTCCACCAAAACCTCCAGAACATTTTGAAGTAAACTGCAAAGACCAACAGAAAGTCAAATCTATCCAGTTGACCGAAGGTAGCCATGAGTGAGCAGACTGAGAGAAGAACGTGGGGCTTAAGAGACTCGTTGTAACCCGAGGCACTAGTAATTAATGTAGCTACCGACTAGCTGGCCGCTACTGTATAAGCACCGGGACTTCTCATCCGAAGCAAAAGTGCTTTATTTACATTTTTTTATCCAAGTGCCTTGTAATTTACTGTTTGTTGTTTGGGTTGACATCCAGCTGCAATGACACAGCCCATCCCATCTGATTTGTATCTACACACACACTCAAGGTCTGATTTGGATCTGAGGATATCCTTTTCCATCTTATACCGTCATGACACATATCCCGATTGGCATGAGAAGCGGGGAGTACTTTCTTGCCAACGTGGACACATTTATCACACTCAACGTGCAATGGACTCTTGAATTTGCTTTATGTCATGTTCAGTTGGGTTCAGTCTGTACAGTACATATAAATAAGTAGCTATGATGAGTTTCTCAATAGTACTTCAAATCGTGGGGAGCCAAAACAAAGTATACAGTAGCGTTGATATGCACAGAACAGATTTAGTCCAAATAGTGGATGTGGGCCCAATCATTACATTACAACATGACAGCCGAGCATTAACTATTGATTTTCTGTTCTGTGCTATTGGTCCCTCGTTGTGGCTTTACTGTATCATGATATTTCAAAAACAGAGCAGGAGGGGATAGAAAAGGAGAAATAAAGGAAACAGAATATACAAACAAACAAATTATACACTAGCGTTGACATGCACAGAACAGATTTAGTCCAAATAGATGTGGGCTGGACGGATGTGGGCCCAACCATTACATTTTTGTAGTGTTCCTTCAATTTAATGGTAATGGTTTTTTTCATTTGAACATGCATCAGATTACAATTGAATGCATCACATAATCAGTTCACCGTTCCACATGTCCAAAAGGAGTAGGAAGAAGCAAAGCTTATTAAATCCTACCCCTCCATCTGGTACTTTTACAATCAGTAACTGTTACATTTGTTCACTTCCTGCTTTCCTTTTTTTTCCAGTTTTTTTAATTTTTCTATTTTTATGGGAACATTATTCATGTTGATCGTGCACCGTCCTTTCGCATGATATCATGTGTTGCAAATGTTGCATTGAGCATTTTTTTTCGGTGCTTCTTCTTCGTTGGTGTTTGCGGCTATTTCTTCCAGTCGGCGAAGTGAGCATCGGAACTAGGAATCGGAATAAAAACAATGTTTGAGAGACCTGATGCCCAACCCTATCCATGATACTATATGCTATGAGAATAACTGAAAAACTAGTTTCCAACATGTATGACGTTTTGTTTTGTTTGTTTTGAACAAATGAAACCCTAAATTAGGAAAAAATGTTTTTTTAAACTTAATTAAATTAAATTAAATGTCAATATAGTGATATATATAGCACCTCATGACTGGTTCAAGACTCTTCATCCTTGTATTTAGCAAACATCAACTGTTACATTTGTTCACTTCCTGCTTTCCGAATATAATTTTTTAATTAACTTTTTTTAAATGAATTTTTAGTTTTACTTTATGTTTTATTTTTTGTCACGTATCGAAGTACTCGGTGATATGAGCATCCAACACCATAGTGGGTACCATAGTAAGTGTCAATATAGTGATATATATAGCACATCATGACTGGTTCAAGACTCTTCATCCTTGTATTTAGCAAACATCAACTGCTTGTATTGTTTCTTGAATTGGCTCATCGTTGTGCATTGTTTGATTTCCTTACTCGATCCATTCCATAGTTTGATTCCACATACTGAAATGCTATGGCTAGCATAACGTAGTCCTAGCATAGAAGTGTTTCAAATGTACTTCTTCCCTGAGATCATATTTCTCCTCTCTTATAGAGAAATATTGGATGACATTTTTAGCTAATTGGTTATTTTTTAGCCTTATGCATTATTTTAGCTGTTTGAAGATGAACTATAATAGCAAGTTGAAGTATTTGTGATTTTAGAAATAAGGACTTAATATGTTCTCTGTAGGCGGCATTATGAATTATCCTTACAAGGAGGATTTAGATTACAATTGAGATCGTCCACATCAATTAACCCACACTACTAGGAGTGACAGTTTTATGTGTGTACTAGATTAGTTTTATTGTGGTTTTTTTATCTATCAGTTTTCTAATTTGGCTTATAATCTTTCTGACTGTGTTCATTACCTGCTGACTGATAAGCAACACAATGGCAGGAAGTGGAGCCCGCACTGACGTGCCAATAAATCCACTTTGTGTTCCTTGTGTCTGCGCGGTTCTCTCCAATGTTTACCGAGCAGCGAATAAAAACAGACAATATAATAAAACATTTTGCTGCTATTTCCTGTCAGAGGAGGCTAGAGGGACACAAACCAGAGGAGAGGAAAATAGAAGCATCCATTTGCCCCATCATTCTCGTGCCAAGACATACAAACGGTAAATGTGTTGGCTTAAGGGGAGACAAAGGAACCTCAATCCACAAAAATTCCTGAAATTAGTTGCGGCATGAAGAGAACGCGGCTTGTGTGCTTCTAGCAGTGATAGAAAATCACATGACAGCCGACCATTAAGTATTGATTTTCTGTTCTGTGCTATTGGTCCCTTGTCTTTACTGTATCATGATATTTCAAAAACAGAGCAGGAGGGGATAGAAAAGAAGAAATAAAGGAAACAGACGGTGGAGAACAGCAACAACCACAATTACAATAACGGAACAACAGAAACAAACAGTACTACATCAGAAAATGTCTATGATGGTTATCATAGTGATATTACTGAAATAGTCACACATATTACTGGTAATATTAGTATTGAGAATATTATTATGATTATAGGTTTGAATGATCTCACAACAGGTACAGTAATCCATATTTTATGTCTAGACTTCTCTAATAATGCTAAACACCATTTTCAGAAGGTTGTAATATGAGATTATAAATAAAGAATACTTCTTTGCAGAAATTAATTTATCACGGTTCGGTCTTGAACCAATTAATTGTGGTAAACGAGGGATTACTGTAGATTAGGGTTGGAAATTATTTGAATTTTTAACATTTTTAATATCAACATCACAACTTGAATAGTATGGCGTTTTTTTTTCAAAAATGATTTATGTATAATTTATAAATTGTCACAGTTTTGTGGTCGAATATGGCCTATAATTAGCAAAAAAATATGGAAATGCAAGTTATGGGGTCTGGCCACGAGGCGTCAGTAGTAACACAAAACATTGATGAGACATGACATTACATCACATCACAAGTTCTCCTATTCTGTGTGGAAGTGGTAATTATTTGGTTTCATTTTTTAAATTTATTTAATTATTTGGCTTCTTAAATTTACGTCTTTACCCCCCCCCACTCCATTTGAAAAACTTTCTGAAGTCTAGAAGAAATAAATTGGGCGCTAACGAGTCAGCTCGCTAGCATGCTATGCTGTCACCTTGTGTCCCTGCAGTGATCCCAAAGCCTGCAGCCTGCGCATTAGCAACTCAAAATAATAATAGGCGTGTAAAGGTGAATATAGGGGTGCTATTTTATGCCTACATGGCTCTAATAGTCGGAAAACTGTGTGAAACTGATGAACCCATTTTCCTTACATCTCTGGCTGATGTCACAAGCTTATGCTATCTACCGCTAAAAATAATAATAGGCGTGTAAAGGTGAATATAGGGGTGCTATTTCATGCCTACATGGCTCTAATAGTTGGAAAACTATTGTGAAACTGATGAACCCATTTTCCTTATGTCTCTGGCCAATGTCGCAAGCTTATGCTATCTACCGCTAAGGTCAAGTGCGTCGGTTAATCCAACGGATATTGACTTAGTAACATGAATTATGCAACATGAAAGATGTACCAAAAAGATTTTATATAATATTCCCAGATATTCTGATATTCTTCAACCTCACACGACGGAAGAACTCTTGGCCCGCTTTCACACTTGAACGATTCCCTTGAGATCCACTGATGGATATCTCATCTTTCATCCGATAGATGTTACGGGATTTACCCAAAACTACAATCCACAAAGCTGTCTTAGTTCTGGCAGGGATTGACACTGGAGGAATGAATTATTTGATCCCCTGCCGACTTTGGAAGTTTACCTTATCAAGACAAGAACAGTCCAGAATCCAAAGTTTTTGATCTCCAAAACAAAGCAAGGCTTAGTACGTGGTTCTTGGCAATCACAGAGGTCAGATGTTTTTTGGAATTGGTCATCAGGGTTTTTTGGTTACTCTTCTTTACATACAAGTCCAAATACTGAATGTTTAAAGCTTCTAAGACTAAGTTCCAAGACTGGCTAGCCCACTGCAGTATTCTCTCAAGCCTTGTCTGAGTTTCAGGTGCTTGCTGGTGTCTATGAGAAGGACATTGTGGGCACTCTAGGACCTCAATCTTGCTGACTGTTTTCCCAACTGAATGTAATTCTGGACTCGTCTTTACCCAAAAATCTTGCATGAGTTCCAGAGCAAAGGTGTGTTTTCGCATATTTTATAAATTTTTCAAATGATCGCTTTGGATTTTTTGTCATTAAGCTACAAACAATATTCATTCATCTTCTACCGCTTATCGTCACAAAGGTCGCGGGGGTGCTGGAGCCTATCCCAGCTGTCTTCAGGTGAAAGGCGGGGTACACCCTGGACTGGTGGCCAGCCAATCACAGGGCACATATAGACAAACAACCATTCACACTCACAATTTGGAGTGGCTAATTAACCTAGCATGTTTTTGGAATGTGGGAGGAAACCGGAGAAAACCCACGCATGTACGGGGAGAACATGCAAACTCCACACAGAGATACAAACAATATTCCTACCAGTAAGTCTCAGTAAGACTACAGAGTGTCTTTGAATGCCTCATTTCGGCAAAAATACATAAACGTAAGAAAAAAAATTTGGACTAAAAATCAGCAACTTAGTAGAAACCTACTTATCTTCCATCGTCAGACCCTCAGACAAATATTCAGTGTACATCACGCCCTGCTCTGAGGTGCAGGGGCGGGGACGTTAGATGTGGGGCCTCAATGGCAGGAAGTGCCCCCTCACGGCTCCTGAGCGATATCACAAGGTTTTAGGTTAAACAAGCAGAACATTTAAAAACTTTGTCCTTGATGATGTAAACATCCTTATCCACACTTTTTAGGACAGAAATATGTCATTTTTACTTTATATAAGGTTGTTATGCACCTTAACCTAGTAGTATGAAGTAATTAGAACCTCCAACAGATAGCAACAAATAGTATATTTATTTAGTATAAAAATATGCCATAGTTTTATATGTTTTTTAACATTAGAGCCCTCTCAACATGACATAACACCCCTATGTCACTTTTACACTTGTATTACCTAATATAATAGTCATAATAAGATAAACAACATAAATATAATTCATGTATGTTGCTGGAATTGTGTTCCGGTACTATGGCCGCTGAGTGGGGAGCGGACAGGAAGTGAGCCGGGGGTTCAGAGTTGAGTTTTAGCTTGACGTGGGTTACTAAAAATGCTATCCAATACTTCTCTACAAGAGAGGAGAAATATGTTCTCAGGGAAGAAGTACATTTGAAACACTTCTATGCTAGGACTACGTTATGCTAGCCATAGCATTTCAGTATGTGGAATCAAACTATGGAATGGATTGAGTAAGGAAATCAAACAATGCACAACGATGAGCTAATTCAAGAAACAATACAAGCAGTTGATGTTTGCTAAATACAAGGATGAAGAGTCTTGAACCAGTCATGATGTGCTATATATATCACTATATTGACACTTACTATGGTACCCATTGTGGCATTGGATGCTCATATCACCGAGTACTTCGGTACGTGACAAAAAATAAAATATAAAATAAAACTAAAAAAATAAAAATTCATTAAAAAATGTAATAAAAATTATATTAGGAAAGCAGGAAGTGAACAAATGCAACAGTTGATGTTTGCTAAATACAAGGATGAAGAGTCTTGAACCAGTCATGATGTGCTATATATATCACTATATTGACACTTACTATGGTACCCATTATGGCATTGGATGCTCATATCACCGAGTACTTCGGTACGTGACAAAAAATAAAAAATCAAATAAAACTAAAAAAAAAGAAAATTCATAAAATATATATTTTTTTAATTAAAAAATGATATTATGAAAGCAGGAAGTGAACAAATGCAACAGTTGATGTTTGCTAAATACAAGGATGAAGAGTCTTGAACCAGTCATGATGTGCTATATATATCACTATATTGACACTTACTATGGTACCCATTATGGCATTGGATGCTCATATCACCGAGTACTTCGTTACGTGACAAAAAATAAAAAATCAAATAAAACTAAAAAAAAAGAAAATTCATTTAAAAAAAATTAATAAAAAAAAATTAATTAAAAAAATTAATTAAAAAAATATATTATGAAAGCAGGAAGTGAACAAATGTAACAGTTACTGATTGTAAAAGTACCAGATGGAGGGGTAGGATTTAATAAGCTTTGCTTCTTCCTACTCCTTTTGGACATGTGGAACTGGGAACTGATTATGTGATGCATTCAATTGTAATCTGATGCATGTTCAAATGAAATAAAACCATTACCATTACCATAAATATGCAGATGTTTTATTCGTGAATCATCCCATCTGTAAAGCATATGTAGAGTTGTATGTATGTGCAACTATGAGTGAGAGGGTGCGCGCATCCTTTGATCCTCACACTCGACATGGAAAAAGCATTCTCTAGTTTTCCTGTACCATCGCTCTCACACTTTGAAATCTACGGCAGTATCTTCACGCTTTGGGAGTTGCCGTCGAGCCGACGGTGGAAGTGATGGGTTGAAGGTTAAGAAAACACTGCTTTCATGCCAGTAGAGTCACACACACGCACGGTCATGTTATTGTTGGACAGTCTGGTAGTGGTCGCCGGGTTAACATGTACGCCTATGTCAAAGACATCGAAAAAAATGGATAGAAGCACATTCATTTATTATATATATATATATATCGCTTGTGCTCACTAGGGTCGCCAGAGCCTATCCCAGGTTGACTTTAGGCAAGAGGTGGGTCCACTCTGGGCTGGTTGCCAGCCTTACTCTGTCTATAAGTCACATTTGGGCCTGGTCTTATGTCTCATTTCCATAATCCTGATTTATGAATGGAATATTTTCATAGAGCATAAATCTTTTTAACATTATTTGAGCCCTCTAGACATGAAATAAAACTCATTTTACCCAATATAGTAAACATAAGAGAAAATAAGACATAAACAAGACTTGTGTTGCTATAAATGTGTGCTGGTGTTGGAGAGGAAGTGACATCAGCGGTTCAGAGTGGAAGTTTGCCGTGGGTTATGGCCACAACAGTAGCATATGTTATGCTTATTAGAGCCCTCTCAACTTGACCTAACACCCCTATAGTCACCTTTACACTCGTATTACCCAATATAATAGACATAATAAGATAAAAAATACTTAAAAATAATATTGATGCTTGTGTATGTTGTTGAGAATGTGTTCCAGTGCTCGGGTGAGGGGCAGACAGGAAGTGACGTCGGGGGTTCAGAGTTGAGTTTTAGCTTGGCGTGGGTTATGGCCACAACAGTTGCTTATGTTATGCTTATTGAAATAATCATTTTAGTGCTTATAAAAATATAGTAACCAGCTGCCATAGTTATATAATATTATATTAGAGCCCTCTCAATGTGACCTAACACCCCTATAGTCACCTTTACACTCGTATTACTCAATATGATAGACATAATAAGATAAAAAAAATACTTAAAAATAAAATTGATGCTTGTGTATGTTGCTGAGAATGTGTTCCAGTGCTCGGGTGAGGGGCGGACAGGAAGTGACATCGGGGGTTCAGAGTTGAGTTTTAGCTTGCCGTGGGTTATGGCCACAACAGTTGCTTATGTTATGCTTATTGAAATAATCATTTTAGTGCTTATAAAAATATAGTAACCAGCTGCCATAGTTATATAATATTATATTAGAGCCCTCTCAATGTGACCTAACACCCCTATAGTCACCTTTACACTCGTATTACTCAATATGATAGACATAATAAGATAAAAAAAATACTTAAAAATAAAATTGATGCTTGTGTATGTTGCTGAGAATGTGTTCCAGCGCTCGGGTGAGGGGCGGACAGGAAGTGATGTCGGGGGTTCAGAGTTGAGTTTTAGCTTGGCGTGGGTTATGGCCACAACAGTTGCTTATGTTATGCTTATTGAAATAATCATTTTAGTGCTTATAAAAATATAGTAACCAGCTGCCATAGTTATATAATATTATATTAGAGCCCTCTCAATGTGACCTAACACCCCTATAGTCACCTTTACACTCGTATTACTCAATATGATAGACATAATAAGATAAAAAAAATACTTAAAAATAAAATTGATGCTTGTGTATGTTGCTGAGAATGTGTTCCAGTGCTCGGGTGAGGGGCGGACAGGAAGTGACGTCGGGGGTTCAGAGTTGAGTTTTAGCTTGGCGTGGGTTATGGCCACAACAGTTGCTTATGTTATGCTTATTGAAATAATCATTTTAGTGCTTATAAAAATATAGTAACCAGCTGCCATAGTTATATAATATTATATTAGAGCCCTCTCTATGTGACCTAACACCCCTATAGTCACCTTTACACTCGTATTACCCAATATGATAGACATAATAAGATAAAAAATACTTAAAAATAATATTGATGCTTGTGTATGTTGCTGAGAATGTGTTCCAGCGCTCGGGTGAGTGGCGGACAGGAAGTGACGTCGGGGGTTCAGAGTTGAGTTTTAGCTTGGCGTGGGTTACGCCCACAAAAGTAGCTCATATTATGTATTATTGCGCCGGTTGTTACATAACTCCAACTTGCAGTAAAAGCCTGTTGTCCCAGCGATCGAGGCTGGTGCTTGTGTGTCACTGAATAATTTTAATTTAAATGTGTCTTATTGCAAATGTTGATCGGAAATCACAGGAGAACAAGCTAGCGGGAGATGGGTGCGTCATTTATTCATGTTGATGTACTGCACCCGTTTTTGACTAGATACTTGCGTTTGTGTTTTGCTTGTTAGCTTTTAGCCAATTGTGGCTCCGTTGACATCCGTCACCTATTATGTTGGTTTGGCTCCATCCATGTTTTTTTTCCAAGTGGAAAAAAATACTCAGTTTTCTGTCTCTGCTGTCGTAGATTCACCAGTGCTGACACACAACAAGAATTCCACAGAATAACACGGTATCTGCCAAGTGTGGTCAATTTTCAACAGAACTTTATGTTTTTCTTGAAGCACCATGTGCTCCAGGATGTATAGCATTTTATCATTTTCTGATGAAAGTGTTATGGTGCCATATACTTAATATAAGCAGAGAACACATAACCTAAAGTGGAATATATGAATCACTGTAAAAACACATTACAGGCACAAGGTTTGGTGTGCGAATTTGGGAACGCCTGGAACTGGCAAAACTCAGTGTGGGTGTGGAACAAACGTCACGTTGAATCATTGCTTTTTTTCTGTTAGCACGTTACCGGTTCAAATTTTGAACTTTGTCATGATTAATACGACAACACACAGTGTTCTATACTGTCACGTATACTGTATAATGTATGGTTAGATTTAGTGATGAGTGAAGTATTTACTTGGCATATAACCGATTGTCGGGCTGCACGGTGGACGAGTGGTTAGCGCGCAGACTTCACAGCTAGGAGACCAGGGTTCAATTCCACCCTCGGCTATCTCTGTGTGGAGTTTGCATGTTCTCCCCGTGCATGCGTGGGTTTTCTCCGGGTACTCCGGTTGGAATTGAACTCGGGTCTCCACGCTGTGAGGCCCTCGTGCTAATCACTAATCTCTAATTATGTCTACTATATTGGGTAATATGAGTATAAAGTTCACTATAGGGGTGTTACTTCATGTCAAGAGGGCTCTAAAATTCATTAATTCATTTTCTACCGCTTATCCTCACGAGGGTCTGGAGCCTATCCCAGCTGTCTTCGGGCAAGAGGCAGGGTACACCCTGGACTGGTGGCCAGCCAATCACAGGGCACATATAGACAAACAACCATTCACACTCACATTCATACCTATGGACAATTTGGAGTGGCCAATTAACCTAGCATGTTTTTGGAATGTGGGAGGAAACCGGAGTACCCGGAGAAAACCCACGCATGCACGGGGAGAACATGCAAACTCCACACAGAGATGGCCGAGGGTGGAATTGAACTCGGGTTTCCTAGCTGTGAGGCTCTCGTGCTAATCACTCGTCCGCCGTGCAGCGTAAAAACATCTTATTTTCTCTTATTATGTCTACTATATCGGGTAATATGAGTATAAAGTTCACTATAGGGGTGTTACTTCATGTCTTGAGGGCTCTAAAATTCCGGTTATCCTCAAGAGGGTTGCGGGGGTGCTGGAGCCTATCCCATAGAATTGATTGTTGGTGAATTTAGCTTAAATGGACCAGCTCGCCATTGAGTTCTGTGTAATGGTAATGGGAATGGTTTTATTTCATTTGAACATGAACCAGATTGCAATTGAATGCATCACATAATCAGTTCACAGTTCCACATGTCCAAAAGGAGTAGGAAGAAGCAAAGCTTATTAAATCCTACCGCTCCATCTGGTACTTTTACAATCAGTAACTGTTACATTTGTTCACTTCCTGCTTTCCTAATATAGTTTAAGTATTTAAGTTTCCTACGTCTCAAAACTCAACACAATTTAACCATGGAATTTTTTTTGCTATGGAAACGGCGAACACAACACAGTGACGAGCCGAACTGCTGTCGAAACACAAGATAACGTTTGGCGTGGGCGATACCAACTCTGGTTACGCCTGGAACTGGCTAAGCTCAGCGTGGGCATTCACGATAGATATCGGTCAAAATATTTACCGAGACCAACCGGGTCTGCGTTTGTGTCGCCAGGCTGGTTTCCAGTTTAGATTCAAAACAGAGCCACTGGGGCTGCTGGGCAACGCTCCATTCAGCAGCCATGACTCGAATACAAACATTGAAGTGGTTATTTTGTTTGCGACGTGTGAACAAAGAATTCTCTTCCCTGCACGGCGGGGTCACATCCCCTCCACCCTATTGCATCCCACCACACCCACTTTTTACAACAGGGCGGCATTAAAATAGCATTGAGTCTCTTAGGGCGGGTACTGGTTCAGAATGACAGTCATGTTCCAAATATGTTTCAGGTATCTTAGCCAATCACATTTGGAGAATTAGTATGGAGAATGGCGGCCATCCAAAACATGTATACTATATTATTTTGTTCTCATCATATTGTCTTTCTATAACCTTCGGAATGTAGGAAGTGAGTCCATTGTATTTTTCTTACTTCCACTTCCAGGTTCAGTCACTTGAAGAAGGCTTCCTTCTCCAACCTTCACCGCAAAGACACAAAACACCCCAACAATGAAAAAAAATGACTCCCTGTTTCCCTGGTTATTAATATTACTACGGAAATAAGTGGTTACTGTAAATGTGTTATTCATGCTATAATTATCAGGAATTGAACAAAGAGCTATGTGAGAATACAAAAATAGAAATATCCTTTGAATTTCTGAAACTCTTAAAAAAATATAAATAAATCCTGCTGTGTTACAGGTGACTAGACTACTAAAATTTAAGCAAAAACATGTTTTTTTTTTGTAAAAATCAAATCCAAAATGACTAAATGAAGCAAAATACAAATAGAAGGCATGCAGAAGACGCATTCAAAGACCTTGTGATACAGTATGTAGTATTCTTAACGGGTCATTAGGTGCCAGTGAGACACACAAGCACCAGACCTGAGCGCCCAGAACAACAATCTTTTGTTGCGGGTTCGAATGAGCTCCCAAGAGTCGCAACAATCGGGCGATAACTCATGGCAAGCTAAAACCCAGGCGGTGACCCACAGCACCGGAAGAGATTTACGGCAACACACAAGTCTTATTTATGACTTATTTTTTCCTATTATATCTATTACATTTTCTAATATAATTTTAAAAGTGACTATAGGGATGTTATTTCATGCATAGAGAGCTCTAATAATATTTTTTTTAATTATCACAGTCATGTCTGGAACTAATTAGCAACATGAACGGATGTAAACAAGGTTACTGGCACACTAGAATACATGTCGTGTTTGCAGTTTTAGCATTTCCCATACGGTCATGTACTTAAATCTTAGTTACCTCAGGGATGGAAGACCACACTTCTTCTTTTAAATGTACCGAAACAATCTAAAAGGAATTTTCTTGAACAAAACCGGGTACAGTTTTATATTACAAAATACTCAGAGTGAGAATCTTTTTTATGCCGCTACAAGGACAAAGAGTTCCGCAGAATTGATTGTCCTACAAAAGGAATAGGAAGAAACAAAGCTTATTAAATCCTACCCCTCCATCTGGTACTTTTACAATCAGTAACTGTTACATTTGTTCACTTCCTGCTTTCCTAATATCATTTTTTAATTAAAAAATATATATTTTATGAATTTTTATTTTTTTAGTTTTAGTTGATTTTTTTTTTTTGTCACGTACCAAAGTAGGAGGTGATATGAGCATCCAGTGACATAATGGGTACCATAGTAAGTGTCAATATAGTGATATATATAGCACATCATGACTGGTTCAAGACTCTTCATCCTTGTATTTAGCAAACATCAACTGCTTGTATTGTTTCTTGAATTGGCTCATCGTTGTGCATTGTTTGATTTCCTTACTCGATCCATTCCGTAGTTTGATTCCACATACTGAAATGCTATGGCTAGCATAACGTAGTCCTAGCATAGAAATGTACTTCTTCCCTGAGATCATATTTCTCCTCTCTTCTAGAGAAGTATTGGATGCCATGTTTAGCTAATTGGTTATTTTTAGCCTTATGCATTATTTTAGCTGTTTGAAGATGAACTATAATCAGCAAGTTGAAGTATTTGTGATTTTAGAAATAAGGAGTTACTATGTTCTCTGTAGGCGGCATTATGAATTATCCTTACTGACCTTTTTTGCAGTACATTTGCATGGCTTGTTTAGCCAATCCCTAGCCAAGAATGGATCATTCCTATATTCTGATATGTGGAAATTGGTTCTCATTGTTTACTTGCCAAGGCCGGCCAAAACAGTTTATGAGCGAGTGGGTAGTAATATCGTATTGCTAACACGTGCCATATATATCTGGATTGCAAGAGAGTAAATGGGGAGGGATCAGTGTTGCTAAATTCATCAAGTATTCAGACCCCCGTTCAACAACCTTTTTTTGTCCTTGACCCTCGGTCCGGCTTGTGACATTTCAGCGTTTTACTCACCTTTTGTTCCTCCATAACAGCGTCCATAAAAACGGATAGATGCAAACAATTAGCTGGATGTGAAGAAGGAGGCTGTCCAGGAAGACGCTGAAAGCAAAAGGAAGTAGTAAAAACACAATACTTAAATACTACAAAAAAACAAGCTTGAAAAATAAGAATGACCTGGAAAAGCAGTGGGGGGGGGGGGGTTATATTACTCCTACCGTGGTCGCACCATTTATCAATGGAGTTGATATCCTCCACCTGCCTTGTGGCTCCGCCCACCACAGGTCACCAAACCAAGTTACCTGAAAAAAACAGAAGACCGAAAACAGGAAATTAACAAAATAAAAGCAACCCATGACATTTTTTTTTACGAACTTTACAAACTTTCTTCTCATAATTTTTTTATTGTAATACTATAGCTTTATTTTTATAATATTTTGACTTCATCTGCATTTTTTTCATATAAAAGTAAAACAATTACATACATATTTTAGTCCTTAATATTTATATTTTATGAATATTATGATTTTATTCTCCTAATATTTTGTGTTTATTCTTGTAAAATTAATGTTTTTTTTCCATTTTTTATGTGGATTTTAGTTTTCTTGTTTAATTGCCAAGGGTCCAAAAAGGTCTCTAACCTGACAACTGGCTACATGGGCCGCATATTGGACACCCTTTTTTTTTACATAGTGTAAAAATAAGAAGGCTAGTATTCTGATATTTTACTATCAGAATTTCAACTTTTTCTCCTTAAAGTACTGATTTTTTTTAGCTGTTTTTTTATTTTTGTGGAGATGCAGCCTCCAAATGGCCCCAGGGTCACACTTTGGACACCCTGGCTCTAGTGTCTATTTCTGTTGGCATGTGTGTGTGTGTGTGTGTGTGTGTGTGTTAATGAGCCTGAGTGTGATAAGCTTCAGAACATAGCTGGTGGGGGGAGGAGGGGGGAGGGTTGAGCAAGCGGACCCACCAGAACGGAACTTCCTTCCTGTGCTGATCCAACACGAGCTCCTAGTTTTTATAAATGGACGCTATGAGGAGCTTCCAGTCTCTTCTGCAGCTTCATATCGTCGATCCCAGCCTTCCATCCTCCTCATCATCTTCCTCGCCGTCATGATTGCCTTTTTCATTTGCGCACTTTGCTTGTGCGGGTTCCTGGAAAGTGTGCACTCTCAGCGCGGACGCTGCGTCGCTAATCAGTGCTTTGCGCTGCTTCTGGACACCAAAGACTACCAAGGGGCGCGGGAAAGCTGCCGAAACGCGAGTGGGGAACTGTCTTCGTCCGTGGATGTGAAGAATCAGGAGTATTTAATGAATGGCATCAGTGGGAGTTTTTGGGTGGGTTCGCCGGACCAGTGCACGTCGTTCACAGCGGGGATGGGAGGAATGACTCTCCGAAACACGCCATGCGGTCAGAAACTGGACGGATATGTTTGCCAGTATTCCATCGTGGAGCCTTGCAGCGCGGTCTCCACGGGAAGGGGCGCCGATGTGCGCTACACGGCGCCGATGGGGATTGCGCTAAATCACACATTTCCGCAAGGAACCGTTGCAGTGGTGGGAAAAACCGGTGCCGTCCACCCGGATGAGAAGTTCTTGTGCTTCGATCGACATTGGCTCCAAGCTCCGTGGATCTGCGAGGTCATGGAAGGCGGGTGCGAGCACTCCTGCAACAGAACATCCGGTTGCACGTGCCCGTTCGGACAGCATCTCCACGCCAACCGCATCACCTGCACGGAGCCGCAGCAGGAGTCGGACAACCGCACGGTGACTTGCCAGGCCGGGTACGAGCCGTCCCGGGACGGGAGCAGCTGCGTGGATGTGGATGAGTGCGCTCTGCGAGACGAGTGCGCGGAGGAAGGAGAGGAGTGCGTCAACACCCGCGGTGCGTTCGAGTGCGTGTGTAAAGACGGCTTCGTGGACGAAGACGGGGTGTGCGTGGATGTGAGGATCTGCGAGAAGTGCGAGCACATGATGTGTGACAAATCCGACGGGGTTTACGTGTGTGTGTGTCATAAGGGTTTTAGGGTGTCTGCGCGTGACCCCACTCGGTGCGAGATGCACTGTGACCAAGCGGACTGTCCGGCGAATTGCGTCACCAACACGGATGTGGACTCGCAGGACATGCATCAGTGTTTCTGCCCTGAAGGTTACATTCAAGACCTCCACAACAACACCCCGTATTGCACGGACATCAACGAGTGCGAGATTCAAATGCAGTGCGAGCACACGTGCACGAACCTCTTCGGGGGGTTCGAGTGTTCGTGCAATGAGGGGTACACGTTATTCGATGGGTACATGTGTGTCCACCCTGAGGAGGACTACGCGTGGGACGCGACCCGGCCGCAGCCTACGCCGGCTAAGTCGTACCCCGCCGCCGTGCCGTCGTACATAAAAACAGGCAGCGTTTTGGGCATCAGCGTGTTTGTGTTGCTGTGCCTGGTGATGCTCTACTTCCTGGTCAGGAACATGGCCAAACGCTGCGGGAGTCTCGACCTTTCCTCCATCAAAAGGCCCGATATGGATATTTTCTACCTGCAGCAGGTCACCACGGAGACGTACAAGAGGCTGTCTTTTGATAAACAGTTGAAAAGTGACTCGCAAAGATTTTAACCACAAGAGGAGGGTGTAGCGACAAGAGAGATGTCTTCATGGCTCTGCTGGAACTAAATTGAGCGACCATGGTTGCATGATAATTAAAATACTCATTTTTGATAACAATTCCTTTATAATGATCATCATGTAAGGCTAACTCCAACCCTGTTAAGGCAAAACCATAGTCCCGAAACCTTCATGAATTCATTCATTTTTCTACTGCTTATCCTCACAGGGGTCGGGGGTGATGGAGCCTATCCCAGCTGTCTTTGGGCGAGAGGCGGGGTACACCCTGGACTGGTCACCAGCCAATCACAGGGCACATGTAGACTAGGAATAACAGGAATCAGGTTTAGGGACTGATTCCTGTTATAAAGCAAACCCTAATCTTAAACCATGACAACAAACCAAGGCCTAATAGTTCATTCATTCATTTTCTATCGCTTATGGGGTAGAAAAACGCGAGGGTGCTGGAGCCTATCGCAGCTGTCTCCGGGCAAGAGGCGGGGTACACCTTAGACTGGTCGCCAGCCAATCACAGGTCACATATAGACAAACAACCATTCACACTCACATTCATACCTATGGACAATTTGGAGTGGCTAATTAAGCTAGCATGTTTTTTACCGCTAATCCTCACGAGGGTCGCGGGGGGTGCTGGAGCCTATCCCAGCTGTCTCCGGGCGAGAGGCGGGATACACCTTAGACTGGTCGCCAGCCAATCACAGGGCACATATAAGTCCCTAAACCTGATTCCTGTTATAAAGCAAACCCTAATCTTAAACCATGACAACAAACCAAGGCCTAATAGTTCATTCATTCATTTTCTTTCTACTGCTAATCCTCACAAGGGTCGTGGAGCCTATCCCAGCTGTCTTCGGGCGAGAGGCGGGGTACACCTTAGACTGGTCCCCAGCCAATCACAGGGCACATATAAGTCCTTAAACCTGATTCCTGTTATAAAGCAAACCCTAATCTTAAACCATGACAACAAACCACAAGGCCTAATAGTTATGGTACTTAAAAAAAGAGGCATTATCACAGTAAAATAACACTAAATGAAGTCTAGGCTGAGGAATTCTCATTAGGGTCGAGTTGTCGACAATGACAATGACAAAAAAACACACTCACACACAACCTGCACATACACAAACAACCCATTTCATCCATAAATTCTATAATATTTTTTTTATAAGTATGATCAATCATTTGTGACACACTGGACAAATGTATGAATGTCGTGTTTGAAGCTGAATCAGATTATTGATTCAACAAAATCATCACAACACTGCAAATATACCCGGGTCAGTATCAGCATCCTGTCAGATATACTGTGTTAATGCTGTGTTTACTGTAAAAAAAAAAAAAAAAAACCATATACTGATCACTTCATGGAGTTGTACACCACCGCAAAGTACAATACATATAAGCATATTTATGACCTGAAATCAAATCAGATCAACTGTACAGGTGTATCAATTGTCATGACCAGTGAGTGTTTTTTATACTGTATATTTATATTGAAGATATATAAAATATACATTCATTCACTGTAGGAAAGACCTTGAATGTAAAACCACTGTGTGCTGCTATGAGCTCATACGTACTAACAATGACGCCCCACTATTATTTTTACTAATAAGGGAACATTAAATATTGAATGAATTCATGTGCCATTTCTGATTTATTTTTTCTGAAAGATGAGTAATCTGCTCTGTTATGACTGCAAATTGTCGCTAGCGTCTCTGAGTCAGTGTGTGTGTGTGTGTGTGTGTGTGCGAACTGACAGTCAGTAACGCCGCTCCCACTTTTTTCAATAAAGGTAATGCTTTTAGTTTATCATTTTCATCGTATTATTAGTAAGAAACAATAATCATATTTAAACTAATATTCATTCATTTTCTACTGCTTGTCCTCACAAGGGTCATGGGGGGTGCTGGAGCCTATCCCAGCTGTCTACGGGCGAGAGGCAGGGTACACCCTGGACTGGTGGCCAGCCAATCACAGGGCACATATAGACAAACAACCATTCACACTCACATTCATACCTATGGACAATTTAGAGTGGCTAATTAACCTAGCGTGTTTTTTTGACACACAGAGATGGCCCAGGGTGGAATTGAACTCGGATCTTCTCCTGAGGATTCTAAGTGGGTTTCAAATAGAGGGTATGGGCATCTTAAAGAACCAAATCCTAGAATGAGAACCAGATTGTAGCTAATACAGACGTCCCGGCTTATTTGCAGTCCCTGTATGCCTTCAAGTAAGCAGGCTTTATGACAGCGCATCTGCAAAAAAAAGCACCCTTCCTTTCCCTGCCCGGCCTTTTTTTATACATCCAAGACTGTGGATCCAAGACTGGAGTCACAGACCAATCAGCTTTCGCCACTGCCCTTTCTTCAACCGCTTCTGCTGTCCTTTGTTTGCAAGTGCATCAAGGTGTCTGGAACATTCTGTGATTTACTTTGTTGCAAAGCTATGATACACACGCCGGATGTTTCCACCTTAACTGTCAGTTGTCACCTTAGTCCTTTTATCTGTATTTGTGAGACTATGTGTTTGTATTTAACCGAGTTCAAGCGATTAAGTGTGACAAAGAAAACCTTGTGCTTGTTTTAGCTTTTATCTTTAGCTAGCAAGAATGAGCAAACACCTTCAGTGGCCCGCATGAACCACACCGTGTAGCCTTTGAATTAATATTCATTCATTCATTCATTCATTTTCTACCGCTTATCCTCACATATAGACAAACAACCATTCACACTCACATTCATACCTATGGACAATTTGGAGTCGCTAATTAACCTAGCATGTTTTTGGAATGTGGGAGGAAACCGGAGTACCCGGAGAAAACCCACGCATGCACGGGGAGAACATGCAAACTCCACACTCTTGATGATCCCCAAGACCCATTACATCAAAATATGCAATACAGCAAAATATGGTGGTGGTAGTGTGGTGGTCTGTGGCTTTTCTGGAAGACTTGCTGTGATAAATAAATTCATTCATTCATTTTCAACAACTTATCCTCACGAGGGTCACAGGGGTGCGAGAGGTGAGCTAAACCCTGGACTGGTGGCCAGCCAATCACAGGGCACATATAGACAAACAACCATTCACACTCACATTCATACCTATGGACAATTTGGAGTCGCTAATTAACCTAGCATGTTTTTGGAATGTGGGAGGAAACCGGAGTACCCGGAGAAAACCTACGCAAACTCCACACAGAAGGTGGAATTGAACCCTGGGCTCCTAGAACCTTAGGTCTGCGCGCTAACCACTTGACTGCCTAAACTAATATAATTATTTGTATTATTATTAAATATATTGTGTTTTTTTTAATTTATTACTATACATAATACAAATAATGACAAATAATGTCATTATCTCAGAATTAGTTGTAATGTTAACGCCCCCAAATCCTGGCACGCAAATCCTCCTTTGTGATTGACAGCTAGGCCCCTCGTGGGAGGGGCTACTTCAACGCGTAGGCGTGCCTAGCGGGCGTTCGTGCATGGAACATCCTAACAATCCGAGGTTGTTGTTCTCCCTTGGAGAAGAAGTCATGTTTGGATGAACAAGAAGGCTGCTTAAGAGCCACTTCCTTCCTTACTCGGCGGGCCAGTATGGAATCAGAAGATTATAAATTCGCGCCGAGCACTTTGTCCAACAAACCCGCTTCAAGGCTGCAGGGACGCACGACCACTTGAACATGGAGGATGTTACCGGACTGCTTGTGGCTGTGCTGCTTGTCCTGGCGGGGAGGCTCGCTGGGACGGAGCCGAACGGCGGCTCCTGCTTTGGGAAGCAGTGTTACGCCGTGCATAGAACCGCGGGTGACTTTACGAGCGCGCAGAATCAATGCAAAGAACAAAACGGCCACTTAATGACCGTGGGCTCGCAATCGACACACGATGCGCTCGTTGCGCTTTTGGGGAACGCTTCTGGTCACTTTTGGATCGGTCTGCACCGCCCCATCAGGTGCCCCGATGCAACACTTGGCCTTAAGGGCTACGAGTGGGTGACGGAAGACGGTGAAAGTGTTTTTAACAACTGGGCTGAAACTTTTGACCGCAGCTGCTCCTCACCGCGATGCGTCACTGTATCCGCGGAGGATGGGTTCCGGTGGACGCAAAAGCGCTGCGACGCGAGGGTGAGCGGCTTTCTGTGCGCGTACAGCTTCGACTACGCGTGCACACGCCTGGACGAGGAGGCGTCGGCGGCGGGGGAGTATGTCATCTACACCAACCCCCTGGGGTTAGGGGAGGAGGGTCTGCATTCCCTGCCCCCCGGAAGCACCGCCATACGGATGCCGAGCGAGCTCAAGTACGTCTGCTTCTTCCAGAAGTGGCTGCAGGCTCCGTGGAGCTGCGAGATCTTCCAGGGGGGTTGCGAGCACAAGTGCATCGCCGGTCCGGACCACCAACCTTCCTGCTACTGCCCGCCCGGACTCTCCATACACCCCGTCAACAAAGTCACATGCGAGGAGGACCCGGATGGCCCGTGCACCCGTTTGGGGTGCGAGCACGCCTGCTTGGAGGACCCCAACGGCGCCCACTTGTGCATGTGCGGCCACGGGTTCGAATTGGCGTCGGACGGGCGGTCGTGCGTGGACTTCAACGACTGCTCAGACGAACGCCAGTGTCCCGGGGAGAACTTCCGCTGCGTGGACACGGCGGGCGGGTACAGGTGCGTCTGCGAGGATGGCTTCAAGCTGACCGGCGGCGTGTGCGTGGATCAGGACGAGTGCGCGTCCGCCCCTTGCGAGCACATTTGTCACAACACCCCGGGAAGCTACAGATGCTCATGTTATGAAGGTTACATAGAGGACACCCACTCTGCAAACACGTGTAAGCTGCATTGTGGCAAGGAGGAGTGCAAAGCAGAGTGTGACCCAAACGACCAGTACCAGTGCTTCTGTCCGGACGGTTACATCGCAGAGGAGCGGCTCGACGGCACCGTGTGCATCGACATGGACGAGTGCGCCTTCGCTTACTGTGAGCATCGCTGCAAGAACACCTACGGCAGCTTTAAGTGCTCCTGCCGCAAAGGTTTCGCTCTGGTGGATGAGGTCTTCTGCAAACGCAAAAGCGAGGACGAGGATGAAGAATGGGAGGGCTCGGGGGAGGCTTTGACGAGCCCGAGCGCCCCCACTCTAACCCCACACGTGGGTCCAACCGGGCAGCCCTCGGCGGTGACGGTGGGAGGCCTGGTGGGCATCATTGTGGGCTGCGTGTTTGTGGTGGTGCTGGTGGTCTTCCTGGCTCAGCACCTCCTCAAGAAAAGAGGGAAAATGGAGAGAGAAGCCACGTTGAAAGCCTCGGGAGGAGGCGGAGGGGAGGCGCACAGTTTACACAAGATGGAGGTTGTAATGTAACAAAACGACAACGGAAAGTTTTCAACACGAATAAATTATACAAGAAAACCGTGTTTGTTTTTCCTGCCACCCAGTGGAAATAAAGTGTATTGCAACTGAAAGGACAAGCTGACAAAGGTGATGATCGATAAAAGTATTATTCATAATACTAATATGAATTAATATCATTAAATGTTTATATTTATTAGTTAATACTAATGATGATGTTATTATATTATTATAATAATAAAATAATTTTATGAAATCAATAATCAACTAAACCCCAACATTTAATTAAATACATGAATCACAATATGAATGCTGATATTGATACCCATATTCATGTTATCCTGTAATATATCCAATCATATAAAAATATTGTATATACAACAAAATATCAATAGTGATATTTACAATAAATGATCAATGCAACTATTAATATGAATGATGAATAACGGAACAACAAATGCTGTAAGCGCAACACTCTTTAAGGCCCATTGTGCCACCAAGTGGAAGAAAAGTGTACTGCAACTTAAATTGACTCCTTTTAGAGGCAGACGTTATGAAGCAATACAATCACTATTACTAATACTGATTAAGAAATTAATATTATTCGATATTGATATGAATTAATTCATAGTATGAGTAATAGGTTTTATCAGTATACAAATTAATGCTAATGTTAATATATATACTATATATACACAATATGAATACATATTAATATACTAATCATTAATCATAATAGTAGTTCATCAGACTATTGATTGAAATGTATTATCGATATTACACTAAATATTACCATGTAATTCTAAATATTAATTTACATATTCATGTAATAATTCACTCATTCATTTTCTACCGCATTCTACCGCCTATCCCAGCTGTCTTATAGGCGCGATACACCCTGGACTGGTGGCCAGCCAATCACAGGGCACATATAGACAAACAACCATTCACACTCACATTCATACCTATGGACAATTTGGAGTGGCTAATTAACCTAGCATGTTTTTGGAATGTGGGAGGAAACCGGAGTACCCGGAGAAAACCCACGCATGCACGGGGAGAACATGCAAACTCCACACAGAGAGTGGAATTGAACCCTGGTCTCCTAGCTGTGAGGTCTGCACGCTAACCACTCGACCGCCGTGCCGCCCATTCATGTAACTAAAGTCATATAATTAAAAATAATAAAGTCTGTAAACTGATGCACAATGAACACCTCATCCAATGTACACAGAACATTTCCAATAAAACCATCAAAGGCTCGTCATTGGGAAGTGGGAGGCTGAAGTGTTGATGTGTAAAGTAGGATATTCCAAAACGTCACCGTTTGACTTCCAGTCGGGGGCAGAGGAAATCCCTGAAGGTTACTCCGAATATGAAAAGTGTTGCTTTCGCATCTCACGGTAACTACGGTGCGTTCATGAGCCGCCAAAGAACGTGGGAAGTATCAGCACCTAAGAAATAAACATCATCAGTGAAGCATAAAGACATCAACATGTGACAATAGTATAGTATAATAGAATAGTGTTATCATAATGTTGAAGTAATAACAGCATACATATGTAATATTTTTTCTCATCAGATGTCATATTAAATGTGCAATGAAATATTCAATGCTGACATAAAAAAGCCATGCAGCAGTCGGAACAACAGCGGTTATTACTGTAATTATGATACTTTGTTAGCTATCAGCTAGAAGCTCAAACATTGCTGAATGAAGCTTCATTAGAGGAAGTCATTGTTAGCCTCTACGGTGAACTATGTACCCGTGCAAAGCAAATAGCCTTACACAATTTCCTCCTGTGTTATATGTGCCGCTCATGCACCGTGCTTGTAGTTGCATTAACGCAGCAACTGCGACAGCATCAGCTTTTAGCGTCCACGGAGGCGCCCAACAGGATGTTCAATTGCAGGAAGAGCAGCATGTGGACCCCGGTTCTTCAGCTGGCTTCCGTGGGCATGTACGTGCAGGTAGGTCGGTGTAATGAGTGGATTTCATTAGAAGAACCGGTGTATGGTTCTGGAGAAGATGCTTATGTTTGTGTAGTGGAGATGTAAGAGAAATTAGTCATTCCTTACTCGGGAAATGGTAATGGTTTTATTTTATTTGAACGTGCATCAGATTACAATTGAATGCATCCCATAATCAGAAGAAGCAAAGCTCATTAAATCCTACCCCTCCATCTGGTACTTTTACAATCACTAACTGTTACATTTGTTCACTTCCTGCTTTCCTAATATAGTTTTTGGGTTTTTTTTTGTCAACAAATACAAATTGTTTCTAGGGCTGCACGGCGGTCGAATGGTTAGCGGGTTACCTCACAGCTAGGAGACCGGGATTCAATTCCACCCGCGGACATGTCTGTGTGGAGTTTGCATGTTCCCCCCGTGCACGTGTTTTCTCCGGGTACTCCGGGTTCCTCTCACATTCCAAAAACATGCTAGGTTAATTAGCGACTCCAAATTGTCCATAGGTATGAATGTGAGTGTGAATGGTTGTTTGTCTATATGTGTCCTGTGATTGGCTGGCGACCAGTCCAGGGTGTACCCCGCCTCCAGCACACACCCGCGACCTTAGAGAGGATAAGTGGCATAGCAAATCTATATCTGCATAACAGTCTGACTCACGCTGTCATCTTACTAAGAACACTATATTCATCACACAGCAACTTTACACTCAAAGGGTAGCTAAGAAATATATGAGTTAAAAAAAGAAACTATTTTATTTTTTTAACTCATGACCCTCATGAGGATAAGCGGTAGAAAATGAATGAATGAAATTTGTTTGTAGCTTGATGAAAAAATTACAATGCGATAATTTGAAAAATTGATAAAATATGCGGAAACACACCCTCGCTATGGAACTCATGCAAGATTCTTGGGTAAAGACGAGTCCAGCCCAGAATTACATTCAGTTGGGAAAACAGTCAGCAAAGAAAATGATTATTAAGCACTTTGTCGCAATGGATTGAGGTCCTAGAGTGCCCACAATGTCCTTCTCATCGACACCAAAAAGCACCTGAAACTCAGACAAGGTTTGGGAGAATACTGCATAGCTGTCATAGCTGGGATATAGAGAAATAAATAAAACTTAAATGTCTGTCAACTTCAATAGTTTTATGTAAAATATGTGCTACGGCTCAATAATTACATTAACATCAGTCAGCCAGTCCAAGGGGCTCAGACATAAGAGGGGTTCTACTGTACATGTAGTGAAGTTTGTTTCTCTACAGGTCCTCACATCTTGCAAAATATACGGCCCTGTTGCTGCTTGTCATGGACAGAATTACCAGTGGGTTCCCACTCTTCCTCCAACAATCACCTCCCTCTACTTGGAGAGGAACCGCATCAGTGAGATCAACAGCACATCATTCAAAAATCTGGAGCAGCTTCTGGAAATAGATCTCACTCAGCAGTACGTGCCGCTCATCATTCGGAACAACGCTTTTCTCAGGCAGACTAAGTTGGTTCGCTTGGTTCTGGGTAGCAATCTTGACCTTCAGCTGGAGCTAAGAGCATTTGCAGGGCTGGTCAATTTAAAACATCTCTTCATCGACCACTGCCGCTTGACAGACACAATAATGTCTCACAGCTATTTCGAACCACTCTTGTCCTTAGAATTGCTTAATCTTTTTGGAAACAATATACGAAGGCTCGAACCTGGATTTTTCTTTTTCAAACTGATAAAGCTGACACAGGTGAACCTGATGTTGAACAACATTGAACGACTATGTGAAGAGGATCTTATCGGTTTCAGGGGGAAGTACTTCACACATTTCAACTTGGACTCTAATGACTTGTACAAAATGGGAAATGTCCATTTTGATTGGGAAAAATGCGGAAACCCTTTTCGAGGAATGGCCTTCAATGTCCTCGACTTATCCACCAGCGGGTTCAACGTGAACACAACTGAACTGTTCTTCAAAGCGATACAAGGGACTCCCATTGTACACCTCATATTCTCCGGACACTTGGGGAAAGGTTTCTCACATGACAACCTACCCGATCCGGACAGGCACACATTTGAAGGTCTGGCAAAGAGTAACTTGAACATTTTCGATTTGTCGAACAATCGAATATTTGCCTTACAGCAGGCTGTTTTTAGTCCTCTAACCAATGCAATAATTATTGACGTTTCGAAAAACAAAATCAATCAAATTAACAACAACGCCTTCAGTGGTCTGCAGGGAAATGTAAGAATGGTTAACTTGTCATTCAACATACTCGGAGAAGTGTATTCCCACACATTTCGCAATCTGGCCGAACTTCGGGTTTTGGATTTGTCTTTTAATAACATCGGTGTACTGGGTGATTACGTTTTTGAAGGGCTTCCTAAATTACGAGCGTTATATCTGACAGGGAACTCCCTGCGGAACTTGGGTTTTCCGGCGGCATTACCAAACTTGGAATTTCTCCTTCTGGGTGATAATCGGTTGGTAGATGTTTACAATATAGATAAACTCGGCATCAACTCTACCCACGTGGATCTGACAAACAATAGATTAACAAACCTGGAGGATGTTTATCGCATTTTAACCGCTTTCAAGAATCTTCAGAATTTCTTCTTTGGTGGTAATTTTATCAAGTGGTGTATTCTTGGTCAAAATATATCAGTGCCTCTTAATCATAGCCTACAAGTTCTGGATCTTCATGATAGTTCCTTGCAGTTGGTTTGGGCTCGGGGGACATGCCTTGATGTATTTAATCATCTGAACAATCTGGTCGGTCTAAATTTAAGCTTCAACTCCCTCACGAGTCTCCCACAAGGGATTTTCAACGGTCTCAGCTCCATCATAGAGATTGACCTCTCATCCAATGCTTTGACTTATCTTGAACCCGATGTTTTTCCCAACAGCCTTAAAAGACTTGACATTTCCAGTAACTTCCTGGCCTACCCGGATCCCAGAAACTTTGAGTCCCTTCTCTTTCTCAATCTGATGGGAAATCGTTTTTACTGTGACTGTAATCTTGAGGGTTTCTTGAAGTGGATGGATGTGACAAATGTAACCTTCTTGAGCCCGGTCAAGGAGTACCGATGCAAATTTCCGGCTGTTCACTACGATCTTCCATTGCTGAACTATTCCCGGATTGTCGAGCCATGTGAGGTAGATGATGAGTTGGCGGTCCAAGAGCTAAAGTTTGCGCTGTTCATCGCCTCTGCCCTCCTTGTCCTCATTGTCATCCAGTGCGGAATTGCCTACGCCCGTCTCCGTGGCCGCGTCTACATCTTCTACAAAAAAATTGTTGGTAGGGTTCTTGAAGGTCCCAAAGCGCCGCCTCCTTTGGAGGACGTGCAGTACGATGCCTACCTCTGCTTCAGCAACATTGACTACAGGTGGGTGGAGGCGGCTTTACTCAAGAAGTTGGACAACAAGTTTTCAGAAGAGAACATCCTGCGCTGTTGTTTTGAGGCCAGAGACTTCCTGCCCGGTGAGGACTACCTCTCCAACATCAGAGATGCCATCTGGAGCAGTCGGAAGACTGTGTGCGTTGTCTCCAAGGAGTTCCTTAAAGGTATTTTTTTTTCTAAATTGCAATTTTGACTACCCTGATTGGTTGGGTTAAGGTTTTGAGTTGACTGTTAAAGAGAGAGGGTGTCTGCCTCCCCGGATTGAGTTCCATGAGTGTCCTCTACAAAATGTACAAGCAAGTGCTGGTTTCGGTTTTAGTTACGTTGACAAATGCTTTTGTTGACGCCAGTTGGCCAGTACAAGCGATTAAAAACCAAATGTTTCCTGTTCCCTCTTCAGATGGCTGGTGCTTGGAGGCATTCACTTTGGCTCAGGGTCGCATGCTGAACGAGCTCAAAAATGTTCTGATCATGCTGGTGGTTGGGAAGGTAAGTTCCTTGTCAAAATGTTAATTTTAGAAAGGAAAGAATGGAAAGAATACACCTAGGGGTGGGTGAAATGTTGGTATCCGGCCAATACCAAATAAATACACGGCCAGTTTTGCCAATGCCAATACGTTTTACATAGAATTATTCTGGGGTTTTTTCATGTAATATCTAATGCAGGGGTCTCAAACTCAAAAATCAATCAGTAATAAATAAATAAATATAATAATAAAACGGCAAATAATAAAAACTTAAGAAACCACATATAGTTGGTGGGTACACAAATAATTTTTTTCAGATTAAAATTAACAAAGCATTATTAGAGCCCTGTAGACATGACTAAACTCGACTATAGTCACATTTATACTCTTTTTATTTAAAAACATATTGCGCAACTGCAGGGTCTTGAGACACATGCTAACTCGCAAACTAGAGAGCTAGCGACCTAAACGGTAGCCTTCAAGTTATTTCCTTTAAACTTAAATCGCCAAAAACTTACCACTTCCACACGGATAGGGAGGATAACTATTAACGGTTATTTAACCTTTAACATGAACATTAATCAAACGTAATAATTTTTTCTGGGTACATGATACCATACAGCATCCATATCAAACTTGCGCGGGCGGCACTAACATTAAACTTTCATATCAAGGCGGGGTCCTCAAACTAGTGTCCTGCGGGCCAAAGGCCGCGTGTTTGAGACCCCTGATCTAATGAAAACTCTTGCCGCACCATGGACAACTTTACGGTGTTTCTTTTCAGGAATGTGTGACAGTAACAGTGAAAATTATTCTGTTACAGACGTGGATTCGGCTAGCCACGAATAATAACATTAATAATGACTATTCTGATGTCATCCAATCAAGGTGCCCCACTACCAGCTGATGAAGTACAACGCAGTCAGAGCGTTCGTCCAGAGGAAAGAATACCTGATCTGGCCAGAGGACCCTCAGGACCTGGAGTGGTTTTACGAGCGCCTTGTTTCGCAAATCCTCAAAGATACTGCAGTGAAGAAGATGGCCGACGTTCAGCCCGAGAATGGCATTCAACTTGAGAACATTGACGCACACTAGTGAACTCTGAAACCAGAAAAAAGGAAAAGTCCTCCACAAAGACGGCGGTGAGGTTACAGAAATTCTGTAAAAGATTATAGAAGTCAATGATTCGTGTACTTCATAGAGTGTAATCTGAGCTGGTTTCCTTCTTCCGTGAACCATATTGGATGTCAGTAAGCTTCGGTCTTTATTGTATTGTATATTGACTATACCAGTTGACTTTGGGAGAGAGGCGGGGTACACCCTGAACTGGTCGCCATTCAATCACAGGGCACATATAGACAAGCAACCATTCATTCACATTCATTTTGACAACAGTTCTCCTTGCTTATGGATTACTTGGGTGTAGCTTTCATGATCAAGAGCAAACTGTGTCTAGTAAAAGATAATGAAAATACACAACGTTATGAATCACATTAGTTGCACAGTTGTAGGAAATCTGAATGGAAAGGAGGACCAATAAGCATACTTTCACTTCCTCCTATGGAGGTAAATCTCCTCTCCTGCCACGTCCTCCTTTGCTGAGGTTGTGGGTATAAAAAAGAAGTGTGTGGTGAAAGGGACCCAAACGGACAGTATAAAAAAATATATGTAGAAAATACTAATAACATCAATAATAATTTGTTATAAATTTTTTAAATAATTAATTAATACATTGATCTTTTTCACAATTATATTTACATATTAATGTGGATTATATATTCCTTAATAAATGCGAATAAGAAAACCATTGTGATCATTCAAGTTTTGTCCACTAAGTGGCGACAGAAGACATATTTATTTTAAAGGTTTACAGTATGAAAATGTTCTGTATATTCTTTCTATTAATTACCAAATTTGGTCATCTCTATTCGACTTTATTCATAAATATACTACAACCTCATGGCGTTGCGACACTAACGGTGATGAAAAAGGTCCGGTTTGTGAGTTGCAAGCATATTGCTAGGGTCAATGTGTGTGTGTGTGTGTGTGTGTGTGAAAACAGGAAGCTACTGGGAAGAGGAAAGCTTCCTGTTGCCTATGCTGCTGCTTCCTGTGAGCTTTTACGAGGCGTGACATTATACAGCGCACTGACCCTGCTTCTGCTGACACGCTGCATTCAACAGAGAATAACACAAATCCAGCATTTGGACTATTTTTAGTTTTTTTTTTTCATAATTGGTACTCCTTCTGAAATTTTATTTTTATATTAACTACTTTTTTGTATTGTAAACAATTATTTTATATATATTAAAATATATATAATAAAATATTTAATTACTAAATGATATTTGACAAAAATAAAAATAGATTTACTAATTTAAATTATATTTTTAGAATGTTTAAATACAAAATATTAATTAAATATGCACTTAATATATATTTTTAAATGTTAATTACTTATATATCATATGTAATGTTAATTTAACATTTTAAAGTATTTTTTAATAATTGTTTAGTTAATTGTTTTTATTTTATTTTACTCAATATTTATTATTAATTTAATAGCATCTTGAGGAAAATAATACAACTTTTCTTTTTAAAGGCAAAAGATATAGTAGGATGTTTACATGATATGAAAGCGTAATGGCAATCAAACAGCAGTAAAGAACATCCTGTTTCATCTCCGTCGGTCTCGCCTCCACTAAGATCTAATTTGAAAAGTGCAGGCAAATGTTGACCAAGTCAACACGCTCTGCGTCTCTGTAACCTCTTCACAGTTATTTCCAGCTTGGTGGAATATACAACATGCTTCTGAGAAGACATCCTCGCAGGGAAATGTAATAACCCGCCCCGCCGCCCCCCCACCAGCCACAGCTAATATTTGACCTGTGTTTAAGTCAATATAATTACAGAGCTCATCTTCAGTACAGCTACTAAGTAGAGAAGAAAAGCAGTCATGGTGGAGCTGCCAAAATAAGATCTTGAATGCAAACGATGTGGGAGGTTTTGTGTGTTGAATGCAGCTTGTTTGGTGTAGTATGTGCACATGGTTAGAAAGGTTGGAGGGGGAATGTGAGGGAAGAGCCACATTTCCATGGCAAGTCATGGTACTCCATGATGTACTTCACTGGTGCATTTTACAGTGAAGTACAAACTGGCTATTCACATGGCTTACACTCCAACACCCCCCCCGGGGAGTAATGGATGCATCCATAAAATGTCTATTTTTAAACCTATAAACCCTATATGTCTCTCAGTCGTTAAACCAATTTTAAATAACTTTTACACATTGAGAAACAATTAGGAGCATACAAAAGTACTTACAGAAGTTGCAGTTACGCGGCATCCCATCTTGTCAAAGCATCTTCCTGCTGGAAATGGAAAATGTTGAGTGAATTGACTTGTAGAGACAGCACTCTCCTCGCAGACTTACCATTTTCTATTTAAGTTCCATAAAAAAAACGAATTAGTTACAATTTAAAGCAAAGGAAATAATGTAGTGTACCCAAAGGTTGGGGTGACAACTGTATTTTGTTGCTACTGTTACATTGTTAACAAATACGTTAGTTACAGTAAATACACCATGTATTTTTTTCGTCTAGAAACTTGGTTCTGTGCTGTAGCTATGCTGTTAATCATGGGGAACAAATTAAAGGTAGAATGACTACATCTTTCCATGATGTTAACACATTTCACGCAAAAACTTATTAATTTTGTATCAAATTGAGATCATATAAGTATTATTGCCTACCGCGACAAGCGAAGCCATCACTTCCTGTTTATTTTGGCGCCTCGTACAACCAACCAATCACTGACGTTTGTCTTTGGATCAATAGTTGTCAGACATCATAGTAACTCCCGCAGCCATTGGCTGCCGAAATAAACCGAAAAGTAACGAGTTAGCAACGATGCTCATTGGAAACCAGTCGAGTAGAAGTCACCATTTTATTTGGAAAATATCGTCAAATAAAAGTCGGTCCAGACATTAAACTTTAAAAAAATGACTTAAGTGCACGAATGAAGGACTGATAAACTGTGACTACTTCATTAACTGCAGTAAAATAGGACCAGAGCAATCACAGGTAGCGTTGTTAAATATGCATCCAATGTAAACACATCAACCAATATGGCGTCATACACAAAAAACGTTGCGCTTGAGTGTAAATCAGTGTAAATCAGAACCCCTGTTTGAATAATAACTAAATATCTGCTGCCAGCTTATCTGTACTGTGTTTACTGTGCAAGTATTGTAATTGTACAAGGCGGGTGGGCACTATGCACTGAATTATTTTACAACCACATTCGGACATGCTCCCTTATTGACTGAGCTGCTGTGATATAAAATCTGATGGTGTGTAAATCAACCTAAGTAAAGTGGAGCAACGCTCCTAATCCTGGCGATGACTTGAGGCCAGACACGTGGCAAAGAAGGCGCCGGCGTTTATGAGGCAATTTTATACTTATACTATGTATATTTTGAATTACAGAATCCAGCCGGGATGCATTTTATGGTCTGTGGTGTCTGCTGTAACTGTGAGTACATCAAAGTTATAAATTTCATTGACTGAAATAAGTGTTACCAAAGCAAAACAGGACTTTGGACTTGGTGTTGTCTTGTAGTTCCAGTCTTGTGTTGGGTCTACAGCATGGGTCTCTAACACACGGCCCGTGGGCCAAATGTGGCCCGCAGGACACTACTTTGAGGCCCCCGCCTTGATATGAAAGTTTAATGTTAGTTTGATATGGATGCTGTATGGTATCATGTACCCAGAAAAAATTATTACGTTTTAATTAATGTTCATGTTAAAGGTTAAATAACTGTTAATAGTTATCCTCCCTATCCGTGTGGAAGTGGTAAGTTTTTGGCTATTTAAGTTGAAAGGAAATAACTTGAAGGCTACCGTTTAGGTCGCTAGCTCTCTAGTTTGCGAGTTAGCATGTGTCTCAAGACCCTGCAGTTGCGCAATATGTTGTAAATAAAAAGAGTATAAATGTGACTATAGTCGTGTTTTGTCATGTCTACAGGTCACAATGCTTTCTGGTTGGTCAGGGATCAAATACTTCATTCCCTCAATCACATACAAAGTCCTTTATAACAAGGAGGCAACAGGGGATGAAATATTTCTTTTCAGCACATTACATATCTGTAATCGATGATTAGTTATTTCATTCAATCATTTATTGATATTTCATAGCAAAGAAGCTGTACAATGGTTTCCTGCCTGTGCAAATATCTGCAAAATATTGAACACTAGCCACGTATACACGGACCCAAATATTCCAATTCCATTCGGGTTATTTGCTCAAACGGAAAGAATGTAACCTTTTTATACACCTCATTCCGAAAAGTGCCAATCCGAATGAACATATAATGGGATTCCCAGGGCCAAATGTGGCCCGCAGGACACTACTTTGAGGCCCCCGCCTTGATATGAAAGTTTGATATGGATGATGGTATCATGTATCCAGAAAAAATTATTACGTTTGATTAATGTTCATGTTAAAGGTTAAATAACTGTTAATAGTTATCCTCCCTATCCGTGTGGAAGTGGTATGTTTTTGGCTATTTAAGTTTAAAGGAAATAACTTGAAGGCATGTAGACACGCGATTGGAATATTCCTTTCCATGCATACCAGGGGTCTCAAATATGCGGCCCGCTGGCCAAATGTGGCCCGCAGGACACTAGTTTGAGGCCCCCGCCTTGATATGAAAGTTTAATGTTAGTGCGGCCCGCACAAGTTTGATATGGATGCTGTATGGTATCATGTATCCAGAAAAAAATATTACGTTTGATTAATGTTCATGTTAAAGGTTAAATAACTGTTAATAGTTATCCTCCCTATCCGTGTGGAAGTGGTATGTTTTTGGCTATTTAAGTTTAAAGGAAATAACTTGAAGGCATGTAGACACGCGATTGGAATATTCCTTTGCATGCATACCAGGGGTCGCAAATATGCGGCCCGCTGGCCAAATGTGGCCCGCAGGACACTAGTTTGAGGCCCCCGCCTTGATATGAAAGTTTAATGTTAGTGCGGCCCACACAAGTTTGATATGGATGCTGTATGGTATCATGTACCCAGAAAAAGTTATTACGTTTGATTAATGTTCATGTTAAAGGTTAAATAACTGTTAATAGTTATCCTCCCTATCCGTGTGGAAGTGGTATGTTTTTGGCTATTTAAGTTTAAAGGAAATAACTTGAAGGCATGTACACACGTGATTGGAATATTCCTTTCCATGAATACCATTGTTTTCGGAAAGGTCCTTCGGAAAGATTCCATTCAGAAAGAGAAAAACTCGTCATGTAAACGTGGCTAATGTTAGCAAAAGTGTGTATGGGTCAATGAAAGTGAAAGTGAAACCATTATTGTGGATTTTTGTGCGTATTATCCTTAGCATAAGCTTTCAGAAGAGCGACTGTTGTTTATTGCAACTGGAGTCGTTTCACTTTTTGGGACGTTAAACTCCGAAACCGAGTTGCACTTGACTTTCAAGGCCCGGTTAAAACAGTAGAGTTTTTTCCCCCGTTTCAAGTTCTGCTTGTACTTTTTGAGACTTTCCCCCCGAGCGGCGGTGACGAGATCACAATCGCCAGGGGTTTGACTCTGTATTGTCGGGGTTTGCGGGGTAATAATGGATGTATGGTTACAGTGACCAGGGTCTGTGGGTTTTAGTCCTTGATGAGGGGAGTACAGAGTCCGTCTTGGGGTGCTTGGCACTTCTAGATTCTGATCTGTCTCTCGTGTTTTAGGCTCCGAGCCGTTCACAGAGCCAGGAGATTGGGTTGTGTGCTGGTTGGAGGTTAAGGGTCTATGTTCTGGAACGGTCTGCGTATTTGCGGTGTGGACGCAGTACTTCTTGATATGGCAGCAGAGTCCAGGTGCTTGTCTGGGGTACAGTTCTCTTCTCGGGGTGCAGCGGTGCAAATGTGGACAAGGAACGTAGTGCATGCAACAATTCATGTGCGCGCAAACCGGATCCGGGATTGTTGCTAAGAGTTTGTTTGGATGCTTTCCTGCAACCGGGACCGGGTTCGAGTCTTGTAGTGTCCACTGCGGAGGGGGTTCCCCGCATGAGCAGTTTGTGTTTTGTGGGTACCGGCACCTTGAGGTGACTAGACCGTTTTCAGTCTTTGTATTCCCGTTATTCTGAGTTTGTTGGGGTATTCCATTGCAAAGCTGGGAACAAACCTCGTGGTCCTCTTGAGTGTTATCTTCGGTTTTATCGCCCGACGCCAATGGCTCCAACTCGTAATGCTCAGCGTTCCCGTCCCTGCCGTCCAGCTGATATTTCCCCAGGCCGGAGTTCTTCCCTTGGGATGAAGGACCCGTGTTTTGGCCCTCAGAAAAAGCCTGACACTGCAGCTTTTTGGGTAGAGGAATCTGACCACAGGTGCCCTGCGGTCCCAGGCAGCGGCACAGGCACTGGAAAAAGAAAGTAGCGAAAGCCCAGCTAATGCACATGATCAGCATCATGAACGTACCCAGCTGGGTGTACGCTAGGACAGTTGACGGCATCATCATGGCCCCGGCAACGAATGTGGTCAGGGCGGCCATAGCGATGGCAGATCCCATTCGGCTGAGTGAGAAAATAACCTTCCCTTCACGATCCGGCTCCGGAGCGAGCCTGTAGGCTACGCCGTAATGGACGGCGAAGTCCACCGAGAGCCCGACTGCCACGGAAATAGTGACAGATTCCAAAACGTTCAACTCCCAACCAAGAAGCACCAGGGACCCCACGGTGACAAAAATGGTGCCGGCAATGGACAAGATGGCGTATAGACTGATGATCACGTTCCAGGTGGTCAGGAGCATGACGCTGAACGCCACAGCCACCGAAAGTGCCATGGCGATAAGAGTACCATCGGACAGACTGTCCTGAAGGTCGAAGAACTCCAGGTTGCTGACAAACCAGCCGTGACTTAGGCCGGCTGGGGCGTGGCGCAGTTCCTCTGCGATCCAAGCGTCCACCTGAAAAAAAATTATAATCATTGGAAAAACTCTACAAGGACAATTTGAACAGAAGCTTGGTTGGTTTGATTACTCAACTACAGTGATTAGTAGGGATCTAACAAGGTGAGCAGATCAAGGTCATGGTGGGAACGGCGGACCAGGACTCAATGAGTTGTTGACTTAACCCTTAGATGCATGAGTGGGTCAAAAATGACCCGGTCAGGTTGTTTTCTTGAAATATCTTTGTAATGAAAATTTTTTATCATTTCATATTCCAGGTATTCCGCGAAAAACATGTTTTTGATATCATACCATTCACATTTTTAACTTTTATACATTTTAAGAAATTTGTGTTCCTACCCCAACCTTCCATAAGTGGGTCAAAAATGACCCGGTCAGGTTGTTTTCTTGAAATATCTTTGTATGAAATTTTTTTTATCATTTCATATTCCAGGTATTCCTCAAAAAACATGTTTTTGATATCATGCCGTTCACATTCTTAACTTACCTTTTATACATTTTAAGAAATTTTAGTTTTTGTGTTACTACCCCAACCTTCCATAAGTGGGTCAAAAATGACCTGGTCAGGTTGTTTTCTTGAAATATCTTTGTAATGAAAATTTTTATAATTTCATATTCTCGGTATTCCTAAAAAAACATGTTTTTGATATCATGCCATTCACATTTTTAACTAACTTTTATACATTTTAAGAAATTTTAGTTTTTGTGTTACTACCCCAACCTTCCATAAGTGGGTCAAAAATGACCCAGTCAGGTTGTTTTCTTGAAATATCTTCATAATGAAATTTTTTTATCATTTCATATTCCAGGTATTCCGCGAAAAACATGTTTTTGATATCATGGCATTCACATTTTTAACTTTTATACATTTTAAGAAATTTGTGTTACTACCCCAACCTTCCATAAGTGGGTCAAAAATGACCTGCATGCATTTTCTATGGAATCCAATAGGAACTTTTGATTCTTATCAACTCCTAAATATAATACTAAATATCATACAAGTGATTATTCCTAACCAAAATTGCAAAATTGGCATAAAAACACATTGATTCTAGTATGGGTCATTTTTGACCCACTTATGGAAGACTGTAGGGTCCAGTCACTCGTGCATCTAAGGGTTAAATTAATTCCACTGTACATACAGTAATCCCTCATTTACCGCGATGAAGTCAAACAACCAGCACTGACCTCATAGTAGAACTGATGCATCTTCTCATAGGCCAACGTGAAGGGGAAGGTGCTCTGAAACTTCAAAACAATGGCCTTGATGGTGTCGTTGATGTCGAATCGGGGTCCTGGGGTGTTGCTGTCCAGGTGGTAGCTGGTACTGCGGTCCAGTTCCATGATGGCCCTCTTGATGCACAGCTCAAAGACGTCCTGCTTGTAAGGGAAGATGGACTGACTGCAGCAAGGGTAGACAGACGCTTCCTCGCAGTCTTGGTTTTCCATCCACTGTTGGGGAAAAAGGTTGACATAAGCGGTTGTCTGCATAACCAAAAAAACTTCCATTTTGTTTTATATTGATTTTGACATAACCACAAATCACAATACTACAACACGTCGATGTAAACAAAAGATTTTTCATAGAAATGACCCCATTGGGTGGCACGGTGGTCATGTGGTTAGCGCGCAGACCTCACAGCTAGGAGACCAGGGTTCAATTCCACCCTCGACCATCTCTGTGTAGAGTTTGCATGTTCTCCCCGTGCATGCGTGGCTTTTCTCCGGGTACTCCGGTTTCCTCCCACATTCCAAAAACATGCTAGGTTAATTAGCCACTCCAAATTGTCCATAGGTATGAATGTGAGTGTGAATGGTTGTTTGTCTATATGTGCCCTGTGATTGGCTGGCCACCAGTCCAGGGTCGCCAGTCGCCCGAAGACAGCTGGGATAGGCTCCAGCACCCCGCGACCCTTGCGAGGACAAGCAGTAGAAAATGAATGAATGAATGAATTTTAGAGCCCTCTAGACATGAAGTAACACCCCTATAGTGAGCTTTATACTCATATTACCCAATATAGTAGACATAATAAGAGAAAATAAGATGTTTTTACGCTGCATGGTGTACAAGTGATTAGCGCGAGAGCCTCACAGCTAGGAGACCCAAGTTCGATTCCACTCTCGGCCATCTCTGTGTGGAGTTTGCATGTTCTCCCCGTGCATGCGTGGGTTTTCTCCGGGTACTCCAGTTTCCTCCCACATTCCAAAAACATGCTAGGTTAATTAGCCACTCCAAATTGTCCATAGGTATGAATGTGAGTGTGAATGGTTGTTTGTCTATATGTGCCCTGTGATTGGCTGGCCACCAGTCCAGGGTGTACCCCGCCTCTCGCATGAAGACAGCTGGGATAGGCTCCAGCACCCTTTCCACCCTCGTGAGGATAAGCGGTAGAAAATGAATGAATGAATTTTAGAGCCCTCTAGACATGAAGTAACACCCCTATAGTGAACTTTATACTCATATTACCCAATATAGTTGACATAATAAGAGAAAATAAGATGTTTTTACGCTGCATGGTGTACGAGTGATTAGCGCGAGAGCCTCGCAGCTAGGAGACCCAAGTTCGATTCCACCCTCGGCCATCTCTGTGTAGAGTTTGCATGTTCTCCCCGTGCATGCGTGGGTTTTCTCCGGGTACTCCGGTTTCCTCCCACATTCCAAAAACATGCTAGGTTAATTAGCCACTCCAAATTGTCCATAGGTATGAATGTGAGTGTGAATGGTTGTTTGTCCAAATGTGCCCTGTGATTGGCTGGCCACCAGTCCAGGGTGTACCCCGCCTCTCGCATGAAGACAGCTGGGATAGGCTCCAGCACCCTTGCGACCCTCGTGAGGATAAGTGGTAGAAAACATAAACATGTCGACATATTTGATGAGTTAGTTGACTTAGATGTGTTCCCCTATCATAAATCGGACCATCGGTGTCCGAGAAGAACTGACCTGCTTGAACGTCTCAATGAAGCAGCTGGTGAAGTCCTGCTCGTCAGACTGAAAGACAAAACTCTGATTCCGAAGCTTCTGGCAGAAATTGAGGATCCACAGCTGAGATGCGGGACTGGCAATATTAAAGCTGCTGTCCAGCATCAACTTCCCCTTGTTTTTGGGATTCAACGGGTCCCCGTTGTCCACGGCCGTGACGCCCCAGATGATAGCGATCGGCATGTGGAGATCCTCTCCGTGATGCACCCTCTCAAACATGAAAAGTTTCTTGTACTCTGCGTCGTAGCGCTCAAAAGGATGCGATGAACGGAACACTTGAAACTCGGCCAGTTCCAGCGACGGCAGCTTCATTTTCGGGTTCACGCAAACCACATAGGCTCCGCCCACGGTCAGAGCGAGGAACCAAAAGAGCCAGAAGTAACGCAGCTTGATCACAATGCAGGGTAGAACTTTCTCAAAGAAGATTCTGGAAGCTTCCGAGATACTAAATAAACATTTGTTAATCTTCTCACAAAGACCCGCAACAAACATCTGGATCCCGTACCCAGTTTCCTGATGTGTCGGTTTGGCGCACGGTAACACGGTTGGTAGGTAGCGCTCATGTAGCACCACCACGGCCGGTAACCACGTCACCATTAGGATATAATTGACTAAGATGGCTGTTCCGGCGTATACGCCGAAACAACGTATGGCGGTGATATTGCTAACATAGTTAGCGTAAAAAGCAGCGGCGGTGGTGAAGCTAGTAACGAACATCGACAAAGCGGCGTGTTGCAAAGTCACACCGACCGTCTCCGCCAGTTCTGCGTGGGGTTTATCTAACTTGGCGTAATTCCATACATCGCAAAGCACGAATGCATCGTCGGCGCCGATACCAACTAGTATAATCAGAGCCGTGAGGTTCATGAAAGGGAAAAACTCAAAATCGAAAACCATGCGGTAAAGGAAATAGGAAACGATAAGCGAGCTAATGATGGCGATGATCGTCATGAGAGTGATGAAAACCGAACGCGTGTAAACGCACATGACTAGCAGTACTATCACAATAGCGATCGCAGGGTACACCGTATCCGTGAGGAGGTAGTCCTGAAAAAGGTCGTGCTTGATACCGAACTCGATACCGGACACCTTTGTGATACCGTCTGAGGAGTTCCAGTTCTCGAAATTATCCAAGTAAATATTCATCATGGATTCCCCTTTCTCAGTTGGCGAGAAGAGCATACTGTGCTTGAGCACGGGGGGCGGATACTCCAGGCTCTTGGCGCTGAGGAAGTCCTTATCCACCAAAAAGTGCATTATTTGGTAAACGGCGTTGTACTTGGTGCACTTCCGAGGCACGTTGCCGCACTTGAGTTGGTCCTTGCGTTTCAGCGTCATGTCCCAGCAATCCGGTCCCAGTGTGCCGTTGTGGTAGTACTTGGCACACGAGCGTAAGATCTTCAGCGTGTGCGATACGTCGCGTTCGGTGATCACCTGGCAGGACGACCGATTCGCTAGGACGGCGATGTAGTTACCCAGGGTCCAACTGGGGCAACATGAAGCGTCGTTGGTGCGCTGACAGAGGCTCCAGTAGTCACGGTGAGAGCGCACCTGCGGACGGGAAAAAGAAAAAAATTATTAAACATGTACTTGACACTTGTATTGTGGACATGAGGTGCAGTGACCGACCACAGCCACCAGAGGGAGTAGATGAGGTCTGTATTCTACCATTGCTATTGTTATGACACATACTGTATACCAGGGGTCTCAAATTCAATTTACTTGGGGGCCACTGGAGCTCGGGTCTGGGTGAGACTGGGCCGCATCAGGTTTTCCCAAAAAAAAAAAAAAATAAAAAAATTAAAAGCTTTTTTGTATCCACCACTAAAATATGGTGGTGGTAGTGTGATGGTCTGGGGTTGTTTTTCTGCTTCGAGAAGATAGGTCACAATAAATTAAGTGACTTGTGCATATTTAATTCCTCTGATTGTGGTTTATTCTGTCGCAGTCAGACTGTAGCTTTTGTTGTGTCCACCACTAAAATATGGTGGTGGTAGTGTGATGGTCTGGGGCTGTTTTGCTGCTTCAGGAAGATAGGACAAAAGAAATCAAGTGACTCGCGCATATTTAATTCCTATGACTGTGGCTTATCCTGCCGCATTTAGACTGTAGCTTTTAAAATATGGTGGTGGTAGTGTGATGGTCTGGGGCTGTTTTGCTGCTTTAAGAAGATAGGACACAAGAAATTAAGTGGCTCGCGCATATTTAATTCCTATGATTGTGCCTTATCCTGCCGTAGTTAGAACGCAGCTTTTGTGTATCCACCACTAAAATATGGTGGTGGTAGTGTGATGGTCTGGGGCTATTTTGCTGCTTCAAGAAGATAGGACACAAGAAATTAAGTGAATCACACATAATTCATTCCTATGATTGTGGTTTATCCTGCCGCAGTTAGACTGTAGCTTTTTTTGTAGCTTTTTTTGTATCCACCACTAAAATATGGTGGTGGTAGTGTGATGGTCTGAGGCTGTTTTGCTGCTTCAAGAAGATAGGACACAAGAAATTAAGTGAATCACGCATATTTCATTCCTATGATTGTGGTTTATCCTGCCACAGTCAGGCTGTAGCTTTTTTGTATCCACCACTAAAATATGGTGGTGGTAGTGTGATGGTCTGAGGCTGTTTTGCTGCTTCAAGAAGATAGGACAAAAGAAATTAAGTGAATCACGCATATTTCATTCCTATGATTGTGGTTTATCCTGCCGCAGTTAGACTGTACCTTTTTTTGTATCCACCACTAAAATATGGTGGTGGCAGTGTGATAGTCTGAGGCTGTTTTGCTGCTTCAAGAAGATAGGACACAAGAAATTAAGTGAATCACACATAATTCATTCCTATGATTGTGGTTTATCCTGCCGCAGTTAGACTGTAGCTTTTTTTGTAGCTTTTTTTGTATCCACCACTAAAATATGGTGGTGGTAGTGTGATGGTCTGAGGCTGTTTTGCTGCTTCAAGAAGATAGGACACAAGAAATTAAGTGAATCACGCATATTTCATTCCTATGATTGTGGTTTATCCTGCCACAGTCAGGCTGTAGCTTTTTTGTATCCACCACTAAAATATGGTGGTGGTAGTGTGATGGTCTGAGGCTGTTTTGCTGCTTCAAGAAGATAGGACACAAGAAATTCAGTGAATCACGCATATTTCATTCCTATGATTGTGGTTTATCCTGCCGCAGTTAGACTGTACCTTTTTTTGTATCCACCACTAAAATATGGTGGTGGTAGTGTGATAGTCTGAGGCTGTTTTGCTGCTTCAAGAAGATGGGACACAAGAAATTAAGTTAATCACACATATTTCATTCCTATGATTGTGGTTTATCCTGCCGCAGTTAGACTGTACCTTTTTTTGTATCCACCACTAAAATATGGTGGTGGTAGTGTGATAGTCTGAGGCTGTTTTGCTGCTTCAAGAAGATAGGACACAAGAAATTAAGTGAATCACGCATATTTCATTCCTATGATTGTGGTTTATCCTGCCGCAGTTAGACTGTAGCTTTTCCACTACTAAAATATGGTGGTGGTAGTGTGATGGTCTGGGACTGTTTTGCTGCTTCAGGACCATGGAAGATCCCGGAGGCGCTCATTGCAAGTTCTTTACACTTGTTCACACCAGTATATGAATTTGAAGACGGCGTCTTTAAGCATGCTGGTCTACCAGCTTGATGTCATCCACTTTTGCGGAGGAACTGCGGTGCACGTGCGGATCTTCGTAGTCTGGTTCGGTGCAATTATCTTTCAGTCAGACTCACCCAATAATTAAGACTCTCTCAAACAGTATGTAAAATATGTCATCCCTGCGAGGCACTCACTAATTACCAGTAGTTAAAAACAGAACTACCAGTAACAGAAACAAGACAAGAAAACCTTAAAATGACGACAGTGTCTCACAAACGTACCCGAGTGTTGTCCAGATTGCACATGGATTTGATGGCCTGAACATTCCACAGGTTCTTCCCTTCAGCTGAGGAGAACACCAGCCTCGCGTAGCTGGCACCTGCATGAAGCAAAATGGATCAATAAAACTGATTTATTTATATTTATTTATGATTAGGACTCCATAAAGATTAGGCTAAATAAAGGAAAATCTTACCAGGCACATCGCAGAAAAACTCCTTACTGAAGTCCCACTCTGCATTCCGTTTCTCTCGGTCAAAGTGGTCTTCGGGCCACTTGGGCTCTTGGTGACTAGAAGGAAAAACAAGTCATCACAATTATTGATTATTCAGTTGGACATCTGAAGAATTGGACAGTTGGACAGCCACGTTTTTTCTGAAAATTATACTTGAAATTTAGCTTTTCCCACAAAAAAAAGAAAAAAAAAAGTTTTTAGTTGGGAGCTGATATTTTCCTGAAACATACGTATGTTCTACTTCTGATTACTAAAGAACAGAGAAAGGCAGAAACATACTTTTTTTCATGAGAGAAAATTATGCTTGAAATGTAGCTTTTCCCACAAAAAAAAATTGTTTCTAGTTGGGAACTGATATTTTCCTTAATCATACGTATGTTCTACTTTTGATTACTAAAGAACAGAGAAAGGCAGAAACAAACTTTTTTTTTCATGAGAGAAAATGATGCTCGAAATGTAGCTTTTCTCTAAAAAAAAAAATTGTTTTTAGTTGGGAACTGATATTTTCCTGAAACGTACGTATGTTCTACTTCTGATTACTAAAGAACAGAGAAAGGCAGAAACAAACTTTTTTTTTCATGAGAGAAAATGATGCTCGAAATGTAGCTTTTCTCTAAAAAAAAAAATTGTTTTTAGTTGGGAACTGATATTTTCCTGAAACGTACGTATGTTCTACTTCTGATTACTAAAGAACAGAGAAAGGCAGAAACAAACTTTTTTTTTCATGAGAGAAAATGATGCTCGAAATGTAGCTTTTCTCTAAAAAAAAAAAATTGTTTTTAGTTGGGAACTGATATTTTCCTGAAACGTACGTATGTTCTACTTCTGATTACTAAAGAACAGAGAAAGGCAGAAACAAACTTTTTTTTTCATGAGAGAAAATGATGCTTGAAATGTAGCTTTTCTCTAAAAAAAAAAATGTTTTTAGTTGGGAACTGATATTTTCCTGAAACGTACGTATGTTCTACTTCTGATTACTAAAGAACAGAGAAAGGCAGAAACAAACTTTTTTTTCATGAGAGAAAATGATGCTTGAAATGTAGCTTTTCTCTAAAAAAAAAATGTTTTTAGTTGGGAACTGATATTTTCCTGAAACGTACGTATGTTCTACTTCTGATTACTAAAGAACAGAGAAAGGCAGAAACAAACTTTTTTTTTCATGAGAGAAAATGATGCTCGAAATGTAGCTTTTCTCTAAAAAAAAAAATTGTTTTTAGTTGGGAACTGATATTTTCCTGAAACGTACGTATGTTCTACTTCTGATTACTAAAGAACAGAGAAAGGCAGAAACAAACTTTTTTTTTCATGAGAGAAAATGATGCTTGAAATGTAGCTTTTCTCTAAAAAAAATTGTTTTTAGTTGGGAACTAATATTTTCCTGAAACATACGTATGTTCTACTTCTGATTACTAAAGAACAGAGAAAGGCAGAAACAAACTTTTTTTTCATGAGAGAAAATTATGCTTGAAATGTAGCTTTTCCCACAAAAAAAAAAGTTTTTAGTTGGGAACTGATATTTTCCTTAATCGTACGTATGTTCTACTTCTGATGACTAAAGAACAGAGAAAGGCAGAAACAAACTTTTTTTTCGCTAAAGAAAATTATGCTTGAAATGTAGATTTTCCCACAAAAAAAAAAAATTTAGTTGGGAACTGATATTTTCCTGAAACGTATGTATGTTCTACTTCTGATTACTGAAGAACAGAGAAAGGCAGAAACAAACTGTTTTTTTTTCATGAGAGAAAATTATGTAGCTTTTCCCACAAAAAAATGTTTTTAGTTGGGAACTGATATTTTCCTGAATCGTGGGTATGTTCTACTTCTGATTACTGAAGAACAGAGAAAGGCAGAAACAAACTTTTTTTTTCATGAGAGAAAATTATGCTTGAAATGTAGCTTTTCCCACAAAAAAAAATTGTTTTTAGTTGGGAACTGATATTTTCCTGAAAGGCAGAAACAAACTTTTTTTTTCACGAGAGAAAAGATTCTGGAAAATCTCGAAAGTTTTCTGTGCTGGTTATCGTGCGTAGTTGCTCTATCCGCAACTCAATACAAACGGCCGAAAAATGAGCATAATAAGTCCCCTTTAATGACAACATTTTTCTGCAGAAGTTACTTTTTCGCCTGCTCGTCAGCGTATTTGAAGGGGTAGTTGGCCAGTGTGGCTTTGTAGCCCGTGTTCTTCACCATATTGTTCCACGTGACCAACCGTTGGCCGATGGCGGTTCCTCGAGGCTCAAAACCCTTTGGAGACAAACAACAAAACCGGTTATAGACCGGGATAAATATGTAAACAATCACAATCTGTACTCACCAACAGCGGGTCAGAGAAATCCGGAAGGTCAGGAACCAGGATACCCACCAGGGCACACACCACAATTAGCACCGTGCAAACACCGAGCACCACCACCGGCCAATCAGCTATCAGCTCAGAATAACTGCAAAGAAGACGGATGCTCAAAATGAGGTCCATTCCGGCACCAACCAAACTGACTTTGACTATAAATGGAAATCATCTGAAAGCTAATTCTTCTGTAGACCAGATCCATTCTAACATGATTCATGTTAAGTACACACTGTTCATAAACTAAAAAAAACTGCATTTATTAAGCCAGAATGTGTTTCTGCATGAGAAATAATGAGATTGAAGTTGCTGCTTTCCAAAGGCCAGGTAGAGACAAACACGAGATAGCACTCCCACAAGATAACTCGTGACTCACTACTGAGGAATGACAGCAGTGATGGATGGATGACAGGAATAATGGAGGGAAGAGGAGGAGGAGGAAGAGAGCGCTTGGCAATCCAGAATATGAACAGGAGACAGGAGTTTTTGGCAGGCCTTACCTTTTGGGGAATCGAAAAGGCCGTGCTGGACTGGAAAAAACAAAACAAAAACAGATAAAGTTTACATTTTCATGTCAAAGCAGCAGCCAATCCAAAAAAATATTTAACTCGGGTTCATAGCGTAGTTATTTACCAGGCTGTGTGACCTTTTTTTTAAATGGCTGAATTCTAATTTGGTTTCAGGACTACCACTTCCACACTACTCGTTCTGCTCGCACTGCACTCACAACAAGCTTGTCAACCCATTGGAAATTGCAGGATGTATATAACAGAATAAAACAATAAAACAGTCTGACTCACGGTGTCTTACTATAACAACAAAAAAATTCATCAAACAGCAACTTAACACCCAAAAAGTGTAGCTCACAAATCTAAAAATATGTACCAAAATGAGTTTGAAATAGAAAACAAAAATTATCCTGTAAGCCATCGCATCTGAGAAATGCATTCACTGGAGCGCTGCAATGACGTCAGCCTCCCTCTGGGCTCTGGGTCCTATGACTCTCTGTGGTGGGCACAGGCAGCATTTCAGCGCCATCCACCATTTTCTATGCTGCTGTTTATTATCAACTACAACTAAATTGGGTTCGGCAGCTATCCGGAAGTCCTCGTGAGCACTTGGGAGTGTGACCAACCACAGCGGAGTGGGCGTGCCCGGAGGTGGGCCGTGGGTGGAATCAATTAAAATAGACCATTTTTGCAGGAAGCACAAAATCCAAACAAAATACAGCTGAATAGGTGCAGATTCTGGAAAATCTAGAAAGTTTTCTGTTAAAAAACATGTTTTATGCTAATATTTTTAGATTCCTGGAACTGATTAAATGGATTTACATGACTTCTTATGAGAGAAAATTGATTCGGTTAGGGTAGGTTTTGGTTAGAGTCCGACCTGGTACAAATGAATGACGCTAACCAAGGTTCCACTGTACTTTGGTACAGTAAAATCAATGATGGTGACATAACTTTGGCCTATTTAAACTGTTAGTAATGCATTGAGATTGCTGGAAGTCAGTCTCTCGGCCCAACCTGCTCTGATCCATGGCTAACCAGAAAACGCTAAAATGCTAAACGCTAATCACAATTCAGAGACGTCTTGAAGTACAGTAACCTCTTTTCTTGAGAAACTTCCGACTGTCCAGTCTCTACTTCCGGATCGGATTAAGGTTCCAACACATATGGCTGTATGTTAAAGGCGGACATTTTAAAAAAAGATTAATGGCTATCAACGACTAGTAAATTGGGTTCGGCAGCTATCCAGAAGTCCTCGTGAGCACTTGGGAGTGTGACCAACCACAGCGGAGTGGGCGTGCCCGGAGGTGGGCCGTGGGTGGAATCAATTAAAATAGACCATTTTTGCAGGAAGCACAAAATCCAAACAAAATACAGCTGAATAGGTGCAGATTCTGGAAAATCTAGAAAGTTTTCTGTTAAAAAACATGTTTTATGCTAATATTTTTAGATTCCTGGAACTGATTAAATGGATTTACATGACTTCTTATGAGAGAAAATTGATTCGGTTAGGGTAGGTTTTGGTTAGAGTCCGACCTGGTACAAATGAATGACGCTAACCAAGGTTCCACTGTACTTTGGTACAGTAAAATCATTGATGGTGACATAACTGACATAACCTGGAAGTCAGTCTCTCAGCCCAACCTGCTCTGATCCATGGCTAACCAGAAAACGCTAAAATGCTAAACGCTAATCACAATTCAGAGACGTCTTGAAGTACAGTAACCTCTTTTCTTGAGAAACTTCCGACTGTCCAGTCTCTACTTCCGGATCGGATTAAGGTTCCAACACATATGGCTGTATGTTAAAGGCGGACATTTTAAAAAAAGATTAATGGCTATCAACGACTAGTAAATTGGGTTCGGCAGCTATCCGGAAGTCCTCGTGAGCACTTGGGAGTGTGACCAACCACAGCGGAGTGGGCGTGCCCGGAGGTGGGCCGTGTGTGTAATAAATTAAAATAGACAATTTTTGCAGGAAGCACGGAATCCGAAGAAATACATCTGAATAGGTGCAGATTCTGGAAAATCTAGAAAGCTTTCTGTTTAAACTGTTAGTAATGCATTGAGATTGCTGGAAGTCAGTCTCTCGGCCCAACCTGCTACCTCTGACCGCCTATCCGTGGCTTCTGTCTTATTTTCTTTCCCCTACGTAACCTTTCACTGTTTTTCTATTTACCTGAGGGACCGGTTCTGGATCAGCGGCTTAATTAATAAGGTAAACACCAGCACCAGACCCTCACTCAACGCTGTGCTGACAGAGTAAAGAAACTAAAAACTGTTGGGGGAAGGGAGATCTTTCAGTGTGGGGGACTATGAGGGTGTGCAGGCTCACTGACAGCAGTGAGAGAATTGGATAGTAGGTAGTGACTGTGGTAGAATTCTGCTTAATAATCATTTTGAACCTTATTTTGCATTGAACAGGAAGTCAATACTGTGTAACTACACTGTGAAACTAAGTTTCTTAGTTGTGTTTATAAGTTGATACGTTATAAATATTCCATGAAACATGCCTTTCTTCAGTATAATGTCCGCCTCCGGGACAGGGCCGCATCAGGTTTTAAAAAAAAAACACAAAAAAAAACAAAAAAAACGCATTTATTAAAAACAAAAAAATTAAAAAAATTTGCTTTGGTTCCGATTTTCTACAAGAAAAGCTCTGATAAAACATTCCACTGTTCTCAAATATCTTACTTTTTATTTTTCTACACAAAATAAGATGAAAAATAAATAAACAAATCAAGAATAAAGAAAATCAATCAATCAGTAATAAATAAATAATATAATAATAATAATAAAACAGCAAATAATAAAAAATTAAGAAACCACATATAGTTGGTGGGTAGACAAATTATTTTTTTTCAGATTAAAATAAACAAAGCATTATTAGAGCCCTGTAGACATGACAAAACACGACTATAGTCACATTTATACTCTTTTTATTTACAACATATTGCGCAACTGCAGGGTCTCGAGACACATGCTAACTCGCAAACTAGAGAGCTAGCGACCTAAACGGTAGCCTTCAAGTTATTTCCTTTCAACTTAAATAGCCAAAAACTTACCACTTCCACACGGATAGGGAGGATAACTATTAACAGTTATTTAACCTTTAACATGAACATTAATCAAACGTAATAATTTTTTCTGGGTACATGATACCATACAGCATCCATATCAAACTAACATTAAACTTTCATATCAAGGCGGGAGCCTCAAACTAGTGTCCTGCGGGCCACATTTGGACCGCGGGCCGCGTGTTTGAGACCCCTGACCTAAACGGTAGCCTCCAAGTTATTTCCTTTCAACTTAAATAGCCAAAAACTTACCACTTCCACACGGATAGGGAGGATAACTATTAACAGTTATTTAACCTTTAACATGAACATTAATCAAACGTAATAATTTTTTCTGGGTACATGATACCATACAGCATCCATATCAAACTAACATTAAACTTTCATATCAAGGCGGGGTCCTCAAACTAGTGTCCTGCGGGCCACATTTGGCCCGCGGGGCCGCATGTTTGAGACCCCTGGTATAAGAGGTTAAATCATAATAAAGGTTTTATGACGGCAACAGTTTAACTCTGGATTATGACTTGTGCCTTTGCCTCGGCTTTATGTTCACCCCTACCAGCGGCGAGTGTTTACACTTTTGTCTGTTTTGACATTTTCCAGCATTCCTGACACCGTGATTCCTCTCCCTGTCTTAGCAGAGCCTGTAAAGATAGCGATCCGAGATTAAAGGCCCGGTGCTGTCCCGTAAATGCAGCATCAAAGCGTGATGTACGGCCAACATTCTCATCAGTTCTCAGCAGCTAGCCATGCCTCAGCGGGATTTAAAAAAAAAAAAAAAAAAAAAAAAGAGAGAGCTTGCAGCTTCTGGCTGTTTAAGACGGTTACTGCATTCCGGTGAGCATTTGGCACATAATGCGAGAAGTGACACCCTGCAATTAGCACTAAACCCACTTGGTTAGGGTAACTTTCATTTGATTTGACACATGCAGTATGGCTTACAGCGATAATTATCAGCATATATTTATATATATTGTGTGGAAATATGGGCTAATAACTATAAAAAAGCAATCTTCACTCACTAAATGTACTGCAAAAAAGGCCAGTAAGGATAATTCATAATGCTGCCTACAGAGAACATACTAACTCCTTATGTCTAAAAATGACAAATACTTCAACTTGCTGATATAGTTCATCTTCAAACAGCTAAAATAATGCATAAGGCTAAAAATAAACAATTAGCTAAAAAATGTCATCCAATACTTCTCTACAAGAGAGGAGAAATATGATCTCAGGGAAGAAGTACATTTGAAACACTTCTATGCTAGGACTAAAATTATGAATTATTGTGCCTGTTTTGATGAGGTCATCCGAAACCAAGTCTGGTGCTTGTGTGTCTCACAGAACATGTTTTTGGAATGAGGGAGGAAACCGGAGTACCCAGAGAAAACCCACGCATGCACAAGGAGAACATGCAAACTCCACACAGAGATGCCCGAGGGTGGAATCGAACTCGGGTCTCCTAGCTGTGAGGCCTGTGCGCTAGACGGTTAATCAGCTCTAGTATTTATAAATGTAATATTTCAGTAGTTAGAGCATAGAAAACCTGTTTACGACCTTCTAAATTGATTTTTTTTTTGCATTATTAGAGCCCTCTGGACAAGAAATAACACCCCTACAGTAACCTTTACACTCCTATTACCCAATATAGTCGCCATAATACAAAAAAAGGACGTCTCTGTTGCTGTAAATGTGTTCTGGAGCAGACAGGAAGTGACGTCAAGTTGAGTTTTAGCTTGCCGTGGGTGGGGAATTATTGTGCCTGTTTTGATGAGGTCATCCGAAACCAAGTCTGGTGCTTGTGTGTCTCACAGAACATGTTTTTGGAACGTGGGAGGAAACCGGAGTACCCAGAGAAAACCCACGCATGCACGGGGAGAACATGCAAACTCCACACAGACATGGCCGAGGGTGGAATCGAACTCGGGTCTTCTAGCTGTGAGGCCCCTCGCTAGGCGCATAATCAGCTCTAGTATTTATAAATGTAATATTTCAGTAGTTAGAGCATAGAAAAAACTGTTTACGACCTTCTAAAATGATTTTTTTTTGCATTATTAGAGCCTTCTGGACAAGAAATAACACCCCTACAGTAACCTTTACACTCCTATTACCCAATATAGTCGCCATAATACAAAAAAAGGACGTCTCTGTTGCTGTAAATGTGTTCTGGAAGAGACAGGAAGTGACGTCAAGTTGTGTTTTAGCTTGCCGTGGGTGGGGAATTATTGTGCCTGTTTTGATGAGGTCATCCGAAACCAAGTCTGGTGCTTGTGTGTCTCACAGAACATGTTTTTGGAACGTGGGAGGAAACCGTAGTACCCGGAGAAAACCCACGCATGCACGGGGAGAACATGCAAACTCCACACAGAGATGCCCGAGGGTGGAATCGAACTCGGGTCTCCTAGCTGTGAGACCCCTCGCTAGGCGCATAATCAGCTCTAGTATTTATAAATGTAATATTTCAGTAGTTAGAGCATAGAAAAAACTGTTTACGACCTTCTAAAATGAAATTTTTTTGCATTATTAGAGCCTTCTGGACAAGAAATAACACCCCTACAGTAACCTTTACACTCCTATTACCCAATATAGTCGCCATAATACAAAATGATTATGAATTATGAAATAGAAAAAAACCAGCACATTCCATACCTGATAACAGCCGGATGTGTTGAACTCTGGAGGTGCTCCTGCCAGGGCTGGTGATGACGATGCAGACAAAGTGCGGTGGGCGGATGCGAACAACGGGGGTGCGAGTAAGTGCAGGAAGGCGGGCAACAAGAGCAGGTCGGGGGGCTCCCCGTGTGAGCAACCACGCCAGGCCCGTGTCCCGTACCGGGGCCGGGGAAAAGAGGGCAGTCCTGCTGAACACACGGGCAGCACAAAGTGGAGCGGAAGTGACACTGCTGGCAGCAGAGTGGTGGGGGCTGAATGGGAGGGGCGGATGAGGGTGGGAGTTGGTGCGGCGTCCGGGTCCGGAGGGAACCGTTCTGTTTCACGACTCCACCGTTTTGAGTTGGTTTGTTTGCTTTCTGGGGGACATGTGATCTGGGCGTCTTGTGCAGCTGTCCACATTCGCCGTCTCGGGGGCCGGTAAGGCCTTCTTCCCCACAGGGGGCGGCTGTGGTAACTTCCTGGTTGTTGCTATCTGCTGGACCGGTGCTTGACGGTGCGTTTCCATGGGCGTTGACAGGATGATGTCCTTCACTGATGGGCGCCAGAAGGTCATCGCTGGCGTCGCTCAGGGCCATTGTCCCCTCTCAATGGACCTGGCTGGAACACTGCGGGACAAAAGGGACAAAAATATTATTCAGCTACTTAATAATATTAATAATAATATTAATTATTAATTATAATATTATTATTATATTATTCATTCATTTTCTACCGCTTTTCCTCACGAGGGTCGTGGAGGGTGCTGGAGCCTATCCCAGCTGTCTTCGGGCGAGAGGCGGGGTACACCAATCACACTCACATTCATGATATAATATTATTATTATTATATTATATAATAATATTATTATAATTATTATTGTTTTTCTGTGTTTACACAAGAACATCCGACCTAATAACTAATAATAATTATATTATATATATTATAATTATAATAAATAATACAATTAACAATAGTATTATTATAATAATATTATTATAAATAATAATAATTATTTTCCTGTGTTTTCCCAGACCACGCTAAAACGTCCGTGTTCGAGTCCAAATACTGTTTCTGTTGCCCATCTGCTTATTTGGCTTCGGTTTGATTCAGCCTTGACTTGCAGGGTCAGACGTCCAAGTTTAAAATATACAATGTATTTAAAAATTGTCATTAAAAATTATATTAAAAATATAATGCTTGTTATTTACATTTATTTACAAAATCTCCATGGAAACCAGATATGCATCATCATCCAGGACTCCAGTTGTTTACGCTATGGTTAAGATTCTCCACACCAATCATTTTAAACATAATTTTTCAAAAATATATGAATTAATGAATAATGGTTATCACCTCTTATTAGTTAAAAAATAAACTAAAATAAACTAAAATAAAAAATATATAAGGCATTCAGATGACCCATTCAAAGAAGTAGTGATATACAGTATGCGGTACTCTACAATGATCACTTGGTATCAGTGTTATGTTCGATGAGACGCACAAGCACCAGACTCGGTTTCGGATGACCTCATCAAAACAGGCACAATAATTCCCCACCCACGGCAAGCTAAAACTCAACTTGACGTCACTTCCTGTCTGCTCCAGAACACATTTACAGCAACAGAGATGTCCTTTTTTTGTATTATGGCTACAATATTGGGTAATAAGAGTGTAAAGGTTACTGTAGGGGTGTTATTTCTTGTCCAGAGGGCTCTAATAATGCAAAACAATTTAATTTAGAAGGTCGGTATTGGGTAATAGGAGTGTAAAGGTTACTGTAGGGGTGTTATTTCTTGTCCGGAGAGCTCTAATATTGCAAAAAAATTCAATTTAGAAGGTTTAAACAGGTTTTCTATGCTCTAACTACTGAAGTATTCAATTTATAAATACTAGAGCTGTTTAACCGCCTTGTGCGCAGGCCTCACAACTAGGAGACACAAGTTCAATTCCACCCTCGGCCATCTCTGTGTGGAGTTTGCATGTTCTCCCCGTACATGCGTGGGTTTTCTCCGGGTACTCCGGTTTCCTACCACATTCCAAAAACATGCTAGGTTAATTGGCGACTCCAAATTGTCCATAGGTATGAATGTGAGTGTGAATGGTTGTTTGTCTATATGTGCCCTGTGATTAGCTCATCAAATATCCCAATCTCTCAATAGCTCAATCAAATATATATATTATTTCAGGACAATTTCAACCCCCATAAAATAAATGGATGAGTGCTAAGTGAAACACGAGTACGACTGTCGGCCAATTTGGGGTAAAGGAGGGAAGAGAATTTGTTACTCTTGAGGAGCCTGAGGCTGGAAAAGCAGACGGTGAAGAGGGAAACCCAGATTAAGTCATTTGTCCGCCTTTCACAGCTGTCAAGAGTGAAATGTAGCTTTTCCCACAAAAAAAAAATGTTTTTAGTTGGGAACTGATATTTTCCTGAAACGTACGTATGTTCTACTTCTGATTACTAAAGAACGGAGAAGGGCAGAAACAAACTTTTTTTTTCATGAGAGAAAATGATGCTTGAAATGTAGCTTTTCCCACTAAAAAAAAAATTGTTTTTAGTTGGTAACTGATATTTTCCTGAATCGTACACATGTTCTACTTCTGATTACTAAAGAACGGAGAAAGGCAGAAACAAACTTTTTTTTTCATGAGAGAAAATTATGGTTGAAATGTAGCTTTCCCACAAAAAAAATAGTTTTTAGTTGGTAACTGATATTTTCCTGAATCGTACATATGTTCTACTTCTGATTACTAAAGAACGGAGAAAGGCAGAAACAAACTTTTTTTTTCATGAGAGAAAATTATGCTTGAAATGTAGCTTTTCCCACAAAAAAAATGTTTTTAGTTGGTAACTGATATTTTCCTGAATCGTACGTATGTTCTACTTCTGATTACTAAAGAACGGAGAAAGGCAGAAACAAACTTTTTTTTTCATGAGAGAAAATTATGCTTGAAATGTAGCTTTTCCCACAAAAAAAAAAAAAGTTTTTAGTTGGGAACTGATATTTTCCTGAAACGTATGTATGTTCTACTTCTGATTAGTAAAGAACGGAGAAAGGCAGAAACAAATTTTTTTTCCTGAGAGAAAATTATGCTTGAAATGTAGCTTTTCCCACAAAAAAATGTTTTTAGTTGGGAACTAATATTTTCCTGAAACGTACGTATGTTCTACTTCTGATTACTAAAGAACAGAAAAAAACAGATATACATACTCCTTGATGCACTCTTTGACATGTTTCTAGTTGTCAGGAGAGACTATAGACATATTTGACCCCCAACCCACCCCCAAGGGGTCTCCTCTCACAGCTGGGCCGCATACCGATCTGGCTGTGGCACTGACACTTAACGTAAACGAGGCACACAACCGCAACGCAATCATCTCTGTTTTCATTCCTCGTTTATAGATTATTTTGATTATTTTTTGCATGTAAAACTGTCATTATTTCTATGGAAGGTTGTTTACTTGCCGATTCTTAACGTAGCATCTCCCGTTTATCGTGTTTAATCGATTCCAGACCCAATCGTGAAAAATTAATTTCTGCAAAATAGGCTTCTGTATTCATAAACCACATATTTTCACATTTAGAGGATTTTACAACCTTCTAAATATGATATATTTATATATATTTATATATATATATAAATATGATAATTTTAGACATTAATAAGACCCCAATAGTCACATATTACCAAATATAGTAAGCAAAGTAATAGAAAATATGACATATTAGATTTAAATAAGCTAAATTGACGGCACTTACAACTTTCCTTGGCCCCGTGGCAGGTTATTTAGTAGTCACATGCAATAAAATTATACGGCAGCAACATATATAGAATACCTTCTGCACTAGATTTTAAAGGACAGGGGAAAATTCATTAGTTTGTTACGTGCAATAGTGTATGTAAAACAATGTGAATATTTTCAACATAAAATTATAAAATACAAAATAAAGTTTGAATGGCGTTAGCTTGGCGCCTTGCCTGAATAAAAGTTGTGTAGAGAAGCTTTGAAACAATGAAAAACCTCTGGGAAACCAGATATATAAATATGGGGATGGTTCAAAAGCCGCATAGATTTAAATGCAACATTGAGTCCTTCAAGTACTGTCGTTTTTCTTGATTTTCTTCAGGATTAAGAAAAAGTGTCCTTCCATCGTAATAACACACAAAGATAAATACAGTTTATAAAGCCACACTGCGCTTCTGAGCACAGTAACTAACTTAAAACTGAGCCGCGACACACTAAAAGCAGCCCCGGAGCAGACAAAACCGTTTCGTAGTATCCTACCGTGCGTGGTGCGTTTGCGTGTTTCCGATCTCCGTGCAACCGCGAAGCAGGCAGCAGCAGCAGCACAAACCACCGCAGACAAGACCGAACGACGACAGCAGCGAAACACACAAGCATGTCAGACGAGTCGGAGAAGCGTTTCCACACACGGACGCTCTCTCCGGAGGGACCGAGGTAAGGAGGCGGTGGGCTGGGGTGGGGTGGGCTGGACCTGCCCGGACCGCAACTCACTGATAGGACAGACACGGCGGCGGCTTTAACCCGCTCGCTGCCATTATACAGTATAGTGGCGGGTAAAAGCCGCCGCCATCTTGCTAGTTTACATTGTTCATATTGTTAGATTTATGTATTGTTTACAAACTCGGCAGCGTTTTTACCAAGTAATATAAAAGAGCCAATAGAAGTTTTTGCTTTTGTTTACTTGTTGTAAACTACAAACTTTATTTCGCCGCATAACTCGCTACCATCTTGCTAGTTTACCACAAACACATGCGCATTACATTGTTCATATTGTTACATTTATGTATTGTTTACAAACTCAGCAGAGTTTTTACCAAGTAATATAAAAGAGCCAATAACAGTTTTTGCTTTTGTTTACTTGTTGTACACTTTTTCTCATGTTTTAACTGTGTATTAACGAATTAATGTTGTATTTTAACGTATCTTTTACTCTGTTTACTTGCTTTTATTCAACTCCATTCTTCTGTAAAGTGTCTTTGAGTATTTTGAAAAGCACTATACAAATAAAAAGTATTATTATTATTATTATTATTATTATTATGAGCTTTATTTAGCTCAAAACAGCTGTATGTGATAAATAGGAATAATTGTATGACGTTAACATTGTTACATTGTCTTATATCAACTACTGTGTTTGTCGCAGCCCGCCAAGAATCCCATTGGACCGCCACAGATACATTGGTAACTACTTTTATTTTAATTTTTCAATATTTGTTTAAAAGCACAGTCATCTCTTGTCACGTTGCAGTTTGAATTTTCCAGCTTCATGCTAATTATGATTTTATATTAGCGTTTTGTGCCAAAATTAGTCATTTTCCAGCCTAAAAACGCATAATTAATAAACTACAGTGTATATACAGTATATAAGGCATTCATAAGATGCATTCAAAGTCGCTGTGACTATGTAGTATTCGCCACCGGTCACTAGGTGTCAGTAATGTGACTGTAAATGTTCGATGAAGAACCAGACTTGATTGATGGAACAACAGGCTTGACATCAGTATAATAAACACAACTCACGGCAAGCTAAAACTCAACTCTGAACCCCCAACATCACTTCCTGTCCGCCCGCTAGTCACATTTATAGCAACACACAAATACAAGTCTTATCTTAAAAGATTTGTTTTCTCTTAGTACACGTGTAAAAGTGACTATAGGGGTGTTATATCATGTGTAGAGGGCTCTAATAATGTTGTAAATAGTTTTTCTATGCTCTTACTATGGAAATATTCTATTTATAATTAAGAAATCTCACTCTCATGGAAATTCCCTTATCAGGGTTTGGTCTGAAACCAATTAATCACGATTGAAATAAATAACAAATAACACAAAATACAAGCATACCATGAATAGAAGGTTCAAGAGGACTACAAAAATATGATTATGACAATGCCAAAAACTGCAATAGATTATTTTTTTTTTGACTGGATACTTCAGGGCACGCTGCAGAAATCAAATTAAGCATAATCAGCACATTTCATCTTTCATTTCCGTCAGTGTCACACACACGTCTTTAAAAGAAACCTCATGGACTGTATACATGAATTTCAAAAAAGAAAAAAAACCCAGCAGGGGAGAGGTTTTATCACAGAGAATTCGGGGAAAGGCAGAGGGTCGTACCTGGCTTTAATTTCAGCTGTCTGCCAGGATTAAGGCGCAGTTCATATAGCAAAGCGGTAATCATCTGCAGTGGTGAGGCACTCGTGCACGGCTGGCTGGCTGGCCCCCGGGGGTTAAAAAAAAAAAAAAAAAACTCGAGTCATTTCGTGCTTTGTGATCTTCTCTAATAATTATTATTATAACAACCATGCATTTGCACTGATGCAACATCCAAAACATGTTCAAATGGAGTAGAAAGTCAGGACTAGTTTGCTGCATCGTGTACATTATTAAACCCACCACCTTCCAGCTGATTCCAAACCACTGGAGAAGCTTTTCAGCACGGAGGATATATGTGGAGGTTAGTCTGCATGGAGCCCAAGCTGCTAACCACATCAAAGCATGCACCACTGCGGTGGGGAGGAACCAAGCCCAAAAGGAAAGCCCAAAGTCCCTTGAGCGGACTGCACACACATGACAAGTTTAGTTGACAAAGACGAAATCTGTTTATCAGAAAGTAAAAGTGATCTATTGTGTGTTATAAATAATTAAGAAATAATTAATTGGAGCCAATATCTCGTCATAAATGGGGTTATATGTGCCGGGGCAACCGATCAATGGTTAAAATCCGCACAAAATCAAGTGTCTATTTTGATACTGAAACCAAAAACACGGGTGTCCCAGAAAAAGGCAGATTTGTACATATATAAGCCGTACCGGACACTCGCTATGACGATCTTTCAAAAAAACACTAAAATCATCGCACATAAACTTAACACTCAAAGGGTAGCTAAGAAACATACAGTACAAGTACCAATAGTTTGAAAGTAGTTTCTTCCCATAATGCATTTCATATACTGAAGACTTATTTAACGCCCGATGAAAGACAGAAATCGAAACTTTTTTTGGTAGATATAAATTTTATATAGACATAGAACACAATAATCTGTGTGCCTTGAAAGATCAGTCAAAATCGTCTAAAATGGCCGGTACTGAATGGGTTTTCTTTTGAAAAATGGCTTGGATTGAATGAGTTTTGGTCCAATATCAGACCAAAAACAGTATCGGATTATATCATCCGACATCTAAAATTTCCGATATTGGCACTCCAACATGAGCAGTCAAAATTTGCTTACAACCTACATACGATTTTACATTATTAGAAACCTCTAGATATGAAATAACACCCCTATAGTCATCTTTTATACTTGTCCTATACAATAACAAAAAATAATATACAGCGTTAGCAAGACATTATACAGTAGATCACATGTTAGCATCCTGAGTTTTTTTGGTTTTGTTTTTTACAACCTACATACGATTTTACAATATTAGAAACCTCTAGATATGAAATAACACCCCTATAGTCATTTTTTATACTCGTCCTATACAATAACAAAAAATAAGACATAGTATACAGTAGATCACATGTTAGCATCCAGAGTTTTTTGTTGTTTTTTTTAAACATTTAAATGCATCTTCAGAATAACTTTAGATTTTTGGTAATTTTGCCATTTTTATTGCTTAATTTAGGGGGAAAAAACATGTCAAATTGTCTTAAATATGCATATTTTCTTAATATATTTTTGAAAAACTGTGATAGAGTGAATCTGCGAAATTTGAAGTGCGAAGTGGCGTAGGATTACTGTATTGCGGAATAAAAACAAAGCTGATCCCAGGCAGCTTTGCTCACATTGCTCCCAGGCTTCTGGAGATCTAAGAGTCGGAAACTCAGGAAACCCGATCTCTTTGACACCTTGGCAGTGAGAACGGACGTCTGCCACCTTATTAATGCTAACACCCGCCGACAAGGACCCAAGGGGGGCAAAGGAGTGACTTAAGGTACATGAAGAAATAAGGGCTACGTTACACTGACACAGTTAGACCCGAGCATGGAAGCTGGTTCAGTTGTCTGCTTCTGATCAGGGTTTTATGCTGCCGATTACTCACAATTACTACTACTACTACTTACTCACTATTTTAACTTCTTCCCATAATGCATTTCATTCGGAGCATTACAAAGCTGATACATTGTACATGCTAATAACCGGCCTTTACTACCATCTCAGCGATACTGTATGGCTGTCCTCAGCTATGCCTGATAATCTATCATCATCTAGATTGACCAAATTGGTTACAAAAAACACTAAAATCGTCGCACAGAAACTTAACACTCAAAGGGTAGCTAAGAAACATACAATACAAGTACCAATACAAGTTTAAAATGAACTATTTTAACTTCTTCCGATACCAGTCATCCATGAGTGCGATCGTCTGATACCGAACTGTGCATTTTGCAATTTATTATGAGTGTTATTGGCCGGGGGGCGCCATCAGACAATTCCAAGTTTGCCAGTTGCAAATAGGTAAATATAAAAAAGTAAACATTTGTCTTTGGATTGTGTTTTTTTTATCGTTCTTTGTGTGATATGATTTTTGGACTATTTGACACAAGCTCTATACGAGACATGTCATTTTGGTCAGTTTTTGTTATCCGCCTACACCGATCACGATTTTTTTTACAGAAATCATCTGATATTGATCGGTGGACGATCAATCGGAGCATCCCCAGACAATATATCCAGGTGGTTGATATTAATAGATTTGATTACCATTTAAAAAAGCAAAACAGTCTGAAAAACACATCAGGTGTCCAGATGGTCCACCCGTCTGGTTCTTATCATTTTATACACAGCATACACAGATAAAAGAAAAAGACAGACGCGGGACGTGAAGACAGTTAAATCACTCGGCGCAGACTTGAAGAGATTAGCGGAGCAGCGGAACTTCTCGTCAACATTCTTCTCTCATGTGTTGACTGGCACCTGAGGGGTGACAATGACATCACATTCCCATATGGGCTGGCATGTGCAAAAGCCCAAGGCATGGCTATCATCATCGAGAATGACCAAATTGGTTATGATTTCAATAGAAGTCACAGTCGCGAGACCAATGCCGCTGCTCACTTCAAAACAGTCGAGTCCTACTATTTGTGGGGGTTACAGAAAAAGGACACCGGACACTTGATATGACTCATGGTGTCATCTTACAAAAAAAAACACTAAAATCATCACACAGAAACTTAACACTCAAAGGTTAGCTAAGAAACATACAGTACAAGTACCAATACGAGTTTAAAATGAACTATTTTAACTTCTTCCCATAATGCATTTCATTCAGAGCATTACTAACCTGATACATTGTGCATTAACACAAATGCTAATAAATGGCCATTGAAGAATAACGCTAATTCCCTTGACTACCATCTCAGTGATACTGTATGGCTGTCCTCGGTTATGCCTGCCCCAAAGTAGGAGCTCGTAACCCACATCTTAGCTTGCAGTTCATAGCAAAATAACAGCGAAGAGGCGGCTATATGCTAACGGATATGCATTCTCTCTTCTCCCTGATGTTTGAGTGCGACAGTCCGTGATTAGTCAACTCACAACTTCAGCAGATACAAATAACTTGGGTCTTTAGTCTTTCGTTATTTACCGGGGCTTTGAAATGAAACTTAACCATTCAAAATACATTTTTCTTCAACGTTAACAAAGTGTCACTAAGAAAACTATGAGTGAAAAGGTATCTTCTTGCTAATGTTTAGCATAACAACTTTCCTCAAAGACTCAAAATATGCTCAAAGTTACAGACCTCGCAACTGTCAAAAACAGGACGCTTACCAATATAAAGATTCATTTGATTAGCATAAAGAATCAATGGCTACCCTTTATTATTTTAGCAGCTGAACAACAGCATGCATAGAAACTAAAAACCAGACATGTCAGATTTTTTTTTACTTCAAGTCCTTGTAATTCCTTTCCCGCATCACTCCTGTCTTTCAGGGACCTGAGCAACTTCCTTGTCTGGGAAAGGACGTACTCTTCTTTCTGTTGTCTTCTAAAAAGGAGAGGAGTGCAGGAGGGGGGGGTGACCCAAAAGAGAACACAGAAGAGGTGGTATGCAAACAGAAGGTCCTTATCAAGTGGAAGCAGCACACCAAGAGCCTTGCAAATGAGGGCTGCTTGCAAACCACAGACCAAAGTGTGTGGGGGGGGGGGGGGTGAAGAGATCTTAATTTGTTTGAACAGAGTCCCGGGATTTGATCAAACTACAAACACGCCGATGGGGAAGTTTGGTAAAAATGAGACTGGAAAAAAAAAGACAAGCACTGCGGTATTGACTCACAGTCTTGTTTGATTTATTAGTTACAACGCCTCCCTGGGGACGTGTTCAAGACATGTCCCACCGTAGGAGGCATCGGGAAAGACCCAGAACACGTTGGAGAGACTATGTCTCTCAACTGGCCTGGGAATTATTAACAATTATTTTCTGTCATATCATACCCCCACTCGTGGACAAAAATTTGCCAATGAAACATAATTTATCTGTACTGTACAGACTGAATTTGAGACTGAATCAATGAAATGCAACAAAACGGAGAGCAGTGAAGTATACAAAATAAGATGAAATATAAATAAACAAATCAAGAATAAAGAAAATCAATCAGTAATAAATAAATATAATAATAATAATAATAAAACGGCAAATAATAAAAACTTAAGAAACCACATATAGTTGGTGGGTAAACAAATTATTTTTTTCAGATTAAAATTAACAACACATTATTAGAGCCCTGTAGACATGACAAAACACGACTATAGTCACATTTATACTTTTTTTATTTACATATTGCGCAACTGCAGGGTCTTGAGACACATGCTAACTCGCAAACTAGAGAGCTAGCGACCTGAACGGTAGCCTTCAGGTTATTTCCTTTCAACTTAAATAGCCAAAAACTTACCACTTCCACACGGATAGGGAGGATAACTATTAACAGTTATTTAACCTTTAACATGAACATTAATCAAACGTAATAATTTTTTCTGGGTACATGATACCATACAGCATCCATATCAAACTTTCATATCAAGGAGGGGGCCTCAAACTACTGTTCTGCGGGCCACATTTGGCCCGCGGGCCGCATGTTTGAGACCCCTGGTGTAGGGGTTAGCGTTCTTTGGAGCGGACGCCGGGTTCGGGTTCGAATCTCCACTAGTAAGCACCATCGGTATTCATCAGGAAGGGCATCCGGAATATAAAGGGCTCAAGCCAAAAATCAGTATGCGGATCATCTGTGGCGACTCCGTAATCAGGAAAAAGTCGAAAGAAACAAACAAGTAGTCTTTGTTTTTATACTTTCAGTGAGAAAACAGTATATAAAATATTAGAGAAGAGACAGAATAGGAAAGGTTGATCCCAGGAATATAATTTGGTTAGCACAGGATGTCCAACAATATGAATTGGCTAACATTGCACTGGAGGAAAAACTTGATAATACTTGAGAGATCGCATCCGCGTGTCAAATTTCTCTGCAGGCCTCTGAGGTTGGAGGACTGGACAGAGTTGGGAAGGACATTTTTTTGTGTGGTTGAAAATGTTGGAGGAAGTATGAGATCACATCCTGCTGTCAGAAAACCTTTCGGGTGTCTGACACTAAGGCATCGGTGAAAAACGTAAGCGAAAGGGAAGCGAGGGAAGTGTTTTGACGATTGAAAGGTCATTAGGGGTGACATGATGGGAGTGGAGGGGGGAAAAGATCACGGAAGAAGACTCAAAACATTCGAGCTAACGTGTTTCTGGAATATAGACACTTCAAAAGGTCTTTCTTCATCTGTTCTCGAAGGATCTCTTAGGTTCTCTAAGACCTCATTGTGGACACATGAGCTTAAAATACAACTTTACTTCACAGGATGTTTGGCCTGAGAATGAACATTCATGCCGTACTGACCACGACCAACAGGACTTATTAGCACTGTGGAACCTGTTTAAGTTGGACCCGTTTATGTTGACCAATTCATGGCTCCTTAAGTCAACATACACGCCTGAGACCATGGGCACTACCAGTCAAAAGTCCAAACCTTTGACTGGTAGCGTACATGGTTAGACGCTTCTGTCAAAAATGAGTCTATTCTATTTCAGTACATCACAATTTCAGTCATTTTGTCTTTTTACTTTTGTTTTTTACAGCCATGAACATGTCAGACTCGGCGTGTTGTGAGAACACAGCCTCTTCTAGCACACAACCGCAGCGTCTGAAACAAAATCTGACTTCATCGTGTGTCATTTCGCAGGAGGACAAGTGGGCTGTTAAGGGGCCCTCGGAGGGTTGGGTGAGTTGCAGAGTTGGCTGCACATTGAAAGCCTGATTGAATGTAAATGTGCTGAAAAATAATTACGGTATTTTCCACCCTCGTGTTACACAAAGACTAAACTTTACGATGCACAGTGGTCTTGCTTGTATCCTTAAAAGCTCAACATGAAGTTCATTTTGATTTTAAAATGTTTGCAATATTGAGCACCGGGTGTTATCTGACATCCATAGTTCTAAAAATAACATATTAAAGTGAACAGATGGAGGATAACAATTCTATGTGAATAGCAGTGTGGTATTGAATGCATTTATTTGTATATTGTTATGATTACTTTTCTGTTTTCCTTCTGTTTTGACCATAAAATTTAGAGTACTGATTCATCAATTTAGGAAATCCACCGACCAACTGCATACCAGTTCTATACACAGACATAGAGTACAAGAAGATACAAATAAGGGATACATACAGCTAAAGAGGACAGCGAAATGAGTGAAAACTACAGGGAGTGATGTAAACAGATAAAGAGGACGGCGAGATGGAAATGAGGGATAGACATGGCTAAAGAGTACAGTGAAAAAAGTGAAACTTATGTGGAAAGAAAACAGAAACGAGTGATAGATACGGCTAAAGAAGATAGCAAAAGAAGACAGCAGGGTAGTGATAGATACGGATAAAGAGGACAGCGAGACCAAAGGGATTTATGGGTAAACAACATAAAAATGAGTCATATGAAGCTAAAAAAAAAAGACAAGATGAGTGAAAGTTACAGGTAAAGAAGGCAGAAACTAGGGATAAAGAGGCTAAAGGGGAAAGCGAGAGGAGTCAAACTTCTGAAGGGAAACAGCAGAAACGAGAGATAAATACAGTTAAATAAGATAGCGAGATGAGTCAAAGTCACCAGAAGTGATAGATACGGATAAAGAGGACAGCGAGTCAAGAAAAAATTACAGGAAAAGAAGACGAGTGATAGATACGGCTAAAGAAGATAGCGAAAGAAGACAGCAGGGTCAGCCAAAGTTACGGGTAGTGACAGATAAGGATAAAGAAGTGATAGATATGGATAAAGAGGACAGTGAGTCGAGAGAAAATTCCGGGGAAAGAAGACAGAAACGAGTGATAGATACGGCTAAAGAAGACAGCGAAAGAAGACAGCGGGGTGAGCCAAAGTTACGGGCAGTTATACGTAGATACAGATAAAGAGGACAGCGAGACCAAAGGGCTTTATGGGTAAAGAAGATAAAAACGAGTGATATACAGCTAAAAAAAAGACAAGAAGAGTAAAAGTTCGAGAGATAAATACGGCAAAGTAAGATAGTGAGATGAGTCAAAGTCACCAGAAGTGATAGATACAGATAAAGAGGACAGCGAGACCAAAGGGATTTATGGGGAAAGAAGACAGCTAAACAGCTAAAAAAAAAGGGGATAAATACTGCTAAATAAGATAAAGTCACCAGGAGTGATAGATACGGATAAAGAGGACAGCGAGTCGAGAAAAAGTTACGGGGAAAGACGATCGAAATGAGGAATGGATACGGATAAAGAGGACAGCGAGAGTAGTGAATGTTATGGGGGAAAGACAATAGAGATTAAATTAATATTCCTTTATAAATATTTAGTGTACCACCTGTTACTAATGAGAAAATATATATTTTCAAATGATTTCCCCTGATTGGCGCATCCCTACATTTAACAACCGAGACTGCCTTAAAAGTACTGTACATCGTTTTCAGCGCCTTGTAGTGAAACTAACCCAAAATATTTATTTATGATGCAAAATGGCTGTAAAAGCAGGGTTCCACGCCATGAAAATCATGGAGCCAAAGTTATGGTCTGGCATTAATCTTAAGAGTCATTAAAAACGAGAGGGAAATTATTAGTGACAGGCTTAAGGCATTACATCATGCTTCGGGGTTCAAGAGCCTCTCCCCCCTGAAACTAATAATAAATGGTAGGAGCAAAACTGCTATTGGCAGTTTTAGTGCAGTCCCAACACTGGAATGTTAAACCTGGCAGTGAACCAGAGCTGAAATTAAAACTGATAGGTTTTTTGGTCACCAAAAAAAAAAAAAATCGGGCTATAAAGTAGTCGGGTTTACTCAATGCCGCATTGTGTGCAGCTGGGTAAAAACATTAGTTTGTGGTTTTTAAATCAAGGATTTGTTGGACATTTCCTGAGTACCTGTGCAGTGTTATTTCCACCATGGGGGAGGGGAGGAGGGGGAGGACTGTTTTCCAAATAAATTCCAGGAATCTAATGGCAAGATTCACAAGGTGAGGAGCGAGGTCAGTTGGCCCGCGACATGCAACTTGCAACTACTCCTCAGGCGATACAAGACTGAAGGAAATTGCACAAGCAACCTTACTAAGGATGTCAACATTAAATGTACTGCATTACTTTAACTATTACAACAAGTATCAATTTCAAACAGAACGCATTGACAAAAATGCACATTTCCAACCCACAACAAATGAAATTATATTGGTATGTTCCGATCCTGGCAATGTGCGTGCGGGGGAAGCCGGATAAAAGGAATACTTTTTACAAAAATGATTTAACCAGTTATTTTGGTTAAGATGGTTTTAAAGTTTTCAATACAATATACAATTGTTCAAAATTTCACAACAAATATTAAGAATGGGCTGCACGGTGGTCGAGTGGTTAGCGCACAGCTAGGAGACCCAAGTTCAATTCCACCCTCGGCTATCTCTGCATGTTCTCCCCGTGCATGCGTGGGTTTTCTCTGGGTACTCCGGTTTCCTCCCAATTGTCCATAGGTATGAATGTGAGTGTGAATGGTTGTTTGTCTATATGTGCCCTGTGATTGGCTGGCCACCAGTCCAGGGTGTACCCCTCCTCTCGACAGAAGACAGCTGGGATAGGCTCCAGCACCCCCCACGACCTTAGTGAATGTTTAATAAGTGGGTGAGGAAAATTTAGGGCTAGGTGATCGGGTTCCTATATTCGAAAAAAAAACAATCAATCAATTAAAAAAAATTTAAAAATTAAATATTCAAAATATTAAAAAAATTCAGACATGCCCACCACCCTCGTGAGGATTTTCTTCCAGAAAAGCCACAGACCATCACACTACCACCACCAACATGCTAGGTTAATTAGCCACTCCAAATTGTCCATAGGTATGAATGTGAGTGTGAATGGTTGTTTGTCTATATGTGCCCTGTGATTGGCTGGCCACCAGTCCAGGGTGTGCCCCACCTCTCGTCCGAAGACAGCTGGGATAGGCTCCAGCACCCCCACAACCCTTGTGAGTATAAGCGGTAGAGAACGAATGAATGAGTGAGTATTTTACTCCAATTATATATGTTAATGATGTACTATATTCATACTCTTGTGTAGGTTCTTTCTTAATTTGCCCAACTGTAATTTTGGGGTCTAGAATGTGATCTAACCCTTCCAACAAGCCATCCTCAGCCACTGACTGACGCCAGCTTTTGCATGAGCACTGGTCAAAGACTCTTTCCCCTTTGAGATGGTCATTGTTGTTGGGGGGGGCGGGGGGCTGATAAATATTTACTCTTCCCAGCTTGGCAGGGAAATGAGTGGGAGGGGACGGGGGTGGTCGGGGGAAAGGGACTTATTGTGACAAGAGGGGGTCAGAGACGCTGACAAGCCAGCGGGGTCTTTCCTTCCCCGCTGGCATCTAAAATCCCAATACACGACTGGCCCAGCACCAGTACACCCAATAGCGCTAACGGCTTAGAGTGGAAAGAAGCAGCCAGACGAGACTCTATCAAAAAGACAAGAAAAGAAAGAAAGGATCCTGAAAAAGAAAAGCAGGGATGCTAACCCTTATTTACTTGCGAGACCACCAGCGGAAATCAGAAGACAATTGTGCAAAGATGATCCACAACACTAAATGTAATTAAGTGTTTTGTGGTTAATGGCTGAAATTCCATGGAGGAAAACCATGTCAACAAAATGCCGTAGGTTGAGCAATCCTTTAGATGAGGAAACACATCATCAACATATCATAAACTTAAAACCAACATCTAATGACACAAACAACATGATTGCCAGAGGCACTTAGATGGGCATAAACATCCCCGACCATTCATTAGGCAAATAAAGCCTGGTGGAGAACCCGAGGCCTTGGAAGGCAGAGGTGCGTCGTTTATTAAGTCCACATGATCAAAGTTAAGGATGTGTTTTGTGTATATGTGTGTGTGTGTGTGTGTGTGTGTATGGTTGACGAACAATGAGCTGGCAACCCGGCTTACCGCAGTTGTACAGTCAGCCTAGTAATCAAGGGTTCACATGCACAAGGCAGACACACACAACACAGCTGCTAGCAGAGTACTGACAGGGTGGGGGGGGGGGTCCATGACTCGATAATACACATTCCAAAATACTATTTGAATCAGCAAACTTCATGACATACACACTACAATAGCCTAGATGCTGATAATCCGTGCAATTTACATGTAAATATACAGGACGGGTCAAAAGTTGGCTGCACGGTAGTGAGTGGTTAGCACGCAGGTCTCGCAGCTAGGAGACACAAGTTCAATTCCGGTCATCCCCATACATGCGGGGACTCCGGTTTACTCCCCCATTCCAAAAAAACATGCTAGGTTAATTGGCGACTCCATATTGTCCATAGGTATGAATGTGAGTGTGAATGGTTGTTTGTCTATATGTGCCCTGTGATTGGCTGGCCGAAGACAGCTGGGATAGGCTCCAGCACCCCCCCCCCCGCGACTCACGTGAGGATAAGCGTTAGAAAATGAATGAATGAATGGATTTGTTGCAAAGATATTTAGGGCAACATGGCTCAGGTGATTGAGTAGTCGTTGCTGGTTTGATTCCCGAGTCCCCCCCGTAAGCATGTTGAAGTATCCTTGGGTAAGATACTGAACCTCTGGCAGAGTACCTCCCATTGTCAAAGTCGAAAACCACTTGAATGATTGCCGTTTTAAGCTAGGAGAGCCGAGTTCAATTTTGCCATTCTTCAGTAATCAGCAACAGAACATAGGTAACTTTCAGGAAAATATCAGTTCCTAACTAAAAACGGGAGGAAAAACAACTTTTTGTGAAAATATTTCAAGCATAACTTTCACTTTAACACAAATATTGTTTAGTAACATAAACACAAAAATGGGTTATTTTACATTAAAAGTGCTCATGCTAAAAATATCCATATCATACTTTTTAATATCGATACAGTATCGTGGAACAAAGTATTGCGATATATCGCCGAAACGATATTTTCTTACACCCCTATTTGTTTCTACATTTTGCCATTCTTCAGTAATCAGCAATAGAACATAGGTAACTTTCAGGAAAATATCAGTTCCTAACTAAAAACGGGAGAAAAACTAATTTTTTGTGAAAATATTTCAAACATAACATTCACTTTAACACAAATATTGTTTAGTAACAATCACAAAAATGGGTTGTTTTACATTAAAAGTGCTCTGAAGTGTTAATGCATTAATGGAGAGTTGCATCATTACCTCTTTTTGCTTGTTGCGCAAAAAACATCAAAGTGTTTAAAAGTGTTTTTAAAGCCTGAATAATATTGTTTGAATGCGTTTACTTTCAGCATAGAGGATGATCAAACACAGCAGCTACCGGTTTTAGAAGACAAGGGCTGAGCGATATGGGTCAACATGACAAATTCCTACCTTTCCACAATTCCCTTTAAGTCTGGGAAGACACAAACAATCTGTTGATTCAATGGTGGAATCCTTTCCCTTAAGCCGCTATTTGCTTTAGCAGTAATGACACAAGGAGAGGAATTTGAGAAATGCCCGAGTATAGCAGACTCACTTCCTCCAGACAGACAAGACAGCAATGAAGTCTCCTTCAGCTGTGAAGCTCCGATTCCATCTAAGAGGACTACAGACGACATATTCTGGTCTTTGTTTACAGGTGATTTTCCTGAAATAAGAGACCATTGCTTTACCGTGTTTCTATTAATCAATAATAATATCAATCAAACATTGACCAAGTACATTCCCTCGTTTATCACAGTTAACTACTTCCAGGCCCGACCGTGATTAGTGAATTTTCATGAAGTACGCTTGGAATATTAATATTAGACAACTCAATTACAACCTTGTAAATATGGTTCTCAAAATTATTAGAGCACTCTAGACGGAATATAACACCCCCATAATCAACTTTACACCCATCGCTCAATATAGTAGTCATAATAAGAGAAAGTAAGACATAATATAGACTCACAGATACACAAACAAACCCTAGCCTAACCCCTAACCTGGACTGGTGGCCAGCCAATCACAGGGCACATATAGACAAACAACCATTCACACTCACATTCATACCTATGGACAATTTGGAGTGGCTAATTAACCTAGCATGTTTTTGGAATGTGGGAGGAAACCGGAGTACCCGGAGAAAACCCAGGAATGCACAGGGAGAACATGCAAACTCCACACAGAGATGGCCGAGGGTGGAATCGAACTCGGGTCTCCACGCTGTGTGGCCTGCGTACTAACCACTCGACCGCCGTGCAGCCTAATTAGGTACATTCATTCATTTTCTAATGCTTATCCTCACGAGGGTCGCGGGTGTGCTGGAGCCTATCCCAGCTGTCTTCGGGCGAGAGGCGGGGTACACCCTGGACTGGTGGCCAGCCAATCACAGGGCACATATAGGCAAACAACCATTCACACTCACATTCATACCTATGGACAATTTGGAGTCACCAAGCAGGAGTTCGATTCCACCCTCGGCCAATTTTGGAATTTGGATTTTTTGTTTTCTAAACAACAAAAAAACTAAAAAAAAAGAAAAAAAATGTTTTTAAAAAAGTAATCACAAAAGAAATGGTGCTCTTTAATGCAGCTGAAAAGCCAACATTTCACGAAATGCTGCAAATGTTCGACAGTAAGAATTGAATTAGAATTTTGGAATTTGTTCAATTCCACCCTGGTGGAGTTTGCATGTTCTCCCCGTGCATGCGTGGGTTTTCTCCGGGTACTCCGGTTTCCTCCCACATTCCATAATGACCTCCCATGCCAAAGCTTACTTAGGGAAAAGAAGGATGAGAGTGACCCTTACTTCCACTTATCCACATCATCCATCTTTGGGTTTCCCAAACATACATTCCCATTTAATTTGTATTCCATTCCATGGAACAAAAAAAAAAACCACAGTTCTCTCCTGTAACTTGTTAGACAGATTGGCATTTGTCACAAACTCGGTTGAATTCCTGTCCGTGGGTACAGGTCTTAGATCAGTGGAGCTCATTAGGTCTTGCCTGCTGTTGCACTCACTCAAACCAGACATGATGGGGTGGAAATTCAAAGAAACTGATACGTTTCCTTGGATAAGGCGGAGCATATTAATGACTTCCTGTATTTGCCTGGAAAACAGATGCACCGAGGAAAGAAAATCCGATCCACGAGGCAACAAAAGGCACGTTACACATGACACAGAGCTAGAACCGTTCTCGTCATACATCAGCGAAAACCAACCCAACCCAAACCCAGGCCTGCGTTTTAAGTTGAAATCTACGAACATCCTGTCCCTGTCAAACGTAATTATGCAGTGCAGACCACAGAGACCATATAATGGGGGACTGGGGATCTGCCAACACCACAGCAAGTGCCATTAGTAAATATACTCCAAGACAGAAGGCAGAACCTCATGCCAGGAGGCTCAACCTTCAGCTGCCAACCAGAGAGACGAGACATTACATTGTCCTCCTTTCTTTCTCTACGTGTATTTTAAGCTGGGTACTGGGTCCTCCACAGGCGGTCCTATATGTGCCACACAGCTAGAGGACCCGAGTTCAATTCCACCCTCGGCCATCTCTGTGTGGAGTTTGCATGTTCTCCCCGTGCATGCGTGGGTTTTCTCCCACATTCCAAAAACATGCTAGGTTAATTAGCTACTCCAAATTGTATTGTAATAGGTATGAATGTGAGTGTGAATGGTTGTTTGTCTATATGTGCCCTGTGATTGGCTGGCCACCAATCCAGGGTGTACCCCGCCTCTCGCCCCAAGACAGCTGGGATAGGCTCCAGCCCCCCCCCACGCGACCCTTGTGAGGATAAGCGGTAGAAAATGAATGAATGAATATTGGAAGGAAGCTAAATGTGACTATAGGGGTGTTATTTTATGTCTAGAGGGCTCTAATAATGTTTTACTGAAAAAAAAATCATTAATTCAACTTTTTTCTCTGAATATTTTGACTTTATTCTGTTAAAATTACAGCAGTTTTTATTTTCATTTATGCCTTTTTTAAACTATTTCAGCTTTTTTCTGGTAAATGGTCATGTCATGAATATAACTTTATTGCCATAATATTTTGACTTATTCGCTTTTTCAGCTAACTAATTTTCCCAAATTGACAACTTTCTCATAATATTACATCTTTGTAAAAATAATATTTAACCTACTAAAATACAGCTATTTTCCCTCATAATGTTAAACCATTATTCTCAAAAAAATAAAACCTTTTTTCTGAATATTTTAACTTTATTCTTGGAAATTTACTAGTGATTTTTTAAAAGGTTTTGTGGTTAAATTCTATTTTTAGAAGAGTGCCAATACCAAAACAACCATGGGCCACAAATAGCTCCTGGGCCACACTTTGGATAACCCCAGCTGAAACCCTTTTAACAAGGCACGCTTTAGTTGCGTAAGACAGTGAGAGTGTCAGCGAACTGGTTGCTTCGCTGCATCTTCCCTTGCTTGTTTAGCTCTTCAGATAAATCCCCAAAGATGGGGGCCTGTTCCCCCCATAGGGCGCAGCCTCATTAGGATGTGTTGTACAAACACTGGAATGTTGACTGGCTGAGGAAGGGGGGGGGGGGGGGGGGCAACAGGGGCTTTTCCTCCCGGGGACACATGTTCTTTGCTGCAGCCTGACCCTGGTAGTTCTGGACCTTGTCGAATTGCATTTGGCTCATTTGCCGCACTCCTGGACTAAAACCTAATGTTACCGAAATGAGGTCTGCAGGCGAGAGGTGCAGCTTTTAATAAAATTGAATGCGTGTTGAGGCAACACAGGGAACTTATGTTTCCAGACTTCCGCCTAGTGACATTGGTCCTTACTTATTGTGATTTACACCATATTTATTTTATCGACTTAGATTCCTTGACAATGGAAACATACAATAGAAGGGTTGGAATGACTAAAAAAATTATAACATTAGCATGCTAACACTTAGCATAATAGCACTAAGTGTTTACGGAAGTGTCTCACTCTGAAAATGCTAAAAATTTTACGCTAACATGCTAATGCTAGCATGCTAACACGCTACTGATAGCATGTTCACTTTACTTAACATAAAGCTAAGTGTCCGTTTAAGTTCATATTCATGAAAATCGCAAAAAAAAATGCTAGTATGCTCATGCCATGCTAACCTAATATAGTCGTGTCTACCTATGAAAATGGTTAAAAATGCTACGATGCTAATGTTGGCATGCTAGCAATGCTAACAGGCTAATGCTATACAAAAATATAGCATGATAGTGCCAAGTGTTCATATAGGTGTCTACCCATGAAAACAGCTAAAAATGCTACTATGCTAATATTAACATCCTAGCACTGTTAACATGCTAACACCTAGCATGATAAGTGGTATTAAACACTTACCACTTACATGGTACGTGTTTATATATGTGTCTACCCAAATAGCACAAAAATGCTAGTATGCTCCATTAGCATGCTAGCAATGCTATATAATGCTATATATATTAAAAAATTTTTCCCTTCTGTAAAACATTCAGAGACCTTTGTTATTATCCGTCCATGCAATCAAGATCCAACACAAGAGGAAAAAAAAAGTCTTTACATTTCACAATTAAAGTGTCAAAACAGTCAAAACATTTGGTTATGTTTTTAAACAATTTTTAAACTTCGAGGATTAAAAACAAAGCATGAGGAGGACCCACAGAGCTGATGTTGTGTTATACCAAGAGCAACACTGCCCTCTAGTGGCCTTTATGTATCATGTCAGCCAGTGGTGTCCAAACTTTCCCAGCTTAAGGCCCCATAGCGAAAAATGAAAGGATACAAATTATATCACATTCGCCTTAGTGGTAGACGCACACTGATGACGTCACAATCAAGCCTTCCTGTGTAATCACAGCTGGCCCCCTCAAAGCTAATGCTAGTCCGTGCTAACCCGGAACACTTTGCTGTCAGATAAATGCTTATCTTTAGTCACGTCACGTTTAAAACCGGTCTTAACACGCGTGTTATACGGGTAAAAAAAAAACAAACCGCTAACGGTGACGCTTTACCAGCCCGGCACCGCGTTAGCTTAGTGACGCTGCTAGCCAGTAAAACAGCTGGCTGAACAAGAGCGGATGTAACGTGTGCTTTGTTTTGGAACAGAAGAGGCTCACGTACTCACATTCATGAGGGGAAATCACATCTTAGGCTTGAATGTTGGATGATAAAAGCATCACCGGTCCTGCGATAAAAGTTGTTGCCGGATGATGAGGGACCGTATTCACTTTCCAGGAATCAAACCACCAACGCATGTTAGGGTGGGCGGATCGATCCAAGGATCGATATAATCGATACCAAATGTAATATTTGTATCGGACATGTGTTCATATTGTGTTTTTTTTATTTCCCTGTTATTTTGATAATTTTATTATTGTATGGATAGTCACATTGTCTTATATTGTTGCATTTATATATTGTTACATTGATGCATTATATTTACTTGGTATCAGATCGATACCAAAATGTACTAAATCACCCACAGTGCTACTGAGTTTGTTTCCCATACATCAGGGTTCTCAAAGCATTATTAGAGCCCTGTAGACATGACAAAACACGACTATAGTCACATTTATACTCTTTTTATTTACAACATATTGCGCAACTGCAGGGTCTTGAGAAACATGCTAACTCGCAAACCAGCGCGCTAGCGACCTAAACGGTAGCCTTCAAGTTATTTCCTTTAAACTTAAATAGACAAAAACTTACCACTTCCACACGGATAGGGAGGATAACTATTAACAGTTATTTAACCTTTAACATGAACATTAATCAAACGTAATAATTTTTTCTGGGTACATGATACCATACAGCATCCATATCAAACTAACATTAAACTTTCATATCAAGGCGGGGGCCTCAAACTAGTGTCCTAGTGTGCCACATTTGGCCCGCGGGCCGTGTGTTTGAGACCCCTGCCATACATAGTGACTTGTAAAAAGAGCAAAGTACCAAACTATTAATGAATAAACAAACACACACCAAAAGATACAATAAAAAAAACAATGATTTATTACAAAAAATATCACATTTAATGAATGACTCCATTGTATTGTTCCTTCTCGGTTGTGCATCACATCCATGCTTTGCCAAGCATGAGGCGTTCAAAAAATGTCCTCCATGATTCATCAGCGTTACAAAAGGCATGTCACATAAAAAAAACTATATTTTAGGTTTTACTTAGTTAGTGAATTACATTCTTTATATCACACAAACAAACGTACAAAAATACATATAAATATTATAAATCAGGGGGAGCCTATTCCAGCCGTCCTTCGGGCGAGAGGCGGGGCACGCCCTTGGACTGGTGGTCAGCCAATCACAGGGCACATATAGACAAACAACCATTCACACTCAAATCATTCGCCGTTCAATATCAACCACATCGAAAAGTGCATCGTTTGTCATTTAACCGGTATATGCTAAGCATTAGCATAAGCATAGCATAAGCACTGACCCACCAGGTTCAACAGAACAACATTGATACGCTAATAAACATTATATGTTATTAATATTGGTATTAATGTCAATAATTCAACTTTTTGTCATATATTTTGTGTTTTTTTTTTTTTTTGAAGGGCCAATAGAAAACAAACTGCAGGCAGTAAACAGAGCTAGTGCCTCACTTTGGACACCCCTGATGTAGATCTTTGGGACTTCGTCAAAAGTTTCAACATCAGAGTTGGACTAAATGGAGTATTTAAGTGCAATATGAGTAATAATTGATTTGATTCAGGTGTTGGAGAAGGACTGAGAGCTGCTTGAGTTTGCTGTGTTTGACACACGGTAGACATCTGAAGGACAAAAAAAAAAAAAAAAAAAAAAAAACGCAAAAAGAAGTGTTAATGACAAAACGTACTCAAATAAGCAAGTAATCGTTAAAAGTAAGTAAATCAAAACCTACTTCTTTTTCCACGCAGTCTGTAAAACCATTTTGGTCCACTGGAAGAAGTGCCGCCGCTTGTACTCTAATAGAAATAATAAAATAAAAAAAATACACGTAGAATTCAACCCGACTGAAATAACGTGACAACTTCAAACACACACAAAAAAAAGACTTACCGCAGTTTGATTGGAGCTGGAGCCGGTGCTGGTTGAGGGATGCTTCCTGGAAAGGATGGCTTGGATCTACAAGCGGAAGCAAATTCAACGTCAACTGGGGGTGCAATAAATGGTAATGGTAATGGTAATGGTTTTATTTCATTTGAACATGCATCAGATTACAATTGAATGCATCACATAATCAGTTCCCAGTTCCACATGTCCGAAAGGAGTAGGAAGAAGCAAAGCTTATTAAATCCTACCCCTCCATCTGGTACTTTTACAATCAGAAACTGTTACATTTGTTCACTTCCTGCTTTCATAATATAATTTAAGTTTGTTTTTTTTTTTTTACTTTATTTTATTAATTTTTTATTTTATTTTATTTTTTGTCACATACAGAAGTACTCGGTGATATGAGCATCCAATGCCATAATGGGTACCATAGTAAGTGTCAATATAGTGATATATATAGCACATCATGACTGGTTCAAGACTCTTCATCCTTGTGTTTAGCAAACATCAACTGTTACATTTGTTCACTTCCTGCTTTCGTAATATAATTTAATTTTTTTGTTTGTTTTTTAATTTTATTTAATTTAATTTTGTTTAATTTCGTTTAATTTAATTTAGTTTAATTTAATTTAATTTAATTAAAATTTATTTTATTTTATTCACGTACCGAAGTACTCGGTGATATGAGCATCCAATGCCATAATGGGTACCATAGTAAGTGTCAATATAGTGATATATATAGCACATCATGACTGGTTCAAGACTCTTCATCCTTGTATTTAGCAAACATCAACTGTTACATTTGTTCACTTCCTGCTTTCCTAATATAATTTATTTTTTTGTTTTTTTTTTTAAATTTAATTTAATTTAATTTAATTCACGTACCGAAGTACTCGGTGATATGAGCATCCAATGCCATAATGGGTACCATAGTAAGTGTCAATATAGTGATATATACGTATAGCACATCATGACTGGTTCAAGACTCTTCATCCTTGTATTTAGCAAACATCAACTGTTACATTTGTTCACTTCCTGCTTTCCTAATATAATTTATTTTTTTGTTTTTTTTTTTAATTTAATTTAATTTAATTTAATTCACGTACCGAAGTACTCGGTGATATGAGCATCCAATGCCATAATGGGTACCATAGTAAGTGTCAATATAGTGATATATACGTATAGCACATCATGACTGGTTCAAGACTCTTCATCCTTGTATTTAGCAAACATCAACTGCTACATTTGTTCACTTGAATACGCTTATGTGACGTTACGTGAAACCCAATAATATCAAAGTAGCCCAATTACTGCATGTGGTTCTCAGTGGTTTTAGGATAATTGAAGTCAAATTACCTTTGAATCCCAGAGTGTCCCAAACACTAAAATGAAGAATCCCTAAGAAATGGAAATCAAACACAGAATACATCACATAAAATGTATAAGCGTTAAAAAATAGAGTTGTTGGCAAATACCTGTAGTGAATTGAAGAAAGCAAACGCAATGTGGATGGCCTCATTCGTGGACGATACCATGGTCCCAACTCCCAAAGACCACGTCAGTCCGAACAATGGAGTCAAAATGATCACACATCTGGCAACGACAACCAGCGTGTGCTTTTCATCGGTCGGGTTCGCCTCCCTCACGCCTCTTTTCAGCATTTTAAACAAGACCACGATTATGATCAAAATGTTTATAAGGACGATGGTCAGAGCCGGTATCACTAAGGCCAGCAGGGCTTTGGTCTTCAACCAGTTCAGCCAACATGCGTCATTCTCCCTGATGTATCCATCCTGCGGGGCGGTGACGGCGACGGTGACGACCGCTATGATCAGAGGGCACACGTAGCCTAACATGAAGCCAATTGCCAACATGGCCGACTTGGACATATGGGAGAAGACCATAACGGTGCGGTACAGGAGTAGAAGTCCCGACACGAGCATCCAGAAGAATAAAGCCAGGTAGAAAAAGTGCATGAAAAAAGTAGCGGCGCTACATGGTCCTATCGGGACCTTGTGGTCCTCGTCCGGGTTTTCAAGCGGGTTCTTGGCATAGGAGGCGGCGATAATGAAGCAAATGTCGGCGATCAGCAAAGACAGGGCGGTGTTCACGATGGAAACATGGCGCATGAACGCCGTGCTGTTTCTGGTCACGGCTTTCCAAACGTATCCCTCGATGATGAGACAGATGACGAGACTCGCCAGAGATATTCCGACTCCGACGTATGTGATCACGTCCAACGCAACCCGAATCGACTCGGGGATGTCGATGGCCATGAGAATTGAGAACGAAGTCAGGTGGTCGCAGTTACAAGTCACCGTGTCGTTCATATCCGAAACTAATACGCAGCCATCATCGTCCCAGGCGCCCAAGTTATCGAAACGTGTAAAATTCCAGAAGACGCATTGTGCGCTCTCAGTCAGGGAGTCGTTTAGTTTTTGGAAACTCAGAGTAATATTTCGGATCTCTGCGTTTACCCTGACTAGCGCCACCGCGGCGTTGATTGTGTCGTTCGAGGACACAGATTGGTTGGTTCCGGGATCGCTGTTGTTAAAGCTGGAATTCCGTGATGGCAGGACATTATTAAGCGTGGCGAAGATAATAGTGGTGATGGAGACATTCTCGCTGTTGGTGTCGGGAATATCGATGACGACGCTGGAGTTGAGTTCTGCCACAAAGGAGTCGTTGAACGACGTTCTGTTGAGCAGAATCAACGCAGTCGTGATTGTGAACTCTCCGACCAAGACGTCAGAGAGAGTCTCCATGGAACCCAGCAGCTCTGAGCTAGCGTTGCGGGTGACATTTTCTCGAAGAATTTCCCAGGACTGTCTTGCGTCGTCGCCGATGATGACATCAACCGCCTCCAGGACATTCTGCAAAAAATAACCACAGACGTCAGAGCGAGGTTCGTTACTCGGGGTTTTATGGCGGCGATGACACTGCAGTACGGTGGAACCGGTTTAAAGCTGAATGATCGCTTGTCATTCACCGTTCAGTGTTCAAAGACTGTATACCAGGGGTCTCAAACTCAATTTACTTGGGGGGCCACTGGAGCTAGGGTCTAGGTGAGACTAGGCTGCATCAGGTCCCCCCCTCAGAACAGAACAGAAAAATATACAAACTTTTTCAGTGCTTTGGTTCCGATTTTCGACAATAAAAGCTCAGATAAAACATTCCACTGTTCTCAAATATCTTAATTATTATTTTTCTGCACAAAATAAGATGAAAAATAAATTAATCAAGAATAAAGAAAATCAATCAGTAATAAATAAATATAATAATAATAATAAAAAATTAAGAAACCACATATAGTTGGTGGGTAGACAAATTATTTTTTCAGATTAAAACGAACAAAGCATTATTAGAGCCCTGTAGACATGACAAAACACGACTATAGTCACACTTATACTCTTTTTATTTACAACATATTGCGCAACTGCAGGGTCTTGAGACACATGCTAACTCGCAAACTAGACAGCTAGCGACCTAAACGGTAGCCTTCAAGTTATTTCCTTTCAACTTAAATCGCCAAAAACTTACCACTTCCACACGGATAGGGAGGATAACTATTAACAGTTATTTAACCTTTAACATGAACATTAATCAAACGTAATAATTTTTTCTGGGTACATGATACCATACAGCATCCATATCAAACTAACATTAAACTTTCATATCAAGGCGGGGGCCTCAAACTAGTGTCCTGCGGGCCACATTTGGACCGCGGGCCGCGTGTTTGAGACCCCTGACCTAAACGGTAGCCTCCAAGTTATTTCCTTTCAACTTAAATAGCCAAAAACTTACCACTTCCACACGGATAGGGAGGATAACTATTAACAGTTATTTAACCTTTAACATGAACATTAATCAAACGTAATAATTTTTTCTGGGTACATGATACCATACAGCATCCATATCAAACTAACATTAAACTTTCATACCAAGGCGGGGGCCTCAAACTAGTGTCCTGCGGGCCACATATAGACAAGGGGGGGTTGTACTGTATAATATGTACGTTGATCTTACCTCCATGACCGCTTTATTCACTTCATTGGAAATGTTTGCAATGGTGCTCAGGATATCGACGATGGCTGATATGGTTGCGGATGAAGTCACAATGTCTTCTTTTTCTTCCTGGACAACTTCACTCAGGTTTGCAGCAAATTGTGACACATCCTCTTCAACTAAATCCTAGAAATGGAACATTTGGAAACTGTATTATTCAACCATGTTGTACTGTATCAATCGACAAGTTGATACAACCAGGGATTGCTATTGGATAATTCATATTTCATTGATTCATTTATTTCCAGGATCATGAGCAAGCATATCCTGGGTGACTATTGGTGATAATCTGGGTTCACCCTGGATTAGTTAGCGGTTAATCACAGGGAAAATACAGACAATCACCCACGGTATTATTTTGGATCGTGGGAGAAAACCCACGCTGGGTGGGACCGAATGTCGCAGATACAAAGGTCCTGAATCGAACTTCCGTCTCAGGGTGTCTGGGTTCAGTAGTCAAACCGTGCCTTGGTCCACTTCATTAGTGGTAGACAAAACTGTTCATTCCGGTTCATTCAGTAAAAAGATCCGTTCATTTCGGTCAATTGGTCGTTAGCCTGTGATCCCCCCCCCCCTGTGCATAGACCCGGTCAGTTGTGTCAAATCAGTCCGTTCACTCATGTTCATGTTCGTTCCGATTCAACAGCGCAACAACACACGATGACTACTGGTGTGTCAGTCATGAACGAACGAGTCAAAAGAACTAGTTCTTTTTTGTGAACAGAATGAAAGAGGTCATAGACAGTGTCGGTCAATGTCTCGGTCTCGGTCTTTCAGTCAGCTAACCCACCCGCCCACAGAGCGAGGCGCGATTTGCAACTGAACGGACTGAACGGGTATTTTAAGGGCGGTGACCTCGTTCATTCCGTTCGTTCATGACCGACACACCACTACGACTTCATGCTTTGGCTAATGCGAGTGCACTGATTCCCTGAGGCAAATTGACGTATGAATAACTACGGTACGTTCCAATTAGATCACCTACCTCCGAAACAAGTAGCAAGTCCTTGATTTCTGTAACAATGCAATTGTCTTCCAAAAGACTCCATTCTCCTGTATCTCTACATACTGCAGTGCGGCTCCCCTCTTGACCAGCATCGCACGCTATTGTTGACACGTCGTCCAGTCGTCCACTCCCGTAGAGCGGATCGGTACATAAAACATCTATAAGGTGAAATTAGAAGTTATTGTTACACAAACGACTATAAAACTAAAAAAAACTGATCTTACTGTCATTGAAAATGATCATTGTTGTCCTGTCTTCAAACCCAACTGGTTCATCGACTCGGCATATAAAACCTAACGTTAGTGTTTGGAAATCGCTGCAGTCATTTAGATTGTATCCGTGCGTGGCGCAGAAGCTTTCTCCGTCAAGACTGGTCTCTGTGAAGATTTCTTTTAAATATCATTTATAAAAATGGTAAAGACGTGAACTTCCCATTCCCAGGCTCGCACTTACCCGAAGTCAAAACAGTGTTATCCAGAAACCACCTGACAACATAGTCGGACTGCACACAGCACTGTATAGGCACCGTTAGTCCATCCGAACATTTAACGTTGAGTTGGCTCGGTAGTCGTATATTTGGAGCTTGGATGATGTTGGGTCGTCCCTTTTGCACAAAATTCAGAACGCTGCTCATCAGATTACATTCGTAAGAACCTGTTAAGAAGACAAACACTTTTAATACAGATTCAACTCCGGCATTTACGGTGGAACTCGTTTATGTCATTCATTCATTCATTTTCTGGAGCCTATCCCAGCTGTCGTCGGGCGAGAGGCGGGGTAAACCCTGGACTGGTTGCCAGCCAATCACAGATGTCAACAACCTTCTCATTACTATTAAGTTGCCAAAGTTCCACAAATACCATGGCCAAGTCATATACCCAGCTAAAGTAATAAGGCTGTGTACTTTTTCATAGACAAACTACCTGACATTAACACTAGCTTCAGCCAGGAAGTTGACCATTCCCCAATCGGAATCGGAACTGGAATGACTCAAATTCAAACGATGCCCAACCACACTCATGGGTATGCATTGTCACCAATATTTCCCGCATCCGTGAAGCAGCCACGGCAGGGAATGGTAGGGAATGTGCAAAGAGTAGGAATTAACTGCAAAACAGATAGCGACATGGATAACTGACCGGAAGACTTCTTTGGCCATTATTAGTTATTATTAGAAATTACTAAGAAATTACTAAGGAATTGCTCCGGTGGTCGAGTGTTCAGCCCGCAGGCCACACAGCTAGAGTACCCGAGTTCAATTCCACCCTCGGCCATCTCTGTGTGGAGTTTGCATGTTCTCCCCGTGCATGCGTGGGTTTTCTCCGGGTACTCCGGTTTCCTCCCACATTCCAAAGACATGCTAGGTTAATTAGCCACTCCAAATTGTCCATAGGTATGAATGTGAGTGTGAATGGTTGTTTGTCTATATGTGCCCTGTGATTGGCTGGCCACCAGTCCAGGTGTGTACCCCGCCTCTCGCCCGAAGACAGCTGGGATAGGCTCCAGCATACCCGTGACCCTCGTGAGGATAAGTAGTAGAAAATGAATGACTGACGCAGGTACTTCCCGCATTGTTTGCACATGTAAACAAGGCTTTAAACCGGTTCCACTGTATTATAATGAATCCATAAATGTCGCAAGTTTTGCTTACCTGCATCAGCTAAAATCACGTTCCCAATCGTCAGCTCAGAATGTCGAGCAAATGTAGTTATTTGAATTCGTCCGCCACTTTTAATCTCCTGTCCTTTTAATTTCCACTTAGACTCTGTGATCTCTCCCAGGTCGATGTTAGCTGGAGGAGCGCCACATCTCAGTGTCATGGACCTTCCGGTATACGTCACTGCCGGAGATGCGATTAGATTCCGGCCTGAGGTTGGACACGCATGAAGCGGGAGTTACTTGCATGATGACGCTAATAACAGTCTTATTATTAGTACTTACTATTGTAGCTTGCAGTAACGGGGCCATTGACAGGGGCGATTTCCTGCATTGCTTCAGGGAGTCTTTGATTTACCACGGCGAGTTCGTCAGGTTTCATTTGAGTCGCTCGCACAACAAAGTCTGCAATGACACTTCCTGGCCTGCAGGAAGAAACACAAACCACCATTGAGATGAATGATGCTGACCCGATGCCATCATGTTTACCTAAAAGCCTTCACAGCAACGTCCTGGAATCCTGTTATTTCTCCATACTGCTCTCTTAACTGTGGAGGAGACACAAAAGTAGGACTCGAACATCTAAAAATACTCGCGCCTATCGAACTTACCACGGGAAAGATCTGAGCTTTGAAGTCTTTGTAAGCAGTGCTCGTTGAATCCCCCAATTCTTCGGTGTACTCTTTATCAAATCTGATGGACATGTCGAAATCGAATACTGTTGAGACAAAAATAAAGATGGCATTCATTCATTTTCTACCGCTAATTACACTCCGATTATTCTTTGTTTACATCACATTGCAACTCTTATGCTGCAGAGACTCCAGATGGCCACTAGCTAGCAACCTAGAGAGCTGACCAGTTCGCCTCGCATTTATTTCTTCAGTCTACATCCAGTAAGACTTTTCACACGAGATGGGAGAAGAACTTCTTTTCAGTTTGACACTCTGTGGCTGAATTAATGCAGTGTTAAGGTAATGTAATATAAGGTAATATCTTAATGTTTTGTGTCATTACTGGTGGCTACTGACCGGAATACAACATATCACTTGTATTTCAATATGTTTTGACTAATAGATTAATTAATTATGAATTAATTCATTGTTACCTGTGTTTTTGCTTCACTGGTATTATTGTCCTGCTCGAGTGCATTGTTGTTTTTCCACCTCCCATGGTGACTTTACATTATGTTAGCCCCAGCAGTGCCTCCTAGCCTACTTTGTGTGTTACCATGTGCCGCGTTTCTCTCTGTGTGAGCTTTGAAATTGTAATATCAGGAAGCGGGCAAACACTTTTTCACACACTGTACTTGTTTCATGTGTGTAATAGCAGATATAGATATGAAGGCCTTTGACATAATATAAAAGACTTACTGTGACTAACAGTAATAACAAAATCCATAGTATGTAAAAATCAGTTCTTACTTGTTGGTGGAGTTGTCGTACTGTTCGTTACTGTTGTCGGTGCTGCTGTTGTACTGTTCGTTAGTGTCGTCGGTTCTGGAGTTGTCGTACCGTTTGTTGCTGTTGTCGGTTCTGGAGTTGTCGTACCGTTTGTTGCTGTCGTCGGTTCTGGAGTTGTCGTACCGTTTGTTGCTGTCGTCGGTTCTGGAGTTGTCGTACCGTTTGTTACTGTCGTCGGTTCTGGAGTTGTCGTACCGTTTGTTACTGTCGTCGGTTCTGGAGTTGTTGTAGTGTTTGTAACTGGAGGCGTCGTAGAAAGTGTTGTGTCTGAAAAAAAGATTCTGATTTTTTTCAGGTTTACTTTATTTATCAAAAAAATCAAAAATACAAGCTCCTGGATCCTGTATGTCAGTGGTACCCCTTTAGACATCTGACTGGAAGTCATGTACCCTCACACTTAAAAAACCTAAACCACACAGTCAGACGTGCTTTTCTGCACTATACAGGTGTCTGTCATTAGTCGCAGTACATTGCTGTGAATGAATGAATTCAGCATTGAGTCCTCACGCTAAATCTACCGCTAATTTCGAGACTGCGTCATTCATTCATTCAGGGTCCCTGGGGTGCTGGAGCCTACCCCAGCTGTCTTCGGGCGAGATGTGGGGTTCACCCTGGACTGGTGGCCAGCCAATCACAGGGCACATATAGACAAACAACCATTCACACTCACATTCATACCTATGGACAATTTGGAGTGGCTAATTAACCTAGCATGTTTTTGGAATGTGGGAGGAAACCGGAGTACCCGGAGAAAACCCACGCATGCATGGGGAGAACATGCAAACTCCACACAGAGATGGCCGAGGGTGGAATCGAACTCAGGTCTCCTAGCTGTGAGACTGTGTCACATTTCCTTTCATTTGGCTCGACTTGCTTTGCAGTGCATAATGCGAGCGCGGTTGACATTCACTGTGACATCATGAGTACATGTTGGAGGACATGTCCCAGGTATCTTTATCTTAACGGCCCGTCTCATAGCAATGACTGGTATGCTTTGTTGTGGCAACAGGTGCTGGATCTGAAAGATGGAATCTTGGAATCTTTCTTTCGACAACTTGAACTCCCATGATGTGGTGTGCGGAAACAAGTTCAGCGGTAAGTTTTAGTCAACCGTCATATCAGCTACACTGTATCAAAACAATACAGTAAATCCACACTTCTGCTTTAAATTCTAAATACAGTAATCCCTCGTTTATGGCAGTTCTTTGGTTCCAGACGCGAACGTGATCAGTCAATTTCTGTGAATATTTTTGCAGAGCATCAAAAACCTGTTTCCGACCTTCTAAATATATTTTTTTACATTATTAGAGACCCCCAGACATGAAATAGCACCCCTATAGTCACCTATATAGTACACTCATATTACCCAATATAGCCGACATGCATAGCAAAGATTCCGCATGCATCCATCCATTTACAATGCTGCTTATCCTCACTAGGTTTGCGGGTGTGCTGAAGCCTACCCCAGCTCACCCTGGACTGGTGGCCAGCCAATCACAGGGCACATATAGACCAACAACCATTCACACTCACATTCATACCTACGGACAATTTGGAGTGGCCAATTAACCTAGCATGTTTTTGGAATGTGGGAGGAAACCGGAGTACCCGGAGAAAACATGCAAACCCAAGCGGCGAATCGAACCCGGGTCTCCTGACTGTGTGGCCAACATGCAGGTTCCGCATACAGTCACCATTTAACAACTACAGTTCATCATTCAACTCATCCAAAAGCTGCGACAATAACCAAAACATATGAAAACCGAGTACATTTTTCCCATAAAAATGATGTAGATCCATTCCACAGCCCTAAAAATATGAACAAATTAAAGGAAAACCACACTTTGTTATGGAATTTTGCTCATCATCCACAATTCCCGATATGTAGCGATACTTTAAGGTAGTGGTCTGCACGGGGTGCTAGTAGCCAGCTAGTAGCTAGCTGGTGTGGTGTTGCGAGGTGTCACTACGCCTGTAAAGTAGTTCTTCGGTGTAACAATGTTAATTGCGATAGTATTAACAATGTCGCTGTAGTTTGGTAGACTTACTTGGTGTTGGGGTTACTGTTGTGTTTATTGTCGTACTGGAAAGTGTCGTATCTGAAAAGAAATTATGATTATTACATTTAAAAGGCTTTTTGTGAGAAGATAGATTTCAAGCATAACTTTCACTTTGACACAAATTTAGGCAAAATGTCTACACAATGAAGCAACAACATAAAGTAATGGTTGTTTCATGTGAAAAACGTGTTTGAGCATGCGTGTGAATGCATTCAAATTTCCTCTCCATGCTGTTTTTTGTGGGAAAGTCGCAGGTAGAGTTCTTATAAAATGCACTTTTGCAGTTTTTTTTTAAACACATGACATTAGGTACTTACTCGGTGTTGGGGTTACTGTTGTGTTTATTGTCGTACTGGCCGGTGTTGTATCTGAAAAGAACATATGATTACCGGTTTTAGTCATTTGCAAGAAAGCATCAAAAGCATCAAAGCCGAATTATTGTCATTATTAATATTATTGGACAAATGACCCTGCCTCTAACACAAAGTCAGCTGGGATAGACTCCAGCATACTCCCGCGACACTGAGGATAATGAGGATAGGTGTCAATGGATGGATTGATTATTGTACAAATTGGCCATCTTTTTTGAAAAAAACGAATACAAAAAGTACAAAAATTGCAACAATTTACATTTTTGGATCTAAAGGAGGTTCTAAATCGAGCTTGCAAAAAGAAGAAATAGGAGTGGGGGCTTGAAAGAACAAATAAATAACAAATAAATTGATTAATCAATCACATGATAAAGGAAAAATTTACTTGCAAATTTTGCCGGCTTCCATAAATTGCCATGTGCATGCGTGTCTGTTTTTGTTTTCGAAAAATTAATGTTAAAATATTTTCTCGATATCGCCACCCCAATCTCGTCCAGCAAGTTGTCTCTTGAGTTGAGTGTCTTGTGACAAATGTTCAAAAAAAGGACTCATGGAAGGATTCAAGATGGCTTCATGGAGGGCATCCACTGTCCAAAGAGTTCAGTCAGTAGGGATGCCCATTGCAACATCCACACATAGCTAACCACCGTTTGACGCCCCTGCACAACCTGACGTTCTATTAAAATGTTCATCGGGAGTGTAAGCAACTGTCAACTTAAAGCGCAATTTAATATTGATAAAAACAAATATATCTTCTTCACTCACATGTAGAAACGGTGCTGGTGGTGGGGCAAACAGCAGTGTCTTCAAATAATAAACAAAAAGCAGAACAGATGAGATTTCACAAGAACAGGTCAAAAAGACGTACAGCACCAGTCAAAAGTTTAGAGACACTGGCACTGTATCTGAAACACTTGGGGACAGCTTACTGTGTTGCTCAACGGACTGACAATATCGGCCATCAAGAGGAATGGCTTTGATGCATCCACATGTGTCATCCGTCATGCTGTCGCAGAATTCGTACAAGAAACACTGGTCACACGCCCAACGAAACTGGTCCTCACATATGCACTGATATTCATCGCTCTTTGGACTGCAAACTGGAGACAAAAATAAACCGTTACTGATTCATTTTAGTGCAGATTAGCTGACATTTTGCAGAGACAATAAATGAAATTCCAAAAAAGTTCACGAGCGCCTTCTTTAATACTTCATAGATGTCATACCGTTAATGACGAAGAAGCTTCAAAGATCGTATTTACCCGTAGTCATGTTGATGTCCAAGATTTGTGAGTAGCTGTTAATGCCGATGGGGTAACTGGTGTTTCTCAGGATGTTCCTCAGTAGGTTTACCACATTCATATCTGTGGTGTTCAGCTCAATAGAGATGATGTATTCATGAACAAATGGAGGAGCTGTTAAAAGGAAACACAATGAAAGATGTCAATTTCAATCAACAATGATAACCACTTATTTTTGTCTTGTGAATCTTACGTGTTGTAACGGGACACGGTGTAAAATCTGGAAGAAAGTCGTTCGAGGTTAGATGTTTTAACATAAAACCAACTGTGTGTGTGGATATCATTGGATGAAAGCTGGTTACCATGGTGATAAACAGATTGACAATATTGTCCATCAATGGGAATGGCATTGATGCATCCACACGTGTCATCTGTGATGGCGTCACATGATCCATAGAAGAAACACTGGTCACATGACCAACGATGCTGATCCTCACATATGCAATCAAAACCATCAGGGCTTGGATTGCAAACTACAAATAAAGCACAGAAAATACAACAGATTGATATCACACCTACGTCTAGGTCATACAGTTGCAACCCAACAATACAGCAGCAACATTAAAATAAACATTAGTAATATACCATAAGCATATTGTATTTACCTGTAGTCATGTTGATGTCCAAGATTTGTGAGTAGCTGTTAATGCCGATGGGGTAACTGGTGTTTCTCAGGATGTTCCTCAGTAGGTTTACCACATTCATATCTGTGGTGTTCAGCTCAATAGAGATGATGTATTCATGGACAAATGGAGGAGCTGTTAAAAGGAAACACAATGAAAGATGTCAACTTCAGTGAACAAAGATAACATTTATTGTTATCTTGTGATTCTTACGTGTTGTAACGGGACACGGTGTAAAATCTGGAAGAACGTCGGTAGAGGTTAGATGTTTTAACATAAAACCAACTGTGTGTGTGGATATCATTGGATGAAAGCTGGTTACCATGGTGATAAACAGATTGACAATATTGTCCATCCATGGGAATGGCATTGATGCATCCACATGTGTCATCTGTGATGACGTCACATGATCCATAGAAGAAACACTGGTCACATGACCAACGATGCTGATCCTCACATATGCAATCAAAACCATCAGGGCTTGGATTGCAAACTACAAATAAAGCACAGAAAATACAACAGATTGATATCACACCTACTTCTAGGTCATACAGTTGCAACCCAACAATACAGCAGCAACATTAAAATAAACATTAGTAATATACCATAAGCAAATTGTATTTACCTGTAGTCATGTTGATGTCCAAGATTTGTGAGTAGCTGTTAATGCCGATGGGGTAACTGGTGTTTCTCAGGATGTTCCTCAGTAGGTTTACCACATTCATATCTGTGGTGTTCAGCTCAATAGAGATGATGTATTCATGAACAAATGGAGGAGCTGTTAAAAGGAAACACAATGAAAGACGTCAACTTCAGTGAACAATGATAACTATTTATTTTTGTCGTGTGCCTCTTACGTGTTGTAACGGGACATGGTGTAAAATCTGGAAGAAAGTAATTCGAGGTTAGATGTTTTAACATAAAACCAACTGTGCATGTGGATATCATTGGATGAAGGCTGGTTACCATGGTGATAAACAGATTGACAATATTGTCCATCAATGGGAATGGCATTGATGCATCCACATGTGTCATTTGTGATGGCGTCACATGATCCATAGAAGAAACACAGGTCACATGACCAACGATGCTGATCCTCACATATGCAATCAAAACCATTAGGGCTTGGAGAGCAAACTACAAATGATAACATAGAAGATTAAACAGATTGATATCACATCTACTTCAAGATCACATGGTTGCAACCCAACAATACAGTAGCAACATTAAAATAAACATTAATAATATACCATAACCATATTGTATTTACCCGTAGTCATGTTGATGTCCAAGATTTGTGAGTAGCTGTTAATGCCGATGGGGTAACTGGTGTTTCTCAGGATGTTCCTCAGTAGGTTTACCACATTCATATCTGTGGTGTTCAGCTCAATAGAGATGATGTATTCATGAACAAATGGAGGAGCTGTTAAAAGGAAACACAATGAAAGATGTCAACTTCAGTGAACAAAGATAACCATTTATTGTTATCTTGTGATTCTTACGTGTTGTAACGGGACACGGCGTAAAATCTGGAAGAAAGTCGGTATAGATTAGATGTTTTAACATAAAACCAACTGTGCATGTGGATATCATTGGATGAAAGCTGGTTACCATGGTGATAAACAGATTGACAATATTGTCCATCAATGGGAATGGCATTGATGCATCCACACGTGTCAGCTGTGATGTCGTCACATGATCCATAGAAGAAACACTGGTCACATGACCAACGATGCTGATCCTCACATATGCAATCAAAACCATTAGGGCTTGGATTGCAAACTACAGGTAATAAGAGAGAAGATAAAACAGATTGATATCACATCTACTTCAAGATCACATGGTTGCAACCCAACAATACAGTAGCAACATTAAAATAAACATAATAATATACCATAACCATATTGTATTTACCTGTAGTCATGTTGATGTCCAAGATTTGTGAGTAGCTGTTAATGCCGATGGGGTAACTGGTGTTTCTCAGGATGTTCCTCAGTAGGTTAACCACATTCATATCTGTGGTGTTCAGCTCAATAGAGATGATGTATTCATGAACAAATGGAGGAGCTGTTAAAAGGAAACACAATGAAAGATGTCAATTTCAATCAACAATGATAACCATTTATTGTTATCTTGTGATTCTTACGTGTTGTAACGGGACATTGCGTAAAATCTGGAAGAAAGTCGGAAGGTAGAGGTTAGATGTTTTAACATAAAACCAACTGTGTGTGTGGATATCATTGGATGAAAGCTGGTTACCATGGTGATAAACAGATTGGCAATATTGTCCATCCATGGGAATGGCATTGATGCATCCACACGTGTCAGTTGTGATGTCGTCACATGATCCATAGAAGAAACACTGGTCACATGACCAACGATGCTGATCCTCACATATGCAATCATAACCATTAGGGCTTGGAGAGCAAACTACAAATAATAACACAGAAAATAAAAAAGATTGATATCACACCTACTTCTAGGTCACATGGTTGCAACCCAACAATATAGCAGCAACATTAAAATAAACATTAGTAATATACCATAACCATATTGTATTTACCTGTAGTCATGTTGATGTCCAAGATTTGTGAGTAGCTGTTAATGCCGATGGGATAACTGGTGTTTCTCAGGATGTTCCTCAGTAGGTTTACCACATTCATATCTGTGGTGTTCAGCTCAATAGAGATGATGTATTCATGAACAAATGGAGGAGCTGTTAAAAGGAAACACAATGAAAGATGTCAACTTCAGTGAACAAAGATAACATTTATTGTTATCTTGTGATTCTTACGTGTTGTAACGGGACACGGTGTAAAATCTGGAAGAAAGTCGGTAGAGGTTAGATGTTTTAACATAAAACCAACTGTGTGTGTGGATATCATTGGATGAAGGCTGGTTACCATGGTGATAAACAGATTGACAATATTGTCCATCAATGGGAATGGCATTGATGCATCCACACGTGTTATCTGTGATGGCGTCACATGATCCATAGAAGAAACACTGGTCACATGACCAACGATGCTGATCCTCACATATGCAATCAAAACCATCAGGGCTTGGATTGCAAACTACAAATAATAACACAGAAAATACAACAGATTGATATCACACCTACTTCTAGGTGACATGGTTGCAACCCAACAATACAGCAGCAACATTAAAATAAACATTAGTAATATACCATAACCATATTGTATTTACCTGTAGTCATGTTGATGTCCAAGATTTGTGAGTAGCTGTTAATGCCGATGGGGTAACTGGTATTTCTCAGGATGTTCCTCAGTAGGTTAACCACATTCATATCTGTGGTGTTCAGCTCAATAGAGATGATGTATTCATGAACAAATGGAGGAGCTGTTAAAAGGAAACACAATGAAAGATGTCAACTTCACTGAACAATGATAACCATTTATTGTTATCTTGTGATTCTTACGTGTTGTAACGGGACACGGTGCAAAATCTGGAAGAACGTCGGTAGAGGTTAGATGTTTTAACATAAAACCAACTGTGTGTGTGGATATCATTGGATGAAAGCTGGTTACCATGGTGATAAGCAGATTGACAATATTGTCCATCAATGGGAATGGCATTGATGCATCCACACGTGTCAGCTGTGATGTCGTCACATGATCCATAGAAGAAACACTGGTCACATGACCAACGATGCTGATTCTCACATATGCAATCAAAACCATTAGGGCTTGGAGAGCAAACTACAAATGATAACATAGAAGATTAAACACATTGATATCACATCCATTTCTAGGTCACACAGTGACTAGCAATATAGCAGCAACATCAATAATCAACATAGTAATATACCATAACCATATTGTATTTACCTGTAGTCATGTTGATGTCCAAGATTTGTGAGTAGCTGTTAATGCCGATGGGGTAACTGGTGTTTCTCAGGATGTTCCTCAGTAGGTTTACCACATTCATATCTGTGGTGTTCAGCTCAATAGAGATGATGTATTCATGAACAAATGGAGGAGCTGTTAAAAGGAAACACAATGAAAGATGTCAACTTCAGTGAACAAAGATAACATTTATTGTTATCTTGTGATTCTTACGTGTTGTAACGGGACACGGTGCAAAATCTGGAAGAACATCGGTAGAGGTTAGATGTTTTAACATAAAACCAACTGTGTGTGTGGATATCATTGGATGAAAGCTGGTTACCATGGTGATAAACAGATTGACAATATTGTCCATCAATGGGAATGGCATTGATGCATCCACACGTGTCAGCTGTGATGGCGTCACATGATCCATAGAAGAAACACTGGTCACATGACCAACGATGCTGATCCTCACATATGCAATCAAAACCATTAGGGCTTGGATTGCAAACTACAGGTAATAAGAGAAAAGATAAAACAGATTGATATCACATCTACTTCAAGATCACGTGGTTGCAACCCAGCAGCAACATTAATAATAAACATTAAAAACATACCATAACCATATTGTATTTACCTGTAGTCATGTTGATGTCCAAGATTTGTGAGTAGCTGTTAATGCCGATGGGGTAACTGGTGTTTCTCAGGATGTTCCTCAGTAGGTTTACCACATTCATATCTGTGGTGTTCAGCTCAATAGAGATGATGTATTCATGAACAAATGGAGGAGCTGTTAAAAGGAAACACAATGAAAGATGTCAACTTCACTGAACAATGATAACCATTTATTTTTGTATTGTTCCTCTTACGTGTTGTAACGGGACACGGTGCAAAATCTGGAAGAACGTCGGTAGAGGTTAGATGTTTTAACATAAAACCAACTGTGTGTGCGGATATCATTGGATGAAAGATGGTTACCATGGTGATAAGCAGATTGACAATATTGTCCATCAATGGGAATGGCATTGATGCATCCACACGTGTTATCTGTGATGGCGTCACATGATCCATAGAAGAAACACTGGTCACATGACCAACGATGCTGATTCTCACATATGCAATCAAAACCATCAGGGCTTGGAGAGCAAACTACAAATAATAACACAGAAAATACAACAAATTGATATTACACCTACTTCTAGGTCATACAGTTGCAACCCAACAATACAGCAGCAACATTAAAATAAACATTAGTAATATACCATAAGCATATTGTATTTACCTGTAGTCATGTTGATGTCCAAGATTTGTGAGTAGCTGTTAATGCCGATGGGGTAACTGGTGTTTCTCAGGATGTTCCTCAGTAGGTTTACCACATTCATATCTGTGGTGTTCAGCTCAATAGAGATGATGTATTCATGAACAAATGGAGGAGCTGTTAAAAGGAAACAATGAAAGATGTCAACTTCAGTGGGCAATGGTAACCATTTCTCTTTCATTAAAAAACCTTGTGCCTCTTACGTGTTGTAACGGGACATGGCGTAAAATCTGGAAGGAGGTCGGTAGAGGTTAGATGTTTTAACATAAAACCAACTGTGTGTGTGGATATCATTGGATGAAGGCTGGTTACCATGGTGATAAGCAGATTGACAATATTGTCCATCAATGGGAATGGCATTGATGCATCCACACGTGTCATCTGTGATGTAGTCACATGATCCATAGAATAAACACTGGTCACATGACCAACGATGCTGATCCTCACATATGCATTCAAAACCATCAGGGCTTGGAGAGCAAACTACAAATAATAAGAGACAAGTTAAAACACATTGATATCATTCCCAGTCATTTATCTTCCTGGATCCTGGGTTCTGTTGAAGGTTACAGGGAGTTTTCCCTTGCATCCGTCACCAAGTGCTTGACCTTACTGACACCGAGTGACCAGTTTTGAACACCACACGTCCTAACATGTCTTTGAATGCATCTTTTGAATGCCTTTTTTTTTTTTTTTTTAGATGAGATGATTAATAGCCAACACTGAACTGGCAGTGAGCTTTTCACACAGTAAAATGATCGGGAGAAAAGACAGCAAACACATACGATGAAGAATAATAAACAACAACTGTGTGAATAATAAATACAGAACGTATTTACCTGTAGTCATGCTGATTGCAGAGATTTCACTGAAGCTGTTGATCATAATGGGGTAGCTTGTGGACCACAGAATGTTCCTCAGTAGGTATACTACACTCGCATCCGTTGTATTCAGCTCAATAGACACGGTGTACTCATAACCAAATGGAGGCCGTGCTGAAATGTTTAATAGGAATAAAAGGCACAATAAATGAATTTGATGAATACTGTAGATACTTAATTCAGTCATTCGCTACCAAAGTCGAATTTATACGTTTTTTTTAAACCCCACCACTCACTCCCAAAAACATGTATTGATATGTCTTTTATGTTGACAAAACGTTTTATAAGAACTCAGCCTGCATCTCTTCCATTGAAATACAGGCTGCACAGCAACCAGGAAGTGAAAAGGTTTTTTTTTTATTTAATCAAAGTACCTTCAACATAGCAATATGCAGTACTGTCATTATTGGGTGGACTTACTTGTGGTTGATATTGGTGATTGACTTGTACTGCTGGTAAGCAGTGTTGTGTCTGTAAGAAAAAATAATGTCGTAGTATAATCACTCCACTGAACAAACATCATCGAGAAAAAAAAAATAAAAACGTTACAATTTTATTCTCGTAAAATTCCGACTTTATTTTTGTGAATTTACAACCTTATTCATGGAAAATTATTACTTTTTCTTTTGAAATAACGACTTCATTTGCGTACATTTACGACTTTTTTCTCTCTCATTTTTACTTGTAAATTTATGAGAAAAAGTTGTAATGTTATGGGAAAAATTTCATAACTTTATGAGACAAATTAACTCGTAAATTAGAAAAATTTAAAAAGCCAGAATTGTACACTCTTTTACGCTCATAAAATTAAGTTTTAATTTACTTTTTCTAATAAATTTACGATTCTCTGAAAGTTATGACTTTAGGGTTTTGTGTGTAGAATAAAAAAAAAAAAACATGAATATATTACATTTTGTGGGAAAAATACCTTACCTGTATTCTTACCTGTGGTTGATATCGGTGCTTCCATGGTACTGCCGGTAATCAGCGGTGTGCCTGAATAAAAATACACAAAAAAGGATTCATGTATTAATATAATCATTTCAAAAGGAGGACATTTGTGTAAAACATCTGCTGCAGTCCTAACATGCCCAACTGCAAGTTACCCAGCATACCTTGTGGGTTATACGTAGGTATAAAATAGCATTGTTTTGCATGTAAGCATTTATTTTGATAACCGTATACCCACGTGTTACTAGTTGTTATGATTTGGTTGCACCGTGAGCGAGGGAGGCGTTTGGTTTGAGTGATGTCACCATCACGTAAATGTACCTGTCCGAGCCAGGCAATATTGGCCATCGGAGGGAATACGGTTGATACAAGTGCAGGTGTCATTGACGATCTCATCGCAGGATCCGTATGTCTCACAGCGGTCCACCGACCAAAAGAAGTCCTCCTCGCACCTGCACTGGAAGTTGCTCTCGTCGGAGGAGCAAACTAAACAAGAAAGAGAATTGGGAGCAAAGTCAAGTCGAGGGTGTTTGCACAGGCACATGCCAGACGTGGTGATTCATGGAATGTCCTAAGAACTCTTTTATTACAATAATGTCATAAAATCAATCATTGACTACCCTAAGAAGCATTTCCACACTTTTTATTGAACGTTAATCCTTTCAAGGGCACTCATTTGTAAGCATTATGAACCCCTTCTAATACATTTAATTGTAATAATACTATAAAATGGCACACTACTATACATATACTACTCCTAATAATAGTAATAATGTAAGTACAGTGATTCCAAAAAGCCAGACATGTAATATTTCCACCCTTTGTATTGAGTTGTGGTCTCCTATAGAGCAGCTCCACACAATAACCCGCACAGGAAACTTTTTAGATTTTCCAGAATCTGCACCTATTCCACTGGGCATCCAGTGTGATGACATTTTACTTGAATAATACAATGTGTGTTTCATTCATTCATTCATTTTCAACCGGTTATCCTCACGAGGGTTGCCGGGGTGCTGGAGCCTATCCCAGCTGTCTTCGGGCGAGAGGCGGGGTACACCCTGGACTGGTCGCCAGCCAATCACAGGGCACATATAGACAAACAACCATTCACACTCACATTCATACCTATGGACAATTCGGAGTCAACAATTAACCTAGCATGTTTTTGGAATGTGGGAGGAAACCGGAGTACCCGGAGAAAACCCACGCATGCACGGGGAGAACATGCTATCTCCACACAGAGATGCCCGAGTGTGGAATTGAACTCGGGTCTCCTAGCTGTGAGGCCCTCGTGTTAATCACTCGTCCGCCATGCAGTGTAAAAACATCTGATTTGCTCTTATTATGTCTACTATATTGGGTAATATGAGTATAAAGTTCACTATAGGGGTGTTACTTCATGTCGAGAGGGCTCTAAAATTCATTCATTTTCTACCACTTATCCTAAAACTACAGCAGTCAGTCATCTTCCAAAGGTTGACAGAACTTGACAAGTGATTTAAAACATTGTCAGACAGATAAGATCTTGTGATTATATCATTTTCATGAGTATTTCTCCAAGCAAACGAAAGCGTTTGGAGACATACTTTTCTTTGTCAATCGCAGATTAAAATAAGCCAGTGGTTTTTGGTGAGGTATGCACTGATGGCGTCACGTGGAAGCGATGCCAAACGAGTCTGCAACATTGCAGACTGTGAATATTTGGGATGCAAAATAGGTTTTGGTTTTTTCCTGTATTATCATTTGGATTGGATCATTATTTATTAGCTGATTAATGTTGTTAATGCTGTCTGTTTTGTTCCATATCAATTATATATATGGACAGGATATGACGGCAGTACACAATGTACACAAACTTTGCTTAAGGCCAGGGGTCTCACAGTTCCCAACATGCCTTGCGGCACCTTTTTAAACATAATGCAGTAGTTGCTCTGTTATTATCCTCTGAGCGGGCCTTGGGTGGAATAAATTAAAACAGAAATTCTAGGAACTTTTCTGTGCGGGTTATTGTGTGTAGCTGCTCTATAGGGGACCACGACTCAATACAAAGGGTGGAAAAAAACCCATTCAAGGCTTAAGGCACCATGATTCTCAGTGGCAGACGTTCCAAAACATGATTCCAGTTGAGTGCCTACCTGTGGTGATGGAAATGCTCGTCACCTCCGCAGAGGGAGTCACAGCAATCACTAAGCTGTGGTTGGCCAGCAGGCTGCGAAGTAAGTCTACTGTCTGGAGACTGGTCACATTCAGCTCTATGGAGACGTCGTACTCATAGAATTCAAGCTGCGCTGTATGGGGAGAAACCAAATGTCAGCTAAAGCAATACACAAACAATAGTATACACATTTTTAAGTATTTACAGCACTATCATCTACAAAAAGTCTTACATGCATTCAAAGACATGTTGCAATATGTGGAATTCTACACTGGTAAGGTGTCAGTAATGTTACATTGATAAGAAAATAGCCACTGCAGGAAGTACTGTCCACAACAGGAAGTTTAAAAAAAAAGGAACTCTCCCAATGCTAACATGTGTGAGTCTTATTTTCTTTTATTATGTCTACAATATTGGGTAATAGGGGTGTAAAGGTTACTATAGGGGTGTTACTTCATGTCAAGAGGGCTCTAATCATGTCCAAAAAGCATGATTGTAAATGTAAAAAAAAAGAATACATTTTTAAATAAGGAATCCTACTTTACAGTCATGGTCGGCTCTGGAACCAATAAACAGTGTTAAACGCGGGATTACTGTTAATATTACCAACAGTAATGCACCCCCCCCCCGATATATGTATCATTTTTATCCACGGCGCAATTGTGAAAGATAAATCAGCGATGAAAGAGCAAATATTTTTCTTCAAAATCAAACACAATCGGTCTGAACCAAAAGCTACTCAAATATAATTGTGAACATGACCCCCCCCCACATACACTAAATAAAATGGTACCAAATACCACCCAGAAGTACATCCAATTTTACACAAGCACAGCACACAAAACATACATCTTTCCCCGAGTTGTCTTGAACGCTGCTTAATCGTAGGATTGGACAGTAGCGGTTTTGAGGGGGAGGGGCTTGGTAATGGCTGCGTCCGTTGGTCATATTGAAACGCCTGCAATTGGTAACCGGAATCGGGAATGCAAGACACTTGACCTCACATTCAAAGGTCATAGTGAAACGTGAAATAACATCAAAGTGCTTTTTTTTTTTTTTCCAGCAGCTTCTCTTTACAAGTGCATGACGTGTAAGAATGTTAACAAGCCAGATGCCTGAGATGCATCCGAGACCATGTCTGCACGAACATAGATGTGGAAAATATGCTCAAGAAATCTGCATATAGTATATTCATCTGTTTGTCCTCTCTAAATACACCGAGAGACTTCATCTTTTTGTCCTCCCTTCTTCTCCTCCCTGGCAACTCCACGTCCAGCATCCTTCTACCGATACCATCATAATCCCTGCAGTCCAGTTGGCAATTATTTGATTGGTTAAGATTGTGTTAAACTCTGTCAAGCCGTCTCTCTTTGCTCTTTGTCCCTGGGAGGGACGGAGGCGTGGGTGCGCCGAGGTGCGCTGCTCATGAAAATTTAAATGTGGGCGCCTCACACCTCGGCCTACAAAAATAGAGCCCTTATTGGTCAGAAAAGTGGAATAAGATTAATAGGTCCCCTTTAAAAAAAGATGACATTTAAAAACAATGTAAATGAGCATTGGTAAATATGAAATATTTTGCAAACCCCGGGGTGTAGACCATGTATTGTGGTTTTGATGGTACAGTTGATCGCCGTTATTTGCGTTCTGGGGCCCATTTGCGGACCTCAACATATTGTAGAAAGAAAATTAAACCATAAAAACTGCAAAGTGTACAAAGAAAAAACTAACGTTGATAAAAATAATAATGATAGATATTCATTAAATCATTTTCTACTGTGTCGCGGGGGTGCTGGAGCCTATCCCAGCTGTCTTCGGGCGAGAGGCGAGGTACACCCTGGACTGGTGACCAGCCAATCACAGGGCACATATAGACAAAGACTAACCTAGCATGTTTTTGGAATGTGGGAGGAAACCGGAGAAAACCCACGCATGCACGGGGAGAACATGCAAACTCCATACAGAGATGCTTGAATGCTCGGAATCGAACTTGGGTCTCCTAGCTATGTGAGTCACTCATCCAACCCTTACCACCATGCAGCCTACAAATAACTAATAATAACAAAAAACATTGTATGTACAAAGTATGTAACTTCTTTTTTTCCATCCAACTCACCAGCCCTTTTCACCCTCTTGACGTGTTCTTCTTCTGAACGGACCTGAGTATTTAAGAAATTTAAAAAAGACACATAAATGACACGTTTGTACATGGCGTGAAAAAGCACAGCGAGCCTACTTTGGTGACGTTCCCTGTTTTCAGGATACCGAGTGTCGCCAGAAGGAGAGTGATGATCAGGCCATTCTTCGATATTGCCATTCCTACAGTAGATATCAATCACAAAGAGAATTCATCATGTACCCTCTCAAGGAGCTGCTTCCTATATTAGTCCATTATCTGTTATCTGTATTACCAAAAGCAGCTTCGCTGGGGTCAAATGAGTCCCGTCAGCAATGCTTATCAACGCATTCACAGCAATGTTGACAATGACGACTATGTATGAAAATAATGTCTCTATTCTCTTTATAAGTATATTATAGAAGCTTTTTGTCAAGTCCACAATGGTAGACTAGCAGAACATAAAAATAACCGACATATTCAGACATCATTTGCATTTGTAATGTTTATGTTATATAAGACTAGCTGCTGCATGTTATCATCAATATTTGTATGCAAACCAAAATAATCCTTGGTTTGTAGTATTCTAAACTGTAATGTACACTCATGAAGACAATAACCACCACAAAAATGGTCTACATTTTCTATTATTATGTTGTTTTGGTGACTATAGGGGTGTTATTTCATGTCTAGAGGGCTCTAATAATGTTAAAGGGCCTATTTAGAAGATCGTAAACAGGCTTTCTAAGCTCCAAGTATGAAAACGTGTACCAACTGTGTATCAAAGTGAAAGTTATGCTTTAGTGGGGAACTGATATTTACCTGAAAGTCACCAATGGTCTACCGCTGATTTACTAAAGAGTACAGTACAAAAAGTACTGTACAGAAAGTCTATATTGTCTTATTTTCTATTATTATGTCTACAATATTAGGTAATAGGAGTGTTTAGGTGACTATAGGGGTGTTATTTCATGTCTACAGAGCTCTAATAATGTTAAAGGGCCTATTTAGAAGATCGTAAACAGGTTTTCTAAGCTCCATCTATGAAAACGTGTATCAACTGTGTTTCAAAGTGAAAGTTATGTTTTAGTGGGGAACTGCTATTTACCTGAAAGTCACATATGTTCTACCACTGATTTACTAAAGAATGAACAAACCTTTTGGTAGGTTCCATGTTTATATAGAAGACAATATTCTGTGTATCTACTTGTAAAATTATATGCATTACTATCTGTATTATATGTACATATGTCCTCTTTTCCAATGTACACACCTTTAACTTGTCTTTAAAATATTTTTCAACATCCAGAAAAGCGTCTGCATAGTGTCTGTAGTGCGGCCATGAACTCCAGCACAATGGAAGTGACGTCACCGGACTATAGATCTGCAGAAACAAGAAATAGACTCGTTAATTTGGGTAGTCATGAATACTGTAAAATACCATAAATACATTCATCATTTGAACCCTTGTACAAAGACATGTACTGCGTGTACTTTGGTTTCACATTGTCGCCTTCTGTTTGTCTTCTTGGTCTTCCACATTTTTCCCAACTAATGTACAGTAGTCCTCACTTTTGAACCTAAGCATCTTATGCAATACGATGCTACAAGGGGTTAATTGTTATGCAGTAACTTCTTATGAGTATGAACAGACTTTTTCACCTATATAATAATACATTTTATTTATTTTCACTATGTGTTCCTCAGCGGAGAAGGTTACAACCCCCCCCCACCGTTTAAAAGTATTCAAGCAGATAATGCTGTTCAACCCCAGCAACACCTTGTCTGTCATTTTAGAGACACAGTCATGGATCATTGCTTGAGAAGAATAAGATGTAGCAAGATAGCCAAGTGAGTCACTCCTCACCCAAACACCAAATCTATTGTAATGCTTTTAAAAGCACCAGTTAACCGCTCACTGATTAGCCAGCAAACATGCTGTCGACCGTGTAGTTTTCTGAGCTGAGCTACAACAAGTAGAAAAATGTCAGTACTCGAGCAGAATAGTAGTAGAAAAACAAAAACAAAGTCAGCCCCCAAAACCGTTGTCGACATCTGTACGCGTCCGCGTGGTCTTAAAGCTGTACAGCACGTTTAAACTCAGATGCAAGAAAGGCTAAGGCCATGACACTCTGTCTCCGCAACACACATCAGCTTCGCCCTGACATCATCATGCGTACAAATATACGCCTCCCTAAAATACACGCCGGGCATTCTGTGGTAAATAAACGCCCAAGGCCACTGTTTGAGATGTTCTCTTCGAGCGTGCGTGGGTTTCCTCCCACATTCCCTAATTGTCCATAGGTATGAATGTGAGTGTGAATGGTTGTTTGTCTATATGTGTCCTGTGATTGGCCGGTCCAGGGTGTACACTGCCTCTCCCCCCAAAGACAGCTGAGATAGGCTCCAGCATACCTGCGACCATATACTGTATGTATGCACTTTATACTCTGAAATATGAATATAAAAGTTATGAATTAGAGGTTAATTATCAGGATACTGTACAATGAATAATGTAAGTTAGCGAGTCACTTATTTGGATTAGTGTTTCAGATGCAATCCTGATGAGGGACCGGCACTGGGGAACTCAGATGCATACCCATCAACCCTCCCGTTTCCGCCAGATGGAATTTCCAATATCCATAAAATGAAAATTGCAAAAATATATTATGTAACTAAATTACAGAATGTAAGATCCATATGAACCAACTATACACTCAAATTCAACACAACCCCAATTATATCATCATTGTCACGGTGTAATATGGAAAAGATGTGTTCAGGAAATAGGTCATACCCACACAACCCGTGATACTGGTACTTACTGGTTTTCACAACATAAAGAAATATATCAAAAATGTCATTTTCTTACCGTAGTTCACATTTCATCCCTCCCCTGCTGATATTGCGCCTTCTGAGTCTGGCAGTGAACGCATCTCAAGGTAGAAGCTTTCAGCTTGTTAAAAGGCTGCCAAACCCGTATGCTGAACTATGGGAAACATGCTGCTTGAAATATGGTAAGGTTCTCTCTCTCTTTCTCTCACACACACACACACACACACGCAACATTTTCCACTCTACTTCCTTGAGTATTGTTTCTCGGTGTGAGCAAGTCCCCCCCCCCCTCAGATTAAAGATTAATCATTTAGCCATATACAATTCCATATTGACATAATAATAATTAGTACACTGGAAAGATCAAACACAAGTTTTGGCTCAAGCTGTAAACCTTTACTTCCTTTTAACAATCATAACCTGTGGCATTCAAAAATAATGACTAATACACACACGTAACCAAGTCCTTCATTTATAGTTGTCACTTAACAGGTCATCGACACACGACAAAATCTCAGACTATTTCGGTTGTGGACTCCTATAGAGCAGCTATACATGATAACCAGAACAGAGAACTTCCTAGATCTTCCAGAATCTGCACCTATTTCAGCTGTATTTCCTCGGACTTTGTGCTTCCTGTGAGTTTTAATATATTCCACCCATGGCCCGCCTCCAGGCACGCCCACTCTGCTGTGGTTGGTCAAATCGCTCATCTTGATGCATTGTTTCTCAATCCGTTAGTATATGTCATATACTCATTCATTCATTAAGGGGGCTGGAGTCTACCCCAGGTGTCTTCGGGCAGGACTGGTGGACTGGACTGGTGGCCAGCCAATCACAGGGCACATATAGACAAACAACCATTCACACTCACATTCATACCTATGGACAATTTAGAGTGGCTAATTAACCTAGCATGTTTTTGGAATGTGGGAGGAAACCGGAGTTTGCACGGGGACAACATGCAAACTCTGCAAAGAGATGGCCGAGGGTGGAATCGAACTCGGGTCTCCTAGCTGTGTGGCCACCGTGCTGCCCCGTTCAAAGCATTGTTTGAGAAATAGGTTACCAACGCCCGGTACTCAAAGCCCTTTGAATGCAACACTTATGCTACGTTTACTGTGCCATGTATGACAGACGCTAACATGGTCTTAGGGGAGGAATGTCTGAAATACAGGTCAAAAAAAGGGCAACAGGAAGGAAGAAGCCAGCTCTTGTATTTTTAATATGGGTGATAAACTCATAAGATAAGATATTGTCAAATTTCCGTGTACAATGAACTTCTTCCTTTGCGTTCCAAAATGAATGCCAGTTACAAAACGAGTAATATGATAGGTAAAAAAAAAAAAGTGTGCAAAGTATAACATGTCCGAAAAGTATTGTAATAGTGAGGTCAATTGCTTTATTTGTACTTTACATTGAAAACATTTGAAAGATGAATATGAAAGCTCATTGGCAACACTTGAGCTTTTATTTCCAGGCATTGTCATCAGGATGGGATCCACAAATTAGACCAGGAGTGTACAAAGTGTGGCCCAGGGACCATTTGTGGCCCAGGAACGCCTGGTCTACAAAAACAAAAGTGTTTTTTTTTTTTTATTCATATTGATTTGGTCCATCTAGGCTTAGGTCTAGATTCTAGGGCCTAACCCATTATTCAATTACTCAAAACAAGAAGAAAAAAAATCTTAGCAGTACAGTGGATTAGCATTTTTAGAAAATTAAACATATCCAAATTGCCCTTGTGTCCTTTGTAAAGTTTACTGTGTTTGATCGATCTGACTGAGTAGCAAAAAGACTGACATTGGGAACTGCCGCAAGAACACTTGCTCTGCAGGTTTCACAGCACTGGCGCTAAGAGCCTGTACTTTTAAGCCCCTCCAGATACCTTTTCAGTTTTTTGTTAGCTGAGAAATTTGAAACTGGTGTTTTAAAAGTCATCATGGCGGCTTTGGGGACTTTCGAGAAAATACCAGTTTGGTTGGGTTGATTTTTGAAGTAGCTCTTTCTTTGGCAGGAGCCAATCGCGAGCTACCGGTGAACTCATGAAGAGCTTGTCAGCCCACTGGTAATGGCAGGAGGTCATTATGCAGTATAGCAGTATGACAACGTTGACAGTTTGACTCGGGATGTCATCTTGCAAAGAACACAATGTATACCTAATAATGATACAAACATGTACCAATATGAAAACAAATATTTGAAAGTTTTTCGATAATGCATTACATCTGAGCAACACATTCATTGGTGCCTACCGGGGTGCTGCAATGACGTCAGCCTCCCGCTGGACTCCTTTGTCTGCCTATGGTGGACAGAGGCAGCATCCATTTTCTTTGCTGCTTGGCCTCAAATTAAATTCATTCATTTTCTACCGCTTATCCTCATGCTGGAGTCTATCCCAGAAGGTTTACTTTTTTATTAATTGGCAAAAACTAAGAATTTTCAAATGTATTACTCCCTACAAGAGAAAGGTGTCTCTACAATGTATGTTAAAAGTAGGAGGGGGAAAAGATGCCAGTGTTTGTCGGCACTGCTGCCGCCTGTCTGCCATGTGTTGCAGTACACTGTCGTTCCTGCTGGGGCGGAGCCACCGGTACACACCTACGAGCAATCCCATCACCTGTTGCATTTAAGCCAGGTGCCAGATCGTCCCCGCTCATGCTCATTCGTGTTTTCGATGCTGCCTCGTGCAGCTCTCACCTGTTTCCTTTTTGTCTGGGATGTATTTTCACTCTCACGTGTCATTTTCTGCTTTGGGATCCAACCCCGGCTTCGACTGTTTAATAACAGAAAATATGTAAGAGACTGTACACTACATCCAGCAGCACAGGGATTATGAGGGTATAAATACTCACATCAGGGGTGGTGCCAAAGTTTTGAATCTCGCCGCAGTGCATCGATACAGGTGTTGGCAACACTGCGTGACAAAGCAGACAAAAAATTTTAATATGAACAGAATAATAGAATAATAATAACGGCATGAGCAGAGTGAGACCTTTTGTCACTTGTACAGTCTCTGTCTCAATGGGTGCAGCAAGGCCGCTAGCATACAGAATACGCAGAAGAGCGTAGCCTCGTGAGGAGCAATGTAAGGTATCATAGTAGAAATTAATTTAGTCGATCACAATTTCATTGGTGCCTACCGGGGTGCTGCAATGACGTCAGCCTCCCTCTGGACTCCTTTGCCTGCCTATGGTGGACAGAGGCAGCATCCATTTTCTTTGCTGCTTGGCCTCAAATAAATTAATTATAACATATTTTGGTACATGTTTGTATATTTATTTGTCACTTGTACAGTCTCTGTCTCAATAGGTGGAGCAAGGCCGCTAGCATACAGAATATGCAGAAGAGTGTAGCCTCGTGAGGAGCAATGTAAGGTATCATATTAGAAATTAATTTAGTCGATCACAATATTTTGTCATACATTTGTTTACATTTCTTCATTGTTAAGTCAAAATCACCCCAACTGTATAGTAATAAAGACGTACAGGCTATACTGCATGATAAACAATACCTGAATAGTGAGTAATACCAAGATGGCTCACTGCATGAAAAATAAACACAGGCTCAATTAATTCATGCTTGCATTGACTGGCATTCAAATGATCCAATACAAGCAGCAACATTGCATTAGTGGCTTTATAATCACTATAAACAATAATGTGACTGGCTTTTCTTGCATGACAGGTTCACAGCTTGACATATCAAGAATGTCACAGAGTCAGAATGACGAGACCTGTTAGCTTTTGCAACTGTTTGTTTGGATCATCCCCAGACTGCTCATAGTCAGCATTAAATTAAGTCTACCATAGTTTTGATTGGCTGTCAGATTTGGAGAAAAGTTTCAACTTTATGGGATCGCTAGCATGTGCGCAAGGAGGAGCACTCATTGTCGCACACACTTTGTGAAAGGCACCGCCGTGGAGATGAGGAGAACCGGGCCATTTGGCCGCTACCTCGGACTCCACCTGACTGAGGAGGAGCACTCATTGTCGGATACACTTTGTCATAGTGTGTCTGACATGAATGCACCTTTCCTGTCGAGAGCGCTCTGCTTCTGGCTTCAGAAACAGTTTACTGGATATTTCACATTCATGTTCACAAAAACAGTCCCGTGTGAAATGGCGTTGACAGACGACCTTCTGCCTGAACTTGCCTGTAAACAAAGAAGCAGAGCTTGAAGGAGAGCTCATTTAAAAAATGGTGAAATCATAAAAGGAAACACAAACTACAAGAACTATTTATATTTAAGTTAATTTAGCCATTTTTATGCTTGAAAATGCTTAATTTAGGCAAAAATATGTATATTCGGGTAGATATTTTTGCAACTAATAGGCTGTATTCCATCACGAAACAGCATGATTTTTTAATGTATATTTATTACTTTTTTTTTGTAATAATTTGAGTCCGAAACACAGACTTGCCTTGCTCAAGAACCAAACCAAGTTCTGCTCTTGTGACTTAAGTGTTGTGCTTCCAACATGGCAGCATCGGCATCACTTCCAAAATGACACACCCTCTCTGTTCCACCCACTAAATTCTGTTGTGTAAATTCACAATTGTCTTTTGTGTGTTGTTGGGCAATCAAAGGCACCTTTGTGTTGGCAACTTTGAGCGGGTCCTTATTGTGGTGATGTTGACTAGCACACACCCACACATGCCCACAACAGTCTCATTGCAAAGCTCCACAATTGTGTAACTAGAGACACACAGACCCACACTGCTGCTCATTGTGGCTTTTGGAGGAGAACAAAAAGACGTTTAAAATCACATCAGACCAGTAGGATGATGAGATAAGAGACTACTATGAACTGAAACAGCTTAGAATCAGTCAAAATCATTGAAACCGTATTTATTAGCATTAGCAGTTTTGCTAACAGGCTGTCCGCAGCCATTTCATAATTATAAATATCTTCCAAGCATGTTCTACATGGAATAATTTCAGCTATAGTAAGAACAGATTAAGTTTAATACCGTATGTGGTACCCTACTACATTTTTAACGGCTTAATAATGAGCATTTGAATGAGCAAGCTTACCTGACACACCACACGCCATATTGGGATTGTCAATAAAATGAAAAAAAATCATCCAGGACAGCAACACGAGTAACCATAACATACACATTTTAACAAACATTGAGCTATAATTGGTTAATTTTGAAGGCTACAAAGTAAACATAGTGGTTATGCTTGTGAATTAATACCGTATGCGGCACCCTATGACATTATTAACGGCTTAATAATGAGCATTTGAATGAGCTAGCTTACCTGACACACTGCCACTTTGGTGACGTCATATTGGGATTGTCAATAAAATGAAAAAAAACAGCAACACGAGTAGGCCATAACATACACATTTTAACAAATATTGAGCTATAATTGGTTTATTTTGAAGGCTACATAGTAAACATAGTGGTTATGCTTGTGAATTAATACCGTATGTGGCACTCTTTTACATTTTTAACGGTTTAATAATGAGCATTTGAATGAGCTAGCTTACCTGACACCCTCCCATTTTGGTGACGTCATATTGGGATTGTCAATAAAATTGAAAAAAAAATTTTTCTCCAGGACAGCCACACGAGTAACCATAACACACACATTTTAACAAATATTGAGCTTTAATTTGTTTATTTTGAAGGTTACATAGTGGTTATGCTTGTGAATCAATAAACCCTTCCACATGTTTAACACATCACCTTCATTCTTTCAGACATTGCTTTACCGTCATTAAAAAAAAGGAGTCAGGATATCCTCTTTTTGTTGTGCTGCAGCTATAAATCCAGCAGAGGGTGCTGTTTCACAAGTCAATTAACTCAACTTTTTCCAGTAGGGAGACGATTCCTACAATACAGTATAATACTGTACACAGTGTGCCTATATTAGTGTATTAAATATGTAAGACTGACTCTAAATGTGCTTAATAGCCGTGAGAGGTGTATTATAGGTTTTTTTTTTACTGTTTTTCTGCACTTGAATAGCAGATATAACTGTATCTGGCATCCCAACTAGCATGTATGCAAGTCATGCCAAGCAGGGGTGAAATTACACAACAATGCCCATTCAGAAAAAAACACAATACAAAAAAATATGCTACACAAACTGAAGGAATTAAAAAAAAAAGTAGAAAACAGGAAGTTAACTTACTCACGTTCTCTGATTTCATTATCCCTGTCACAATCCAAGGAGTTTGACTCATGTTGACATTGTATATATTGTTTATAAACACATTAAATGTGAATATATGTGCTTCGGACATGCACAAAACCAGGAAATGAAGTCAATATTGCATTATAGCACGCTACATGTGTAGTGTGTACGGTGAATACATGGCTTTCATTCCACACAAAGCAGACTGGAGATGTTTTTAACATATTGTATATACCGGTCCTATACAAACAGCCAAAGCCACATAGTGCATGATATCATAATGCATGTATCCATGTATCGCAATGCTACATCCATCCAGGCAGCTAGCAGAGAGTGGAAACGATGAGTACATGGATGCGTTCAGGCACATAAGTTGAGTTGGTCAAACTACAACTGGGAAAAATGGATCCAGAAATGTTCAATTTGAAGCCAAAAAGTGCAGTATCATCCGTGAAAGGTGTCGTCTGTTTACGATAAAAGTGCTGTTGTTTATGTAGCAACAACGTGCAGTGGAACCTGCTTATGTCGACACCCCGAATGTCATCGAAGTAAGCGATTGTCGACATAACAAAACACTAAACCAGCAATTGTTTGCATATTTACTCATGACGCTGGTCAACATAAACGGGTTGTCGACATAAACGGTCCCATTTTTTATAGAGACGTCAACGAAATCAATCGGCTGTGTATGTCAAACGTAAGTAATCAATTTTTAGTCATAAAAAAAACACGGTGGACCAGGACTTGATTGGTTGTCATCTTTACTACTTTCACCTTTATTTTGGTGACCATCATCTAACATCTTTACTTCCTGCAATAATCTTTACTACTTTGACCTTTACTCTCCTCTTATTTTGGTGACCATCATCTAACATCTTTACTTCCTGCAATCATCTTTACTACTTTGACCTGTACTCTCCTCTTATTTTGGTGACCATCATCTAACATCTTTACTTCCTGCAATCATCTTTACTACTTTGACCTTTACTCTCCTTTTATTTTGGTGACCATCATCTAACATCTTTACTTCCTGCAATCATCTTTACTACTTTCACCTTTACTCTCCTCTTATTTTGGTGACCATTATTATTATTCATCCAACATCATACTAATGTAAAGATGATGGTCACCAAAATAAAGGTGAAAGTAGTAAAGATGATTGCAGGAAGTAAAGATGTTGGATGATGGTCACCAAAATAAGAGGAGAGTAAAGGTGAAAGTAGTAAAGATGATTGCATGATTGCAGGAAGTGAAGATGTTGGATGATGGTCACCAAAATAAGAGGAGAGTAAAGGTGAAAGTAGTAAAGATGATTGCAGGAAGTAAAGATGTTGGATGATGGTCACCAAAATAAGAGGAGAGTAAAGGTGAAAGTAGTAAAGATGATTGCATGATTGCAGGAAGTGAAGATGTTGGATGATGGTCACCAAAATAAGAGGCGAGTAAAGGTGAAAGTAGTAAAGATGATTGCAGGAAGTAAAGATGTTGGATGATGGTCACCAAAATAAGAGGAGAGTAAAGGTGAAAGTAGTAAAGATGATTGCAGGAAGTAAAGATGTTGGATGATGGTCACCAAAATAAGAGGAGAGTAAAGGTGAAAGTAGTAAAGATGATTGCAGGAAGTAAAGATGTTAGATGATGGTCACCAAAATAAAGGTGAAAGTAGTAAAGATGATTGCAGGAAGTAAAGATGTTGGATGATGGTCACCAAAATAAGAGAGTAAAGGTGAAAGTAGTAAAGATGATTGCAGGAAGTGAAGATGTGCCATCCTGTCAATCATACCTCTGACGTTACTTCATGACTTTGTGCTGCTTCTATCTTCTCCTTTTCATCTTCCTCTACAAAAGGTCTGGGAGGTGGCTGTAGACCGAGTCCAGCAGCGTCTGACTGGCCTCCTGACTTTTGACCCCCGCGATTTCAAAAAGCTGGTCCAGCTTGTCCTCGGCGTTGGGGATCTCCTCGATGACGTGGAGCTCTTCGGGGGTGAGAATGTGCAGCATGTCGTCAAAAATGGGCTGGAGGTCACATGGGTCGAGGCGGACTTGACGAAGCACCGTGTCTTTCTTCTCTGTGTTGGGGGGAGGGTGGGGGGTTGATGACACAGGTAAAACCAAAACCACAATTAGTATCCATGTCCCCATTCAGACTCCTTATCCTTGCAACCTGTATTGCCTGGATTACTACTACCCTCTAGTGGCCAACATGTGAAGTACAGGAGATTTACTGTTAAAACTGGTCTTGGTTTGAAGACCGCAGTCACCTTTGGTGATGAACGAGCCATTCCTGCTGAGGGCAGAGTCCTTGCTGGAGGTGGAGTCGCAACGGAGTAGTGGTTCCGATTCGTCGTGGAAGAAGCTTTTGGTGCGGTCCACGGGCGACTGCTCCACCGCACCCCCCACGCTGCCGGGAGACTCCGGAGGCTTGTGGATGGGACTTAGGCTTTGGCTTACGTTGACTGATGTCATCAGCTGGTTGATGTCAAACTGTGGGGGCACGTTAGGCATGGATGAAGGGATGAAGGATAAAAGATATCAGTCAGTGTGGCATTAATTCAATAATAATACATTGAGAATAAACACTGTAGTATTATGTAAATCATAAACAAATTAGTTCACAATAAATGATATCAGGCATGGTGGCATTATTAAATGAATGAATTAAGGACAAATGATATCAGAAACTAGCATTCAGTCAATCATCACTGAATACATAGAGAATAAACACTGTAGTATTATGTAAATCAGAAACAAATTAATTCAAAATAAATGATATCAGGCACGGTGGTATTATTAAATGAATGAATGAATGAAGGATAATTGATATCAGACACTAGTATTCAGTAAATCATCAATGAATACATAGAGAATAAACACTGTGGTATTATGTAAATCATAAACAAATTAATTCAAAATAAATGATATCAGGTATGGTGGTATTATTAAATGAATAAATGAAGGATAATGATATCAGACACCAGTATTCAGTAAATCATCACTGAATACATAGAGAATAAACACTGTAGTATTATGTAAATCATTAACAAATTAATTCAAAATAAATGATATCAGGCACGGTGGTATTATTAAATGAATAAATGAAGGATAATTGATATCAGAAACGAGTTTCAGTAAATCATCAATGAATACATAGAGAATAAACACTGTCATCATAAACAAATTAATTCAAAATAAATGATATCAGGTATGGTGGTATTATTAAATGAATGAATGATGGATAAATGATATCAGACACTAGTATTCAGTAAATCATCAATGAATACATTGAGAAAAAAAATGTATTATTATGTAAATCATGAACTAATTAATTCAAAATAAATGATATCAGGTACGGTGGTATTATTAAATGAATGAATTACGGATAAATGATATCAGACACTAGTATTCAGTAAATCATCAATGAATACATAGAGAATAAAAACTGTAGTATTATGTAAATCATAAAGAAATAAATTCCAAATAAATGATATCAGGTATGGTGGTATTATTAAATGAATGAATTACGGATAAATGATATCAGACACTGGAGTATTCAGTCAAATTCATACATGAATACATTGAGAATAAACTATATCAAGCACTGTGGTATCGTTAAATGAATGAATGAAGGATCAATGATATCAGACGATGGGGTTTCTTCCACATACCTTATAACAACCATATGTGTCTTAAACTGGTTGCTAGTGGTACGCCGCATTGCTAGCTAGCTTGTATATACTGTATGTAAATATGTAAATAGTATTATTGTAATACTATACACAATAAATAATACATTTTAGTTGAAGATGTTTTTCCTCGCTCTCTTCACTGTCCTCTGTCTCTTGTCCTTCTCCCCATGACCCCAACCCCCCCCCCCCCCTCACGTGTGTGTGTCTGTGGAGTGGTAATGAACGTGCAGTTGAAACCAGTAAGGACTGGTTTGGAGATGAGCTCATGAGAGGAGCTCTTGTTGTTCCCAGCGAGGGCCCTAAAGGTAGCAGCGGAGAGGCTCACTGTGAGGCAGATTGGAGATACGAGTGAAATGTACGCATCGATGATGTAACCGCTCAAAAAAAAAAAAAAACACACACGCATGCACCTCATTGGAGAGCAGATGCAGAAACCCTAACATTGACCCACAAGAGACGCAACACATTTACGAAGCTCAGGGGACAGGAAGTTAGTGGCTTCATCATTGGGGAGAATTATGCAGCATTAGCCACGTATACATGGACCCAGAAAACAGTTTATCCCGGGTGCGTTCTTTCAGGAAAATATCAGTTCCCAACTAAAAAAAATTTTTTTTGTGGGAAAAGCTACATTTCAAGCATAATTTTCTCTCATGACAAAAAAGTTTGTTTCTGCCTTTCTCCGTTCATTAGTAATCAGAAGTAGAACATACGTATGTTTCATGAAAATATCAGTTCCCAACTAAAAAAATTTTTTTTGTGGGAAAAGCTACACATCAAGCATGATTTTCTCACATGAAAAAAAAGTTTGTTTCTGCCTTTCTCTGTTCATTAGTAATCAGAAGTAGAACATACATAAGTTTCAGGAAAATATCAGTTCCCAACTAAAAGCATTTTTTTTGTGGGAAAAGCTACATTTCAAGCATAATTTTCTCTCATGAAAAAAAAAGTTTGTTTCTGCCTTTCTCCGTTCTTTAGTAATCAGAAGTAGAACATACGTACGTTTTCCGGAAAAAATCCGTTCCCAACTAAAAGCATTTTTTTTGTGGGAAAAGCTACATTTGAAGCATGATTTTCTCACATGAAAAAAAAAGTTTGTTTCTGCCTTTCTCCGTTATTTAGTAATCAGAAGTAGAACATACGTACGTTTTCCGGAAAAAATCAGTTCCCAAGTAAAAGCATTTTTTTTTGTGGGAAAAGCTACATTTCAAGCATAATTTTCTCTCATGAAAAAAAAAGTTTGTTTCTGCCTTTCTCCGTTCTCTAGTAATCAGAAGTAGAACATACGTACGTTTCAGGAAAATATCAGTTCCCAACTAAAAGCATTTTTATTGTGGGAAAAGCTACATTTCAAGCATGATTTTCTCACATGAAAAAAAAGTTTGTTTCTGCCTTTCTCCGTTCTTTAGTAATCAGAAGTAGAACATACGTACGTCTTCCGGAAAAAATCAGTTCCCAACTAAAAGCATTTTTTTGTGGGAAAAGCTACATTTCAAGCATAATTTTCTCTCATGAAAAAAAAAGTTTGTTTCTGCCTTTCTCCGTTCTTTAGTAATCAGAAGTAGAACATACGTACGTCTTCCGGAAAAAATCAGTTCCCAACTAAAAGCATTTTTTTGTGGGAAAAGCTACATTTCAAGCATAATTTTCTCTCATGAAAAAAAAAGTTTGTTTCTGCCTTTCTCCGTTCTTTAGTAATCAGAAGTAGAACATACGTACGTTTCAGGAGAATATCAGTTCCCAACTAAAAGCATTTTTATTGTGGGAAAAGCTACATTTCAAGCATAATTTTCTCTCATGAAAAAAAAAGTTTGTTTCTGCCTTTCTCCGTTCATTAGTAATCAGAAGTAGAACATACGTACGTTTCATGAAAATATCAGTTCCCAACTAAAAAAATTTTTTTTGTGGGAAAAGCTACATTTCAAGCATAATTTTCTCTCATGAAAAAAAGTTTGTTTCTGCCTTTCTCCGTTCATTAGTAATCAGAATTAGAACATACGTACGTTTCAGGAAAATATCAGTTCCCAACTAAAAGCATTTTTTTTGTGGGAAAAGCTACATTTCAAGCATAATTTTCTCTCATGAAAAAAAAAGTTTGTTTCTGCCTTTCTCCGTTCTTTAGTGATTAGCAGTAGAACATAGGTACGTTTCAGGAAAACATCAGTTCCTGACTAATTCCTGAATTAATTTCCTAAATTTGATCTTTTCCTGTTTAAATTTATCTCGGGTACGTTCTTTCAGCGAATGCTTTTTTAATTCTTCGATTAAAAAAAATGGAGGAGACCAATCGGCACTGGACTGCTGTGGAAAGTTTGTTTTTGATCCAAACTAAATTTCAAGACTGGACAAAAGAAAAACTGGCAATACGGAGATGCAGCCATGTCAAGTACCAATATTGTTAATACTGTGTCTTCATCCAATAGTGTAGTTTTCGGTATTGTACAACTCATCTTCATGCTGGAAAATGTTGACTGAATTGACTTCACAAACAGCATCAAACCACTTTTGGAAGACCATTAAAAGAATATAGAATTATCTTTCTTGAAAATGTATTATCTTGTTCACTTGTATTACCTTATTCACTTGCTGATACTGTAGTGTGTGTAGATTACGGCATAATATTCATATTACTATGATCAGTAATTCTTCATGTGTCATATTTTAGTCAAAATGTGATGATCAATTGTCCAGCTGACGGTTGTTCCATTGAAGCTGGGAAGCTTTTAAATAGTCAATAAGAGTTGGCTGTTATGTAACGAGCACATTCCTGTCAATCATATCGGCTTTGTTGAACTCATTCATGAACATGGAATCTATTGTACCTAAAAAACGATTCATCAGCAAAGTTTCTCAAAGGACTAATCACATTTGAGGTCAATTTGAGACTACAAATCTGCGTTCTCACTTAAGTTATCATATTACTACGACATCGGAATCGGAATGGATCTTATGTGAAACAGTTTTGTCTTTCCCTGAACCGAATCCCTCTGAAGTAGAGTAATTCCCTGGCTGGAAATATGCATTTGGCATTTGATGGTCATTCCTAGCAGCATGAATCCCTCAATGAATCATGTATGACCTTCAATAAAAGTCAGTGATGAATGAAACACTTGGAGAATGGAATGAACTGCTGATGATTAAGCTTTGATGAAAGGTCTGCACTGACGGAAAACGAGAACAAATCCTTTAACTGTGAGAGGTCTGACCTTGGATCAGTTGATCAGGGCTAGTCTTTTTTTAAGTGGATGGTGATAAAAGATGGAGACTGTACCTGGGCGGGTTGTGTTTACATGAGGAATTTTTCTTCTTTCTTAACGGAATCTTTCCAAATGGCTTTTCCAAACAATGGTATGCATGGAAAAGGAATATTCCAATCTCTTGTCTACATGCGCCGCTATAATCAACCAGAATAGTCAATGGGGCATGCCCAGTAAAACGTAAACCCCAACATCACGTGATACCGACTTCCTCCAGTTTTTCTTTCACTTGTTGGAATAACGAGAACGAAAAAAGGCAGAAACAAACTTTTTTTTTCTGATGAAAGAAAATTATGCTTGAAATGTAGCTTTTCCCACAAAAAAAAAGCTTTTAGTTGGGAGCTGATATTTCCCTGAAACGTACATATGTTCTACTTCTGATTAGTAAAGAAAGGAGAAAGGCAGAAACAAACTTTTTTTTTCAGGAGAGAAAATTGTGCTTCAAATGTAGCTTTTCCCACAAAAAAAATTTTTTAGTTGGGAACTGATATTTTCCTGAAACGTATGTATGTTCTACTGCTGATCACTAAAGAACGAAAAAAGGCAGAAACAAACAATTTTTTTCTGATTAAAGAAAATTATGCTTGAAATGTAGCTTTTCCCACAAAAAAAATGCTTTTAGTTGGGAACTGATATTTTCCTGAAACTTATGTATGTTCTACTTCTGATTACTAAAGAACAGAGAAAGGCAGAAACAAACTTTTTTTTTTCATGAGACAAAACGATGCTTGAAATGTAGCTTTTCCCACAAAAAAAATGCTTTTAGTTGGGAACTGATATTTTCCTGAAACGTATGTATGTTCTACTGCTGATCACTAAAGAACGAAAAAAGGCAGAAACAAACTTTTTTTTTCTGATTAAAGAAAATTATGCTTGAAATGTAGCTTTTCCCACAAAAAAAATGCTTTTAGTTGGGAACTGATATTTTCCTGAAACGTACATATGTTCTACTTCTGATTAGTAAAGAAAGGAGAAAGGCAGAAACAAACTTTTTTTTTTTCAGGAGAGAAAATTGTGCTTGAAATGTAGCTTTTCCCACAAAAAAAATGTTTTTAGTTGGGAACTGATATTTTCCTGAAACGTATGTATGTTCTACTGCTGATCACTAAAGAACGAAAAAAGGCAGAAACAAACAATTTTTTTCTGATTAAAGAAAATTATGCTTGAAATGTAGCTTTTCCCACAAAAAAAATGCTTTTAGTTGGGAACTGATATTTTCCTGAAATGTACATATGTTCTACTTCTGATTACTAAAGAACAGAGAAAGGCAGAAACAAACTTTTTTTTTTCATGACACAAAATTATGCTTGAAATGTAGCTTTTCCCACAAAAAAAATGCTTTTAGTTGGGAACTGATATTTTCCTGAAAGAACGTACCCGGGATAAACTGCCAAACGATACAATCTTACAGAAAAAGATCTAAGACAACTGATCACGCTCCATCTTTCCTACCTGTGGGTTGTCCTCCATGACCAGCCGGATCTTCTCCACCACGTCGATGCGGCGCTGCCGATGCAAGGCATTGATCAGTTTTGCCAGATTGGCGTCGCCGTCTCGAATGGTCCAGTGCTGCAGCGCGGCATACGCTCGCTCGTGATCCGACGAGTAGCCGTTGGAGAAGGCAGCCACTTCACGTTCAGTGGCGTTGGCTAGCGACTGGTAGATATCGATCCACAAGGGACCAATGTGTGCTGCGACTAGTTTTAAGATGTCCACCCCTAAAAAAAAAAAAAACGGAATTCATCATCTTTATAGTGGGTTTAATCCTTAATCATTGAAAGGGGACTTGAACAAGAAAACCAGGGCTAGTTTTCATCCTGAAGTCAAGTGTTATCACCAGTCAATTCAAAGAGTTCATTGAGTTTAAGTACAGCAAATGTGACAGACTAATGGATCTGTCGTCACCCGCCTCGGACAGAGCTGCCACTGCATGTTGTCAACATTTTATTTATAAATAGCATCCAGCTAACACCAGGCTTTGGGGTTCACCACTTTGTCCAGTTGTTGTTTTGACCACTTGGCAAATTCCTCGTGTTCGGTCACCGACTCTCCTTAGTATTTTTCAAGTGCCAGCATATGATGATATTCAAACAGAATTCTTTCCTGATACAAATAGCCTTGGGCGTCTGGGCATGTGAGTCTACCCTTCGTAGACCCTTCCTGAATAAGAAGACGGAGGACCAGGACTTGATGAGTTGGTCGACATTAACTATTCATTCATTCAGTTTCTATTGCTTATTTCTCACGAGGGTCGCAGGGGGTGCTGGAGCCTATCCCAGCTGTCTTTGTACGAGAGGCGGGGTACACCCTGGACTGGTGGCCAGCCAATCACAGGGCACATATAGACAAACAACCATTCACACTCACATTCATACCTATGGACAATTTGGAGTGGCTAATTAACCTAGCATGTTGGTGGTGGTAGTGTGATGGTCTGTGGCTTTTCTGGAAGAAAATCCTCACGAGGGTGGTCGGCATTTGAGAATTATTAAAAATTTTGGAATATTAATTTTAAATTTTAAATTTTAAATTTTAAATTTTAAATTTTAAATTTTAAATTTTAAATTTTAAATTTTAAATTTTAAATTTTAAATTTTAAATTTTTTTTATTGAATTTACAGATTCAATTGTGTTTTTTCAAATCTACAAACCCGATCACCTAGCCCTAAATTTTCCTCACCCACTTATTAAACATTCACTAGGGTCGTGTGGGGGTGCTGGAGCCTATCCCAGCTGTCTTCGGGGGCGACAGGCGGGGTACACCCTGGACTGGTGGCCAGCCAATCACAGGGCACATATAGACAAACAACCATTCACACTCACATTCATACCTATGGACAATTTGGAGTCACCATGCTAATTAACCTAGCATGTTTTTGGAACGTGGGAGGAAACCGGAGTACCCGTATAAAAAACCCACGCATGCACGAGGAGAACATGCAAACTCCACACAGAGATAACCGAGGGTGGAAATGAACCCCGGTCTCCTATCTGTGAGGTCTGCGCGCTAACCACTCGACCGCCGTGCAGCTGAGCAAAGAATTATTTCTCAACTTTGATGCACATCATGTTGATCCCTGATTGGTTTAAACGGTGGCAAACATGCTAAATGCACAAATCTCGGATGATTCTGAGAGATTAAATGGATAAGCCACTGCTGCGGGATATATGTCACACACACACACACACACACATAAACATGTACATGAAAATACACACAAACAGCACCAGAGGCTAATATAATCAGACACGTGAGTAGCGTGCACATGCTTACATTTGCATTAAAATCAATGCTTACTATGGGAACCTACATATCACAACTTTCCATAAGCAACCATGACTAATCCTGACCCCCCCAAAAAAAACACCATTTCTCAAACTCAATCCATTATTTACCCAAAGATTAATAAACTCGAGTGGATCCTGAAGGACCTCGCGTGCCAGCCTTGTGGGTCAAACGCCTGCCGCCTGGCCGGGAATAACATGCAGTGACAGCAGAACCCCCCCCCCCCCCCCCCCCCCCCCGCTCTGTATGCCTCACTGTCCCTGTTAGTCGGACACTTTTGGATGGCCTATATAAGTCTGGTGATGATTCAGCGTGCCAGTCAGCAGATGTGTTTATGTCTTTACATGAGGAAGTTTGTGTGTCACGCTATATATGATTTGTTGATGCAGAGTACTTTGTTCATGAAGCTCCCAGGAGGGGAAGCCGTCCCATGGGTAACAGCACAGATGGAGACATTTGTATTGTTGGTGAAAAAAGCAACGCTGGAGTGACAAAGTGTGTGTAGACAATGACTCATCGGCTCTTCAGTGCTAAGTCATTGCACACGGGACACTGGATGTGTTTTCATAGATTAAGAAAATGCACATGGCGTCACTTTTTTTAATATTAAGAAAACAAATGGCGTGCAAATATTTTACAGCTACACGGTGGTCTAGTGGTGAGCGCGCAGACCGACTCAACAGCGCAACAACACGTGATGACGTACCTTGAAATCTGAAGTCACTCGTAAGCCAGTCCGGCGTTACGACACCACAACCCGTCGCACCTCACCCGATGCTGTGACCGCTGCGCTAACCCCCCCCACCCCCACACACACATATTCACCATTCATTTTCTACCGCTTATCCTCCGAGGGTGGAATTGAACCCTGGTCTCCTAGCTGTGAGGTCTGAGCGCTAATCACTCGTCCGCCACGCAGCGTAAAAACATCTTATTTTCTCTTATTATGTCTACTATATTGGGTAATATGAGTATAAAGTTCACTATAGGGGTGTTACTTCATGTCTAGAGGGCTCTAAAATTAATTAATTAATTCATTCGTTTTCTACCGCTTATCCTCACGAGGGTCGCGGGGGTGCTGGAGCCTATCCCAGCTGTCTTCAAGGGCGAGAGGCGGGGTACAGTCTGGACTGGGGGCCAGCCAATCACAGGGCACATATAGACAAACAACCATTCACACTCACATTCATACCTATGGACAATTTGGAGTCGCTAATTAACCTAGCATGTTTTTGGAATGTGGGAGGAAACCGGAGTACCCGGAGAAAACCCACGCATGCACGAGGAGAACATGGAAACTCCACACAAAAATGGCCGAGGGTGGAATTGAACTCGGGTCTCCTAGCTGTGAGGCCCTTGTGCTAACCACTCACCCACCATGCAGCGTAAAAACATCTATTTTCTCTTATTATGTCTACTATATTGGGTAATATGAGTATAAAGTTCACTATAGGGGTGTTACTTCATGTCGAGAGGGCTCTAAAATTCATTCATTAATTTTCTACCACTTATCCTCACGAGGGTCGCCGGGTTGCTGGAGCCTATCCCAGCTGTCTTCAAGGGCGAGAGGTGGGGTACACCTTGGTCTGGTGGCCAGCCAATCACAGGGCACATATAGACAAACAACCATTCACACTCACATTCATACCTATGGACAATTTGGAGTGGCTAATTAACCTAGCATGTTTTTGGAATGGGAGGAAACCGGAGTACCCGGAGAAAAAACCCACGCATGCACGGGGAAAACATGCAAACTCCACACAGAGATGCCCGAGGATGGAATTGAACCCTGGTCTGTTATCATTTTATCATATATCATTTTATACATTTTAGACATACTTTTTCATGTTGTTCAGCATGATGTCCACACGTATGTCACATTTTGTGAATTCCACTGCATTTATACCCAAGTGGAGAACACATAACTTTAAATGTGAGAGTGTGTGGGTGTACCACCCAATGGAAACCTGCTCTAAACACCGGCCCACCCTGGTACTGCAGCCCGCAAGAGTTTCTAACACTTGGCACCCTGCTGTGCCCCAGTACAGAACTTGGCATTATTAAGCGTGTTTAACAAGGAAGAATGGCGGGCAGGTACTATTTGTTTATCGGAATTTCTGCATCTCACTTTGGAAATACAGTATATGTTGTGAGTTATATGAGCGAGCATGGAATACTACTTGTGTGGTTCTTTTCCCATGTTTTCCTCACGCGTGTACATGACGTCATAGACATGCATTTTCGTTAAGACTGTAACATTTTTCTTGAAATAACTTCTCGGCAGGGCTGTACGGTGGTCTAGTGGTTAGCACGCAGGCCTTACAGCTAGGAGACCCATGTTCGATTCCAGCCTCGGCCATCTCTGTGTGGAGTTTGCATGTTCTCCCCGTGCATGCGTGGGTTTTCTCCGGGTACTCCGGTTTCCTCCCACATTCCAAAAACATGCTAGGTTAATTAGCCACTCCAAATTGTCCATAGGTATCAATGTGAGTGTGAATGGTTGTTTGTCTATATGTGCCCTGTGATTGGCTGGCCACCAGTCCAGGGTGCCTGAAGACAGCTGGGATAGGCTCCAGCACCCCTGCGACCCTTGTGAGGATAAGCGGTAGAAAATGAATGAATGAATGAATGAATGTTTAGACCATAGAAAACCTGTTTTAATGTCATTAGAGACCTCTAGTCATGAAATAACACCCCTACAGTCACTTTTACATTCGTATTCCCCAACATAGTTGACCTAATAACAAAAAATAAGCCATTCTGAGGGCTGCACGGTGAGCAGGTGGTTAGCGCGCAGGCCTCACAGCTAGGACACTCGAGTTCAATTCCACCCTCGGCCATTTCTGCATGGAGTTTGCATGTTCTCCCTGTGCATGCGACAGCAGGGATAGGCTCCAGCACCCGCCGCAACCCTAATGAGAATAAGCGATATAGAAAATGGTTGATGTATTTACAATTCTCACATTTAGAACTAGCTGCACGGTGGTACAGTGGTTAGCGTGCTGGGCTCACAGCTAGGAGACCCAAGTTCAATTCCACTCTCGGCATGTTTTCCCCGTGCATGCGTGGGTTTTCTCCGGGTACTCCGGTTTCCTCCCACATTCCAAAAACATGCTAGGTTAATTAGCGACTCCAAATTGTCCATAGGTATGAATGTGAGTGTGAATGGTTGTTTGTCTATATGTGCCCTGTGATTGGCTGGCCACCAGTCCAGGGCGTACCCCGCCTCTCGCACGATTTTTTTTTTAACCCAAAAATGTTTAAATTAATGTGTTCAGATACAGTGCTGCACGGCGGTCGAGTGGTTAGCGCGCAGACCTCACAGCTAGGAGACCAGGGTTCTCAAGGATGAAGAGTCTTGAACCAGTCGTTGCATCCACCGCCATCAACTGAAAACTGTACAGAAGCTTACTGATCCAAGTCTGGGAACACATGCCTACATCCCAATAAGTCAGGGGTTACTTAGCAATACGGAGAATTCCTGATTTTTCCCGATCAGCGAAGCACCGGCCATCCCTAATGGCTAGTGTCCGGGCCCCGGCCGGGCATGGAACTTGCAGCTAGCATACAAAGGGAATAACTTAATTGGCTCTCAACTAAATGCTAAGCTATGCACGTGGGAGCTCTTTTCTCTTCCCCTTTCTTTCGCCCTTTATTGTTTTTGTTGTAAACAGGTATTACAACCTCCAAGGGGAGTCGGCCACGCACACTGAAAGGATTAAAAAGCTGTTGTATTTATTGTTCCACAAGGTAAATGGCAGTGTAAAATGTCTTTTTGCGTGTATCTCCAATTTAAATGCATACACATGGGCGCAAGCAGTAGTCATAAAGTCGGAAGAACATCCGTGCACACAATGTACCAACGCTGGAAAGTACCTTTTATATATTTCAGGGATTTGGCAAGTTGACCTCGATAAGGAATCACTTTTACTGAATGTGAATTCAGTCCATAGGTATGAATGTGAGTGTGAATGGTTGTTTGTCTATATGTGCCCTGTGATTGGCTGGCCACCAGTCCACAGGGTGTACCCCGCCTCTCGCCCAAAGACAGCTGGGATAGGCTCCAGCACCCCCGCGACCCTTGTGAGGATAAGCGGTAGAAAATGAATAAATTTTAGAGCCCTCTAGACATGAAGTAACACCCCTATAGTGAACTTTATACTCATATTACCCAATATAGTAGACATAATAAGAGAAAATAAGATGTTTTTACACTGCATGGTGTGCAAGGGATTAGCGCGAAGGACTCACAGCTAGGAGACCCGAGTTCGATTCCACCCTCGGCCATCTCTGAGTGGAGTTTGCATGTTCTCCCTGTGCATGCGTGGGTTTTTCTCCGGGTACTCCGGTTTCCTCCCACATTCCAAAAACATGCTAGGTTAATTAGCCACTCCAAATTGTCCATAGGTATGAATGTGAGTGTGAATGGTTGTTTGTCTATATGTGTCCTGTGATTGGCTGGCCACCAGTCCACAGGGTGTACCCCGCCTCTCGCCCAAAGACAGCTGGGATAGGCTCCAGCACCCCCGCAACCCTCGTGAGGATAAGCGGTAGAAAATGAATGAATTTTAGAGCCCTCTAGACATGAAGTAACACCCCTATAGTGAACTTTATACTCATATTACCCAATATAGTAGACATAATAAGAGAAAATAAGATGTTTTTACACTGCATGGTGTGCAAGGGATTAGCACGAGGGACTCACAGCTAGGAGACCCGAGTTCGATTCCATGTTTTTAGTTGGGAACTGATATTTACCTTTACTTCTCTACAAGAGAGGAGAAATATGATCTCAGGGAAGAAGTACATTTGAAGAAGTACATTGGGTATTATGAGCATAAAGTTCACTATAGGGGTGTTACTTCATGTGTAGAGGGCTCTAAAATTCATTTTCAACCGCTTATCCTCACGAGGGTTGCTGGGGGTGCTGGAGCCTATCCCAGCTGTCTTCAGGACAGAGGCAGGGTACACCCTGAACTGGTGGCCAGCCAATCATAGGGCACATATAGACAGAGATAGATTATTTTTTTAATAATATTTCATTCATTCATTCATTTTCTACCGCTTTTTCCTCATGAGGGTCGCGGGGGTGCTGGAGCCTATCCCAGCTGTCTTTGAGGTGGGGTACACCCTGGACTGGTCAGAGATAGATTATTTTTTGAATAATATTTTAAATTTTAAATTTTAAATTTTAAATTTTAAATTTTAAATTTTAAATTTTAAATTTTAAATTTTAAATTTTAAATTTTAAATTTTAAATTTTAAATTTTAAATTTTAAATTTTAAATTTTAAATTAAAAATTTAATTTTTTTTTTAAATTGAACCCGGAGAAAAACCCATGCATGCACGGGGAAAACATGTAGAGGGTGGAATTGAACTCGGGTCTCCTAGCTGTGAGCCCAGCACACTAACCTCTGGTCCACCGTGCAGGTAGCTCTAAATGTGAGAATTGTAAATACATCAACCATTTTCTATATCGCTTATTCTCATTAGGGTCGCGGTGGGTGCTGGGATAGGCTCCAGCACCCGCCAGCTGTCTTCCGGCCAGAGGCGGGGTACACCCTGGACTGGTGGCCAGCCAATCACAGGGCACATATAGACAAACAACCATTCACACTCACATTCATACCTATGGACAATTTGGAGTGGCTAATTAACCTAGCATGCTATTTTATATACTTTCATCGTAAACAATCATTTTGCATGAAAAAACAAAGACAATATAAAACAATATAAAACCCTCGGATGTGTTGAACTGTCAATCAAATGTCACCAGTATGTATTCCGTAAAGTAACTTATTCATAAATACTACATCAATCTATTTCACTTGATTCCGTCCATCTCCCGTTTGACCCCGTGAATGCTGCATGCAGCTGAAACCAGATCATTCCAGTTCCCTGGTGGTCGATCCCGGAGCTTCACTGCAGCGAACACGCAACCTGCTTTAAAGTTCAACGTGTCTTTGGTTGGTTCCGTGTGAAACTGAACTCTCCACCTGTTACTTCTTGTTACTTCTTGCTATTGTGTCAACAGGAATGAGACACAGAGAGAAAGAAAAGCTCACCCAGAAACAGGAAGTTATTGCTGCAAACGTAAGAATTGATAAGAGACACAATGCAAAGAAAGAAAGCAGAAACAGGAATGCTTAAGAAAACAGCATGAAGAAGGGGGGGGTGGGGGGGGTTGAACATAGGAGGCGAGAATAGAAGACAGGCAGAAAGGCATGACTGCTGAAACTTGAGAATTGTGTATGTGGTGCCGTGACGGGTCCTTCTTGTGTAACCGCTGCTCTCCTCACCTCGGGGACGGTATTGATCAACGGTTCTACAGTGGTGACGTCACTCAAAACACTAAAAACACCCTGGACTGGTGGCCAGCCAATCACAGGGCACATATAGACAAACAACCATTCACACTCACATTCATACCTATGGACAATTTGGAGTGGCTAATTAACCTAGCATGTTTTTGGAATGTGGGAGGAAACCGGAGTACCCGGAGAAAACCCACGCATGCACGAGGAGAACATGCAAACTCCACACATAGATGCCCGAGGGTGGAATTGAACTCGAGTGGCCGAGCTGTGAGGCCTGCGCGCTAACCACCCGCTCACCGTGCAGCCCTCAGGATGGCTTATTTTTTCGTTATTAGGTCAACTATGTTGGGGAATACAAATGTAAAAGTGACTGTAGGGGTGTTATTTCATGACTAGAGGTCTCTAATGACATTACAACAGGTTTTTTATGGTCTAAACATTCATTCATTCATTCATTTTCTATTGCTTATCCTCATAAGGGTCGCAAGGGTGCTGGAGCCTATCCCAGCTGTCTTCAGGGTGAGTCGCCAATTAACCTAGCATGTTTTTGGAATGTGGGAGGAAACCGGAGTACCAGAGAAAACCCACGCATGCACGGGGAGAACATGCAAACTCCACACAGAGATGGCCGAATGTGGAATTGAACTCGGGTCTCCTCGCTGTGAGGCCCTTGTGCTAATCACTCGTCTGCCATGCAAAAAACATCTTATTTTCTCTTATTATGTCTACTATATTGGGTAATATGAGTATAAAGTTCACTATAGGGGTGTTACTTTTTGTCGAGAGGGCTCTAAAATTCATTCATTTTCTACCGCTTATCCTCACGAGGGTCGCCGGGGCGCTGGAGCCTATCCCAGCTGTCTTCGGGTGAGAGGCGGGGTACACCCTGGACTGGTGGCCAGCCAATCACAGGGCACATATAGACAAACAACCATTCACACTCACATTCATACCTATGGACAATTTGGAGTGGCTAATTAACCTAGCATGTTTTTGGAATGTGGGAGGAAACCGGAGTACCCGGAGAAAACCCAAGCATGCACGGGGAGAACATGCTAACTCCACACATAGATGCCCGAGGGTGGAATTGAACTCGAGTCTCCTAGCTGTGAGGCCCTTGTGCTCATCACTCATCCACCATGCAGCATAAAAACATCTTATTTTCTCTTATTATGTCTACTATATTGGGTAATATGAGTATAAAGTTCACTATAGGGGTGTTACTTTTTGTCGAGAGGGCTCTAAAATGCGGAGTAATATGGTGTAACGCACTAACCTTGTCCATTGGAGTAGTACAGCCACTTCTCTTTGACCGGAACCGGAGGCACAGACGGTTTCTTGTGGAGCGCTTTCTCCATGATGCTACTCGGGTCCTGCATCGGGCCTTTCTTGAGCACACGGGAACTCTGCTTCACGCTGCACATCACAATCACCACCAGGACGAGCAGAAGCAGCAGAACGATCATCCAGGGTAGGTGCTCGTTGATGTCGAAGGTATCGTGGGTGCTCGGCCGCGGGGATCCTCTTCGAATGTTTCTGTTGTAGTTGGACACCCAAGCTCCACCGCCTCTGTTCAACTCCACAGCGATCTTACTGATACCCGTACCGACCCTGATGTCTGAACCTTCTAATCCTTCTGCGGTCCTCTTTTTAGGTCCATGCAAAAGGTTAGGATCTGTTTGGTCCCATTGGTGAGTATGATCCACGTGTTGTTTGAGAGCCGTGGGAGGAAATGACGTCGGCTCCCGAGTGGGTGGAATAGTGTGGATGTCTGGTTTCCCATCTTGGCTTTTTCTCAGTTGAATGGCTGCTGAGTGACTCTTGAAACCTTGAATGAGATATTCATGAAAAGGAAACAGATGTATGATAAAGATCATGGGTCTCAAACATGCGGCCCGCGGGCCACATTTGACACTAGTTTCAGGCCCCCGCCTTGATATGAAAGTCTAATGTTAGTTTGATATGGATGCTGTATGGTATCATGTACCCAGAAAAAATGATTACGTTTGATTCATGTTCATGTTAAAGGTTAAATAACTGTTAATAGTTATCCTCCCTATCCGTGTGGAAGTGGTAAGTTTTTGGCTATTTAAGTTTAAAGGAAATAACTTGAAGGCTACCGTTTAGGTCGCTAGCTTGATTTGACTAATAAATAAACAAATCAAGAATAAAGAAAATCAATCAGTAATAAATAAATAAATATAATAATAATAATAAAACGGCAAATAATAAAAACTTAAGAAACCACATATAGTTGGTGGGTAGACAAATTATTATTTCATATTAAAATGAACAAAGCATTATTAGAGCCCTGTAGACATGACAAAACACGACTATAGTCACATTTATACTCTTTTTATTTACAACATATTGCGCAACTGCAGGGTCTTGAGACACATGCTAACTCGCAAACTAGAGAGCTAGCGACCTAAACGGTAGCCTTCGAGTTATTTCCTTTCAACTTAAACAGCCAAAAACTTACCACTTCCACACGGATAGGGAGGATAACTATTAACAGTTATTTAACCTTTAACGTGAACATTAATCAAACGTAATAATTTTTTCTGGGTACATGATACCATACAGCATCCATATCAAACTTGCGCGGGCCGCATGTTTGAGACCCCTGTGTTAAAGGTTAAATAACTGTTAATAGTTAACCTCCCTATCTGTGTGGAAGTGGTACGTTTTTGGCTATTTAAGTTGAAGGTTTTTCATCTTATTTTGTGCAGAAAAATACAAATTAAGATATTTGATAACAGTGGAATGTTTTATCAGAGCTTTTCTTGTAGAAAATCGAAACCAAAGCAAAGTTTATTCATTTTTTTGTTTTTTTTTTGAAAACCTGATACGGCCCAGTCTCGTCCAGACCCTAGCTCCAGTGGCCCCCAAGTAAATTGAGTTTGAGATAATGTATACTATACTATATACTATAATGTATACTATTGACATAATGGCTATTGACATAATATTTACAAATGATTTTTAATAAATGTTAATTATAAAAAGTGATATTGGATAATTCCTCACGGCACACCAGACGGTTTCTCAAGGTACACTAGTGTGCTGCGGCACAGTGGTTGAAAATCACTCATGTAAATGACCATTGTGTTTTTTTTTTTACCAAAAATACCACCAATTTTATCCATATATTGTGTGACATTTTAAAAAGCCTATCAAAATTTAATGCATGACATTCATCTTTTTCCTGGTATGATTCCATGCTTTAGTTGTTGTTGAATGTTAAGATCTACAACCACTCTTTGTTGGACATGACGTGAGATTTATGACGCTTTAAAAACTGCAATACATTCTTAAAATAGCAATAACTATAAAATATATTTTGACTTTTAACACAATTCAATTCTTTGTTGTTGAGTCTTTACTCTTTCCCACCGAAATGTGATGACGTAACAGAGTCATCGATCCCATGCCAACACAAATAGTAGTGACAGTATTATAGGTGTGAGGGTCCGCGGAGGGGCGCGGGGGTGGAGTGGATACCAGGCACAGACGGTTGATTCCCAGAAATGACCCGCTGACTAACAAGAGAAATGACGAGGAGGGTGACGGATAGAGAAAATAAAAATGGAGAGGGTAGAATTGCTCATGTTTCCCCATCCAACGTGAAACTGAGGATGACCTCCTAATGACCGCTAGTAGTAGCATTCCTGAAGCTAGGAGAAGCTAACAGCTTGTTACCATGCCGAAGAATGTTATTCCCTTGAAAGAGTGTTTGGGTTGAAGTAGTTTCATGAATGGATGGAGTGTTCCTCACCTTTGTGATGTTCCGGTACCAGCAATGAAGATGTAGATGGAGTGGGGGAAGATGTAAACGGGGGTCCACAGATGTTATCAGTTTCTCTTGTCCCCGCTGTGAGCAACGTGAGCCCCCGCGCTCGGCAGTCCACGTGGGCTTGGCATTTGAGTGCGCTCGATTCCCCCCCCCCACGGGAGAAAGTTCCTTTGGTGCACGGTTTGCAAAGCACATCTTCTGTTTCGCTACCCCGTTTTTTCACTCTTGTACCCGGGGGGCACTTGGAGTGGGGTTTACACTCTGTGTTTCCTTCCCCAGACAGGAAGCTATCAGAGGGGCATGTACACACACGGTCCTGGGTGGCACTGCAGGGTTCTTTCTCAATGAGGCCTTCAGGACATGGAGTCCGGCAACGATGGCATTGGGCGACACCGTTTTCACCGCGTGTGAAGGTGCCAGCTGGGCACGGGTTGCATTCCCGAATAGACGTTGGGGAACAGTGGATAGACACATAAGTACCGGCCGGGCATTTGTCGCAGACCAGCTGGGCGCCCGAGTCTGGGTCTATGTACTGATAGTGACGAGGGGAGAGGATGGGCGGGTCAGCTGTAGTCAAAACCCGGGTTGAGATTTCAACTACCAACGTCCACAGGACCTGAAGAAGAGAGAAGGATATCACCAATTAGAGATGTTGTTGATGTGGACAGTAAAACCTCAGTTTATCAATATTTTTATTTTTTTATATATGTAAATTTATATTATTTTTATATTTATATTTGTATATTTTTATATTTATATAAATTTATATTTAGATTTTTATATTTTTATATTTATATTTGTATATTTTTATATTTATATAAATTTATTTTTATATTTTTATATTTTTATATTTTTATATTTTTATATTTTTATATTTTTATATTTTTATATTTTTATATTTTTATATTTTTTATATTTTTATATTTTTATATTTTTATATTTTTATATTTTTATATTTATTCCCCCCCCCTAAACTTGAACAAAAACTGACCATGGTCACGGATTGGGTAATATGAGTATAAAGTTCACTATAGGGGTGTTACTTCATGTCCAGAGGGCTCTAAAATTCATTCATTCATTCATTTTCTACCGCTTATCCTCACGACGGTCGCGGGGGTGCTGGAGCCTATCCCAGCTGTCTTCAGGGTTGCTGGAGCCTATCCCAGCTGTCTTGTGGGGTTGCAGGAGCCTATCCCAACTGTCTTTGTGGCTGCTGGAGGCTATCCCAGCTGTCTTGAGGGGTTGCTGGAACCTATCCCAGCTGTCTTCCGGGGTTGCTGGAGCCTATCCCAGCTGTCTTCGGGGGGCGAGAGGCGGGGTACACCCTGGACTGGTGGCCAGCCAATCACAGGGCACATAAAGACAAACAACCATTCACACTCACATTCATACCTATGGACAATTTGGAGTGGCTAATTAACCTAGCATGTTTTTGGAATGTGGAAGGAAACCGGAGTACCCGGATAAAAAAACACACGCATGCAAACTCCACATGGACGAGGGTGGAATTGAGCTTGGGTCTTCTAGCTGTGAGACATGCGCGCTCACCACTCGTCCACCGTGCAGCCCTGACATTAATTAATTTATTCATTTTCCGCTGCTTATCTTATATATTCCTTTCCATGTATACCATTGCTTTCGGAAAGGTCATTCGGAAAGATTCAATTCGGAAAGAGAAAAACTCATGTAAACGTGGCTAGTGTCTGGATTAGTTCGGGACACCCCTAAACAAAAATTTGTGAAATGTATAAAAAAATAATCTTATCGGCGTCTAATGGATCCTCCCCAATGCAGCCCTGGTCTGATGTTATAATGTCAATAATTGATATCGGGGTGGTAGACAAAAGCTGTGCTGGTATCAAACAGGATGTCTCTTTCAGAACACAACAGGTATTCCCACACATAGCGCCAACACTTTTGGAGCTAGTTCAACATGGATGCATTTTTGCATGACACAACCTGTCCAAATAAAGGGACCGCACCTCTTGTGGGTTCACTTGCAGTTCGATATTTTTAACACCAATTGCTGGACAGCCTGTCCATCCGGGAAGCTCAACGGGAGCAGACAGACCTCAGACAGTCTGGTTCTGTCTGCAGCCATGGTTTTAAGGTAATGAGGTTACTGTGACAGCTGTCCAGTATGTCATGAAGGGAGTTCTGTATTCAGTCTAGAAAAAATAGCGCATGGAAGCCACCGTCCTTGCTTTTCAAGATTCACATTGCAAACTTTCGAACCGCTGAAAAAGATGACTGATCCGTCGAATCATCAACGTAATTGGTTCACTATGTCATCACTGAGCTAGTAAAATTAATAAGCTCAACCACAGAGTATTTTTTAGTATATTTCACCTTCCACTGTCAGAAGTTGTAAAGGTAACAAAACCAAAAACATTCATTCATTCATTCATTTTCTACCGCTTATCCTCACGAGGGTCACGAAGCCTATCCCAACTGTCTTCGGGCAAGAGGTGGGGTACACCCTTGGACTGGACTGGTGTCCAGCCAATCACAGGGCACATATAGACAAACAACCATTCACACTCACATTCATACCTATGGACAATTTGGAGAGGCTAATTAACCTAGCATGTTTTTGGAATGTGGGAGGAAACCCATGCATGAGAACATGCCAACTCCACAAATTAAATTAAATTAAATTAAATTAAATTAAATTAAATTAAATTAAATTAAATTAAATTAAATTAAATTAAATTAAATTAAATTAAATTAAATTAAATTAAATTAAATTAAATTAAATTAAATTAAATTAAATTAAATTAAATTAAAAATTAAAAATTAAAAAATGAAAATAAAAAATTAAAAATTAAAAATTAAAAATTAAAAATTAAAAATTAAAAATTAAAAATTAAAAATAATTAAATTAAATTAAATTAAATTAAATTAAATTAAATTAAATTAAATTAAATTAAATTAAATTAAATTAAATTAAATTAAATTAAATTAAAATTAAAATTAAAATTAAAATTAAAATTAAAATTAAAATTAAAATTAAAATTAAAATTAATTGAATTGAATTGAATTGATTTGAATTAAATTGAATTGAATTAAATTAAATTAAATTAAATTAAATTAAATTAAATTAAATTAAATTAAATTAAATTAAATTAAATTAAATTAAATTAAATTAAATTAAATTAAATTAAATTAAATTAAATTAAATTAAATTACGGGGAACCAGGGTTTGATTCCACCCTCGGCCATCTCTGTGTGGAGTTTGCATGTTCTCCCCGTGCATGTGTGGGTTTTCTCCGGGTACTCCGGTTTCCTCCCACATTCCAAAAAACATGCTAGGTTAATTAGCCACTCCAAATTGTCCATAGGTATGAACAATAGACAAACCTATCAGAAAGGCAGCCAGCCTTCATCAGCAGAAATGTCTGCTGATATTGTGACTCACTAACAGGAAGGACGAATGGGGAAGCGAGACGTCTGAGGGTGTGGTCAACGAACAGTCCAGCGGATCATGTGGGCACCACAGAGACACTCTTCATACCCCTGAACCTGGGATTCACAGACAAGATGGTTGGGCAGAGTGGCCTGTAAGCGGATCTCTGGCGCCGGCTATTAAACATATCCCTAAATCAATGTACTTTCACTTAAAACTGCTTTGCATGTACAGTACTTTGTTTTGTTATCAGACACCGTTTGCTTGCCCAAACACAGGACCAGGTCTTTGGTTGGTCAACATTTTTCTTTCCAAAAAGCCCAAACCCTATAGCCCTAAAAATCAAGTGCATATTATATTAAATATTAAATGTGTTTTTTTCAATAAAAAAATAAAATACTCAACTTCAGTGCAAAAAAATATGAAAAAAACATTTGCAACTGAACGAACTGAACGGATATTTTAGGGGCGGTTGTTCATTCCGTTCACAAAAAAGAACCATTTCTTTTGACCCGTTCATTCATTTTACCAGCCAATTTTTCAGCCATTTTACCACTGCGCAGGATGCGCTTCACCTGCGCCAAAAATAGACCGGGTCGGAGCTGGTGAGTTTTGAGCGCACCATCTGCAAATTATTTTGTCATGAAGTCGTCACTGCGCCAAGCTGGTGATGGTGCGCCGCCACGCCCATCTCGGCGCAGCCCAGCCTACCAAATTGGTTGCGCATAGAAGTGCACTGTGTGGGATGCGCCTTAGAGCCCTTTATGTCAAAACTCTAGACACTCAATACAACAGTGTCATCTCGTGGTGTAATCTTACAAAGAACAGTAAACTCATCACATCAAAAGGTATAACTTTGAAATATACAAACATGTACCAATACGAGCTATTACAACCCCGACTATTTTTAAGTTTTTTCATAACTACATCAAATTATAGGCAGAAAATGAATACAGACTCACTCGTGGTACAAGCTAGGAGTTTGTTTTTCTTGAGAGTTTGTTACCGAACAAAATACCGACACTAGCGCTCAACAAAGAAATGTGCAATGCATGTATCCATGTATCAATCCATGTTATGTACATGTAGCGACTTCGGAGCCATGCGCCTGAGGCCGTGAGAAATGTCGACAAAGCCTTTTGAAGTCTTTTAAGAGCATTTTAAAGTGTTTAGGGTGTGTTGTGAATGCAAACAATCTGTTTTGTGTTTACCTAATGAGGTGTGTGCATATGAATGTGTGGGGGTGGGGGTGGGGGTGGGGGTGACACCCAAACATAACATTATTAAAGCAAGGTTTAGGATGAAGCTAGAATACACAGTCACGTGTGACACTACCCCCCCCAATGGTTACTGGCGCAACCGCCCAACACACTTGTTCACGCCAAGAAGCACCTGTTGTTGCCCCCCCCCCCCCCCCAGACACTGTTTGGATTCACTGGGGGTGAATTTATCACTGACAAAAGCTAATGATGACTATTTGCTTGGTCACATCAGAGCTGGGTCATCTGAGTTTCAACAAGTTACCCAGCACAGTGACTTCCTGTTCAGTGCAAAAGAAGCTTCAAAATAAAAAAAATAAAACAATGGCAGTATTACCACTTATTATCCTGGCAACTCTTCTACGTGTTTTAGTATTGCTAACGTCATCATTATCGCAAAGCAGCATGAAACCACAACAGCAACCAAATTACCCAGCACAGTGACTTCCTGTTCAGTGCAAAAGAAGCTTCAAAATAAAATAAAACAACGGCAGTATTACCACCTATTATCCTAGCAACTGTTCTACGTGTTTTAGTATTGCTAACTTCATCATTATCGCAAAGCAGCATGAAAGCAAAACAGCAACCAAATTACCCAGCACAGTGACTTCCTGTTCAGTGCAAAAGAAGCTTCAAAATAAAATAAAACAACGGCAGTATTACCACTCATTATTCTGGCAACTCTTCTACATGTTTTAGTATTGCTAATGTCATCATTATCGCTTAGCAGCATGAAACCAAAACAGCAACCAAATTCCCCAGCACAGTGACTTCCTGTTCAGTGCAAAAAAATCTTAAAAATAAAACGGCAGTATTACCACCCATTATCCTGGCAACTCTTCTACATGTTTTAGTATTGCTAACGTCATCATTATCGCAAAGCAGCATGAAACCACAACAGCAACCTAATTACCCAGCACAGTGACTTCCTGTTCAGTGCAAAAGAAGCTTCAAAATAAAATAAAACAACGGCAGTATTACCACTCATTATTCTGGCAACTCTTCTACATGTTTTAGTATTGCTAATGTCATCATTATCGCTTAGCAGCATGAAACCAAAACAGCAACCAAATTCCCCAGCACAGTGACTTCCTGTTCAGTGCAAAAAAATCTTAAAAATAAAACGGCAGTATTACCACCCATTATCCTGGCAACTCTTCTACATGTTTTAGTATTGCTAACGTCATCATTATCGCAAAGCAGCATGAAACCACAACAGCAACCTAATTACCCAGCACAGTGACTTCCTGTTCAGTGCAAAAGAAGCTTCAAAATAAAATAAAACAACGGCAGTATTACCACTCATTATTCTGGCAACTCTTCTACATGTTTTAGTATTGCTAATGTCATCATTATCGCTTAGCAGCATGAAACCAAAACAGCAACCAAATTCCCCAGCACAGTGACTTCCTGTTCAGTGCAAAAAAATCTTAAAAATAAAACGGCAGTATTACCACCCATTATCCTGGCAACTCTTCTACATGTTTTAGTATTGCTAACGTCATCATTATCGCAAAGCAGCATGAAACCAAAACAGCAACCTAATTACCCAGCACAGTGACTTCCTGTTCAGTGCAAAAAAAGCTTCAAAATAAAACAACGGCAGTATTACCACCCATTATTATCGCCCGTATGGCTAGTTTTGGATATATCGACAACAGCTTTTGTCAACAACGGTCCAATGGGCGTCAACATAAGCGGGTTCCACTGTACAAAAACAACTGAAATGTGAATTAATGGCCTCAGAGACCATTCTAGATGGTTTAACTCTACAGTCAGCATCATACAAGCGCACCAACAACAACATATGTATTATACTGAGGCCGTGCTGCTTTGTGAGGAGACAAAGAAAAACAACACACTCGTATCCTAAAATCACTGACCATAATACAGTGTGTATGTGTGTTTTTCAGGAAGTAATATTTCATTGCAGAATACATTTCCTGGACTCATATTGTTTTTTTTATGTGTGGACAGTCTTTGTTGTGACAGGAATCTAATGATAACAATATGACTGACTTGTTTAGTCAGCACAAGTGCAACATAGTCAACAAATATGAATAACTAGATACTATATATAACATAGAGCGTTGTAATAAACATTCATTGTGATTGAAAATGTATGAAAACTGGAGCTGAAGTTCAGTCTGGGACGGACTGAAGAGGATGTAATTAAAAAAAAAGGACACTGCCCCTTTAAATCTGCTGAAGGAATCCATAGAATAAACAAAAAAGCCAATCCATGACAATCGAATAACAGCACTCACCACTGAAGAAACAAACATGGCGGACATTGTGTGTGGATGAGTTCAATAACAATAAATGTCCTTGTCCAAGTTGACAGGACCAACACGTCTCATCTCTGGATGTGTCATCCTCTTCCTCAGTTTACTGGAGGAGAGACGCGGGCTCAGATGGAGGTCTCCAGATGGAAAGGTTTAAGGCAGTACGGGATAAGGGCTTGTCTCACAAAAGAACCTTATGCTAGTTCCCATCGGCGGTGATGACTGAGGACGACGCCGGGACCACCGCCTCGTCCCGGGCACGCTTGTTGAGTGAGCGGAGCGACCTCGCTGCGGAGACTAGCACTGACGCTGTGACGTTGACACGAGGGCGGGGCTACTGTGGGGCCTCAGCCAATCGCTGCCCACATGGAGACATGCACGTGCACTGAGCTGTGTGTAAAGGATGATTGTTGAGTCAATGCTGATGCAAGCGTTCATGCTTTTATGTATTTAAAAATTGATTTTTTTTTTCATTCGTTTTAAATTTGAAAATTGTATTCCCGTTCTTAATAACGCCATTTGTCAGCCATTTTCCGTGATTCAGTCACATTTTAGTAATATAGTGGCTATAATGGATTACAGTCAGTTGAACTCAAGTCTTTTTGGAGTACCCATGAGTCATTGAGTCAGTGAAACTCATTGAAAACTCATTCACCCATGAATCATGAATCAGTAAAACTCAAGTATTTCTTGAACACCCATGAGTATTTTGTCGAGCACAGGTGAGTCAGTGAAACTCGAGTCTTCATCCAGTACCCGTGAGTCACAGAATAATGAGTCATTGTCAAGCACCTGTGAGTCAATCAAACCCCGGTCTTTGTCGAAAACACCTGTGAGTCACTGAAACTCAAGTTTTGATCAAGTACCTGTGAGTCAGTGAAACTCGAGTCTTGTCGAGCACCCGTGAGTCAGTGAAATTTGAGTTTTCGTCGAGCATCTATGAGTCGGTGAAACTGGAGTTTTCATTGATCATCCGTCAGTTGATCCTGAGCCTTTGTCGAGCACTCGTGAGTCGGTGAAACTCGAGTCTTCATCCAGTACCCGTGAGTCATTGTCAAGCACCCGTGAGTCAGTTGAACTCCGGTCTTTGTCGAAACACCGGCGAGTCACTGAAACTCAAGTTTTCATCAAGTACCCGTGAGTCAGTGAAACTCGAGTCTTTGTCAAGCACAGGTGAGTCAGTGAAAATCAAGCGTTCATCAAGAACCTTTGCGTCAGTGAAACTGGAGTTTTCATTGATCATCGGTCAGTTGACCCTGAGCCTTTGTCGGGCACTCATGAGTTAGTAAAACTCAAGTTTTCATCCAGTACCCATGAGTCACAGAAGCATGAGTCATTGTCAAGCACTGTGGGTCAGTTGAACCCGGGTCTTTGTCGAAACAGCTGTGAGACAGTGAAACTCGAGTCTTCGGCGAGCACTCGTGAGTCAGTGAAACTCGAGTCTTGTCAAGCACCCGTGAGTCAGTGAAACTCGAGTCTTCATCAAGAACCTTTGAGTCAGTGAAACTGGAGTTTTCATTGATCATCTGTCGGTTGATCCTGAGCATTTTGTCGAGCACCCGTGAGTCAGTTGATCCCTGGTCTCGGTCGAAACACCCGTGAGTCACTGAAACTCTAGTTTTAATCAAGTACTTGTGAATCAGTGAAACGCGAGTCTTGTCAAGCACCCGTGAGTCGGTGAAACTCGAGTCTTTGTCAAGCACAGGTGAGTCAGTGAAAATCAAGCGTTGATCAAGAACCTTTGCGTCAGTGAAACTGGAGTTTTCATTGATCATCGGTCAGTTGATCCTGAGCCTTTGTCGGGCACTCATGAGTCAGTAAAACTCAAGTTTTCATCCAGTACCCATGAGTCACAGAAGCATGAGTCATTTTCAAGCACTGTGGGTCAGTTGAACCCGGGTCTTTGTCGAAACACCTGTGAGTCAGTGAAACTCGAGTCTTGTCAAGCACCTGTGAGTCAGTGAAACTCGAGTCTTCGTCGAGCACCGGTGAGTCAGTGAAACTCGAGTCTTTGTCAAGCACAGGTGAGTCAGTGAAACTCGAGTCTTCATCAAGAACCTTTGAGTCAGTGAAACTGGAGTTTTCATTGATCATCTGTCGGTTGATCCTGAGCCTTTTGTCGAGCACCCGTGAGTCAGTTGATGCCTGGTCTTGGTCGAAACACCCGTGAGTCACTGAAACTCAAGTTTTAATCAAGTACCCGTGAGTCAGTGAAACTCGAGTCTTGTCAAGCACCCGTGAGTCGGTGAAACTCGAGTCTTTGTCGAGCACCCATGAGTCAGTGAAACTCAAGCCTTTGTCCATTAAGTTGAAGTCTTTGTTGAGCACCCTTGAGTCAGTGAAACTTGAGTCTTCACTGAGCACCCGTGAGTCAGCAAAACTCATAAGTCTACACATACAGATACCCTTGAGTCCTGATTCAGTAAAAAAAAAAACAAGTAACTCACACATCTCTAGCTGGTTGTTTATTGTTATTGTGTAACATTTATGTTACAATAAGTAAGAATATAAAAAAAACTCTGTACTCAGTATAATAAATTTATAATGACAGAATATAAAAATTGGAACAAATCAACTGAAATTGTTGATGGTTAGAGTGGGCACATTTTGATATAAATATTGTCATAATCCATACAAAATGATGGATTTAGTGCATTGAGAGGAAGGCTAAAGCAAAGGTCCGATATGTGTCAGTAGAGCAAACATGCCGGCTTGATCCAGCCACTCATCTGTTCCGTGCAGCCTGCCATCCAGCTACCATCCTGCTGCCTCGTATCCAAACATGACTCGTGCAGCATATTAGCCCCGTGGCTAACAACTGTCAGCACACACACAAGCTGCAGTGCCTAAAGCCCTTGGGCATTACTGCAAATAGCAGCAGCTGATAAGAGTCCAGCACCATCTGCCCTACACGTGGAGGCAAAGCGAGTGGACGCAGGATGGATGCATGGGGTGGGGGGGGGGGGTTGGAGATCAGGGGATGAAGCGTAATTCTTTGCTTCTGTTCGTGAGGGAAGAAGTGGCTGGAAAGTAGGTCAAATTCAAAAAATTAAGGAATAATACTATAGCCCAAACTTCTTCCAGCGAGAGCCATAGACTGAAAAATGAAAGGATATCACTTTTATATTTTGTTCAGATATGCTTAAAAGTGTTTGTTTTCATGAGTATTTGTTCTAAATACAGAGTATGGTTAGTATATGAGGCCTTGGATCTATTTTTGGGTGTACTAAATGTAGTGTGTGAGCCTTTGGAGCTCTTATGTGTAATTTTTCTCAAAGGAGCTTTTGACAAGAAACACAAGTGAAACACAGAGTGGAACGACACCAAGGCATACTTCCAGGTTTCCCAGCATACCTTGCGGGTTAATAATGACTGTAAAATAGTATATAGCATCACACATCCCGACTGCATTGGCCTCATCACAAGCCAGCAATGTTAATGAACAGCCAGGGATTTTAGGTAAGTGCGACATCTGCTGGTGAAATGATGTCATTACATGTATTCTCTTGTCCTGTGAATGGTCGAAACAGCGAATTGGCTGAAATAGTACACAGTATTCGAAGTATTTTAAGGTTTTGAAGTGTTTGGTGTCCATGTACGGCTTTATGTATGTTCATATTTCAGCCACAAGATGGCAGTCACATTCTTTACCCATTAGAAGTTTATTTATAAATGATGGCCAGATCCATCCGATTAGGATAGTGTTGATATCAATGGTATCATCAATATCAGATTGATACAAGGTATTTTTTTTTATCAAATACTGTAAAACTACAAAGTGGTATTTGATTGGTTGGATTTAAATATGGATCGCATCGATACCTTGGGTAGTATCGAACTGATCCTCAGTTGTTATTGTTTTAAAATACAACTATAAACTGTGAAGGAGCAATTCAAATATTGATAGAATTGATACCAAGGGTAGTGTCAATATAGGATCGATACCCAATTGGTATTTTTTTCCCAAATAAAACTATAAAATGGGGAGATTCATTCATTTTCTACCGCTTATCCTCACAAGGGTCGTGGAGGTGCTGGAGCCTATCCCAGCTGAGAGAAGGTGATGTAGCAAGGTAAGGTACCATAACAAAGTACTAGGATGCCATTCTTCTGATACTAATGCGTTTTACTTGAAAATGCCTTGAAAATGTCATTGACTGATTTTGTAATTTGGCCTTTAATTTATTGATTATGATTATAGTCATAAGTAAAAAAAAATACTGTAAAAAGATTTTTATGTGCCAGTGACATAATGTTTATTTCAATGTGTTTAATTGGGTGTAAAAAAAAACATGATTATTTTTGCTGAGTGGATCAAAAATACTGTATAAACTCGCTGAAATCCCAACGTTTGATCTCAACGTTTGATCTCAACGTTCATCTCGCGATAACCTCCCGCCCACAGCTTTGAAACCTCGCGAAGTTTCCCGTTGTTTTGTAGTTTTTTGGTGGCAACCGGTAGCCTCTAGCGAGCAACCCAAGAAAGGTGGAGACTCCTGCCCAACTTCCTGCACAATACTCTTAAAGCACCGCCAGGAGAGAAGAAGGACGGACGAATGGATCTACGGCTCACTTGACCGCTCTCTTTTTTCCCCCCTCCTGAAAAAAAAATCACCTTGTCGTCGTTAATCTGCCATCCGCCATATCTACCTGGCTTTTAGCTAGCTAACTGGATCAACCATTGGCGACATTCGATTAGTAAAGGACGGGCGAAAGACAGGAATGGGTGAGTTTTCCATGATGTGGCGTTTATGTGTGTGTGTTTTCTCCCTTTTTTAAAAAAAATTATTTCCCTCACAACGTACACAAGTCAACAGCTTCATAGAGCATTCTTAACGAGCGTGGGTGTGTTAAATAACGCAGCGGGCGTCTGTCGGAAGTTGAAAGTTAGCAATCCACTTTGGTTAGCTTAGCCTACCTTGCTAGCGCACCCAGGCTAACTGGATGAACGTCTCCGCCTCCTTTACTGGAGTTGTTGCTCGTGTTGACGGAAATAATGTCAATGAATACTGTCACTATATAACCAATGATATAATACGTACTTTTATTCGACACTCTTTAATCACGAGTGCGTGTGAAATAACTTTAAAACTCTTAACACCGGAAGTGAAAAACGTTTTTCAAAACAAAATCTTGACATTGACTTATATACATGTCAACACACGGTGTGATTGATTTATTAATAACCGACAAGGAGAAAATGTCCGGATAAATTATCCCTGCTCCTTTTCGGGGCTGTGCTTGTTAGAGTTAGTGTGTTTTTATAAGCAGTTTTTATTGTCATTTACCACACAACTCGTAAATTTCCTGAACGGTTCGGTCGGAAGACTTCCCATCGAGGGGGCGTGTCTGTGCAGCTCTGAGGACTGACAGGGGCTCGTGGGGGCTGGACAACTGACCAATCAGAACAGAATAGGCGTGGTGATTGACATGTTTACTGTACTTACTATAGTGCTTCACTGGGATCCAATATAATTTTGAAAGGTTGTCAATTAAATTGATCAGTTATTGAGATGGTGTGTTTTGGTGTGGCTACGTAACAATGGCAGGTATATAGAATAACGTACCTGACGATGAACCAACCAAATTTGGGGAATAAGTACCCTGTTGTTTAATGTGAGTATTCTAACTTAAACAGGCCTTGTTTCTAATGCACTGCATTATGAAACCTACCTGCTGCATCTCTTGAGGTGTGTTGTGTTTGTGTGCTTCGGCGCATGTGGTGGTGTGCGGTTCAAGATCTCTGCTATGTTGCAAAACAGGTTAGAAACCTGACATGGCAGGCAATGGGGACTTGCTTCATTTCAGGTATTCTTGGTAACTTTGTGAGTGATTGCATGCATCTTTGTGCTACTGGTATGTTAAAATGTGGTAATTAATCACTGTATGTTAGTAATACCATGTTTAATTTTGATTTATAAATGCAAACACTTTATATGGGTAACCATAATGGCGCTAACATAACAGCGCTGTAGTAGCAGCTGTACGTCTGTAAAGCGTACTTTGCTTAAGTAGCTCATTATTTAGTATAAGTCTTTATACTAAAATCCCATATAAGGTGATACAGGGTGTTCAAGCCAGTTGCAGTAGCCACGTATACATGGACCTAAATAGTCCAATTCCATTCGGGTTATTTGCTCAAACGGAAAGAATGTAACCTTTTTATACACCTCATTCCGAAAGAAAAGTGCCAATCCGAATGAATATATAACGGGATTCCCAGGGGTGGAATATTCCTTTCCCCAATCCGATTGAGGTATCGTGTACCTGCTCAATCGGAAAGTTGTCAGACTGCGTTCTTCTTCGTGGTGTTTTTCTTCTTCTGTTGTTTATATGACATAACACGCAGATCGAGACGTTCTTTGATTTAAAAAAAAAAAAAAAAAATGGAGGCGAGCAATCGGCACTGGACTGCTAAGGAAAGTTTGTTTTTGATTCAAACTAAATTTCAAGACCGGACAAAGGAAAAACTGGCAATACGGAGTTATTCCAACAAGTGAAAGAAAAACCAAAGGAAGTCTGTATCACGTGATGTTGGTGTTTACGTTTTACTGGGCATGCCCCATTGACTATTCTGGTTGATTATAGCGGCGCATGTAGACACGCGATTGGAATATTCCTTTCCATGTATACCATTGCTTTCGGAAAGAGAAAAAACTCCTCGTGTAAATGTGGCTATTTGTTGTGTACGAGTGTAGTGTTGTCACTTCCTACTGACCGGGTACGCATCGCTGTTTTTGTACAGTACTTCTTGTGAACGATTGCCGTTTTGACAACGTCTGTGCTTTTCAAAAACATAATATACTACAGTAGTTGTAGTGTTGTGTTCCTACCAGCCTAGATTTCTAGATTGCACTTCCCGCTGAGGTATGCCTTTACTCAGTTTGCAAATGGCCGAGGATGTTTCAGCTGTGTTTGAACATGTCTGAGGTGTACATGTATGTGTGGCTGTCTTGTATTGTGCGCTGTGTGCAGACAGCATTCCTTCCACTAATGTCTACAATGTAGTCAACTGCAGTGTGGCTTTGTTGCAAAATGATCACGTTTACAGTGAAAATACTTTTAATTTGTGTCATCGGTATGTGATTTTTCTTTTTAACACACAAAGGAAACATGAAAAAGTGTCTCCTCTGTGGACTGAACTGGTTTAGTTTGCGTTTTAAATAGTATTATTAAACACACTGGATAGTATGTAGAACTAAATGTCAACCTAACTCACCTCAAGCTGCTCCGTGGGAAACAAAAACAAGGAAAGCTTTGTTGTCTTTGACAACAAGGGTTTGAGTGCTTCTTTGGCAAAACAATTCTTAAGGCTGTAAGGAAAATAGTATTGCAATCCTAATGGTAGTATATAACTATTATTCTTGTGAACTGTCCAAATTACTCCACACTCTTTATTGCTCTCCGGTTCTACCATATCTTACTTATTGTGTGGAAATATATGGGCTAATAACTATAAAAGCAATCTTAACTCGCTAAATGTACTGCAAAAAAGGCCAGTAAGGATAATTCATAATGCCGCCTACAGAGAACATACTAACTCCTTATTTCTAAAATCACAAATACTTCAACTTGCTGATATAGTTCATCTTCAAACAGCTATAATAATGCATAAGGCTAAAAACAACCAATTAGCTAAAAATGTCATCCAATACTTCTCTACAAGAGAGGAGAAATATTATCTCAGGGAAGAAGTACATTTGAAGAAGTACATTGGGTAATATGAGTATAAAGTTCACTATAGGGGTGTTACTTCAAGTCTAGAGGGCTCTAAAATTCATTAATTCATTCATTTTCTACCGCTTATCCTCATGACGGTCGCGGGGGGTGCTGGAGCCTATCCCAGCTGTCTTTGCGCGAGAGGCGGGGTGCACCCTGGACTGGTGGCCAGCCAATCACAGGGCACATATAGACAAACAACCATTCACACTCACATTCATACCTATGGACAATTTGGAGTCGCTAATTAACCTAGCATGTTTTTTGGAATGTGGGAGGAAACCGGAGTACAAACTCCACACAGAGATGGCCGATTGTGGGATTGAACCCCGATCTCCTAGCTGTGAGGTCTGCGCGCTAACCACACGACCACCGTGCAGCCCGGCAAATATTTTATTGAAATGTAAACACGAACACAGTAGGATTGAGCTTTCTTAAACACGCATACGCCGATACCGATTCAAGTAAAGAACGCAAATATCGTCCCGATATATTCCGGCCGGCCCTGAGTAGAAACACATACAGCAAACTTCATTTCTGTACACACACAGAAAATTATACTTGTGTAATTAGTTTGTCAGAACAATTACCGAAGGTCACAAATAACCCCAAGGTAACTCGAGATGAGGTGAGATTGCTATTTTTGGTCGGCAGTCCCAAGTTGCTGCCGGGTATATTTAATTAGTGCCATCGACTGTCACATTTAGTAATTAGCTAAACATATCATGATAATAGCTTTGATTGGAAGTTGAATGAATCGTTGTTACTTGATGAGATCGACTGTGGAGCACCTTCGTTTTTCCACAGCACCGTTTCCGCTTATCGTGCTGGTGTTTGCTCTGCAAAGCAGCGTAAATGGGATGCCGTTCACTCATTGTGTGTGTGTGTGTGTGTGTGTGTGTGTGTGAGCTTTCAGTCAAAGCCCTGAAGTTGTTTTGTGGGATATCTGCCAGCGCTAATGCGCAAAGTAATCCTCTAACTTTCCAAGCCACCAGTGGGTAAACTTGTAATTAAAGCCTTTTGTGTCATCAGACCTTGAATAGTCCCTGTTGCTATAGGGAGGGTTTTTTTTCATTGTGGGTTCAAAAACATATTTGGGGTCAAAGCGTCCCGTCTGCCACCTGACTGCCGTAAGCTGGCAGGAAACGTGCCTCAGACCGTTGTCGGCTGTGTTTAATGTATTTCCAGAGGTATTTCCTCCTGAAGAACAAATACCTGGCACGGGGAGAACATGCAATCTCCACACAGAATCGAATCAGAATATGGAATCGAACTTGGGTCACCTACTCACTAACACCGTGCAGCCCCTTTGCAATGTGTTGCAAGCTCAAATACCTACTATGTGTGTGTAGCTGTTTTAAAAAAAAAAAAAAAACAATTTTTTTTTTTTTTTTAATTTGCTGGACTTTATCCCTTTTCTCTTTCTACCCTCGACCCCCTTTGTGTCCGGAGCAGAGGTTTTGGTGGAGTATGACTACGAAGCGCTCCATGAAGATGAGCTGACCTTGCGGCAGGGTGACATCATCAAGAACGTGTGCTGCATTCAAGAAGATGGCTGGATGGAAGGAGATCTCAACGGTAAAAGAGGACTCTTCCCTGACAACTTTGTAAAGGTGAGAGCGGGTATTTTTGTTTTGTTTTATAAATAAAAATATATATATACATATATAATATGTATATGAATACAATTATCTTTTGGATTTGAGGTAGATACTGGGATAGTATAGATCAGGGGTCTCAAACTCAATTTACCTGGGGGCCACTGGAGCTAGGGTCTGGGTGAGACTGGGCCGCATCAGGTTTTCCAAAAAAAAACAACGCATATATTAAAAACAGAAAAATGAATAAACTTTGCGTTGGTTCCGATTTTCTACAATAAAAGCTCTGTTCACTGAATAAGATTAAAAATAAATAAACAAATAAAAAATAAAGAAAATCAATGAATCAGTAATAAATAAATATAATAATAATAATAAAAACTTAAGAAACCACATATAGTTGGTGGGTAGACAAATTTTTTTTTCGAATTAAAATGAACAAAGCATTATTAGAGCCCTGTAGACATGACAAAACACGACTATAGTCACATTTATACTCTTTATTGCGCAACTGCAGGGTCTTGAGACACATGCTAACTCGCAAACTGGAGCGCTAGCGACCTAAACGGTAGCCTCCAAGTTATTTCCTTTAAACTTAAATAGCCAAAAACTTACCACTTCCACACGGATAGGGAGGAAAACTATTAACAGTTATTTAACCTTTAACATGAACATTAATCAAACGTAATAATTTTTTCCGGGTACATGATACCATACAGCATCCATATCAAACTTGCACGGGCCGCACTAACATTAAACTTTCATATCAAGGCGGGGGCCTCAAACTAGTGTCCTGCGGACCACATTTGGCCCGCGGGCCGCGTGTTTGAGACCCCTGGTATAGATGATTCTCTGCTACAGTAGAAAGCCATCAAGCAGTTTTTGCGATGGGTTCTGTCGATGACTATTAGAAAAGAGTGGCACTAATGCAGGTGGCTGTCGCCAACACCGACAAAATCAGCCGCCTGTTTTTCAGGTTTGTTAGGAACCAGATAAATTGCTAAAAATAGAAACAGTAGCTGGTACCAGATTTAGAATTCCCCCTTCGCCGACTGTGATCTCTTCTCGTTGAAACCCACGCAAGTCAAACCTCACCCCCAGCACAATTTAACGATGCCTTCAGTGTAGAACCGTGCGTCCTTTTCGTAAACCCCAAAAGGCCTCTGCCGTTTCGGTGAGGGAGTCCTCGCGTTATCTCGATTTTCGATGGGTGAGGTGTATTCAGCTCAAAGTTCAAACGCCAACAGTCTTTCCCCGCTAACTCGCGCGCGACATCCGTGTCCTTTTGTATTGTTTGCAGTTGACTGATGGGAGGCCTTTTACGACTTAATCACTGTTGTCACCTGACAAAGCAAAGTACAGTAAACGCACCATCCTCTCCTACCGGGTGTTCCGTCTCTCTACCTAAGCCTCTAAAACCCCCATGATAGCAAGATGGGTAATCGTCTCACCAAAAGCGGGTCTGTCACAGGGATCGGGTCGTTAATACACTTAAGAGCAGCGCCGGTTCTTGAACTTTGATCTGAACATGTGCTCGCGTCCCCTGATAAACAACACGAGCCATGCCTTGGATTGAAATGGTGCAACCGACCAGGATGAGTTGACGGTAGCCTTCCTAAGGTATCCTCTCGGGGAATGGGACTGCTGCCCCTTGAGAGCATGGCGGACAAGTCATTGACCGATTATTTATGCACGCAATACATTCATGTGCTATCTAATCAATATCTAATGTGCATCATATACAATATGTACTGTATATAGACAACCTGGCGGACTTGAACTCTCTGTATCAACTCACTAGCAGCCAGCCCCGCCTCCACCTAGTGGGGACAAAGAGGCTCAATGGCTACATTACAACTTTTTTTTCTCATAATATGTTGACTTTAATCTGGTAAAATTACTTAAAAAAAAAAAAAGTTTTCTTAAATATATTTTTAGAATATGCCGGGGGCCCAAAAAAAATCCAGCCATGGGCCTTAAATGGCCCCTTGGCTGCAGTTTGGACACCCCTGCTGTAATCATTGCATTGCATTGCAACTGTCACTCTAAAATACCAGTGGAAACTAACACAGGAGGTCACCAAGCCAAACACCAACCTCACTCACGGTGCGGACAACAATAACAAAATAAACGCAAAACACAAATACACGCTAAATTACACCCCATCAATACACCACAAGGCATGCTGAGTAATCTGCGGTACTCTTTCCCAACATACTACCCTATATTTAGCAAGTCTTCAGACCCCTCTTTGTTTTTTTTATGCTCGGTTTCACGTGACTTCACATCCAAGTTGTCAGCCCTGCTTCAAAGAGATGGGGGGGGGCAAGAAGCTTATTTATAACTAGACGTCAGAACAGAAAACGGTTCAAGAGTGGGGTTGACTAAACACGCTCCACAACAACAAACGCATTGTTGAAACTTGAAAATGGGAAATGGAGCCACCTGGAAGAACGTCCAGCGATGCTCCACGGCTGGCATGGAAGTGGGACTCGCTAGCTCTTGGTAGCTAGCAGCTAGCTGCTAGAACTTTTTCACACCATAACCAATGGTATAACCACCATAACGAGCAGCTGGCTAGCTCCTAGAAGCTAGCTACCAAGAGATAGCTTCTAGCAGCTAGCTACCTAGAGCTTGCTACCTAGCTAGCGAGCCACAATAGCTAGCTTCTAGCAGCCCAGAAATCGTGCGTGAAATACGACTAACAATTGGTTATGGTGTGAAAAAGTTCTAGCTAGCTAGCTAGCTAGCTAGCTATTGTGGCTCACTAGCTTGGTAGCTAGCAGCTGCCTACCAAGCTAGCAAGCCGGGCTGCTAGAAGCTAGCTAGTGTGGCTTGCTAGCTTGGTAGGAGCCACACTAGCTAGCTTCTAGCAGCCCGGAAATCGCTAGCTAGTTCTTGGTAGCTAGCTGCTCGAACCTTTTCACACCATAACCAATTGTTAGCTGTATTTCACTGCTAGAAGCTAGCTAGTGTGGCTCGCTAGCTTGGTAGCTAGCTCTTGGTAGCTTAGCTGCTAGAAGCTAGCTCTTGGTAGCTTAGCTGCTAAAAGCTAGCTAGCTCTTGGTAGCTTAGCTGCTAGAAGCTAGCTAGCTCTTGGTAGCTTGGCTGCTAGAAGCTAGCTAGCTCTTGGTAGCTTGGCTGCTAGAAGCTAGCTAGCTCTTGGTAGCTTGGCTGCTAGAAGCTAGCTAGCTCTTGGTAGCTTAGCTGCTAGAAGCTAGCTAGCTCTTGGTAGCTTAGCTGCTAGAAGCTAGCTAGCTCTTGGTAGCTTAGCTGCTACAAGCTAGTAATGAATATATTTTCCTCACAAAAATGTTTATTCCCACTTTTGTTCTCAAAGGAAGTAAAAAAGGAGGCCAAGGAAGCAAAACATGAACCCAAGGAGGAATCTTCTCAGCCCGTGAAGAGAGAGAAATCTGCAGGCACGGTGGCCAACTTGGTTCAGAGGATGAGCACCATCGGCATCCCCACTGGGGGCTTCCAGCCACGACCCGCAGCACCCATAAAGAGTAAGCAATATCATTCATCAAACGATGAATTCCGGAATCAATCAGCACATAATTATCACACGTTGCAGTGCATCGGGACTACCTAATGTTTTTTTTTTTTAATGACTTTGTTTTTTATTGAGAGTAATTGGTCATTGGTGTGTGCATGTTTTACACACCCATGTCGCACCACGTAGAATGTTGCCATGTCCTGGGGGGGGGATACAGAGTATTGGCTAACTGACAAATGTGAGTACACCCTTCACATTTCTACTAATATTTTATTATGTCTGACTTACTCAAGAAATGACATTAATGTGTTTTTTTTCATTTTCCTTTGTTCATGTTAGACTTTACTTTCTGTATCACATCCTGGTCCTCATCCCGCCCTCTTTTTTTTTTTTATTTAATCCCAGAGGATGTACCTGCGCGTATGAACATGTAAAGCGCATACAACCTGAAGCCATAGAGCCGGTTGGTTGACAAACATAATCTTTTTTTTTTTTTTTTTACCACAGAACCGAAGAAGAGACAGTGCAGAGTGTTGTTTGACTACCAGCCGCAGAACGAAGATGAGCTGGAGCTGAAAGTCGGCGACATCGTCGACATCACCGAAGAGGTATTGTCAACTTCCGACGTAGTCTATAGGATTCAGGCGGGAGTCGTATGCAACGTACCCGATCATATACGCTTCACCGGGAAAGGCTGACTGAAACAATTTAGATGAACTACCAAAGTCTCTAAAAATGTTGTTTATTTCCGTCTTTACTTGCCTTTTTAGTATTCTGACTAAACCAGGTAGAGTGACAGTTCTGGAGAATATTGGCTGTTGACATAATTCGTTGTCAAAGGGGTCACTGACATGATTTATCGACTTTGCTTAACTTTGTTCTATACGTTGTTTGTTTTCTGAAAGCGAACAGTAAAGTCACAAAAACGATCTTTAATTGTTCATAATCAGCCAGCAGCCGCAACGAACTCCAGGCGTGTTTCCCAAGTGACGTCAGCGCAGTCGAACTTCACGAGTAAATATTAGTTTTTAGAGGAGCAAGAAACATTTGGAGATGAAATCCAGAAGTTGCAGAGCAGGGGATTAAGCCGTGTTTATTCAAACCACCGACGGTGAAACTAGCGTGTCTGATGCGGAGGCGTTCAATGACCAAGACATGGAGATGAAGACTTGGTCGGCTTCAGAACACAGAATGGTAAACGTAAAATTACATTGGTGTTGCTTATTGTTTTAAATCGGCATCTTAATGACCGTAAAGCGGTTTTTAGAGAATTTAGCATTTCGTCACTTTTGGCCCCCAGCCCACTGTTATGCTTTGAATGCTTGTCGCTATGGTGGCATAGTGTTTACAATACAGTGTGTAAATAAGACATGACTTACTCTGTTCTGTGGCAACTTTGATGTTGATTTTAGCATCCTAAAAGCAAGCCAAAAGTCAGTGTGCATCTGTCTCTGCACTTGCGTCGTCCATTGTCGTCTTCAACCTTCATCACTTGCAAAAGAAAACAAACTTAGTGTCACCAGAAGATAGTGAACATCCAGCAGCAACACAATGTTTTGGCATGGCTATTTTGATGAGAAATATACCGAACCAAGTGGTGATCTACCTCTGAGAAGCGTTTATTTACTCTGCTTTAGCTTTAGCTGCTTTACCCTGATGACATCACACCTGGAAATGGGGCTGAGCACCATGAACGTGTTGAACGTCATGAGGCGGGGGCCTCAAACTAGTGTCCTGCGGGCCACACTTGGCCCGCGGGCCGCTTGTTTGAGACCCCTGATTTATAGGATACAAAATAACAGCTTGTTTGCTTAGTGAAATGATCCATTTTTTTGTCAGCCGCAGTTGTAATGTTTGTGTGTGTGTGTGTGTGTGTGTGTGTGTGTGCAGGTTGAAGAGGGCTGGTGGAGCGGAGCCTTAAACGGCAAATCGGGGCTCTTCCCGTCCAACTTTGTCAAAGAAATGGATGCCACGAAAGACGAGGGAGACTCAAACGACACCACACCAGATGAGGCTGGTACGGGTCCGACAGCAGTTGTTTATGTTCTATTAGGCCTCTAGCAGTAGGTCTCAGTAGAGTGTTCATCTCAGTAATGTATTCAAATGGTTCATTCCTAATTGTCGACCATTCTTAGTGGCATCACGGAAGGAAAGCAGGAAGACATGCCGCATTTATGAATAAATTTTGTCATGTCTCTTATCCTCCACAGATGGAAACGGTGTCGAAACGACCCAGTCGTCTCCCCAATCTGCCTCAGGCAACGGCGCCATCGTCCAGCCCAAGAAAGTCCAGCGCATCGGTTACGGAAATATTTTCAAGGAAGGGTCGGTCAAATCAAGGATCCGAATTCCCAACCTGGAAACGGAAGAGAAAAAGGACAACGTGAGTGCGATGACAAAATCCCTTGAGATATTGCCGATATTGGTTTCTTTTTGTGTGGCCGCACGAGTGCTGCCAGCAGCACTGCGGTTCATTGAGGGGAAACATGCACTGAGACATACATGATGAAAGCTCTCACTATGCGCCGAATACGATAAAAGAAGACCACATGAATGCGCTTTACCATTACGAAGACGAGTCAAAGTAGAAGTAGTTTCTATCGGAGGCCTGTTCTGACACGCCGCCCTCTTTTTCTGTCTCTTCTTCACAACAGCTCTCACAATATGTTTCACCACTAACTCAGCTTCTGTCACTCTCTGCTCCTCACATACCACCGCCTCCCCTCATCGTGCACCTCTTTATGTTTGTTTTTAGCCAAGGAGTCGTACTTTATTTCAGAACTTTCTGGCATTATTTCCTGTTCGGTGCTTTTATTTTGTTACATCCGGTTACTGTTTGGACTGTCGTGAATTGGTAATTAGGGTTCCATTGAGTTCAGTGGATGCCAGCGAAGTGCGGCTACGCTAAATCTCACTTGGCTTGCAGCACCGCGCCGGGTGACGAGTTAACAGCTAGTGCTGCTCAACTCATCTGCGGACCCATGATCGATCCCCGGTCTCATGTGGAGCGGAACTGGTCCTTTTTTTTTCCACCTCCACAACTACCAACTTTGAATGTTAAAAAATAACAACAACAAACCCTTGTTATACAAGGTCAGGCAAAATGATCGGACACATTTGTAGGTTAAATAAAAGGCAAATAAAGTAAAAGTGTTTATATTTTCGAAAAGTACAAATAATGCCATTCTGTTTCATGATATTTAAAAAAATTAAATCAGTTCTGGCGGTGCGAGGTCGGCCGCTTGATTTTGGCCGGGTGACGAGTTAACAGCTAGTGCTGCTCAACTCATTTGCGGACCCATGATCGATCCCCGGTCTCGTGTGGAGCGGAACTGTTCCTTTTTTTTCCCACCTCCACAACTACCAACTTTATCTCCCAGCCTTGTAATTAATGTGAATGTTAAAAAAATAACAACAACAAACCCTTGTCATTCAGGGTCAGGCAAATAAAGCAAAATGATCGGACACATTTGTAGGTTAAATAAAAGGCAAATAAAGTAAAAGTGTTTTTATTTTTGAAAAGTACATATAATGCCATTCTGTTTCATGATATTTGAAAAATTAAATCAGTTCTGGCGGTGCGAGGTCGGCCGCTTGATTTTGGTTTCAATATAGATCCAGTAGCTCTGAATTTGGTAACCCATAACAAGATGGCGTTTGGATCTGGTACGGGATCATGTCTACCAAGATCGAAGTCCAAACGGAACGCTCGTTGTGTTGCAGTTACACATTTCTTTGTTTTGATAAACGTTTCCGCAACGAAAGCACCATACTCACCAGTCCAATTCATGGCAGCAACTGAAAAAGAAAAGTAAAAAAAAAAAAGGCATTATAAAGAAACAAAGCAAAATGGCATTATATGTACTTTTAAAAAATAAAAACACTTTTTTTGTTTCTTTGCTTTATTTGCCTTTTATTTAACCTACAAATGTGTCAGCTCATTTTGCTTTATTTGCCTTTTATTTAACCTACAAATGTGTCAGATCATTTTTGCTTTATTTGCCTTTTATTTAACCTACAAATGTGTCAGCTCATTTTTGCTTTATTTGCCTTTTATTTAACCTACAAATGTGTCAGATAATTTTTGCTTTATTTGCCTTTTATTTAACCTACAAATTTGTCAGATCATTTTTGCTTCATTTGCCTTTTATTTAACCTACAAATGTGTCAGATCATTTTTGCTTTATTTGCCTTTTATTTAACCTACAAATGTGTCAGCTCATTTTTGCTTTATTTGCCTTTTATTTAACCTACAAATGTGTCAGATAATTTTTGCTTTATTTGCCTTTTATTTAACCTACAAATGTGTCAGATCATTTTTGCTTTATTTGCCTTTTATTTAACCTACAAATGCGTCAGATCATTTTTGCTTTATTTGCCTTTTATTTAACCTACAAATGCGTCAGATAATTTTTGCTTTATTTGCCTTTTATTTAACCTACAAATGCGTCAGATCATTTTTGCTTTATTTGCCTTTTATTTAACCTACAAATGTGTCAGATCATTTTACCCGACCCGCTGCTACTTTATAGGACTTCTCCGCATGGAACCACGTGTCCATCCGTGTCCTATAAATCATTTCCATCTTTTTGTTTTGCTTCATTTCAGCCAACCCCTTCATTCCCATCAGTCGCAAAGCCCGCCTTTCCCAACATCACAGACTTGCAGCGAGGAGACGGAGAGAGCAACGTCAAAGGTAAACAACGTCGTCGGTTGTAGGAACCTCAAAAAATAACACATTCTGCTTCCACTTCCAAATAACAACATTCATTCTGAAGTGCCCATTATTGTATGTTTACTGTTTGAATGGCATATAATAAATACTTCTGATTCTCCATTGTTTTTTTTTTTCATTTTATCCAAAGCTAAAGAGCTCTGTAAAGTCACCTTTGCGTTTGAGTCCACCAATGAGGATGAGCTGACCTTGCACGAGGACGACATCATCACTATTATAAGCAAGGTAAGGTAAATATTACTACCACTGAGGCCCACACGGTGAAATATGAAAGGATGCAAGGGCCACTTTGATGTTTTGTAAAGCAATACTGGGCATGCTCTGATCTAGGTTTTATGCTGCCGATACCATGGAAATGATTATATGTACTATTACTACTATTACCATTATTTTTTGTAGTTTTATTGTTACACTACATTTTGGGGCCGCATTTTGGACACCCCTGATCTCTGTCATCTATTAACTTTTCTTCTGATTGACTCGGTAAATAAGTTGAGGGCGCGCAGGCCTCACAGCTAGGAGACCCGAGTTCGATTCCACCCTCTGCCATCTCTGTGTGGAGTTTCCATGTTCTCTCCGAGCATGCGTGGGTTTTCTCCGGGTACTCCAAATTGTCCATAGGTTTGAATGTGAGTGTGAGTGTGAACCTACTTAAACTGGTTTGGTCAACCTTTGCAGGTTATGCAAGTAAAATATGACGCAAATGTTCCAAGTGTGTCACAGGACAGGTCTAGTGACAAAAAGATGATACATGTTCATCATACAAAGTCATATTTGAAACCTTATGAGGTCGAAAAGGTCATTTATCGTCATTGTCAATCAAGTCCCCTCAAAGATTTGACTCTATTTGTCCATTTTTATGTTATTTATTTATTTAGTTAGTTATTTTTTCTTCCTTAATTGTATCTTTAGAATGTGCCACAGGTCCTAAATGCCCCCCCCCCCTGGCTGCGCTTTGGACACCCCAGTTTAGATTGAATAATAAGGCTTAGTTTGGAAAGGTGCTGCCACCAAGTGGAGATTTTTATATTTTTCTGGACTACATTCAACTCCTATTGTTTATGGTTGGTTTAATCTGCAGTGAGATATTTATTTGGTAAAAGTGTTCATATTGCATTTCTTAAATCACATAATTACAAATATTTTTGACAAAAAGTTAAAAAGTAAAAATAAAATTAAAATTTGAATTTTAATTAAATCATTATAATTATATTATATATATATATATATATATATAATAGTAATTATATAATAATAATAATTTATATTTAAAATTAAAATAATTAAGTAAACAATTAAATAATCAAATAATCAAATAATTAAATTATTATAATTAAAATTAAAAAGTGACTGTTTTTCCAGCATCATGTAGACAATTAAATACAAAAACTGAAATCATTTCCACATTTGAGCGGTGACTCTAACATCCTCCCCCCACATCTTACTAATAGGACACAGGAGAGCCCGGGTGGTGGCGAGGGGAGATCGCAGGCAGAGAAGGCGTCTTTCCTGACAATTTTGTCGTCATGCTATCTGAGTCAGAGAAAGAGGTGAGATCACAACACCAGTTTTTTTTGGTAAGAACTTGTCGACAAACCCGAGTACCAATTTAACAACACACAGAACATCCTTGATCAGTGTGTCGCCCGATATCAATATTTGTCAATATGTCTAAAACACAAAGATAATAGGTTTGCTTTTTGTGGATGACAAATATTTCACAATATTCACAATGTAGAGTCTGAAAGCAGTATATTTATACTTTATAGTTGTCAATTACATTATGGATCAGTTGTTGCAGCATTAGATTACACAACACAAGCTACATTCACTCCCAGTATGTCTATCTATATAAGACAGCTTCAAATGTATCTGTGGCGGTCCTACATTATGGATCAGTTGTTGCAGCGTTAGATGACACAACACAAGCTACATTCACTCCCAGTATGTCTATCTATATAAGACAGCTTCAAATGTATCTGTGGCAGTCCTACATTATGGATCAGTTGTTGCAGCGTTAGATGACACAACACAAGCTACATTCACTCCCAGTATGTCTATCTATATAAGACAGCTTCAAATGTATCTGTGGCAGTCCTACATTATGGATCAGTTGTTGCAGCATTAGCTGACACAACACAAGCTACATTCACTCCCAGTATGTCTATCTATATAAGACAGCTTCAAATGTATCTGTGGCGGTCCTACATTATGGATCAGTTGTTGCAGCGTTAGATGACACAACACAAGCTACATTCACTCCCGGTATGTCTATCTATATAAGACAGTTTCAAATGTATCTGTGGCGGTCCTACATTATGGATCAGTTGTTGCAGCGTTAGATGACACAACACAAGCTACATTCACTCCCAGTATGTCTATCTATATAAGACAGCTTCAAATGTATCTGTGGCGGTCCTACATTATGGATCAGTTGTTGCAGCGTTAGATGACACAACACAAGCTACATTCACTCCTAGTATGTCTGTCTATATAAGACAGTTTCAAATGTATCTGTGGCGGTCCTACATTATGGATCAGTTGTTGCAGCGTTAGATGACACAACACAAGCTACATTCACTCCCAGTATGTCTATCTATATAAGACAGCTTCAAATGTATCTGTGGCGGTCCTACATTATGGATCAGTTGTTGCAGCGTTAGATGACACAACACAAGCTACATTCACTCCCAGTATGTCTATCTATATAAGACAGCTTCAAATGTATCTGTGGCGGTCCTACATTATGGATCAGTTGTTGCAGCGTTAGATGACACAACACAAGCTACATTCACTCCCGGTATGTCTATCTATATAAGACAGCTTCAAATGTATCTGTGGCGGTCCTACATTATGGATCAGTTGTTGCAGCATTAGATGACACAACATAAGCTACATTCACTCCCAGTATGTCTATCTATATAAGACAGCTTCAAATGTATCTGTGGCGGTCCTACATTATGGATCAGTTGTTGCAGCGTTAGATGACACAACAGAAGCTACATTCACTCCCAGTATGTCTATCTATATAAGACAGTTTCAAATGTATCTGTGGCGGTCCTACATTATGGATCAGTTGTTGCAACGTTAGATGACACAACACAAGCTACATTCACTCCCAGTATGTCTATCTATATAAGACAGCTTCAAATGTATCTGTGGCGGTCCTACATTATGGATCAGTTGTTGCAGCGTTAGATGACACAACAGAAACTACATTCACTCCCAGTATGTCTATCTATATAAGACAGTTTCAAATGTATCTGTGGCGGTCCTACATTATGGATCAGTTGTTGCAACGTTAGATGACACAACACAAGCTACATTCACTCCCAGTATGTCTATCTATATAAGACAGCTTCAAATGTATCTGTGGCGGTCCTACATTATGGATCAGTTGTTGCAGCATTAGATGACACAACATAAGCTACATTCACTCCCAGTATGTCTATCTATATAAGACAGCTTCAAATGTATCTGTGGCGGTCCTAATGCATCCATGGCGGGCTGCCACAAATAGATAGATAAATAGTTTAATAACAATAAACCCACCATGAAAAATTCCGTACTGTCAGGGTTAAAATATAAAATACGTGTTCTCCATCGCTGTACCTAATGAAAATGAGGATCAGCAATCGTCAAGATCTATTCTGGACTAAAGCGCTTACGAGCTTGCAAAAAAAAGACGAGATCCAGATCATCCATGTTTGAAAAGGATATGCCGGCCCTTTAATTGGATTGGTGTGTGGTATTACACTGCGTTGATTGCGCCGCTTGTGTTTTAGGCTCACATCGGGAGAGGGTCACGTAAATCCTCACTGAAGCAAGACTCTGAAGACGTAAGTTACCACCCCGCCACGTCCCTCATGAAATATAATCAAGTAAGTTTTTTGTGATGGCGCATGAAATCACGTAACTAGACGTCGTTAACATCATTTCCCACAAAATCTAATGTGCTGTTTTGGCATTTATGGTAGGAGTCTGCATCGCCTAATGAGTGGCCGTGACCTTTTTAAACACTCTTGCTTACCTTTTCACCTTTTTTTTTCCCCCCATTTCAGAAACCCAAGAAACCTCCTCCACCATCAAAAACCATCGGTAAGGAAGTCATCACTTTATATTATAAATCCCTACTTCATTATACACTAGAATGTGCTCGTCTTTCCACTTGTCGGACCTCTGACCACACGGTTCTTTTGCAGCTCTCAAACCAGAGGTCCCCAGTGCTGACAAAAAGCCACATATCAGGCCCGAGGACAAAGGTAACACTCGTATATATGCACCGCCTTGGGATTTTAACACGACACAAGGCATTGCGTTTGAGAAATCGATTCGATGTTTGCACTGCAATGACGTCAGCTTCCCTCTTTTTAACACGGTTTTTTCAATCTGTATTATTAATCTTCATGAAAAGCCCTGCATTAAAGTAACACCAATTACTCGACAGTAACGATGGCAATAATAAGCGGAGGTGAAGGTGTGTTCTGACATCAGTGGGATTTTTAATTAGCAGGAGACCATTTGTTCTGCTTACCTATTGTAATTTCATGCACGGTTAAATTAAGATAAAAACGTTCAGGTTATTCCATCCATCCATTTTCTATGACGCGTATCCTCACTGGGGTTGTTTGGGGTATGCCGCTTACCTCAGCTAACTTCGGGCGAGAGGCAGGGTACACCCCTTTATGGCCTTCCAGTCAATTTCTCCGCCATTAGCGCCGTCTTTCAATGTTTTTTCTCCGTCGCAGTCGACAAGCCGCTGCCAGACCCAAAACCATCCAAGCCTGTGGCGCCACTCCCGCCCAAAAAGCCGGTGCCCCTTCCGGTCAAAGGCAAACAGGCAAACCTCCCACCAAAGAGGCCGGACAAACCTCTCACGCCATCTCCAAATCTCAAGTGAGTCTTCCGTGGGGTCTCTCGGGTTGTCTCCTACCACGACCACTAAGCATTTCCATTCTGTATAAATGCATTCCTCGTTCGTTCTTCATTTCAGACACAATGGAGAGGTGCCTTCGTCTCGTCCAAAGCCAGACTTGGAGCTATCGCTTCACCCCAAACCCAAACCCTCGGGGGACACCGGAGACAAAGAGTCAAGTATGTATAACTTTATTTGCAACTAGTGGGGATTCATTCAGTCATTCATTTTCTACCGCTTATCCTCACAAGGGGTGCGAGAGGCGGCGTACACCCTGGACTGGTGGCCAGCCAATCACAGGGCACATATAGACAAACAACCATTCACACTCACATTCATACCTGTGGACAATTAAACTAGCATGTTTTTGGAATGTGGGAGGAAACCGGAGTACCCGGAGAAAACCCACGCATGCACGGGGAGAACATGCAAACTCCACACAGAGATAGCCGAGGGTGGAATTGAACCTGGGTCTCCTAGCTGTGAGGTCTGTGCGCTAACCACTCGACCACCGTGCAGCCCGTCTATAAAATTAAATTTAAAAAAAATCCTAAATTTATTACAACTATCATGATGAAAATGGTAATATTAATGATGATTATAATAATAGTAATAATGATAAAGATTATAACAATAATAATAATATTAATAATATAAATAAAATAATAATAAAATGTAATAATATTACAATGATAATAATAACGGGAAAACAAGACTATGGCATGAACATGATTATATCTTGCAAAAAGGGGTAAACATATATAAGCTTTTGCTTCAGCCTACTTCTTTTGGGCTTGTGATCAGATAGTTGAATACAAATGTAAATAACGGAAAGTTATATTTTGATTGATGTAAAAAATGCACTGTAATGTTTCATATATTTGCCCAAATAAAATAAAAAATAAAAAATTGCAATTTTCACACAGAGATGGCCGTGAGTGGAATTGAACTCGGGTCTCCTAGCTGTGAGTCCTCTGTGCTAACCACTCGTCCGCCGTGCAGCCCTCCAGGGGGGGCTAGACAATCCAAATTCCACTGTCATATATTAGCGCCTGCCTCTTCAGGCGCCACTCGGCTAAGACGGAGAGTTATTTAATCGGCTGGTCTGCCTCTTCATGGTGTGGTGATTGTGGCAGCAGCACAAGTGCTAAAAAGTCCACGGCCTCTCGTCTGACACGTCGCCCCCGATGCACGAAAAATGCAATCTTTTTCGACAATCACAGCCCATCCTCATTTGAACAAATAAAGCAATTTAGTGCGATGCAAAGTGCTGTTACACAACACTTGCCAAAGTCGCACACTACGTTTCATTGCCATCCATTTCCTCATGTTCTCCATCTATACAGACGGTACAGGTCAGTCATTCTTACTTACAGCTGTTCTTACTTTCTCAACAGACCTTATGAGTTTTGATGAGGTGTCGTCCAGCTCGGAAAAGCTCTCTCACCCCACCGTTAACAGACCAAAGATTATCGGCCGGAGGTTGCCTGCCCAATTTGGCGGAGGACAGTCGGTGAGCATCTTCAAGTACTTTGTGTGTGTGTGTGTGTGTGTCAGTAGAGTAGCCACGTTTACGTGAGGAGTTTTTATCTTTCCGATTGGAATCTTTCCGAATGACCTTCCCGAAAGCAATGGTATACATGGAAAGGAATATTCCAATCGCGTGACTACATGCGCAGAATAGTCAATGGGGTATGCCCAGTAAAACGTAAACATCAACATCACGTGATACCGATTTTTTTTATTAAATTTATTACATTTATTAAAAACAGAAAAATGAATAAACTTTGCTTTGGTTTCGATTTTCTACAAGAAAAGCTCTGATAAAACATTCCACTGTTCTCAAATATCTTAATTTTTATTTTTCTGCGCAAAATAAGATGAAAAATAAATAAACAAATCAAGAATAAAGACAATCAATCAGTAATAAATAAATATAATAATAATAATAAAACGGCAAATAATAAAAATAAACCACATATAGTTGGTGGGTAGACAAATTTTTCAGATTAAAATGAACAAAGCATTATTAGAGCCCTGTAGACATGACAAAACACGACTATAGTCACATTTATACTCTTTTTATTTACAACATATTGCGCAACTGCAGGGTCTTGAGACACATGCTAACTCGCAAACTAGAGAGCTAGCGGCCTAAACGGTAGCCTTCAAGTTATTTCCTTTCAACTTAAATCGCCAAAAACTTACCACTTCCACACGGATAGGGAGGATAACTATTAACAGTTATTTAACCTTTAACGTGAACATTAATCAAACGTAATAATTTTTTCTGGGTACACGATACCATACAGCATCCATATCAAACTTGCGCGGGCCGCACTAACGTTAAACTTTCATATCAAGGCGGAGGGCCTCAAACTAGTGTCCTGCGGGCCACATTTGAGCAAATAACCCGAATGGAATTGGAATATTTGGGTCCATGTATACGTGGCTAATGACAACAACATTGCCGGTGCTCATTGTGTAGTTGTATTTTATTGTGTGAAGTCAGTATTAGTTACCACTGGAAGAAGAAGAAGAAGTCATTGATTGTCAATGACTTCCACTCTGTGGCCCCGTTGTGAACCACCCGCTCAATGGCAGCCATCTTTCAGTCATCTTTCATTCAGAGCACATAATTGCGTCTAGACTAGATTCGTCACTTCAGTTTTTTAGACGGCCGACGTCTCGGCCAGCCTTTTATCACTGTCATTTGACGTTCCAGTTGCGTCTGCTGCCACTTTGCACGTAAACTCCCACTGATTCAACAGAGAATGAGACGTATAATAAAAGCAATCTTCCTCTGCAGCCCAACAAGGATGTCGTTGCGGAGAAATCCTTCAAGATGGATGAGGAAGACTCCGCCAAACTAAAGCCCGCAGAATCCAGGAAGGTAATATTGATCGCAGCTCCGACTTTTAATGACTACAAATACTACAAATTCCTCTCTTTGCACAACAAAGTTTTTTTTTAATCAACAAATGTTCTGTAGGGTAGGTAATCTGAAATAGTCTTATCTCGTCTCGTTTTATTTCCTTTTACTGAGGCTATGTCAACATTATATTTAACACAGATGTGTTCCAAAACACACACCCCCCCACCTCTGGTGTCATTTGCATTTTGGCCAATCACAAGCTTGGAAAACGCTGTACACAGAACACATGACCGGCATATAAAATAGTCATAGAAAATACAAGAATGAAATGAAATGCTTCCTTCCTTATCTCTCATGATGGTCGCCGCGTTCCAGCCGCTTGGAAACGGGGCCTTCAGCGAGCATCCTATGATGTCTAATTTTACTTTCACTTTCACTTGGATCTGGATCTGCAGCCAAAGTTTCTCCAGAAGTTCAATATAAGACAAAAGCCTCTATGTGGATGAGACGCATGGAATATAGAGATTGATAATATCTGTAAGGGGGGGGGGGCGGCACGGCGGTCGAGTGGTTAGCGCGCAGACCTCACAGCTAGGAGACCAGCGTTCAATTCCACCCTCGGCCATCTCTGTGTGGAGTTTCCCGTGCATGCGTCGGTTTCCTCCCACATTCCAAAAACATGCTAGGTTAATTAGCCACTCCAAATTGTCCATAGGTATGAATGTGAGTGTGAATGGTTGTTTGTCTATATGTGCCCTGTGATTGGCTGGCCACCAGTCCAGGGTGTACCCCGCCTCTCGCCCGAAGACAGCTGGGATAGGCTCCAGCATACACCGCGACCCTCATGAGGATAAGCGGTACAAAATGAATGAATGAGCGAATGAATTTTAGAGCCCTCTAGACATGAAGTAACACCCCTATAGTGAACTTTATACTCATATTACCCAATATAGTTGACATAATAAGAGAAAATAAGATGTTTTTACGCTGCATGGTGTACGAGTGATTAGCGCAAGGGCCTCACAGCTAGGAGACCCAAGTTCGATTCCACCCTCGGCCATCTCTGTGTGGAGTTTGCATGTGGAGTTTCTTGTGCATGCATGGGTTTTCTCCGGGTACTCCGGTTTCCTCCCACATTCCAAAAACATGCTAGGTTAATTAGCCACTCCAAATTGTCCATAGGTATGAATGTGAGTGTGAATGGTTGTTTGTCTATATGTGCCCTGTGATTGGCTGGCCACCAGTCCAGGGTGTCTTCCGCCTCTCGCCCCAAGACAGCTGGGATAGGCTCCAGCGTACCTCCCGACCCTCCTTGAGGGAAAGCGGTAGAAAATGAATGAATGTCACCTTCATGCAAGTTCCTCTTCCTGAGGAACAACTTCTGTCCTGTTTAAAGTCCTAACTGTCGTGGTGGAACCTCTCAGACGAGTTCTTTCCAGACTCTTTTCATGCCTCGTTGTCACCATCCGCCGGCCAGTCCACTTTGCAGTTCTTTCCTGACAGTGAAGCGACCGTCGTGTACTCTTTCATACCCCTTTCGTCACACTCGCACGACTCCTGAAATGGATGCATCTTCTGGTGACAGATGCTCCCTTAAAGGTGATAAAAGGATGGGAGCAACTGGAGTTTCTTCCGGCATGGCCCGTTGGACGGGTGTCAGGTCTAGTTTTGTCAAATTCTGACATTGCGGTTGGGAAAAGGCTGTGAAGTTAGAACTGGGGTGTCCAAAGTGAGGCCCGGGGCATATTTTGTACGGCGAGCTGAGACCTACCTAAGTCTGAAGAGTTTTGCTGTATTTTTTAAAATCAATGTTATGTTATATATCACAAAAAAATAAAATAAAATTAAAAGTGTTAAACAACACTGGACTTTTGCGCTTTTGGTTAACATCACATAGCCTGCAGCCATACTTGCTAACACGGCGACAAGTCCCAATTAACACATACGACTTCCTGGAACAATTAGGCGCATACAATTTGATGCATCACAATTACAAGCCGCTTTGGTTCCAGCCTTTTCCCAATTCACTCCCAATTACACCAATAAACCACGTCATGATGTCGACGGAAATCTTTAATCTTTAATTTCTATTCTATTCTACTATGGTGCTCGATGTCACAAGAGACTTAAGTGTTCCGCCCCGCGGGCTGGCATGTTGGTCGTAAGATGCTATCTCTTACAGATTGGTCATGGTCAACCATAACTAATTGCACTTGCTTATTTAGTCCGGGGGGGCTCCACACCACACCACACCACCTGACTGTAGCGTAGAAGCCTCTACACGGGGTAAATGTAACCCTCTACAATGTAACATTGTTTACCCTTCACACACACTTGTGAATCATTCATCATTACCGCATGCTGCATTGATCGCACTTGTCCCCTGAAAGCATCACAATAAGTTTTTCACATGTACTGTGCATTTATTTCAGTTTAAGATCGTATCAAGAATGCGATCACAATCACACGCAGTACTTCTATTACTGCATATTAGGATCGGGTGGTGTTTTCATGTAATCTGATATAATATAATTTTGAGGTAGTTCACAGCATCTCATAAAAAAAAAATTATACTGCTTCACACTCGTTTAATTGGTCTTTGTCTTTGAATTGAACCCAAATCAAATACATTTTACACAATAAAATGTGGAAATATGGGCTAATAACTATAAAAGCAATCTTCACTCGCTAAATGTACTGCAAAAAAAGGTCAGTCAGGATAATTCATAATGCCGCCTACAGAGAACATACTAACTCCTTTTTTCTAAAATCACAAATACTTCAACTCGCTGATTATAGTTCATCTTCAAACAGCTAAAATAATGCATAAGGCTAAAAATAAACAATTAGCTAAAAAATGTCATCCAATACTTCTCTACAAGAGAGGAGAAATATGATCGCAGGGAAGAAGTACATTTGAAACACTTCTATGCTAGGACTACGTTATGCTAGCCATAGCATTTCAGTATGTGGAATCAAACTATGGAATGGATTGAGTAAGGGAATCAAACAATGCACAACGATGAGCCAATTCAAGAAACAATACAAGCAGTTGATGTTTGCTAAATACAAGGATGAAGAGTCTTGAACCAGTCATGATGTGCTATATATATATCACTATATTGACACTTACTATGGTACCCATTATGGCATTGGATGCTCATATCACCGAGTACTTCGGTACGTGACAAAAAATAAAAAATCAAATAAAACTAAAAAAAATAAAAATTCATAAAATATTTTTTTTTTTATTAAAAAATTATATTAGGAAAGCAGGAAGTGAACAAATGTAACAGTGACTGATTGTAAAAGTACCAGATGGAGGGGTAGGATTTAATAAGCTTTGCTTCTTCCTACTCCTTTTGGACATGTGGAACTGGGAACTGATTACGTGATGCGTTCAATTGTAATCTGATGCATGTTCAAATGAAATAACACCATTACATTACAATATTCAAATTTGGTTTTCTGTGTTAGTGTTTCTGTTTCTCACCCCCCCCCCCCCCCCCCCCCCACACACTTTTCTCTTCACAGCCTTCCACACACCTCTCCCCTTCGCCGTCATTCCATAAGCCCAACGTTGAGTCCAAACCCAGCCCATCATCCTCCACCTTAAATTCGGACAGCGGTGCTCCGGGAAAAGAGGATCCAAAATCCCAGATGGAAGATCTTCGGAGCCAGATGAAGGACCTGCTGTTGTCAGTGGAGCTGTTCAAGGCCCAGCAAATGTAAAATGGAAAACACACCGTTTCATAACCTTGAACACTTTTGGAATGTTTTGGAATCTCATACACATTCATTTGTGCGTGTTTCCAGGAAAGAGATAGCCGAGCTGCGTGGGGAGCTGGATGAGGAGAAGCTAAAGCGTCTGGCTCTGCAGGTAATATGCTAGGCTGTCTCCGTGCATCCCTTCAGAATGGAAAGGGACCGTTTTGGATTATTGATGTATTTTTCTAATTGGGTGTTTTATGTGCGCTTGAACCTCAGCGGTGGTTCCTTCCTTCGATTGTTACATGCGGTCTCCCGGCTCTCTTGTGACCTGTAATTAGTGTCGTGACAGTAAGATGTGTACCGCTTCAGTCAGCTGCCACTGATGTCCTTCACGGAAGGTCCCCTGCGGGCGGTTTCGAGCTTATATGCTGTAAATAGAACCACTTGGGAGCGAAAAATAGTACCGTATAGTCATGCAAGTATTAATAATATTAAATATAGTAATGAACTGGCTGCACGGCGGGCGAGTGGTTAGCACGCAGGCCTCACAGCTAGGTGAGCCGAGTTCAATTCCACCCTCGGCTATGGAGTTTGCATGTTCACGTGTGGATTCTCTCCGGTTACTCCGGCTTCCTCCCACATTCCAAAAACATGCTAGGTTAATTGGCGACTCCAAATTGTCCATAGGTATGAATGTGAGTGTGAATGGTTGTTTGTCTAGGCTCCAGCACACCCCGCGAGCCTCGTGAGGAAAAGCGGTAGAAAATGAATGAAGGAATTATAAATTAAATTTGAAATTAAATTTAAATTTAAATTAAATTTTAAATTAAATTTTAAATTAAATAATAAATTACATTAAATTAAAAAACAAACAAAAAATTAAATTATATTAGGAAAGCAGGAAGTGAACAAATGTAGCAAAATGTTGCTAAATACAAGGATGAAGAGTCTTGAACCAGTCATGATGCGCTATATATATCACTATATTGACACTTACTATGGTACCCATTATGGCATTGGATGCTCATATCACCGAGTACTTTGGTACGTGACAAAAAATAAAAACTAAAATAAAACTAAAAAAAAAAAAAATTCATAAAATATATATTTTTTGAATTAAAAAATTATATTAGGAAAGCAGGAAGTGAACAAATGTTACAGTTACTGATTGTATAAGTACCAGATGGAGGGGTAGGATTTAATAAGCTTTGCTTCTTCCTACTCCTTTCGGACATGTGGAACTGGGAACTGATTACGTGATGCGTTCAATTGTAATCTGATGCATGTTCAAAAATAACAACTATTTATATCTTCAACGCTGGCAACATAAGTGAGCACACCCTTATGTTAAACTGTACTAATCAGGCCCAATTAGGCACCCCCCCCCTTCCCCCGGGTCAAGTGTTAGGTGTGAATGGGGAGCTTTCACTCTCATGCACTCTCTCGCTCCCTCGTACCGGCCACTCGAAGTCCGACATGGCACTCTTGAACGCACACCGTGTAACCTTGACTCTGCGTGTTGCATCATCGTGTGTCCTTGCAGATGGAGCTCGATAAATTAAAGATGGCCGTCCACTCGACGTGAATATGAGCGCACAAAGCGGAGCGCCTCGAGGCGAGGGGCGGGGAGATGACCAGCGGACAGTTGAATGGACAAGAGGGTGCAATCGTTTTTCACATCTATGAAATTAAACTCCCCCTCGTAAGTTTTTTTTTTTTTTTGCACATATATATTTTTGTTTCATGTAATTAAATTACAGATGTATATGATTTTTTTTTTTTTTTTTTTTTTTTTTGCCAACACACAAACGAAAACAGAGGCCTTACTTCAAACTGCTGTGCTGCGTCTTCACGCTCTCAAACGCCTCACGGCGGAGGGCCGCTCTCTCAGTACTACTGACTTACTACAAACTTTCATGCTGTTATTTTAAGACGAAACTTTTAAAAAAAAATGTCTGTCATTTCACCCGGCATCTTAACTTTTTTTTTTTTTTTTTTCTTTGCTGCAAAAGGCGTTGCTGCTTTAGCTGTAATTGAAACATTCCTTGCAGCGCCTCCGAGTAAGCTCGACTTGTTTATTATTATTTTTTTATACGTGTTTTCTAGCATTCCTATCCAGGGAAACACTACTGTGCCTGTTTAAAAAGTTCTATTAAATGTTCTTCGGGGAAGGAAGTTCTAACATTTTTACCACAATGGTGTCTGAAAGTATCTTTTTGTATTTAGCGTAGCTAGATTTTCAAGCGCTACTGACGTAATTCTCACTCGGGAAGTTCAAAACGGGAAGATGAATTGCAGCCGTTGCGTTTCTAAGAAAGGCAGTCCGGTCTCTCCGAGTCCGGCCACAATCCATCAAATCCTCCATAATGGCCTTCCTCCGCTATTGCATTGTTACGTTTAGAGCAGAAAAAAAAAATGTCATCTCGCTGGAACGTACCAACCAAGGAGTCACGGGGCCAAACCATTGAAGGACAAAAGGCGTAAAATGACTAAAAATGCAAGAAATTTGCATGATTTTAACTTCCGACGATGGAACCCGCGGAAATCCGCCAAGTTTGTCGGCATAAAATTCGAGGGTCATTTTCTCGATGTCGATATGTACCGTGGAATACGCTTTACATTAGCATGTAAGAACGGCAACAAAAAAAAAAAAAAAACTGCATTAAAACATGCGCACAGTGACTTAGCATAGCAGCACGGGCAAATGCACAAGCGAAGGCTAGTTTTGGCTCCCGGTTTTATTTAAATTACCACTTGTACGATTTATAAATTTAACACGTCGACATTGCTGGGAAAATTATCGGAAATTCAAGATCCGCGACAGTCATAGCATAACATAGGGTATCCAAAGGGCAGCCCGGGGGCCATTCGCAGCCTCGTAGCAAATTATACATGAAATATTCTTGGAGGTGGGTTTTGTAGTTGAAATATTTCATATTCGAAGATTGACACGAGTGGTTTTAGCAGAATTTTTGTTGCTCCCGATGCTAAAAATTTGGACACCTTTCACGTAACATAAAATGTTTACGCCTGTTTGTGTGGCCGTCGATTTTTTTTTTTTTTTTTTAAATCTCACATTCCAAGTCACATGTTTAACGCAACTGGAAAAGAAACGGAAAGTAGCAATAAAAAAAAAAAATTTTTACTTGTTTGTCGGGGAATCGCTGCGATATTTTACGCCGTTTATAGCGTAAAATCTTTTTTGAAGACAATCCATTTGACCACTCCACGTGCAATCCTTTTTTTCAGTGCTTGTTGAATATTCTCTTTAGCTTTGGCTAGCGCTAACCACGTTAGCACACAAACAACACCCTGCTAATCTGCTAATGTGTACGTTCCACATATGCAGGTACTTTATTATTATTATTATTATTATTATCACACATATGTCACCAGTGTCTTAAAAAAAAGTGACTTCCAGGTGATGTGTGTTGCTAGCATACACTTGTACGCGCACACACACTTTTAAAAATCAATAATAAATTCTGTTTTGTAAATGTGAAAGCATTAGCATTGCATGCTATACAATTATTTTGAAGCCTTTGGACAACATGGCTGCTCTATTTAATAATCACATTGTGTGTGTGTGTGTTGGGGTGGGGGGGTAATGAGGTTATTTTTTTTTTTTTTCACATCTGTAATGTGGCTTTACTTTTATATACTGTACATTCCGGAGATTGACACACCCAGAAAAAAAAAAGAAGAAATCTGTGCACATTTATTGATTTGAATTTGTAAATGGTTTTGTTTACAAAAGCTGTATCCTTGCATGAGCTGAGATTCTTTAAGAAAGAAAGAATAAATATCTTTATTTACTGTCAAAGTGTGTTTGCTCGGAAGATGTTAGCTTCCAGTTCGTCATGCTAGGAGCGTGTCGTTAACAACACAAATACTTAATGGGATCTTTATTAGCGTGACAGCTGATTTAAATCTACATCGTTTTTTTTTTATTTTTTTTTTTATCATTCGCCGTCACACGTGTCATGCTGAGATGCGCGACTCGCCTTTCTAAATGTGATTGTTGTTGGTTACCATGGAAACACTTAAGGACCGACAATGACTCTATGAGGATTCGGTTGAGAATACCCAGGTGGACTAGTCCAAGTGAAATGTCATGCAGGTGTCGACACTATCCAGAAATCTGATGTCGAAATTTATTGGCTGTCTGACTATCGCTCCAAAATCTTATATATAATACTTATATTAATACTTATATACTGTATTTTTTATTTGGACCCTGTGTATGCAAATAAAGTTGAATAATTATGACTATTATTAGCATATTTTTCCTTGTAAACCTGATTCTTGTAAATTTACGACTTTATTGCTGTAATATTTTGACTTAAGTCGGAAATTTACAAGAAAATAAACTTACAAGAGAAAAGTACATTTTTACGACTTTGTTGTCGTAATGTAAATTCATATATTTACATACTCGAGAATTGTTTTTTTTCTCATTTGTCAACTTTTTCTCGTAAATTTGATTCTCGTAAATTTACAACTTTATTCCTGTGATATTTTGACTTAAGTTGTAAATTTACAAGAAAATAAATTTATAAGTGAAAAGTACATTTTTACGACTTTGTTGTCGTAATGTAAACTCATACATTTACATACTCGAGAATTGTTTTTTTCTCATAATTTGTCAACTTTTCTCGTAAATTTACAACTTTATTCCTGTAATATTTTGACTTCAGTCGTAAATTTACAAGAAAATAAATTTACAAGAGAAAAGTACATTTTTACGACTTTATCGTAATGTAAACTCATACATTTACATACTCGAGAATAGTATTTTTTCTCATAATTTGTCAACTATTCTCGTAAATTTGATTCTCGTAAATTTACAACTTTATTCCTGTAATATTTTCACTTCAGTCGTAAATTTACAAGAAAATAAATTTACAAGAGAAAAGTACATTTTTACAACTTTATCGTAATGTAAACTCATACATTTCCATACTCGAGAATAGTTTTTTTTCTCATAATTTGTCAACTTTTTCTCGTAAATTTGATTCTCGTAAATTTACAACTTTATTCCTGTGATATTTTGACTTCAGTCGTAAATTTACAAGAGAAAAGTACATTTTTACGACTTTATCGTAATGTAACCTCATACATTTCCATACTCGAGAATTGTTTTTTCCTCATGATTTGTCAGCTTTTCTCGTAAATTTGATTCTCGTGAATTTACAACTTTATTCCTGTGATATTTTGACTTCAGTTGTAAATTTACAAGAAAATAAATTTACTTTATCGTAATGTAAACTCATACATTTACATAGTCGAGAATAGTTTTTTTTCTCATAATTTGTCAACTTTTCTCGTAAATTTGATTCTCGTAAATTTCCAACTTTATTCCTGTGATATTTTGACTTAAGTTGTAAATTTACAAGAAAATAAATTTATAAGAGAAAAGTACATTTTTACGACTTCGTTGTCGTAATGTAAACTCATACATTTACATACTCGAGAATAGTTTTTTTTCTCATAATTTGTCAACTTTTCTCGTAAATTTCCAACTTTATTCCTGTGATATTTTGACTTAAGTCGTAAAATTTACAAGAAAATAAATTTACAAGAGAAAAGTACATTTTTACGACTTTATCGTAATGTAAACTCATACATTTACATAGTCGAGAATAGTTTTTTTTCTCATAATTTGTCAACTTTTCTCGTAAATTTGATTCTCGTAAATTTCCAACTTTATTCCTGTGATATTTTGACTTAAGTTGTAAATTTACAAGAAAATAAATTTATAAGAGAAAAGTACATTTTTACGACTTCGTTGTCGTAATGTAAACTCATACATTTACATACTCGAGAATAGTTTTTTTTCTCATAATTTGTCAACTTTTCTCGTAAATTTCCAACTTTATTCCTGTGATATTTTGACTTAAGTCGTAAAATTTACAAGAAAATAAATTTACAAGAGAAAAGTACATTTTTACGACTTTATCGTAATGTAAACTCATACATTTACATAGTCGAGAATAGTTTTTTTTCTCATAATTTGTCAACTTTTCTCGTAAATTTGATTCTCGTAAATTTCCAACTTTATTCCTGTGATATTTTGACTTAAGTTGTAAATTTACAAGAAAATAAATTTATAAGAGAAAAGTACATTTTTACGACTTCGTTGTCGTAATGTAAACTCATACATTTACATACTCGAGAATAGTTTTTTTCTCATAATTTGTCAACTTTTCTCGTAAATTTCCAACTTTATTCCTGTGATATTTTGACTTAAGTCGTAAAATTTACAAGAAAATAAATTTACAAGAGAAAAGTACATTTTTACGACTTTATCGTAATGTAAACTCATACATTTACATACTCGAGAATAGTTTTTTTTTCTCATAATTTGTCAACTTTTCTTGTAAATTTGATTCTCGTAAATTTCCAACTTTATTCCTGTAATATTTTGACTTAAGTTGAAAATTTACAAGAGAAAAGTACATTTTTACGACTTTGTTGTCGTTATGTAACCTCATACATTTACATACTCGAGAATAGTATTTTTTCTCATAATTTGTCAACTATTCTCGTAAATTTACGACTTTATTCCCATAATATTACAAGTTTTGTCGTACATTTACAAGAAGAAAGTACATTTCGGAGAGGGGGGAAAAAAACGCAAGAAGAAGAAAGGAAATTTCTGAGAAAAAAAGTTTTTATGACTTTGTCGTAGTGTTACGACTTTAGTCATGAATTTACGAGAAATGAATACAGTCAAGAATAGTCGTGGATTGACTTTTTTTTCTCGTAAATGTACAACTTTTTTTTCTCATAAATTGCCGACTTTTTTTTTTCTCTGAAACTTGTTACGACTTTAGTTGAACATTTACAGGAAGAAAGGAAATTTCCGAGAGAAAAAAAAAGTTTTTATAAATTTGTTGTAATGTTATGACTTTAGTCGAGTATACATTCACAAGAAAATAGAATAGTCAAGAATAGACGAATTTTTTTTTTCCCGTAAATCGATGATTATTATAAATTAAAAACAATTTTCCTCATAAATTACTGACGTTACAAGCAAAAATGTACGACTTGTCATTTTTTTTCTCTAAAACTTTGGCAAGCGTTGGTTACGCTTACCAATGCATCACCTGTCTTAGTCATCGCTCAATTCCAATGATTCTAATCAACCGTTGTACTGTAAGCGATTGTTTGTTAGTATTCACACCGTGTGTGTACATCCTCTTCCATCTCGTGTCACCCAGACTTCCGTGTCAATACACACGTGTCCCAGCCTACCGTGCTTCACATCAGGGGTGACGCCCCGAGGAATAATGAGTCTCAGGTATTGATGACAAAGATCAGGGTCTCGCAGATGAGAATCCAAGCAACCGTTGCTAACGTAACCTCGGGTATATTTCAGGCCACAGCACACTCACTTTCATTCCCAGAATCTCAGAACATTCCGAGGAGTGTTGCCTTCGTGTTTGCTAAAAGGAACTGAATCGACATCTCTGGTGAGTACATCCATTCATTCATTCATTCATTCATTCATTCATTCATTCATTCATTTTCTATCACTTATCCTCACCAGGGTCGCAGGGATGCACATATAGACAAACAACCATTCACACTCACATTCATACCTATGGACAATTTGGAGTGGCTAATTAACTTAGCATGTTTTTGGAATGTGGGAGGAAACCGGAGTACCCGGAGAAAACCCACGCATGCACGGGGAGAACATGCAAACTCCACACAGAGATGCCCCGAGAGTGGAATCGAACTCGGGTCTCCTAGCTGTGAGTCCTGCGTGCTAACTGGTGAGTACCTATACATTTTAATATTTTGAATTTGTTTACTAAGTGGGCTACACGGTAGTTGAGTGGTTAGGTGACCCCAAGTTCAATTCCACCCTCGGCCATCTCTGTGTGGAGTTTGCATGTTCTCCCTGCCGTGCATGCGTGGGTTTTCTCCGGGTACTCCGGTTTCCTCATCCCACATTCCAAAAACATGCTAGGTTAATTAGCGACTCCAAATTGTCCATAGGTATGAATGTGAGTGTGAATGGTTGTTTGTCTATATGTGCCCTGTGATTGGCTGGCCACCAGTCCAGGGTGTACCCCGCCTCTCGGTCGAAGACAGCTGGGATAGGCTCCAGCAGCCCCACGATCCTAGTGAATGTTTAATAAGTGGGTGAGGAAAATTTAGTGCTAGGTGATGGGGTTTGTATATTCGAAAAAACACAATTGAATCTGTAAATTCAATAAAAAAAAATTAAAATGAAAAAAAAAACTCGACACTAACTTGACACTTTGGTATGTGACAAAAAATAAAAAATAAAATAAAAGTAAAAAAATAAAAATTCATAATTTTTTTTTATTAAAAATTATATTATGAAAGCAGGAAGTGAACAAATGTAACAGTTACTGATTGTAAAAGTACCAGATGGAGGGGTAGGATTTAATAAGCTTTGCTTCTTCCTACTCCTTTTGGACATGTGGAACTGGGAACTGATTATGTGATGCATTCAATTGTAATCTGATGCATGTTCAAATGAAATAAAACCATTACCATAAATTCTTGTTGAATTCGGAAAATTATATCAGCCTATTGAAAATAAAAAAATAAGTGCACAAAAAACCAAGTGAGGTGTGGGTGTGGAATCATGACACATCTGAACACCTGACCCTATAATGGTACTTTCAGGGAGCGTAGGAATTGACAAAATCGGTACTTGGGTTTTTCCAACGGTCCTTTCGGCCAATTGTCCAATTTGTCGTGCCAGACATATTTTTTCGACGCCACCTGCAAAAATTCCATTTTCTGTTGGAAGTGGACCAGGCAGATTAGGAGTCTAGGAAATGGAGTAGCAAAAGTCATCATTTACTTTACGTTAATGTTCAGGAAATTGCCATTGTCAACCCAGTAGTACTTTCCATAGGTTCTCAAACCAATCATCTTTTTTTTTATGACACTCCACTCTAGCCAAGACATTTTGGATAATATGTGAATGTCTCTCGACTGGAAATCTCTGATTAGACCGGCATGAAAGTTGCTTCAGGGTTTACACGGATGAAAAGGACTTCTTTCAAACCGTGTCAGATTGAAAAGTAATTACATTTTCTTTTCTTATTTATCTTCATTTTCCGTTCCAGCAAGGATTCAGGGTTTCTTTGAGAATGAAATGGATCTAACCTGTTCTATCAACAGGCGTGTCATGCACACTGGACAGTTCACAAAGTCAATCAAAAAATATCAGTTCCCAACTAAAAACTTATTTGTGGGAAAAGCTTCATTTCAAGCATCATTTTTTTTCATCAAAAAAAAAGTTTGTTTTTGCCTTTCTTCGTTCTTTAGTAATCAGCAGTAGAACATACATACGTTTCAGGAAAATATTAGCTCCCAACTAAAAACGTATTTGTGGGGAATGCTACATTTCAAGCATCATTTTTTTCTCATCAAAAAAACGTTTGTTTTTGCCTTTCTTCGTTCTTTAGTAATCAGCAGTAGAACATACATACGTTTCAGGAAAATATCAGTTCCCAACTAAAATCTTATTTGTGGGAAAAGCTTCATTTCAAGCATCATTTTTTCTCATCAAAAAAAAAGTTTGTTTTTGCCTTTCTTCGTTCTTTAGTAATCAGCAGTAGAACATACATACGTTTCAGGAAAATATTAGCTCCCAACTAAAAACGTATTTGTGGGAAAAGCTACATTTCAAGCATCATTTTTTTCTCATCAAAAAGTTTGTTTCTGCCTTTCTTCGTTCTTTAGTAAACATCAGTAGAACATACATACGTTTCAGGAAAATATCAGTTCCCAGCTAAAAACTTATTTGTGGGAAAAGCTACATTTCAAGCATCTTTTTTTCTCATCAAAAAAAAAGTTTGTTTCTGCCTTTCTTTGTTCTTTAGTAATCAGCAGTAGAACATACATACGTTTCAGGAAAATATCAGTTCCCAACTAAAAACGTATTTGTGGGAAAAGCTACATTTCAAGCATCATTTTTTTCTCATCAAAAAGTTTTTTTCTGCCTTTCTTCGTTCTTTAGTAAACATCAGGAGAACATACATACGTTTCAGGAAAATATCAGTTCCCAACTAAAAAACTTATTTGTGGGAAAAACTACATTTCAAGCATCTTTTTTTCTCATCAAAAAAAAAGTTTGTTTCTGCCTTTCTTCGTTCTTTAGTAATCAGCAGTAGAACATACATATGTTTCAGGAAAATATCAGTTCCCAACTAAAAACGTATTTGTGGGAAAAGCTACATTTCAAGCATCATTTTTTTCTCATCAAAAAAAAAAGTTTGTTTCTGCCTTTCTTCGTTCTTTAGTAAACATCAGTAGAACATACATACGTTTCAGGAAAATATCAGTTCCCAACTAAAAAACTTATTTGTGGGAAAAACTACATTTCAAGCATCTTTTTTTCTCATCAAAAAAAAAGTTTGTTTCTGCCTTTCTTCGTTCTTTAGTAATCAGCAGTAGAACATACATATGTTTCAGGAAAATATCAGTTCCCAACTAAAAACGTATTTGTGGGAAAAGCTACATTTCAAGCATCATTTTTTCTCATCAAAAAAAAAGTTTGTTTCTGCCTTTCTTTGTTTTTTAGTAATCAGCAGTAGAACATATGTATGTTTCAGGAAAATATCAGTTCCCAACTAAAAACTTATTTGTGGACAATGTGTCAAATAGTGTTATTTTGTATGGGAACATAGTTGATACAAACATTTGCTGCTATAATTAGGCATCTATTTCTGTAAACAATAATCAGGCTTCACACTTTCCCACTTATTAGTTTTTAAAGTCACGGTGTTATTGTGTTAATCTGCAAGCAACACTTTGTCACAGGCAATCTGTTCTCTTCCACCCTGGACTGGTGGCCAGCCAATCACGGGGCGCATATAGACAAACAACCATTCACACTCACATTCATACCTATGGACAATTTGGAGTCGCTAATTAGCCTAGCATGTTTTTGGAATCATTTGAAATCATCACACAGCAACCTAACACTGAAAAGGTAGACATTACAAATACATAAACATAAAAAAAACAAGTATTTAAATATTTTCCGACAATGGATTGCGTCTGAGCAATGTATTCATTGGGCTGCTGCAATGACGTCAGCCTCCCTCTGGGTTAGTAAATTGATTACATTTTTTCTTTATTTATGTAACGGTGATCGGTTTTGACTCTAGAGCCACGTCTTAGTCCCGGTCCCATCCCATGTCTTAGCCTGTGGCTCCACTGGGACTTCACGTCATCCTGGTCATGAAGAATCGTTTCTGTCATGTGCGTTCATACATGAAATAATCTCCGTTCTTTAATTAATAGCTTGTTCTGCCGCAAGGAAAGCAAAACATCTGTAAGAAGCAGGAAACTGCATTAGAGAACATTTCCCCGCAAGGAAGGACAACAAGGGATAACTGGAGGACATGACGGCTCCTCTTTGCCATCTTGGAAAAAGAAAAAAAAAAAAAATTCATCCCTTAAGTCCGTCTGTGATGTTTTTAGTCAGCCAATAAATCTCAGCGCAAACTCATTGGTCTCAAGGCGAAAGCTAATCTGGATCTGATAGAACCGAAGCCGCAAATCCGTTGCCGCAAAGCGCCGTTTTGTCAATACAAATAAAAGTGGTTGTAAACACAGGAAATGTAAACAAAGGCAATTGTGTTTGGGATTGATATTTGTTTTCCTCTTAATCCGCCTTCTTGTTGTCGCAGGATTCCAACACGGGATTCAATCCAAGGTTGGTTACAAGTGAGAAAACATAGGAAAAAAAATAGAGATGTTGAGAAAATGACGTTTTTTTTTTTTATTATCCTCCTGTCAAAAACATCGAATGCTATCATGCTGCTGGGAGTTGGAAACCGGAAACGGTATTTTGTGAACGGAACCGATCAGAATCAGTTTTAGCGGTTTCAGGATAGGCAGTTTTGCGTAAGACTCGAGTTCAGGGTTGAATCGAGGTTCAGATCCGGGGAAGGAGATTTTAGTGGGTGACATCCAGAATTGTAAAGGTCAAGCAAGCCATTAGCAGCCATTAGCCATTAGCAACTGTCAAGAGTATGACAGTTGGTTAATGATGTGTCAACAAGATATTTACGTACGTTTGGGGACACATTTGACTACCGAAAATGATGATGATGATGATGATGATTTACCGAAATTTGATTGGTATGACGTCAACGTTGCAAAATCCTAGATCAGGGGTCTCAAACTCAATTTACTTGGGGGCCACTGGAGCTCGGGTCTGGGTGAGACTGGGCCGCATCAGGTTTTCCAAAAAAAACAAACAAAAAAAAAACGCATTTATTTAAAAGAAAAATTTAAAAAAAAATTTAAAAGAAAAGCTCTGATAAAACATTCCACTGTTCTCAAATATCTTACTTTTTATTTTTCTGCACAAAATAAGATGAAAAATAAATAAATCAAGAATAAAGAAAATCAATCAGTAATAAATAAATATAATAATAATAATAAAACAGCAAATAATAAAAACTTAAGAAACCACATATAGTTGGTGGGTAGACAAATTATTTTTTTTCAGATTAAAATAAACAAAGCATTATTAGAGCCCTGTAGACATGACAAAACACAACTATAGTCACATTTATACTCTTTTTATTTACAACATATTGCGCAACTGCAGGGTCTTGAGGCACATGCTAACTCGCAAACTAGAGCGCTAGCGACCTAAACGGTAGCCTTTGAGTTATTTCCTTTCAACTTAAATAGCCAAAAACTTACCACTTCCACACTAATAGGGAGGATAACTATTAACAGTTATTTAACCTTTAACATGAACATTAATTAAAACGTAATAATTTTTTTCCGGGTACATGATACCATACAGCATCCATATCATACTTTAAACATTAAACTTTCATATAAAGGCGGGGGCCTCAAACTAGTGTCCTGCGGGCCACATTTGGCCCGCGGGCCGCGTGTTTGAGACCCCTGCTCTAAGCCACAACTCTCCCTTCCAATGAAAATTGATGCATTATCAGTACCAATTGTTTCTCAAGTTCTCTTCAATCCTTATTACTGCTTTGGTAACTTCTCGCCTCCATTATACTGCAATACCTTTTAGTGTATTTTTTCAAAATATTTCTTCACAGTGAATGAATAAGCGGCCGAGCGTTTTTCTTGTGTTAAACATCAGAGGCTGCAGACATTCTTATTAGGACTAAAGTCCATTTTCATCCAGGTCACCTTCCTTCTTATGCATGGCTGAGGCTGTAAATGAGGGGGCATCATGCTGGGAAGCTTAGACGGGGATCGCCCTCCATCTTGTGACTGTATCGGCCTTCATCATGATGAGCCGCTTCACTCGTGATGATGGGAAAAGTCATCCCTCACCTCAGTGGGCTTCGTTGCACTTTCCTCCTCTCACGTTGCCTCCTAAAATGAATCCAGTCTCTTCCCTAATCCTGATATTTATGGGAGTACTTTACTGTTCATCACGTGTATGACTCAGTACCGACGCTTCGAAGCTAATGATACCAAGTTTAGAATAGAAACGGTGTGAAACATGTTTACACATAAAGGTACCACGTAGAGTTGCCCGCTAACGGCAGGCCATATGTTTGGTATGCTAAGCGAACGCAACATCTGTGCTTCCCTTTTTCAGGTGCTTTGTTGACGTCACGTTGAATAGAAGTCGTCGGCAACTCGACCACCAAGTAAAAATAGACGGCAACGGCATGTAACGGGGACGTCGTGTGAGCAGGTAAGCGCTAACACCAAAACGTGTCAACTTTTGCTGTGTTTTCGAGCGCCCGCAAGGTATGCTGGGTCATGCAGCAACTCCCTCTATCAGGGGTCCCCAACGACGGGGCTAAAAACAAAACGTTAAGTGCAGGGAAAATATAACTCACCCGCTGAATCAGTGAGAGGCTTGAGCTTGTTTTGTTGTTTTGACGAGATGGTCCCATCTACGTAGGTGTGATTATTTTTATTTTTATTTTTATTTTTATTTTTATTTTTATTTTTAGTTTTAGTTTTATTTTTATTTTTATTTTTATTTTTATTTTTATTTTTATTTTTATTTTTATTTTTATTTTTATTTTTATTTTTAGTTTTAGTTTTAGTTTTATTTTTATTTTTATTTTTATTTTTATTTTTATTTTAGATACTAAAATTTTAAATACTAATAAATTACAAATTTTAATTTTAGAGACTAATAAATTTTAGATACTAAAATTTTAAATACTAATTTAAATACTAATAAATTACAAATTTTAATTTTAGATACTAATAAATTTTAAATACTAATTTAAATACTAATAAATTATTTTTTTTAATTTTAGATACTAATAAATTTTAAATACTAATTTAAATACAAATTAATTTTAATTTTAATTTTAATTTTAATTTTAATTTTAATTTTAATTTTAATTTTAATTTTAATTTTAATAAATTTTAGATACTAATAAATTTTAAATACTAATTTGAATACTAAATAAAAAAAATTATTTTAATTTTAAGTTACATTTTAATTAAATTTAAATTTAAATTAACATTCACGGTGTCCCTCAAGGTTCAGTCTTCGGTCCCCTACTTTTTTATTATTTAGCTTTTTCCCCTTAAATTAACATGAACATTAACATTCCAAAAACATGCTAGGTTAATTAGCCACTCCAAATTGTCCATAGGTATGAATGTGAGTGTGAATGGTTGTTTGTCTATATGTGCCCTGTGATTGGCTGGCCACCAGTCCAGGGTGTACCCCGCCTCTCGCCCCAAGACAGCTGGGATAGGCTCCAGCACCCCCCGCGACCCTCGTGAGGATAAGCGGTAGAAAATGAATAATTATGTCTGCATCATTGATAATATTTTTTTAATAAGAAATTCCTCCATTTGCATTGTACGGTCCTTGAACGCACCACAGTTGCTGTGAGATGCGAAGCGTGAAACCAGTACTTTAAAAGGTGTCACGAGTGAACTCTGACAAACGAAGAGGTCTGGCAAAGAATCTAATCTCATAATTACAACAATCCGGCTCGGGAATGTGTGGAAAACGTCAATATGAAGCTAGGAAGAGGATTTGGACCTGAAAATCCATCCAGCTGACCCTTGACTGTACCTCTGTAGACCGCCATTAAAGACGCCATTAAAGGCGTTAAAGCTTTCACGCGCGTGAGGTGACGGCAACAAATGCTATGAGTTGCTTCCAGCGCTAAGCATCTGGTGAAGGAAATGGCTGGGTGATGTAACACTTTGCTGTGGTGGCATCGAACCCTGCAACCGTGTCAACACTCAACAAAACTGTCACATTGAACTCATTCACCACCATTTCATCAGAAACAACTCAATGTTTTCTACCTTTTTCAGTTCTTTAGTTAAAAAAAAGCAGTTTAACATAGGTAAGTTTCAGGGAAAAATCAGTTCCCAACTACAAAACAACTTTTTGTGAAGATACATTTGAAGTATATGAAGTTCATTTGGAGACAAATATTCAATATTTCACTGCTGAGTTATGGTGCAATCACAATAAAGGAAGTCTTTTATTCTCTCTATCCATCCATCTATCCATCCATCCATCCATCCATCTCTCTATCCATCTTGCTCAATCTCTCTATCCATCTCTCTCTCTATCCATCTCTCTCTATTTCTCTCTCTATCCATCTCTCTCTTTCTCTCTATCATCTCTCTCTAGCTCTCTCTCTATCCATCACTCTCTTTCTCTCTATCCATCTCTCTCTATCTCTCTTTCTCTCTATCCATCTCTATCCATCTCTTTTTCTCTCTATCCATCTCTCTCTATGCATCTCTCTATCCATCTCTCTCTCCATCCATCTCTCTCTCTATCCATCTCGCTCTATCTTTCTCTATCCATCTCTTTCTCTCTCTATCTCTCTCTCTATCCATCTCTCTCTAACTCTCTCTCTCTCTATCACTCTCTCTATCTATCTCTCTCTGTCACTCTCTCTACCCATTGCTCTCTCTCTCTCTAACATCTCTCTCTCTATCCATCTCTCTCTCTATCTCTCTATCCATCTCTCTCTAACTCTCTCTCTCTCTATCACTCTCTCTCTCTGTCTATCCATCTCTCTCTCTCTATATCTCTCTCACTATCATCTCTCTCTCGATCCATCTCTCTCTCGATCCATCTCTCTCTCTATCTCTCTCTCTATCCATCGCTCTCTATCATCTCTCTCTGTCTCTGTCTATCCATCTCTCTCTCTCTCTCTATCTCTCTCTCTATCATCTCTCTCTCGATCCATCTCTCTCTCTATCTCTCTCTCTATCATCTCTCTCTCGATCCATCTCTCTCTCTATCTCTCTATCCATCGCTCTTTCTCTCTATCCATCTCTCTCTAACTCTCTCTCTTTCTATCACTCTCTCTATCTATCTCTCTCTGTCACTCTCTCTATCCATTGCTCTCTCTCTCTCTCTATCCATCTCTCTCTCTATCCATCGCTCTCTATCCATCGCTCTCTCTCTAACTCTCTCTCTCTATCACTCTCTCTATCTATCTCTCTCTATCACTCTCTCTATCCATTGCTCTCTCTCTCTATCATCTCTCTCTATCCATCTCTTTCTATCTCTCTCTCTATCCATATCTCTATCATCTCTCTCTATCATCTCTCTCTATCCATCTCTCTCTATCATCTCTCTCTCTATCCATCTTTCTCTATGCATCTCTCTATGTCTCTGTCATCTCTCTATCTATCTCTCTGTCTATCTGTCTATCTGTTGCTTTTGTCACAGGTCTAAAATGTAAAGAAGTATACCAACATGAACAACAACAAAATGGTCGTTTTACATCAAAAATAATCATTCATTTACAACTTTCACATTTGGGACTTAATTGTTTGCATTGAAATTTATATTTTCTATTTTTATGTTTTAAAATTGCCCTGCAAATATATCCATTAGTGGGGAGTTGTTCGCCTTAAAACCGTACTACTTTGTTGGAATCGTCCGTATGTGGAAATACGACTTTGGCATTGATTCCGTGTAAGGGAGCCCCCAACACCCCCACACTGAACCCTTTTATTTGATTGAATTCCTCTTAAAGGGAATGAACGCCCCTTTGGCAAACACAGATCTTGACCACAATTACAGGATTGCTTGCTGATACCCTCGGAATATTGTCTCCTGTCAAGGAGCCATTGGTTGAAAATAAAGGAGTTAGCCAAGCAAAGCAATTGCCAAGACATTATTTGTTCTAGCACCGAGGAACCGAAGGTGTTTCAGACAAAACCTTCTAATAAATGGAGATGCTTGAGATGTTGATGGAACAACCATGAGAAGACCATCAGAACAACGGACACAGAATTTGGGAGCAGTGAAAGGAAATGGATTAATGGAAGGAGAATCAAACACATTCATTCGTTTTCTACCGCTTATCCTCACGAGGGAGCCTCACCCTGGACTGGTGGCCAGCCAATCACAGGGCACATATAGACAAACAACCATTCACACTCACATTCATACCTATGGACAATTTGGAGTGGCTAATTAACCTAGCATGTTGGTGGTGGTAGTGTGATGGTCTGTGGCTTTTCTGGAAGAAAATCCTCACGAGGGTGGCGGGCATGTGAGAATTATTTAAATTTTTTAATTTTTTTTTATTTTTTAATTTTTTTTTAATTTTTTTTTTTTAATTCTTAATTTTTGAATTTTTTAAATAGAATTTACAGATTCAATTGTGTTTTTTTTTTGAATATACGAACCCGATCACCTAGCCCTAAATTTTCCTCACCCACTTATTAAACATTCAATGGGGTCGTGGGGGGGGGCTGGAGCCTATCCCAGCTGTCTTCAAGGGCAAGAGGTGGGGTACACCCTGGACTGGTGGCCAGCCAATCACAGGGCACATATAGACAAACAACCATTCACACTCACATTCATACCTATGGACAATTTGGAGTGGCTAATTAACCTAGCATGTTTTTGGAATGTTAATGTTCATGTTAATTTAAGGGGAAAAAGCTAAATAATAAAAAAGTAGGGGACCGAAGACTGAACCTTGAGGGACACCGTGAATGTTAATTTAAATTAAAATTTAGTTAAAATGTAATTTAAAATTAATTTTTTTTTATTTATTAGTATTCAAATTAGTATTTAAAATTTATTAGTATCTAAAATTTATTAAAATTAAAAGTGGCTAATTAACGTAGCATGTTTTTGGAATGTGGGAGGAAACCGGAGTACCCGGAGAAAACCCACGCATGCACGGGGAGAACATGCAAACTCCACACAGAGATGGCCGAAGGTGGAATTGAACCCTGGTCTCCTAGCTGTGAGGTCTGCGCGCTAACCACTCGTCCGCCGTGCCACCCGCATATGTATCTCCATGCCCGAGTCGAGAATCAAACCCAGGTCTTCCAAACCAACACTGCAATAGTTGTTCTTTACTGTGACTTTAAATTGGGAGCTCCACAGAGACTCCATGAAATCAAATCTCCACAAAGCAACTTGAATCAGTCTAATTGGCAATTAAAGCGCCGCTGAAACGTATTGAAAGCAGATTCTTCAAAGGTCACTTCAATCAGGAACAAAGTGTAAGGCCAGCGTTGCCAAATCTAATCAAGATGACGTACCTGAGAGAAGCACAAGCGGGCAATGACTAGATGACTCATTCTCCACTATAGACCGGATAAACCTCAAGACATGCTAGGTAGCCTCCTGTTGGGGAAGTGTGTGTATATGGTGTTGGGGGTTAGAAATGCTAATTTGCATGTTCTCCCCGTGCATGCGTGGGTTTTTATTCCGGGTACTCCGGTTTCCTCCCACATTCCAAAAACATGCTAGGTTAATTAGCCACTCCAAATTGTCCATAGGTATGAATGTGAGTGTGAATGGTTGTTTGTCTATATGTGCCCTGTGATTGGCTGGCCACCAGTCCACGGTGTACCCCGCCTCTCGCCCGAAGACAGCTGGGATAGGCTCCAGCACCCCCGACCCTCGTGAGGAAAAGCGGTAGAAAATGAATGAATGAATTAAAAAAAATTAAAATTTCAAAAAAATTCAAAATTCAAAAAAATTAAAAATAATAATAATAATTCTCACATGCCCGCCACCCTTGAGAGGATTTTCTTCCAGAAAAGCCACAGACCATCACACTACCACCACCAACATGCTAGGTTAATTAGCCACTCCAAATTGTCCATAGGTATAGATGTGAGTGTGAATGGTTGTTTGTCTATATGTGCCCTGTGATTGGCTGGCCACCAGTCCAGGGTGTACCCCGCCTCTCGACCCCGAAGACAGCTGGGATAGGCTCCAGCACCCCCCCGACCCTCGTGAGGAAAAGCGGTAGAAAATGAATGAATGAATTAAAAAAATTAAAAATTCAAAAAAATTAAAAATTCAAAAAAAATTAAAATACAAAAAAAATAAATAATTCTCACATGCCCGTCACCCTCGTGAGGATTTTCTTCCAGAAAAGCCACAGACCATCACACTACCACCACCAACATGCTAGGTTAATTAGCCGCTCCAAATTGTCCATAGGTATGAATGTGAGTGTGAATGGTTGTTTGTCTATATGTGTCCTGTGATTGGCTGGCCACCAGTCCAGGGTGTACCCCGCCTCTCGCCCCCCAAAGACAGCTGGGATAGGCTCCAGCACCCCCTCCATCCTATATTTAATAAGTTGGTGAGGAAAAATGTAGGGCTAGGTGATCGGGTTCGTATATTCGAAAAAAACACAATCAAAAATTCAAAAAAATTCAAAAAGTACAAAATAAAATATTCAAAAATTTAAAATAATTCTCGCACACCCGCCACCCTCGTGAGGACAAGTGATAGAAAATTAATTAATGAATTTATCACAGCAATTCTTCCAGAAAAGCCACAGACCACCACACTACCACCACCATATTTTACTGTATTGCATATTTTGATGTAATGGGTCTTGGGGATCATCAAGATGTTTTCTGGCAAAATGGAATCGAACCTTAATGTTTTTTTTTTTTTTGTTCAGCAGTGGTTTTGGTCTTGGAACTCTGCCATGCAGGCCATTTTTGCCCCATTGTCATGAACACTGAGGCCTGCAGTTTTTTGACATGTTGTTGTGGGGTCTTTTGCGACCCTCTTGGATGAATCTTCGCTTCGTTATTGGGATCATTTTGATTGGCCGGCAACTCTTGGAAAGTTTCACCACTTTTCCATGTTTTCGGCATTTGTGTATAATGGCTCTCACTGTGGTTGGCTGGAGTCCCAAAGCTTTAGAAATAGCTTTTTCATAACGATAGATTTTTAACAGGTTTTATGTTTATGTCTTATTGTTTTGTTTGTACTTTGTGGGAAATGTGGGCTGCAAAATGTGTACAGTATTTTTTATTTTTTATGCGGTAGTAAACTAATAGTACTTACTAATGGTAGTAAACCTTTGCTCTCTGTTGTGTCCAGCACACACACACACACATAGTTCGGCCTTAGGCTTAAATACTTCACAGCCTCTAATCAGTGTGTCATTGCTGGCTTTAAGAGATTTATATATATTTCCTGTACGGGAAAAAAAAAAAAACATTTTTCAGCCATCCACTATCACTTTCCGTGTATTTATTGCGGAGTGTCCTTATTTGTTCCACATTCGTTTTTACAGTTTTCTACCCACAAATTAGTATCTTTAGTAGTGTGAGCCGACGTGAATGAAAGCGTTGTTGCTGTGCTGGTTTGGTGTGTGTGTGACGCAGAATGCAGTTTTATAACACAAACACCCCCTCACCCCCCCCGGGGATGCACCACCACCACCACCACCACCACCACCACCTCGACATAGATTTTCTCTTCTTGAGCTGAGTTAGGAAAAAAAATGACATTTGATCAGACTTTCTAGCATACATCTTTCAGGAATATACATTTTTTTCATAATATTTGTAACATATTACTGTTATTCTATCTTGTCACATTTATACTGTGCATACTGTTTATAATGTGCAATAGCCATACTATAGTCATTTATATTCCTGTATATATCCACAGTGCCTGTTATAGTTTGTACATATATCTGTCCATTTACAGCTCTATTCTATTTCTACGTTTACTTACTAATAAGGTATTTATACATTTGCACTTCTGGTTGGATGCTAACTGCATTTTGTTGCCCTGTACCAGTGACACCAGCAATAACAATAACATTGAATCTAATCTAATCTAATATTGTATATATGTGTGTAATGTTTGTATGTTTATGTATATATGTGTGTGTATTTATATAGATAAATATGTAATATTATATAATTATAATAATATAATATGTATAATAATTTTTTTAATTAAATTTACAGATTCTGATTCAATTTACAGATACAGAATATTTATATAATATTATATAAACAATTATATACAATAAATAAATATATTAATATAATGTAAAGATATCAACAGAATGATTTCATTTAATTCAAATCATCCTGTGTACAATAATTAAAATTATTAAAATAAAAGAATTAAAAAAGATTTTGTAAACATGAAGATATAATTAATAATACCAACACTGTAATAAACAGCATAAAAACACAGACTGTGAAATCTAATATTTCTAATATAATCTAATATTGTATATATGTGTATAATGTTTGTATGTTTATGTATATATGTGTGTGTATTTATATATAGATAAATATATAATATTATATAATTATAATAATATAATATTTTTTTATTTACAGATTCAGATTAAATTTACAGATATAATAATATTATAATATTATATAATGTTATATATAACAATTATATACAATAAATAAATATATTAATACAATATTATATAATTATTATAATATAATATTTTTTTTTAATTTACAGATTCAGATTAAATTTACAGATATAATCATATTATAATATTATATAATGTTATATATATAACAATTCTATACAATAAATAAATATATTAATACAATGTAAAAATATCAACAGAATGATTTCATTCAATTCAAATCATCCTGTGTCCAATAATTAAAATTATTAAAATAAAAGAATGAAAAAAAGATTTTGTAAACAACATGAATATATAATTAATAATACCAACACTGTAATAAACCAACATAAAAACACAGACTGAGAAAATAAACAATTAATATAACTGAGAAGTAAACAAAATTACTTACACGCACCGGAATATGATTTACTTTGAAAGTACCAACCGGAAGTAGTTGCGTCGCCCTCCCCCCACGCGCTAACTTAACAGCTGGAAGAAGAAGCTGCCGATCCGCTGCGGGGATTCAGAGCAGACTTCAGATGAGGGGAGAGAAACGTCACGGGACTATTTGACTTTTATCCGCAACACCGCTGCCCCTTTTTATTCTAGAACTTTCCCACTTTAATTGTAGTTCCGTAAAAAAACTAACAGGGATTTAACTCCGGAGTGACTGATGTTCAAAAAGGTAAGGAATCTGGAATCGTCACTTTTGTTATGATGTCGAGTGTTCGAAGTCACTTTCTTTTGAAGCGTAATTCATGTGTGTGTATTTTTTAAAGGGTAGTAGCTACTATTGTTATTTTTTTAGTGATAATTTACATTTTAGTTTTAGTTTTAGTTAAATAGATTCTCAATTTTAATCTGAATCTAATGAGACTGTGGTACTATGGTATTGAATGGCAGCCTATGCGATGGTAATAATGCTATGTTTTGGTATGAATGTAAACATATTGTTGTTGTATTGGTTTAAAACCACAGTTAAAGACATCCTGGCAAAAACATAGTAAACAAAATACCATATTTTTTATGGCAATAGTGATATTTTTGTTTGGGGCAGATAGTATAATTGAGCTAAATACCCTTATATGCTAAACAGATTGTAATATATGGAGTATTATTTGGCTTTATTTGATGTTTGGTTGTTCCCGGAGCAGGAGGGGATAGAAAAGAAGAAAAAAGAAAAGGGGACAAAAACAACAACAATAGATACTTTTACGTGTACTATGTAACTGGCTGTGTCCTGAAAGCTAACAGTTCGTAGAAACGATCCTCCGCCGACAAATTTCAAAATGGCCAATAAGATAAAAAAAAAAAAAAAGATGCCATCATCAGGTTGGCCAATTCCCATCACATGGATACACAACTGTGCATGCCTCGCTTTATTTACGTAATGTCCACTTGTAGCTTACTCGTGGGACAAAAACGAGCTCAGAACTAACCGCATTGTTTGTTTGTTTTGCTGAGTTAGGAATAAATGACTTTTTATAAGATATATCTTTTAGGAATATACATTTTTCATAATAATATTTGGAATATACTGTATATATGTGTGTAATATTTGTATGTTTATGTATATATGTGTGTGTATTTATATATAGATGTATAAATGTTTTGGTTTTAGTGAGTGACATGTTAAGACATCTGGCAAAAACATAGTAAACAAAATACCATATTTATTATGGCAATAGTGATATTTTTGTTTGGGGCAGATAGTATAATTGAGCTAAATACCCTTACATGCTAATCAGATTGCTAGCTACACCTTCCCTGTTATATGGAGTATTATTTGGCTTTATTTGATGTTTGGTTGTTATGCAAATTTGGAGCGGCTGGACCGGAGCAGGAGGGGATAGAAAAGGAAAAAAAAAGAAAAGGGGACAAGAACAACAATAGATACTTTTACATGTACTATGAAGCTGGCTGTGTACTACAAGAGTGCTGAAAGCTAACAGCTCGTAGAAACGATTCTCCGCCTACAAATTTCAAAATGGCCAATAAGATTTAAAAAAAAAAAAAGTAATAGGAAGATGCCGTCATCAGGTCAGCCAATTCCCATCAAATGGATACACAACTGTGCAGGCCTCAGTTTATTTACTTGTAGATTACTCGTGGGACAAAAACGAGCTCAGAACTAACCGCATTGTTTGTTTGTTTTGTGGTAAACAAAGTCACATTCGGAGTCCAAAGACCAGAGGCATGTTCTAGGAATCATGTTTAACTTATCCAAGATCTTGTCTGTTGTTTTCGGGCTTAACAAATTCAAACATTGCATAGTGCTTACTTCACTCGGAAGCACGATCTATTATGTTAAAGTATGAAAATTATGAAGATATTAATAATTGATCAAGGAAACACAGGAACACAAAAAACTGATTTATAGATGTTAATTTTTGTTTACTTCTTTCATTTGCAACTTGAGCTGCAACAATTAATCGATTAATCCATGACCCAGTTAATTTTTTAACATTTAAATATGCGTCTCAATTGTGAATATTTTTTAATTTAGTCATCCATGACTTCATGTTTTAGCCAAAAGACGATATTCACACATATTAGCTTTGATTTTGGAAAATATTCATGAGAATTTTTGCCTTTTTTTTGATACAGTACATTACGGACCCAACCACTGCCTATGCTATGGTGGAACCGGCTAACTCTGTTAGCTTATTCAAAATACATCAAGCTATTTTTGACGATTTTTGCTGAATTTTTCAAAGCACACAGAATATTTTTTTCTACCTTTTTCCGTTCTTTAGTAATCAGCAGGTAAGTTTCGGGGAAATATCAGTTTTCAACAAAAAATAAAATTTAGCTATGTATATGTATGTTTTGCCAAAAATCTACACAATGGTGACACAACATTAACTAAAATCATTGTTTGGCATGAAAATACCCATGCAGTTATACTCGCGTAGTATTTGAAATACTGTGTTCATATGTGAAATGTAGCATTTGTTGCCATTTGTTAAGTCTCTATCAATTGTAATTACCGAATCTCCGCAAAACTACAAAAGCCAGAACCACAATATGTATTCATTTACGTGTTAAAAACGCCAAAAAAAACATAATTTTGCATTTCTATTATTAATATATTGTGATTGATTGCACTCACGTGGCTTTTTTTATTCAACAGATCTCAATTTTCTTTCCTCTTATTTGCATTTTTTGCGCTCCCAACAGCACCATCATAGCAATAATAACTTATTCACACCACCAACAATTATCTTGACTCATACATTTGCAATGTAATGATCTATCCGTGCACGGCCAGGGATAATAGATTCACCGTAGTCGTGTTTTCTTGTGTGTAATGACGTGATGGCATTGTTGTTCTAACAAGCCTCTTCATTTCACATGTCGCTAGCTCATCCTGTTGACAATTAGCTAGCTTCATTTTCATATCTCTGCATTTCTGAACGCCGCATGTTTTCCCCCAGAGGTGAACTTGAAATTATTATTATTTAGTCCAAATTATTTAAATTATTTGACCAAATTACTGTTTACGATGTACGTTGTTCAGATTTGATGTCATCTGTTTATTCTCCACGTTATTATTATGATTATTTATTATTATGCTGGAGCCAGGCAACGACGTCTATCCGTCTATCTATCCGTCTATCTATCCGTATGTCTATCCGTATGTCTATCCGTCTATCTGTCCGTCTGTCTATCCATCTGTCTATCCGTCCGTCTATCCGTCCGTCTATCTGTCCGTCTATCTGTCCGTCTATCCGTATGTCTATCCGTATGTCTATCCGTCCGTCTATCCGTCCGTCTATCCGTCCGTGTATCCGTCCGTCTATCCGTCCGTCTATCCGTCCGTCTATCCGTCCGTCTATCCGTCCGTCTATCCGTCCGTCTATCCATCCGTCTATCCATCCGTCTATCCGTCCGTCTATCCGTCCGTCTATCCGTCCGTCTATCCGTCCGTCTATCCGTCCGTCTATCCGTCCGTCTATCCGTCCGTCTATCCGTCCGTCTATCCGTCCGTCTATCCGTCCGTCTATCCGTCCGTCTATCCGTCCGTCTGTCCGTCCGTCTGTCCGTCCGTCTGTCCGTCCGTCTGTCCGTCCGTCTGTCCGTCTGTCCGTCTATCTGTCCGTCTATCTGTCCGTCTATCTGTCCGTCTATCTGTCCGTCTGTCTGTCCGTCTGTCTGTCAGTCTGTCTGTCAGTCTGTCTGTCAGTCTGTCTGTCAGTCTGTCTGTCAGTCTGTCTGTCAGTCTGTCTGTCAGTCTGTCTGTCAGTCCGTCTGTCAGTCCGTCTGTCCGTCCGTCTGTCCGTCCGTCTGTCCGTCCGTCTGTCTGTCCGTCTGTCTGTCCGTCTGTCTGTCCGTCCGTCTGTCCGTCCGTCTGTCCGTCCGTCTGTCCGTCCGTCTATCCGTCCGTCTATCCGTCCGTCTATCCGTCCGTCTATCCGTCCGTCTATCCGTCCGTCTATCCGTCCGTCTATCCGTCCGTCTATCCGTCCGTCTATCCGTCCGTCTATCCGTCAGTCTGTCAGTCTGTCTGTCTGTCTGTCAGTCTGTCTGTCCGTCTGTCCGTCCGTCTATCCGTCCGTCTATCCGTCCGTCTATCCGTCCGTCTATCCGTCCGTCTATCCGTCCGTCTATCCGTCCGTCTGTCCGTCCGTCTGTCCGTCCGTCTGTCCGTCCGTCTGTCCGTCTATCTGTCCATCTATCTGTCCGTCTATCTGTCCGTCTATCTGTCCGTCCGTCTATCCGTCCGTCTATCTGTCTATCTTGACATATTGGACAACAATTAAGATTAATTCATTCATTAATTTTATGCCACGTTTCCCCTGGTAGTTCTTCCGATTTCATTCTTTCTTCCGGACGAAAACATTTCATTTCAAGATGGTGTCGGATGCTCACTACTAATTAATTTAATTTAACACGACACCTCGCTAACCCGTTCGTTGATACCTAGCTCTCAATTTGAACACTTTGAACGCCTTTGGTGGAGGTATTTGTTTGTTACATAAAACGTCACAAATGACACTCATAAGATTCCCGTGCAGATTCATTCATACTGTGACTCGATCCCCTGCTGGGAGGGAAATCTTCCATTTTAGGCAAAAGGCACGCACGGCAGTAGATGGGAGAATTCCTTGCCATTCTATCTGAAACTGTAAGAAGTGATTATGACTGTGTCCCTTTGGCTTTCATGGCGTTACATTTTTGTTTAGTTGATCAGTTGAAGAGCAAAGAGCATAGAATAAAACCTGTTTAGGACCATCTAAGTACATTATTAGAGCTCTCTACACATGAAATAACACCCCTATAGTCACTTTTTATACTAATAAAATTTGTGTGTATTGCTGTAAATATATTCAAGTAGCCCGTGTTAGTTGCTGTTCCTTTTGAGAGATTGTTCAAACCCATAATAAATGCCTGTTATCTGGTGCTTGTGTGTCTCGCTGAACATGAAGGTAGAATTACTGAGCATTAGTGAACACTACATGTTATCACAAAGTTCCTGAAAGCATCTTCTGAATGTCTTATATTTATATTCTAGTTCATTTATTATTAACTATTTTTTATGCTTGAAGATGATTAATATAATTAATTTAATTAATTAAAAAATTAATAGTCCGTATTCAACCACAAAACAGCATGATTTATTGACTAATATATTAGATTAAAATTAAAACAATATAAATTCAAGTCTTCAGTCTTCGGAATGCTTGAAGATGTACGTAATATAATTAATTAAATTAATTTTAAAAAATATGTACAATTAATAGTCCGTATTCAAACACAAAACAGCACGATTTATTGACTAATATATTAGATTAAAATTAAAACAATATAAATTCAAGTCTTCAGTCTTCGGAATGCTTGAAGATGTACGTAATATAATTAATTCAATTAATTTAAAAAAATATGTACAATTAATAGTCCGTATTCAAACACAAAACAGCACGATTTATTGACTAATATATTAGATTAAAATTAAAACAATATAAATGAAAATATCAAAATGACAGGGGGGTGGGTACTTTCTTGCACAGGTTGGCAGGTCAGAGTTTTACAGTGAAGGAACGCCAAATATGTAAGCGTGTGCACTGATTTGAACGCTATGTATGACGTAACAGCACCGACGCGTTATAATCAGTTTGTCCAGCTAATCAGCAAGTTGCCTTTTTTTCAGGTTTCTGATTGTCCAAAATGGGCATGAGAGTCTGTGGATGTGTTTTAATGTGGAAAACACATTCCGATAGAGTACTGAACAGTAGCCTTTACTGACATTGATCCTTTGCATCATGGCGGCGGGGGGGGGGGGGGGGATACAGTATGATTAGAACGCTAGACTTAAAGGGCATGAGTTGTAATTATCTGTCAACAAGTAATTTTCCGGGAAATGGTTTTCCCTTTGGAGTGGTGCGATAATAACCGAAAGGGGAATGATCGCAAACAGCCTAGTCGTTGTTCTCTCAGGGTGAAGTATTCTCACTGACCATTTGTTCTAGTACATGGTGCTATATATACCATAAAAATAGATAGTACTTGGTTAATCATGCTAGTATATCCTTATACAAATTATGCTTTCATTCATTCATTTTCTACCGCTTTTCCTCACGAGGGTCGCCGAGGGGGGTATGCTGGAGCCTATCCCAGCTGTCTTCGGGCGAGAGGCGGCGTACACCCTGGACTGGTGGCCAGCCAATCACAGGGCACATATAGACAAACAACCATTCACACTCGCATTCATACCTATGGACAATTATGTTGGTGGTGGTAGTGTGATGGTCTGTGGCTTTTTGTTGTCAGAGGGTTTGTGGAGGAGGTTCTAGTCCCATTCATGTAAGTGAATTTCTGTGATTGCTTAGTTAGAAATTGAAAATTTTTTGTAGTGAGAACATTGAAAATCTGTTTACAACCTTTTAATTATGTTTTTTTTTATTATCATTGGAGCCGTCGAGATATGAAATAACACCCATATAGTCACATAAGACTTGTACCATTATTATTACAGTAAAGTCTCGTTATATCGAGATCGGTTATATTGAAGTACTGCTTATTATGATACTATTTTCATTTCCCGGCAAATTTCTAGTCTTTTATAATATAATTAGTTCAGTTAGTACGATACCTGGTTATTATGATAATCCGGTTACTACGATGCCCTTTTCATCTCCCGCCAGCCAATTTGGTCTGCTTATATCGTTATATCGACTCCCGACAATATCGATATAACGAGACTTTACTGTATTTTAATGCATCGTTTACATTGTTTTTTACTCTGTAAAGCGTCTTTGAGTACTCTGAAAAGCGTTATACAAATAAAATATATTATTATTATTCATTCATTCATTTTCTACCGCTTAACCTCACGCGGGTCGTGGGGGTTGCTGGAGCCTATCCCAGCTGTCTTCGGGCGAGAATCGGGGTACACCCTGGAGATGGTGGCCAGCCAATCACAGGGCACATATAGACAAACAACCATTCACACTCACATTCATACCTATGGACAATTTGGAGTCGCTAATTAACCTAGCATGTTTTTGGAATGTGGGAGGAAACCGGAGTACCCGGAGAAAACCCACAGGGAGAACATGCAAACTCCACACAGAGGGTGGAATTGAACCCTGGTCTCCTAGCTGTGAGGTCCGCGCGCTAACCACTCGACCACCGTGCCGCCCACTATGTTTTCAAATATCATAATATCATCCTTTCCCTTGTTTTCCCACAGAAAAGTCCCCACAGCTGGCAGTGATGGTGAATGCGACGTGGCCATATTCCTCCTACGTGCCCCATTATCTCCTCCGTGGCGATCCGTTTGCTTCGAGACTCTCTAAGGAGGCAGACATTGTTGCAGCTTTTTACATCTGCATCATAGGTCAGTGATGTTATTGTGGCACATAAAAGCATATTAGCAAAGTGTTTGATTAAAACAAAAATTATGTATGTCCTGCATTTATGGTATAGTACAGGGGTGGGCAAACTACGGCCCGGGGGCCACATCCGGCCCGCCAAGTGTTTGAATACGGCCCGCCCAATCTTTCCAAAGTATTTCGTTTAAACTCAACATACAACCTGGCATCATGGCCTGAGCCAACCTTTTGATGGTTTTATCAATTTCGTTTTTTGACATGGTCTGTTGTTTACAAAGTGCTCCTGAAAACAGGGACACAAGCACATAATAATAATAATAATAATAATAATAATAATAATAATAATAATTATTATTATTATTATTATTATTATTATTATTATTATAATAATTATTTGAACTATTATGATTATTATAATTATTATATTAATGACAATTTTACAGATACAATAATACCAGGTGGACTGTTACGTGTAAATATATAGTCTGCCCCCCCCCCCCCCGTGAATTTTGTCATATCAATGCGGCCTGCAAGTCAAAAAGTTTGCCCACCCCTGGTATAGTATGATATAGGGGTATAAGAAAATATCATTTCGGCGATATATATTGCGATACTTTGTTCCACGATACTGTATCGACAAGATATTTATCATAATGTTGGTTTGAGTGGATGCTTATGCAACATTTATCACTCTTTCTCTTTTATAGGTATTATGTCTGCAACAGGGAACGGATACGTTTTGTACATGACCATCAAACGCAAAACCAAACTGAAGCCTCCGGAGCTCATGACTGTCAACTTAGCCATCTTTGACTTTGGCATATCAGGTACCTTTTATAACTTTTATCAAAACACACAGTTTTATTTAAAAAAAAACAATGAGAAATATTTCCAACTCCACCAATTGTTCATGATAAAACACTGGTAGATTATATTACAGTAGATGCGAGACTCGAGAAAGTATAAGTACAAATAAACGTCACACAAAATTTTTTTATCGATAAATACAACGTTAAAATGACCGATATCTGCTGATGTTAGATTAGCATCTACTGGTAACACGTTTGGTAGCATTTACTATAACAAATCATGTACAGTACCGAATGCTGCATTAGTTTACTGTCAATTTTACGCTGTATTATAAATTCTTTTGAGTTAACTTTATGAGTGAATAAGGTGGGTTTTCTGGAAGAAAAAAAAATTAACTCTACTTTAGATAAGAAAATCTGTAAAAATCTGTAAAAAAAATATAGAAAACTAATTAGCTCAAAATGCTCGGTTTGAGAAGGTGTGGTAAAACTGGTCCTTTGTGATGTCACAGAGGAGCGGACTGGGCGTGGCTGTAGGCTTCTGTTTACTAGGCAAGCTCAGGCAAGTGAAATATATTTTCTGTCAAAACTGGACGGTTAATAAAACACACAGTTTTATTAAAAAAAAAAACAAGAAATATTTCCAACTCCAACGCTGGTAGATTATATTACAACAGATGCGAGACTCGAGAAAGTATAGGTACAGATAAACGAGCTCTACTTTACACCAAAAATTGCAGTACTGTATTTCATCGATAAATACAACATAAAAATGACTAATTATTAATTAAAACTAATTAGCTCGAAAATGCTCGGTTTGAGAAGGCAAGGTAAATCCTTGCTAAAGCTAGAAGCGGCGCCATCACGTCCGGCATCTGAGCTACACGGAACAAACGGTGGCCCTGACAAAGTGTGTCCGACAATGAGTGCTGACAATCTCGGGCAGATATTTATCTTCTCCTGAGCTCCACCGCAACATCGGCGCTACGTTACCACTCTTGAGTTCATACACAGGAAGTCAGGGGTCTCCACCCAGTAGCTCCTAAACACTTAGCTACTTCAATTAGCTCTCCGAAGACTTTTTCAACTGGCCTTAAAATTTTGGTAAGGGTTATCTAATGCAATTAAACTTCTGCAATTAAAAACAAATAATGTTTAGAATATAAACATACCAATCTACTGTACATTTTTGTGGGCCATTAAAAATGATAAAATGTATAGCTTATTTTTTATAAACTGGCTCGGAATGCCTCAAAGCCATATTTTCATTTACGGTTCTGTTCATGTGCCCTGAATCTGTGAGAGAAAAATATTGAAAAGCTAATAACAATTACATTCCCGCAGGCGTTGACACTCAAATAATGAGCTTTGCATTAATTGTCCTTTGCTTTTCCGTTTTACCTATCGTACTTTGACTCATTAATTCATTCCCTACGAGCACGTCCGTGTTTTACTGATGAGCATCCGTGTTTTCGATTAAACGTGGACTAGCGTCATGAGTTTGTAGTACTCACTTATGAGGACAATGTTTGCATGACCTTGTTGTAAATATGCTAACCCACTTGGCCACCGTATGGCCGTAGAACACGACAGAGAAATGATGCTGAAATTCCCAAAGAGGGTTAGAGTCCGGGGTCACTAATGAATGCCAAAATTGGGATACCCATTAAATTTTGTTTTATTTTGATATTTTTCTACTGTTGGCTTGGCCTTGAGAGGAGTTTAAGTACCTTTTGGTTTTGTTCACGATTGAGCGAAGCCTGGAATTCAAGATAAACGGGCGAATTGTTGCGATGTCTGCATCGGTCCCTTACCTATAGTCGTGAACTTTGGGTTGTGACTGAAAGGACAAGGTCGCGGGTACAAGGCTGAAATTTGGTTTTCTCCATAGTGTGGCTCTGGCATCTGGTCAAGATGCTTCCCTGAGTGAGGTGTTCAGAGAACATCCGACTGATAGACGACCCAGAATATGTTGGAGAGACTATGGCTGTGTTCGATACCGCATACTTACATACTAACTCTTTGAGTATGCAGTGTGTCTACACTGGCAGTATGCGAGAAGTTGCCGGATGCGTACTGTATTCACCAGAGATGTTGATTATGTATCATCAGCTTACTACTCACACTAACTTGAAGGCTACCGTTTAGGTCGCTAGCTCTCTAGTTTGCGAGTTAGCATGTGTCTCAAGACCCCGCAGTTGCGCAATATGTTGTAAATAAAAAGAGTATAAATGTGACTATAGTCGTGTTTTGTCATGTCTACAGGGCTCTAATAATGCTTTGTTCATTTTAATCTGAAAAAAATCATTTGTCTACCCACCAACTATATGTGGTTTCTTAAGTTTTTATTATTATTATTATATTTATTTATTACTGATTGATTGATTTTCTTTATTCTTGATTTGTTTATTTATTTTTCATCTTATTTTTGTCGAACAAAGCCAATGTCTCTCAAATGGCCTGGGACAAAGTAGCTTTGGAGAGGAATGTCTGGGCTTCCCTGCTTAGGGTGACGTCGCCATGACCCGACTTCCTGGTCTGATGACAGTCAGGCAGCGGCACACGTGGCGTTCAGTAGAATAATAATAATATTCATCACATTTCATCAGAAAACAAAAGCCCATGTGTGTGCCCCCGGAGATGTTTTTGCAGAAATGAGTTTAAGCAGTAAACAGTTCTCCTGTCGTTCCATGTGACTGAATTTTAATGTCAGTATAGCCAAAATAACAATAATAATAACCATTAACAGAAGAACCAGTTATAAAAACATAAGGGATTTAGTGTCGTACCATGTCTCCCTCTAATTGACGAGTTCTCCCCAATCTCATCATCAATATAAGCTGAGGGAAGAAAATTGACCACATCCTATCCAGACATGGGCTGCAGCATATTTCCCCACAGCCGCAGCCTGAGATGGTATCAGTCAGGCAATCACTGTCACTGATTGGCAACGATGAAGACTCTACTTTCATGCAGCCTATGACAGGTGACCAAGCCAAATGTCGACGTGTCAATCGTCTGTGTACCCGCATTGTTTTTATAGCTTTAGTGTTCTCTAAAAGTGCGTTCCTATGTACTTTAAAAAAAATAATAAAAAATTGTGGCCTGTCTGGTTGATAAGATCGCGATGTGACCCAGACGCACAAATAAAGAAAGATACTGTTTCCGACCACCAGTTTGCCCCACGGATACTTTCCTAGTACTTCCTGCTGACAATGAACGCCTTTCAAACGTTTTACCTTGTGACTTAATGACAGAAGAAATCATAATTGTTTGTTGTCTGTAAAATCAAGGCCAAAAATGCATAATTAGGTAGAAAAAAATATATACATAAGTCGCACTGGAGTATAAGTCGCATTTTTTGCAGGTAATTTATTTTAACTACTTGACCAAAACAGACATTACGTCATCTTGGAAGGCAAGTACTAACAATAAAAAATAAGAGAACAGGCTGAATAGGTGTAAGATATGCTAACATAATGTTTTTTTTTATGGTAACACAACAGTTTTTTCATTTATAAGTCACTCTGGAGTATAAGTGGCAGAAACAGCCAACCTATGAAAAAAGTGTGAATTATAGTCTCGAAAATACGGTAATTACGTAGAAAAAAAACATACATAAGTCGCACTGGAGTATAAGTCGCATTTTTCGCAGGTAATTTATTTTAACTACTTGACCAAAACAGACATTACGTCATCTTGGAAGGCAAGTACTAACAATAAAAAATAAGAGAACAGGCTGAATAGGTGTAAGATATGCTAACATAATGTTTTTTTTTATGGTAACACAACAGTTTTTTCATTTATAAGTCACTCTGGAGTATAAGTGGCAGAAACAGCCAACCTATGAAAAAAGTGCGAGTTATAGTCTGGAAAATACGGTAATTACGTAGAAAAAAAAAAACATTACATAAGTCGCACTGGAGTATAAGTTGCAGGAACAGCCAACCTATGAAAAAAAGTGTGACTTATAGTCCGGAAAATACGGTAGGAAAATGAATGAATGGTTTCACACCCAACCATGATAAATGAATTAAGGACTTTTAGAGCCCTCCAGACATCAACTAACACCCCTATAGTCTCCTTTACACTCGTATTACCCAATATAATCGACATAATAAGAGTAAACAAGCCATACTAGTGCTGACGTGTGTTGAAATAAAAGTCTTCTCGATGGGGAGATCAGTGACGGTCGGACAGGAAGTGACATCAGGGGTTGCGTTTAGCTTGGCGTGGGTTAGTGTAGCAACTGTAGCATGTATTTTCATTAGGGATTATTGTTTCCAGTGTGAGATATTTCAAACCTGCAATAAAAACCTGTTGTTTTGGCGATCAAGTCTGGTGCTTGTGTGTGCTTATGTTGGTATTTTAGTTTATTAAGTCACTTTAATGGAAAAAAGTGAGCTTCTGTAAACTCCTCAAATGCAGAGCGGAGTGGCTAATGTTTGAGCCCCCTGCTCCCCTAAGGCTCTAAACCCCAGGGAAAACACTCATGTTGTTCTCATTCATATTATAAAAAACTGGAAACTAATCTTATTTCCCGCATTTTTTATTCTGTCCCACCCTACTCCCCTTTTGTCCTCTTGCATTATACCGCCATTATCCTCATCAAAACACCTTTCTATCCTTTCTCCCCATTACCTTTTTTTGTGTTTGTTTGTGATCTTCTGTTATTCTGTTGCGTCCCTTATTCCGCTACCCCCCTGTCCTTAGTGACAGGAAAGCCCTTTTTTGTTGTTTCTAGCTTTTCCCATCGCTGGTTGTTTGGTTGGGAGGGCTGTCAGTTCTACGGTTGGGCAGGCTTCTTCTTTGGATGCGGGAGCCTCACCACGATGACTGTGGTCAGCCTGGACAGATACCTCAAAATCTGTCATCTGAGATATGGTACGTAAAGTTACTCTTAAACCTTTGGTACAGGTTTGGACTTATTCAACGTGCACACACAAAATGACGATAATTTATAGGATCTGGAATCTGTCTATAGTGTCCCAACTCTCAAAGAACCACTCTCAGTTCAGTCACCAACATGTGGACGGTTTGTTTGGACACTCTTTGACCGAATGATAACTCAGACAGTGTACAAAAATGTTCAACAGTATGAGTCAATCGCAATTCGTTGTTTTACCCCTTAGCTTGCGGGTACAAAACCCTAGAAATCAAGACAAACCCTGTACCTCACTTGAAAGGGTATGACGATTCAGTGAGTTTTAATAGTACATTTAAATGATTATGGGTTATTTTTGGTTTTGTTGGGCTTTTGGCTGAAGTTCTTTCGGGGTAATAACTATAAAAGCAATCTTCATTCGCTAAATGTACTGCAAAAAAAGGTCAGTAAGGATAATTCATAATGCCGCCTCTAGAGAACATACTAACTCCTTATTTCTAAAATCACCTAACTTGCTGATATAGTTAATTTTAAAACAGTTAAAATAATGCATAAGGCTAAAAATAACCAATTCGCTAAAAATGTCATCCAATACTTCTCTACAAGAAAGCACTTGATGTTTGCTAAATACAAGGATGAAGAGTCTTGAACCAGTCATGATGTGCTATATATATCACTATATTGACACTTACTATGGTACACATTATGTCGTTGGATGCTCATATCACCTCCTACTTCGGTATGTGACAAAAAATGAAAAATTAAATAAAACTAAAAAAATAAAAATTCATAAAATATTCTTTTTAATTAAAAAAATATATTGGGAAAGCAGGAAGTGAACAAATGTAACAGTTACTGATTGTAAAAGTACCAGATGGAGGGGTAGGATTTAATAAGCTTTGCTTCTTCCTACTCCTTTCGGACATGTGGAACTGGGAACTGATTATGTGATGCATTCAATTGTAATCTGATGCATGTTCAAATGAAATATTACCATTACCATTACGTGGATGTACAGCATGTGTGTATTACCACAGCAACACAAATGCAACCAGTCAGTACCACAGTCCAGCGATTTTACAAGGTTAACTAGTACCAATATCGGTAATACAGTATTTTTGGTATTGTCCCTTGACACGTTCTTCTTTCTTTCATTCTTAGGAACGTGGTTAAAACGGCACCACGCCTTCTTGTGCTTATGCTTTGTGTGGATGTATGCAGCCTTCTGGGCCACCATGCCCCTGGTAGGTTGGGGAAGCTACGCCCCAGAACCATTTGGGACCTCCTGCACGCTGGACTGGTGGTTGGCACAAGCTTCTGTATCGGGCCAGACCTTTGTCATGGCTATCCTCTTCTTCTGTCTTGTCCTACCGACTGGCATCATAGTCTTTTCCTATGTGATGATCATCTATAAAGTCAAGTCTTCTGCAAAAGAAATCTCGCACTTTGATGCCCGAATCAATAACAACCAAAACCTGGAGATGAAACTCACAAAGGTGTGTAAATGAAATCGTAAAATATCATTATGTATTTGGTTTTATCACATAAAGACTGAGAAAGTTGTATTTGTTCACATTTAGGTGGCGATGCTGATCTGCGCAGGCTTCTTGATAGCCTGGATCCCGTATGCAGTCGTGTCGGTGATATCCGCATTCGGGGAGCCGGATTCGGTTCCCATCCCTGTGTCTGTTATTCCTACCCTGCTTGCCAAGTCCTCAGCGATGTACAACCCAATCATCTACCAGGTGGCCGACCTGAAGAACTCCTGTTCGTCTGCCTGTTTGAAGGTCATGGGGAAACGCAAGCATTTTCGGAAGTCCAGGTATGGTGGCTATGATTGATGGATTTGAAGGCTGTTTTACCCCTTAGCTTGGGGGTACAAAACCCTAGAAATGAAGACAAACCCTTGACCTCACTTGAAAGGGTATGACGATTTAGCGAGTTTTAATAGTACATTTAAAAGATTATGGGTTATTTTTGGTTTTGTTGGGCTTTTGGCAGAAGTTCTTTCGGGGTAATAACTATAAAAGCAATCTTCACTTGCTAAATGTACTGCAAAAAAAGTCAGTAAGGATAATTCATAATGCCGCCTACGGAGAACATACTAACTCCTTATTTCTAAAATCACAAATACTTCAACTTGCTGATATACAGTAAAGTCTCGTTATATCGATATTCTCGGGAGTCGGAAAAAATACCGATATAACCGGACTATCCATATATCCGATCCTGCGCCGAACTGCATTAAAAGTGGGCGGATCTTTGATATGGCATGTAATTTTCTTTTCTTTGCTAAGAAAGGTACCGCTACTTAAATTCCACGTATGACAGAAATTAAATGGGTTCCAGTACGGAACTCTGTGGAATTCCATACACTAAATAGGATTTTTATCCAGATGATAACTTTAGCAAAGACATAAAAATATATCAGTTCAGCAAGTCATTTCAAAAATTCAAATTGCTATTATTGAAGTCATGAATTATATTTTGCGATTTTATCTTGACAAAAACGGTCATGTCGACCCCCCCAACCCCCCAAAGTAAAACGTTCAAACAGAACCTGGCCTTTCGGCAATCACAGCCGTTAAATGGAAAAATGACATGCCAATAAGCACTTGTGTTTGACAAATTAATTCCACTTGTCATAAAATGTCAAGCATGTCCATCCTTGGCCACTGGATTGCAATCTATTTGTAGATTGTGGGTACATTATGTTAGCATGTCATTTGCATGTCATTTTTTATGAACGCTGTCGGAGACAAGTGAGCAGAAAACATGAAAAGCAAAACAAATGTGTTCAGAAATACAAATGAACTTTATTCTGTTTTCTTTTTGTTGTTTTTTTATGTCAAAAACAAGACAGGCGATGGGTGTCCTTACAAGTCCTTCCTTTTATCCCTGTCGTTGTTTTGGATGCTGGAAAGGGGAGTTGCTGTTGTTGATGTTTGCTAAATACAAGGATGAAGAGTCTTGAACCAGTCATGATGTGCTATATATATCACTATATTGACACTTACTATGGTACCCATTATGTCATTGGATGCTCATATCACCGAGTACTTCGGTACGTAAATTAAATTAAATTAAATTAAATTAAATTAAATTAAATTAAATTAAATTAAATTAAATTAAATTAAATTAAATTAAATTAAATTAAAAACAAAAAAACTTAAATTATATTAGGAAAGCAGGAAGTGAACAAATGTAGCAGTTGATGTTTGCTAAATACAAGGATGAAGAGTCTTGAACCAGTCATGATGTGCTATATATATCACTATATTGACACTTACTATGGTACCCATTATGTCGATACTAGATAGGTACTAGATCGGTACTAGATAGGTACTAGATAGATTGATAGATAGATGCTAGATAGATTGATACTAGATACTACATAGATACTACATACTACATACTAGATTAGATAGATAGATGGATACTCAATGGATACTCAATGGATACTAGATGGATACTAGATGGATACTAGATGGATACTAGATGGATAGATACTACATAGATACTAGATGGATAGATAGATACTAGATGGATAGATAGATAGATACTACTACATAGATACTACTACATAGATACTAGATGGATAGATAGATAGATACTACATAGATACTAGATGGATAGATAGATACTACATAGATACTAGATCCTGTATAATAATAATAATAATGTGGAGAATAAATAGATGGCATTAAATATGAACAACAAAAATAATTTAAATAAATAATAATAAAATAATGTGAGAGTAATTTAATGAAATAATAATTAAATAAGTAATTTAAAGCCAGACTTTTAATTTTTTTTTTAATTTTTTAAATTTTAATTTTTTTAATTTTTTTAATTTTTTTAATTTTTTTAAAATTACTGGAAGATGTGGGTTTTTTGGGGTTTTTTTTTGCCCATCATATTACTTATCAATCAATACGCTCAGTTTAAAACTATGTTTTGTCTGTGTAGACCGTATTTAGATTTTTACCGTTTATTGTTCCTGCAGGTTGTACGCAATCTCTGGCACGTTAAAGGACACGCCAGCAACCAAAGAAACTCGCATGGAGATGTGAGACAAGACTGTTTCCTGCTTGCCTCTTTGACTTGGACCGTTTGCCTTCTCCCCTTTCCCGATCACACGCTGCCTCGCCATCTACGTTGACACCACCGACTGCTTGACAACCTATACTCAATCTCTTCCTGCAACTCCTCACCTTCCAACTTCCGAAGTGGTTTCAGTGTTGTACAATGTTTGACTCCGTTTTTTTTTTCCCCGATTGTAGGCGTGTTGAGTCCTTAAATTATTATTCTTGAACAAATCATGACTCAGGTTGGAAAAAGTTTAGCAAATATCAGAACGTTTCACCTAAAGTGTGAATTCAAATGAAAAGTAAGTGTATATAAATATATGGTTTCCCTTTTGTTACACCAAAACTGTACTTTAAATGGTTTGTACAGGCTATTGTCTTTATGTGGCTTCTGTACCAGCGTATATTTTAAAACGCCACTGCATGCCAGCAGATGAATGTGAGTCCAATCGGTGAAACCGAGACTTCTCGACTTGAGAGGGTACCGGGGGGTTATTGTCCCAATGCAGCACTGATGAGACTGAGAGAGCGCGACAGTACCGGTAAACGGCCTTCACCGGGAAACCAACATGTGAGTGCACTTTATTTGCAAAACCACTTAGTATGCATTGGAAACTGTCTGGTTTCACCCGTAGATGTTGTGGGTTGTCACGGTGACTGACAAAACAACTCGACGACGGCACGCTACAAAAAGTGGAAATCTAAACAAGATTGGATATCTGAAATCAAAGCAAGGTAAGCTAATGTGTAGTATGTATAGTAGTTGATCCATTTTATAGCAAATGGTAATTGATATACCAACCTTCAAGCTTCCGCATCAACGTTTGCAATAGAAGCGACTGTCGGAATTATTAACCTTTCCCGTCTCCGCTAATCATTAGCCACGTTTACATGAGGAGTTTTTCTCTTTCCGAATGACCTTTCCGAAAGCAATGGTATACATTCATTCATTTTCTACCGCTTTTCCTCACAAGGGTCGCAGGGGGTGCTGGAGCCTATCCCAGCTGTCTTTGGGCGAGAGGCAGAGGGTCGCCAGCCAATCACAGGGCACATATAGACAAACAACCATTCACACTCACATTCATACCTATGGACAATTTGGAGTGGCCAATTAACCTAGCATGTTTTTGGAATGTGGGAGGAAACCGGAGAATACCGGGGAGAACATGCAAACTCCACACAGAGGGTGGAATCGAACCCTCGTCTCCTAGCTGTGAGGTCTGCGCGCTAACCACTCGACCGCCGGGCTGCCAATGGTATATGGAAACACATGGAAAGGAATATTCCAATCGCGTGTCTACGTTTGCCGCTATTATCAACCAGAATAGTCAATGGGGGCATGCCCAGTAAAACGCAAACACCAATAGTTTTTCTTCTTTACGAATGGAATCTTTCCGAATGACTTTTCCTAAAACAATGTTATACATGGAAAGGAATATTCCAATCTCTTGTCTACATGCGTCGCTATGATCAAACTGAATAGTCAATGGGGCATGCCCAGTAAAACGTAAACACCAATAGTTTTTCTTCTTTACGAATGGAATCTTTCCGAATGACTTTTCCTAAAACAATGTTATACATGGAAAGGAATATTCCAATCTCTTGTCTACATGCGTCGCTATGATCAAACTGAATAGTCAATGGGGCATGCCCAGTAAAACGTGAACACCAACAGTTTTTCTTCTTTCCCAATGGAATCTTTCGCTGAAAAACGCACCCGGGAACAGGAAAAGATAAAGTTCAATCTTGCTAATATTTTATAATTAAGCTCGGCACATGTTTTATATTGATATGTATTTTCTTTTTTGAATAAAAGTGGACTTGTGAATGGCGTATAGAAGGGTTTAGATTCTGTTCCACAGATGGCGCTAATGCACACTGAAAGCTGCTTGCCAACCGCCAATAAACAACAAAAGAAGAAGAACGCAGTCGGACAACTTTCCGTTTGAGCGGGTACAAGATACCTCAATCGGATTGGGGAAAGGAATATTCCACCCCTGGGAATCCCATTATATATTCATTCGGATTGGCACTTTTCTTTGGGAATCAGGTGTATACAAAGGTTACATTCTTTCCGTTTGAGCAAATAACCCAAATGGAATTGGAATATTTGGGTCCATGTAAACGTGGCTAATGTCGGGTCTAGAACCAATTAACCGCAATAAGCTAGAAATGACCGTCAAATCAAACTTGTTCATACGAGTGTAAAATAGAAAGTGCCTGATATAAACACGGGGACCTTGATAGCAGATATTTAATTTAGTTTACATTTCCACTTCAGTACCTGTTTCATTTCACGGGAATGGGTACAATTGTCACTTTACTTTCCTATGTGGATCACATACGTTTGTTTGTATCATGTTTATTCAATGTATGTGCTTAATTGCTTTTCTTTGTGATGTTTTTAGCCTAACGTCGGTGTGTTACGCATTAGGGCTAAAGCCTGCAAAACAAATGGAATCCCTAAAAAAAATTGGGATTGAGAAGTTGGTAATACATTAAAGTCTCGTTATATCGATATCGTTTAAAACGAATTACTACTTATTACGATACTATTTTCATTTCCCGGCAAATTTCTAGTCTTTTGTGATATAATTAGCTCCGTTAGTACGATACACGGTTATTATGATAATCCGGTTACTAGGATGCCCTTTTCATCTCCCGCCAGCCAATTTGGTCTGCTTATATCGATACAAAAGCAGCTTAAATCAATCTTTGCTTAAGGATTTCAATACCAAAAAAGAACACGGCGAACGGCTGCTTCCAGTCAACTTTATTTTTCACACTTCCACCACCAGAGTGCAGCACACACAGCGGAAAACACCCGTCCCTCGCGCCTACCCCTCCGGGTGGCAACACCTTCCCTATCGATAGTTCCGGGGTGAATTATGTCCCGGTAACCGGTAATCACTACAGCGTAAGTTTATTTTTATTTACTGTAGTACAAAATTTATTGTAGTACAAAAGCATGCTAGATACGCAATCCATGAACTCAAGGAGAAAATTACATCCATATCAAAGATCCGCCCACTTTTAATGCAGTTCGGCGCAGGATCGGATATATGGATAGTCCGGTTATATCGGTATTTTTTCCGACTCCCGAGAATATCGATATAACGAGACTTTACTGTATTTACATTATTCTTACAGTTGCACAAGTGCAATGATCAAACCTTCAGGAAAAAAAAAAAAGTCTGAAGGATAATCGACAGATATTTTATATGACAGATGCATTCCGGTATGTTGCATTGAAACGTGTTTTTTTTTTTTGTCTATACAGTACTTACATGCACTGACAATCATTGAGGCCAAACATTTTAATGTAGATATTTATGAAAGAAATATAAAGTATGGGCACATTTGAAGCTGCGAAATTGAATTACTATGTTGAGTAAGCAATAACTGGACTGCAATGTTTATAAATCATTGTCATCCGCAACACATACAGTATGATTCATGTTGGCGTGACAAACTGGATAATAAATGAATTATCGTGTAAAATAAGACGGATGACCTTATTAAATAAAACAGGGTAGCTGCTTTTAATGCTGATTGTGTAAATAAAAATGTTACTTTAGCAGGGCTGCTTGTTTTTCTCGTCATAAAATGCTCGTGATGAAGATACACGAGGATGGAGATGTTCTCCCCTCCCTTGTTGGTTTGTTAACTTGCATGCCCATGATGCGTTTACTGTCTGTATGGAACAATATACGCTTTTGTGCTGTTACGGTGAGGCTTGGGTTAGGGTTCAGGGAAAGGCTATGGGCGAGAGTTATGGATTTGGGTTTAGGTTGCAAAATGTCGCTGTTATACTACCTAGTTGATCTTAAGGTACAAGGTTAGGGTTACCAAATGTCACTGTTATACTACCTAGTTGATCTTAAGGTACATGGTTAGGATTACCAAATGTCACTGTTATACTACCTAGTTGATCTTAAGGTACATGGTTAGGATTACCAAATGTCGCTGTTATACTACCTAGTTGATCTTAAGGTACATGGTTAGGATTACCAAATGTCGCTGTTATACTACTTAGTTGATCTTAAGGTACATGGTTAGGATTACCAAATGTCGCTGTTATACTACCTAGTTGATCTTAAGGTACATGGTTAGGATTACCAAATGTCGCTGTTATACTACCTAGTTGATCTTAAGGTACATGGTTAGGATTACCAAATGTCACTGTTATACTACCTAGTTGATCTTAAGGTACATGGTTAGGATTACCAAATGTCACTGTTATACTACCTAGTTGATCTTAAGGTACATGGTTAGGGTTACCAAATGTCACTGTTATACTACAGTAAAGTCTCGTTATATCGATATTGTCGGGAGTCGGAAAAAATATCGATATAACCGGACTGTCGATATATGGTTAGGATTACCAAATGTCACTGTTATACTACCTAGTTGATCTTAAGGTACAAGGTTAGGATTACCAAACGTCACTGTTATACTACCTAGTTGATCTTAAGGTACAAGGTTAGGATTACCAAATGTCACTGTTATACTACCTAGTTGATCTTAAGGTACATGGTTAGGATTACCAAACGTCACTGTTATACTACCTAGTTGATCTTAAGGTACATGGTTAGGATTACCAAATGTCACTGTTATACTACCTAGTTGATCTTAAGGTACATGGTTAGGATTACCAAATGTCACTGTTATACTACCTAGTTGATCTTAAGGTACAAGGTTAGGATTACCAAATGTCACTGTTATACTACCTAGTTGATCTTAAGGTACATGGTTAGGATTACCAAATGTCGCTGTTATACTACCTAGTTGATCTTCAGGTACATGGTTAGGATTACCAAATGTCACTGTTATACTACCTAGTTGATCTTAAGGTACATGGTTAGGATTACCAAATGTCGCTGTTATACTACCTAGTTGATCTTAAGGTACATGGTTAGGATTACCAAATGTCACTGTTATACTACCTAGTTGATCTTAAGGTACATGGTTAGGATTACCAAATGTCGCTGTTATACTACCTAGTTGATCTTAAGGTACAGGGTTAGGATTACCTAATGTCATTCAATGCTTAAATCTCCTGAGAGGAAAAAAAACACCAAAGGGAGAAGTCATTGAAAAGGTTAAAAATCCTCTCAGCTATTGTTAACCTTAATTCCTGGCTCGGCTGAGTAATTGATCAGGGTATATAGCCAATCAATATGGGCCATTGGAGACACAATCCCGATTGTTAATTGAATACACTGAATGACCAAGTATTTAACTGTAATCTACCTAATGTCACACTTCCAGTTTTGCTTTTCTCTGTCTCTTGTTGGGCCTGGAATGCTTAAATGTGTGTACTGTGACGTGGAGCCGAAAGAGGGTGGCATTTAAACGTCCCCCTCGTGGCTACGTACCGGAAGAGGAGGGACTAACTTGAAATAATGGCGGCTGAGGAGCAACCACAGAAATCAAAACAAGTAAGCTAACACCCGGACACAACACAAACAGAGCTCGGTGTCGCCGCCATCTTGTGTAGCACAACTTTGCAGCTTGTGTATAGGCATATATATGTATATGTAGATATGTATGTAGTTTACAGCCGCATTTTAATGCCTTATAATTTCATAAACCATCAGTAAAAACGTATACAGTCGCAAACAAACAAGGTAAGTGCTACACAAGATGGCGGGCTCGCGGCGACAAAAACGTACCTAGTTTTCTACGTAATGTAGTTCTGTGGGAGCAACTGGTGACGGATGTAATACGTAAACTACATTTATAATTTCCGCTAACTTTACACAGGATACCTGTTGAAATGTTACGGACGACACACGACACACCGGAAGTGTAGAGCTCGAATTGAAATAGCCATTGCTTTACTAAGGTAACGCTTTCTTTTAACCGCTAGAGGGCGACATTACTCCGTTTTTACATTTGGACACCACTATGCAGCTCTGACGTGAATTTATTAATTATAATTACATAAGTTAATCTGTTTTTTTTTATTAGTTAAATGTTTTACTTGTGAATGTATTATATACTGATTGTAATACTTCAAAGGCACGCCATGCTCTATACTTTTATACTAAAACCCTCTTTGCACAACAAGCTCCTTAACTAAATAGTGTGAAGGGGCGATGCAGGCACCGCTAGTGGGGGATTGTGTCTATGGTGATGATGGTAGCTTCACTGCTGTGGAGGTGAAGATAACACCAGCAGCAACGCGGCCGCAGGCTGGCAGGGCGATAGCATACGTGTCGGCGAGAGCTTCGTTTTCTTGAAAAAGGCATTGATTTTTCCACAACAACGCTTGATTTTGTGTTTTGTCACCCTTTTCTCAATCAGGTTTTTTTCTAAATATATTCATTCATAAATTATTGTTTATGGTTGACTATAACCTATTGTACCTAATGTACACATTTTGGACCTATATTTGTGTCTTATTTTCTTCAGTTATGTCTACTATATTTGGTAATGGCAGTGTCAAGGTGATATAGGGGTGTTACGTCATGCACAGAGGGCTCTAATAATGTTAAAAACATAATTAGAAGGTTGCAAAATTCCCTGACGCAGAAAATATTTTTATACTTTTATAAATAAGGAATCCTACTTCATGGAAATTCGCTTATCACAGCCCGGTCTGGAAGCAATTACCCGTGATAAACGAGGGATTACTATAGACTGGAACCTGTGAAGCCTAATTTACTAACATTTATTCTATTAGTGCAGATATTTTTTTCTTCTTTCGGTATTTTTGCACTGAATCCCGTTAAGCTAAAGTGTGCAAGTTTTAAGGTCATGTTACTACAACAAAAAAAAAAGGATTTATTTATGAAAATAAACTGGAAAAACGTCGATCTGGTCGCATTTGTATCGATCCGACACTGACACTTTATTTATATTCTAGCACCCCCTCATCGAGATTCCAGTAGTTTAGCTTCTTTTTCTGTATTGTTCATGTATATATTCATTACCATAAGACTCCAAAACTCATTTAAGGTGCAGAAAGAGTGAAAGAAGTAGTTCAATGGAAGTAATTATCGCAGCAGCCCCCCCCCAGCAGGGAATCAATGAAGAGAAGAAAAGGACGAGAGCAGCGAGGAAACACATTGGAGGGTGATTAGGTTCTTTTCTACTTGTATACACGGAGGATGTGTGCAGAAGAAGGCAGATGCTCTGATTAGGTACATCTTTGCGTTACTATGGCATAAAAGAAACGTGGAAAAAAGATTGAGCCGAAGCGGCATAGACAATAAAGAGGGAGGAAGCACCGATAATCCATCGCAGCGCCACGACAGGATTAAGAAGCGGTGGGAGCTAAAAATATTTCCTGGCCAAGATGTGTTGGCGCAATAACCAAGCAACAGAAAAACAACATGACAGCAGCTACTCCTGCTGACAGTCTGTGTCTGCACAGGAAGTTCAACAGAATGCAGCATCTACATTATTAACACTTGCAGCTAGGGGAGGATGAATCTTTCCAAATATCCATAGGGTATCAATCGGGCTGCATCTAACCATTATATTCTTAGTCGGTTAATCTGAAGCCTGCAGTTTCCATTAATAGATTAATTGCTTAGGCTCTAGATGGATCAAATCGATATGAAGCAAACACCAACAGTTAGTGATCCTCCTAAGATCCTCCCATATTGTGATTCACAACATACTAAATAATAATCTTACATTTATTTTACCTACATATTTACCTACATATACAAGGGTTTCAATGACTTCACAGGAATGCCGACAATGTTAGCATGCTAACACCTAGCGCCATAGCGTTAAATGTTTGTATAAGTGCCTACCTTTTGAGAATGCTAAAATTGTTATGCTAACATGCCGATGTTAGCATGCTAACACCTAAGTATATTAGTGTCTACTTATTCATGAAAATTGCAAAAAATGTTAGTATGCTAATTTTAACAATGCTAACATTTGGCATGATAGTACTAAGTGTTCATATAAGTGTCTACCTATGAAAATGGCAGAAAATGCTACTATGCTAATATAAGCATGCTAGCAATGCTAATGTTAGCATGTTAACACCGAGCATAATAGTACAATATACCAGGAAGGAAAAATGAGAATGCTAAAATTGTTATGCTAACATGCCGATGTTAGCATGCTAACACCTAAGTATAATAGTGTCTACTTATTCATGAAAATTGCAAAAAATGTTAGTATGCTAATTTTAACAATGCTAACATTTAGCATGATAGTGCTAAGTGTTCATAAGTGTCTACCTATGAAAATGGCACAAAATGCTACTATGCTAATATAAGCATGCTAGCAATGCTAATGTTAGCATGTTAACACCGAGCATAATAGTACAATATACCAGGAAGGAAAAATGAGAATGCTAAAATTGTTATGCTAACATGCCGGTGTTAGCATGCTAACACTTAAGTATAATAGTGTCTGCTTATTCATGAAAATTGCAAAAAATGCTAGTATGCTCATTTTAACGATAACATTTAGCATGATAGTGCTAAGTGTTCATATAAGTGTCTACCTTTGAAAATGTCAGAAAATGCTACTATGCTAATATAAGCATGCTAGCAATGCTAATATGCTAATGTTAGCATGTTAACACCAAGCATAATAGTACAATATACCAGGAAGGAAAAATGAGAATGCTAAAATTGTTATGCTAACATGCCGATGTTAGCATGCTAACACCTAAGTATAAAAGTGTCTGCTTATTCATGAAAATTGCAAAAAATGCTAGTATGCTCATTTGAGCAAAGCTAACATGGTAAGCATGCTAACATTTAACATGATAGTGCTAAGTATTCATATAAGTGTCTACCCATGAAAATGGAAAAAATGCTGCTATGCTAATGTAAGCATGCTAGCAACGTTAACATGCTAAAGTTAGCATACTAACACCCAGCATGATAGCGCAATGTACCTTGAAGGCTAAATGACAACGCTCGGCAAAAATATAACTTTAACACTGTGCTTTCAAGGTTGATGTGATTATTACTAGCAACAAGCTAGCTAAGCTAAATGTGCTACCAAACAAACAGGACACCACCATCTTGCACTGACTGTACATGGTTTAACATATAGGCTGTCAATGTTATGATGTATTATCACGTATTTCTTTGACATAGATGAGTTATTTACATAAGCTGGACCGACTCAATGGAAAAATAAAAAAATAAGCTAACTTTGGGTAATTATCGAACCAATGAATTGGGTACTCACCTGAATTGGTACATTCCAGTCTTGTACTTGATGTTGACACGTTGCTGTTTTTGCCTAAGCTTCGAAAAAAAGTAACATTTTCAGTTCTAGTCACGGAAAACAAAGGATTGAAATCCTTGAATCCTTCTGGTATTGTGTGGTGTACCTTGCTTATATTCCATTCTGAGGTTGTTCCACTTGTGTTGCTCGTATTTGATGAATGGGTCCAATTCCCGAGTGTCCGTGATGGATGGAAGTGGATCGTAACAGATTAATCAAAAAGCTCAATTCTTTTTGTTTAATTTTGTTTCTGATTTTGGGTTGTGGGTTCAATATCACTAATTAGGTAACCGGGTCCAATCAGATGAGGTTATTGATTATTAGGTTATTGAATATTGTTGTGTTCATCAAACACACTCATTTTGCAACCCATGTACGTGGTTAGCACTGGTAATGCTACATTTGGGTTCTTAGTTCAGACCTTTAGGGTTCCGGGTTGGGGTAGGGTAAGGTTTGGGGTCAGATTTAGGGTTAGAGGATTAGGTGTTGGGTGAACACTTCTGGTAAATTGGTTAGCACTGGTAATGCTACATTTGGGTTCTTAGTTCAGGCCTTTAAGGTTCGGTGTTGGGGTTGTAGGATAGGTTTAAGGTTAGATCAGGGTAAGGTTTGGCTCAGGTTTAGGGTTGGAAGGTTGGGTGAGCACTTCTGGTAAATTGGTTAGCACTGGTAATGCTACATTTGGATTCTCAGTTCAGGCCTTTAAAGTTCGGTGTTTGGGGTAGGTTTGGGGTTGTAGGATAGGTTTAAGGTTAGATTAGGGTACGGTAAGGTTTGGGTCAGGTTTAGGGTTGGGTGAACACTTCTGGTAAATTGGTTAGCACTGGTAATGCTACATTTGGATTCTCAGTTCAGGCCTTTAAAGTTCGGTGTTTGGGGTAGGTTTGGGGTTGTAGGATAGGTTTAAGGTTAGATTAGGGTACGGTAAGGTTTGGGTCAGGTTTAGGGTTGGGTGAACACTTCTGGTAAATTGGTTAGCACTGGTAATGCTACATTTGGATTCTCAGTTCAGGCCTTTAAGGTTCGGTGTTGGGGTTGTAGGATAGGTTTAAGGTTAGATCAGGGTAAGGTTTGGCTCAGGTTTAGGGTTGGAAGGTTGGGTGAGCACTTCTGGTAAATTGGTTAGCACTGGTAATGCTACATTTGGATTCTCAGTTCAGGCCTTTAAAGTTCGGTGTTTGGGTTTGGGGTAGGTTTGGGGTTGTAGGATAGGTTTAAGGTTAGATTAGGGTACGGTAAGGTTTGGGTCAGGTTTAGGGTTGGGTGAACACTTCTGGTAAATTGGTTAGCACTGGTAATGCTACATTTGGATTCTCAGTTCAGGCCTTTAAGGTTCGGTGTTGGGGTTGTAGGATAGGTTTAAGGTTAGATCAGGGTAAGGTTTGGCTCAGGTTTAGGGTTGGAAGGTTGGGTGAGCACTTCTGGTAAATTGGTTAGCACTGGTAATGCTACATTTGGATTCTCAGTTCAGGCCTTTAAAGTTCGGTGTTTGGGGTAGGTTTGGGGTTGTAGGATAGGTTTAAGGTTAGATTAGGGTACGGTAAGGTTTGGGTCAGGTTTAGGGTTGGGTGAACACTTCTGGTAAATTGGTTAGCACTGGTAATGCTACATTTGGATTCTCACTGCAGGCCTTTAAAGTTCGGTGTTTGGGTTTGGGGTAGGTTTGGGGTTTTAGGATAGGTTTAAGGTTAGATTAGGGTACGGTAAGGTTTGGGTCAGGTTTAGGGTTGGATGAACACTTCTGTTAAATTGGTTAGCCCTGGTAATGCTACATTTGGATTTTCAGTTCAGGCCTTTAAGGGTCGGTGTTGGGGTTAGGGTAGGTTTGGGGTTGTAGGATAGGTTTAAGGTTAGATTAGGGTAGGGTAAGGTTTGGGTCGGGTTTAGGGTTGGATGAACACTTCTGTTAAATTGGTTAGCACTGGTAATGCTACATTTGGATTTTCAGTTCAGGCCTTTAAGGGTCGGTGTTGGGGTAGGTTTGGGGTTGTAGGATAGGTTTAAGGTTAGATTAGGGTAGGGTAAGGTTTGGGTCAGGTTTAGGGTTGGGTGAACACTTCTGTTAAATTGGTTAGCCCTGGTAATGCTACATTTGGATTTTCAGTTCAGGCCTTTAAGGGTCGGTGTTGGGGTAGGTTTGGGGTTGTAGGATAGGTTTAAGGTTAGATTAGGGTAGGGTAAGGTTTGGGTCAGGTTTAGGGTTGGGTGAACACTTCTGGTGAATTGGTTAGCACTGGTAATGCTACATTTGGATTCTCAGTTCAGGCCTTTTAGGGTCGGGATTGGGGTAGGGGGTAAGTTTGGGGTTGCAGGATAGGTTTAAGGTTAGATTAGGGTAGGGTAAGGTTTGGGTCAGGTTTAGGGTTGGGTGAACACTTCTGGTAAATTGGTTAGCACTAGTAATGCTACATTTGGATTCTCAGTTCAGGCCTTTAAGGGTCGGGATTGGGGTAGGGGTAAGTTTGGGGTTGCAGGATAGGTTTAAGGTTAGATTAGGGTAAGGTTTGGGTCAGGTTTAGGGTTGGATTGTTAGGTGAACACTTCTGGTACATTGATTAGCACCACTGATTCTACATTTGGGTAGTATAGGTTTTGGGGTACGGGTTAGTAGTTGGAGCTTAGGGTCCGGTTTAGGATTAGGGGGTTAGAGGTAGGGCTTTGTAAAGCGAACCAGGACCGAATGTGAGATTTAGAACAGTACGGTACTATGGTGTCTTTCTATTGATCTGTAGAGTCTGGATTACTCCCAAAAAACCCCAAAACCGTTACTCTAGTTCCGTTAGCTAACAGATAAAGAACAAAATGGAGTCAAGACACACAAACAAACAAAAACGTTGGCCACTGTTTCCCATTTAAATGTGAATGAACAACAAACATTGACAGTGCACTGTGTAAGGAATAAGATCTAGTATACTGGTAACATTCCACTGTTTATTACTGCTCTACTTTTTCCCCGTTTTCATTCACTTATTATTATTATTATTTTTTTTAAGAAAATCCAGTCAATAAAAATCTTTCTCTAGTATATATATTTTCTTAGAAAATATACAAAAAAGTATTGTACAGTTATTTTACACATGAAACATCCTCCGGCTTTCGATTTGGATCGTACATGATTCATGTTGTCGTTTACTTCGTGATGTTACAGAATATGCATCGAAACAACAAACATACGCCAAAAAAGAGATTTTTGCAAAAAAATATAAAAAAGTGCCATACATGCATACATACAATGCAGTGCCATGCAAACACAGTCAATTTGGGGAAGTCATTGATTTCAGATTTCTTTCCTGTTGTTGTTATTATTATTATTATTATTATTTTTTTTTAAACTAACATTTCATGCCTTCTTGGTATACATACATGGGGCGTTGCGTCGTTGCGTCGTCGCGTCGTTGCATGGCAAGGTTTGCCTCGTTATTGACGTAGGGGGTCGGAGATCTGACACTTAGAAATTGACTTGACTCGTCCGACTTTGCGATATAGCGGCGCTGTCATTCGGAACTCCAGAACAAATAGTTGTTAAACTCGCACCTCGGCACATATTTCACACAATCTCATCCCTCGTGAGCGGCGTAATCCATCCTAGCTGACGCACACACACACACACACACACACACACTGACGCATGAGAATCATTCAGTTTGTCGGTTTCGTCATGACAAACCTGCAACAATAACGTATAATAATATGTAATAATAATAATAAAAAACAAAATACAACTAATGCAATGGTCGCTTTTGTTCATTCGAGTAGAGATTATAGCGAGTTAGGGTTTTAGTGTTGGGATTAACTAGGATTAACTTTCATTTCCAAAGTTAGGCCGAACCTTCTGGTGGTTAAAGTGAAATTAGACCTCGTAAAAAAAAAAAAAGCTCTGAAAATGGAGAAGCGGCGATCAACATTGGTTGGATTCCCGGTCATGTAGGATAAAGTTTGTATCCTTGAACATCTGAAAGGATCTGCTCCTATGAAATGGACGGTGATAGTTAAATTTGACTGTCTTTTAATTCTTGTACTGAATATTTTTGTTTTAGTTTTAGTTATTTTAGGCACAAGTTTCAACCAAAAAGTCAATATTGCCAATACTGCAATACTATTACATTATCATAGTGATAAAAGGTTTTCCAAATATGATGCACATGTGAAATTTCACTTTAATGTCAAAAATTGCTTTTTAAGCTAACATAAACATGCGCTTTATTTTGTCATTTCTAGTATTTCAGTAACCAGGAGGTTGCGGGTTTTGGATTTTTATCGTCAGTCTGTGAAAAATAAAAACCTCTAAACCGAGTTTTCAAATAAAGCATTGGATTTGAAAAAAAAAAAACGCATTCATTGATTTCATACTGCAATGACATCAGCCTCCTTCTGGTGGTCAAAGGCAACATCGCAGCACCAGCCGTCACTTTGTATGTTCCGTTTTCATCCAAAGAAGTTCCGTTCTGGCAGTAATGCATAAATGGGTAACTGCTGTTTGTTATTTTAAACTCTTACTTCTAGTACCTTTTGAGTGTTAAGTTGCTGTGTGATGAGTTTAATGTTTGTAAGATGACGTGAGTCAGACTGTTGTATTGAGTAACGACCTCCGGCAGTTTCCAGAGGGTTAACACGCTCGTTGTTGATTTTTTTCCAGAGCTCACGATTGACAAAATGTAAATTGTACAAACACAATCAACAATCAACCTTCCTTATCTGGTTGTCTGAATGCTATCTGTTCTTTGATTCAATTCTAATGCAAGCAAATGTTTGTTTTAAATCAATGAAAGAGTACACTATAACATACCGTTTACCATTTAGAGCCACTTTTTGGGACTATTTTTGTGGTTAGAATATGGAAAAGTTGTTTATGACCTTCTAAATACGGGTTTTTAACATTTAAAGCCGACACAAATTTAGAGCCCTGTACACATTAAATAACACCCCTATAGTCACCTTTACACTCGTATTACCCAATAGTAGACATAAACAAAAAATAAAACATAATATAGACTCACAGGGTTACTTCCTGTTGGTTGACACCTAGCGACCGGTGTAGAATACTACATATCATCGCAATGTCTTTGAATGCGTCTTCTGAATGCCTGATATTTGAAATTGAGTTATGTGGTATCTTAGTCACAATTTTTATTTTTATGATGGCCCTAATCTTCCTTTGTAATATTTAATGTTTAATTTAATGTCATTTTTATTGGACTGCGCAAAAGACCCTCAGGCTTCACTTGGGACACCTCGCCTTAGCGATTTATAACCCGGTGCCGCCGCTGCAAACTAAATAATACATCCTTCAACTACTTCAGGGTTTGGTGATTGGTTGATTTTTTTTTGTTGTTGCTATTTTTAAAATGCTAATTAATATGCGTAAATAAACATATCATACTTTTGTGTGAATGTCTGACATCCTGTTTCAGCCCAAGGCCTCAAAATGTGGGATTTTGAGGCCTTGTACACATGCGTTAAAGATTTTAATCAAATTAATCATGCTAAATTCCAAGACTGGACGAACTAAAAACTGGCAATATGGAGTTATTCCAACAAGTGAAGGAAAAACTGGAGGAAGTCGGTATCACGTGATGTTGGTGTTTACGTTTTACTGGGCATGCCCCCATTGACTATTCTGGTTATAGCGGCGCATGTAGACAAGAGATTGGAAATATTCCTTTCCATGGATACCATTGTTTTCGGAAAAGTCATTCGGAAAGATTCCATTCGGAAAGAAGAAAAACTGTTGGTGTTTACGTTTTACTGGGCATGCCCCCATTGACTATTCTGGTTGATTATAGCGCCGCATGTAGACAAGGGATTGGAATATTCCTTTCCATGGATACCATTGTTTTCGGAAATGTCATTCGGAAAGATTCCATTCGGAAAGAAGAAAAACTGTTGGTGTTTACGTTTTACTGGGCATGCCCCCATTGACTATTCAGTTTGATCATAGCGACGCATGTAGACGAGATTGGAATATTCTTTTCCATGTATAACATTGTTTTAGGAAAAGTCATTCGGAAAGAAGAAAAACTGTTGGTGTTTACGTTTTACTGGGCATGCCCCATTGACTATTCTGGTTGATTATAGCGCCGCATGTAGACAAGGGATTGGAATATTCCTTTCCATGTATACCATTGTTTTCGGAAATGTCATTCGGAAAGATTCCATTCGGAAAGAAGAAAAACTGTTGGTGTTTACGTTTTACTGGGCATGCCCCATTGACTATTCTAGTTGATTATAGCGCCACATGTAGACAAGAGATTGGAATATTCCTTTCCATGTATAACATTGTTTTAGGAAAAGTCATTCGGAAAGAAGAAAAACTGTTGGTGTTTACGTTTTACTGGGCATGCCCCATTGACTATTCTGGTTATAGCGGCGCATGTAGACAAGGGATTGGAATATTCCCTTCCATGTATACCATTGTTTTCGGAAATGTCATTCGGAAAGATTCCATTCGGAAAGAAGAAAAACTGTTGGTGTTTACGTTTTACTGGGCATGCCCCCATTGACTATTCTGGTTGATTATAGCGGCGCATGTAGACAAGAGATTGGAATGTTCCTTTCCATGGATACCATTGTTTTCGGAAATGTCATTCAGAAAGATTCCATTCGGAAAGAAGAAAAACTGTTGGTGTTTACGTTTTACTGGGCATGCCCCCATTGACTATTCTGGTTGATTATAGCGGCGCATGTAGACAAGAGATTGGAATATTCCTTTCCATGGATACCATTGTTTTCGGAAATGTCATTCGGAAAGATGAAAAACTGTTGGTGTTTACGTTTTACTGGGCATGCCCCATTGACTATTCTGGTTGATTATAGCGGCGCATGTAGACAAGGGATTGGAATATTCCTTTCCATGGATACCATTGTTTTCGAAAATGTCATTCGGAAAGATTCCATTCGGAAAGAAGAAAAACTGTTGGTGTTTACGTTTTACTGGGCATGCCCCCATTGACTATTCTGGTTGATTATAGCGGCGCATGTAGACAAGAGATTGGAAATATTCCTTTCCGTGGATACCATTGTTTTCGGAAAGACCCCTCATGTATACGTGGCTACTGTTTCTGTTGATGGAACGCAGACAAGTCATCGGTCGGCATTACACAATTCCACGCACGACGAGTCCAGTTTCATTGGTAGCTTCTTCCATTTTCACTAACCTACGTGGGCTTTCTTGGCTTAATAAGACTGCTTTGCTCCTCACGCTAGTGGAGATAAGGGCTGCTGGAGATACAGTTGGAGTTACTAATATTTTTTAGCGCAAGCTACTGTACTGTTCTGGTAAGCTAGTTTCACGTATGCGTAGTCGCTGAACCAACCACAAGACTGGTTGGCTGAATGGGCTGGACTCTACTCCGGACTGCTTAGCTGCTATTGGCTAGGAGCGGACCAGGGTTGACCAACCCGGAACCTTGTCTTACCGGCGTTACATCACATCCCGATTAATATCCGATTAACATCCGATTAACCCGACTCAGACATTAGTCACATGATCGGGATTCTCTCTGACTTCAATGCATTCTATCTCTTCCCGTTCCCGTTCTCTCTCCCGTTCCCGTTCCCTCTCCCGCTCTTTCCGCTTGGCTCGCTTCTTTTTCTTGTGTCTTTTCTTAGACGGCGGGAAGAAAGTGAGGAAGACCGGGAGAATGACAAAGCAATGGAGGACGGTGCATCCGGCGGTGAGGAGCGAGCACTTGAACAGCGTGTAGGTCAGATTGGAAGGCACGAACACTAAAGGTATGATCCCAATCACAAAGCAAGAAGTGTTCTGCAAAATGGCCGCCCCGTGCTCCTCGAGCGCCAGCTTGATGCACTGCGTCCTCGTGTGCTCGGTGGCGAGCACAAACGTGTAGAGATGCGGCGCACAGTGATCCATGGCGAAGTTCAGGGTATAAATAAGGCACAGGATTGAGATGCTGTCCATGCCAACATTCCAAAGAGTCATCAAACCTAACACGCCCAATTCCACCGACGTCACGGTGAGGATGAGCCAGAAGTTCCCTAAGGGGTTGATGACGAGGAAGAGCGTCAGGATAAGGATGGTGAGGACGCTGAAGCCTGAGGTCAGGATCGGAGAAATGACCGAAGAACTGTAGCGGTCCATGAAAACAAACGTCGGATTGAAGGCAATGAATTTGATGCTGTTGATCAACATCAACGGACGAAGTTTCTCCAGAAGCTCCACCACCTCCTCGCGTTTTTTTTCCGTGATCCGTGCCACCAAGTACATACGCGAGGCGATAATATCATACTCGCTGGTGTCGCGGTTTTTGGAGAATATGATATCCTCTGTGAAGTGCCGGTACTCGAGGCTCTGCAGGAAGGAACCTTTGAGAATACCGATGAAGTCGCTCTTGGTCGAGGCGCTCACGTTGACCACGCGTAGATAATGGAAGAAGTTATCCATCCAGGAGATCTTGTTGAAGCCGTGACTCAGCATCTTGAGGTGGTCCTGAACCGTTGAGTTCCAGTACTCGATGGGTTCGTAAATGTAAAAACCGATCACCGGACTGTAGTTGCTGAAGTACTTTTGCTGAGTTAGCGCGTACGAGACACTCGGGGAATTACTCGCCAGGAGGTTGACAATATTCGAACCGTCGCTGATTTGTAAACATCCCATAAACGAGAACGAAGCGTAGATGAGATAGAGAATAACCACAAAGGGTTTGACGTAGGTGTTGGTAATCCACTCCGTGTAATGTTCACGCAGGAAGTGCTGGATGAAATGGTTCTGGTACGGGACGCTGTCGTGATGCGTCGAAAGATCGTGACCGTCGCTCATCATTGTTTTAAACCACGTCGGTTGCCGGTCCAAGTACTCCACCGAAGGGATTTTACAGCAGAAAACACTATGGTAGCGGTTCTGCTCCAGCTGTCCGGCAAACACCAAGCAGGAACCGTAGAAGGAGAAAACGTAGAAGTAGTTGACCAAGATGGCGACGCACATGCTCTGGCAGAAAATCTTCACCGATTCGATGTTGGTGAAAGGACTCGCGCCCATGCCGAACGTGATGATGTAGAGCGAGCTGGTCATGGTGTAGCACACCATCACGTCTGCGAACGCGTCAGCCACCCTCTCCTTGAAAGGCAGGTTTTCCCTCGTTCTCCTCCATCCTGCCAGAAGCTCGAACACGCCTTTGGTTCCGTGGCCTGCAGAACGTAAAAAGACATGAAACGGTAAATCGTTTTGGACACACGCCTGGTCTGGGGCGTACCTTGACTTTTCCCCCAAACCACCTATTGATTACTCTGCTACCGATTCTGTCATTGAACATTCTGTTTATTCTACGGTTATGGCTCGGGAGGTCGAGTGGTCATTTCGCCTGCATTTCCCATTCCAAACATTTTAACGTCAAAATGTCTAGGACATCTATCAGGACTTTTCTAAAAATTCCCAAATTTTCCATAATTCAACTTTTTCTGTGATTTATCCCATATTCTACCATCGCCCCTTATGGAAATGGTAATATATGATTTGAACATGCATCAGATTACAATTGAATGCATCACATAATCAGTTCATAATCAGGAAGAAGCAAAGCTTATTAAATCCTACCCCTCCGTCTGGTACTTTTACAATCAGTAACTGTTACATTTGTTCACTTCCTGCTTTCCTAATATAGTTTAATATAGTCAATATAGTGATATATATAGCACATCATGACTGGTTCAAGACTCTTCATCCTTGTATTTAGCAAACATCAACTGCTTGTATTGTTTCTTGAATTGGCTCATCGAATGTAAACATGCTAATGCTAACGACGCGTTCATTAATGCTACATTTTCAGTTGTCTTGCTGATGGGTTTTGGATCAGAACCCAAGTTGGTTTCAGGTCCTCCTTCGGGATTTTTTTTTTTTGGTAGACTTTAAACCCCCGTCCATCACACTACCACCACCATATTTTACTGTTGGTGTGAGATGTAATGGTAATGGTTTTATTTCATTTGAACATGCATCAGATTACAATTGAGTGCATCCCATAATCAGTTCCCAGTTCCACATGTCCAAAAGGAGTAGGAAGAAGCAAAGCTTATTAAATCCTACCCTCCATCTGCTACTTTTACAATCAGTAACTGTTACATTTGTTCACTTCCTGCTTTCCTAATATAGTTTAATATAGTCAATATAGTGATACATATATATAGCACATCATTGTATTTAGCAAACATCAACTGCTTGTATTGTTTCTTGAATTGGCTCATCGAATGTAAACATGCTAATGCTAACGACGCGTTCATTAATGCTACATTTTCAGTTGTCTTGCTGATGGGTTTTGAATCAGAACCCAAGTTGGTTTCAGGTTCTCCTTCGGGATTTTTTTTTTTGGTAGACTTAAAACCCCCGTCCATCACACTACCACCACCATATTTTACTGTTGGTGTGAGATGTAATGGTAATGGTTTTATTTCATTGGAACATGCATCAGATTACAATTGAATGCATCCCATAATCAGTTCCCAGTTCCACGTTTCCAAAAGGAGCAAATAAATGACATCACATTTGACTATTTTCACGATGACATTGTCGCAATTAAAACGGTTAAATCGATCACTTTGCAACTTCCCCCCCAAACATTTGTAGCTGGTGGTTAAAAATCCTAAATAGCACGTACACATAAAAAAAAACAGTGAGGAAGGAGAGAAAGATGTTTCCAGTAAAGAGATGAAGCTGAAGCAAAATGAGGAGAGGAGTAGCGTAGATGCCTGGAAGCGTTGCTGCGGCTCAATGCTAATCAGCTTTGCAGCTCTCACAGAAATTCTGTGAATGTATGAATGCTGAATGATGTACGAACCAGAATAGAAAAAAAAGACTACTGGGGGGGGGGGCAGATAGAAGTTAGCTGAGGTGATAGCAATTACTGTATACGAGCTGTACCTTCTAATAACACATACAGTCCTGATTTCTTATTTGTTAGCATGTTTGTCACACTTGAATGTTTCAGATCATCAAATACATTTAGATATTAGTCAATTAACGCAACTGAACACCAAATGCAGATTTTAAGTTTTTATGATGATAATAATAAAAAAAAAACTATTAAAACATAACTTAACTGAGACCTCTCAGTCCAGAAAAAGTTATAAAGCCATTTCTAAAGCTTTAGGACTCTAGCAAACCGCTGTGAGAGCCATTATCCACAAAGTGCATGGTGAACCTTCCCAGGAGTGGGAACCAAGAGGTCACAAAAGACCCCACAACAACATGCAAAGAACCGCAAGCCTCAGTTAAGGTCAGTGGTCATGACTCCACCATAAGAAAGACACTGGCCAAAAAATAAAATTAATTAAAAAAAAACCTTAAACTATATTATGAAAGCAGGAAGTGAACAAATATAACAGTTACTGAAATCCCGAAAGAGAACCTGAAACCAACTTGGGCTCTGATCCAAAACCCAACAGCAAGACAACTGAAACATGGATGTGAAGGGAAATGTAGCATTAATGAACGCATCATTAGCATTAGCATGTTTACATTCGATGATCCAATTCAAGAAACAATACAAGCAGTTGATGTTTGCTAAATACAAGGATGAAGATGCTATATATATCACTATATTGGCTATATTAAACTATATTAGGAAAGCAGGAAGTGAACAAATGTAACAGTTACTGATTGTAAAAGTACCAGATGGAGGGGTAGGATTTAATAAGCTTTGCTTCTTCCTACTCCTTTTTGGACATGTGGAACTGGGAACTGATTATGTGATGCATTCAATTGTAATCTGATGCATGTTCAAATGAAATAAAACCATTACCATAAGGTAATGAACAGTAAAATATGGTGGTAGTAGTGTGATGGACGGGGGTTTCAAGTCTACCAAAAAACAATCCCAAAGGAGAACCTGAAACCAACTTGGGTTCTGATCCAAAACCCATCAGCAAGACAACTGAAAATGTAGCATTAATGAACGCATCATTAGCATTAGCATGTTTACATTCGATGAAACAATACAAGCAGTTGATGTTTGCTAAATACAAGGATGAAGAGTCTTGAACCAGCCATGATGTGCTATATATATCACTATATTGACTATATTAAACTAAATTAAGAAAGCAGGAAGTGAACAAATGTAACAGTTAGTGATTGTAAAAGTACCAGATGGAGGGGTAGGATTTAATAAGCTTTGCTTCTTCCTACTCCTTTTTGGACATGCGGAACTGGGAACTGATTATGTGATGCATTCAATTGTAATCTGATGCATGTTCAAATGAAATAAAACCATTACCATTACATCTCACACTAACAGTAAAATATAGTGGTGGTAGTGTGATGGACGGGGGTTTCAAGTCCTACCGAAAGGAACTGAAACCAACTTGGGTTCTGATCCAAAACCCATCATTTTTTTTTTAAGCTATTTGTCGGCACTGACTTAGCGTTTCCTGTTTTCCGCATGATGATGCATTGAGTAATAATGGCGGCATGGCGGCGAAACGGCCATCAGCCGTTACCCACTTCTGGTGGAAGGTAAAGGACAGCCCGTGCTGTCTGGCGGCCGCTGCGGCAGTTAGTCAGCAAGGAGGCTCGGCTGAAGAGCGAGAGAAAAAGATGAGAGACTATAGCTCAGCATGAACGCACGCACCGACGTCGGCCATTGTATCTCAAGCCTGTCCCACTTGCTGGTTCGGGGGCTCAGTGGATTATAGGAGGGCACTTTGTCAACGGCTGTCCGGCAGGCTATTTTATCTTGCGACAAGGTGTGTGTATGTGTGTGTATGTGTGTGTGTGTGTTCAATAATACCACCGTCTGATCACGCCACTCTAATAATGGAAGCCTTGGCTGCGTTTGCCCTCTCGTTCTCCCTTGGCCCACTCCAAAATGCCACTGAGTCATTAAAGTAAATCACTTCGCTGGAACCCGTGTGGCCCAAAAACACATCCATCACGTAGCGTCCGCCCCCCCGCCCCCCGCCCCTCTTCCTCCTTCCCATACGCCATACATTGTTCTAATCAGGATGACAGTGGGAATGACAGAGGGGACAATACCGCAAGGTTCCACTGCAGACCGGATCGAAACTCAATAAAAAAAAAAAAAACACAGAAGGAATGTGAACATTGCGGGAGGACAAAATCCATCTTTAAATCGAAATCGATATTCCGGATACTTCCTGACTCTTCTGGACCGTTGCCACAATGAACCGGTCTTCAATTTTAATGTTTAACTCTTGATTGTATTACCAAACAGGCTGCACGGTGCACGAGTGGTTAGCACGCAGAACTCACTGCTAGGAGACCCGAGTTCAATCCCACCCTCCGTTTGCATGTTCTCCCCGTGCATGCGTGGATTTTTTTTTATCCGGGTACTCCGGTTTCCTCCCACATTCCAAAAACATGCTAGGTTAATTTTATGTCTAGAGGGCTCTAATAATCTTTAAAAAAATATTCAAAAATTATAATTTTATCATGGCTACTACATTGGTTGATAGGAGTGTAAAGTTGACTATAGGGGTGTTATTTTATGTCTAGAGAACTCTAATAATCTTTAAAAAAAATATTCAAAAATTATAATTTTATCATGGCTACTACATTGGTTGATAGGAGTGTAAAGTTGACTATAGGGGTGTTATTTTATGTCTAGAGGGCTCTAATAATCTAAAAAAAAACTATTCCAAAGTTATAATTTTATCATGGCTACTACATTGGTTGATAGGAGTGTAAAGTTGACTATAGGGGTGTTATTTTATGTCTAGAGGGCTCTAATAATCTTTAAAAAAATATTCAAAAATTATAATTTTATCATGGCTACTACATTGGTTGATAGGAGTGTAAAGTTGACTATAGGGGTGTTATTTTATGTCTAGAGGGCTCTAATAATCTTTAAAAAAAATATTCAAAAATTATAATTTTATCATGGCTACTACATTGGTTGATAGGAGTGTAAAGTTGACTATAGGGGTGTTATTTTATGTCTAGAGAACTCTAATAATCTTTAAAAAAAATATTCAAAAATTATAATTTTATCATGGCTACTACATTGGTTGATAGGAGTGTAAAGTTGACTATAGGGGTGTTATTTTATGTCTAGAGGGCTCTAATAATCTAAAAAAAAACTATTCCAAAGTTATAATTTTATCATGGCTACTACATTGGTTGATAGGAGTGTAAAGTTGACTATAGGGGTGTTATTTTATGTCTAGAGGGCTCTAATAATCTTTAAAAAAATATTCAAAAATTATAATTTTATCATGGCTACTACATTGGTTGATAGGAGTGTAAAGTTGACTATAGGGGTGTTATTTTATGTCTAGAGGGCTCTAATAATCTTTAAAAAAAATATTCAAAAATTATAATTTTATCATGGCTACTACATTGGTTGATAGCAGTGTAAAGTTGACTATAGGGGTGTTATTTTATGTCTAGAGGGCTCTAATAATCTTTAAAAAAAATATTCAAAAATTATAGTTTTATCATGGCTACTACATTGGTTGATAGGAGTGTAAAGTTGACTATAGGGGTGTTATTTTATGTCTAGAGGGCTCTAATAATCTAAAAAAAAATATTCCAAAGTTATAATTTTATCATGGCTACTACATTGGTTGATAGGAGTGTAAAGTTGACTATAGGGGTGTTATTTTATGTCTAGAGGGCTCTAATAATCTAAAAAAAAACTATTCCAAAGTTATAATTTTATCATGGCTACTACATGGCTACTACATTGGTTGATAGGAGTGTAAAGTTGACTATAGGGGTGTTATTTTATGTCTAGAGGGCTCTAATAATCTTAAAAAAAATATTCCAAAATTATAATTTTATCATGGCTACTACATTGGTTGATAGGAGTGTAAAGTTGACTATAGGGGTGTTATTTTATGTCTAAAGGGCTCTAATAATCTTAAAAAAAATATTCAAAAATTATAATTTTATCATGGCTACTACATTGGTTGATAGCAGTGTAAAGTTGACTATAGGGGTGTTATTTTATGTCTAGAGGGCTCTAATAATCTTTAAAAAAAATATTCAAAAATTATAGTTTTATCATGGCTACTACATTGGTTGATAGGAGTGTAAAGTTGACTATAGGGGTGTTATTTTATGTCTAGAGGGCTCTAATAATCTAAAAAAAAATATTCCAAAGTTATAATTTTATCATGGCTACTACATTGGTTGATAGGAGTGTAAAGTTGACTATAGGGGTGTTATTTTATGTCTAGAGGGCTCTAATAATCTAAAAAAAAACTATTCCAAAGTTATAATTTTATCATGGCTACTACATGGCTACTACATTGGTTGATAGGAGTGTAAAGTTGACTATAGGGGTGTTATTTTATGTCTAGAGGGCTCTAATAATCTTAAAAAAAATATTCCAAAATTATAATTTTATCATGGCTACTACATTGGTTGATAGGAGTGTAAAGTTGACTATAGGGGTGTTATTTTATGTCTAGAGGGCTCTAATAATCTTAAAAAAATATTCCAAAATTATAATTTTATCATGGCTACTACATTGGTTGATAGGAGTGTAAAGTTGACTATAGGGGTGTTATTTTATGTCTAGAGGGCTCTAATAATCTTTAAAAAAATATTCAAAAATTATAATTTTATCATGGCTACTACATTGGTTGATAGGAGTGTAAAGTTGACTATAAGGGTGTTATTTTATGTCTAGAGGGCTCTAATAATCTAAAAAAAAAACTATTCCAAAATTATAATTTTATCATGGCTACTACATTGGTTGATAGGAGTGTAAAGTTGACTATAGGGGTGTTATTTTATGTCTAAAGGGCTCTAATAATCTAAAAAAAAAACTATTCCAAAGTTATAATTTTATCATGGCTACTACATTGGTTGATAGGAGTGTAAAGTTGACTATAGGGGTGTTATTTTATGTCTAGAGGGCTCTAATAATCTTTAAAAAAATATTCCAAAATTATAATTTTATCATGGCTACTACATTGGTTGATAGGAGTGTAAAGTTGACTATAGGGGTGTTATTTTATGTCTAGAGGGCTCTACTAATCTTAAAAAAACACCCCTATAGTCAACTTTACACTCCTATCACCTAACTGAGAGAGATTATAACTTTTGAATTTTTTTTTAGATTATTAGAGCCCTCTAGACATTAAATAACACCCCTACAGGCAGTAATGTCTCATACAGTGTTTGTATTTTCATTCATTTAGACATTTTTATGTTTGAAAATACGTACTTTAGTACAAAAAATACATACAATTTGATTAAGAATGCATATTTTTGATAATTTTGAAAAAAAAAAAAAAAAAAAACAGCAATAAAACCATGACAGTGCTTGTGTAGGATTCAATGGATTTGGTCATGGAGAATGAGATCGGGAGTTTGGTGTATTTACATGCCGATAACTTGCTTGTTGGATTCGCAGGATTGTTATGATAAATTAGCTTATTTAGCCTTGTACTTCTTATAATCCCGCCTCCACTACCAAGGGGCTGTGTATTTGACTTTTAATGTGAATGTGAAGAAACATGGATGCTTTCTCTTGAGTACACAGAAAAGTACACCAACGCACTGAAAAACAGAACAACCAATCTAAAGCCTTTTTTTTTTTTAAATCTAACCGAAAACCGCAAAAAAAAAAAAAATTCTGCCAATCACCGTCTTTAAAACCACGAGACTTCACAAGCAAATGTTGACACCGACATATTAAAAATAGCAACTAAGACGTTTGATTGGCAATGAATATTCCCCGGACTTTACAAATGCGCCGCCTTGTCATTCCTAGACGCTATTTTCAGCCATCTTTAATCCTTCTGAGACCCCACTTCCTGCAGAATGTCCCATTAAAAATAGATTATCCTCAGTACACCTTTTTTTTTTTTTATTGACTTCCTCGGGTGAACGTGGATCACATCCTGATATGGAATGAAATGAGATGTTTAAATGTAGGAGGAAAATAAAACGACACGCTGCTTGTTCTTTGTCCAATGATCAAATATCCCCGCGGAAATTTGAAGGTGGAGAGGCAGCACAGCGGGAATAAACAGCGAAAAAGACGGTATAAAGGTTGCTGTATATAGCAACCAATCAACCATGTTTACCAGTCTGTTGTCATGGGGAACGTGAAATGGAAGCGCTAATGGCGCTAACCCCGTCATAAAAAAACAGAACAGTGTAACATTTTGGCGTCGTTTAACACGAGAATACGACATTCTAACTACATTTATACGTCAGAAAAGTAGAAAAAAAACATATAAGGTCCCCTTTATGTCCCCTTTAGGGCCCCTTTTATCCCCTTAATGTTCATCTTATTACATTTGTAGCTTGACACTCGGGAGCAGCTGTTAGCATCTGTTAGCATCCTTTCGCTAATGTCGAATGATCAAATATCCCCGCTGAAATTTGAAGGTGGAGAGGCTGCATAGCGGGAATAAACTGCGAAAAAGACGGTATAAAGGTTGTTGTGTATATAGCAACCAATCAACCATGTTTACAGTCTGTTGTCATGGGGAACGTGAAATGGAAGCGCTAACGGCGCTAACCCCATCATAAAAAAACAGAACAGTGTAACATTTTGGCGTCGTTTAACACGAGAATACGACATTATAACTACATTTATACGTCAGAAAAGTAGAAAAAGTTATATTTATGTCCCCTTTTATCCTCTTAATGTTCACCTTATTACGTTTGTAGCTTGACACTCGGGAGCAGCTGTTAGCATCTGTTAGCATCCTTTCGCTAATGTCGAATGATGAAATATCCCAGCGGAAATTTGAAGGTGGAGAGGCAGCACAGCGGGAATAAACAGCGAAAAAGACGGTATAAAGGTTGCTGGATATAGCAATAAAATGACACGCTGCTTGTTCTTTAGGGCCGAGAACGACAAAACGTGTACGGCGAGTACACACGTCGTCATCGAAAATTGTTGTAAACTCCGCCCGTGCAATTTTAACGCTTCGTTGTCTCGTGACACAACACATGATAAATAATGTTGATCGTGATTTCATATTTGCCATTTGTATGGGAGTCGGATTTAAAGCGAAAGTAAACGGGCCAAAAAAGGCCAATTCAGGCCTGACACATTTATTTGTTGGATACGTAATTAGGAAATTGGAACTGCCTGAGGCCTCGCCTGGTTTTGGAGGTTAATAATTAGCATAATAACCATTCGACTACATTATTATCCTTGTTTTTTTTTTGCAAATTTTGCAGAAAAACAACCCCTTCAGTGTCGTCACATAATGTTCATCTTATTGCATTTGTAGCTTGACACTCGGGAGCAACCGTTAGCATCTGTTAGCATCTGTTAGCATCCTTTCACTGATGTCGAATGATCAAAAATCCCAGCGGAAATTTGAAGGTGGAGAGGCAGCACAGCGGGAATAAACAGCGGAAAAGACGGTATAAAGGTTGCTGTATATAGGAACCAATCAACCATGTTTACCGTCTAACAGTCTGAAGTCTGAAGAACCTGGACAGATTATATTGATATGGTAAAACAGAGAAGCTGATCTGATTGGACAAAAAAAAACAAAAACTAGTGGAAGCAGTGCAATAATAATAATAATAATAATAAACTGTCGGGAATAAATGAATACAATTTCATGAAACAAACGCTACATTTTAAGTTATAAACGTAGTTCAGTGTGTGTTTTTTGATAGCGTTCGGTGGAATCGTGGACTGCACACCGCTCCTCCCTCCTGACCAAAGGAGTAATGCGAACATCAATATCGCCTGACATTGTGAGAAGCAGCCAGAAGTGTGTAAATCTTCCCACTTAAAAATGCACAATTCCGCATATACAAAAAGGTACTTTCACAGATTGCATCGATTTTCGGCACCACTCACTCTCCAGGATTTTACAATGACTGATGTCCTCCGTGTTGCAAGGAGCTGTGCCTGTGAATATTTTGGATGGTCTTCCAAAAGAGGTTTCTAACACATTTATTTGTGGACTGATAAGACGTAGTAGGTCAGATTAGAAATATTTTAAAACGGACGCAATCCCAAAAGATGACCATGCTGCTAAATTGATAACACAGATATCGGCTACAGTTGAGTTACTCTCAAAATATTGTCACCCAGAAATACACTAGATATGAATCCTGTTATAATAAATGTTTTTTCATTTTTTCAACTTGCTGAAAATGCACTTTTTTGGTAAACAAAAAAAAAAAAAAACAGGGGAAACCTCACACACACTCACCAGGGGGCCCAGAGGCACCCAAAAAGCGCATAAAACGCCAGTATTTCAGGGCGTTGATTTTTGAAAAAAAACGTAAGGGGTTAGTATGTCGTTTTTTTTCATTTTTTCAACTTGCTGAAAATGCACTTTTCTGGTCAAAAAAACACCAGAAACCTCACACACACTCACCAGGGGGCCCAGGAGCACCCAAAAAGCACATAAAACGCAAGAGTTTGAGGGCGTTGATTTTTGGAAAAAAACGTAAGGGGTTAGTATGTCGTTTTTTTTCATTTTTTCAACTTGCAGAAAATGCACTTTTCTGGTCAAAAAAACACCAGAAACCTCACACACATTCACCAGGGGGCCCAGAGGCACCCAAAAAGCGCATAAAACGCCAGTATTTCAGGGCGTTGATTTTTTAAAAAAAACGTAAGGGGTTAGTATGTCGTTTTTTTTCATTTTTTCAACTTGCTGAAAATGCACTTTTCTGGTCAAAAAAACACCAGAAACCTCACACACACTCACCAGGGGGCCCAGAGGCACCCAAAAAGCGCATAAAACGCCAGAGTTTGAGGGCGTTGATTTTTGGAAAAAAACAAAAGGGGTTAGTATGTCGTTTTTTTTCATTTTTTCAACTTGCTGAAAATGCACTTTTCTGGTCAAAAAAACACCAGAAACCTCACACACACTCACCAGGGGGCCCAGGAGCACCCAAAAAGCGCATAAAACGCCAGAGTTTGAGGGCGTTGATTTTTGAAAAAAAAAACGTAAGGGGTTAGTATGTCGTTTTTTGTCATATTTTCAACTTGCTGAAAATGCACTTTTCTGGTCAAAAAACCACCAGAAACCTCACACACGCTCACCAGGGACCCCAGACGCACCCAAAAAGTGCATAAAACGCCAGTATTTCAGGGCGTTGATTTTTGAAAAAAAATGTAAGGGGTTAGTATGTCGTTTTTTTTCATTTTTTCAACTTGCTGAAAATGCACTTTTCTGGTCAAAAAAACTGGGGAAACCTCTCACACACGCACCAGGGGGCCCAGGAGCACCCAAAAAGCGCATAAAACGCCAGAGTTTGAGGGCGTTGATTTTTGAAAAAAAAAACGTAAGGGGTTAGTATGTCGTTTTTTGTCATATTTTCAACTTGCTGAAAATGCACTTTTCTGGTCAAAAAACCACCAGAAACCTCTCACACACTCACCAGGGGGCCCAGAAGCACCCAAAAAGCGCATAAAACGCCAGTATTTCAGGGCGTTGATTTTTGAAAAAAAACGTAAGGGGTTAGTATGTCGTTTTTTTTCATTTTTTCCACTTGCTGAAAATGCACTTTTCTGGTCAAAAAAACTGGGGAAACCTCTCACACACTCACCAGGGGGCCCAGGAGCACCCAAAAAGCGCATAAAACGCCAGAGTTTGAGGGCGTTGATTTTTGAAAAAAAAAACGTAAGGGGTTAGTATGTCGTTTTTTGTCATATTTTCAACTTGCTGAAAATGCACTTTTCTGGTCAAAAAAACACCAGAAACCTCACACACGCTCACCAGGGACCCCAGACGCACCCAAAAAGTGCATAAAACGCCAGTATTTCAGGGCGTTGATTTTTGAAAAAAATCGTAAGGGGTTAGTATGTTGTTTTTTTTCATTTTTTCAACTTGCTGAAAATGCACTTTTCTGGTCAAAAAAACTGGGGAAACCTCTCACACACTCACCAGGGGGCCCAGGAGCACCCAAAAAGCGCATAAAACGCCAGAGTTTGAGGGCGTTGATTTTTGAAAAAAAACATAAGGGGTTAGTATGTCGTTTTTTTTCATTTTTTTCAACTTGTTGAAAATGCACTTTTCTGGTCAAAAAAACACCAGAAACCTCACACACACTCACCAGGGGGCCCAGAAGCACCCAAAAAGTGCATAAAACACCAGTATTTCAGGGCGTTGATTTTTGAAAAAAAACGTAAGGGGTTAGTATGTCGTTTTTTGTCATATTTTCAACTTGCTGAAAATGCACTTTTCTGGTCAAAAAAACTGGGGAAACCTCTCACACACTCAACAGGGGGCCCAGAAGCACCCAAAAAGCGCATAAAACGCCAGTATTTCAGGGCGTTGATTTTTGAAAAAAAACGTAAGGGGTTAGTATGTCGTTTTTTTTTCATTTTTTCCACTTGCTGAAAATGCACTTTTCTGGTCAAAAAACCACCAGAAACCTCACACACACTCACCAGGGGGCCCAGGAGCACCCAAAAAGCGCATAAAACGCCAGAGTTTGAGGGCGTTGATTTTTGAAAAAAAAAAAACGTAAGGGGTTAGTATGTCGTTTTTTGTCATATTTTCAACTTGCTGAAAATGCACTTTTCTGGTCAAAAAACCACCAGAAACCTCTCACACACTCACCAGGGGGCCCAGAAGCACCCAAAAAGCGCATAAAACGCCAGTATTTCAGGGTGTTGATTTTTGAAAAAAAACGTAAGGGGTTAGTATGTCGTTTTTTTTCATTTTTTTCAACTTGTTGAAAATGCACTTTTCTGGTCAAAAAAACACCAGAAACCTCACACACACTCACCAGGGGGCCCAGAAGCACCCAAAAAGTGCATAAAACACCAGTATTTCAGGGCGTTGATTTTTGAAAAAAAACGTAAGGGGTTAGTATGTCGTTTTTTGTCATATTTTCAACTTGCTGAAAATGCACTTTTCTGGTCAAAAAAACTGGGGAAACCTCTCACACACTCACCAGGGGGCCCAGGAGCATCCAAAAAGCGCATAAAACGCCAGTATTTCAGGGCGTTGATTTTTGAAAAAAAACGTAAGGGGTTAGTATGTCGTTTTTTGTCATATTTTCAACTTGCTGAAAATGCACTTTTCTGGTCAAAAAAACTGGGGAAACCTCTCACACACTCAACAGGGGGCCCAGAAGCACCCAAAAAGCGCATAAAACGCCAGTATTTCAGGGCGTTGATTTTTGAAAAAAAACGTAAGGGGTTAGTATGTCGTTTTTTTTCATTTTTTCCACTTGCTGAAAATGCACTTTTCTGGTCAAAAAAACACCAGAAACCTCACACACACTCACCAGGGGGCCCAGAAGCACCCAAAAAGCGCATAAAACGCCAGTATTTCAGGGCGTTGATTTTTGAAAAAAAACGTAAGGGGTTAGTATGTCGTTTTTTTTCATTTTTTCCACTTGCTGAAAATGCACTTTTCTGGTCAAAAAAACTGGGGAAACCTCTCACACACTCACCAGGGGGCCCAGGAGCACCCAAAAAGCGCATAAAACGCCAGAGTTTGAGGGCGTTGATTTTTGAAAAAAAAAACGTAAGGGGTTAGTATGTCGTTTTTTGTCATATTTTCAACTTGCTGAAAATGCACTTTTCTGGTCAAAAAACCACCAGAAACCTCTCACACACTCACCAGGGGGCCCAGAAGCACCCAAAAAGCGCATAAAACGCCAGTATTTCAGGGTGTTGATTTTTGAAAAAAAACGTAAGGGGTTAGTATGTCGTTTTTTTTCATTTTTTTCAACTTGTTGAAAATGCACTTTTCTGGTCAAAAAAACACCAGAAACCTCACACACACTCACCAGGGGGCCCAGAAGCACCCAAAAAGTGCATAAAACACCAGTATTTCAGGGCGTTGATTTTTGAAAAAAAAACGTAAGGGGTTAGTATGTCGTTTTTTGTCATATTTTCAACTTGCTGAAAATGCACTTTTCTGGTCAAAAAAACTGGGGAAACCTCTCACACACTCAACAGGGGGCCCAGAAGCACCCAAAAAGCGCATAAAACGCCAGTATTTCAGGGCGTTGATTTTTGAAAAAAAACGTAAGGGGTTAGTATGTCGTTTTTTTTCATTTTTTCCACTTGCTGAAAATGCACTTTTCTGGTCAAAAAACCACCAGAAACCTCACACACACTCACCAGGGGGCCCAGGAGCACCCAAAAAGCGCATAAAACGCCAGAGTTTGAGGGCGTTGATTTTTGAAAAAAAAAAACGTAAGGGGTTAGTATGTCGTTTTTTGTCATATTTTCAACTTGCTGAAAATGCACTTTTCTGGTCAAAAAACCACCAGAAACCTCTCACACACTCACCAGGGGGCCCAGAAGCACCCAAAAAGCGCATAAAACGCCAGTATTTCAGGGTGTTGATTTTTGAAAAAAAACGTAAGGGGTTAGTATGTCGTTTTTTTTCATTTTTTTCAACTTGTTGAAAATGCACTTTTCTGGTCAAAAAAACACCAGAAACCTCACACACACTCACCAGGGGGCCCAGAAGCACCCAAAAAGTGCATAAAACACCAGTATTTCAGGGCGTTGATTTTTGAAAAAAAACGTAAGGGGTTAGTATGTCGTTTTTTGTCATATTTTCAACTTGCTGAAAATGCACTTTTCTGGTCAAAAAAACTGGGGAAACCTCTCACACACTCAACAGGGGGCCCAGAAGCACCCAAAAAGCGCATAAAACGCCAGTATTTCAGGGCGTTGATTTTTGAAAAAAAACGTAAGGGGTTAGTATGTCATTTTTTTTCATTTTTTCAACTTGCTGAAAATGCACTTTTCTGGTCAAAAAAACTGGGGAAACCTCTCACACACTCACCAGGGGGCCCAGGAGCATCCAAAAAGCGCATAAAACGCCAGTATTTCAGGGCGTTGATTTTTGAAAAAAAACGTAAGGGGTTAGTATGTCGTTTTTTTTCCTTTTTTTCCACTTGCTGAAAATGCACTTTTCTGGTCAAAAAAACACCAGAAACCTCACACACACTCACCAGGGGGCCCAGGAGCACCCAAAAAGCGCATAAAACGCCAGAGTTTGAGGGCGTTGATTTTTGAAAAAAAAAACGTAAGGTGTTAGTATGTCGTTTTTTGTCATATTTTCAACTTGCTGAAAATGCACTTTTCTGGTCAAAAAACCACCAGAAACCTCACACACGCTCACCAGGGACCCCAGACGCACCCAAAAAGTGCATAAAACGCCAGTATTTCAGGGCGTTGATTTTTGAAAAAAAACGTAAGGGGTTAGTATGTCGTTTTTTTTCATTTTTTCCACTTGCTGAAAATGCACTTTTCTGGTCAAAAAAACACCAGAAACCTCACACACACTCACCAGGGGGCCCAGGAGCACCCAAAAAGCGCATAAAACGCCAGAGTTTGAGGGCGTTGATTTTTGAAAAAAAAACGTAAGGGGTTAGTATGTCGTTTTTTGTCATATTTTCAACTTGCTGAAAATGCACTTTTCTGGTCAAAAAACCACCAGAAACCTCACACACGCTCACCAGGGACCCCAGACGCACCCAAAAAGTGCATAAAACGCCAGTATTTCAGGGCGTTGATTTTTGAAAAAAAATGTAAGGGGTTAGTATGTCGTTTTTTGTCATATTTTCAACTTGCTGAAAATGCACTTTTCTGGTCAAAAAACCACCAGAAACCTCTCACACACTCACCAGGGGGCCCAGAAGCACCCAAAAAGCGCATAAAACGCCAGTATTTCAGGGTGTTGATTTTTGAAAAAAAACGTAAGGGGTTAGTATGTCGTTTTTTTTCATTTTTTTCAACTTGTTGAAAATGCACTTTTCTGGTCAAAAAAACACCAGAAACCTCACACACACTCACCAGGGGGCCCAGAAGCACCCAAAAAGTGCATAAAACACCAGTATTTCAGGGCGTTGATTTTTGAAAAAAAACGTAAGGGGTTAGTATGTCGTTTTTTGTCATATTTTCAACTTGCTGAAAATGCACTTTTCTGGTCAAAAAAACTGGGGAAACCTCTCACACACTCAACAGGGGGCCCAGAAGCACCCAAAAAGCGCATAAAACGCCAGTATTTCAGGGCGTTGATTTTTGAAAAAAAACGTAAGGGGTTAGTATGTCGTTTTTTTTCATTTTTTCCACTTGCTGAAAATGCACTTTTCTGGTCAAAAAAACACCAGAAACCTCACACACACTCACCAGGGGGCCCAGAAGCACCCAAAAAGCGCATAAAACGCCAGTATTTCAGGGCGTTGATTTTTGAAAAAAAACGTAAGGGGTTAGTATGTCGTTTTTTTTCATTTTTTCCACTTGCTGAAAATGCACTTTTCTGGTCAAAAAAACACCAGAAACCTCACACACACTCACCAGGGGGCCCAGGAGCACCCAAAAAGCGCATAAAACGCCAGAGTTTGAGGGCGTTGATTTTTGAAAAAAAACAACGTAAGGTGTTAGTATGTCGTTTTTTGTCATATTTTCAACTTGCTGAAAATGCACTTTTCTGGTCAAAAAACCACCAGAAACCTCACACACGCTCACCAGGGACCCCAGACGCACCCAAAAAGTGCATAAAACGCCAGTATTTCAGGGCGTTGATTTTTGAAAAAAAACGTAAGGGGTTAGTATGTCGTTTTTTTTCATTTTTTCCACTTGCTGAAAATGCACTTTTCTGGTCAAAAAAACACCAGAAACCTCACACACACTCACCAGGGGGCCCAGAAGCACCCAAAAAGCGCATAAAACGCCAGTATTTCAGGGCGTTGATTTTTGAAAAAAAACGTAAGGGGTTAGTATGTCGTTTTTTTTCATTTTTTCCACTTGCTGAAAATGCACTTTTCTGGTCAAAAAAACACCAGAAACCTCACACACACTCACCAGGGGGCCCAGGAGCACCCAAAAAGCGCATAAAACGCCAGAGTTTGAGGGCGTTGATTTTTGAAAAAAAAAACGTAAGGGGTTAGTATGTCGTTTTTTGTCATATTTTCAACTTGCTGAAAATGCACTTTTCTGGTCAAAAAACCACCAGAAACCTCACACACGCTCACCAGGGACCCCAGACGCACCCAAAAAGTGCATAAAACGCCAGTATTTCAGGGCGTTGATTTTTGAAAAAAAATGTAAGGGGTTAGTATGTCGTTTTTTTTCATTTTTTCAACTTGCTGAAAATGCACTTTTCTGGTCAAAAAAACTGGGGAAACCTCTCACACACGCACCAGGGGGCCCAGAAGCACCCAAAAAGCGCATAAAACGCCAGAGTTTGAGGGCGTTGATTTTTGAAAAAAAAAACGTAAGGGGTTAGTATGTCGTTTTTTGTCATATTTTCAACTTGCTGAAAATGCACTTTTCTGGTCAAAAAACCACCAGAAACCTCTCACACACTCACCAGGGGGCCCAGAAGCACCCAAAAAGCGCATAAAACGCCAGTATTTCAGGGCGTTGATTTTTGAAAAAAAACGTAAGGGGTTAGTATGTCGTTTTTTTTCATTTTTTCCACTTGCTGAAAATGCACTTTTCTGGTCAAAAAAACTGGGGAAACCTCTCACACACTCACCAGGGGGCCCAGGAGCACCCAAAAAGCGCATAAAACGCCAGAGTTTGAGGGCGTTGATTTTTGAAAAAAAAAACGTAAGGGGTTAGTATGTCGTTTTTTGTCATATTTTCAACTTGCTGAAAATGCACTTTTCTGGTCAAAAAAACACCAGAAACCTCACACACGCTCACCAGGGACCCCAGACGCACCCAAAAAGTGCATAAAACGCCAGTATTTCAGGGCGTTGATTTTTGAAAAAAATCGTAAGGGGTTAGTATGTTGTTTTTTTTCATTTTTTCAACTTGCTGAAAATGCACTTTTCTGGTCAAAAAAACTGGGGAAACCTCTCACACACTCACCAGGGGGCCCAGGAGCACCCAAAAAGCGCATAAAACGCCAGAGTTTGAGGGCGTTGATTTTTGAAAAAAAACATAAGGGGTTAGTATGTCGTTTTTTTTCATTTTTTTCAACTTGTTGAAAATGCACTTTTCTGGTCAAAAAAACACCAGAAACCTCACACACACTCACCAGGGGGCCCAGAAGCACCCAAAAAGTGCATAAAACACCAGTATTTCAGGGCGTTGATTTTTGAAAAAAAACGTAAGGGGTTAGTATGTCGTTTTTTGTCATATTTTCAACTTGCTGAAAATGCACTTTTCTGGTCAAAAAAACTGGGGAAACCTCTCACACACTCAACAGGGGGCCCAGAAGCACCCAAAAAGCGCATAAAACGCCAGTATTTCAGGGCGTTGATTTTTGAAAAAAAACGTAAGGGGTTAGTATGTCGTTTTTTTTTCATTTTTTCCACTTGCTGAAAATGCACTTTTCTGGTCAAAAAACCACCAGAAACCTCACACACACTCACCAGGGGGCCCAGGAGCACCCAAAAAGCGCATAAAACGCCAGAGTTTGAGGGCGTTGATTTTTGAAAAAAAAAAAACGTAAGGGGTTAGTATGTCGTTTTTTGTCATATTTTCAACTTGCTGAAAATGCACTTTTCTGGTCAAAAAACCACCAGAAACCTCTCACACACTCACCAGGGGGCCCAGAAGCACCCAAAAAGCGCATAAAACGCCAGTATTTCAGGGTGTTGATTTTTGAAAAAAAACGTAAGGGGTTAGTATGTCGTTTTTTTTCATTTTTTTCAACTTGTTGAAAATGCACTTTTCTGGTCAAAAAAACACCAGAAACCTCACACACACTCACCAGGGGGCCCAGAAGCACCCAAAAAGTGCATAAAACACCAGTATTTCAGGGCGTTGATTTTTGAAAAAAAACGTAAGGGGTTAGTATGTCGTTTTTTGTCATATTTTCAACTTGCTGAAAATGCACTTTTCTGGTCAAAAAAACTGGGGAAACCTCTCACACACTCACCAGGGGGCCCAGGAGCATCCAAAAAGCGCATAAAACGCCAGTATTTCAGGGCGTTGATTTTTGAAAAAAAACGTAAGGGGTTAGTATGTCGTTTTTTGTCATATTTTCAACTTGCTGAAAATGCACTTTTCTGGTCAAAAAAACTGGGGAAACCTCTCACACACTCAACAGGGGGCCCAGAAGCACCCAAAAAGCGCATAAAACGCCAGTATTTCAGGGCGTTGATTTTTGAAAAAAAACGTAAGGGGTTAGTATGTCGTTTTTTTTCATTTTTTCCACTTGCTGAAAATGCACTTTTCTGGTCAAAAAAACACCAGAAACCTCACACACACTCACCAGGGGGCCCAGAAGCACCCAAAAAGCGCATAAAACGCCAGTATTTCAGGGCGTTGATTTTTGAAAAAAAACGTAAGGGGTTAGTATGTCGTTTTTTTTCATTTTTTCCACTTGCTGAAAATGCACTTTTCTGGTCAAAAAAACTGGGGAAACCTCTCACACACTCACCAGGGGGCCCAGGAGCACCCAAAAAGCGCATAAAACGCCAGAGTTTGAGGGCGTTGATTTTTGAAAAAAAAAACGTAAGGGGTTAGTATGTCGTTTTTTGTCATATTTTCAACTTGCTGAAAATGCACTTTTCTGGTCAAAAAACCACCAGAAACCTCTCACACACTCACCAGGGGGCCCAGAAGCACCCAAAAAGCGCATAAAACGCCAGTATTTCAGGGTGTTGATTTTTGAAAAAAAACGTAAGGGGTTAGTATGTCGTTTTTTTTCATTTTTTTCAACTTGTTGAAAATGCACTTTTCTGGTCAAAAAAACACCAGAAACCTCACACACACTCACCAGGGGGCCCAGAAGCACCCAAAAAGTGCATAAAACACCAGTATTTCAGGGCGTTGATTTTTGAAAAAAAACGTAAGGGGTTAGTATGTCGTTTTTTGTCATATTTTCAACTTGCTGAAAATGCACTTTTCTGGTCAAAAAAACTGGGGAAACCTCTCACACACTCAACAGGGGGCCCAGAAGCACCCAAAAAGCGCATAAAACGCCAGTATTTCAGGGCGTTGATTTTTGAAAAAAAACGTAAGGGGTTAGTATGTCGTTTTTTTTCATTTTTTCCACTTGCTGAAAATGCACTTTTCTGGTCAAAAAACCACCAGAAACCTCACACACACTCACCAGGGGGCCCAGGAGCACCCAAAAAGCGCATAAAACGCCAGAGTTTGAGGGCGTTGATTTTTGAAAAAAAAAAACGTAAGGGGTTAGTATGTCGTTTTTTGTCATATTTTCAACTTGCTGAAAATGCACTTTTCTGGTCAAAAAACCACCAGAAACCTCTCACACACTCACCAGGGGGCCCAGAAGCACCCAAAAAGCGCATAAAACGCCAGTATTTCAGGGTGTTGATTTTTGAAAAAAAACGTAAGGGGTTAGTATGTCGTTTTTTTTCATTTTTTTCAACTTGTTGAAAATGCACTTTTCTGGTCAAAAAAACACCAGAAACCTCACACACACTCACCAGGGGGCCCAGAAGCACCCAAAAAGTGCATAAAACACCAGTATTTCAGGGCGTTGATTTTTGAAAAAAAACGTAAGGGGTTAGTATGTCGTTTTTTGTCATATTTTCAACTTGCTGAAAATGCACTTTTCTGGTCAAAAAAACTGGGGAAACCTCTCACACAATCAACAGGGGGCCCAGAAGCACCCAAAAAGCGCATAAAACGCCAGTATTTCAGGGCGTTGATTTTTGAAAAAAAACGTAAGGGGTTAGTATGTCATTTTTTTTCATTTTTTCAACTTGCTGAAAATGCACTTTTCTGGTCAAAAAAACTGGGGAAACCTCTCACACACTCACCAGGGGGCCCAGGAGCATCCAAAAAGCGCATAAAACGCCAGTATTTCAGGGCGTTGATTTTTGAAAAAAAACGTAAGGGGTTAGTATGTCGTTTTTTTTCCTTTTTTTCCACTTGCTGAAAATGCACTTTTCTGGTCAAAAAAACACCAGAAACCTCACACACACTCACCAGGGGGCCCAGGAGCACCCAAAAAGCGCATAAAACGCCAGAGTTTGAGGGCGTTGATTTTTGAAAAAAAAAACGTAAGGTGTTAGTATGTCGTTTTTTGTCATATTTTCAACTTGCTGAAAATGCACTTTTCTGGTCAAAAAACCACCAGAAACCTCACACACGCTCACCAGGGACCCCAGACGCACCCAAAAAGTGCATAAAACGCCAGTATTTCAGGGCGTTGATTTTTGAAAAAAAACGTAAGGGGTTAGTATGTCGTTTTTTTTCATTTTTTCCACTTGCTGAAAATGCACTTTTCTGGTCAAAAAAACACCAGAAACCTCACACACACTCACCAGGGGGCCCAGGAGCACCCAAAAAGCGCATAAAACGCCAGAGTTTGAGGGCGTTGATTTTTGAAAAAAAAACGTAAGGGGTTAGTATGTCGTTTTTTGTCATATTTTCAACTTGCTGAAAATGCACTTTTCTGGTCAAAAAACCACCAGAAACCTCACACACGCTCACCAGGGACCCCAGACGCACCCAAAAAGTGCATAAAACGCCAGTATTTCAGGGCGTTGATTTTTGAAAAAAAATGTAAGGGGTTAGTATGTCGTTTTTTGTCATATTTTCAACTTGCTGAAAATGCACTTTTCTGGTCAAAAAACCACCAGAAACCTCTCACACACTCACCAGGGGGCCCAGAAGCACCCAAAAAGCGCATAAAACGCCAGTATTTCAGGGTGTTGATTTTTGAAAAAAAACGTAAGGGGTTAGTATGTCGTTTTTTTTCATTTTTTTCAACTTGTTGAAAATGCACTTTTCTGGTCAAAAAAACACCAGAAACCTCACACACACTCACCAGGGGGCCCAGAAGCACCCAAAAAGTGCATAAAACACCAGTATTTCAGGGCGTTGATTTTTGAAAAAAAACGTAAGGGGTTAGTATGTCGTTTTTTGTCATATTTTCAACTTGCTGAAAATGCACTTTTCTGGTCAAAAAAACTGGGGAAACCTCTCACACACTCAACAGGGGGCCCAGAAGCACCCAAAAAGCGCATAAAACGCCAGTATTTCAGGGCGTTGATTTTTGAAAAAAAACGTAAGGGGTTAGTATGTCGTTTTTTTTCATTTTTTCCACTTGCTGAAAATGCACTTTTCTGGTCAAAAAAACACCAGAAACCTCACACACACTCACCAGGGGGCCCAGAAGCACCCAAAAAGCGCATAAAACGCCAGTATTTCAGGGCGTTGATTTTTGAAAAAAAACGTAAGGGGTTAGTATGTCGTTTTTTTTCATTTTTTCCACTTGCTGAAAATGCACTTTTCTGGTCAAAAAAACACCAGAAACCTCACACACACTCACCAGGGGGCCCAGGAGCACCCAAAAAGCGCATAAAACGCCAGAGTTTGAGGGCGTTGATTTTTGAAAAAAAACAACGTAAGGTGTTAGTATGTCGTTTTTTGTCATATTTTCAACTTGCTGAAAATGCACTTTTCTGGTCAAAAAACCACCAGAAACCTCACACACGCTCACCAGGGACCCCAGACGCACCCAAAAAGTGCATAAAACGCCAGTATTTCAGGGCGTTGATTTTTGAAAAAAAACGTAAGGGGTTAGTATGTCGTTTTTTTTCATTTTTTCCACTTGCTGAAAATGCACTTTTCTGGTCAAAAAACCACCAGAAACCTCACACACACTCACCAGGGGGCCCAGAAGCACCCAAAAAGCGCATAAAACGCCAGTATTTCAGGGCGTTGATTTTTGAAAAAAAACGTAAGGGGTTAGTATGTCGTTTTTTTTCATTTTTTCCACTTGCTGAAAATGCACTTTTCTGGTCAAAAAAACACCAGAAACCTCACACACACTCACCAGGGGGCCCAGGAGCACCCAAAAAGCGCATAAAACGCCAGAGTTTGAGGGCGTTGATTTTTGAAAAAAAAAACGTAAGGGGTTAGTATGTCGTTTTTTGTCATATTTTCAACTTGCTGAAAATGCACTTTTCTGGTCAAAAAAACACCAGAAACCTCACACACGCTCACCAGGGACCCCAGACGCACCCAAAAAGTGCATAAAACGCAAGTATTTCAGGGCGTTGATTTTTGAAAAAAATCGTAAGGGGTTAGTATGTTGTTTTTTTTCATTTTTTCAACTTGCTGAAAATGCACTTTTCTGGTCAAAAAAACTGGGGAAACCTCTCACACACTCACCAGGGGGCCCAGGAGCACCCAAAAAGCGCATAAAACGCCAGAGTTTGAGGGCGTTGATTTTTGAAAAAAAACATAAGGGGTTAGTATGTCGTTTTTTTTCATTTTTTTCAACTTGTTGAAAATGCACTTTTCTGGTCAAAAAAACACCAGAAACCTCACACACACTCACCAGGGGGCCCAGAAGCACCCAAAAAGTGCATAAAACACCAGTATTTCAGGGCGTTGATTTTTGAAAAAAAACGTAAGGGGTTAGTATGTCGTTTTTTGTCATATTTTCAACTTGCTGAAAATGCACTTTTCTGGTCAAAAAAACACCAGAAACCTCACACACACTCACCAGGGGGTCCAGAAGCACCCAAAAAGCGCATAAAACGCCAGTATTTCAGGGCGTTGATTTTTGAAAAAAAACGTAAGGGGTTAGTATGTCGTTTTTTTTCATTTTTTCAACTTGCTGAAAATGCACTTTTCTGGTCAAAAAACCACCAGAAACCTCACACACACTCAGCAGGGGGCCCAGAAGCACCCAAAAAGCGCATAAAACGCCAGTATTTCAGGGCGTTGATTTTTGAAAAAAAACGTAAGGGGTTAGTATGTCGTTTTTTTTCATTTTTTTCAACTTGCTGAAAATGCACTTTACTGGTCAATAAAACACCAGAAACCTCACACACACTCACCAGGGGGCCCAGGAGCACCCAAAAAGCGCATAAAACGCCAGTATTTCAGGGCGTTGATTTTTGAAAAAAAACATAAGGGGTTAGTATGTCGTTTTTTTCATTTTTTCAACTTGCTGAAAATGCACTTTTCTGGTCAAAAAACCACCAGAAACCTCACACACACTCACCAGGGGGCCCAGAAGCACCCAAAAAGTGCATAAAACGCCAGAGTTTGAGGGCGTTGATTTTTGAAAAAAAAACGTAAGGGGTTAGTATGTCGTTTTTTTCATTTTTTCAACTTGCTGAAAATGCACTTTTCTGGTCAAAAAAACACCAGAAACCTCACACACACTCACCAGGGGGCCCAGAGGCACCCAAAAAGCGCATAAAACGCCTGAGTTTGAGGGCGTTGAATTTTGAAAAAAAACGTAAGGGGTTAGTATGTCGTTTTTTTTCATTTTTTCAACTTGCTGAAAATGCACTTTTCTGGTCAAAAAACCACCAGAAACCTCACACACACTCAGCAGGGGGCCCAGAAGCACCCAAAAAGCGCATAAAACGCCAGTATTTCAGGGCGTTGATTTTTGAAAAAAAACGTAAGGGGTTAGTATGTCGTTTTTTTTCATTTTTTTCAACTTGCTGAAAATGCACTTTACTGGTCAATAAAACACCAGAAACCTCACACACACTCACCAGGGGGCCCAGGAGCACCCAAAAAGCGCATAAAACGCCAGTATTTCAGGGCGTTGATTTTTGAAAAAAAACATAAGGGGTTAGTATGTCGTTTTTTTCATTTTTTCAACTTGCTGAAAATGCACTTTTCTGGTCAAAAAACCACCAGAAACCTCACACACACTCACCAGGGGGCCCAGAAGCACCCAAAAAGTGCATAAAACGCCAGAGTTTGAGGGCGTTGATTTTTGAAAAAAAAACGTAAGGGGTTAGTATGTCGTTTTTTTCATTTTTTCAACTTGCTGAAAATGCACTTTTCTGGTCAAAAAAACACCAGAAACCTCACACACACTCACCAGGGGGCCCAGAGGCACCCAAAAAGCGCATAAAACGCCTGAGTTTGAGGGCGTTGAATTTTGAAAAAAAACGTAAGGGGTTAGTATGTCGTTTTTTTTCATTTTTTAAACTTGCTGAAAATCACTTTTCTGGTCAAAAAACCACCAGAAACCTCACACACACTCACCAGGGGGCCCAGAAGCACCCAAAAAGCGCATAAAACGCCAGTATTTCAGGGTGTTGATTTTTGAAAAAAAACGTAAGGGGTTAGTATGTCGTTTTTTATCATTTTTTCAACTTGCTGAAAATGCACTTTTCTGGTCAAAAAAAATGGGGAAACCTCTCACACACTCACCAGGGGCCCCAGAAGCACCCAAAAAGCGCATAAAACGCCAGTATTTCAGGGCGTTGATTTTTGAAAAAAAACCTAAGGGGTTAGTATGTCGTTTTTTTTCATTTTTTTCAACTTGCTGAAAATGCACTTTTCTGGTCAAAAAAAACACCAGAAACCTCACACACACTCACCAGGGGGCCCAGAGGCACCCACAAAGTGCATAAAACGCCAGAGTTTGAGGGCGTTGATTTTTGAAAAAAAACGTAAGGGGTTAGTATGTCGTTTTTTTTTCATTTTTTCAACTTGCTGAAAATGCACTTTTCTGGTCAAAAAACCACCAGAAACCTCACACACACTCACCAGGGGGCCCAGAGGTACCCAAAAAGCGCATAAAACGCCAGTATTTCAGGGCGTTGATTTTTGAAAAAAAATGTAAAAATTTCGGTTTTTTTCATTTTTTTCAACTTGCTGAAAATGCACTTTTCTGGTCAAAAAAACACCAGAAACCTCACACACACTCACCAGGGGGCCCAGAAGCTCCCGCCAAGATTCATATCATTTGTGCTGTTCGCATTAGGAGGTTATATAATGGAATCTGCAAGGCAAAGTACTTCAAGGAGTATACAATATATCAAGGGGTCATATTAATTGATGAGCAGGCTTAGTTTATGACTGGAACTCTCAATCCTGAATAACGACCCTGAGGCTGACATAAGACTGTCACCAAACAGCCACTCACGGCAATAACATCCATGGATTGATCATCAGTCATCCAAACTGGGGGATAAAAACAGGCAGGAATTCCCACAAGGCTTTTCTCCACATCAGCAGAAATTGTCACAGAGTGTGACTGAATGACTCAGCGTCACCGTACACCGCATTGTATAGACGGGTGAGTCCTTGTCCTGATACTTTCATGGGGACGGGCAAGTATTCAAAAGTTAGGATCTGGGCTGCATGGTGGAGAAGTGGTTAGCGTGCAGACCTCATTGCTAGAAGACCAGGGTTCAATTCCACCCTCAGCCATTTCTATGTGGAGTTTGCATGTTCTCACTGTGAACACGTGGGTTTTCACCGGGTACTCCGGTTTCCTCCCACATTCCAAAAACATGCTAGGTTAATTAGCCACTCCAAATTGTCCATAGGTATGAATGTGAGTGTGAATGGTTGTTTGTCTATATGTGCCCTGTGATTGGCTGGACACCAGTCCAGGGTGTACCCTGCCTCTCGCCCGAAAACAGCTGGGATAGGCTCCAGCAACCCGGCGACCCTCGTGAGGATAAGCGGTAGAAAATGAATGAATGAATGAATGAATTTTAGAGCCCTCTAGACATGAAGTAACACCCCTATAGTCAACTTTATACTCATATTACCCAATATAGTAGACATAATAAGAGAAAATAAGATGTTTTTACGCTGCATGGTATACGAGTGATTAGCACGAGGGCCTCACAGATAGGAGACCAGGGTTCAATTCCACGCTCGGGCATTTCTATGTGGAGTCTGCATGTTCTCCCCGTGCATGCGTGGGTTTTCTCCAACATGCTAGGTTAATTAGCAACTCCAATTTATCCATAGGTATGAATGTGAGTGTGAATGGTTGTTTGTCTATATATGTGCCCTGTGATTGGCTGGCCACCAGTCCAGGGTGTACCCCGCCTCTCGACCCCGAAGACAGCTGGGATAGGCTCCAGCACCCTCCACGCGACCCTCGTGAGGATAAGCAGTAGAAAATTAATTTTTCAAAAATTTTTTTTTTATTATTTTTTAAAAAATTTTCAACTCTCCTGCTAGCTTGACGTTGACATTCTTCTACAATTTCATATCAACATTTGCAATAAAGGTGACTCTTGTAATTCCATTCATCCAACAATGAATTTTCAATGCTGCGTATCCTCAATAAGCGGCAAGAGGAGGGGGTACTGTTGTATCTTTGTGTTAAACAATGCCAAAGTTTCAGATAATGAGGTTTGCGCATTTAGAAGTGTGTGTGTGGGGAGCGGGGGGAATTATGGGTGGGGTATGGGGGGGGGGTCCTCGAGTAAAAAAAAAAAAAAAAAAAAAAAGTCGGTATCCGTTTCAGTTCTCAGTTGTGACATTGATGCAGCGATAGGAGTCTCAGTCAGGGCCTCCAGGGAGGAGGGCGGACATCTGCCGTCTCAGAGGTTCTGTCACATGAAATTACAGACTTAATCAAGCCCTCGCCATCTCTTTGCCCGTCTCCCTCTTCGTTTCCTCCTCTCACCTTTTACTTATTTATGTATCTCATTCTAACTCCTGTGTTTTTGTTCCCTAAACATCACATCGGATTTTTCAGACTCGTTCTTCCTGACTTCTTCTTCATGCTTTGGCTTTGATCGGAAGAGGCGATCCAGGGCACGGAACGCCAGTATTTCAGGGCGTTGATTTTTGAAAAAAAACGTACGTTTTTTTTCATTTTTTTTCACACACTCACCAGGGGGCCCAGAGGCACCCAAAAAGCGCATAAAACGCCAGTATTTCAGGGCGTTGATTTTTGAAAAAAAACGTAAGGGGTTAGTATGTCGTTTTTTTTTTCATTTTTTCAACTTGCAGAAAATGCATTTTTCTGGTCAAAAAAACACCAGAAACCTCACACACACTCACCAGGGGGCCCAGGAGCACCCAAAAAGCGCATAAAACGCCAGTATTTCAGGGCATTGATTTTTGAAAAAAAACGTAAGGGGTTAGTATGTCGTTTTTTTTCATTTTTTCCACTTACTGAAAATGCACTTTTCTGGTCAAAAAAACACCAGAAACCTCACACACACTCACCAGGGGGCCCAGAGGCACCCAAAAAGCGCATAAAACGCCAGTATTTCAGGGCGTTGATTTTTGAAAAAAAACGTAAGGGGTTAGTATGTCGTTTTTTTTCATTTTTTCAACTTGCTGAAAATGCATTTTTCTGGTCAAAAAACCACCAGAAACCTCACACACACTAACCAGGGGGCCCAGGAGCACCCAAAAAGTGCATAAAACGCCAGTATTTCAGGGTGTTGATTTTTGAAAAAAAACGTAAGGGGTTAGTATGTCGTTTTTTTTTTCATTTTTTCAACTTGCAGAAAATGCATTTTTCTGGTCAAAAAACAGGGGGAAACCTCTCACACACTCACCAGGGGGCCCAGAAGCACCCAAAAAGCGCATAAAACGCCAGTATTTCAGGGCGTTGATTTTTGAAAAAAAACGTAAGAGGTTAGTATGTCGTTTTTTGTCATATTTTCAACTTGCTGAAAATGCACTTTTCTGGTCAAAAAACCACCAGAAACCTCACACACACTCACCAGGGGGCCCAGGAGCACCCAAAAAGCGCATAAAACGCCAGTATTTCAGGGCGTTGATTTTTGAAAAAAAACGTAAGGGGTTAGTATGTCGTTTTTTGTCATATTTTCAACTTGCTGAAAATGCACTTTTCTGGTCAAAAAAACACCAGAAACCTCACACACACTCACTAGGGGGCTTTGCCCGTCTCCCTCTTTGTTTCCTCCTCTCACCTTTTACTTATTTATGTATCTTATTCTAACTCCCGTGTTTTTGTTCCCTAAACATCACATCGGATTTTTCAGACTCGTTCTTCCTGACTTCTTCTTCATGCTTTGGCTTTGATCGGAAGAGGCGATCCAGGGCACGGAACGACTGCATGCACACTCATAGTCGAGTCACAGTTAACTCGTCACACTTAACTCATTCAATCCCAGACATTTTTCAAAAGCAGTCGCTCTCGTCTCATCTTCGGCCATTTTGGATGATTTTTGCAGATTTTTAAGATGCACGGAATATTGTGTCCTCAGGTTAGATTGATATGATATAGAATTTTCTCGTTCTTCAGTAATCATCAGCAAATTATCAGTTCAACAAAAAAAAAAAAGAGAGAAATATTTTTTAAATCAAATACAGCGTCAGGACCTTAAATAAAAGGCAAATAAAGTAAAGAAACTAAATTGTACATACGTATAATGCCATTTTTTTCTTTTTACGTTTCATTTTCAGTTGCTGCCATGAATTGGACTGGTGAGCATGGCGCTTTCGCCGTGGAAACGTTTATCAAAACAAAAGGAATCTGTAACCGCAACGTCCCGTTTGCACTTCCATCTCGGTAGACATGATCCCGTACCAGATCCAAAATCTTGTTATGGGTTACCAAGTTCACAGCTACTGGATCTGCATTGAAACCAAAATCAAACGGCCGACCTCGCACCGCCAGAACTGATTTAATTTTTAAAACATAATGAAACATTATATGTACTTTTCGAAAATACTTGACTTTAGTTTTACTTTATTTGCGTTTTACTTAATAACTATAAAAGCAATCTTTACTGCAAAAAAAGGCCAGTAAGGATAATTCAGAGAACATACTAACTCCTTATTTCTAAAATCACAAATACTTCAACTTGCTGATATAGTTCATCTTCAAACAGCTAAAATAATGCATAAGGCTAAAAATAACCAATTAGCTAAAAATGCTAACCAATACTTCTCTACAAGAGAGGAGAAATATGATGTACATTTGAAACACTTCTATGCTAGGACTACGTTATGCTAGCCATAGCATTTCAGTATGTGGAATCAAACTATGGAATGGATGGAGTAAGGGAATCAAACAATGCACAACGATGAGCCAATTCAAGAAACAATACAAGCAGTTGATGTTTGCTAAATCTCGAAGCAGCCAAAAAAACACTCACCCATGGCGAAGAATGGAATCCCCAGCAGCGTGGAATTGAACTTCCCATCTGATATGAAAAAGATCCCTGCGGCCGTCACATTGGCAATGCAGATGGTCAGCACCCCCAGGAGGCCCAGGAAGGGTTTCCCCCTCAAACAGTCCCGCATGGAGCTGGAAATGGTGGCTGCCAGGAGCACCAACACCAGGCTAACCAACACCTCCCCTTTGGCTAGCACGCCGGTCTGATGAAAGTCCCGCCACAGGCTGAAGGAGGTGAGGGACTGGATGTGGAGTTGGTCGGGTCCGTGGGGAGCTTCGGCAGTCGAGAGTCGACTGACCAGGGCGCAGAATTCGTTCTCCCAGCGCTCCGCGATGGCATCCTGTACCGCTGGTCCGTTGTTGCGGAGGTAGTACGTAATCTGGACGGCACGGGCGAACTTGACCTGCTGATCCCGGCTATTGGGCAGGAAGGACACGCCTCCCAACTGGTGGCCAATGAAGGACACCCGGCCATCCTGCAAGAGATAGAAACCACATAGAATGTGAGGGTAATTAGCGAGAGGCTTTCATTTCAATGCAGACCTACCAACGTGTACACATTTATGGTACTCAACATTTAATTAGTACATTAGTACAGATAAATGAATACATACTTTGGGGGGGAGGGGTTAAAAATTGTCTGTCCCATGAGAGAAAATAATTTCTCGTAAAATTTCTCATTGGATATATATTTCAGGAGAAAAATGCATTCCAGCATCTTGATGAAAAAAATATTATTTGTATCAATTTTGCTCTTTTTTTCAATTTTTGCTGGTGGTTTTTTTTGGTTGCATTTGACAAATATTTAACTTTCTTGTAGTTTATTTTCTTATCATAAATATCAACTATTCCCCAACAAATTTTTCTTTATTATTATATTATTTTTTATTATTTATATTATATTATTTTTTATTATTTATATTATATTATATTATTTTTATTATTTATATTATATTATTTTTTATTATTTATATTATATATTATTTTTTATTATTTATATTATATTATATTATTTTTTATTATTTATATTATATTATTTTTTATTATTTATATTATATTATATATTTTTTATTATTTATATTATATTATATTATTTTTTATTATTTATATTATATTATATTTTTTTATTTATATTATGTTATATATTTTTTATTATTTAGATTATATTATATTATTTTTTATTATTTATATTATATTATATTATATTATATTATATTATATTATACACAATCATCACAAAAAAAATAATATTTTAGATAGGACAACATGAACAGGGCTGCACGGCGGACGAGTGGTTAGCGCCCAGACCCCACAGCTAGGAGACCAGGGTTCAATTTGCAACCCGGCAACCCTCGTGAGAATAAGTGGTAGAAAATTAATGAATGAATAAATTAATTTTAGAGCCCTCTAGACATGAAGTAACACCCCTATAGTAAACTTTATACTCATATTACCCAATATAGTAGACATAATAAGGCAAAATATGATGTTTTTGCGTTGCATGGCGGATGAGTGATTAGCACAAGGGCCTCACAACTAGGAGACCCGAGTTCGATTCCACCCTCAGCCATCTCTTGTGTGGAGTGTGCATGTTCTCCCCGTGCATGCGTGGGTTTTCTCCGGGTACTCCGGTTTCCTCCCACATTCCAAAAACATGCTAGGTTAATTAGCCACTCCAAATTGTCCATAAGTATGAATGTGAGTGTGAATGGTTGTTTGTCTATATGTGCCCTGTGATTGGCTGATGATGAAAACTTAAAGTGATGAAGCCATGTTTGCCTGGCATGGGAATGGAAAATACTCCAATGGCTACCGACACATAATCACATATGATTATTGCCGTATGTTCACGTCGTTGCCGGGACAATTCTGGCACTTGAGCAAGCAATCAGCGAGCTTTAATTAACCAAAGACGGGCGGCGAGGCAAGATGGTTGCTTGTGGTGTGCGAGCGGGATGAAACCACAGACCAGCGCTTTCATTGTGGTTGCGTCATTGTGTTTCCTGATTATATTTACATTCAGCATGTCGGCTAAAGCAGAAGGCTGTACTTCATTTCTATTGTTTGATAGCAGACGGGGGGCAACTCTTTGGGGGACTGTTGGGTCCCCCAAAGAGAGAAAGGTTCGGTGGGGCCGATACATGCAGGCTAACTGAATTTATGATCATATTTCCCAGAATATAAGTCGCATCAGTAGAAAAATGTGCCATGAAGAGGAAAAAAAAACACAAAAAAAAGAAGATGAATCCAATTTTCATTGGCTGTTTTTTCCACTCTAAAAATATAAACTAAAATTTGAAAAATAAACAACAGAAATATTACAAAAATAAAGTCAAAATATTACATGGTTGATTGGTTAAAAGTTATAATCTAGCCTTCATTTTGAGGAAAGATGAAAAATAACATTAAAACAGAAATATGCTGTTTTTAAATGAGTATAATTTCAAAATATTTAGAAAAAATGATTGTATTCTTAAAAAGAAAAAAGCAGCAATTTTACTAAAATAACATCATCAACTGAATTTATGATCATAGTTCCCATATTACAAAAATAAAGTCAAAATATTACATGGAAAAAACGTTATAATCTGGCCTTAATTTTACAATAAGAGGAAAAATAACATTAAAGAAAGATGCTATTTTTAAATGAGTATAATTTCAAAATATTTAGATAAAATGGTTGTATTCTTAAAAAGAAAAAAAAGCAGCAATTTTACTAGAATAACATCATCAACCGAATTTATGATCATATTTCAGTAGAAAACTGAATATCAGTAGAAAAATATGCCACGAAGAGGAAAAAAAACACAAAAATTTCTTCATTTTCATTGGCTGTTTTTTTCACTCTAAAAATATAAACAAAAATTTGAAAAAAAACAACAGAAATATTACAAAAATAAAGCCAAAATATTACATGGAAAAAGTTATAATCTGGCCTTAATTTTACAATAAGAGGAAAAATAACTTTAAAGTTGAAATATTAAAGAAATATGCTATTTTTAAATGAAGATAATTTCCAAATATTTAATTAAAATGGTTGTATTCTAAAAAGAAAAAAAGCAGCAATTTTACTAGAATAACATCATAATATTATGAGGAAAAATAACATTAGGTCCATAGGTATGAATGTGAGTGTGAATGGTTGTTTGTCTATATGTGCCCTGTGATTGGCTGGCCACCAGTCCAGGGTGTACCCCGCCTCTCGCCCATAGACAGCTGGGATAGGCTCCAGCAACCCGGTGACCCTTGTGAGGATAAGCGGTACAAAATGAATGAATTAATGAATGAATGAATTTTAGAGCCCTCTAGACATGAAGTAACACCCCTATAGTGAACTTTCTACTCATATTACCCAATATAGTAGACATAATAAGAGAAAATAAGATGTTTTTACGCTGCATGGCGGACGAGTGATTAGCTGGAGGGCCTCACAGCTAGGAGACCAGGGTTCAATTCCACCCTCGGGCATTTCTATGTGGAGTCTGCATGTTCTCCTCGTGCATGCGTGGGTTTTCTCCGGGTACTCCGGTTTCCTCCCACATTCCAAAAACATGCTAGGTTAATTAGCCACTCCAAATTATCCACAGCACCCCCCCGCGACCCTCGTGAGAAAAAAATCGGTAGAAAATGAATGAATTCATGCTTCTTCCTACTTCCTTCTTCCTCCTTTTTGGACATGTGGAACTGGGAACTGATTATGTGATGCGTTCAATTGCAATCTGATGCATGTTCAAATGAGATAAAACCATTACCATAAATTATATTAGGAAAGCAGGAAGTGAACAAATGCAACAGTTAGTGATTGTAAAAGTACCAGATGGAGGGGTAGGATTTAATAAGCTTTGCTTCTTCCTACTCCTTTTTGGACATGTGGAACTGGGAACTGATTATGTGATGCGTTCAATTGCAATCTGATGCATGTTCAAATGAAATAAAACCATTACCATAAATTATATTAGGAAAGCAGGAAGTGAACAAATGCAACAGTTACTGATTGTAAAAGTACCAGATGGAGGGGTAGGATTTAATAAGCTTTGCTTCTTCCTACTCCTTTTGGACATGTGGAACTGGGAATTTATTATGTGATGCGTTCAATTGCAATCTGATGCATGTTCAAATGAAATAAAACCATTACCATTACCATAAATTATATTAGGAAAGCAGGAAGTGAACAAATGCAACAGTTACTGATTGTAAAAGTACCAGATGGAGGGGTAGGATTTAATAAGCTTTGCTTCTTCCTACTCCTTTTTGGACATGTGGAACTGGGAACTGATTATGTGATGCGTTCAATTGTAATCGGATGCATGTTCAATTACCACGGTACCTATTGTAAATTCTTAGGAGAAAAATAATAATAATAATGTGTTGCAGCATCAAATGTATGACAACAAAAGCATCTGTTAGCTTTTAGCTGTAGCCATGTCATGCTGCGTGTGTTGCCAGGAGATGGCTAGAGGGAACCACTGCATAAAAAAGGAGGATATCCCTATGTGTGTGTGTGTGTGTGTGTGTGTGTGTATTTGTATATGTGTGTGTGTAGCTGAACAGCCAATCAATTCACCTGCACTGGTACAATTTAGAAACCTAGAAATACTATTGCAGATGTCAGGGTTGCCATATCTGTTTAAAAAAGCCCCCATTGAGGAAATACTGCATTCATTCAGAAATAATGGATAAGAATATTGTATTCTGCGCCATGGAGGGGGGGTTCTATATGTATATATATATATATATATTTTTTTTTTTTTTGAAGGGGGGGGTGGTTAGGTTAGGTTAACGGCGGGCCTCAACTCACCTTTAAGGTGGTGTTGGGGTATCCGACGGGCACCTTGTGGAAAGTGCTGTTGGCCAGCACCGCCTGTCTGATGTCCTCGAAGACGGTGACGATATCATCCACCCGGCATCGCTTGTCCCGGTGGCTGAGGACGCAGAGGTGGGCGAAGGTGTAGTTGAATCCTTTGTAGCCCACCCGCAAATCCAACACCTGCTTGTGAACTCGCAGCACCTGATCCGCCAACTCCAGGATGTTCCCGCCGGACTTGGCGAGCAGGATGAGCCTCCCGTATCTTCCGGGGGTGTGCAGGTCCGAGTAGAGCTTGTGTTTGGATTGGTCGATGTGGAACAAGCTGTTCGCCAGACTCCGTTCTATCTTAGCCAGGCTGTGAGTCGGGGCCACCAGCAACTCGAGGTCGGTCTCCGGTTTGAATCGGCTGAGCACCGTGGAGCCGAAGATGATGGTGAGGACGGCGGGCACGGTGAGGAAGAACACGGGGTGTCTGCTAACGAACAAGCCCAGCCAGTAGAAGGAAGCCTTGAGCCCTCTGTGGATCACTTGCCGCAGCATCCTCCACGCACAAAAAAAAAAAAAAAAAAAATCCAGCTTGCAGATGCCCCCCCGTCTCCTTCCGATGTGAAGCACATGTGACATGAAGACTTACCCGAGGATTCGCACTCGCACGCACACGCACGCACACCTGGAAAAGACGGCACTGCAGCAAGACGCGCAGTGACTAATCCGTCCGGAAAGAATCCGTCTTGTCTCCTTTCGAGCCATTCCGTCCGCTCGGCTGCGGCGGCTGGACGACGACGGCGGCGGCGGCGGTGGTGGTGGTGGTGGTGGCGACATGGCGTGCGCGTGCGTGCGTGCGCGTGCCTCCAGACATCTCACGCCAGCGGTGACGCCTGATTTATGGCGCTTAATTGTAAAGCGTGTGGATGCGAGGCTGCAGAATTAGAGGTGGGGGGGTGGGGTGAGGGGGGGGGGGTGATGCCAGTCAGTGATGGTGGCAACAGGCAATACAGTCGTTTGTAAAAAAAAAAAAAAAAAAAAATTAAATAAAAATAATAATTTTTCCGGGTATTCCGGGTTTCCTCCCACATTCCAAAAACAAATCGTGAGGATAAGCGGTAGAAAATTAATTAATTAATTAATCTCCAACATTTTTGCACAAAACATGCATATGCTACATGGGACGTATATGTGAACGCCATCCGGGGGTTGCTATAATATGCTGTGATGTATCAACCTTGCATTCCAGTGCAAAGATATGGAGTATGATTATAAAGTATAATTATTTAATTCATTTTCTACCACTTATCATCACGATTTGTTTTTGGAATGTGGGAGGAAACCGGAATACCCGGAGAAAACCCGGAAAAAACCCAGAGAGAACATGCAAACTCCACACAGAGATGCCCGAGGGTGGAATTGAACTCGGGTCTCCTACCTGTGAGGCCCTTGTGCTAATCACTCGTCCGCCATGCAGCGTAAAAACATCTTATTTGCTCTTATTATGTCTACTATATTGGGTAATATGAGTATAAAGTTCACTATAGGGGTGTTACTTCATGTCTAGAGGGCTCTAAAATTCATTCATTTTCTACCGCTTATCCTCACGAGGGTCGTGTGGGGGGGTTGCTGGAGCCTATCCCAGCTGTCTTCTGTCGAGAGGCGGGGTACACCCTGGACTGGTGGCCAGCCAATCACAGGGCACATATAGACAAACAACCATTCACACTCACATTCATACCTATGGACAATTTGGAGTGGCTAATTAACCTAGCATGTTTTTGGAATGTGGGAGGAAACCGGAGTACCCGGAGAAAACCCACAGGGAGAACATGCGAACATGGAATCAAACTCAGGTCTCCTAGCTGTGTGGCCTGCGCGCTAACCACTCTTTCGCCGTGCAACCTGTGCTCTAACCAGTTTCTTCAAAATCTAAGAAACCATATCTTACCACTTCCACACGATACGGGAGGATAACTTTATTCGCTCTTCACACAGTGTTCAGGTAATCACAGGGCACATATAGACAAACAACCATTCACACTCACATTCATACCTATGGACAATTTGGAGTCGGCAATTAGCCTAGCATGTTTTTGAAGGGAACCGGAGTACACGGAGAAAACCCACGCATGCACGGGGAGAACATGCAAACTCCACACAGAGAGATGGCCGAGGGTGGAATCGAACTCAGGTCTCATAGCTGCCGGGCAGCCTGTGTACCAAACAGTTTCTTCAAAATGTAAGAACCCAAATCTTACCACTTCCACACGATACGAGAGGATAACTTTATTCTCTCTTCATGCAGTGTTCAGGTAATGTAATGTAAGGTAATGTCTCAATGTTTTGTGTCATTACTGCCCCCTAGTGACCATAATACTACATATGACTGAGTAATAATATACCATAGTCTACCATGAAACAGTGGTAATTAAAAAAACACAATATAGCAAGGTAGCTACAATCGAACCACGATATTACACGTACGACATGTACGCAAAGTACATTCCCGTATTTTCCGGACTATAAGTCACACTTTTTTTCATAAGTTGATGTTCTTGCGACTTATAAATGAAAATATATATACCGTATTTTCCGAAGTATAAGTCACACTTTTTTTGCATAGGTTGGCCATTATGACTTATACGCCGGACCGATTAATAAATGAAGATATCTACTCTAAACCCTATAATATTCCGATACGGTAACAGTTATTAAAACCATTTGAAATGAAGTTTTACACATTGAGACCGAAGTACAGGTCGTATTAACAACATCATGTCTTGTTCAAACATCTTCCTGCTATAAAATGTTGAGTGAATTGACTTGCGAGACACCAATCGCTGCGGTACTCTTTCTCCCCTGCAGATAACGCCACCAAATCACTCCCTAAAATTTCAAACCGGATGGGGATCTACTGCATACAATCGGAATGTTTTTTTCGGAGAAAGTCTTTCCAGGAGCGTGAAAGCAGTAATACAGTAAAGTCTCGTTATATCGATATCGGTTAAAACGAATTACTACTTATTACGATACTATTTTCATTTCCCGGCAAATTTCTAGTCTTTTATGATATAATTAGCTCCGTTAGTACGATACACGGTTATTATGATAATCCGGTTACTAGGATGCCCTTTTCATCTCCCGCCAGCCAATTTGGTCTGCTTATATCGATACAAAAGCAGCTTAAATCAATCTTTGCTTAAGGATTTCAATACCAATACCATTTACTGTAGTACAAAATGTATTGTAGTACAAAAGCATGCTAGATACGCAATCCATGAACTCAAGGAGAAAATTACATACCATATCAAAGATCCGCCCACTTTTAATGCAGTTCGGCGCAGGATCGGATATATGGATAGTCCGGTTATATCGATATAACGAGACTTTACTGTATTTAGCCCATGTCTGTTTTGCTAGCACTGTAAGATAATAAAACGCCACACACACACATTGCAGGTTGTAGTGCAGCAAATGACAGTATTCACAATGTGTGTGTGTGTGTGTGTGTGTCACTATCTGAAAGTGATTTTCTGCCTCAGTGGTTGTTTCCCTAATGCTGGCGATGCCGTGTAATCCTGTGGGATGCTGCAAAGTTACCCTCACCGCTAATCAGAGCCATTCATCAGCTCCTCGGCAAAACGCAAGCGCACACACTCGGGTGTATTCTTTACACAATGACACACTGACAAAAGCACATGGAGACGTTTAGAAAAGTAGCTCGAAATTTCCATTTGGACCAAAGCTCAGCGTCATGTGACAACTGCTGCGGGAGCCTTGAGGTAAGAACGTTGTGTGGGTCAACACAAATAGCGATGGACACCTTTGGAGATGAAAGTGTGTCAGTGAAATAATGGAAGTTATATTTAACTTTGATTACATTTTGATCAGGAATGTACTGTTATAACAAAATTCAATACCAAAGTTATACATTTTTATAAACCCAAACGCCCATATTTTTACATTTTTTTTGCATGAGAGGCAAAAAGAGGTGATGATGCAACACTCCAGGGCAATTTTAACCCTGCTCACACACACATCGGTTAAATGTAAAAATTGTACATAGTTGTGGTGTTATATTTGTAAATAAATGTTTTTTTCTGATGTAAAACTTGTGCTAAAGTTAGCTATTTGCGCTGTCACAAATGCAAAACATAAGTGAAAGTTATGCTTGAAATACATTTTTAGTTGGGAACTGACATTTTCCCGAAACTTACCTATGTTCTACTGCTGATTAGTAAAGAACGGAAAAAGGTAGAAACAGTGGAGGAGTGTAGCATGCAGAAGGTTGTATGGAATTTTAACACATGCTCACACACACTTCAGTTAAATGTAAAAATTTTACATATTCCTGGTGTTATATTTGTAAATACATGTTTTTTCTGATGTAAAACTTGTGCTAAAGTTAGCTATTTGCACTGTCACAAATGCAAAACATAAGTGAAAGTTGTGCTTGAAATACATTTTTAGTTGGGAACTGACATTTTCCCGAAACTTACCTATGTTCTACTGCTGATTAGTAAAGAACGGAAAAAGGTAGAAACAGTGGAGGAGTGTAGCATGCAGAAGGTTGTATGGAATTTTAACACATGCTCACACACACTTCAGTTAAATGTAAAAAATTTACATATTCCTGGTGTTATATTTGTAAATAAATGATTTTTCTGATGTAAAACTTGTGCTAAAGTTAGCTATTTGCGCTGTCACAAATGCAAAACATAAGTGAAAGTTATGCTTGAAATACATTTTTAGTTGGGAACTGACATTTTCCCGAAACTTACCTATGTTCTACTGCTGATTAGTAAAGAACGGAAAAAGGTAGAAACAGTGGAGGAGTGTAGCATGCAGAAGGTTGTATGGAATTTTAACACATGCACACACACACACACACACACATCGGTTAAATGTGAAAATTATACATAGTTCCTGGTGTTATATTTGTAAATAAATGTTTTTTCTGTAAAACGTGTGCTAAAGTTAGCTATTTGTGCTGTCACAAATGCAAAACACAAGTGAAAGTTGGGCTTGAAATACCTTTTTAGTTGGGAACTGACATTTTCCCGAAACTTACCTACTTAATTTCAAGATACTCAAATAATGTTTTTATTCGTAATGTTAGGACGCTATGGTAACCTTCCTTGTTAAATTATAAACTTCTATTCTTCATATTTTGACTTTATTCTTGTAAAATTACTGCTAATTTTAGATTTTTTTACTGTTTATTTTAATATACTTTTTAGAAAGTTTAAATTAAATTTGAGTTTAAATGAAATTAAATTTAAAAAAAACTAAAAAAAATGATATTAGGAAAGCAGGAGGTGAACAAATTACAGTTACTGATTGTAAAAGTACCAGATGGAGGGGTAGGATTTAATAAGCTTTGCTTCTTCCTACTCCTTTCGGACATGTGGAACTGTGAACTGATTATGTGATGCATTCAATTGTAATCTGATGCATGTTCAAATGAAATAAAACCATTACCATTACCATTACCATTACGTTTGACTTTGATTGTGTTGCCTTTCATTCAGAAGTGCACAAGCACAGGGTTAATAATTGATGTAGGAGGCTTGTGCACAGAAGTAGCGCTAACACCTCAGCACTATGCACAGAATCTTTTAAGAATCTGCAGATGCGGTGCATAACAACCCCCCCCCCCCCCCACACACACACACACACTGCCCTTCTGGGTTTCTTCCACCACTCACCCACATGAAAAGATTTCATTCCTGAGAGAGAAAGCACAAGTGCAAAAGAGGAGAGAAACATAATCTTAGAAGGTACAGTAGCTGGTACACAAACGCCGTGTGTGTGGGTGATGGGGGGGAGGACACTGAGAAGTTGGGAAAGGGGTGAATTTGAATTTACTGGCCGTCCTCGTGGGACGTTTCACGGTTACTTATGCACTCCGCTGAATTATTAATACTGTACAAAAAAAAGTATCGTGATTTTTAAAAAATGAATGCATACACACGATGGCTGTTTTTGTGGTTGACCATGGGCTATTATTAGTCAACAAATATTGTAATAATAATTTATATGTGGTATTGTGGTCACTAGGCATCAGGAATGTTGACTGCCTACTGACCAACTTGGCAATTTTATCGCTAGCTCTGGCGACATTCCCAACCCCCGGATAAACAGCGGTATGAAAAAGTTGGGCACCCCGGATAACTTTCAAGATTGTTGAAATCAGAAAATTACCGTGCAGCCTGTGTGCTAACCAGTTTCTTCAAAATCTAAGAACCCACATCTTACCACTTCCACACGATACGGGAGGATAACTTTATTCGCTCTTCATGCGGTGTTCAGGTAATCACAGGGCACATATAGACAAACAACCATTCACACTCACATTCATACCTGTGGACAATTTGGAGTCGGCAATTAGCCTAGCATGTTTTTGAAGGAAACCGAACAGAGAGAACATGCAAACTCCACACAGAGAGATGGCCGAGGGTGGAATCGAACTCGGGTCTCATAGCTATGTGGCCTAACCACTCGGCTGCCGTGCAGCCTGTGTGCTAACCAGTTTCTTCAAAATGTATAAACCAAATCTTACCACTTCCACACGATACGGGAGGATAACTTTATTCGCTCTTCATGCGGTGTTCAGGTAATCACAGGGCACATATAGACAAACAACCATTCACACTCACATTCATACCTGTGGACAATTTGGAGTCGGCAATTAGCCTAGCATGTTTTTGAAGGAAACCGAACAGAGAGAACATGCAAATTCCACACAGAGAGATGGCCGAGGGTGGAATCGAACTCGGGTCTCATAGCTGTGTGGCCTATGTGCTAACCAGTTTCTTCAAAATGTATAAACCAAATCTTACCACTTCCACACGATACGGGAGGATAACTTTACTCACTCTTCATGCAGTGTTCAGGTAATGTAATGTAAGGTAATATCTCTATTATTGTGTCATTATTGTGACCATAATACTACATATGACTGAGTAATAATATACCATAGTCTACCATGAAACAGCGGTAATTAAAAAAAAAACGCAATATAGCAAGGTAGCTACAATCGAACCACGATATTGCAAGCGACGACAGTACACGTACGACATGTACGCAAAGTAATACAATACCTCGAAATTTTGGATTTCGAATGTTTTATTTGCACGGGCTGCAATCAATGCTAATACGATTGGGTGCTAACACGTCTGCCAATCATGTTGCTGATTGTTCATGGATTGTTCAAGTTAGCCGAGGATGGGATTGAACTCTGGGCACTAATTATTTGAAGACAAAATTAGTTTGGTAAGATCACAGACCCTTGACCTAGTATATGTACTTTGTCTCGAGATGGTTCAACATCATGGTTTAGGGGCAGGATACAATAAGCTAGGTTAGAGATTTCAGCAGTTCCACTCTGAGGAACCTAGTGAGGAACATGGAAGAGTCCTAGTTAAGGCCCAAAAACATCTCAGGAGGTGAGGCTTTTTCCTATCCGGGTCTTCAGTTGGCACGTCCTCGTGGTCTCATCATCACTTCTGCAGAATGTACTGATTGATGAACTCGTTTTGTTCCGATTCCACTTTGGACAGGGTTTCGTACTCAACGCGATATCGCTCCAGTTGCATCATTTTCTCGACAATAAGAACCTGCAACTGCTGCTGTTGGGCCTCCCTTTGCTTCGCCACAAACTTCAGCAGGTTCCTCGTCCCGAGGGCCTTCAGTTTTTCTCTCTCCGTCTCGTTTGCCAGCTTGTCCACCAACTCCATGAGACCGCTGACTATCTTCAGAAACTGCACGATTTTGTCCACGAAATCTTTGCAGTCTTCTTTGAGCTCCGACGTCTTTTGACTGACGTCTGGTTCCAGCGCACGTAGCTTGTTGAGTTCATCGAAATAACAGCCTGCCTCTGCCAACGCGTCTTTGGCCATGGTGGGGACGCCTGTGGCGAAACAAAATGGAGTGCAACCGTGACTAAAGCATCATAATGGTGGCCAGCCAATCACAGGGCACATATAGACAAACAACCATTCACACTCACATTCATACCTATGGACTATTTGGAGTCGCTAATTAACCTAGCATGTTTTTGGAATGTGGGAGGAAACCGGAGTACCCGGAGAAAACCCACGCATGCACGGGGAGAACATGCAAACTCCACACAGAAATGCCCGAGGGTGGAATTGAACCCTGGTCTCCTAGCTGTGAGGCTCTCACGCTAATCACTCGTATACCATGCAGCGTAAAAACATCTTATTTTCTCTTATTATGTCTACTATATTGGGTAATATGAGTATAAAGTTTACTATAGGGGTGTTACTTCATGTCTAGAGAGCTCTAAAATTAATTAATTCCACTTAGCCTCACGAGGGTTGCCGGGTTGCTGGAGCCTATCCCAGCTGTCTTCAGACGAGAGGCGGGGTACACTCTGGACTGGTGGCCGGCCAATCACAGGGCACATATAGACAAACAACCATTCACACTCACATTCATACCTATGGACAATTTGGAGTGGCTAATTAACCTAGCATGTTTTTGGAATGTGGGAGGAAACCGGAGTACCCGGAGAAAACCCACGCATGCACGGGGAGAACATGCAAACTCCACACAGAGAGGGTGGAATTGAACCCCGGTCTCCTAGCTGAGAGGTCTGCGCGCTAACCACTCGATATAAATATAAATAAGAATAGTTGTCAGAATACAGTCTATATTCCAATCTCTTGTCTACATGCGCCGCTATAATCAACCAGAATAGTCAATGGGGCATGCCCAGTAAAACCTAAACATCAACATCACGTGATACCACGTAATGACAAATCACAACAGGCATTATACTCTCTAGCATGGACTACAGTTGCGGCCTTAATCCATGCCAAGATAATCTGCTAGCAACTCCCCTAGCATCTTTCTGTCTGCTATATTGGGTAATAAGAGTATAAATGTGACTATAGGGGTGTTATTTCAGGTCTAGAGGGCTCTAATAATATTAAAATGCATATTCACAACATCATTTCTATGCTCCAACTATGAAAATATTCCATTTATAAATTACAGAAATTCACTCGGGTCTACCGTAGAAGCAATTAACTGCGATTAATTATTGCATAATGAGGGAAAAAACAAACTTTGATACTTTGTACCATCCTATCACCGCATTACACTTGAATGTATTTGCTAGTATCAACATAATACAAGCTTACCTTCTGTCGCCGCCTCTGTTAATCCGTATCTAAGGTAGCAAGCGGAATTAGAATCAGTAAACAAGCTCAAATGTTTGTTTTTTTTTAATGACACAAAGGATCAAAGCTCCAACATCATGTGACTAAAAGCTGACTTTGTAAGACGCGTTCATCACCGCACATCATTCAGTGACAGCATGCATACTTACATACGTGATTATGTACTACAACAAAAATGTATCACCAAATGATTCATCAAGAACATAGTAAGATAAATAAAATTCCAACAAATTCCAATTTCCACATTCCAAAAACATGCTAGGTTAATTAGCCACTCCAAATTGTCCATAGGTATGAATGTGAGTGTGAATGGTTGTTTGTCTATATGTGCCCTGTGATTGGCTGGCCACCAGTCCAGGGTGTACCCCGCCTCTCGCCCTTGAAGACAGCTGGGATAGGCTCCAGCACCCCCGCAACCCTTGTGAGGATAAGCAGTAGAAAATGAATTAATTAATTTTAGAGCCCTCTAGACATGAAGTAACACCCCTATAGTGAACTTTATACTCACATTACCAAATATAGTAGACATAATAAGAGAAAATAAGATGTTTTTACACTGCATGGTATACGAGTGATTAGCTCGAGAGCCTCATAGTTAGGAGACCCGAGTTCGATTCCACCCTCGGCCATCTCTGTGTGGCGTTTGAATGTTCTCCCCGTGCATGCGTGGGTTTTCTCCGGGTACTCCGGTTTCCTCCCACATTCCAAAAACATGCTAGGTTAATTAGCCACTCCAAATTGTCCATAGGTATGAATGTGAGTGTGAATGGTTGTTTGTCTATATGTGCCCTGTGATTGGCTGGCCACCAGTGCAGGGTGTACCCCGCCTCTCGCCCGGAGACAGCTGGGATAGGCTCCAAATGAATGAATGAATGACTACAATTCCCTTGCCTTCCCCCATCCAAGAAAGCCACCCCACTCCACATTGTCGCCGGTTCCCATGTGAAATGACGATAGAGCATGTTTCTGTTTCTCGCCAATGTGTCCTCTATCAGCAATTTACAAGGAATAAAGAATGCTACAGCGTTTAATTAGGCAAATCAAATTTCCAAATGATAAACCAGTCTGACATGATCTACTTGCCCTCATGTCCCAAAGCACCAACACAATTAAAACCTGAAAAAAAAAGGATTAATGGATTACTGCAAGACACAAGATCAGCTTGGGTGCATGGGGAGTTCATCTTGAATCCATTTTCACGCCCTTTGTCCAATAGTGTGTATTTATATGTGTGTGTGTGTGTGTGTGAGACAAAGTATCAGCTGTCTTCGAGTTCATGATGTGTTCATGTGTTTTTTCGAGGATCTGTAAAATGGAACAATATTCCTAGCATAGCTACTCACCAAGAATTAATGATAATGTAAGATGATCCACCATCAGTTTTTCTCTTTCCGAAAGCAATGGTATCCATGGAAAGGAATATTCCAATCGCGTGTCTACATGCGCCGCTATAATCAACCAGAATAGTCAATGGGGCATGCCCAGTAAAACGTAAACATCAACATCACGTGATACCGACTTCCTCCAGTTTTTCTTTCACTTGTTGGAATAACTCCGTATTGCCAGTTTTTCCTTCGTTGGAGTCGCCAATTAATTATTAAGTTTTTGGAATGTGGGAGGAAACCGGAGTACCCGGAGAAAACCCACGCATGCACAGAAAGAACATGCAAACTCCATACAGAGATAGCCGAGGGTGGAATTGAACCCAGGTCTCCTAGCTGTGAGGTTTGCGCACTAACCACTCGATCACTGTGCAGCCTTCAGGCAAATGCATTATGGGAAAATTAAAAAAAAAATTAACTCATATATTTCTTAGCTAACCTTAGAGGGTAAAGTTGCTGTGTGATGAATATAGTGTTCTTAGTAAGATGATATTGTGAGTCAGACTGTTATAAAGATATAGATTCGCTATGCCACTTATCCACTCTAGGGTCGCGGGGGTGTGCTGGAGGCGGGGTTCACCCTGGACTGGTGGCCAGCCAATCACAGGGCACATATAGCCAAACAACCATTCACACTCACATTCATACCTATGGACAATTTGGAGTCGCTAATTAACCTAGCATGTTTTTGGAATGTGACAGCAAACCCACGCATGCACGAGGGGAGAACTCCACACAGAGATGGCAGAGGATGGAATCGAACTCTGGTCTTCTAGATGTGTGGCATGTGTGCTAACCACTCAAGCGCTGTGCAGCCGTCTTGCAAAGTTAACCCAGACAATGATTTCATTGACAAACTGATGTTTGTTGTTTTTCATATTAATGAAACACATAATATTATAGAGGAGACCCAGGTTCAATTCCACCCTCGGACATCTCTGTGTGGAGTTTGCATGTTCTAATCACATGTAGACAAACAACCATTCACACTCACATTCATACCTATGGACAATTTGGAGTCGCTAATTAACCTAGCATGTTTTTGGAATGTGGGAGGAAACCCACCAGGGTGGGATCGAACTCGGGTCTCCTAGGTGTGAGGTCTGCGCGCTAACCACTCCCCACCATGCAGCCCCTTAAGATATATATTTAGCCCAACATAAACAACACAAAAATTGTTGTTTTACATGAAAATATTTGTCAGTTCTGCACGGTTATCGCGCAGGACACTCAGCTAGGAGACCCGTGTTCGATTCCACCCTCGGCTATCTCTGTGTAGCGTTTGCATGTTTTATTTTTTCTTGGAATTTTCTTAGAATTCCACCATCAATGCCAGGACTATACAATCTGCGTCATGTGCACCAACCAGGAAAAAGAACCAGCAGTCTCCTCAAAATAGCTAAATCAATAGATCTGTAATGAGCGGCCATGGCGACACATCGTGATGGCGAAGAGCATATTACAAAGCATGGACATGAATGACATTTCTCCTTCATGTGGCCTTGCCTTTACTTCCGAGCTGTCCCCCACTTCCACACTCCCTAGTGAGTTATCTCCTCCATCTTGACAGGGCTGGGTCCATATTCATACACAAGGTCTGCCAATGTGACAGGAGGGCTGCAAGCTTCGAGACGTGTCCTTCGCCGCTTGGCTCGCCCCTCTCAGAGGGCGCCTTGTTCATGCACCTTCACCTCAGCGTCACCCATCTACGCTCCCACTCTCTTGGAGTGAACGCAGACGATTTGAATAAAGCTGTGATCATCACAACGCAATAACCGCCTACCCTCGTGTCCGACTTCATTACATCCATAAACCTCGTCTTTGGTCTTCCTGGACGCCTCCTACCTGGCCGCATCCTCTGAACCATCTCAGTCTGGCCTCTCTGACTTTATCTCCAAGGCCTAACACATGTAATATCCCCCTGATGTACTTGTTCCTGATCCTATCCATCGTGGTCACTCCCAATCCTCATCTCTGCTTCCTGTCCTTTCCTCAGTGGAACTGTCTCTAGACCAAACAACATCACTGGTCTCTTAGGAAAGCAGGAAGTGAACAAATGTTACTGTAAAAGTACCAGATGGAGGGGTGGGATATAATAAGCTCTGCTTCTTCCTACTACCTTTTTAGTTGGGAAGTGACATTTTCCCGAAACGCATCTACTTAATTTCAAGATACTCAATGTTTTTATTCGTAATGTTAGGACGTTATCATAGCCTTCCTTGTTAAATTACAAACTTTTATTCTTCATATTTTGACTTTATTCTTGTAAAATTACTGCTAATTTTTCATTTTTTTACTCTTTATTTTAATATACTTTTTAGAAAGTTTAAACTAAATTAAATTTGAGTTTGAGTTAAATTTAAAAAAACTAAAAAAAATGATATTAGGAAAGCAGGAAGTGAACAAATGTAACAGTTACTGATTGTAAAAGTACCAGATGGAGGGGTAGGATTTAATAAGCTTTGCTTCTTCCTACTCCTTTCGGACATGTGGAACTGGGAACTGATTATGGGATGCATTCAATTGTAATCTGATGCATGTTCAAATGAAATAAAACCGAACCATAAACCAGGGGTCTCAAACTTGCGGCCCGTGGGCCAAATGCGTTCCGCGGGACGCTAGTTAAGCTGTGTGCACACCGGACGCAATTAACATGATTTTGCCCCGCTCGTACTGTTACCCTACCCTGTTACCCCGCCCTGTTTTGCTTTGGATTAGCAATGAAGCTAAAGGCTTATGACGCTGGGTACAAATAAATGCAGGAAATGATTTGGAATAAAACGGAAAATACACGTCAAGATAAAGCATCGGATTGATTGATTTATTGTCTTTATTCCTAATTTGTTTTTGTTTTTTAATCTTATTTTGTGTATAGAAAAATAAAAATTAAGATATCTGAGAACAGTGGAATGTTTTATCACATATCGGTCGATATCGGATTTAAATTACATTTTTAGAATGTGTCAATAAAAAAACAGCCGCAGGCCGCAAATGACCTTGGGCCACACATTGGACACTTGGCGGGGGGGGGTTGTTTGGGCACACCTTTCTGCTGAATCATACAATACATATTAGCACAATATTGTACGATAACCAAGACAGTGTATGAAAACCAGGGCAATGTTTTGGTATACTGTATTAATTAGGTGTCTGATAATTATCAGTTCCGATATTAGTATCAAAATATGATATCGGTCGATATCAGATTTTATGAAATGAAAAACTAGCAGATATGTGTTCATTACGCCACAGGAGATTGTGTTACATGTATCTTTATCGGTATCGGCTGATATTGGCATTGGAAATTGAGTGTTGGACAATATCGGTTTTCAGCAAAAAGCCAATATCAGACATCCATAGTATTAATAATTTATGAGAGTGCATGATGACCGTGTGCATAGATGCAAAAGTGCCTCCCTCAAGACAATGTTGTATTATTGTTTTAGTATTTTCTTCTGGTGACTGGCATGAATCATGGTAGTCATCTGAAGGGAGATGGGGTTAAATGTTGCGTCCGTAAAAGTGACACGCTACCAAGAGAGATAAGCGTTGCTGAAATGCAAACATTCATTCCGTCTGCCCTTGACACTGCAAGGCCAATAAAAAATGACACCCACTAACTTTCATCCATATTTTCTATATGACATCACTGCTCTCCGGGTGATGCACTTACGCAAATAAGCCCTCATGGTGACACTTAACACTGGAGGAAGCATACAGAAACCTGAAACCTCTGAAGCTGAAACTCCAGCTGTAGCGTTTCTTTCTCCGTAATACGGGGGGTCTCAAAAACATGCGGCCCGCGGGCCAAATGTGGCCCGCAGGACACCAGTTTGAGGCCCTCCGCCTTGATATGAAAGTTTAATGTTAGTTTGATATGGATGCTGTATGGTATCATGTTCCCAGAAAAAAATTATTACGTTTTAATTAATGTTCATGTTAAAGGTTAAATAACTGTTAATAGTTATCCTCCCTATCCGTGTGGAAGTGGTAAGTTTTTGGCGATTTAAGTTTAAAGGAAATAACTTGGAGGCTACCGTTTAGGTCGCTAGCTGTCTAGTTTGCGAGTTAGCATGTGTCTCGAGACCCTGCAGTTGCGCAATATGTTGTAAATAAAAAGTATAAATGTGACTATAGTCGTGTTTTGTCATTTCTACAGGGCTCTAATAATGCTTTGTTTTAAGTGGTTTCTTAAGTTTTTATTATTTGGTGTTTTATTATTATTATTATATTTATTTATTACTGATTGATTGATTTTCTTTATTCTTGATTTGTTTATTTTTCATCTTATTTTGTGCAGAAAAATAAAAATTAAGATATTTGAGAACAGTGGAATGTTTTATCAGAGCTTTTCTTGTAGAAAATCGAAACCAAAGCAAAGTTTATAAATTTTTTTGTTTTTAATAAATGCGTTTTTTTTTGGGGGAAACCTGATATGGCTCAGTCTCGCCCACACCCTAGCTCCAGTGGCCCTCCAAGTAAATTGAGTTTGAGACCCCTGCCGTAATAATATCATCACAATAATTGATAAGATTAACTTCCGAAATTGGGGGGGTCCTTGAAGCTATCGTCGTCACTCAGTCTTTTCTGCATAGCAACAAGAAGACCACAGTACTTAAATAAATGAATATGCTGATACATGCAATAATGATTATTCCATAGACTATATGACACCCCAGCTGTATGTTATCTGTGCCTGGGTCTGGGTCTTGTTGGTCAGCCCCCTCCCTCTCCGTTTCCCATTTAAATATCTGCAGGAGTCCCGGGTACTGTTGTCGGTCTCATTTTCTCTGTGGGTTTCCGACAGCTTATGTCCGCGGGGTTGTTGCTGGACCATTACCCAAATCCTTGTCACCGGCATCGCATGTGAGCGCTAACCGACAGCAGGTGCTCGCACATGAAAACAGCATGTTAGTCCTCACGGCGTAGAGAAGCTTATGTATGTTGCTAGGAATAAAAAAATAAATAAATAAATAAGCGACACAGTCAGCGGAGTCCAAATTGCTCTTCATTGTCAGGGAGCAATAACCGTTACCTTTTTAGCCGTCAGGACCGCAGTCAACAATCCGTACCTAAGCAGCTTCAAAGCATCTAAATTTAGAGACCCAACAACCCATAATGAGACCAAAGATGCCGTTGGAGTTACATTGACTGCTTTTACAAACGGTTCTCAGTATGTCACCAAGGGATGAGCGAGCGACATCGGATGAGAACGGAATCACAATCTCATTTAAGACAGCAGTTGTGTGACCAAACGGAATTAGAACGAGCGGACAAGGGAATCATTGGCGACGGAACAATGGGACCATTACTACTGTAAATTGCTTATTTCATACACTCAATTTCACAGCCGGGCGTAACATTACGATGGTGGATTATCCTATAAATGCGAGCTACAGCTGAAGCCGTTTAAGTCGACGTTCCTCGGATTGGCTGACTTAAGCGGTCGGGAGGAAACCGGTTGGTTTCTAATATAATTTAATGTTTTTTATTTTATTTTTTAAATTTAATAAAAAACATTTAATTTTTTATTTTTTTCTATGGTTTTATTTCATATACTTTCTAATATAATAAAAAAAAATTAATTTAATTTTTTTAATTTAATAAAAATGGTTTTATTTCATTTGCACAATGCATCAGATTACAATTGAACGCATCACATAATCAGTTCCCAGTTCCACATGTCCGAAAGGAGTAGGAAGAAGCAAAGCTTATTAAATCCTACCCCTCCATCTGGTACATTTACAATCAGTAACTGTTACATTTGTTCACTTCCTGCTTTCTAATATAATTTAATTTATTTTTTTTTTTTTATTTAATAATAAAAAAATAATAATTTTAAAATGTTTTCTATAGTTTTATTTCATTTGAACATGCATCAGATTACAATTGAATGCATCCCATAATCAGTTCCCAGTTCCACATGTCTGAAAGGAGTAGGAAGAAGCAAAGCTTATTAAATCCTACCCCTCCATCTGGTACTTTTACAATCAGTAACTGTTACATTTGTTCACTTCCTGCTTTCTAATATAATTTAATTTATTTTATTTTTTAAATTTAATAATAAAAAAAATAATAATGTTCAATTTTTTTCTATAGTTTTATTTAATTTGAACATGCATCAGATTACAATTGAATGCATCCCATAATCAGTTCCCAGTTCCACATGTCCGAAAGGAGTAGGAAGAAGCAAAGCTTATTAAATCCTACCCCTCCATCTGGTACTTTTACAATCAGTAACTGTTACATTTGTTCACTTCCTGCTTTCCTGATATAATTTAAGTTTTTTTTTTTGTTTTGTCACGTACCAAAGTACGAGGTGATATGACCATACAATGACATAATGGGTACATAATAGTAAATAGTGATATGTATAACACATATATTGACAGTAGATTAACTGAAAGGAGATTAACTGAAAAGATTAACCGAGTAGGATCTTGGATCAATTGACATTTTCTCTGCACTTGCTTCCTACTTGACTGGCCCAAAGTTTTCTCGTGTCGCATTTTCATCTCAAGTCTTCTCTTCCCTCCATCCCTCCTGGTCAGTAATTTCCCATTTGCTGCAAAGTCACAAGAGATAAAACCCCAAACAATGACCCACCATCTGTCCTTCTCATTAAAGTAGAACATATGTTAATGTGTCCAATCTGCAGTTCCCCTGCCTTCCCGTTAAGTCAAGGACGAACCCAAATTCCTCCTAGCGATTGTGTCATCCTATATTCTTGGCAATGTTTTAGCTTCTAACAGCGTATGAAGTTATTGTAGCAGTACTTTTGTGCCAGATTGTTACTTTCCGATTGGATCATCCCTCGCTATGATTGCTAATTATTTTCTAGAATCATCAGTTATATTTGATACACTAATTTCAACTCATTCACACTCCGAAGGCTAATAGTTTGTGTCTTAAAAGAGCGAGCTTAAACTTGTTGTTCAGATTAAGGTTTTTATCATAAATACAGAATTCATTCATTCATTTATTTCCTATGAAGATTTGATCTTGTGTTTTGTGCCCAACTAAAAACATTTTTTTGTGGGAAAAGCTACATTTCAAGCATAATTTTCTATCATGAAAAAAAAAGTTTGTTTCTGCCTTTCTCCGTTCTTTAGTAATCAGAAGTAGAACATACTTACATATCAGGAAAATATCAGTTCCCAACTAAAAACATTTTTTTTGTGGGACAAGCTACATTTCAAGCATAATTTTCTTTCATGAGAAAAAAAAAGTTTGTTTCCGCCTTTCTCCGTTCTTTAGTAATCAGAAGTAGAACATACGTACGTTTCAGGAAAATATCAGTTCCCAACTAAAAACTTTTTTTTTTTTTTTTTGTGTGGGAAAAGCTACATTTCAAGCATAATTTTCTCTCATGAAAAAAAAGTTTGTTTCTGCCTTTCTCCGTTCTTTAGTAATCAGAAGTAGAACATGATTACGTTTCAGGAAAATATCAGTTCCCAACTAAAAACATTTTTTTTGTGGGAAAAGCTACATTTCAAGCATAATTTTCTTTCATCAGAAAAAAAAAGTTTGTTTCCGCCTTTCTCCGTTCTTTAGTAATCAGAAGTAGAACATACTTGCGTTTCAGGAAAATATCAGTTCCCAACTAAAAACATTTTTTTTGTGGGAAAAGCTACATTTCAAGCATAATTTTCTTTCATCAGAAAAAAAAAGTTTGTTTCCGCCTTTCTCCGTTCTTTAGTAATCAGAAGTAGAACATACTTGCGTTTCAGGAAAATATCAGTTCCCAACTAAAAACATTTTTTTTGTGGGAAAAGCTACATTTCAAGCATAATTTTCTTTCATCAGAAAAAAAAAGTTTGTTTCCGCCTTTCTCCGTTCTTTAGTAATCAGAAGTAGAACATGATTACGTTTCAGGAAAATATCAGTTCCCAACTAAAAACATTTTTTTGTGGGAAAAGCTACATTTCAAGCATAATTTTCTCTCATGAAAAAAAAAAAGTTTGTTTCTGCCTTTTTCCATTCTTTAGTAATCAGCAGTAGAACATAGGTAAGTTTCAGGAAAATATCAGTTCCCAACTAAAAACATACTGTCCTCAAGCAGCAAAACAGACCCTTTTTTGGATACAAAAAAGCTGCAGCCTAACTGTGTTCGGATAAGCCACAATCAGACGAATGAATGAAATATGCGCGAGTCAGTTAATTTCTTGTGTCCTATCTTTGTTAATAAGTTGATCATTAAAATTCAAATAAAATGTGATTTTTGAGAGTTTTTTTGAGGGGTTTAACAGAATTAAAAACATAAAAATTATTTTGGGAACCGGCGATAAACGAGAGCATTCACAACCCAGCAAATTCATGGATTTCTGATAAATGTATTTTATTTTATTTTGTATTTTATTTATTTAGACAAGAGTATTTAGTATAAGAGTATAGACAAGAGATTGGAATACTCCTTTCGGAAAGAGTAAAAGCTCCTCATGTAAACGTGGCTACTGATACCAGATGATGTTGATATGCGAAATGACGAATCATTGTGTCAATCTACAGATGACATCAATCTGTTTACGTGAACGGACAGATGGACTCCAGCTGTGATCCTGAACAAGATCAGCATCCGAAGCCTCCAAATATGTAAATCACATTCTCCCAATGCATGAGTAACTCTCTGTTCCGTGGTTCTGAAAAGCCCCCCCAAGAGGCACCCCCCCCCTTTCTAGAACCGCATGTGTGGGTTGGAGGTTGATGAACTGATACTGCGTGTACAAAGTGTCTGTCTGCCTTCTTTTCTCAAATCCCCCCCCCCAAAAGAGCTTGAACCAAACGGTTCCTGCAGCTAAGCTTTAAATCTCAGCCCATCCTCAGATTCAAAGACGGGGGTGATATAAAGTATTGTGTGTGTACTGTGGAATGTACACACACACACATAAACACACACGCACATTGATCTTCAGTACCTAACAACTTCTTTGTAAAAAAAAAAAACAAACGTCAATGTTATGTTTCTATTTATTGTAAGTGAGATATAATAATTGGTTGTGCAATGAAAGCAATGATTTGTTTTTTCCAACATTCTCGCGTACACGTTTAAAAATGGAAAACACAGCTGTGGGAAGTGACAAAGCAATTAACTCTCTAATAAGCCCATCTGTGAACCCTGCACCTTTCATAAATCCTACTGTAGGTATAATAATCTATTGTGACTGATGCAGTTTTTTCCAAGTTGGAGGACATTTAACACATTTAAAGAAGTATAGTTATTGCATAAATAAACACAAATTCATGTCACTTAATTATTACATGTTGTGAGGTGGACGATGACGCATAAAGTACAGGAAGGTCAATTCCAGAAATTGACAAGCTCTACTTTCTTGTATTAAAATAGTAAAATGATTGATATTAATTAATAGTATAATGATTGAATGATGAGGATACTGTTTTAGGCTGCACGGTGGACGAGTGGTTAGCGCGCAGACCAGGCTGGCGACCAGTCCAGGGTGAACCCCGCCTCCAGCACACACCCCCATGACCCTAGAGAGGATTTGTGTAACAGTCTGACTCACAATGTCATCTCTAAGAACACTATATTCATCACACAGCAACTTTACACTCTAAGGGTAGCTAAGAAATATAGTTAAAAAAGTTTAAAAAAATAAACTATTTTAATTTTCCCATAATGCATTTGGCTGAAGGCTGCACAGCTGTCGAGTGGTTAGCGCGCTGGCCTCACAGCTAGGAGACCAAGGTTCAATTACACCCTCGGCCATCTCTGTGTGGAGTTTGCATGTTCTCCCCGTGCATGCGTGGGTTTTTTATCCGGGGACCCCGATTTCCTCCCACATTCCAAAAACATGCTAGGTTAATTAGCCACTCCAAATTGTCCATAGGTATGAATGTGAGTGTGAATGGTTGTTTGTCTATATGTGTCTTGTGATTGGCTGGCCACCAGCTGGGATAGACTCCACACCCCCCCACCCTGCCCTTACCCTTGTGAGGATAAATGGTAGAAAATGAATGAATGTAAATTGAATTATAGGGGTGCTATCTCATGCCTAGAGGGCTCTAATAATGGTAAAAACATTCATAAAGTCAGAAACAGGTTTCTGTGCTCAAACTATAAAAAAATATTGCATTTCTTACTATTGTTCCTTTATCGTGTCCATGTCTGGAACCAATTAACCGCGGCGACTTTATCCGGAAATATTCCGAAGGCCGCTTATTGTAAATTTAGTTGCATTTGTCTCGGAGCGGACTCATTCACCAGTCAAGGGCGACAGTCAAACGTACCTTTCGAAGGAAGAGCCAATCTCTTCAAGATTCATCATAATTATAACAAGAGGCAACTTAATCCTTCAAATGTCTTCATTAAAAAAAAAAAAGGGATTCCCACGGACTTAGTGGTGAGAGGAAACCAGTGACTGTGTCCACTTAAGGGCTATAAGCTCAGGGGAACAAGAGGTACTTATGTCTGAGAGCCACTGAGAGGGAGTACTTTACTGACGGAAGCTAGGATGTTTGCATGGACAGTGTGAGTGTGTGAGGGAGTCTACTAGAAAAATACTGTGTTTCAATATGGTACTACTGCCATCCAATATACAGTCGTTCATTGTTTATAGGTAAATATAGTCTTCATCTATACTCATTTTTTTCCCCCTTTTTCACTCTTCCCAGATAACACATGATGAAAATGAATGTTACATGCGGAGTTCCCCAGGGGTCAATACTGGGGCCAAAACTGTTCAACTATGAAAGACTTAAAGCTGGTATTATTTGCGGATGATACCACTGCTTTTCGTTCTGGAGGGAGTACAGATGAAATCATTAGAAAGGTCAGAGAAGATATGGTCGCAATAAAAATCTGGTTTGATGATAAACCTTGAAGCTAAATAAAACTAAAATCATGCTGTTTGCTAACAGCAGAAAGGACACGTACCAGCAAATACAAATAGACGGTGTAGACATTGAAAGGGTGAACAAAAATACATTTCTGCGGATCACAATAGATGAAAATATGAGCTGGAAACCTCATATTACAAATATACAACATAAGGTGGCCGGAAATATTTCAATATTGAACAAAGCAAAATTTGTTCTCAATCAGAAAAATCACTCCACACTCTTTATTGCTCTCTGGTTCTACCATATCTTACTTATTGTGTGGAAATATGGGCTAATAACTATAAAAAGCAATCTTCACTCGCTAAATGTACTGCAAAAAAAGGCCAGTAAGGATAATTCATAATGCCGCCTACAGAGAACATACTAACTCCTTATTTCTAAAATCACAAATACTTCAACTTGCTGACATAGTTCATCTTCAAACAGCTAAAATAATGCATGAGGCTAAAAATAAGCAATTAGCTAAAAATGCTATCCAATACTTCTCTACAAGAGAGGAGAAATATGATCTCAGGGAAAAAGTACATTTGAAACACTTCTATGCTAGGACTACGTTATGCTAGCCATAGCATTTCAGTATGTGGAATCAAACTATGGAATGGATTGAGTAAAGAAATCAAACAACACTTACTATGGTACCCATTATGGCATTGGATGCTCATATCACCGAGTACTTCGGTACGTGACAAAAAATAAAAAATAAAATAAAACTAAAAAAATAAAAATTCATAAAATATTTTTTTTTATTAAAAATATATATTATGAAAGCAGGAAGTGAACAAATGTAACAGTTCCTGATTGTAAAAGTACCAGATGGAGGGGTAGGATTTAATAAGCTTTGCTTCTTCCTACTCCTTTCGGACATGTGGAACTGGGAACTGATTATGGGATGCATTCAATTGTAATCTGATGCATGTTCAAATGAAATAAAAGCATTACCATTACCAAAGTAAAACATGGATAAGGAAAAACTTGGAAAAGTAACCATATGAAACGGCAGTCGGTATTGAGAATTGACAATAACAGACAACCAGTCACAGGTGACTGCTGAGATATTTTTTTCTGATCCCTGCTAACATAAAGGAAGACAGATTTGTTTCTCCATTGGATCAATGGCTGACTCTCCCCTGGCAGTTTCTCCCTCATTTATCTTCTTGACTTTGATTGCTTCGTTGGAGCGGAGTGGATGATGCCTCACTGTGAATGCTGGAGCTCAGCAGTTCCAGTCGTCATCCATCTCTGTTGGATTCTGTTGTGCTTATCCTTTCATCTTGGTCAAAGTGACGTTATTTAACGCTGCTTCCAAAAGGCGCCCGTACCCTTAAGATTGGTCATCCTTGTCCACAAGCAGTAAATGAACTAAATTACGTATGGGTCGTTTTATGAACGGTAGGCTGATAACCATCTTGACCAAGGCGAGCGAAAAAAATTAATTAATACTGTAACCAATGTTCCGTGTCTATTATGAAGTGGGGCTGCACGGCGGTCGAGTGGTTAGCGTGCAGACCTCACAGCTAGGAGACCCGGGTTCAATGTGGGTTTTCTCCCACATGCTAACTGAATAAATTGTTGCCATAAAACATAAAAAAGTAAATCTCTTCCAGAGAGGCAAAAATGACAAAGTGATTGTTGACAAAGACACAACACAGAAACCACCTTTGTATTTTGATGAACCTTGGTTTGCATCATTAGTCTGATTAGAAGCTTCAACTCTAACCAAAACGTATGCTAACTAAATAAATTGTTGCAATAAGTAAATCGAATTAATCTCTTCTAGAGGGGCAAAAATGTCAACATGATTGTTGACAAAGACACAACACGGAAACCACCTTTGTGTTTTGATTAACCTTGGTTTGCATCATTAGTCTGAGTAAAAGCTTCGACTATAACCAAAACGTATGCTAACTAGTAAATCGAATTAATCTCTTCTCCAGAGGAGCAAAACTGTCAACATGATTGTTGACAAAGACACAACACGGAAACCATCTTTGTGTTTTGATGAACCTTGGTTTGCATCATTAGTCTGAGTAGAAGGTTCGACTCTAACCAAAACGTATGCTAACTAGTAAATCGAATTAATCTCTTCTCCAGAGGAGCAAAAATGTCAACATGATTGTTGACAAAGACACAACACGGAAACCATCTTTGTGTTTTGATGAACCTTGGTTTGCATCATTAGTCTGAGTAGAAGGTTCGACTCTAACCAAAACGTATGCTAACTAGTAAATCGAATTAATCTCTTCCAGAGCAGCAAAAATGTCATAGCGATTGTTGACAAAGACACAACACGGAAACCACCTTTGTGTTTTGATGAACCTTGGTTTGCATCATTAGTCTTAGTAGAAGGTTCGACTCTAACCAAAACGTATGCTAACTAGTAAATCGAATGAATCTCTTCCAGAGGAGCAAAAATGTCAACATGATTGTTGACAAAGATGCAACATGGAAACCACCTTTATGTTTTGATGAACCTTGGTTTGCATCATTAGTCTGAGTAGAAGCTTCGACTCTAACCAAAACGTATGCTAACTAGTAAATCGAATTAATCTCTTCCAGAGGAGCAAAAATCTCAACATGATTGTTGACAAAGACACAACACGGAAACCACCTTTGTGTTTTGATGAACCTTGGTTTGCATCATTAGTCTGAGTAGAAGGTTTGACTCTAACCAAAACCTATGCTAACTAGTAAATTGAATTATCTCTTCCAGAGGAGCAAAAATGATTGTTGACAAAGACAACACGGAAACCACCTTTGTGTTTTGATGAACCTTGGTTTGCATCATTAGTCTGAGTAGAAGCTTCGACTCTAACCAAAACGTACTAACTGAATAAATTGTTGGCATAAGAAATCAAAGTAAATCTATTTAATCTATTCCAGAAAGGCAAAAAATGTGCATAAAAAGGCAAAAATACTGCTCAGTCAGTTAAGTCCCCTCCAATAGAAATGATCATGGCACTCATTCTCTGCAACCAAATGGTTGTTCATACACGATGACAAGAGGGTGTCATATTCCATTGCGGGTGTACTTTTGCTTTCAACACGCTTACAAATGTGGAAATAACGTGAAGACACATCTTTGATCATAAAAGTGGTTTCACTCCACCGATTTTCAACATTTAATGACAGATTGAAGTCTGCACTTTTGGAGTTTGAGTTATGAGTCTGCGTCACGCTACGGCACCTTTTATGCTGCGCTTGCATTTTTACACGTCCGTGAGGTGAAAAAGACTCCTAAGAGCCGGGACTAAGTAGGGGAAAAAAAACTCTTCATGCAATAGTTTTGACTTATTGCTAAGGAGTCGGTAATGACCGGTGAGCTCATTGTGCCAAGTATTACCTGCCAGCGGGCTCCTACACAATAAAAGTCATTACATGAGCAATATTAATCGGAATGCTCACGAGAGGCTGCAAAGGAGGTCATCATTTACAAAACGGACTAGGTTAGGGACTTGAACATTGCTCCTGCATTCCTTTAATTCATAATGTGTGCAATTTGCCGTCCACTTGATCAAGGTCTGAAAATATTTTGAAAGGCAACAGAGGCTTTAGGATGGCAGAAATAAAAAGGAAGCCATTAGGTTTTGCGCTACCTCATAGCAAGAGGATACTCGCAGGATAATAATGTATTATTTACTCGTTTCAAAGAAAGAGCTGCACCCTCAAAAGAGATGAATCTCGAGCGCGGCTGTAGTGAACATTCAGTGCATGACACAGAAGCCTGGTGAAGGAAGATGCAGTAGATACGATGCTGTGTGAAATTGGAGGAAGTCAGTGTAGCATAGCAGCTTTTCACGTGTCCGTGTCAGGGGAGCAGGTGCAATCAGTGAGGCTCAAAAGAAAAAAAAACAAACCTGTGCCAGATTGTTGCCGTGCCTTTTGTTGTTACAAGTTACAGTAATCCCTTGCACTTTGAATTCTGCAGATTCAATCAGTTTTTTTTTAAATATATCACATTTGTGTTTGAATACAGCCTATTATTAATGAAAAATATGCATATTTAAGGGAAATGTAATTTTTTTTAAAACCTAAATTAGCATGTTTTCCCACTTAATAATAAAATAATGAAACATTTTATTTTGAAATGCTTCTCTGAACACTCAAAATACCTCATAAAACACCTAACAATGACTAAAATGAAGCATCGGACAAGACCACTTCCACACACAAAGTGAGGAGGACTTTTATTTTTACTCTATCATGTCAGAAATGCGTTGGCTGACTCAATTTTTACTGTTTTATATTGTATAGGTTATGTTTTGCCGCCGTCTGTTTGTCTGTTAAAAATTAGCAGTGGTTAGCATGGAGGCCGCTCAGTATTAACATGTCAAAGCTAGCATGTTAGCTAATATTAACAAACTAAATATATAGATAAAGTAAATGTAGGAGTAATATTTATGTTGTAATTCACTGTTGTATTGTGATTTTTATGTTCTTTTTCAGGATTTTTTTTATATTTCAACTTTCTTGAAAAATTATGACTATTTCAACTTCATTCTGGTAAAATTACTGGGAATTTTTTCCCATTGTTGATTAATTTTTTTGGTATTTTATTGGTTCATTGTATTTTTAGAATGTTCCTTCATCCACTGAGTTTTTACATTGAATCTAATATATTGTGATTTTTCTGTTCTTTTTCAGGAATTTTTTTTATATTTCAACTTTCTTGAAAAAATATGACTATTTCATCTTTATTCTGGTAAAATTACTGGTAATTTTTCCCATTGTTGTGTAATTTTATTTGGCATTTTGTTGGTTCATTGTATTTTTAGAATATTCCGTCATCCACTGAGCTTTTACATTGAATCTAATATATTGTGATTTTTTTGTTCTTTTTCATTAATTTTTTTAATATTTCAACTTTCTTGAAAAAATATGACTATTTCAACTTAATTCTGGTAAAATTACCAAGTTTTTTGGCATTTTGTTGGTTCATTGTATATATTATGATTTTTCTGTTCTTTTTCAGGCCTCGAGTGTAAATAAATAAAAAAAAATCTACTTTCATATTGTGCTTTTAGTGTAACTATTTCGTGGGGAAAGCTCCTTCTATCTCTTTCACTTTTCTTTTCATCTCAGAGTTATCATCCCCTAGTTGTCCTTTGGATTATTTAACGGTGAGAGTTCACTGTGCGGCCACTAAGTTTTTTGTTGTTGTTCTTTTTAAAAGCGGTGTGTAGAAAAAGTCAACAAGAGCTCTTATGTAGGACTTGTTGATGCATGCATCCAGAACCTTTCTCTAAAAGCTTCAAACCCGGTTCTTTCATCAATGTTTAAACATTCAAGATGTATTTTCTTGTGCTTTGCAAAAAGCACATTTTATTATTGTTACAGTATTGAAATAAACTCAGTTTAAACTCAGTCTTCTCTTACTGTAAAATGAACACACAATGGCTACCACATAGAGGGGGGGGGGGGGGGGATTCTGGGATAGTCCTGTCAGGTTCAAGCTAAATTATGAAGAGACATTTTATATGTACTGGGACTGTGGTGAATTATTTATTTTTACCAAGCTTTAGCCGGGCCTCCATTTAGCAGTGGCTGCTGAAACAATACATTTTTAGCGACATAGTCATTGCATCACTGCCTTTTAAATGGGGACGGGTCGGTGACGGTGACGGTGATACAATAAGCACCGCTACTAAAATGACAGACCGATTCCATTCAATGTTTTTATAAAACCGCATGATAAAATCCGATGCATCTCTTTGCACACGCAGCTTTGGGAAAGAACACCGTTTTTCCTCCAGGGTCATTTATTTTTAAATTCTTTCACTCTCCCTTTTTAGTATCCACAGCACGGGGGAAAAAAGGCAGAGAAATGAAGGGGAGGGAGCAGCCATCTTGGACGTGGTTAAAAGCATAATCCTGGTCACGCTGCATCAGCAGCAAAAGAGAGATAAGAGAGCGAGGGAATGCCTGAGCTGGGAAACCCCTTTGCAGCGAGAGCGTGCTTGCTGCAGATACTGCGAGGTCCAATAAAACGCCCGAGTACGAGGTGGAATAGAATAGAAGAGAATATAGTGGATGGTGAGATGTTAGTCTGTAGAATTGGGAGGGGGGGGGGGGGGGGGGAGGAGTAAATCGGAGCAGATAGCCAAAGAGTTTAACGCATAAGAACCCATTGACCAAGTGGAGCACATAGAATACCTTTTATGATACTTTTTTCCCCCCTAAAATACTACTCCACTTGACATTTTTTATGTGCTTGGTTCCGTAAACGTACTGATTTTAAATACAACCCTCCGTAATTTCCTCTGTAGAACCCACTCTAAAATCTGAGGGTGAGGAACACTAGTCACTTTTACACGATTAATCACAATCGCACCGCTATACGCAAAATAATACACATAATAACTCCAAATAAAAGTAGGAAATACATGCATTTTTAATTATTGAATTGCGATTATTGAATTACCCTGTACTGTATAATGCTAAAAAAATAACAATAATAATAATTCTGTGATTAATCATGATTAGTTATTCCGAAAATTCCTTCATTATTTCCAAAAGTAATGTAATTACCGTATTTTCTGGACTATAAGACGGCCCGGAGTATAAGTCCCACAAGGCCAAAAATGCATAATTAAGTAGAAAAAAAAAACATACATAATTCGCACAATTCGAAAGTCACATTTTTTGGGGGTAATTTATTTTATAAACTACTTGACCAAAAAAAACATACGTATAAATGTGACTTTGGGAACCCTTACAATTTCCTGAGTTTCCTCCGTAGAACCCACTCTAAAATCTGAGTGTGAGGAACACTAGTTATCTGGGAGGAGCCAGGTTGCCTCTTGGAATCTGTAAATTCTCACTTTCACACGATTAATCGCAATCGCATCGCTATGCGTGAAATAATACACATAATAACTCCAAATAAAAGTAGGAAATACATGCATTTTTAATTGATTATTGAATTGCGCATACCCTGTACTGTATAATGCTAAAAAAAAAATAATAATAATTATGTGATTAATCATGATTAGTTATTCCGAAAATTCCTTCATTATTTCCAAAAGTAATGTAATTATCGTATTTTCTGGACTATAAGACGCCCCGGAGTATAAATCGCACAAAGGCCAAAAATGCATAATTAGGTAGAAAAAAAAACATACATAATTCGCAAGTCGCATTTTTTGCGTGTAATTTATTTTATAAACTACTTAACCAAAACAGACAAAAAAAAACGTACGTATAAATGCGACTTCGGGAACCCTTACAATTTCCTGAGTTTCCTCCATAGAACCCACTCTAAAATCTGAGGGTGAGGAACACTAGTTATCTGTAAATCCTCACTTTCACACGATTAATCACAATCGCACAATCGCTATGCACGAAATAATACACATAATAACTCCAAATAAAAGTAGGAAATACATGCATTTTTAATTGATTATTGAATTGCGCATACCCAGTACTGTATAATGCTAAAAAAATAACAATAATAATGATTATGTGATTAATCATGCGATTAGTTATTCCGAAAATTCCTTAATTATTTCCAAAAGTAATGTAATTACCGTATTTTCTGGACTATAAGACGCCCCGGAGTATAAGTCGCACAAGGCTAAAAATGCATAATTAGGTAGAAAAAAAACATACACAATTTGCAAGTCGCATTTTTTCCGGGTAATTTATTTTATAAACTACTTGACCAAAACAGACAAAAAAAAACGTACATATAAATGCGACTTTGGGCTTGGGCGTTCAAACATATCTTATTAATCGTTAATCATTCATGCAAACTCCACACAGAGATGGCTGAGGGTGGAATTGAACCCTAGTCTCCTAGCTGTGAGGTCTGTACGATAACCACTCGACCGCCATGCAGCCCATATTCGCATATTAACAATAATTCATGGTTCCATTTATCACAGTGAGTCTTCCAAGGCCCTGATGCAGCAAAACAGTCCCAGACCATCACACTACCACCGCCATATTTTACTGTTGGAATCATGTTTATTCATTTTCTACCGCTTATCGTCACGAGGGTCATCACCGGCTGTCTTGGGGCGAGAGGCGGGGTCCACCCTGGACTGGTGGCCAGCCAATCACAGGGCACATATAGACAAACAACCATTCACACTCACATTCATACCTATGGACAATTTGGAGTCGCTAATTAACCTAGCGTGTTTTTGGAATGTGGGAGGAAACCGGAGTACCCGGAGAAAACCCACGCATGCACGGGGAGAACATGGAAACTCCACACAAAAATGTCCGAGGGTGGAATCGAACACGGATCTCCTAGCTGTGAGCTCTGCGCGCTAATCACTCGTCCGCCATTCAGCATAAAAACATCTTATTTTCTCTTATTATGTCTACTATATTGGGTAATATGAGTATAAAGTTCACTATAGGGGTGTTACTTCATGTCTAGAGGGCTCTAAAATTCATTCATTCATTTTCTACCGCTTATCCTCACAAAGGTTGCAGGGGTGCTGGAGCCTATCCCAGCTGTCTTCATGCAAAAGGCGGGGTACACTTTGGACTGGTGGCCAGCCAATCACAGGGCACATATAGACAAACAACCATTCACACTCACATTCATACCTATGGACAATTTGGAGTGGCTAATTAACCTAGCATGTTTTTGGAATGTGGGAGGAAACCGGAGTACCCGGAGAAAACCCACGCATGCACGAGGAGAACATGGAAACTCCACACAAAAATGGCCGAGGGTGGAATCGAACCCTGGTCTCCTCACCAGATTATTATTACGCGGAGAAAACCCGGGGAGAACACGCAAACTCCACACAGAAACAGCCGAGTGTGGAATCGAACACGAGTCTCCTAGCTGTATCTCGATTAATCTCGATTAATCAAGTTGTTTTGCACAAAATTGTTGTGTATTTTTCACTTTTATTGGAACACGGGCTACTGACCGCCTGTAAGGTTGATCCCGGAGTTGAATCGGTGTGTTTTGCCGAACAGGACCAAAGAATACGTTTAAAAAAAAAAAAAAACAAGACAGCTGTGGAAACAAAGCTGGTAATGAGTGATGATTTGATTTCAGATGCAGCATTCGGTGCACATATTACATATTATTACTTGTGTAATAATCTCATCAAAGGTGGCGTTCTCGGAAAAAAAAACACAACCGTGTCCCGCCGTCGGTCGGTTGCTAGTGATGGACGAAGTGTTGTTATTACTCTTGAAAGGTATCAACGTCACCGTCGGAAAAACGGCGTGACAAGGCGCCTGTGATCATTACAGTTTCCTTTGGTTCTATTTCAGGGTTTTTGAGGCACGTCTCTTGTGATCCATTTTTGTCCTCTTTCATCTTCCCGCTGCTATTTTTACTTCCTGTCACCGCGTGCAGACTTGCAAACCGATGCTTGGCGTGTGACGGTGAGATGAGATAATAGCAGAAGGCATCGTTTCCCGACGCAGCCGCCATCATTTGCATTGCGGGTTGCCATTTAGCCTTTATTCAAAAGGCAGTTACCAGCGAGCGGTCTGATTAATGGATTACTGCCGTAAAGAACGGTCAAAGCAGCAAGGTTGTCGGAATCTTTTTTTTTTTTCCTCGAGGGATGTTGTTAGCGTATTAAAAATGACCTCTGCCCTCCCGGTAGCGCAAATTGAATTCATCTTATAATCAGATACTCAAAATGTAGTGCACGTTGGCAAAAAATATGTCTGACTTCTAGGGGTATAACGGATCTATACGAATATCAATACCAAGTACCTGGTATCTGTCGGCGATATTCCGGGTTCGGAAATTCACAAATTTTTGCCCAAAACACAATTTTTATGTTTATGACTTTATGCTTCACTAGCCACGTTTACATTTGGAGTTTTTCTCTTTCCGAATGGAATCTTTCCGAAAACTATGCTATACATGTAAAGGAAGCTGAAAGGTCTGTGTGCTAACCACTCAACCACCGTGCTACCGAGCGATTACATATAAATAAGAATTGTTCTCAAAATATAGTCTATATTCCAATCTCTTGTCTACATGCGCCGCTATAAATCAACCAGAATAGTCAATGGGGCATGCCCAGTAAAACATAAACACCAACATCACGTGATACCGACTTCCTTGAGTTTTTCTTTCACTTGTTGGAATAACTCCGTATTCCCAGTTTTTCCTTTGTCCAGTCTTGAAATTTTGTGATGGTTTTATTTCATTTGAACATGCATCAAATTACAATTGAATGCATCCCATAATCAGTTCCCAGTTCCACATCTCCAAAAGGAGTAGGAAGAAGCAAAGCTTATTAAATCCTACCCCTCCGTCTGGTACTTTTACAATCACTAACTGTTACATTTGTTCACTTCCTGCTTTCATAATATAAATTTAATATAGTCAATATAGTGATATATATAGCAGATCATGACTGGTTCAAGACTCTTCATCAGGGGTCTCAAACACGTGGCCCGCGGGCCAAATGTGGCTCGCAGGACACTAGTTTGAGGCCCCCCGCCTTGATATGAAAGTTTAATGTTAGTTTGATATGGATGCTGTATGGTATCATGTACCCGGAAAAAATTATTACGTTTGATTCATGTTCATGTTAAAGGTTAAATAACTGTTAATAGTTATCCTCACTATCCGTGCGGAAGTGGTAAGTTTTTGGCTATTTAAGTTGAAAGGAAATAACTTGAAGGCTACCGTTTAGGTCGCTAGCGCTCTAGTTTGCGAGTTAGCATGTGTCTCGAGACCCTGCAGTTGCGCAATATGTTGTAAATAAAAAAAAGAGTATAAATGTGACTATAGTCATGTTTTGTCATGTCTACAGGGCTCTAATAATGCTTTGTTCATTTTAATATGAAAAAAATAATTTGTCTACCCACCAACTATATGTGGTTTCTTAAGTTTTTATTATTTGCTGTTTTATTGTTATTTATTACTGATTGGTTGATTTTCTTTATTCTTGATTTGTTTATTTATTTTTCATCTTATTTTGTGCAGAAAAATAAAAATTAAGATATTTGAGAACAGTGGAATGTTTTATCAGAGCTTTTATTGTAGAAAATCAGAACCAAAGCATTGAAAAAGTTTTTTTGTTTTGTGCAAATTTTCTGTTTGTGTTAAAGGTGAAATGACAAAATCCTTCAAGGGTCATGATGAATTACCAGTATAAAGTATCGGTATCAATGTATTACCAGCATTGGAAGTACGGCCCACCTCTAGTTAACATGGGTCCAGCCTCTCGCCCTTTCTTTCCTCACACATTCATGCTTTAAGTACACAATCAATTATTCAACATGCATTTTTCAGCAGCCATACCACCCACTCTGACTGAACACACACTCCGGTTCACACACACTGGAGACAAAAGACCTAGCGCCCACATGCTCGCATGTAAACGCCCCATTAGAAACCTACTAAACCATCAAGCGGCGTTTGATTCTTCTTTATTTAAAGGCGGAATACAAATAACAGTTGGCTTGCATGTCAAAGAGTACGTAGTTCAAGATCTCTACAGCCTTATTGTGGTCGTTGTGGATGTGCTACAATCAAAAAAAAAGTACCATAGTTTGTGGACCTTTGTGAATGAACGGAAGGAAACCGGAAATACCCGGAGAAAACACACGCATGAACGGGGAGAACATGCAAACTCGGGATTGAACTCGGGTCTCGTAGCTGTGAGGTCTGCGCGCTAACCACTAGACCACCGTGCAGCCTAAAACCTAATCACGAGGTTAGACATTCTGCGGAAATCAAAAACATCAGCAGGTTTTTACCACCTAAAAAACATTGCCAATATCAAGGGAATTGATGCAGCGGTCTCAAACATGCGGCCCGCGGGCCAAATGTGGCCCGCAGGACACTAGTTTGAGGCCCCCGCCTTGACATGAAAGTTTAATGACATGTCCAAAAGGAGTAGGAAGAAGCAAAGCTTATTAAATCCTACCCCTCCATCTGGTACTTTTACAATCAGTAACTGTTATATTTGTTCACTTCCTGCTTTCCTAATATAGTGATATATATATATATATATATATATATATATATATATATAGCACATCATGACTGGTTCAAGACTCTTCATCAGGGGTCTCAAACACATGGCCCGCAGGACACTAGTTTGAGGCCCCCCGCCTTGATATGAAAGTTTAATGTTAGTTTGATATGGATGCTGTATGGTATCATGTACCCAGAAAAAATTATTACTTTTGATTAATGTTCATGTTAAAGGTTAAATAACTGTTAATAGTTATACTCCCTATCCGTGTGGAAGTGGTAAGTTTTTGGCTATTTAAGTTTAAAGGAAATAACTTGAAGCCTACCGTTTAGGTCGCTAGCTCTCTAGTTTGCGAGTTAGCATGTGTCTCAAGACCCTGCAGTTGCGCAATATGTTGTAAATAAAGAGTGTAAATGTGACTATAGACCCTAGCTCCAGTGGTCCCCCAAGTAAATTGAGTTTGAGACCCCTGGAATAGTGCCTTTGTCTCCACAGCAGGCTAAACTGCCTTCTCAGCGGGCTCTCTAAATAAGCAGTACATCCAGAATGCTGCTGCTCGAGCCCTGACTAGAACTAGGAAAGATGACCATATTAGGCCGGTACTCGGGTTTCTTTTCATAATCTTGCGCCAAAGCAATCGCTGACATGTTAAAGCCACACGGTCGGGATGTATTTCAGTTTTATCCAACCAAAATCTGGAAAAGTCATCCGGAAGATGTGCGACAATCCTCAACGTTGGCGATGTTGAAATCCAAGCACTTCTTTCAACTGTGCGTTTGACAACTGAAAGTAAGTATTTTATCTGCGCTCTTTGATTCTAATTCATTTTTACTTTATTTTGTTTTATGGAATGATTTCCTGAAGTGATTTTACCCTTTTTTTTTCTGTAAAGCACTTTAAATTACCTTGCCTAGAAATAAACTCGCCTTGCCTTGCAATTTCTGACAAAGACTCGGCCAACACTGAACGGGTGCCAGTTCCTCACTGACAGCAATCAACTCCAACCCCTAACTTCCATTTCCCTAAAAGGCTATGTTGGGTCTGATAAAAGGTACATCAAAGCCACGCTCATCCGTTACAGGTATGACATAAAAGTAATGTACACCATAAATACAGTCAGAGTACTGACAGTAAACAACCAATGGGCTTCAGTTTGGGGATTATCCAAGATTCTTCCCTTGAGAGGGAAACAGCAGGCAATCATCTATCATTACACTCAGGAAACAGGCCTGTATATCACAACAAGCTCTCATTACCTTTACTCCCGACACCAGGAGCAGGAGCACCCTTTGCTGAAAATACTCAGTATTACTCAGTACAGTTGATGTACTTGATGTTTGCTAAATACAAGGATGAAGAGTCTTGAACCAGTCATGATGTGCTATATATATCACTATATTGACACTTACTATGGTACCCATTATGGCATTGGATGCTCATATCACCAAGTACTTTGGTACGGGACAAAAATAAAATAAAATAAAAAAACAAACAAAAAAAATAAATTAATAAAGCAGGAAGTGAACAAATGTAACAGTTGATGTTTGCTAAATACAAGGATGTATATATGATATACTATATCACTATATTGACACTTACTATGGTACCCATTATGTCATTGGATGGTCATATCACCTTGTACTTCGGTACGATTATTAAAAAAATAAATAAAATACTTAAATTAGGAAAGCAGGAAGTGAACAAATGTAAAATAAAATAAAAACAAACAAAAAAAATTTAAATTAGGAAAGCAGGAAGTGAACAAATGTGCTATATATATCACTATATTGACACTTACTATGGTACCCATTATGTCATTTGATGGTCATATCACCTTGTACTTCGGTACGGTTATTAAATAAATAAATAAATACTTCAATTAGGAAAGCAGGAAGTGGACAAATGTAAAATAAAATAAAATTAAAAAACAAACAAAAAAATTAAATTAGGAAAGCAGGAAGTGAACAAATGTGCTATATATATATCACTATATTGACACTATGGTACTCATTATGTCATTGGATGCTCATATCACCTTGTACTTCGGTACGAGGCACATTATTAAAAAAATAAATAAATAAATAAAAATCTTAAATTAGGAAAGCAGGAAGTGAACAAATGTAAAATAAAATAAAATAAAAACCAAACAAAAAATGTAAATTAGGAAAGCAGGAAGTGAACAAATGTGCTATATATATATAGTATATATATATATCACTATATTCACTTACTATGGTACCCATTATGTCATTGGATGCTCATATCACCTCCTACTTCGATACGAGTCAAGAAAAAAATGAAAAAAGAAAAAAGTTATTAGGAAAGCAGGAAGTGAACAAATGTAACAGTTACTGATTGTAAAAGTACCAGATGGAGGGGTAGGATTTAATATGCTTTGCTTCTTCCTACTCCTTTTTGGACATGTGGAACTGGGAACTGATTATGGGATGCATTCAATTGTAATCTGATGCATGTTCAAATGAAATAAAACCATTACCAACAGTAAAATATGGTGGTAGTAGTGTGATGGACGGGGGTTTCAAGTCTACCAAAAAAAAAAAAAAAAAAATCCCGAAGGAGAACCTGAAACCAACTTGGGTTCTGATCCAAAACCCATCAGCAAGACAACTGAAACATGGATGTGAAGGGAAATGTAGCATTAACGAACGCATCATTAGCGCTTCCTTTATTTTGTGTATATCGTAATCGTCGGCTAATCCTTACAGAGGGTTTCTGGTACTACACATACATGACTACATTCGCTAATACGTGACGATATAATTATAATCTCACAAGGAGTGTAGGTTCATAGAATACTCATCCCTCTCTACTACACACATACACACACATACACACACATACACACACATAGTACTGCTTTACTCATGTGTCACATCTTTCAAACGAATCGACCCGTGTGCCAGAGCCATTCTTGAGAAATGATACGTGTCATGGCCCAGACACACACACACACACACCCAGGGGCCGTTGGTGCCTATTTTCTGGGTCATTGTGATTGGTAAATCATTAATAAACTAACATGGGAAGCCATTTTCATTGAGTGCACTTGGAAGTACGTCCCTTGACGGTGACAAATTTCACTATATTTCTTGACTCGGTGAAGAGACCGATAGGGATGGTTCCACCACCCAACCGGCATATGTACAGGACGCCGGAATTGAACTGTGCCAACACATTTAAGTACGCTTAACAGTACATACTGTAATCCCTCATTTATCATGGTTAATTGGTTCCAAACCTGACCATGATAAGTGAATTTTTGAGACACATGCTAACTCGCAAACTAGAGAGCTAGCGACCTAAACGGTAGCCTTTAAGTCATTTCCCTTAAACTTAAATAGCCAAAAACTTACCACTTCCACACGGATAGGGAGGATAACTATTAACAGTTATTTAACCTTTAACATGAACATGAATCAAACGTAATAATTTTTTCTGGGTACATGATACCATACAGCATCCATATCAAACTAACATTAAACTTTCATATCAAGGCGGGGGCCTCAAACTAGGCCGCGTGTTTGAGACCCCTGATTTACAACATATTGCGCAACTGCAGGGTCTTGAGACACATGCTAACTCGCAAACTAGAGAGCTAGCGACCTAAACGGTAGCCTTCAAGTCATTTCCCTTCAACTTAAATAGCCAAAAACTTACCACTTCCACACGGACAGGGAGGATAACTATTAACAGTTATTTAACCTTTAACATGAACATTAATCAAACATAATAATTTTTTCTGGGTACATGATACCATACAGCATCCATATCAAACTAACATTAAACTTTCATATCACGGCGGGGGCCTCAAACTAGGCCGCGTGTTTGAGACCCCTGATTTACAACATATTGCGCAACTGCAGGGTCTTGAGACACATGCTAACTCGCAAACTAGACAGCTAGCGACCTAAACGGTAGCCTTCAAGTTATTTCCTTTAAACTTAAATAGCCAAAAACTTACCACTTCCACACGGACAGGGAGGATAACTATTAACAGTTATTCAACCTTTAACATGAACATGAATCAAAGGTAATATTTTTTTCTGGGTACATGATACCATACAGCATCCATATCAAACTAACATTAAATTTTCATATCAAGGCGGGGGCCTCAAACTAGTGTCCTGTGGGCCACATTTGGCCCGCGGGCCGCGTGTTTGAGACCCTTGCTCTAACCCAAAGACAGCTGGGATAGGCTCCAGCATACCCACGACAAATAGCATCACCGTCTGACAGCTTTCTTGGTACACTTGATGACTTTTTCCCCTTCAATAATAATAATAATAATAATAATAATATTAATATTACAAAAACACACAGTCAATACAGTGTTTATGTGTGTGTGTCATTCCTTGACTAATCTGTCTTCATTAGTCGAGTGGGTCCTGAGTGACTGCCGTCCTTTTTGCCCTTTAGAATGAGCGTTGAGAATAAACACCCCTGACAAATGAAACCGCCTCACAAATGAAAAACAAGTCAAATTAGAAAGGTGAGTCAAAGTCAACGCCCTACTCCGCGTAAAAGGCAGAGCTTTAGCGTAATGGCGCAGTGGAATCTAAAAAAAAACACATATATACGTTTTTTTTTTCCCCCCTCGGTCAAAACCTTCAAATGAATCTCTGGCAGCAATCGAGCTCCGTTGAACGAACACGATTCCCTGGTGTGCCTTAAAGGGCCAATTTCCTGAGCCTATTGTTACCAAATCCAATGTCGCTTATTGATTATCTGCACATTTACATCAAGGTGATCTGACAGAGTAAAGCTGCGGAAGACGGAGTCGCTCAGCCGACATCCTGACTTTGCTGCCATCTCAGGCTGAATGTAGAAAGCATCGTGATGTCTCTCAAAAATGGTACAAAAAAGTAGCTGTAATAGAAACAAATAAAGTCAGAATAATATTGGAATAAAGTCATAAAATTATGGGGAAAAAAATTCCCAGAAAAGAGTTTAAATAGTTGGAATAATAAATGTAGAAAAGGAAAAAAAAACAGCTGAATTTTTAAAGTAAAAAAAATATTGGCTATGATAATGCATCAAAGAAAAGTGAAAAGTTAAGAAATTGGACCTTGTAAAATGCTGAGACATCGCAATCATCCTGATTAGTATCATTATGTTTTGTTTTTTATTATTTTACTTTTTTTTCCTTCCATAATTATTTATCTGCACCGATAATTACCGGCTTGATATCTGTGTAAAAATGTGATAAGGTTGATATCGGTATCAGATTTTTTCCCCAATCATTCCCGATGGAATGTGGGAGGAAAACCCACACATGCACAGGGATTGTGTTGGGATTTCGCATTTTGTTTGGCAGTCCTTGAATGCACCATAGTTGTGTGTTCACGAGTGGTGACTAACTATACATTTTATACTTTTAATATGTTTAATAGTCAAATCAATCTAATCAAAAAATTACTTTTATTGCAAATGATGATCCAAAATCAGAAAAGGATTTCGGGGTTATAGTGTGTCAAAAATTGAGATTTTATATCAATTACTAGTGGAAAAAATGAGTCTACTGTATAGCAATATCAACATGATAACAATATAAACAATTCAATCACACAGAAATGGCCAAGGGTGGAATTGAACTTGGGTCTCCTACCTGTGTGGCCTGCGCGCCAACCACTCGAAATGAAAACCGATATGTTAAAAATGCTGTATACAACACATACAGGAGATATGCTATGTTACATATAACCGTATCGGCTGATATCGGTTTGGACGATATCGGTTTTCGGCAAAAAAGCCAATTTCGGACATGCCAAATTTTATTATCCATTATGGTTTCAACATCGTGCATCTTACTTTATCGTTTTGTTTTTTTTATATAATAAATGGTTTTGTGTTTCATGGCCGACAATGACCCAATTACTACTCAAAAACTAAGACATATGTATGTAGTATTCTATTCTATTAGTAAAAAAAAAGTTCTCCTCCCATTCCGTGTGGAAGTGGTAAGTTTCTGACTTATTAGAGTCTCTTGTGTCCCTGCATTTGATTTGTCCATGTGTTATTTGGGTATAATTTATACAGTGCATATAACTTTGACTTACATCACATAAATAATTATACAGGTCATCACAGTGGTATCAACCTGATACTGATACTACCCTTGTTATCAATGCTAATATTTAGATTAATCACGGTGTGTATAAAAAACGGTTGGTGTGTGATCTAGAACATTTGCATGCATGTAGAGAAATTTCATAAATAATTTGCTTGCAGATGATTATAAGCAGCTGGTGGCAAATCTACAAAGCCATTGGCTGCAATATAAAAAATAAATGAATTTTAGCCACTTTTAAGTATCTTGGAAGCGAGTCCCAAAAGTTGACTAGTGTTATTTGGTGTTGTTTATACTTGACAGACACATGTTGCAGTGCACGATTCCCTGTTGATTAACACATTTAAAAAAAAGGCAATAAAACAAAAAGCCACTTCAGTGTCAGAGGCCGCCGGTCTATACGTGTTTGTGCCTGCAGCGATGTCAGCCTTCGTTTGACTTGTATCCAGGGAGCAAAAAGCGAAGAAGACGATAACTGCCGCTTGAGACCACTACGTATTGATCGGTGACTCATCTTAAAAACATACAGTAGACTGAAGACTGAAGCTATGAAACTGAACTGTTGGGATAAATGAAGCAATGAGATATTAACAGCGCAGAATGCTGCCATCTGGTGGCGAGACAATGAAACACCATGCAGCAGCCACTCTTTCCCATTGACACATTATCATTCATTCATTCATTCATTCATTTTCTACCGCTTATCCTCACGAGGGTCACAAGGGTGCTGGAGCCTATCCCAGCTGTCTTCGGGTGAGAGGCGGGGTACATTGGAATACATTAGGACAAAAAAAAACACTAAGGAGACACTTTTTACATCGCTACCCTGTACAGAAGAGTCCATGTTTTGTTGTTTACGTAAAAAGTGTGTTACGTCACTAATTTAGATTGCCAAGAGAGAAAATTCTCACATTTTTTCCTTTTCACATAGACGATAATATAGTAAATACTACAAAGATATTTAATTTGATGCAGTTTTAAGTGTTTTAAGTGAACGCCACAATGCAGCAGAAACGTAAACCTCAAACTTTGAGTTCGGTCTAAACAAGGCACACACATATATAACATCCTGTTGAGTTCCCTTCACAATAAAGGCACATCCGGTCTAGCAAAAAACAAAACAAAACACTCAACTTAGACATCTTTCCATAGCATTTCTCACAATTAATACGGACTATTTCTGAAATCGGTGTAGCATTAATACAGAAAAAGTATTAATGCACTTAATACACTTCAAATAACGTGAACTGCTTACCTGGGTCACGAAGACTTTCAATGCCGGCAAAGTAGTCCTTTACACAGCTGTGCTGATTTGAAGTCATTAAGTCCGGAAGTGACGGAACGGAAACATTTTGGAGAGGTTGGCACGTGACAGTCACGTGACTGTCCCAATACAGTTTTTAAAGTGATCGTTTCAACGTGATAGTTATTAAAAGTGACAGTTTAAATAGTGATAGTGATTTCTTCAATATCATTTTTATATTAATTGTATGATAAATATTGGATAAAAATGAATTCATATTCAAGGTGGGGGAATTTCGCTATGAATTAGCCTGCTTATGATTAGCATAAATGCTAATATGTCACTGAATACATTTTGTGTGTATCGCAGCACTTTCCTTTTTTTTCAATAAAAATGTCCATAATAAAAGGATAATTGCACCATCTACTGGACAAACCTCACATTGCAGATATAAAATACACTTACATCGTTTACCCATCTTCAAATGGTAATAAATGCTAATAAAACTAATACTAACTAATAAAACCACAGCTCAATTTTTGTTGTCCTCGGTACATGGGAAAAAGAAAATCTACTAAAATACCAAAAAGATCGAAAAACTGGGTGAAAAAAGAGCAAATCTGTGTAATTTAAGCAGAAAAAGTTGAAATGTTGATATTATGAGTATTAATATTAATATGATTTGTCTGCAAACTCTTCACTTTTAACCCTCGAAAGGTTTACCTAAGAAATACCCAAACATGTAGCAATACAAGTTTAAAATAATTTTAAAAAATAATAAAAAATGTATAGAATGCATATAAAATGGATGCTGCTGCAATGCTGCCTCTGTCCACCAGAGGAAGCCACAGCCCACAGGGAGGCTGACGTCATTGCAGCTCCCCCAATGAATGTTTTGATCAATCCGATCTCCTGACTGTGTGACCAACATGCCACTACACTGTCATTTTTATATAGTTTTATTTTTAATATATATATTTTACATTTGTATTGGTATCTAGTACTTTTGTGTATATATATATTTTTGTTGTTGTTGCACCAGACCACCAGACACGGATGCGTTCTGACTTGTTGAATAATATCTTGTTAAGTAATACAAACAAATTTAACAAAAAATATATTCTATATATTTTAAATTCTGCATATCATCTGTCAAGAAAATATGCAGCAACAAAAGCCCGAAAAACTTGTACTTGTATAGTGTAACTAGTACTACACAATACCAGTGATTAAATCCTGTGTGATAATAATGTACTCCAGTGTGAGATCACATAAAAAAAACACTCAATGCTGTCCCTCAGGTATATAACATCTAGACAACAGTGCAGAAATAGTACTACGATTAGACAAAAAGGATGATTAGTTGCTATGCAACACAATTTGCAACACCCGCTGAGATTATGAAATAATGGCCTTGGCCGCTTTCCAAAGAAAGAAATGGGAAACGATTTAAAAAAAAAAAACAAAGTCTGGCATCATAAATATAAATAGCTGTAGGAAAGGCAAAAACAGTCACGTTTAGCATGAGCTACCAACATTCATTTATTATTTTGGGGGATTTTGGGGGCATTTTGATCAGTAGAACCGTCGCTGGATGACACAACGAAAGTGGAAACCGAAAGTAGCAATTGTTTTTTGGTATATGTAAACATAAACACAGACTGTATGGGAAAATGTCAGTTTTTCACAATATATTTTGACTTATTTTGATATTTTTTTTCTCTAAATTATTGAAATTTTCTTCTTGGAAATGTCTTTTTTTTAATCTTCTTTTAAATTTTACAATATTTTGACTTGATCCTAATAAGTTTACTATTGTTGTTAGATTTTTAGATTTTTTTTTTTTGACTGAATTCGAAAATTACGGCTTTTTTTCCCATTTCAATGTTTTTTTTTTCCTCAAATTTTTTAATTTTCTTCCTGGACATGGTCTTCCTGTAACATTATGACTTTATTCCAATAATATTTTTACATTATTGTTTTTTTTATTTTTAACAGCTATTTGTTATAATTATTTCCCATTTCTATTTCTTTCTTTTTTATTATTATTTATTTCTTCCTGGAAATGTTCATCCGGTAATATTATTTCTTTATTCCAATAATATTTTGACTTCGACTTTAAAATTGTAGTTGTTTTTTTTCCTTTTCTACATTTTTTTATTCCAACTATTTAAACTTTTTCTGGGAAATTTTCTTCCCATAATATTACCTCATTTGTTTTTATTACAGTTGTTTTTTTTCCCATTTGTACTGCTTTTTAAAAATTATTTAAATCTTCTTACTGGAAATGTTCCTCCTGTAATATTATGACTTTATTCCAATAATATTATTACTTTATTTTTTTTTAAATTACAGCTTTTTTTCCCCCTATTTCTACTTCTTTTTTAAAAATGTATTTAAACTTTCTTCCTGGAAATGTTCTTGCCGTAACGTTATAACTTTATTAATATAAAATATTATATATTATATAATAGTATATAAATATTTTATAATATTTAGACTTTATCCTTGTAAAATTACAACTGTTTTTTCCATTTTCTACTGTTTTTATTCCTACTATTTAAACTTTTTTATTGGAATGTTCCTCCCATAATATTATGATTTTATTCTTGTAAAATTAAAGCAAATTTTTCCTTTTCTACTTTTTAAAAATTGTTCAATAATAAATAATAAGAAATCGAAATTTTCTTATTGTAATATCCAATTAAAATTCCACCCATTTCTACAATTTTTTGTAGAATTATTCGAAAAAATATATTTCCAAAAATATTTTGACTTTATTCTGATAATATTATATATTTTTTCCAAACCTCATTTTCCACCGCTGCAATACAGAATCAAATCCCCAACCACAGAATATGCAAACAACAAACAAAAAAAAGAGCTGGACACCAACTGCTGATACTGTTTATTTGAAGTAGGCACTGTACTGTAAATAAAGTAGCAGAAATATTATAAATAGTATAATGTGCAGTAAAAAAAGTGGTAGATATGATATTTCAAACAATCCAAATAGTGAAGATGTACCTACCTAATACAGGAAGTGCTGGAGTTGAGTCCATCCATTTGAATGCTAAACCTCTCAGAGGGTTGAACCTGCTTTACTCAATTCCTACCAGTAGATGGGGGAAGAGTCTCAGACAAATGTTTTGTGTGGCCCGGTCAGGAAACACTTAGGCACGTGACCATTCCAGTATGGCTTCCCCTAAATGGCAGCATAAATTGGCATATTTCCACCAAATTATTTGTAGCCATTAAAGTTCATTTTAAAACCATAACAGGGTGGTAAATATTACAATATTAATCTTACAATAATAATAATAATAATCTTACAATATTAATCTGTATTTCTTCTATGAATTCATATCAAAACTAACTAGGGAAATACTGTTAATAATTTTTTTAAATGGCATGAAAATCGCAATAGCAAAAATAATGAGAGAATCAATAAATTTTAATAATTTTGAATTAATACATGGAATTTATAGATTTCAAAAAAGTAATACAGTAACAATGAATAATTGAATATACTGTATATGTAGCATGACACATCATTGATATTAATTAGGAGTATTTTACAAAAAAAATATCACAAATACACTTAAAAGGTTACCTAAGAAATATACAAACATGTACCAATATGAGGCTAAAAGGCAAAAAAAAAAACACATTTATAAAAAACAATATTTTCTCTCGTACTTTCATTGGCAGTCAAGCAGCATTGAAACAGATACTGCCTCTGTCCACCAGAGGAGCCCAGAGTCCAGAGGGAGGCTGACGTCTTTGCAGCGTCCCACTGAATTTATTCATTCATTCATTTTTTTTCGCTTTTCCTCACAAAGGTAGCAGGGGGTGCTGGAGCCTATCCCAGCTGTCTTCGGGGCGAGAGGCGGGGTACACCCTGGACTGGTGGCCAGCCAATCACAGGGCACATATAGACAAATTTAACGTAGCATGTTTTTGCTTTTATGGAATTCAGTTTTTACTTTTATTTCTTTATATTTCGGATTACTTTTTTTTTTTTTACACTTTTTAAAAAGTCATTTTAATTTTCATTATTTGAGCCTTTATGGAAGGTATTTTTTAAAATTTTAACTATTTGTATTATTTTTTATTTAAAGCATTGTTATTTTGAATTATTTGAATTATTTTCTTCCCGTAATATTCTAACTTTATTACAATAATATTTTGACTTAATCATTATAAGTCTACTATTGTTGTTAGATTTTTAGAATTTTTTTCTTTTTTGACTGAATTCGAAAATTTTTTTCTCATAATATTTTAATTTTCTTTCTGGACATGGTCTTCCTGTAATATTATGACTTTATTCCAATAATATTTTTACATTATTGTTTTTATTTAGAACAGCTATTTGTTATAATTATTTCCCATTTATATTTCTTTTTTTTTTATTATTTAAGCTTTCTTCCTGGAAATGTTCATCCGGTAATATTATTTCTTTATTACAATAATATTTTGACTTTAAAAATTCAGCTGTTTTTTTTTCTTTTCTACATTTTTTAAACATTTTCATAATTTGTTTTTATTACAGCTATTTTTCCCCCATTTCTACTGCTTTTTAAAAAAATATTAAAATCTTCTTACTGGAAATGTTCTTCCTGTAATATTTTTATCCTTCAGTTTATGTGATTGCAGCAATGTATACGGCATATGAAGGTGTCATAATAATAATAATAATAATAATAATAATAATAATAATAATAATAATAATAATAATAATAATAATAATAATAATAATAATACTGATCATCTATTAACTATGGAGTGTTCCAAGACGCCATAATCCCTCCATAAATATAATGCAAAAAATATCTCTACATATAGCCTTATTTGCTGTGCGCGTGCACCAATCTCACGTGCACACGCTGTGGGTGTTGCTCCTATAGATCCACCTGTTCACGCGCGTGCCTTTCATCTTCTCTCCCCCCCCCCCCCCCCCCCCCGAGCCAGACGAATGGATCCGGCATCGGCGCGCATCCTCTGCATTGTGTTGCGCATCAACTCCTCCACGTTGCGGCTTGTTTCGTTTGTATTTTGCTATTTTTAAAAAAAAGGGACATGATTCCGGCGGTGGAGGCAGTCATCACAGCCGCCGAACATCAACCCGGGTTGGGATTCTGACTCACAACACCACCGCTGCTTCACAGACGCAGTGGACGTTTTTTTTATTTTTATTTTTTATATTATTTTATTTTTATTATTATTATTGACATAAGAGAAGTCATGGTACCGGTACCGTGTCGTGTTCTTGTGGCAGCGTGACAACTTTATTGTTTAAACCGCAGCCCCCCTATCTTTTTTTTTTTTTTTTTTTTTTTGGGGGGGGGGGGGGTATTTTATAAATGGGATCGAGCTTTTTGTGGGAAATTCCCCGCCGTTTTGTGTCCCAATTATGTTCACTTTTGCTGCCTTCTGCTACATGCTGTCTCTGGTCCTCTGCGTGTCACTCATCTTCTTCGCTATATGGCATGTAAGTACTTCTTGTACCTTATTATTACGCGGTAAATACTACACAATTCTGGCAAGGTCTGTTTGATGTTCAAAGAGGGGGGGAGGTGGGCGATACTGCATATTTTGGTATCGATTCGATACCAACACGACCGGATACTGATACCGATACTGTTTTTGGTGTTTGTTAAGATTCTGTGACTTTGCCATTATGATTGTGTAATATATTAAATATACAATAATATATAGAATATAATCATATATTAAATTGTTTTATTGCACACAATATGTTTTATGTAAAATTAATTAAGAAAATAAAAAAAGGACTGTCACCAGGTCTTGCAAGATTCAAACATGAATAAATAATAAATAATTTATTAATAAAAAATTCATTAATAAAAAATGTATTAATAAATAAGTTATTAATAAATAAGTTCATTAAGAAACTAAATATATACAGGACTGTCACCAGGTCTTGCAAAATTCAAACATGAATAAATAAAAAAATATATTAATAAATAATTCATTAATAAATAATTTATTAATAAATAAGTTCATTAAGAAACAAAAAAATAGGACTGTCACCAGGTCTTGCAAGATTCAAACATGAATAAATAATGAATAATTTCTTAATAAATAATTCATTAATAAATAATTTATTAATAAATAAGTTATTAATAAATAAGTTCATTAAGAAACTAAAAATATATATAGGGCTGTCACCAGGTCTTGCAAGATTCACACATGAATAAATAAAAAAATATATTAATAAATAATACATTAATAAATAATTTATTAATAAATAATTATTAATAAATAAGTTCATTAAGAAACTAAAAAATATAGGACTGTCACCAGGTCTTGCAAGATGTAAAACATGAATAAATAGTAAATTATAAATAATTTATTAATAAATAATTTATTAAGAAATTATATATTAATACATATTTTATTAATAATTAATTTATTAAGAAAAGATTTATTAAGAAATAACTTATTAATACATTATTTAATAATAAATTGTGATGATTCAATTAATCATTTATTAATCATTTATTAATAAATAACTTATTAATAAATGATTTATTAATAAATAACTTATTAATAAATTATTTTTTAATACATTATTTATTAATGTAATGTTCATTGAGACACACAAGCACCAGACTGTGTTCTCGACATCATGTCAAGCACCGTGCACATTATGTCTACTCCATTGGGTATTAGGAGTATAATGGTGACTATAGGGGTGTTATTTTATATCTAGAGGGCTCTAATAATAGGTTTATTCATTCATTCATTTTCTACTGGTTATCCTCACGAGGGTCGCGGGGGGTGCTGGAGCCTATCCCAGCTGTCTTCAGGCGAGAGGCGGGGTACACCCTGTGGACTGGTGGCCAGCCAATCACAGGGCACATATAGACAAACAACCATTCACACTCACATTCATACCTATGGACAATTTGGAGTGGCTAATTAACCTAGCATGTTTTTGGAATGTGGGAGGAAACCGGAGTACCCGGATGAAAACCCACGCATGCACGGGGAGAACATGCAAACTCCACACAGAGATGGCCGAGGGTGGAATCGAACTCGGGTCTAAACAGGTTTAACTAAAAGCAATTATTTGAGCAAAATCAATGAGCTGTCATTCAAATCCTCTGAAGTCCTCTTGTGTCAAATAAGTTGAAACACTGATAAAGAACACTTCTGTTGATCTGATATTAAACTGGGTATTGATATTGCCCATATTAGCCTCCGCCCACCCTTAACTGCTGAACCCAATGGCGTGCACGCCTGTGTCAGATGTCACTGCTGCATCTCGCTAATTTGTCTCATGCTTTTTTTTTTTGCACTGCCGGCTGCCTTCATGCATGCTGCACTGCCACGGTGCAGCATCCTAAATCAATTAAGCAGTCATTTTCACACAAGTGATTGGGAATCCAGCAGCTGTTTTTCTCCAGCCATTCACACCTCCATCATCAAAAAACATCATACAGTATGAATGGATATACAATATATACAATATATGTACCCATCATCAGTTCCCAGTTCCACACGTCCAAAAGGAGTAGGAAGAAGCACAGCTTATTAAATCCTACCCCTCCATCTGGCACTTTTACAATCAGTAACTGTGACATTTGTTCACTTCCTGCTTTCCTAATATAGTTTAAGGTTTTTTTTTGTGTTTTTTAATTGAGTGCATCCCATAATCAGTTCCCAGTTCCACATGTCCAAAAGGAGTAGGAAGAAGCAAAGCTTATTAAATCCTACCCCTCCATCTGGCACTTTTACAATCAGTAACTGTTACATTTGTTCACTTCCTGCTTTCATAATATAGTTTAAGTTTTTTTTGTGTTTTTTTTTAATTGAGTGCATCCCATAATCAGTTCCCGGTTCCACACGTCCAAAAGGAGTAGGAAGAAGCAAAGCTTATTAAATCCTACCCCTCCATCTGGTACTTTTACAATCAGTAACTGTTACATTTGTTCACTTCCTGCTTTCCTAATATAATTAAAATTTTTTTAATTGTATTATTTTTTTAAAAATTATTATTATTTATTTTTCGTCAGGTATTTTCCAAATATAAATATTATTTTTAAGCAAAAATGCCTAAATCTATTGTATAAACAGATGCGATTATGATATTAAACAATATTATTAAATATCTTAAATACATTAGCTAACCATATAATATCTAATATAATTTATTTTTTTTGTTTTTTTATTCATTTTTTAATTTAATTAATTTTATTATTATTAGTAGTATTCTTTTAATTTATTATTTTTATTATTTTTAAACATCCTGAGTACTCAGACTTGTTAGGTATGAAAAAAAAAACATAATTTGAACATAATTAATTTCAACTGCTCATGACACATTTTTACCAATATTAATTTCAATATTAATTATATGCGAGTCTGCTAATTACAAGGTAGTCTATCCTTGACATCCTGATTGTTTGGGGGGGGGGTGGTGGGGTTGCAAGTTGAGATCTCCGAAGCGTCGCTACTGTTTTATAAATAACAAATATCAAAATAAAGCATCCCTTTTTAGCAGTTGTATGAATGATATTTGTTTACAGTTGAATGCACTATTCTGACGCCTCAGCAATAATCCACCTTGCGACGGGGGTGGGGGTTGGGGGTTGGGGGCGCTTGATTGTGTTTTCTGCTTAAGACAGCAGAAAGAGTGGCGATGCCTCGGCGGATTCCCACTCTCACACACGCTGACATGTAGACACGCGGCGTAATAAGCTCATTCACGTCTTTGTGTTTTTTGTTCCGAGTCGTTGAAATTAGACCGTTCAATAACCTTCAGGCGTGTTTTCTGTTTGCGTCGACTTACTGGGAAATTGAATCGAACTTGGGTAAAAAAAAAAAAAAAAACTATAAATAATAGCAAAGTCGTGTAAATGAACATAAATAGAAAAAGAGGGCAGAGATGAAAAGTGAAATGAGTCATGAACTTGTGCAACACTGAAAACAAGATGAGTCCGCCATGACTCTTATTTTTCACACACACAAGATGGACCCATTAGCATAATTTATGTCATACAAGAAGCCTGCGCATGGACCAGCTATTACAGCTATTATAGAGAAGAAAACGAACCTCATTGATCAATCATAAAGGCTTCTGTGATGCCATACGGGCGGAGATATGGACAAATTATTAACAAATAAACACAGCATGGGAACACAGAAGGGAGGAGTTAAGGACAAGTGTGCTAGGGAATTAAATCATAAAACATTGAAAAAAAAATAATAAATACAATTAAAAAATTAAAGCCTATTTGCTCATATTTGTTAAGTATTAAATATAATTAAATATAGTTATTTTCCCCCAAAAATAATTGATTGAGTAACAGAATTCTCACAATGAGGAACCACAACTCTTGTGGGCTAGCTGTTTAGCTTCCTGTTCAGTAACTAGGCGTGTCACGAGACGCTCGGATACACGAGATTCGGTGTACAAGAACGGAATGAGACAGGATTTAAACATTACATTTAAGAAAAGTGCATTAAAATTAATTATTTATTAATTAATAATAATAAATTAATTACACAATAAAAAAATTCTACCCTAATAACTCATATTTGTTGTGTATTAAATATAATTAAATATAGTTATTTTCCCCCAAAAATAATTGATTGAGTAACAGAATTCTCACAATGAGTAACCACAACTCTAGTGGACTAGCTGTTTAGCTTCCTGTGCAGTAACTAGGCGTGTCACGAGACGCTCGGATACACGAGATTCGGTGTACAAGAACGGGATGAGACAGGATTTAAACATTACATTTAAGAAAAGTGCATTAAAATTAATTATTTATTAATTAATAATAATAAATTAATTACACAATAAAAAAAATTCTACCCTAATAACTCATATTTGTTGTGTAATAAATATAATTAAATATAGTTATTTTCCCCCAAAAATAATTGATTGAGTAACAGAATTCTCACAATGAGGAACCACAACTCTTGTGGGCTAGCTGTTTAGCTTCCTGTTCAGTAACTAGGCGTGTCACAAGACGCTCAGATACACGAGATTCGACTGCTAATGCGCAGAATTTAGAAAATCGGATGAAATCTGCCCCGGGGGCTTTTCCCGACTGGTCATGCCTGGAACACCTCACCAGGGAGGCGTCCGGGTCCATGTCCCAAGAACCAGATTTGGCCGTCGAAGACCGGGTCGTCCAGGCACCCACCCTTGACCGCCACCCAACACACAACCCACCGGACCCTTATGCTCGCCGAAGACTGGGTCGCCCAGGCACCCGCCCTTGACCGCCACCCAACACACAATGCACCGGACCCTTATGTTTGCCCCCGTAGGTGGTGGGTCTACAAGGGGGAGATCCCGTATGGCTTCTTCGGGCCACGGGTGAAGGCCCAACCACCAGGTGCTCGCCTGCGAGCCCCATCCCAGGGTGAGTCCCCGGTATCCCACATCCGGGCGAGGTGCGGTTCCTTGGGAGACCCTACCAGGGGGCATATAGCCCCAGACAACATACCTCCTCAGATCACTCCTGCACTCAAACCCCTCAAGGTGGTGATTCACAGTGGAGATTTTCGAGTAGTGACTGAGGAACTAATGAAGAACCGCAGAGGAACCCAGGGTGCGAGTGTCAACAGTAAAGGTGCTGCAATCGACCATGAACTCTTCGGCATAAAACCAAAGACGTCATGTCATGTTAGCGGTGAACATCCAAGAAAATGCATTCGTTGGGAGAACCTGTCGGTTCCTCGCACAAGGAACAAGACCACATCTCCCAGAAGCCATTATGAAGTCACTGTAATTAACATACAAGGTGAACTGCAACCTCCCTTGAGCTGCAACGCTGTAATTCTCTTCCCATGTAACGGGAGTCTCTAATGTCCTCCATGTGTCATTAAAGCTGGAAGCGTGCCAAATGCCTACGAGAGACGGGGAAGTCTTCTGGTGCAGACATGATGGAGAGACCGTCTAGCCAAGTGGTGCACAGGGCGCAATGGGAGAACCACATCATTTACTCTCAATTACTGGAGGTTTCCTCCGTATATTTCATCATTTCTCGACAGGCGGAAGAGTCAACTGGGTAAAGTAGGCCCAAGAACATTTGGAGTGCAGATTCTGGAAGATCTAGAAAGCTTTCTGTGCTGGTTATTGCGCGTAGCTGCTCTTTAGGAGTCCCAAGAACATTTGGAACTCCCCCCGACTGATAACTGGTTGAGCCAACTTTAGTAGCAACACTCATGTTATGGCATGCCCGACATTCTCCTCCCATTCCATGTGGAAGTGGTACATGAGTACCTTCAGTAAAGGCCCATTCTCATGACTTTAGAGTACTTACTGAGGAACTAATGACAAAGTATAATGATAAATATGATATGATAAAAAGTGATAAATGATAAAAGTACCTCAATATGCTTTTTTTCACTACCTATAAATGTAGTTAGAATGTTGAATTCTCGTGTTAAACGATGCCAAAGTTTCAGATAATGAGTTTTCCGCATTTGGAAGGGAGCCCTGAAATAATTTGGGATGGCTCAAAATGCTCGGTTTCAGAGGGTGGTGTAAAACTGGAGTTGTGTGATGTCACACATGGACGGGCTTCCTTATATGGGCATGCCCTGTAAGCCAGATATGCCTAATGGCTTGTAGAAAGTGGTTTTCCGGGTCTAAAGGAAAACTATATTTGGAGTTCCTGATTCCCTAGCAGATAAAGAAAAAGATTTTTTGTCAATGGCATTTCACACTGGCATAAGTGCAGATTCTGGAAGATCTAGAAAGCTTTCTGTGCTGGTTATTGTGCGTCGCTGCTCTATAGGGGTCCCAAGAACATTTTGAACTCCCCCCAACTGATAACTGGTTGAGCCAACCTTAGCAGCAACACTCTTCTAGAACAGTCGTGATCCGTAAGGTTCTGGAATTCATGTTAGGGCATGCCCGACATTCTCCTCCCACTCCATGTGGAAGTGGTACATGTGAAAGGTACATGAGTACCTTCAGTAAAGGCCCATTCTGATGACTTTAGAGTAAAAGAAAAATATTTTCATCTGTCAACGGCATTTCACACTGGAATAAGTGCAGATTCTGGAAGATCTAGAAAGCTTTCTGTGCTGGTTATTGTGCGTCGCTGCTCTTTAGGAGTCTCAAAAACATTTGGAACCCCCCCCCCCCCCCCCCTCAACTGATAACTGGTTGAGCCAACCTAAGCAGCAACACTCTTCTAGAACAGTCGCGATCCGTAAGGTTCTGGAATTCATGTTAGGGCATGCCCGACATTCTCCTCCCATTCCATGTGGAAGTGGTACGCACATGTGGAAGGTACCATTCTGATGAATTTAGAGTACTTTAGAGTAAAAGAAAAATATTTTAATCTGTCAACGGCATTTCACACTGGAATAAGTGCAGATTCTGGAAGATCTAGAAAGCTTTCTGTGCTGGTTATTGTGCGTAGCGGCTCTTTAGGAGTCCACAACTCAATACAAAGGGCCCCAAAATGAGCGTAATGGGTCCCCTTTAAGTAAAAGGCCAATTCTGATTCAGATAAATTTCGAGTAGTGACTGAGGAACTAATGAGGAACCACCGAGGAACATTTGGAACTCTGCCTACACTTCATGTAGGTTGTCTATGCATCTCATTGCACAAAATCAGAGTGTCGCAGGGCTCGATACCAAAGAGGATGACCTACCGTGATTGAATGTGATTTAGAGTAGCAGACATATTTCCTATTTCCGACTTTTGATGATAAAACTATGTCCGTATCTCCGAGTTTTGCGCAATGACGAATTGGCACACAGGATTGGAGGGAATCTAACAATATGCATGTCGAAGATGACTTTTTAAACACCCGGAGAGTTTGACGAGTACAGGGCATTTGTCAGTTTAACGGCGTGAATAATCGTTCGCACTTAACAAGCATAACACTCTCTCAGCTGTTACCGCGTTTGTGGCGTTCCGATGACGATGCAGAAATGTGTTTATCTGTCAACCAAGCACAGCCTTGCTAAAAGTCATCGCCGAGTGTATTTTCAAAGGCTTGAGCAAAGAGTGCTCACCTTGCATAAAATGTGGAGGAAAAGCTTTTATTACACTTAGGCCTGTCACGATAACACATTTTCCTGGACGATAATTGTCCTGTAAATTGTCCGACATAATAAGCAACCAATGTAATTCCAATTGTTCATTCATTTATTCATTTTGTATCGCTTATCCTCACAGAGCCTATCCCAGCTGTCTTCAGGCGAGACACCCTGGACTGGTGGCCAGCCAATCACAGGGCACATATAGACAAACAACCATTCACACTCACATTCATACCTATGGACAATTTGGAGTGGCTAATTAACCTAGCATGTTTTTGGAATGTGGGAGGAAACCGGAGTACGCGGAGAAAACCCACGCATGCACGAGGAGAACATGGAAACTCCACACAAAAATGGCCGAGGATGGAATCGAACTCGGGTCTCCTAGCTGTGAGGCCCTCGCGCTAATCACTCGTCCACCATGCAGCATAAAAACATCTTAGTTTCTCTTATTATGTCTACTATATTGGGTAATATGAGTATAAAGTTCACTATAGGGGTGTTACTTCATGTCTAGAGGGCTCTAAAATTCATTCATTCATTTTCTACCGCTTATCCTCACAAAGGTTGCAGGGGTGCTGGAGCCTATCCCAGCTGTCTTCATGCAAAAGGCGGGGTACACTTTGGACTGGTGGCCAGCCAATCACAGGGCACATATAGACAAACAACCATTCACACTCACATTCATACCTATGGACAATTTGGAGTCGCTAATTAACCTAGCATGTTTTTGGAATGTGGGAGGAAACCGGAGTACCCGGAGAAAACCCACGCCTACACGGGGAGAACATGCAAACTTCCACACAGAGATGCCCGAGTGTGGAATTGAACTCGGGTCTCCTAGCTGTGAGGCCCTCATGCTAATCACTCGTGCGCCATGCAGCGTAAAAACATCTTATTTTCTCTTATTATGTCTACTATATTGGGTAATATGAGTATAAAGTTCACTATAGGGGTGTTACTTCATGTCTAGAGGGCTCTAAAATTCATTCATTTTCTACCGCTTATCCTCACGAGGGTCGCGAGGGTTGCTGGAGCCTATCCCAGCTGTCTTTGGGCGAGAGGCGGGGTACACCCTGTGGACTGGTGGCCAGCCAATCACAGGGCACATATAGACAAACAACCATTCACACTCACATTCATACCTATGGACATTTTGGAGTGGCTAATTAACCTAGCATGTTTTTGGAATGTGGGAGGAAACCGGAGTACCCGGAGAAAACCCACGCATGCACGGGGAGAACATGCAAACTTCCACACAGAAATGGCTGAGGGTGGAATCGAACACAAGTCTCATTAAGATTATAGCAGCAATGGTATTCATGAATAACTTGCATATGAATAATCATTTAGCGACCAGTGTGTTATGAAAAAAATCCACCTTAAAAATCCTAAAACCCAGCTTGTGTTCACTGAATGGAAAGGTCAAAGACTTATTTTCCCACAGATGTTGGTTGAATACCAAATTTGATGGCCTCCAATTAGATTTTAATGCAAGGGCAAAGTTGTCTTTTATCCAGGGAAAAACCCCGAATGGGGAAATAGAGCGAACCCATAAAAGACGAATGGAGACCATAATAATTAAGTGACCAGAACAACGGAGGAGTTCAGCGCCAGAAAACTCAGCTCTGAGTTGCGGCGAGTCTGCACTCAGTCTGCACTGCCTTCATGTGGATTATTCATGACTTAATAACATTAATGAAATAAAGATGAAGTACAATCTGCTTTCCTCATAATGTCCCAGTTACATCTGTTTCTGGAGGTGTCAGAAATAATTACCACATCCAGTATGAATCACCATGCAGGGACCAGGACGGAGAAAGGCCAGGTAGTGTGAACCCTGGACTGGATACTACATGAATCAGAATCAGAATCAGAATGTTTATGGTCATATCACCTCATACTTTGGTACGGGACAAAAATAAAATAAAATAAAATAAAATAAAATAAAATAAAATAAAATAAAATAAAATAAAATAAAATAAAATAAAATAAAATAAAATAAAATAAAATAAAATAAAATAAAATAAAATAAAATAAAATAAAATAAAATAAAATAAAATAAAATATTTTTTAAATTTTTTCATTCATTCGTTTTCTACCGCTTTTTCCTCACAAGTGTCACAGGGGTGCTGGAACCTATCCCAGCTGTCTTTGGGTGAGAGGCGGGGTACACCCTGGACTGATGGCCAGCCAATCACAGGGCACATATAGACAAACACATTCATACCTATGGACAATTTTTTTAATTTAAAAAAAACTAATTTAATTTAATTTAATTTAATTTAATTTAATTTAATTTAATTTAATTTAATTTAATTTAATTTAATTTAATTTAATTTACTTTAATTTAATTTAATTTAATTTAATTTAATCATTCATTCATTCATTTTCTACCGCTTTTTCCTCACAAGGGTCGCGGGGGGTGCTGGAGCCTATCCCAGCTGTCTTCGGGCGAGAGGCGGGGTACACCCTGGACTGGTGGCCAGCCAATCACCGGGCACATATAGACAAACAACCATTCACACTCACATTCATACCTGTGGACATTTTTTTAATTTAATTTAATTTAATTTAATTTAATTTAATTTAATTTAATTTAATTTAATTTAATTTAATTTAATTTAATTTAATTTAATTTAATTTAATTTAATTTAATTTAATCATTCATTCATTTTCTACCGCTTTTTCCTCACGAGGGTCGCGGGGGGTGCTGGAGCCTATCCCAGCTGTCTTCAGGCAAGAGGCGGGGTACACCCTGGACTGGTGGCCAGCCAATCACCGGGCACATATAGACAAACAACCATTCACACTCACATTCATACCTGTGGACATTTTTTTAATTTAATTTAATTTAATTTAATTTAAAACTATATTATGGAAAGCAGGAAGTGAACAAATGTACCAGTTACTGATTGTAAAAGTACCAGATGTTAGAATCGGTAAGAATTGCCAGATTGTTGCCAATCCACCCCCCTAGAAACAAACAGTCAACAGGGTTTGTGGCACCAGGCAATGGAGGTTAATGGAGGTGGCGTTCAGGGCGTAACTGGCTTGGCTCAGCATTGATCCACGTGTTCATTAACCCCCGCTGGCTCCTCATCCATCATCCTGACTCCGCCGTTTCCATTGTTTCATTGCACAATGCACACACGCACGGATTATAAGGGTGATCCCCATCCTTCCGCCTCCTCTCACTTCTATTTTTTTTTCGTCTTTTTGAACTGACTGACACTCCTGGTGTTCACTTTTGAATATGGAAAGGATAGATGCTCATTTCACCAAGAGGAATATATCTTCATTCAGCTACTATGAACCGATGCTGAACCAGCTTTGGTTTTTACAACAACAACAAAAAAAACTATTTCTATGATAATTTCTCTGTGGAGTTCCATAACTATCAGATAATAGCCAAAATCGATGATTAATTAACGTAGCCTTACTAAACTCCTTGCTAGCTTGACATTGATCTACTTCTTGATTTCAGCTCAGCATTTCCAATAACCTTCCCTGTCTGTCTTCAATATGTCTCACACACATAATTTAATTTAATACCATTTTTTACGTCTAAAAATTAAATAATTAATATTTTATTTATTTTATTTTGATTTTTTACGTCTCACAGCAACTATGATGAGTTAAAGGACCACGAAAAAGTACGGAATCTCAACACTTGATAAAAAAATAATTAGCAGTGAAGCACAAAAATATTAATTCATTCATTCATTTTTCATTTTCTACCGCTTATCCTCACGGGGGTGCTGGAGCCTATCCCAGCTGTCTTGGGGCGAGAAGCTGGAAACACCCTGGACTGGTGGCCAGCCAATCACAGGGCACATATAGACAAACAACCATTCACACTCACATTCATACCTATGGACAATTTGGAGTGGCTAATTAACCTAGCATGTTTTTGGAATGTGGGAGGAAACCGGAATACCCGGAGAAAACCCACGCATGCACGGGGAGAACATGCAAACTCCACACAAAAATGTCCGAGGGTGGAATCGAACACGGATCTCCTAGCTGTGAGCTCTGCGCGCTAATCACTCGTCCGCCATTCAGCATAAAAACATCTTATTTTCTCTTATTATATCAACTATATTGGGTAATATGAGTATAAAGTTCACTATAGGGGTGTTACTTCATGTCTAGAGGGCTCTAAAATTCATTCATTCATTTTCTACCGCTTATCCTCACAAAAGTTGCAGGGGTGCTGGAGCCTATCCCAGCTGTCTTCATGCAAAAGGCGGGGTACACTTTGGACTGGTGGCCAGCCAATCACAGGGCACATATAGACAAACAACCATTCACACTCACATTCATACCTATGGACAATTTGGAGTGGCTAATTAACCTAGCATGTTTTTGGAATGTGGGAGGAAACCGGAGTACGCATGCACAAGGAGAACATGGAAACTCCACACAAAAATGTCCGAGGGTGGAATCGAACCCTTGTCTCCTCAACGGATTATTATTTAAAATTAATTACAAAGTCTGTTTCTTGCTTCGGTTGTGTTTGACGCATACACGCACGTGTAAAAGCGTACGTAGTATTGATATTCCGCCTGATAAGTGCTTCCCGGTTTTCCCTTTGGCCTCATAGAAAGACTCTGACTCAGACTCGAAGGAGAAATCTGCAAGGAACAGATTTGTTTCCTTTGATTTCCTCCGAGTGAAGTAAAGGGTTAACGGTGCCAACACTATTTATCAACATCAGGGAAACTGGCTTCTCCAGCTGTCTGCCTCCGCCAAGGTGTCCTGCACAGATACAGGCCCTGAAGGGAGCGTGTGAGCAATTAAAACAGAAGCCAAACTCCCAGCTCATGGGCGGCCGTTGACCTCTGGGAAAGTCTGCGGCACAGATTTGGATGTTCTTTCCTAAATCCTCGTAAGGATTAGGGAAGTGCTATAAAACGAAGTTAAAAAAAAAAAAATCTCTGTTACTTAATTTGTTTAGTTTTCCGTGCTTTTTAAGCCAATTTGAAGCCGGTGATGACTTCCCGAGGAAGACTCTCTGAGCAATTCATTCAAATGGAGTTAAACCCGAACAACCCTTTGGTGTACACAGTCAGTCATTTTTACAGTGGAATTCGTTAAGTCGACATCCGTCCGATTGGCTGGCTAACATCGACATTTATTAAAAACAGAAAAATATACAAACTTTTTCAGTGCTTTGCTTCCGATTTTTTTCTACAATAAAAGCTCTGATAAAACATTCCACTGTTCTCAAATTAATTTTTAATTTTTATTTTTCTGCACAAAATAATTTGAAAAATAAATAAACAAATCAAGAATAAAGAAAATCAATCAATCAGTAATAAATAAATATAATAATAATAATAAAAAATTAAGAAACCACATAAAGTTGGTGGGAAGACAAATGATTTTTTTCAGATTAAAATGAACAAAGCATTATTAGAGCCCTGTAGACATGACAAAACACGACTATAGTCACATTTATACTCTTTTTATTTACAACATATTGCGCAACTGCAGGGTCTCGAGACACATGCTAACTCGCAAACTAGACAGCTAGCGACCTAAACGGTAGCCTTCAAGTTATTTCCTTTCAACTTAAATCACCAAAAACTTACCACTTCCACACGGATAGTGAGGATAACTATTAACAGTTATTTAACCTTTAACATGAACATTAATCAAACGTAATATTTTTTTCTAGGTACATGATACCATACAGCATCCATATCAAACTAACATTAAACTTTCATATCAAGGCGGGGGGCCTCAAACTAGTGTCCTGCGGGCCGCGTGTTTGAGACCCCTGCTGTAGAGGTTACTGTGATTGCTGTTCATTTGAAAGAAAATGCGTTATTTCCATATGAATGCGTGTATTTACTAGTGTTTGACGGATCCTTGTTTCAACCCACTAAAAGTAAAAGTAAAAGGAACCCCCCCCCCCCCTGCAAATTTGCATCCACACATTAAAGCACAAGGCATTGGACCACAACCGTCTCATTCCATCTCCATGTTGAAGCATACTGTGCACATTTTGATGTGCCAAAAGAAGAGGAGGCGCCAGCCAAGTTAGTTTGGGCTGCCAGCCAACCGTGACTTCAAAGTCTTATAATAAAACATTCACAGCAAAAAAAATGAAAAAAAATAAAAAATAAAACCCTGCTTACAGAAATTCAGCGGCGTTGACAGAAGTCCTTCTGCATGAATCACCCACTGAGCTCCGTCACTCACACTGGACACAGAACACATGAAGGACAACAAATCCAGTTCTAAAAGTCACGAGGGTCGAGGAGAACATGGAAACTCCACACAAAAATGGCCGAGGGTGGAATCGAACTCGGGTCTCCTAGCTGTGAGGCCCTCGTGCTAATCACTCGTCCGCCATGCAGAGTAAAAACATCTTATTTTCTCTTATTATGTCTACTATATTGGGTAATATGAGTATAAAGTTCACTATAGGGGTGTTACTTCATGTCTAGAGGGCTCTAAAATTCATTCATTCATTCATTTTCTACCGCTTATCCTCACAAAGGTTGCAGGGGTGCTGGAGCCTATTCCAGCTGTCTTCATGCAAAAGGCGGGGTACACTTTGGACTGGTGGCCAGCCAATCCCAGGGCACATATAGACAAACAACCATTCACACTCACATTCATACCTATGGACAATTTGGAGTGGCTAATTAACCTAGCATGTTTTTGGAATGTGGGAGGAAACCGGAGTACCCGGAGAAAACCCACGCATGCACGGCGGGGAGAACATGCAAACTCCACACAGAGATGCCCGAGGGTGGAATCGAACTCGGGTCTCCTAGCTGTGAGGCCCTCGCGCTAATCACTCGTCCGCCATGCAGCGTAAAAACATCTTATTTTCTCTTATTATGTCTACTATATTGAATAATATGAGTATAAAGTTCACTATAGGGGTGTTACTTCATGTCTAGAGGGCTCTAAAATTCATTCATTCATTCATTTTCTACCGCTTAGCTTCACAAGGGTCGCGGGGGGTGCTGGAACCTATCCCAGCTGTCTTCGGGCGAGAGGCGGGGTACACCCTGGACTGGTGGCCAGCCAATCACAGGACACATATAGACAAACAACCATTCACACTCACATTCATACCTATGGACAATTTGGAGTGGCTAATTAACCTAGCATGTTTTTGGAATGTGGGAGGAAACCGGAGTACCCGGAAAAAACCCACGCATGCACGGCGGGGAGAACATGCAAATTCCCGAGGGTGGAATCGAACCCTAGTCTCCTAGCTGTGAGGTCTGCGCGCTAACCACTAGACCGCCGTGCCGCCCGAAGTCTCACAAATCCTTCAAAATCAACTGGTTGAAGAACTAAAAGACTGAAACTGCCCAACAAAAGGAAGTCGGTGAAGCAAGTTGCCATGGCGAATTGCCGTGATGTTGACTGAAGTTTGAAATATGAGCTAACATACATTAAAAAACAAAAAAAAAAATAATCGATGTATCTCCCAAATACGCGTAGCTTTAAAGCAGTCATGATAACGCTTCGTATGTAATCTCATCAGCCACCAAGACAGCCTGGGGGGAATCTAACACTGTAACAGAGAGAAGCAATGGCCCAGGATCACAGTTTGGATCCAGTGGGAAATAACATGTAAAGAGCTGCCTGTCAGGTGTGGAGCCAAGGGAAATAACCCGGATTGGAGAGAAGCTTCTGCTGTGTCTATGAAGATAACATATCAGTCACGTCCAAAGTAAAACACGTTTTGTGCATTATATCGATTTTATGATTACACACAAACACAAAGCAACGGATACCGATGTACATCTTACAGATGCACACGACTCATGGACTGACACAACCGTTGTTGATAAAAAGTCAGTCCTGCGACTGAACGATTCTGGGATTTTTTTAGGCTTGGAAATGAGATTGGAATTTTTCCCAGAGACTATGACTTCCTCGAAGAAATAAAGACGGAAAGAAAACAGCGTGGATCGTTGATAGAAATAGTTTTCCTTGTGATGCAGTTCATTTGGTAAAATCGGAAAAATCCCAACAAATATTTGTCTGCAGCCTGAATATGAAGGGTTGTTTATCTGTACACAGTATTTTGTGTATTTACTATATGTATACAGGGTCAGGCAAAATCATCTGACACATTTGGAGGTTAAATAAAAGGCAAATAAAGTAAAAGTAAAGCATTTTCAAAAAGTACATTTAATGCCATTCTGTTTTAAAAATTAAATTCAGTTCAGGTCGGCCGCTTGATTTTGGTTTCGATGCAGATCCAGTAGCTCCGAAGTTGGTAACCCATAACAAGATGGTGTATGATCTATATATGTTTATGCTACTCGGCTAACCCACACTGAATCGAAGTTTCTGTTTAAGGTTTTTTTTCCTTCGAGGGAGAATTTCATTGCGACTGCATGATTCTGGGATTCTGGGATTTTCGTAAAATCGGAAAAATCCAAACAAATTCTGAATATGAAGGGTTTTCAATCTGTACACAGTATTTGCCTCGTAATACCGTGGTATACTTTAGAGTCGTATAGAAGTATAGATTTGCTGCCCACTGAAAATAAGTCCACAGTAACTCACCCTGGCTGGGGTTTTCGTTTTATGTGTACTTACTATGTACAGGGTCAGGTAAAATGATCTGATACATTTGGAGGTTAAATAAAAGGCAAATAAAGTAAAAGTAAAGTATGTTCATTATGTTTTAAAAATTAAATCAGTTCTGGCGATGCGATGTCGGCCGCTTGATTTTGGTTTCAATGCAGATCCAGTAGCTTTGAAGTCGGTAACCCATAACAAGATGGTGTTTGGATCTGGTACGGGATCATGTCTACCAAGATCGAAGTCCAAACGGAACGCTGGTTGTGTTGCAGTCCTTTGTTTTGATAAACGTTTCTACAACGAAAGCTCCCTGCTCACCAGTCCAATTTGTGGCAGCAACTGAAAAAGAAACCAAAAACTATGTCATTATATGTACTTTTCGAAAATAAAAACACTTTTTTTGTTTCTTTACTTTATTTGCCTTTTATTTAACCTACAAATGTGTCAGATTTTGCCTGACCTTGAGATAAAGTTGAGATCATTGACACAATTTGGTTGCAAACTTCGACTGAATCTCTCCCAAGCTCGATGACTGACAAGGGACCACAGTCAAGGGTCTAACCCCAGCTAAGCCGGGATAGACTCTGGCTTCCCAGAGATCCTGAACAGTCCAAACAATGGAAATCTGATAAATTGAGTTTTATTTTTAATTTGGGGTTAACTCATGCCTCCAACTCTCTTCAGTCATCCAGTGATCACACGGTGATGAATGTTTGTTTTTCCACTTCTCAGATAACAGCGTTTGATGAGCTCCAGGCTGACTTCAAGGTGCCAATCGATCAAGGCAATCCACTTCATGCGGTAGGTTTGCTTTTGCAGATGCAACCAACGTGACGCTCAAAATTCCTACAGTGAAACACTTCTATGCTAGGGCTACGTTTAAAAAAATTATAAATATGTCTTTGGTAGCTAATGAGTTCCGGAGTATAAGTCGCACAAGGCCAAAAATGCATCATTGGGTAGAAAAAAAACATACATAAGTCGCAACTCTTTTTACCTCATGCAAATAAAAAAAAAAACGTACGTATAAATATGACTTTGGGATTGGGAGTTTGGGCGAAAAAAACGTATAAATATGTCTTTGGTAGCTAATGAGTTACCGTATTTTCTGGACTATAAGTCGCTCTGGATTATACGTAAGTCGCACAAGGCCAAAAATGCATCATTGGGTAGCAAAAAAAAAATACATAAGTCGCTCCGGAGTATAAGTCGCACAAGGCCAAAAATGCATCATTAGGTAGAAAAAAAACATACATAAGTCGCATTTTTTGCTGCACCAAACATGATCTGTTCTATTGTGCAGTTGCATCATCAACTCTTTTTACCTCATGCAAATAAAAAAAAACGTACGTATAAATGTGACTTTGGGATTGGGAGTTTGGGCGAAAAAAACTTATAAATATTTCTTTGGTAGCTAATGAGTTACCGTATTTTCTGGACTATAAGTCGCTCTGGATTATAAGTCACACAAGGCCAAAAATGCATCATTAGGTAGAAAAAAAACATACATAAGTCGCATTTTTTGCTGCACCAAACATGATCTGTTCTATTGTGCAGTTGCATCATCAACTCTTTTTAACTCATGCAAATAAAAAAAAAAAACGTACGTATAAATGTGACTTTGGGATTGGGAGTTTGGGCGAAAAAAAACTTATAAATATGTCTTTGGTAGCTAATGAGTTACCGTATTTTCTGGACTATAAGTCGCTCTGGATTATAAGTCGCACAAGGCCAAAAATGCATCATTGGGTAGAAAAAAAAAATACATAAGTCGCTCCGGAGTATAAGTCGCACAAGGCCAAAAATGCATCATTAGGTAGAAAAAAAACATACATAAGTCGCATTTTTTGCTGCACCAAACATGATCTGTTCTATTGTGCAGTTGCATCATCAACTCTTTTTACCTCATGCAAATAAAAAAAAAAACGTACGTATAAATGTGACTTTGGGATTGGGAGTTTGGGCGAAAAAAAAACTTATAAATATGTCTTTGGTAGCTAATGAGTACCGTATTTTCTGGACTATAAGTCGCTCCGGAGTATAAGTCGCACAAGGCCAAAAATGCATCATTAGGTAGAAAAAAAACATACATAAGTCGCATTTTTTGCTGCACCAAACATGATCTGTTCTATTGTGCAGTTGCATCATCAACTCTTTTTACCTCATGCAAATAAAAAAAAAAACATACGTATAAATATGACTTTGGGATTTGGGCGTTCGGGCGAAAAAAACGTATAAATTTGTGTTTGGTAGCTAATGAGTTACCGTATTTTCTGGACTATAAGTCGCACAAGGCCAAAAATGCATCATTGGGTAGAAAAAAAACATACATAAGTCGCACTGGAGTATAAGTCGCACAAGGCCAAAAATGCATCATTAGGTGGAAAAAAAAACATACATAAGTCGCACTGGAGTATAAGTAGCATTTTTTTGCTGCACCAAACATGATCTGTTCTATTGTGCAGTTGCATCATCGACTCTTTTTGCCTCATGCAAAAAAAAAAAACGTACGTATAAATGCGACTTTGGGATTGGGTGATCGGGCGAAAAAAACTTATAAATATGTTTTAGGTAGCTAATGAGTTTTTGCTGGACTATAAGTCGCTCTGGAGTATAAGTCGCACAAGGACAAAAATGCATCATTAGGTAGAAAAAACATACATAAGTCGCACTGGAGTATAAGTTATATAAGTATTATGTATAGTATAAGTATTATAAGGTTTTTTTTAATAATGTACCTCGTACCGAAGTATGAGGTGATATGAGCATCATACCTTGTAGAGAAGTATTGGATGACATTTTTAGCTAGTTGGTTATTTTTAGCCTTATGCATTATTTTAGCTGTTTGAAGATGAACTATATCAGCAAGTTGAAGTATTTGTGATTTTAGAAATAAGGAGTTAGTATGTTCTCTGTAGGCGGCATTATGAATTATCCTTACTGGCCTTTTTTTTGCAGTACATTTAGCGAGTGAAGATTGCTTTTATAGTTATTAGCCCATATTTTCCGCACAATCTACGTGCTTTATTGCTGTAGTTTAGAGCTCTGAAACTGAACTGACGTCTCTAGTTCTAGACCAGTTCTTTATCTCCAGTGAAAGCCCCTAGCTAATAATGAGTTGCGGAGATAAAGTCATCAGATCCTCACAAGAACAACTTGGACACAAACAGAAATATTCAGCTCTCACGAAGCCAAAGTTGTACACCCTCATTCTTTCTAACACTGGCGGAAAAAAAACTCGGAATGTGACGCTCTGGGAATTTGTTGAATTTTTGATGAGGACTTTAAAAGCTTAAGCGCAATCGTGGCTGCTCGAGTCAGCAGTTTGGCGAGCGCCAATTTGTGCTGCTGAAGCTTTTTACGCGCTATTATACAAGCGGAGAAGCCAACACATTATTAATACGGAGGTGCTGTGTTTTTCCTCAAGTCTCCGTCAGTGACTTCCTGTGGCGCCTCGCGACGACTTAAACTGGTGCGGCGACGTTCGTGATGTGGAGTGATGAGGGTTTCACTCTGTTGTATTTGAATTCTATATCGCTCCAACTTGGTATTGAATGATATTTCATAACACATAACACACATTGACCGTTACTATGGTAACCATTATGTCATTGGATGCTCATATCACTGAGTACTTCGGTACGGGACAAAAAATAAATAAAAAATATAAAATAAAAAATAAAAAAAACTTAAAAGGGACCTGTTATGCTCATTTTCCGGCCCTTTGTATTGTGGACTCTTATAGAGCAGCTACACACAATAACCTGCACAGAAAGCTTTCTCGATCTTCCAGAATCTGGAATTCCAGCTGTATTTCCTTGGATTTCCAAAATGGTCTGTTTTGATTTATTATCCTCCATGCACGCCCACTCCACTTTGATTGAAATAAAATAAAATAAAATAAAATAAAATAAAATAAAATAAAATAAAATAAAATAAAATAAAATAAAATAAAATAAAATAAAATAAAATAAAATAAAATAAAATAAAATAAAATAAAATAAAATAAAATAAAATAAAATAAAATCTTTATAACAGTCTGAGTCACATTGTCATCTAGAGCACTATATTACTATGAACACTATATTCACCACACAGCAACTTTACACTCAAAGGGTAGCTAAGAAATATACGAGTTAAAAAAAACTATTTTAATTTTCCCATAATGCATTTCATCCCAGAAAACCATTTCATTGGTTATGGCTGAGGGCTGCACAGCGTTCGAGTGGTTAGCGCGCAGACCTCACAGCCAGGAGACCTGGGTTCAATTTCACCAAATAAAATAAAATAAAATAAAATAAAATAAAATAAAATAAAATAAAATAAAATAAAATAAAATAAAATAAAATAAAATAAAAAAGCAGGAAGTGAACAAATGTAACAGTTTCTGTTTTTTTCAATTTCTGTGATTGTTGCTCATTTTTTTTTTGCATTTTCCTCTTACAGAGGGAGAGACTGCGAAACATCGAGAGAATTTGTAACCTGCTGAGAAAGGTGAGCAGCTTCCAGGCCGTTTACCAAATAATATATTTGCTTTGATTCTTACGGAAACTTTTCAAATTGCGTTATTATTTCTTATGGCTCTAATGTTGAAGTTCTTGGAATGCATATTAATCGTTAACAGGTGTGGTTTGGGATGTTTTATTTATTTACGCGTTGCTGCTTCCTTTGTCTCCTTTCGTCATATTGGACTGACATCAAGGGCGTGAGATTGAGAGCTGATGTGTGTGTGTGTGTGTGTGTGTGCGAGTGTGTGTGTGTGTGTGCTGACAGTTTGCCTTGAGGATGCAGTGCGAGAATGAAATGAGGCCCCCCTCCAAGCTTCAATGTGACATTTCTCTCTCTCTCTCTCTCTCTTTCCCGCTCTGAAACTCACACTTTGGTGCATGCCGCGTGCTCGTGCGTCGACTCGTGCGCGCGTGTGCTTGTTTACGCGTCAGTTTATCCTGAAGGGTCATTGGTTCAACAGCTGATCTAGCTGATCAACAGCTTCATGTTACCATCCATGAAAACATCTCACCCAAACACACACAGTAATGACCTTGGAGTTGTGAATATGTACATTTGAAACATTTTGCATAAAATATTTTTTATTTTTAACGCTGCGCTTAAATATTTGTAGTGTGTTGCCGAGCGGATTTTTTGTTTGTTTGTTTTCTCTTGAAAGTAAAAATACGGGAGTTGCCCGGTGACAACGAAATGTTGTCCGTGTTTATTCGTTTAGACTTGCAGTAATTGATTTTAATATAAAAATGATATGGATATTGTATCAAAATGCTGCATAGATGTACAATACAGACAGCATTTCCATCTACATATACACCCCGGGGTGTCAAATGTGACTGTTTTTTAATTGTTCTGCAGCATAGGAATAAAAATAATAGCAAAAATTGTTAAATCAGCGGTAATTTTGCAAGAATTATGCCAAAATATTAAGACAGAAATGTCATGAGAACAACTTGAAATTTTACGACCTGTCCGATCTATTCATGTCTAAAGATTTAAGCCGCAAAAAAATAATAAAAATATAAAAATAGAATGTTACGAAAATAAAGCCTTAATAATCTGGGAATAATGTCCTAATTATGAGAAGAAAATTTTTACATTGATGGAAAATTTTGGGGGGAAAATTTTGTTGTTGTTGTAATTTTATGAGAATAAAGTCAAAATATTAAGGCAAAAAAGTTGTATTTTAACATGAAAAAGACAAATGTCATTTTAGTAGCATAGTTAGCATATTAATGAAAAAATACACTATTTAATTTCAGTTGTAATATTATGAAAAATAAGGTTGGGGAAAAAGTTATAATATGGGAATATGAGAAGAAATTGTATGGAGATTATTTTGGACGAAAATTTAAATAAAAAAAAACATTCGAATGAGAAAAAGACCCAAGTTGATACTAATAATAGTCAAAATATATATATATTCATAAGCTCTTAGCATATCGACCTTACATTATATAAAAGTGTCCATTGCATTCCTTCATGTGGTCTATGCTGGAAAAAGACACCCTTGATATGTACCGAAGAACCCGCTTATGTTGACAACCCGTCCATGTTGGCCAACTCAAGAAGACCCCCAGGCTGCTTCCTTGCAGGGGTGAGATGACTAATTACGGAAAGACGTTTATTTAAAGTACAATTAAAGTGATTTCATTTGACCTTGAACCGACATGAATGGTTATTTGAAATAAAGTGGTTCGGAAAAAAGCGCTAGACACTAGACTGACTTTTTGGAAGGACCATGTGTCCCATTACATCTGATGTAAAAGTAACGCCGCATTTCAGAAAAAGAACACCCTCGCAACAGTAAAATATGGTGGTGGTAGTGTGATGGTCTGATGCTGTTTTGCTGCTTCAGGACCTGGAAGATTGAGATGCTGTGGCATGACCTTAAAGGGGACCTGTTATGCTAATTTTTCGGCCCTTTGTATTGAGTTGTGGACTCTTATAGAGCAGCTACACACAATAACCCGCACAGAACGCTTTCTAGATCTTCCAGGATCTGCACCTATTCCAGCTGTATTTCCTTGGATTTCCAAAATGGTCTGTTTTTATTTATTATCCTCCATGCACGTCCACTCCACTTTGATTAAATTAAATTAAATTAAATTAAATTAAATTAAATTAAATTAAATTAAATTAAATTAAATTAAATTAAATTAAATTAAATTAAATTAAATTAAATTAAATTAAATTAAATTAAATTAAATTAAATTAAATTAAATTACATTAAATTATTCTATTAACTCTATTAGGAAAGCAGGAAGTGAACAAATGTAACAGTTACTGATGTGGAACTGGGAACTGATTATGGGATGCATTCAATTGTAATCTGATGCATGTTCAAATGAAATAAAACCATTACCATTACCCCCATTCAGCTTGTACAGTTTGTAGAGCTTGTACCCAGGCACGCCCATATATTCCTTATACTTCCTTACTGTAAGAGACTCATTGCAAGTTATCACAAACGCTTGATTGCAGTTGTTGCCGCTAAGGGTGGCCTAACCAATTATTAGCTTTAGTGGGCAATCACTTTTTCCCACTACAGTATATCAAATGCATATACGCACATTGTACAGTATGTACATTCAAGCGGTACAGTATGGGGGGGGGGTATGGCTCCTCTTGTGTCATCCCTCACGTGGGAACCGTGTAAATCTCGGTCAGTCAAGAATAATGAGCTTATGTGCAAACGACAGCAATGCTTTGGTCCCACACAGTGTTAGCAGGAAGGAAGTCGTCAGATGTGGAGAACACTGGAGGAGGAAGGGCGTCGGAGGGGAGGGAAGGGGGTAGGGAGGAAGGGAAGGACACGAGGGAACCAGGCAGCCAAGAGGATAATAATGAGAGGAGAAAAAATGGGGGAAGGGAAACCCATCTTTGACAGGAAAATAGCAGCCACTAGGGGATCTGTAATAAAATTAATATTAATATTAATAGTGTCGTGACTCACGGTGGAAACAGCGGACATTGATTTAATCTGATATTGGCCTGCTGTCAATCACATTTCATATTTAAAGCATAATAGCCACGTTTACATGACGAGCTTTTCTCTTTCCGAATGACCTTTCCGAAAGTAATGGTATACATGGAAAGGAATATTCCAATCGCGTGTCTACATGCGCCGCTATAATCAACCAGAATAGTCAATGGGGCATGCCCAGTAAAGCGTAAACACCAACATCACGTGATACCGACTTCCTAGAGTTTGTCTTTTCTGATGAAAGAAAATTATGCTTGAAATGTAGCTTTTTTTTTTTTTTTAGTTGGGAACTGATGTTTTCCTGAAACGTACGTATGTTCTATTGCTGATCATTAAAGAACTGAAAAAGGCAGAAACAGACTTTTTATTCTGATGAAAGAAAATTATGCTTGAAATGTAGCTTTTCCCACAAAAAATAATTTTTAGTTGGGAACTGATATTTTCCTGAAACGTATGTATGTTCTACTGCTGATTACTGAAGAACGGAGAGAGGCGGAAACAAACTTTTTTTTTTCACGAGAGAAAATTATGCTTCAAATGTAGCTTTTCCCACAAAAAAATGTTTTTAGTTGGGAACTGATGTTTTCCTGAAACGTACGTATGTTCTATTGCTGATCACTAAAGAACTGAAAAAGGCAGAAACAAAGTTTTTTTTTCTGATGTAAGAAAATTATGCTTGAAATGAAGCTTTTCCCACAAAAAAAAGTTTTTAGTTGGGAACTGATGTTTTCCTGAAACGTACGTATGTTCTATTGCTGATCACTAAAGAACGTAAAAAGGCAGAAAGAAACTTTTTTTTCGAATGAAAGAAAATTATGCTTGAAATGTAGCTTTTCCCACAAAAAAAATTTGTTTTTAGTTGGGAACTGATATTTTCCTGAAACGTATGTATGTTCTACTGCTGATTACTGAAGAACAGAGAGAGGCGGAAACAAACTTTTTTTTTCATGAGAGAAAATTATGCTTGAAATGTAGCTTTTCCCAGAAAAAAAAAAAAAAAGTTTTTAGTTGGGAACTGATATTTTCCTGAAACGTACGTATGTTCTACTGCTGATTACTGAAGAACAGAGAGAGGCGGAAACAAACTTTTTTTTTTCATGAGAGAAAATTGGGCTTGAAATGTAGCTTTTCCCACAAAAAAAAATTTAGTTGGGAACTGATATTTTCCTGAAAATATCCTGCACCCGGGATAAATTTAAACTAATTTAACAAATTAAATCTTAAACTAATTACTTAAACTGTTAAGTGTTATGTTTTATATAGATATACATATTCTTTTGAAAGAAAAACTGGACTTATGAATGGCGCATAAAACTTCAAACTACACCCACCATGATCTCTTCAATTGTGTAGTTGCATCATCACATCTTCTTGCCTGTCGCGCTAAAAAGGTGAAAGACGTATAAATGTCTTGGGTGTTGGCTTTGAAAAAACACATATAAGTAGGTCTTTGGTGGCGAGTGAGTTAATTAATAAATAATCGCTACTTTGACCGCTAACGCTAAAAGGTTAGCATCGTAGCTGTCTTCATTTGTGCATGTAAACACTGTGGAACACATACACAACAAGGACAAAAAACAGTGATTAAGAGGTTTAACTTTTATGTGGGCAAAAAATGTATTACTCTTTGGAATGAATATTGTTGTCATATTGTTGGGACTACTTTTTTTTCCCACAATGAAAACCAACCAGAACTCCGCTCACGGAAAAGTCACTATTGATGCACTCCACCACTGATGGGGATGTCATCCAACTTCAAATCAGAACTCTCCAGATGCAGTATTTGGGAATAAATAAGCTTTCAACAAGCAGTTTTTCTATCAAGATTCCCCAGCTGCCGGCGATGCTACGTACATTTCACATCTCGCATCTGCAAGCAAGCGTATGAAAGCGTTTAGAGTGAGCCTGGAGGCAGCTGTCTTTGCAACTCCATTGCAAAGAGAAGGCTCCAATTTCATGCCCATCATTGCAGCCGGCTGGGGTGAAAGGGCATCAGTGAAGTGCTGCTGAATGCTGAAGTTGTGCTGCACGAGGACTCAGATGTTTCAGCTCAAAGTCAAAGCAAAAAAAAAATATATATATATATATATATATATATATATATAAAAATATATATATGCGAGGGATGTGCAAACTTTTTCCACCGAGGGACACATACTCAAAAATGTTATCTCAGCTTTGAGAAAAAGCATATAATTATTATCTTATTTTCCAATTTTTGCTGTTTTTTCAAGTATTTTAAATTTCTTCTTAAATAATAATTATATAATTATAATAATTTATAATTAAAATTATAATTAAATAATTATTTTCTTCTTTATTCCTACAATATTGTAATTATATTATATTATTTTTCACCCAGTCAATTTTCCAAAATGTGCTAAACTTTTGTTTCTCATTATATACTGACTTATAAATATATATTTTAGATATTATATTCAAATCTATGTTACAAAAATGAAAGTTTTTCTTATCAGGATATTATATTACATTATTATAATATTATTACAATATTAATTATATAATAATTATAATGCTAGGAGACCTGGGTTCAATTCCACTTTACACTCAAAGGGTAGCTAAGAAATATATGAGTAAAAAAAAACAAAATATTTTAATTTCCCATAATGCATTTCATCCCAGAAAACCATTTAATTGGTTATGGCTGAGGGCTGCACAGTGTTCGAGTGGTTAGCACGCAGACATCACAGCCAGGAGACCCGGGTTCAATTCCACCCTCGGCCATTTCTGTGTGGAGTTTGCATGTTCTCCCCGTGCATGTGTAGGTTTTCTCCGGGTACTCCGGTTTCCTCCCACATTCCAAAAAACATGCTAGGTTAATTAGCCACTCCAAATTGCCCATAGGTATGAATGTGAGTGTGAATGGTTGTTTGTCTATATGTGCCCTGTGATTGGCTTGCGCCTTTTGCCCGAAGACAGCTGGCATACCCTCGTGAGAATAAGCGGTAGAAAACGAATGAATGAATGAGGATAGGACGGGAGTCATGGTGTAGCCCAGGGGTGGGCAAACTACGGCCCGGGGGCCACATCCGGCCCGCCAAGTGTTTGAATACGGCCCGCCCAATCTTTCCAAAGTATTTCGATTAAACTCAACATACAACCTGGCATCATGGCCTGAGCCAACCTTTTGATGGTTTTATCAATTTCGGTTTTTGACATGGTCTGTTGTTTATAAAGTGCTCCTGAAAAAAGGGACACAAGCACATAATAATAATAATAATAATAATTATTATTATTATTAGATTATTATAATTATTATTAGAACTATTATTATTAATTATATCTAATATTATTGTTATATTTTACATAATAATAATATAATAATTATTATTTTAATTTTATTGTAATTATTATAGTATTTTATTATTTTTAAAATATTTAAATATAAATATAAAATAATAAATAATAACAGCAGATTGCATGACAATTTTACAGATACAATAATACCAGGTGGACTGTTACGTGTAAAATATATAGTCTGCCCCCCCCCCCCGTAAATTTTGTCATATCAATGCGGCCCGCGAGTCAAAAAGTTTGCCCACCCCTGGTGTAGCCAGTCACACAGTATACAACTATGGTGCGTTCAAGGACTGTCGAACATATTGCAAAATCTCAACGCTAACACATGGAAGCAGATGCAAAATCTGCAGTTTTCTCCGGGTATTCCGGTTTCCTCCCACATTCCAAAAAACATGCTAGGTTAATTAGCCACTCCAAATTGTCCATAGGTACTATGAATGTGAGTGTGAATGGTTGTTTGTCTATATGTGCCCTGTGATTGGCTGGCCACCAGTCCAGGGTGTAACCGAAGTCTCGCCCGAAGTTGGATCAGGAATGAAAGGCTAAGAGGATTGTATGTGGGAAGAAGAGTGATGGATATGGAGGAACAGGGAAAGAAGAAGGGAGGAGGAAAACTGAAGCGTCGGTGGATTTACTCCATGAGGGAGGAATTCAGGGAAAAACAGCTGTCAATGACAGTTGATCCGAAATCGGAAGAGAACGTTAACAAGCTAGCAGTAGCGGAGTGTCAAAAATAGACATTTTCATGGACGTCTTAATTATTGCATTTTTTTTTTTATCCATTGACAGCTTTGCTTGGTATGCAGTACTATATACAGTACGTATATAACATTGCTTGGTATGCATACAGTACTATATACAGTACGTATATAGCAGGTACGTATGCTGCAGATGACTAGAGACACATCCACCCTCTCTTTCACCCGACCGACAAGTTTCTCTGATGTGCAATGCAGGTACATCCACTGAATATGGATGACACTGATTCATAATTCCATTTACCGCTATAGGAAATCGTGCCTGCGGCACTCGTGAACTGAGTCAGTGTTTACGCCATTTTAAGTCCAGGATATGCATCAGCTAGCGTAAAAAAAAATATATCATAATAACTGACTCAAGTAACAAAACTGCAGATTTCTCATCTGCTTCCTGTTCGGCATGCATGTACCACTGTTAGCGTTGAGATTTTGCAATATGTTCGATAGTCCTTGAACGCACCATAGTTGTATATACTGTGACTGGCTATACAATGACTCCCATTCTAACTCTTCATGGATGCTCATTCATTCATTCGTTTTCTACCGCTTATTCTCACGAGGTTTGCGGGGGGGGGGGGGGGGGGGGTGCTGGAGCCTATGTCAGCTGTCTTCGGGCAAGAAGCGCCAGCCAATCACAGGGCACATATAGACAAACAACCATTCACACTCACATTGATACCTATGGACAATTTAGAGTGGCTAATTAACCTAGCATGTTTTTGGAATGTGGGAGGAAACCGGAGTTGAACCCAGGTCTCCTGGCTGTGAGGTCTGCGCGCTAACCACTCGAACACTGTGCAGCCCTCAGCCATAACCAATGAAATGGTTTTCTGGGATGAAATGCATTATGGGAAAATTTAAATAGTTTGGGGTTTTTTTAACTTGTATATTTCTTAGCTACCCTTTGAGTGTAAAGTTGCTGTGTGATGAATATAGTGTTCATAGTAATATAGTGTTCTAGATATAGATACAGATACAGATATAGCTTTGCTCTCTTGGGTCGTGGGGGTATGCTGTGCTGGTTCACCCTGGACCGGTGGCCAGCCAATCACAGGGCACATATAGACAAACAACCATTCACACTCACATTCATACCTATGGACAATTTGGAGTGGCTAATTAACCTAGCATGTTTTTGGAATGTGGGAGGAAACCGGAGTACCCGGAAAAAAAAACCCACGCATGCACGGGGAGAACATGCAAACTCCACACAGAGATGGCCGAGGGTGGAATTGAACCCGGGTGTCCGAGCTGTGAGGTCTGCGTGCTAACCACTCGTCCACCGTACTGCCATAGTAAACCCAAATTAATCAGTTACTTTACATTGAACATTGATCTGTGTAGAAAAATAAAAAGTAAGATATTTGAGAACAGTGGAATTTTTTTATCAGAGCTTTTCTTGTAGAAAATCGGAACAAAAGCAAAGTTTATTCATTTTTCTGTTTTTAATAAATTGTTTTGTTTTTGTTTTTTTTTGAAAACCTGATGCTCGCCCAGACCCTAGCTCCAGTGGCCCCCAGGTAAATTGAGTTTGAGACCTCTGATGTAGAGTGTAACATCCCAATACGGGTGGGAACTACGGTGCTTGGCGCTCTTCGAGTTCTTTTGTAGTTATTATAGCAATAATAATAATAATTATTATTATTATGAAATAAAGCAGTAAAGCAGAATATCACATTCTTATTTCAAGCTGTCATACCATTAAAACTTATACTGCAGTACAGTTTGCTACTTTAAGCTGAATCCCATGAAATTCCCAACGGTCCAAAGCCAAGTATTCAGCAATAGCCTGAGATGAATCACAAAGGAGAATGGTTGGCGATGGAAAGGAGGAACCTTGTAGAAGGCCGGAAGGCAAGTGAGTAGCCTGCAGCAAGGCGAGAGAGCGAGCTGAAGGTGAAAAAGATATCGAGAAGTCGGAGTAAAGATAATTACTCCCCAAAGTCAAAAAAAGCCAAACTTATGAATTTGCATGCCCTTTTTTCCAAACATATCTGTCAAACAATAAATAACACACTAGTCTGAGATTGACGGAAATCGAGTTTTAAGAATAAAAAAATATCTTTTTTCAGATTTTTCAGTTAATCTTCCAGTGAAGGTTTATTCCCGGGACGGATTCGCATGTACAGTAAAGTCTCGTTATATCGATATAACCGGACTATCCATATATCCGATCCTGCGCCAAACTGCATTAAAAGTGGGCGGATCTTTGATATGGCATGTAATTTTCTCCTTGAGTTCATGGATTGCGTATCTAGCATGCTTTTGTACTACAATACATTTTGTACTACAGTAAATAAAAATAAACTTACGCTGTAGTGATTACCGGTTGCCGTGTTCTTTTTTGGTATTGAAATCCTTAAGCAAAGATTGATTTAAGCTGCTTTTGTATCGATATAAGCAGACCAAATTGGCTGGCGGGAGATGAAAAGGGCATCCTAGTAACCGGATTATCATAATAACCGTGTATTGTACTAACGGAGCTAATTATATCATAAAAGACTAGAAATTTGCCGGGAAATGAAAATAGTATCGTAATAAGTAGTAATTCGTTTTAACCGATATCGATATAACGAGACTTTACTGTATTTATTTGTTTATGCTTTGTGGCGTTTTTATTCTGCCCACCGCACATTCAAAACATGTATGACCTAGTAACATTATATGTGCCACAGGAAGCAACACCATATAAGGTCAACGGTAGATTCAACACCCACTCAGCTTTGAATCCGAATGAGAAGTCCCTTTTTCAGCTTTTTATCCTTGTTACGAGTAAACATTTAGTCAAGGTTGAGCATGTAAACAAAATGCTGGGTTTTTTCTAATATATGAAATAATATTTCAGGCTCTGAATGATGGCATCGTACGCAGCAAACGTGTTGACGACAGCAGATGTGGGTGTCTGGGTGTACTGGAGCGTATTGTCCATGTTCCTTTTCATTGCAAAGCCGCTCGTTTCAGTGAGTGAGCACCTGAGTGTTGACAGAGGCGCCCATCTGGGATTTGGTCCTGTGTCCCTTGCTGTAGTGTTACAGTGCCTTTCTCACAGCATTTTATCATAACAGGGCGCGTGTTTGAGTCCCCTGCTCTACATATTAGTTCTACATTTATTTTATCTACATATTTCGATTTCTTGACCATTAAAAAAAAACATGTCATGGAAGGGTTTCAATGACTTAAAGAAGTGTCTACCTCTGAAAATGCTATAAATTATGTTAGCATAGCATGGTAGTGCTATCTGTGTGCTTAAGTTAATATTTATGAAAATCGCAAAAAAAAAAATGCTAGTATGCTCATGTTAGCATGTTAGCAACACCAAGCATAATAGTGTCTACCCATGAAAATGGCTAAAAGCGCTACCATGCTAATGTATAATCATGCTAACACCTGATAGCATGATGGTGCTAAGTGTCTATATAACTGTCTGCCCGTGAAAATGACTGAAAATGCTAATATTTTGTAAATATTACCATGCTAGCAATGGTAACATGCTAACACCTAGCATGAGTGTCGGTGTGGTAAGCTGTGATTATCGTGATTATGAGTGTCTACTAATGAAAAGAGCTAAAATGCTACTATGTCAATATTAGCATGTAGATGTTAGCGTGTTACCATTGTTAGCATGCTAACACCGAGCATAATAGTTGTAAGTGTTTATATATCTACCCGTGAAAATAGAAATAAAAGGCTAGTCTGCTAACATTAGCCTGCCAGCAATGGTACCATGCTAACACGTAGCATAGTAACGCAATATGCCCGGAAGGCTTTCAAATCAAATGGGGATTAAGGTGTTAAGATCGGACTTTTTGTTGTTGCTAAGCTTTTTTTTTCTCACAGCATTTTATCATAACAGGGCGCGTGTTTGAGACCCCTGCTCTACATATTAGTTCTACATTTATTTTATCTACATATTTCGATTTCTTGACCATTAAAAAAAACATGTCATGGAAGGGTTTCAATGACTTAAAGAAGTGTCTACCTCTGAAAATGCTATAAATTATGTTAGCATACTAAAACCTAGCATGGTAGTGCTAACTGTGTGCTTAAGTTAATATTTATGAAAATCGCAAAAAAAAAAAATGCTAGTATGCTCATGTTAGCATGTTAGCAACACCAAGCATAATAGTGTCTACCCATGAAAATGGCTAAAAGCGCTACCATGCTAATGTATAATCATGCTAACACCTGATAGCATGATGGTGCTAAGTGTCTATAGAACTGTCTGCCCGTGAAAATGACTGAAAATGCTAATATTTTGTAAATATTACCATGCTAGCAATGGTAACATGCTAACACCTAGCATGAGTGTCGGTGTGGTAAGCTGTAAGTGATTATATGAGTGTCTACTAATGAAAAGAGCTAAAATGCTACTATGTCAATATTAGCATGTAGATGTTAGCGTGTTACCATTGTTAGCATGCTAACACTGAGCATGATAGTGGTAAGTGTTTATATATCTACCTGTGAAAATAGCAATAAAAGGCTAGTCTGCTAACATTAGCCTGCCAGCAATGCTACCATGCTAACACGTAGCATAGTAACGCAATATGCCCGGAAGGCTTTCAAATCAAATGGGGATTAAGGTGTTAAGATCGGACTTTTTGTTGTTGCTAAGTGTTTTTTTTCTCACAGCATTTTATCATAACAGGGCGCGTGTTTGAGACCCCTGCTCTACATATTAGTTCTACATTTATTTTATCTACATATTTCGATTTCTTGACCATTAAAAAAAACATGTCATGGAAGGGTTTCAATGACTTAAAGAAGTGTCTACCTCTGAAAATGCTATAAATTATGTTAGCATACTAAAACCTAGCATGGTAGTGCTATCTGTGTGCTTAAGTTAATATTTATGAAAATCGCAAAAAAAAAAAATGCTAGTATGGTCATGTTAGCATGTTAGCAACACCAAGCATAATAGTGTCTACCCATGAAAATGGCTAAAAGCGCTACCATGCTAATGTATAATCATGCTAACACCTGATAGCATGATGGTGCTAAGTGTCTATATAACTGTCTGCCCGTGAAAATGACTGAAAATGCTAATATTTTGTAAATATTACCATGCTAGCAATGGTAACATGCTAACACCTAGCATGAGTGTCGGTGTGGTAAGCTGTGATTATCGTGATTATGAGTGTCTACTAATGAAAAGAGCTAAAATGCTACTATGTCAATATTAGCATGTAGATGTTAGCGTGTTACCATTGTTAGCATGCTAACACCAAGCATGATAGTGGTAAGTGTTTATATATCTACTTGTGAAAATAGCAATAAAAGGCTATTCTGCTAACATTAGCCTGCCAGCAATGCTACTATGCTAACATGTAGCATAGTAACGCAATATGCCCGGAAGGCTACACTTCTTGTATTTTTGTTCTTTTAGTCATTTTAATATTTGAACATACTTCATTTAGGCCAAGTATACGTAAAATTGTACACAAATATGTATAATGTAATAATAATAATAATAATGTATTAATTGCTTTGTACTTTAAAACTGCATGTATTAGTATGTGTTTCCAACCTGGTTCCAGTTTAAGACAAAGACTAAGATTGTCACATGACTGATGAGAGATTCAAAGTCTCAATAATCTCTACTGGCACTTTTATCCGTGAGGAATAAATCCATGCAGATAAATATGTTGCGCTTTAAAAATCTAAAAATGAAAAGCTAAGGCTTTTCATTTTAATTATGCGGCTTCCTTGCAGGCATTAAATGAGATTGTTTGGCATCCTCGAACCAACTGCCCCTAAGATGTGTTTAAATATAGTTGCTGTTTATTATTAATATAGTTGTTATTTTTCACAGCGATGTGCTTAACGTAATTCAATCAAAACACTAAGCGCTACCGATTGCGGGAATAAGACTTTGTAGGTCTTTTTATTACGTGGGGGCATCTTAAGAGTTTAAACCAAGGTGGGGTTTATTTTAATTTGTATATCATATATACAAATGAATTCATTCTGCGGTTTTTGTTTTCTGTGTCTCTCCATTTTGTAGTTGGTGCTACCGGAGTACTCGATCCATGTACTCTTTTGTATCATGTTCCTGTGTGCCCAGGAATGGCTGACTGTGGGCCTCAACATCCCCCTGCTCTTCTACAACACTTGGAGGTGAATAGGAACAATCTATTGTCTTTTTTAAACGTGTGTGTGTGTGTGCGATTATTTGATACAAAGTTCATGTAAGATTAGCAAGGACTAAACAAAACGAAAATCACAAAAACACGTCAAATAACTCGGAATTTTCTCCCTTTTTTTTAGTCGGTAACCGATATTTTCCTGAAACTTACCTATGCTCTACTGCTCCAGCCGACTGCCTGATGCTAGCTTAGTAAGCCTGGGTTCATATGGCGTTGGAGATGCTACTTTTTAGTATAAAAATTCACGAAAATGTTGACTTGTTGTCATACAGTATGGTTTTCTCCCTTTTTTAGTCGGTAACCGATATTTTCCTGAAACTTACCTATGCTCTACTGCTGTTTACTAAAGAAATATACTTGTTTATGTATAATCTTCGGGAGCTGAGCTGCCTTACAACTAAGCCGACTTAGTCAAAAAAGTTGTATCTGTGAGTTCACTCCATTCATTCTGCTATAGAACCAACACGCCCAGGTGTTAAGAGTGAAACCTCTGGTCATCCAGCCTGTTTGGCACAGGGAGAGGAAGAAAACAAACACGCATGCACATGTCAATATATCGAGGTCTGCAAAAAGAACTGCAAAGTAACATAAAATTAGAAAAATAACAAAACAAAAAAATATCAGTGAGTTCACTCTGCTATAGAACCAACGCGCCCAGGTGTTAAGACAGATGCACGAGTGAACCCTCTGGTCTTCCAGCCTGTTTGGAAGAGGGAGAGGAGGAAAACAAAAACGCAAAATAACAAAACCAAAAAGTTGTATCTGTGAGTTCACGCCATTCATTCTGCTATAGAACCAACACGCCCAGGTGTTAAGAGTGAACCCTCTGGTCATCCAGCCATTTTGGCAGAGGGAGAGGAGGAAAACAAACAGGCATGCACATGTCAATATATCGAGGTCTGCAAAAAGAACTGTAAAGTTCTGCTATAGAACCAACGCGCCCAGGTGTTAAGACAAATACATGAGTGAACCCTCTGGTCATCCAGCCTCTTTGGCAGAGGGAGAGGAGGAAAACAAACACGCAAAAATAACAAAACAAAAAACTTGTATCCGTGAGTTCACTCCGTTCATTCTGCTATAGAACCAACACGCCCAGGTGTTAAGAGTGAGCCCTCTGGTCATCCAGCCTGTTTGGCAGAGGGAGAGGTGGAAAACAAAGGTCTGCAAAAAGAACTGTAAAGTAACATAAAATTAGAAAAATAACAAAACAAAAAAATATCCGTTCATTCTGCTATAGAACCAACGCGCCCAGGTGTTAAGACAGATACACGAGTGAACCCTCTGGTCATCCAGCCTCTTTGGCAGAGGGAGAGGAGGAAAACAAACACGCAAAAATAACAAAACAAAAAACTTGTATCCGTGAGTTCACTCCGTTCATTCTGCTATAGAACCAACACGCCCAGGTGTTAAGAGTGAGCCCTCTGGTCATCCAGCCTGTTTGGCAGAGGGAGAAGTGGAAAACAAAGGTCTGCAAAAAGAACTGTAAAGTAACATAAAATTAGAAAAATAACAAAACAAAAAAATATCCGTTCATTCTGCTATAGAACCAACGCGCCCAGGTGTTAAGACAGATACATGAGTGAACCCTCTGGTCATCCAGCCTGTTTGGCAGAGGGAGAGGAGGAAAACAAAGGTCTGCAAAAAGAACTGTAAAGTAACATAAAATTAGAAAAATAACAAAACAAAAAAATATCCGTTCATTCTGCTATAGAACCAACGCGTCCAGGTGTTAAGACAGATACACGAGTGAACCCTCTGGTCATCCAGCCTCTTTGGCAGAGGGAGAGGAGGAAAACAAACACGCAAAAATAACAAAACAAAAAACTTGTATCCGTGAGTTCACTCCGTTCATTCTGCTATAGAACCAACACGCCCGCAGAGGCCCACACCTTGAGTTGACATGAATAGGGCCATTCACATGGCATGCCCTTGCACATGGGGGCAAAAGTAAAATCAAAATTGCTCCAACAAAGTGTTAAATGAAAGGTGGTGCACGGCTCTTTATTTAACTTCCGTTTGTGCGTTCGTGTAAATGTAAATGCCTGGAACTAATCGCTCCGGATGAATTTAATCAAAGCACATGCTGAAATGAATACAGAGATTAAAATCAAGTATAGGCTATCAGTGTTTCAGATAACTGTATATTACGTTTTTCTGTAGTCCCCTGCAAGGCATGGCGGAAAAATGGGTCAGCATTAATTTGTCTTTTTCTGTCATTACAACAGTTTTTCCCATCAGTACGGGATGCCTGATGCTAGCATCTTGATGGGTTTGAGCTCAGCTGGTTGTTGTTGCAGAGGAAAAGGAGAGAGAAAACACATCAGTACTTCATTAATTGGCGACTGTGCCAAATGCCTGCCAGCTACAGATGCTGCTTCCTATGCAGCTCAGAGATGAGCTGACAAGGAAATGAGGGAAAGAGAGCAAAAAAAAGCCTCTTTTCCACTAAAATGTTCAACTTCTTAGTTCTGGGTAATTGTAGTTCCTGGAACTAAACAAAGGTTCATGTGGTGTTTAGCACATTTGTATCGAGGTCATTAAGCTAAATAGTGATGCTTGGCCTAATGCAGGGGTCTCAAACTCAATTTACCTGGGGGGCCACTGGAGCTAGGGTCTGGGCGAGGCTGGGCCGCATCAGGTTTTCCAAAAAAAACCCAAAAAAAAACGCATTTATTAAAAACAGAAAAATGAATAAACTTTGCTTTGGTTCTGATTTTCTACAAGAAAAGCTCTGATAAAACATTCCACTGTTCTCAAATATCTTACTTTTTATTTTTCTACACAAAATAAGACGAAAAATAAATAAACAAATCAATAATAAAGAAAATCAATCAATCAGTAATAAATAAATATAATAATAAAACGGCAAATAATAAAAATTAAGAAACCACATATAGTTGGTGGGTAGACAAATGATTTTTTTCAGATTAAAATGAACAAAGCATTATTAGAGCCCTGTAGACATGACAAAACACGACTATAGTCACATTTATACTCTTTTTATTTACAACATATTGCGCAACTGCAGGGTCTTCAGACACATGCTAACTCGCAAACTAGAGAGCTAGCGACCTAAACGGTAGCCTTCAAGTTATTTCCTTTCAACTTAAATAGCCAAAAACTTACCACTTCCACACGGATAGGGAGGATAACTATTAACAGTTATTTAACCTTTAACATGAACATTAATCAAACGTAATAATTTTTTCTGGGTACATGATACCATACAGCATCCATATCAAACTAACATTAAACTTTCATATCAAGGCGGGGGCCTCAAACTAGTGTCCTGCGGGCCACATTTGGCCCGCGGGCCGCATGTTTGAAACCCCTGTTTTAAAGTAATGACGTATGAAATAAGCGACACCTGTCACTTGATAACTAAATGTGTTGTGTAAACACTCATGAACACACAACCATGGTGCATTCAAGGACTGCTAAACAAAATGCGAAATCCCAACACAACGAGCGAGGAGACCCGAGCTCAATTCCACCTTCAGCCGTCTCTGTTTGCATGCTCTCCGGGTTTTCTCCGGGTACTCCGGTTTCCTCCCACATTCCAAAAACATGCTAGGTTAATTAGCCACTCCAAATTGTCCATAGGTATGAATGTGAGTGTGAATGGTTGTTTGTCTATATGTGCCCTGTGATTGGCTGGCCACCAGTCCAGGGTGTACCCCACCTCTCGCATGAAGACAGCTGGGATAGGCTCCAGCACCCCCGCGACCATCGTGAGGATAAGCGGCAGAAAATGAATTAATTAATTCACTTTAGAGCCCTCTAGACATGAAGTAACACCCCTATAGTGAACTTTATACTCATATTACCCAATATAGTAGATATAATAAGACAAAATAAGATGTTTTTACGCTGCATGGATGAGGAGTGATTAGCACGAGGGCCTCACAACTAGGAGACCCGAGTTCGATTCCACCCTCGGCCATCTCTTGTGTGGAGTGTGCATGTTCTCCCCGTGCATGCGTGGGTTTTTCTCCGGGTACTCCGGTTTCCTCCCACATTCCAAAAACATGCTAGGTTAATTAGCCACTCCAAATTGTCCATAGGTATGAATGTGAGTGTGAATGGTTGTTTGTCTATGTATATGTGCCCTGTGATTGGCTGGCCACCAGTCCAGGGTTTACCCCCGCCTCTCTCCCGAAGACATTTTCATCCATGATCAACATTCTTTCCCCGTGTTGTTTTCTTCCCCCCACCCTCTCAACACCCCCCCCCATTTAACCTCCATTCCCCAACACCCCCACCGCTATCTCGTGGCGTGGAACGGGTCAACTACCCGTGGTGTGGTCTTTGCCCTCTGCGGTAGGTACTTCCATTCCCCGACGGACACCAAGGAGTTGCTCTACGACCCGGCATCGGTGATGAACGGCGACACGCTCAAGTTCTGCCTGAAGGAGGCCTGGTGCAAGCTGTCCTTCTTTGTCCTGTCCTTCTTCTACTATCTCTACTGGTGAGCGTCCAGCACACATCATGGAAGCCGTACGCGTATCATAGGCTAACACGAAAAAGCGAATCTAGACCTAGCATCCACGGGACACATGAAGGTCAAGGTCAGATGAAGTGCAACTCTCTGAATAAAGTAACCATTTCTCTAGCAGTCACATGCAAGCTCAGGTGTGCTACACTAGTTAGCGTTTTACTTTTAGCCTCGTCGTTTGCTAATGCATGTGATGTTGAGAGAATTTGATTCTTTACTTCATTGACAAGCACTTGGAGAACCGACATGATGACGAGTCCTTTCACGCATGTTTTAAATGAAATGTGTTGATGTCATGTGACTATTTGCTGTGCTTGTCTGTTCGTGTCTGATAATAATCACTACGGATCTTGTTCCATGTGTCATGTGGGGGCCGCAGTGTGTGGAACCTGGAAATATCCCTCTAATAGGTCTAATCAGTGGGAACACTCACAAGGTACCATCCTTATATTTTTAACCGTATATATATATATATATTTGACTTCGATTTACGTTTATTCACAGCACGGTAGTACTAGTAGCGCACTCGTTTTACAAGTGTTTTTCCGTTGCCAATAAACACCGCTAATGCACTAACGCTAGCCGCAATGTTAGGTAAACCTGCACCAACAAAATGTATGAATCCTTCAGTTCAGCGATTCCCAACCGCTGTTCTTAGCAATTTACTACTATTTTATTGCATTAAATTATATCTTTTATATGGTTTAAATTGTAACTTTAAAGAAAAAAAATAATATTTTTTTCCATTATTATTTTATTAAATTATTATTATTAAATTAAATGTAACTTTTTAAATTATAAGTTATTATTATTTTATTATTATTATTATTTATTTTTATTTATTATTATTAATGACTAATAATTATTATTACTAATTATTATTTTATTAAATTGTTATTAAATTAAATTTTACTTTTTAATTATAAATTATTATTAAATTATTATTATTTATTATTATTAAATACTATTAATTATTGTTATTAATTATTAATTACATTAATAAATTATAAATTACTTTAACTTGTTAGATCACAGCTTTTTTCTTTCACAATTTTTTGACTTTATGATTTATTATTATTAAATATTATTAATTATTATTAATTATTAATTAAATTATTAAATTATAAATTACTTTAACTTGTTGTTAGATCACAGCTTTTTTCTTTCACAATTTTTTGACTTTATGATTTATTATTTATTGTTATTAAATACTATTAATTATTATTAATTATTAATTTAATTATTAAACTATAAATTACTTTAACTTGTTGTTAGATCACAGCTTTTTTCTTTCACAATTTTTTGACTTTATGATTTATTATTTATTATTATTAAATACTATTATTATTAATTATTAATTAAATTATTAAATTATAAATTACTTTAACTTGTTGTTAGATCACAGCTTTTTTCTTTCATTTTTTTGACTTTATGATTTATTATTTATTATTATTAAATACTATTAATTGTTATTAATTATCAATTAAATTATTAAATTATAAATTACTTTAACTTGTTGTTAGATCACAGCTTTTTTCTTTCACAATTTTTTGACTTTATGATTTATTATTATTAAATACTATTAATTATTATTAATTATTAATTAAATTATTAAATTATAAATTACTTTAACTTGTTGTTAGATCACAGCTTTTTTCTTTCACAATTTTTTGACTTTATGGTTGTAAAATTGCCTATGAATTTATTTTTCGGAATGTGCCACAAACCACATTTTAGACATCACTGCTTTAAAGGGGAACTGCACTTTTGGGGAATTTTACCCATCATTCCCAAGAAACATTCCCAGAACACTTATTTTCTCACTTCAAATACTGTATGTGCTGCGACTCGGTCAAGGTTGGGAAACGCTGCTTGACATTGTCCCGCCTCTAATTAACCAATGGGATGCGCTCGTCATTATGACACTAATTGTGCAGGTGCACCTAATGTTGCGGCCGGTAAATCTATTTATACTTTTGTGTAGAAGTATGGCTTCTAGCTGTAAAGTGGTCATGTGGTTTTTTTTTTCACATTTGTTTTGATTTTCTTCTTTCCACGACATTTTGTCTCAAAGTAGCCCTCGAAAAAAAAATGTGACATTTAATATGGAGTTGTTGTGTGTGTGTGTGTGTGTGTGTGATAATGCTGTGCTTTAATATTTGCATATGGTTTGTCAACATGATGAAACATATTGTAGTGGGATATGCAACACCACTAGTGTGGTAACGATGACGTTGGAAGGACATTTTCAAGAGTTGGATCCCTTACGATAGGGGTCTCAAACACGCGGCCCGCGGGCCAAATGTGGTCCGCAGGACACTAGTTTGAGGCCCCCCGCCTTGATATGAAAGTTTAATGTTAGTTTGATATGGATGCTGTATGGTATCATGTACCCAGAAAAAATTATTACGTTTGATTAATGTTCATGTTAAAGGTTAAATAACTGTTAATAGTTATCCTCCCTATCCGCGTGGAAGTGGTAAGTTTTTGACTATTTAAGTTGAAAGGAAATAACTTGAAGGCTACCGTTTAGGTCGCTAGCTCTCTAGTTTGCGAGTTAGCATGTGTCTCAAGACCCTGCAGTTGCGCAATATGTTGTAAATAAAAAGAGTATAAATGTGACTATAGTCGTGTTTTGTCGTGTCTACAGGGCTCTAATAATGCTTTGTTCATTTTAATCTGAAAAAAAATAATTTGTCTACCCACCAACTATATATATATACCATATAGCATCCATATCAAAGTTGCGCGGATAGGCTCCAGCACCCCCCGCGACCCTCATGAGGAAAAGCGGTTGGTAACGTTGGCTGTACGTTATGTACCAAAAGCCGATTATTTTGTAGGCGCATGTCAGGTAAACACAAACATAAACCAGACTTTCAGGGCAAACGATTGTCCCCCATATCACAAGATCAGATACCCCTGCAGCGTATTTGTCAAGGGATTGGTATTATTGGGGGTCGTGAGTTGAACTCCAAAATGCAGACACCTTAGTCTGAGCAAAAACAAGAATTTACTGATACTAGCAAACGAAGCAGTAGGGTAAAGCAGGGGAGAAAGGGAATCAAGATTTGATAACAATCTGGTGATGTTTCCACCTACGGGCTAACCCTGAAGGAGTTATACATCAGGATGCTGCAATCCGGGGATCAAACGTAGGGAAGGGATGGAGGGATCCTGAGAATATTCTTCTGGGAATCTCAATTTTGGGTTCAATTCTTGTGTAGAAGCAACTTGACAGTTGAGATGTCGGTCTATTAGGGACATTTCTGGTTGAGAATCGGCATCTCCGTCGTTCAGTTTCTTTGGTCAAATGTGAACACTGTACACTAAACCTTGGACCGGACCAAAGAAGTGGACTGAGACCACCAGAGATGGGTTTTGGTGAGTGTACAAGTGAACACCCAAACCCCAGAAACTGTATGAGGTCAGCAAATGCCAACAAAACCAGATGATTGCTAGCAAAACCCCAACTAAGGTACTACTTTATGCATATGTTTTACTGAGCATTGGACAAAAACTACAGATATGAAAGCTCATCGCAGTACCAGAGTATGTACCAGAGTATCGGAGTGAAGTTTTTAACATGTGTTTTGCCTCTGAGTACTTTTCATTTGTTATTTCCGTTACAAATTGGAACAAAACAGCATAGCTTAAAGTTTTGTAGACACAAAAACTACAGGTATGAAGGCTAATTGCAGTACACATCAAGTATTTCTTGAAAATTTTGATATGTACCAGAGTATCGGAGTGAAGTTTTTAACATGTGTTTTGCCTTTGAGTACTTTTCATTCGTTATTTCCGCTACAAACCGTGTTCAAATTGAAACAAAACAGCATAGCTTAAATTTTGGTAGACACACTATTGGCAAAACGGAGACAAATGATCGAATGGTTGATGTTGTGTACTACCAAATTGGAGTATAGTAATACTTTCTCATGGTACTGAATAAGGATCGACCGATAAATCGGCCGGCCGATATTTGCGTTCTTTATTTGAATCGGTATCGGCCGATACGTGCATTGTTTGGTCTGGACAAAAACTACAGATATGAAGGCTAATCGCAGTACACATCAAGTATTTCCTGAAATTTTAATATATATTATTTGTTTTAATATATAATATTTGTTATCGTTGTTATTTTTTACAGTGTCAAATTGAAACAAAACAGCATAGCTTAAAGTTTGGTAGACACACTATTGGCAAAACGGAGACAAATGATTGAATGGTTGATGTTGTGTACTACCAAATTGGAGTATAGTAATACTTTCTCATGGTACTGAATAAGGATCGATCGATAAATCGGCCGACCGAAATTTGTGAAATTGAGACAAAACAGCATAGCTTCAAGTTTTGTAGACACAAAAACTACAGATATGAAGGCTAATCACAGTACACATCAAGTATTTCCTGAAAATTTTGACATGTACCAGAGTATCGGAGTCATGTTTTTAACATGTGTTTTGCCTCATTTCAATAAATATTTGTATAAATTTGAGACCGGTAATATTTGTTATTTTTGTTATTTTTTCATGTAAATTGAGGCAGCAAAAACAGTATCGGTCACAAATATCGGCCCAAGCAAAATCGGCAAAATCGGCTAAGGGTGAAATTGAAACAAAACAGCATAGCTTCAAGTTTTGGAGACACAAAAACTAGAAATATGAATGCTAATCAGTACACATCAAGTATTTCCTGAAAATTTTGACATGTACCAGAGTATCGGAGTCATGTTTTTAACATGTGTTTTGCCTCGGCTAAGGGTGATGGGAAAAAATCGGCATCGGCTCAAAAAAAAAAAAATCAGTCGATCCCTAGTACTGAATGAGAAAAATATCAACCCTAACCCCCCCAACCATTACATTTTTTCAACTCACTCACTTTGTTTTGTTTTTTTTTTTTCTTATGTTTCAGTATGATCTACTCCCTGGTTACCTCGTAACAACCGACTTCTGGAGAGACCTCTGGATACACAAACTGCCATATTTACTACAGTTCTTTTTTTGTACGAGAGACAAAACAATGATTTGTTCTTTTGGGGACATACTTCCTGCTCGACGACATACTGTATATATATATATATACAGTATATATATGTATGAACTCAATCTGTCATTTACAGTTTGATTGGTCGTCGTGAGTCCATCACTGCCTGGAAAACATTTATGACATGAACACACACACACACACACACACACACACACACACACATTGTTCCGGAGTGGTACAGTCACTTAAACGTACCGGTAGCAGCGATGGTAGCACCCAGGTTGAAGAGCACAGTAACGTTTGCACAGTTTGTCTCAGGCACAGCAGGGGTGAAGAACCCGAGTACTGCCCGCCCCCCCCCCGGCACAGCATAGCTCCGCTTCGGAGCCTCACCCGTCGTAGCAACAGTGAGTCAGAAACGGGTGGGATGGGTGGATGAGTTGGAGCGCACTGCTAAAAGAAAAAAAAAACGTAATTTTAATGTACTCTTTGACATTTGAACTCAAAACACTGAGTTTGTGTACAGCAGCAAATGCCTTCTTATTGTTGTTTTCGGTGTTGTTCCACCATGAGAATCATTTCCAAAAGACACAATTACACACGTATTGTTTGCACAAACGTTGTATTTCATCTTTCACAATGTCAACGGCTGCGTTTTCTCGAGATCTTGTATGATAATCCAGCTACACAGGTGAAGGTCTTCCAGTGTGTACTATGTACTTAAAACAGGGAAGCACATGTTGTATCTTTTCCAGCTCTGGTGAAGCAAGGGACCAAATTGCCTACTTCTTCTTCTTCTTCTTCTTTGGTAAAGGGATTTCTTCCAATGTAAACGACGAAGAAGAACGAATGAAGCACAAAGAGACATTGTCGACTACAGTGAGTCTTTTCTTCATCCAGTAAATGTAACAGTGATTATAGGCGTCACCTTCACGGACACGTTACACTGTTACACTGTACAGAACCAATGCTTGTTAAAATACGTCAAAGTGAGATATTACAATAACAGGACAAGTGTACTAGTAATTACTGCATTTGGGATATATACACTCCTAAACACAATCTCAAGACCTAGGAAAACATTTGATTAATGTTCATGTTAAAGGTTAAATAACTGTTAATAGTTATCCTCCCTATCCGTGTGGAAGTGGTAAGTTTTTGGCGATTTAAGTTGAAAGGAAATAACCTGGAGGCTACCGTTTAGGTCGCTAGCTCTCTAGTTTGCGAGTTAGCATGTGTCTCAAGACCCCGCAATTGCGCAATATGTTGTAAATAAAAAGAGTATAAATGTGACTATAGTCGTGTTTTGTCATGTCTACAGGGCTCTAATAATGCTTTGTTCATTTTAATCTGAAAAAAATCATTTGTCTACCCACCGACTATATGTGGTTTCTTAAGTTTTTATTATTTGCCGTTTTATTATTATTATTATATTTATTTATAATAATTATTACTATTATTTTTTATCTTATTTTGTGCAGAAAAATAAAAATTAAGATATTTGAGAACAGTGGAACATTTTATCAGAGCTTTTATTGTAGAAAATCGGAACCAAAGCACTGAAAAATTTGTATATTTTTCTGTTTTTAATAAATGCGTTTTTTTTTTTTGTTTTTTTTTTAAAACCTGATGCGGCCCAGCCTTGCCCAGACCCTAGCTCCAGTGGCCCCCAGGTAAATTGAGTTTGAGACCCCTGGTATACGGTATAAATACAGTTCGATGTCGATGAAATGACCTATAGTCACCTTTACATTCCTATTATGCATTGCTTACATCACATTACGAAAACCAGTTAGTCGACTTCATGCAATGTTAAGGTAATATAATGTCAGGTAATGTCATGCCGCCTAGTGACCATCATACTAACTATTACTATTATTTCAGTATGTTTTAACTAATAAACCATAGTTTACTACGAAATAATTTCTGGAAAACGCGATATTCCCAATGACAATTTAAGACCCAGTCTTAAGTTTATGTTCAGGAGTGTATGTCTTTGTCTCACAGGTACCTTAAACACGACAAATTTATCCTTTACGTGTTGTAGCACTGTCCTAGTTTTACCCACATACCCATTCCCACCACCATCCTGACGGAGGAGATACAGTATGAAGCCCTGCATTTTCTACCCTTACTGTGTATGTGAATTTAGATATTGTTCATGAAATAAACTATTTTAAAGTCAATAGTATGTTTTGTGTTCATTATATTAGCAACAAAAAAAAAGGCCAGTAAGGATAATTCATAATGCCGCCTACAGAGAACATACTAAAATGACAAATACTTCAACTTGCTGATATAGTTCATCTGCAAACAGCTAAAATAATGCATAAGGCTAAAAATTGAAACTGAAAAAAACATGCTTGTCACTTTGACTGACATGTTGAAAATATGTACATGATTCGTATCAGGTGCTGAAATGTACCTGACAGGCACAAATCAGGTCACAGCGTGTCGGGCATTTTAATTTCATGCCCTCTGTTGACATGATTGACATGCTGATGCCAACTAATGCCAGGGCGGACAAACAACTTGATTCATCATTGATAATTTATTCTCCGGAAAAGCATTCCCGTTTTTTGTTTTTTTTTCCCCCTAAATATCACTTCCATGCCGAGGAGGGGGGGGGATTACAGTTGGCTCGTATGCTGCGGAGACAGACGAGTTCTACATAAATGACCTGAGCGTAGTGTTTTCCGGAGCTGCAGGACAAGAGCTCAGTGTCATTCCGCAGCTTTAAGACGAAGGCTGCATGCTGGCAAGAAGAGAAGGGAACGAGAGGACTGATTTAAATGCACGCACACACACACACACACACACACACACGTATGCATGTGATGAGAGGTCAGAAGGTAAGCAGTGTCTGTCTGGTATAATTATGAAGACATGCATGGAATGGTTATAGAGAGCATACAGGGAAGACAGGCTGTCACCAATCTGTCACCTTGTGTCTACCACGGCCTGGACACACACTTACTCACCTGCTCACACACATCGGCAAATTTAGATGTCTTCCAGCTGCGTTAACGCAGGGAAGTCTACTGAAAGTAGGCTACAAGTCGTTGAAATGAGTTCTAAAAGTGTGAGTGTGCATGGTGTGTTGAATAAAAAAAGAAATAGTCGAAAACTAGGCAACCGCTTATCTTCCACATTAATACCAAAATATGTGAAAGCAAAGAATGGAAATAAATTCTACATCAAAATTTCTTCTAAAAGTGTGAGTGTGCATGGTGTGTTGAATAAAAAAAGAAATAGTCGAAAACTAGGCAACCGCTTATCTTCCACATTAATACCAAAATATGTGAAAGCAAAGAATGAAAATAAATTCTACATCAAAATTTCTTCTAAAAGTGTGAGTGTGCATGGTGTGTTGAATAAAAAAAGAAATAGTCAAAAACTAGGCAACCGCTTATCTTCCACATTAATACCAAAATATGTGAAAGCAAAGAATGAAAATAAATTCTACATCAAAATTTCTTCTAAAAGTGTGAGTCTGCATGGTGTGTTGAATAAAAAAAGAAATAGTCGAAAACTAGGCAACCGCTTATCTTCCACATTAATACCAAAATATGTGAAAGCAAAGAATGAAAATAAATTCTACATCAAAATTTGTGCTAAAAGTGTGAGTGTGCATGGTGTGTTGAATAAAAAAAGAAATAGTCGAAAACTAGGCAACCGCTTATCTTCCACATTAATACCAAAATATGTGAAAGCAAAGAATGAAAATAAATTCTACATCAAAATTTGTGCTAAAAGTGAGTGTGCATGGTGTGTTGAATAAAAAAAGAAATAGTCGAAAACTAGGCAACCGCTTATCTTCCACATTAATACCAAAATATGTGAAAGCAAAGAATGAAAATAAATTCTACATCAAAATTTGTGCTAAAAGTGAGTGTGCATGGTGTGTTGAATAAAAAAAGAAATAGTCGAAAACTAGGCAACCGCTTATCTTCCACATTAATACCAAAATATGTGAAAGCAAAGAATGAAAATAAATTAGACATCAAAATTTGTGCTAAAAGTGTGAGTGTGCATGGTGTGTTGAATAAAAAAGAAATAGTCGAAAACTAGGCAACCGCTTATCTTCCACATTAATACCAAAATATGTGAAAGCAAAGAATGAAAATAAATTCTACATCAAAATTTGTGCTAAAAGTGTGAGTGTGCATGGTGTGTTGAATCAAAATTTGAATTGTCAGTTTCTAATTGCATTTTATTCAATATATCTAGCATACAATGTGGTGTGTGTCATCTTGTTAGCGTTAGCCCAGCTATGTTTGTAATGTATTTTTTTGGATAAAACCTCCTTGTTAGCCTGTTAGCATGAAACTAGCACAGCTACACCACAAAAATCTCAGTTTTTCTTTTGATCACGGCTGCAAAATAAGCCACAACGGAGCCAGCATTTTCATAAAGAAAGTAAGAAACGCTATTGAAGTTATTAGTTCTTCATTAATTCCTCAGTAACTACTATATTTTTGCGTACTTCATTGTTAAGTGATAAGCTAACTTTTACCTTCCTTGAAGATACTGGCAACTTTCTTTAGCTAACCGAGGTTCCGCTGTATTACAAAAATATTAGAGTGGAATTCCGTTCCGGTAAAACGCTGGTATTGTCGCCCCCACACAATCTCGACACCATCTTGAGCTCCGTGCTTGAAGCAGATGGAGACGAGGGGCCGAGCTAACGGCGTTCTTCCAGGATAGTAGGCGAGTAACAGTATGATTTAGCAACATGTGTGTCGGAGAATGTGCGGGGGCTTCCTTAATAGAACAATGTTGAAGGTCAGCCCGGCGTTAAGAAGATGAGCATATCTTGGCTAATTAGCACTCCCACAGAGAGCCAACCCAGCATCTGTGACCGTCTATGCTATCCTGATTACTCTTACTGTAGCTTTTTACAATTCTTACAATTGAAGTCACACGTGAAGACATACAGTGAAGGCCAAACATATTAGCATGCCAAAGTGGCTAACGTTAGCCACAATGTAGCCACAATTAGCCTATATATAATAAATAAAAATTACTAAAAATATATAAAATTTTATTTGTATTATTTTTTGTAAATAAATAAATAAATAATAAATAAAAACAATTATATATATAATAATAATAATAATAATAATAATAATAATAATAACAATAATAATAATAATAATATATATATATATATATATATATATATAACTATATAACTCATTCAATCCCAGACATTTTTCAACACTGTGAACTATTTAGGAATAAAGTCAAAATATTATAGAAAATAAATTTAGATTATTAAGATTAATTATGAATAAAAAATATTTGAAAAATTAAGTGTATCTATATTATACTGGTCTACAAGCAAAATGCTTCCATAACAAAAATAATAAATTTTTCTTGGTTTAGGTTACTAATAAAGAAAAAGTGGCTATTTTTTCGAAGATACATTATTGAGTCAAAAAAGGTCTACATGGTGACGTGGATTGTGGCTTCTGATGCGCAGTCCAGTGGTCCCTTTGCATTTAAAGCCTTTGAGAGGAGTTCATTTAATTGGTTCATATTTTGGCAATATTGAAAAGTTTGGTTAGCGCACAGACCTCAAAGCTAGGAGACCAGGGTTCGATTCCACCCTCGGCCATCTCTGTGTGGAGTTTGCATGTTCTCCTTGCCGTGCATGCGTGGGTTTTCTCCGGGTACTCCGGTTTCCTCCCACATTCCAAAAACATGCTAGGTTAATTAGCGACTCCAAATTGTCCATAGGTATGAATGTGAGTGTGAATGGTTGTTTGTCTATATGTGCCCTGTGATTGGCCGGCGACCAGTCCAGGGTGTACAGTCTAGATTTAGCCACTTTTATCTGAGAAAAAAAATTGTTGAGCAGTGTTACCTGTCACATGAAACCACGTTGTGTTTAAAAAGCTAATAAAAACCTACAGATTGTAGAGATTGTCCACTCATCCACTGTGCAGCCGATGCTTGAAGATATGCTCTCATCCCCTCTGACCTGACTCTGTCACAGCACATGTTCTCATCTTTGTGCTGCATGTCACCTTTTACGCCTACAGGAAAGCACGAATGCGCTGTACCTTACAGCCCCATCGTGCTGTAATATTTTATACATAAAGGCTGGCTACTGTACAGCAGACACGTAGTACTGTTAAATAACCACATGTGTTTTTTGTTACTAGACCTTGAATCACAGGAATTCTCCAAGCGCAACATGTATGTAAAGTCAAGGTTATTTTGTGATATAAATTTATTTATAAGCTGAAGCTTGACTGAAATGCTGTGGAAATTTGCTAAAAGGTATAATGAAAGTAAATTAGTTCAAATCAGGAATTGAACCAACTATCTGTGGGTCTGGATCTAAGCAGCTGTGCTTTACTAATTTGCCACAATTGGGGTAGAAAGCCTTTGTATTGTTAAATAGGAAGTCTCCAAGCGCAACACGTATGTAAAGTCAAGGTTATTTTGTGATATAAATTTATTTTATGAACTAGTTGATGTAACGTCAGCAGACATTGCGTGTGAATCCTGAAAAGCTGACGCGAAACTGAAATGCATTGAATAGGTACGAAAATCTAAATTTTTAGAATGAACACAGGAGTCGTTCGGAAGCTGAAGCTTGACTGAAATGCTGTGGAAATTTGCTAAAAGTTAGTCAGTTAATTTCTTGTGTCCTATCTTGGAAGTTCATCATAAAAATTCAAATAAAATCTGAATTTTTAGATTTTGAGATGAGTTTGCCGAGGGGTTTTACAGCCTTAAAAATATTTTAAAAAAAATTTTTTTTAATTATTTTGGGAACCTATTCCCGGCGATAAACGAGAGCATTCACAACCCAGCAAATTTATGGATTTCTGATAAATTGATTTTATTTTTCATACAGTTCACAACACGGGAAAATTCACAAATTTTCCAGAGGAATGAGCTGTGTGTCAGGAACGTTTTTACGAGCGTCTCAATCACTCAAAGAATTTAACACGGATAGATAAGTCCTGCCAAAAGACTCTACTGTAGCAGGCGAAATGTTTTATTGCATTGCAAACGATGTTACATTCATTAACTCGCTTAAAAACAGACATCGATCCTCCCACTCGGTATTTTTCCAACCCACTCGGACGGCATCCTTCTCTCGTTTCTATCGCCATTTCCTCTCATCTGCTTCAAACACGGGGAAGACGCTAACAAAGGCTCCTGTGGGAGCTTCACATCAATTTCTCTGCCCTTTTCGGTTATTGAGTGGTGTTTTTTGTGTTGGGGTAATATATCACGTTCAGCGACCTCCATTCTCCTGCTGGACTCGACGTTTTACAGGAAGCTATCAACACTAACCAGGCCTCTGCCGTCTCTCACGTTCTCGCCTTGATCAGTCCGACAGCGCCGAGGCATTGTTGCTTGGGATTTACTCTTTCATAATTGGATAGATGCTTTGAGGTCTAAAGGAGGAACGATAGTATCTCCGGGGATCCATACAGTATCTACTGTAGCACCCGACGCCTCGTCTAGCTCCACAGAGACTTTTAACGTGCCGTAAAGCCGGCAGCAAGCAGCAAGATCATGTGATTTAGTGTATAAAAATGCACTCAATGCAACCGGCAATTTGCTCGTGAATGTGAAAATAGCCTTAAATGTTCAGTTTTCCCTTTCATTCTTCATTTATATGTACTTAGAATTGTTCTATGAGCAAGTGGAATTATTTGTGATTTTAGAAATAAAGAGTTAGTATGTTCTCTGTAGGCGGCATTATGAATTATCCTTACTGGCCTTTTTTGCAGTATATTTAGCGAGTGAAGATTGCTTTTACAGTTATTAACCCATATTTCCACACAATAAGTAAGAACCAGAGAGCAATAAAGAGCAATAAACAAATTTTGCTTTGTTCAATATTGAAATATTTCCGGCCACCTTATGTTGTATATTTGTAATATGAGGTTTCCAAGCTCATATTTTCATCTATTGTGATCCCCAGAAATGTATTTTCCTTCACCCTTTCAATGTCTACACCGTCTTTTTGTATTTGCTGGTGCGTGTCCTTTCTGCTGTTAGCAAACAGCATGATTTTAGTTTTATTTAGGTTCATTTTTCTGTCAAAAGAAAATATATATCTATATAAAACATGTCCCCAGTTTAATTAATTCGTTTAAATTGAATTTGATCTTTTCCGGTTTAAATTTATCCCCGGTGCGTTCTTTCAGGAAAATATTAGTTCCCAACTAAAAACATTTTTTTTTGTGGGAAAAGCTACATTTCAAGCATAATTTTCTCTCATGGAAAAAAAAAAGTTTGTTTCTGCCTTTCTCTGTTCTTTAGTAGTCAGAAGTAGAACATAAGTATGTTTCAGAAAAATATCAGTTCCCAACTAAAAAAAAAATTTTTTTGTGGGAAAAGCTACATTTGAAGCATCATTTTTTTTCATCAGCTGGGATAGGCTCCATCACCCCCGCAACCCTTGTGAGGATAAGCGGTAGAAAATGAATGAATGAATGAATGAATGAATTTGATCTTTTCCGGTTTAAATTTATCCCGGGTGCGTTCTTTCAGGAAAATATTAGTTCCCAACTAAAAACATTTTTTTTTTGTGGGAAAAGCTACATTTCAAGCATAATTTTCTCTCATGAAAAAAAAAAGTTTGTTTCTGCCTTTCTCTGTTCTTTAGTAGTAAGAAGTAGAACATAAGTATGTTTCAGGAAAATATCAGTTCCCAACTAAAAAAATTTTTTTTTTGTGGGAAAAGCTACATTTCAAGCATCATTTTTTTTCATCAGCTGGGATAGGCTCCATCACCCCCGCGACCCTTGTGAGGATAAGCGGTAGAAAATGAACGGGTTCACGATGGCAACAGCTATGATATGTACATTTCTGCTTAATAATGCAAAAATGCTGCATGCGCAGTGAGAAGAATTAAAATAATACGACTTCTGTTCTGTTTTATTCGACCTTCCCTGTGGGTTCCTGTTCATTCATGCATGAGTTTGTGTGTGTATTCATTCAGCTAATATCTGATTACATATGCAGAGCTCATGCAGTTTGCCCCTGAAGGTATACACTCGAAAACAAACACAAATAATGCAGAAAAAGAACATATTGTACTAAGTATTGACATGTAAACATTATATTTTTGACCAATATCATGACATTATTATGACATCAATCATTTTTGTGTTGCTCTTTATGTTTTTGCAGAAAAATGCAATCCTTCTTAAACATATTTAAAGTATAAAATGTGCAGTTAATCACCACAAAATGTATTTTAAATAAAATTATAAAATGTAAAAATAAAAATAATTAAAATAAAATTGACTTTAAAATGTAAATAAATGTAATAAATACATTTAAATAAAAATAAAATGTATTTTAAATAAAATTAAATAAAAATGATTATTTTATTTTATTTATTTTAAATGATTTTGATTTTAAACAATATTACCCTTTGCTGGCCTATATGTGTTCCAATATGACACCCCATGACGCCCCTTTAGCTGCTTTCACCTTTCACTTCCACTGCCATTGTGGAGGATGTGAGCGCCTCTGTGTGTGTGTGTGTTTGTGTGTGTTTGTGGCAGTGTGTTTTTTGTCTGCTTTCTCTGCAGGATCTCCATTTTGCTCCCAGTGTGTACGTCCGGTGTTGGAGGAAGACCTTCAGATGAGCTTTAAACCAGCGCCACATGGTTCCACTGGATAAATATTAACAACCCCAGCATGAGAAGCACACACACACACATCTATAGGGGGAGGGGGTGGATCCAATCCAAATATTGATAGTATTGATACTAAGAGTTGTATTAGTACTCATTATGTCATTGGATGCTCATATCACCTTGTACGTATGTGACAAAAAATAAATAAAAATACAAAAAATTTCCAAAAAAATTCTATAAAAAAAAACAATAAAAAAATAAAATAAAATAAAAAACCTTAAATTATATTAGGAAAGCAGGAAGTGAACAAATGTAACAGTTGATGTTTGCTAAATACAAGGATGAAGAGTCTTGAACCAGTCATGATGTGTAATAATAATGATGTGAAATAAACTAAAATAAAATAAACTAAAATAAACTAAACTAAAATTAAATTAAATAAAATTAAATAAAATTAAAAACAAACAAAAAACCTTAAATTATATTAGGAAAGCAGTGAACAAATGTAACAGTTGATGTTTGCTAAATACAAGGATGGAGAGTCTTGAACCAGTCATGATGTGTAATAATAATGATGTGAAATAAACTAAAATAAACTAAAATAAACTAAAATTAAATTGATAAAATTAAATTAAATTAAATTAAAAACAAACAAAAAAACTTAAATTATATTAGGAAAGCAGCAAGTGAACAAATGTAACAGTTGATGTTTGCTAAATACAAGGATGAAGAGTCTTGAACCAGTCATGATGTGCTATATATATCACTATATTGACACTTACTATGGTACCCATTATGGCATTGGATGCTCATATCACCGAGTACTTCGGTACTTGACAAAAACAAAAACAAACAAAAAAAAAACTAAACTATATTAGGAAAGCAGGAAGTGAACAAATGTAACAGTTACTGATTGTAAAAGTACCAGATGGAGGGGTAGGATTTAATAAGCTTTGCTTCTTCCTACTCCTTTTGGACATGTGGAACTGGGAACTGATTATGTGATGCATTCAATTGTAATCTGATGCATGTTCAAATGAAATAAAACCAATGCATCCCACGAGTCGAAATATTTACCCACCCCTGATATAGGCTACTGTTGTTTGTATGTGATGACAATTGTTTTAGTGCCCATTGTTGATTATTGTTGTTTAGTACATACGGCCTCCTGGAAATAGCCACCGACTCCATGCTGAGTCTGACACATTGTGCCTCACTACTCCTACTAAGTCCTTATTAGCACACGAACAATCTGCCTGCACCTGAAATAGAAACCATCCAAACACTTCAATTCAGTTTCAGCTTGGAGCGGGTTTCAGGTAGTCATTTACAAGTGCAGTTTATTGTTTGTGTTGACTTTACGTTGACTTAAACGATCCCTTAAAACTTGGCGGGTACGCAGTTTTTCTTACATTGGTGAATTCCTTATATTTGTCCTAAATAACCGTACCTTCAGTTGTGGCCCTTATCTTTGTGACGATGGTGCAGCTTAGCCAGGCAGAAGGTCTCTAACATGGATGATCATCCCCTTCACTGGTCAGGAAAACGCCATGTGTATATATATATATATATATATATATATATATATATATATGAATGTGTGTGTCCTCATCATGCTCACTTCAAGGTCATGCTCCTCATGAATGGGCGGCTCACTCCAACTGAAATGGCACATCGTGAACAATGCTCAATTTATAGCCCGAATAAATGCAATTAATGCTTGAGGGTTAGAAAAAAGAAAAGAAAAATGGGTGCGGGAGGGCATCATTCATCCCTAACGAGCAGCAAGGTTAGAAATGTCATTAAGGCTGGAAAAAGATGCCATTTTGAAGTCATTCATAAGCAAGGGGACATAGATCCATTTGGTAGTGGTTCTGTGACCTGTCTTGTATCGTTTTGTTGTTGTTTATTCGTTAACAGAGCATCGAACTCACAACCTGACTATATGATTACAATATTGTTATTGTTTTTACTCATATTATTATAATGTTCATTCATTCATTTTCTATCGCTTATCCTCACGAGGGTCGCGGGGGATGCTGGAGCCTATCCCAGCTGTCTTCAGGCGAGAGGCGGGGTACACCCTGGACTGGTGGCCAGCCAATCTCAGGGCACATATAGACAAACAACCATTCACACTCACATTCATACCTATGGAAAAATTTGGAGTGGCTAATTAACCTAGCATGTTTTTGGAATGTGGGAGGAAACCGGAGTACCCGAGATGGCCGAGGGTGGGATCGAACTCGGATCTCCTTGCTGTGTGGCCTGCACACTAACCACTCATCCGCCGTGCAGCCTACTTAGTTATATTCATTCATTCATTTTCTACCGCTTATCCTCACAAGGGTCGCGGGGGTGATGGAGCCTATCCCAGCTGATGAAAATAAATTATGCTTGAAATGTAGCTTTTCCCACAAAAAAAAAAAAATTTTAGTTGGGAACTGATATTTTCCTGAAACATATGTATGTTTTTTTTCATGAGAGAAAATTATGCTTGAAATGTTATGCTTTTCCCACAAACAACCATTCACACTCACATTCATAACCAAGACCTCACAGCTAGGAGACTCGAGTTCAATTCCACTTTCGGCCATCTCTGCGTGGAGTTTGCATGTTCTCCCCGGGTACTCCGGTTTCCTCCCACATTCCAAAAACATGCTAGGTTAATTAGCCACTCCAAATTGTCCATAGGTATGAATGTGAGTGTGAATGGTTGTTTGTCTATATGTGCCCTGTGATTGGCTGGCCACCAGTCCAGGGTGTTACCCGCCTCTCGCCAGAAGACAACTGGGATAGGCTCCAGCACCTCCACAAAACCTTGTTAGGATAAGCGGTAGAAAATGAATGAATGAATGAACAGAAGGTGCTGAATGCCGAAAACGGATGCAGCTGTGTTTATAGTCTTAATGATACCACAGTGGGAGTGTATCCAATCACAATTAAATCACTCATGCAGCTGGGGACTGTTTACATTTTAAATATGATAATATGTTTGTAGTGTTTTCAACAAGGATGCTGGTGACACCAAGCTAAAACCACAAACGAAGACCCTGGAGTTCCACTAAAATGTTTAATTGTCTTCCTGTTTAATATGTCTGTATGTGTGGTGAAAAGTGCAACAGAAAAGGTGCATCTCAACATCTTGAGCGGCTGCTACATTATCAAATGTCCCAAGTCTAATCAATCACACCAACTAATATCCAAATATATAAAAAATAAACCAAAATACAGTCAAACTCACGGCATTCCTGCGTGACAACTCAACGTGGGTGGCATCCACCACGTTCTCCTGCAGTCTTCATTAGCGATCCCCGCCCCGGCGAGATCCGGAAGTGAACCGGAAGTGCATCTCCGGAAACCGGAAGTGAATCGGAAGTACATCTCCGGAAACCGGAAGTGAACCCCAGCGATAACATATTTTAATACAAATTTGTATAAATCATGAATTACTTATTTAAACAACTTTTAGTCACTTCTAGCAAAATGCACACCCTTAGCGTTGCTTTTTCAAACACATTAACTTATTTATTCGGAAAATTGCCTTAAGGGCAGCACAGTGTTATATTAGCATTCTTAGTATTAGATTATTTTAAACAAGCTACACATAACAGGGGGATTATTCTTAAGGAATTAGGTCTACTTAGTGAGCAGCTACTTTTGTCGAGTGGGAATGGGGAGAGAAATGTGACATTTTCTACTGGGTTACACCCTGGACTAGCGGCCAGCCAATCACAGGGCACATATAGACAAACAACCATTCACACTCACATTCATACCTATGGACAATTTGGAGTGGTCAATTAACCTAGCATGTTTTTGGAATGTGGGAGGAAACCCGGCATGCACGGGGAAAACATGCAAACTCCACACAGAGATAGCCGAGAGTGGAATTGAACTCAGGTCTCCGAGCTGTGAGGCCTGCGTTTTAACCACTCAGTCAGCATCTATTTAACAGCCTCTGTCCTTAAACCGCTTCACTCGTTGCTACGTGACATTTACACTACACCCCTGAGCAACCAATGGCACTAAAAAATACCACTGCTTATATAAAGGGTTTTTCCAGACAGGAATAATTATACCAGGAGGTCAACTTATGTATTTTTAGTCATCAATAATAGCTTGTTTTTGTATCAATGTATCATATATGTGTGGTTTAGTGCAGGCATACAGTATACACAGTAGCTTCCAGTTCACTTAAGACAGGGGTCTCAAACATGCGGCCAAAATGTGGCCCGCAGGACACTAGTTTGATTCCCCCGCCTTGATATGAAAGTTTAATGTTAGTGCGGCCCGCTTAAGTTTGATATGGATGCTGTATGGTATCATGTACCCAGAAAAAAATATTACGTTTGATTAATGTTCATGTTAAAGGTTAAATAACTGTTAATAGTTATCCTCTCGATCCGTGTGGAAGTGGTAAGTTTTTGGCTGTTTAAGTTTAAAGGAAATAACTTGCAATAACTCGCATGTTTTACACAAAATAAACACAGTTAGGACACTAATAAATTCTTACTTGACAAATTAAAATGCATTTTTTTTGCTGGTCGGGAATCCAACCACTTGTGCCTGATGGTGGCGTCTTTAGGAATTGTAAACAAATGTGGCTTTGCTAGCAATTAAACAGAGGAGTAGCGCTTGGGGAAAGGCAGAGACCTTATCTGCTAACAGATACGCCCATATAAGGAATTCCGCCCTCTGTGACATCACAAAGGAATAGTTTTACCACACCTGTTGAAACCTAGCATTTTGAGCCATCACAAATTTCATGCCATCAATCACTGTGATTGGTTACTCCCCCTACTTTTGCTGCATGCACACTCTATCGGCACACAGCATGGGCCTGGGCATGCCCATATAAGGAAGTCTGGGTTGTTTTACCTGCAACACTGACTACTACAATTTAGCAGTGTAAAGTTATCTAGAGGACACCGGATGTCACCGAAATGGAGAGATAAAATACAAAGCAGATTTAAGAGTCTATTTAAATTTTTTTTCCTGTTGGAGTTGGTGCCATTGACCTTCATGAAGGTGACGTGCAAAGTGGCTTCCCTGTTCATTTCCATCCCTATCAGCCTTCCAGGATACGGCAACATAACATCGCTATCAGACATCTCCAGCGCTATCAGGTTCCTGAAAGTCTTATTATAGGGCTTGTAATGCTGATCTGCTGTTCTCTTTGTGACACTGCATTCCGGGGGGGGGGGGTGTTTTTTTTTTAATCCATATGAGCATATGCAGTAAGAGACAATACATATGTAAATATTCATATTTATAACAATATGCTATAGTTTTACTCATTCATTCATTTTCTACCGCTTATCCTCACAAAGGTCGCAGAGATGCTGGAGCCTATCCCAGCTGGCCACCAGTCCAGAGTGTACCGCCCAAAGACAGCTGGGATAGGCTCCAGCACCCCCATCACCCTCGTAAATTGATGAGACATTACATTCTATGGCATGTCCAACATGGCGTAGTGGGAAAAAAAGTTTCTCCTCCCAGTTCGTGTGGAAGTGGTTTATGGCTTCATTTCGCCGCAATGCTCAAGACAGTGCCTTATTCCAAAATGTCACCCACAGTACCCATTGAAGGACTGGGCTAAGACTTGTCGAACATGAGCAGCATTTCTCCAAACATTTGGACTTGCGGTGCTTACACGATGGACAATGCATTCGTTATAGTTACACATAACTATAGCATATCGCATCCACTATGTAAGAAGTCAAAATAATGTATGTAACATTGAAGCCTGTCTGCTAAAATATCCAGTACACAGTCAGTATATATATATATATATATATATAGCCTGGGAAATAAATACCCCGGGTGTTGTGTAGTACAATGCCATGGTAGTGATACACACTCACACACAAGTTCTATTTATGCTGAAGGTGCACTGGATGCCTCTGAGCTCCGCTCTAATTATTTGTCTGTGACAAGAGCACAGTGAGAGGCTAATGAACTGATCTAATGATGCACCCCCCCCCCCACCATTCCCTCTTGGATTCCGTCCCTGGGAAGAAACCTCAAATTTCATTTGCACTGAACATTTATTTACACAGTAGCATCGAATGTCTGAAATAAGAACGCCCAAGTCCGCCATTTCCACTGTCGGATGAATGTTGGTCAAGTCCGCTGTTATCTCACTCCACAGATGGTAATGGTAATGGTAATGGTAATGGTAATGGTAATGGTAAAGGTAATGGTAATGGTAATGGTAATGGTAATGGTAATGGTAATGGTAATGGTAAAGGTAATGGTAATGGTAATGGTAATGGTAAAGGTAAAGGTAATGGTAATGGTAATGGTAATGGTAAAGGTAATGGTAATGGTAATGGTAATGGTAATGGTAATGGTAATGGTAATGGTAAAGGTAAAGGTAATGGTAATGGTAATGGTAATGGTAATGGTAAAGGTAATGGTAATGGTAATGGTAATGGTAATGGTAATGGTAATGGTAATGGTAAAGGTAATGGTAATGGTAATGGTAATGGTAATGGTAATGGTAAAGGTAATGGTAATGGTAATGGTAATGGTAATGGTAAAGGTAAAGGTAAAGGTAATGGTAATGGTAATGGTAATGGTAATGGTAAAGGTAATGGTAATGGTAATGGTAATGGTAATGGTAATGGTAAAGGTAAAGGTAAAGGTAATGGTAATGGTAATGGTAAAGGTAATGGTAATGGTAATGGTAATGGTAAAGGTAAAGGTAAAGGTAATGGTAATGGTAAAGGTAATGGTAATGGTAATGGTAATGGTAATGGTAATGGTAATGGTAAAGGTAAAGGTAATGGTAATGGTAATGGTAATGGTAATGGTAATGGTAATGGTAAAGGTAATGGTAATGGTAATGGTAATGGTAATGGTAAAGGTAATGGTAATGGTAATGGTAATGGTAATGGTAATGGTAATGGTAATGGTAATGGTAAAGGTAATGGTAATGGTAATGGTAATGGTAAAGGTAAAGGTAATGGTAATGGTAATGGTAATGGTAATGGTAATGGTAAAGGTAATGGTAATGGTAATGGTAATGGTAATGGTAATGGTAATGGTAATGGTTTTATTTCATTTGAACATGCATCAGATTACAATTGAATCCATCCCATAATCAGTTCCCAGTTCCACATGTCCAAAAGGAGTAGGAAGAAGCAAAGCTTATTAAATCCTACCCCTCCAGTTAGTACTTTTACAATCAGTAACTGTTACATTTGTTCACTTCCTGCTTTCCTAAAATAAAATTTGGGTCTCAAAGTTTTTGGAATGTGGGAATAAACCGGAGTACCCGGAGAAAACCCACGCATGCACGGGGAGAACATGCAAACTCCACACAGAGATGTCCGAGGGTGGAATTGAACCCTGGTCTCCTAGCTGTGAGGTCTAACCACTCATCCGCCATGCAGCCCCTAAACTTGTATATACCAAAAAAAGATTAGTCTCCCATCTTTTATAAGATGAGAGAAGATGAGAATCAAACCCAGGTCTTCCCGATCTCCTGACTGTGTGGCTTACATGTTAACCACTCAACCACCGTTCGGCCCACGTTTATCCATATATATTTAGCTAAAATGTCAAAACTAAACCACAACATTCATTCATTTTCTACCGCTTTTCCTCACGAGGGTCGCGGGGGTGCTGGAGCCTATCCCAGTTGTCTTCAGGCGAAAGGCGGGGTACACCCTGGACTGGTGGCCAGCCAATCACAGGGCACATATAGACAAACAACCATTCACACTCACATTCATACCTATGGACAATTTGGAGTGGCTAATTAACCTAGCATGTTTTTGGAATGTGGGAGGAAACCGGAGTACCCGGAGAAAACCCACACAGAGATGCCCAAATGTGGAATTGAACCCTGGTCTCCTAGCTGTGAGGTCTGCGCGCTAACCACTCGACCACCGTGCCGCCCAAACCACAACATAAACAACACAAAAAATTTTAGTTTTAGCAAAATTTAGCATGAAAGTAACCTTTTTTAAACGAACATAACATCCCAAACTATTGCCGAATTGTCCATAGGTATGAATGTGAGTGTGAATGGTTGTTTGTCTATATGTGCCCTGTGATTGGCTGGCCACCAGTCCAGAGTCAGGGCCGCGCGGTGGACATTTTTGATGATTTTTGACATATTTTCCAAGCCACACGGAATATTGTCGACTTGACGACTATGTGACTTAGGAGTTAATTCAAGTGTAAGTTTGGACTTAAACTAAAACTCAATTTATATAGGAAGCAAATTTGTTCACATCCTGAAGCTGGACGCCATTTTTAGTCAGCAGTGCATCCGATTTTTGTTTCATGTTATATTTGATTTTGCTTTTGCACGTGATTGCACATGACCACCTGATGATAAATAATCCAACCGTTCCGCAGCAAAAGCAAACATAAGAAAAATGGTGGGGGGGGGGCAACAACATTGGAGCAAAGGACAGGAAGGCATCAGGACAACGTGAGCATGAGAAGGTTGGCAGTGGGGAACATTGAAAACAGCCAAGAGGCACAATAACGGAGGATCCTACCACAGCAGGCACAGCATATGCTGCACACCATTAGCATACTCGGTCAACATTGGAATATCAGCGCTCTGACCCCAGAAAAGTGGCGAGGAGGGTGGATTAGCTGCAGGATCACCTCCTCCGGGGGAATGTGCGCTCTGAATAACAAGCTTTGTACTACGTATGTGAAGGCCAGTATGAGCCAGTATGAGCCAGTATGAACCAGTATGAACGTACACGAGGCAGTATTGTACATATGGTACGTATAGAAACAAAAACACAGGCAGCTACGACGATCCTTTTGATGCATTTGATATCATGCCCTCAAAGGAAGCGCCTTGGGAAGCTCCAAGGTGAGGAGGTAGAGACGGGAAGAAAAAAAAGTACATTTCTTTTGAGTGAGGGGGGGTACTTACGCGTATCATTATTCATTCATTCATTTTCAACGACTTATCCTGGGTGCTGGAGCCTATCCCAGCTGTCTTCAGGCAAGAGAGGCGGGGTACACCCTGGACTGGTGGCCAGCCAATCACAGGGCACATATAGACAAACAACCATTCACACTCACATTCATACCTATGGACAATTTGGAGTGGCTAATTAACCTAGCATGTTTTTGGAATGTGGGAGGAAACCGGAGTACCCGGAGAAAACCCACGCATGCACGGGGAGAACATGCAAACTCCACACAGAGATGGCGGGGATCGAACTCAGGTCTCCTTGCTGTGTGGCCTGCGTACTAACCACTGCAGCCTACTTAGGTACATTCATTCATTCATTTTCTACCGCTTATCCTCACGAGGGTCGCGGGGGTGCTGGAGCCTATCCCAGCTGACATCAACAGCAGCAGCAAACATCAACTGTTACATTTGTTCACTTCCTGCTTTCCTAATATAATTTAAGTTTTTTTAAATTTTATTTAATTTTAGTTTAGTTTAGTTTAGTTTAGTTTAGTTTAGTTTAGTTTAGTTTAGTTTAGTTTAGTTTAGTTTAGTTTAGTTTAGTTTAGTTTAGTTTAGTTTAGTTTAGTTTAGTTTAGTTTAGTTTAGTTTAGTTCACATCATTATTATTACACATCATGACTGGTTCAAGACTCTTCATCCTTGTATTTAGCAAACATCAACTGTTACATTTGATCACTTCCTGCTTTCCTAATATAATTTAAGGTTTTTTGTTTTTATTTTATTTTATTTTATTTTATTTTATTTTATTTTATTTTATTTTATTTTATTTTATTTTATTTTATTTTATTTTATTTTATTTTATTTTATTTTATTTTATTTTATTTTATTTCACATCATTATTATTACACATCATGACTGGTTCAAAACTCTTTATCCTTGTATTTAGCAAACATCAACTGTTACATTTGATCACTTCCTTTTTTCCTAATATAATTTAAGGTTTTTTGTTTTTATTTTATTTTATTTTTATTTTATTTTATTTTATTTTATTTTATTTTATTTTATTTTATTTTATTTTATTTTATTTTATTTTATTTTATTTTATTTTATTTCACATCATTATTATTACACATCATGACTGGTTCAAAACTCTTTATCCTTGTATTTAGCAAACATCAACTGTTACATTTGATCACTTCCTGCTTTCCTAATATAATTTAAGGTTTTTTATTTTATTTTATTTTATTTTATTTTATTTTATTTTATTTTATTTTATTTTATTTTATTTTATTTTATTTTATTTTATTTTATTTTATTTTATTTTATTTTATTTTATTTCACATCATTATTATTACACATCATGACTGGTTCAAGACTCTTCATCCTTGTATTTAGCAAACATCAACTGCTTGTATCGTATTTCGTATCGTATTTTCCTTACTCAATCCATCCCATAGTTTGATTCCACATACTGAAATGCTATGGCTAACATAACATAGTCCTAGCATAGAAGTGTTTCAGATTACGTTGTTTTATATAGATATTAAAACGCTAAAACTGTTTCATATCAATTCAAGGCAAAATAGCTCGGTTTCTGCGTTGGGCGTAAACCGAACACACTCGCCTTGCTCATTTTCCTGCTTCCTGAACGACCTCGCGATAGCGTTAATTACTTGAGCGGTGCTGGAGAATAACAAGAGAAAAGATAAGAGGTAGAACGCGCTGACACCAGCTGATATCGTTAATAGTTCAGCTTTGAGACCCGAATCCTCCAAAGCATCATTATCGTTACTTTCCACTTTTGCTTCCACTTTTTGTTTTTTTCAGTTCAGCCTGAATTTGAACATTTTCTATGAGGGAACATATATATTTAGTTTGTGTATTCTTCGAGTTCTACCATTACTAGCGTCTTTTTCCCCGAGGGCTACAAACCATTGGTTTCTCATTAAAAAGATCTATGCGGTGTCCTGACTGGGAATATTTCGCTATATGTCATCACTCGGCATGCAAATCATGATCAGGATGCGTGGTTGCATCTGTGACCCCGCTGTGAAGTAATCAGGTTTGAACGACGGAGAGGGACGGAGGGGGGTGTGGGGGGGGGGTGGAGCACATGAATGATGCTCATTACTGTGGAGAGTCCACTGTTTGTTCTCCCTTGAGTGTTCCATCCACGCTATCCCCCCACTTACTTCTACTTTAAGTCACTCTCTCCTAATTTCATGGGATTGTGTGTTCCTGGTTGAAAACCAGAGTCCACTCACTCCATATAACCAGCGTCTGATTCCTCAGTCTGTGCACTGTTCCCGTCGCGGATCGGATGTGTCAATGTCAACTTTTTTTTTTTTTTTTTTTTTTTTTTTTTTGCTAAGGAATTCAGAATCAAATCCTGAGACGACGAATGTAACTGTTCTACTTTTCAATGCGGACTATGGATTGTTTGGACCAATCAGGATCAGTGTTGGACCGCAATGACTGAACATCTGTTTATATCAGGGGTCTCAAACTCAATTTACCTGGGGACCACACTGGAGCTAAGGTCTGGGTCAGGTTTAAAAAAAAAAAAAAAAAAAAAAAAATATTATTAAAAACAGAAAAATATACAAACTTTTTCAGTGCTGATAAAACATTCCACTGTTCTCAAATATCTTAATTTTTATTTTTCTGCACAAAATAATTTGAAAAATAAATAAACAAATCAAGAATAAAGAAAATCAATCAGTAATAAATAAATATAATAATAATAATAATAAAACGGCAAATAATAAAAACTTAATAAACCACATATAGTTGGTGGGTAGACAAATTATTATTTCATATTAAAATGAACAAAGCATTATTAGAGCCCTGTAGACATGACAAAACACGACTATAGTCACATTTATACTTTTTTTTTATTTACAACATATTGCGCAACTGCAGGGTCTTGAGACACATGCTAACTAGAGCGCTAGCGACCTAAACGGTAGCCTCCAAATTATTTCCTTTCAACTTAAATAGCCAAAAACTTACCACTTCCACACGGATAGGGAGGATAACTATTAACAGTTATTTAACCTTTAACATGAACATGAATCAAACGTAATAATTTTTTCTGGGTACATGATACCATACAGCATCCATATCAAACTAACATTAAACTTTCATATCAAGGCGGGGGCCTCAAAGTAGTGTCCTGCGGGCCACATTTGGCCCCGCGGGCCGCGTGTTTGAGACCCCTAACCTAAACTGTAGCCTTCAAGTTATTTCCTTTCAACTTAAATAGCCAAAAACTTACCACTTCCACACGGATAGGGAGGATAACTATTAACAGTTATTTAACCTTTAACATGAACATGAATCAAACGTAATAATTTTTTCTGGGTACATGATACCATACAGCATCCATATCAAACTAACATTAAACTTTCATATCAAGGCGGGGGGCCTCAAACTAGTGTCCTGCGAGCCACGTTTGTTCTTGTAATGCTTATAAAGGACCAAAATACATCATTATCCTGAACGTGCTTGTTACGACATGCATGGCTACAACAGCATGGATCTAAAACGACTACAAACTAGAAAATGACGCGTATACTCGGTAAGGCAAACAGTGAAGGCATGTAGTCGGAGTGCAAACACAGACTGCAGCACAGCAAGCGTATGCACGCTAAACCACAAGGTGCTAAAATCCCGTTCGGACATCAACCACAGTGTGTACTCGTCTTCTTTTCTGACGTGCAGCTCAAGGTGAAACATTTCACACGTTATTGTTTGTCCGAGGCTGGCAAGGTCTCAAACAGGGGTACTTAGAATGTTGTATTCTCATGTCAAATGATCCCAAGTGAGCTCCGAAAGAAGTTCAGGATGGCTCAAAAGGCTCGGTTTCAGAGGGCGTGGTAAAACTGCCCCTTTGTGATGTCACAGAGAGACGGACTTCCTTATATGGTTCATAGTTAGGAAGCACTTTGGGTGTGGGACCACTGATGGTTGGAATGAATTAAAAGAAACTGTTTTGGAAAAATTCTTATATATAATCTTATATATAAATATATTATATATATATTTTTTTAAAATATATAAATCTTATATATAAATAAATACAACCGGAATAGGAGCAGATTCTGGAAAATCTAAAATGTTTTCTGAGCGGGTTATTGTGTGTAGCGGCTCTATCGGAGAAACCACAACTCAATACAAAGGGTTTAAAAAATTAGCATAATAACACCCCTTTAAACAAAACCAAATAAAGTTTGTAATTTTGGGAAAATTGTATTGGGAAAAAGTTATTATATTGCGGGAATAAATTCAAAATATTCTGGGAATAAAAAGTATTTTAAAGACAGTTAAAAATAAAAAAGCACTATACTTATATACTTATATAATATATATATTATATATAATAATTATATAAAAAATATATAATATTATATAAAATTATATATACACGCAGTAGTTACCCAGCATACATTAGTATAGCATAATAGGACTCCTTTAAACAAAACAAAATAAAGTTTGTAATTTTGGGAAAATTGTATTGACAAAAAGTTATTATATTGTGGGAATAAATTCAAAATATTATGGGAATAAAAAGTATTTTAAAGTCAGTTAAAAATAAAAATGTTGTATACTTATATTATATATTATATATAATAATTATATAAAAAATATATTATATAAAATTATATATAATTTTATATTTATATATATACACACAGTAGTTACCCAGCATATTAGTATAGCATAGTATTGTCTTTCATATTAGTGTTCATATCTATACCTACCTACAGTACTCCTTATGAGTGGATGGATCCAAAATATCAATATCCAAATATCAATAATAATACCAAGAGTATCGGTTATGATATCAGTTTAAGAAAGCGCACAAGCATATGATTTATGACTGCATTCATACATTGTTTCATGTATTTAGTTATTATTTATTGTATGTGTATTCATTCCTTTATTTCCGTGTTTATTCTTTATCCTTTGTTTCTGTTTCTTTTCCAGACAGGAAATGCACACATTAATTAGTTAAATGATCTTTGTTTTTTTTTTTTATGAAATTACTACCTGGTCATCACGATACTTTCCAAAGCAAGTACATCCCAAGTGGATCTGCTTCAGAGGCTCATTATGTTGCTAACTACTTCAAGTCGTTAGCCGTTCCATAACATGCAAATTCATTGGAAAAACTAAAGAAGCCCCAAGAAGTGCTTTGTCAGCTATCATTGCTTCAGAAGCATTTGATGGCCAAAACATCAAATTAAGCTTTTTTTCTGGGTCAAGATGAATAATGATGGTCTCATAAAGTTACTACTGAGTGTCCTAGTTAGCACAGCTAGATTGGTTTCTATGGACCGTACCAAAATATACAATATTTATAGTACATGGTACTTCACAAAAATGAAAAAAATACACCAAATATTTTTGTATATTTTTTTCATGGACTAACACTTTGGTCCGATGTAAAGTAGTCAGTGTAAAGCTTGTATAACAGTTTAAAATTGACTCCACCCGGACAAATCACACATGACAGGAAACAGGAAGTGAGAAAGTACAAAGGAGTGTTCAGAAGCTAACGCACTGTAGGGCTATTTTAACGCGTCCACACAAATGCACACAATTTATTTGAGCTGTCATAAAAGCAAAACATATTTGTGTCAATATTTTTTTATTTTTTTTTTAGTCAGGGACTGATATTTTCCTTAAACATACTTATGTTCTACTGCTGATTACTAAAGAATGGAAAAAAACAGAAACAACTTATTTCTGATAAAAAAAAAATATTCTTGAAATGTATCTTTTTACAAAAAAATGTTGGTTTTTTTTAGTCAGGAACTGATATTTTCATGAAACGTAGTTATGTTCTAATGCTGATTACTGAAGAACAGAAAAAGGCAGAAATTTTTTTTTCTGATGAAAGAAAAAATATTCTTCAAATGTATCTTTTCACACAAAAATGTGTTTTGTTTTTTTTTAGTCAGGAACTGATGTTTTCCTGAAACGTACCTATGTTCTACTGCTAATCACTAAAGAATGGACAAAGGCAGAAACTAACTTTTTTTTCGGATGAAAGAAAATTATGCTGGGAAAGTAGCTTTCCCCACACAAAAAAATTGTTTTTAGTTGGGAACTGATATTTTCCTGAAACGTACATATGTTCTACTGCTGATTACTAAAGAACAGAGAAAGCCAGAAAGTAACTTTTTTTTAATGAGAGAAAATTATGATTGAAATGTAGCTTTTCCCACACAAAAAAAATGTTTTTAGTTGGGAACTGATATTTTCCTTAAACCTACCTATGTTCTAATGCTGATTACTAAAAAACAGAAAAAGGCAGAAACAATTTTTTTTCTGATGAAAGAAAAAATATTCTTCAAATGTATCTTTTCACACAAAAATGTGTTGTTTTTTTTTAGTCAGGAACTGATGTTTTCCTGAAACGTACCTATGTTCTACTGCTAATCACTAAAGAATGGACAAAGGCAGAAACTAACTTTTTTTTCGGATGAAAGAAAATCATGCTGGGAAAGTAGCTTTCCCCACACAAAAAAATTGTTTTTAGTTGGGAACTGATATTTTCCTGAAACGTACATATGTTCTACTGCTGATTACTAAAGAACAGAGAAAAGTAACTTTTTTTAATGAGAGAAAATTATGATTGAAATGTAGCTTTTCCCACACAAAAAAAATGTTTTTAGTTGGGAACTGATATTTTCCTTAAACGTACCTATCTTCTACTGCTGATTACTAAACAACGGAAAAAGGCAGAAACAACTTTTTTTCTGATAAAGGAAAAAATATTCTTCAAATGTATCTTTTTTCACAAAAAAAAAATTTTTAGTCAGGAACTGATATTTTCATGAAACTTAGTTATGTTCTGATGCTGATTACTGAAGAACAGAAAAAGGCAGAAACAATTTTTTTTCTGATGAAAGAAAAAATATTCTTCAAATGTATCTTTTCACACAAAAATGTGTTTTTTTTTTTTTGTCAGGAACTGATGTTTTCCTGAAACGTACCTATGTTCTACTGCTAATCACTAAAGAATGGACAAATGCAGAAACTAACTTTTTTTTCTGATGAAAGAAAATTATGCTGGGAAAGTAGCTTTCCCCACACAAAAAAAATTGTTTTTAGTTGGGAACTGATATTTTCCTGAAACTTACCTATGTTTGACCACTGATTACTGAAGAACGGAAAAAGGTAGAAACTAACTTTTTTTTCCTGACGAAGGATGAGAGTCTGATCTATCTTTTTTTATGAAGACACAATATTCTGAAAATTGTCCTATCTAGTTATCTAGCATGAAGTGCTAGGAGTCATGAATGCAAATATTCATATAGTATAGTGCCGTCCCAAATGAATTGATCAACTGCTACTACGGTTGCATTGTCTTAATGCAGTATCTGAGTGTAGTATAACTTAAAAAGATTATAAAAGGAAACTGCTGGACTTGAAATTGGATTAATGTAATCCCTCTGCAAGTAATCTTTCACTTTCCAAACCTGCGCAGCTTTTGGATGACAAGCAATATACGATTAGGAGAATAATCTCAGACTTAGCTGAATGGAAGACGGTATTTTTTTTTGACTTATTTTCCTCCGTGCTAAAAATGCCAAAGCGACATTCTGTAGTACTACGATGAGGAAAACACGTCAGTGAAAAATAATAACAATCATGATACGTTGGGTTTCTGAAGTCAGGCATAGCACAGCAGCTTGGATTCTTGGAGGCTGCTTAAGGTCTTCTTCCGGACCTCAGGAGGACCCTCACACTTCAGGGCCTCCCGAGGCGACAGGGTTACGTTGGTTTGTCTCATCCACTGCACCAACTGGACGATATTGCAGTCACACTGCCATGGATTGTCGTGGAGGTGCAGCTTCTTCAGGGCTAGGAAGCGCGTGAAAGACGGAGAACATCAGGTAAGCATTTTCAACATCGGGGTGACACTCTGAGTCTTACCAGGAATTCGGGCCAACGTGTTTCCAGCCACTGTTTTAAGACGGTTTCCGCTGACGGCCAATTGAGAGAGCTTGGGCATGTCCTTGAACGCATCAGGTGGTAGGTGTTCCAGATCGTTGTTCCTCAAGTAGAGTTCCTATTTTACAAAAATTGTACAAAATTTTACAAAAAATGTAGTCAAAAATATGAAAGAAAAAAGTAATTTAACAAGAATAATTATTCAATAAACAAAAAAAACAACAAATAATGTTTAATGAAATTTTGGAATGTTACGTTGGGGAAATTAATAATAATTAAATTAAAAAAATAATAATATGAAAAGAAGACAAAATTGGAACAGTTGGAAAACTAAGCAGAATTGGGGGAAAAAGCTGTAATTTTTGGAGAATAAAGTCAAAATATTACAAGAAAAAAGTTGTCTTCCACCGTGAAAAAACATTTTAGTAGCATAGCAATGAAATATTAAAGGAGGGTTTTTTTAAATCGCAAAAAAGCAAAACAAAACAAATTATGTAGGATAAGATGTGTTAATAAAATGGGAATAATGTCATAATATTATGAGGAGAAAATCTAAGGAGAAGGTTTTGAAATTTTTTAAGGTGAAATTTTGGAACTTTACATTGGAAAAAACATCATAATATCACTAGAACAAAGTCAATATTTATTTATTAATTAAGTCATAATATTATGAATAGAAAATTTACTAAACAAAAATTTAAACAGTTGGAAAACTGAGCAGAATTGGAAAAAAAGCTGGGATTTTTGGAGAATAAAGTCAAAATATTCCAAGAAGAAAGTTGTCTTCCACCGAGAAAAAACTCGAAAAAACATTTTAGTAGCATAGCGATGAAATATTAAAAAAGCGTTGTTTTTTTTAGTCACAAAAAAAACAAAATGAATTATGTTGGAGAAAAAGTGTTAATAATATGGGAATAAGGTCGTAATATTATGAGAAAAAAAATCCAAGGAGAAGGTTTAAATATTGGAAAAAAATTCCAGCAAAAATTGGGAAAAAATATAATTTCTTAGCACTCACACTAGAACAATATGCCGTTTTTTGGATGAGTCTTTGATATCTGTCGGAAACTATTCGTATTTTTCCCCCAAATGCTTTGACCATTTCAAGCAGACGGCGATCCGGATCAGTTCTTCAATGTCCCATTTCTGACAATTCCCAAAAATGTCATCCAAATCCAATTGAGAACGTTTCAAGTTAGCTTTTTAACACCCCTGCGTTACACAGCGGAACCCGTTTATGTCGACAACCCGTCTACGTGGAACAGCAACGTTACCTGCAGCACCCCCAGGCCAGTCAGCGTCAACGGGCTCAGGGTCGACAAAAGGTTGTTGTCAAGAACCAGCATCTCCAGAGAGCTCAATGGCTTGAAACCTCCAGCAGGAAGGCTTTTCAAACTGGACGCAGGGAAGAAACAATCAGAATATTCACTCAACAAAACGACCGACGCGACGCTTCTTCTTGATCCCGTCTTTCCTGAGCTGAACTCAAAGATGTAGAGATGTACGCAAAAGGTCTATCTCTCAAAAAATGGGTTCAGTTGCCTTTATTAAATCCTACCCCTCCATCTGGTACTTTTTACAATCACTAACTGTTACATTTGTTCACTTCCTGCTTTCAATTTGGTAATTTGAAAGACCGGACTGCGTCGAGATGGGCGTGGCGGCGCACCATAGGAGGCGTCCACATTTTCAACTTGGCACAATGATAATTTCGTGACAAAACAGCCCGGTAAAGGTGTGGAGAAAGGTTACCAGCTCTGATCTAGTCTATTCGGAGCGCAGTCGAAGCGCAGCCTGCTTTATTGTAAATTGGCTGACAGACCTGTCCTACAAAATTTTAACATTTTAGAGGCGAAAAAAAAGACAGATCCACTCATTGCTCATCTCCGAGATCGCCCTTCTCGCCCCTCCCCTTGGCGTATGTGGTGACAGTTTAAGGTTTTTTTTTTAAATAATGTACCTCGTACTGAAGTACTCGGTGATATGAGCATCCAATGCCATAATGGGTACCATAGTAAGTGTCAATATAGTGATATATATAGCACATCATGACTGGTTCAAGACTCTTCATCCTTGTATTTAGCAAACATCAACTGTTACATTTGTTCACTTCCTGCTTTCCTAATTTAATTTTTTTGTTTTTTTTAATTTTATTTTTTTAATTTAATTAATAATTTAATTTAATTTAATTTAATTTAATTTAATTTAATTTAATTTAATTTAATTTAATTTAATTTAATTTAATTTTATTTATTATTTTATTGGATGACATTTTTAGCTAATTGGTTATTTTTAGCCTTATGCATTATTTCAGCTGTTTGAAGATGAACTATATCAGCAGGTTGAAGTATTTGTGATTTTAGAAATAAGGAGTTAGTATGTTCTCTGTAGGCGGCATAATGAATTATCCTTACTGGCCTTTTTTTGCAGTACATTTAGCGAGTGAAGATTGCTTTTATAGTTATTAGCCCATATTTCCACACAATAAGTAAGATATGGTAGAACCAGAGAGCTATAAAGAGTGTGGAGTGGTTTCTGATTCGGTTTGTACCAGCGCTGAAGTCTTCACCGTTACCTGTTATTGTCCAGGTTGAGGAACATGAGTTGTCGTAATCCGGTGAAAGCCTTTGGAGACATCTTCTGGATGCGATTCAGGGAAAGATCTAAGACTTTGAGCGCGATCAAAGGTTTGAAGGTATTGGGTGATAGCACCGTCAAGGCGTTTTCGGGAAGATCCAGCTCTGAAAGGTTCCTCATGCCGATGAACATGTTGGCTTTGAGGGAGCCTATCTGGTTCTGCCCCAACATGAGGAATCGAAGGTTTAAGAGATCCTACATAGAAGAAGCAACATTAAGATCGTGACACAATTGTCTTTTGATTCTGGTTGTCGTTACCTTGAACGCCCTTGGTGGGAGGTATTTGACGTGATTGCCATGAAGACTAAGAAGCGTCAGCGTCTTGGCGCTAGAAAAAGCTTGGCGGTGGATGGACTTGATGGCGTTATGTTCCAAGATTACACTTTCGATCCTCGGAACCGCTCCCAAAATGTTAGCCTGCAGGTCTGTGATGCCATTCTCACCTTTAAAGTACCAGGAATTAATGACATTAGAACAACTTCACAGATATAATGGGGTGTCATTTTGTGGCGCAGCGCAAAGTGGCGCAGGGTGACGGAGCGTGGCGCATTTGCCCGCGCAGTCGTAATTTGGTCCAGTAAACTACTATGCACAGCCAATTTGGTAATTTAGTAGACTGGACTGCGCCGAGATGGGCGTGGCGGCGCACCATGGGAGGCGTTCACATTTTCAACTTGGCACAATGACAATTTTGTGACCAAACAACGCGGCAAAGGTGTGGAGAAAGCTTACCAGCTTTGATCCGGTCTATTCGGGGCGCAGGTGAAGCGCAGCCTGCTTTATTGTAAATTGGCTGACGGACTTGTCCTACAAAATCAACATTTTAGAGTAAAAAACTCCACACAAAAAAAGCATGACAGATCCACTGGTTGCTCATCTCCGAGATCACCCTTCTCGCCCCTCCCCCCCCCCCCCCCCTTGGCGTATGTGGTGAATTTCGGCCATGTTGGCATCAGAAGCGCAGTCCAGGCAAAGAGAGGTGTTTATTTAATTGGTTAAGATTACACTCGGGTGTCTTAAACCCTTTCACGCGTTCTCTCTTCCCTCTTTGCCACTTGCGGCGGCGGAAGGGACGGAGGCGCGGGTGCGCTGCGCTGCGCCAGACTGCGCCGCTCACAAAATTTGCGATGATCTATGTTGTTGTTTCGTGCTTAGAGCCTTAGATAAATTAATGTACGATAAACTAAGGACCCGTTATTCCACCAGGAATAACGAAGGACCCGTTATGTACCACAGGCCCCGTGTGTTTACCCAGTTTGAGGACCCAAGCATCAGACGGCAGTCGGGAAGGAAAGGAGCGAAGGCCTCTCTTATGACAGTTGACCTCCGTCTTTTCTTGCCCGGACTTCTTGGAACACTTGCAGGAATCGGGACAGACCTCAGCTCCAGCCTTGGCCATCCAGATGATCGAGACCAGGATCAAGTAGGTCAAGCGTTTCATCATTCAGTCTGGATCAACAACGGGTTTCGTTGTCCTTTACGTTTTTTTTGGCGAGAGAGGAAGAAGGTGATGGCAGAGGTGATGATGTAACTCTACAATAGGAGAGAGCAAATTTGGGGCAGTTTTAAGCAAAAAAAGGAAAATTTTAACACATGCAAATGTGAAATTTGTCAAAAAAAATTTTGTCAAAAAACAATTTTTGTGTTTTTTATGTTGTGGCATCATTGTTTTGTTTTTTTTTGTTGAGAACTGATATTTTGCAGAAATTTACTTATGTTAATGAGTGCAATCTGAGTGCAGTTGTTAAAATTTTAAAGTACATTTTAAAAAGTAATACCGTATTTTCCGGACTATAGGTCGCACTTTTTTTTCATGGTCAACGATGGGATTGAACTCGGGTCGGTATAACATTTTTTTTTGGATTACATTTTAACTTTGTGACTAAAGTGACAATATTTTCCCTCATAATATTACAAAATTTCAACTCGAAATTTCAACTCGAAATTTCAACTCGAAATTTCAACTCGAAATGTCAACTCGAAATGTCAACTCGAAATGTCAACTCGAAATGTCAACTCGAAATGTCAACTCGAAATGTCAACTCGAAATGTCAACTCGAAATTTCAACTCGAAATTTCAACTCGAAATTTCAACTCGAAATTTCAACTCGAAATTTCAACTCGAAATTTCAACTCGAAATTTCAACTCGAAATTTCAACTCGAAATTTCAACTCGAAATTTCAACTCGAAATGTCAACTCGAAATGTCAACTCGAAATGTCAACTCGAAATGACAACTCGAAATTTCAACTCGAAATTTCAACTCGAAATTTCAACTCGAAATTTCAACTCGAAATTTCAACTCGAAATTTCAACTCGAAATTTCAACTCGAAATTTCAACTCGAAATTTCAACTCGAAATTTCAACTCGAAATTTCAACTCGAAATTTCAACTCGAAATTTCAACTCGAAATTTCAACTCGAAATTTCAACTCAAAAATTTCAACTCAAAAATTTCAACTCGAAATTTCAACTCGAAATTTCAACTCGAAATTTCAACTCGAAATTTCAACTCGAAATTTCAACTCGAAATTTCAACTCAAAAATTTCAACTCAGAAATTTCAACTCGAAATTTCAACTCGAAATTTCAACTCGAAATTTCAACTCGAAATTTCAACTCGAAATTTCAACTCGAAATTTCAACTCAAAAATTTCAACTCAAAATTTCAACTCGAAATTTCAACTCGAAATTTCAACTCGAAATGTCAACTCGAAATGTCAACTCAAAATTTCAACTCAAAATTTCAACTCAAAATTTCAACTCAAAATTTCAACGTTATTCCTGAAATCAAATTTTCAGAATGTCTCTTGGGCCAACAATAAAAAACAGCCCATGGGCCTCAGTTTGGACACCCAAGTTGTACATCCACGTAATCAAAATAACATCAACTCAAAGCGTTACAGAACCACTTTTTGACAAACATTCATTCATTTTCTACCGCTTATCCTCACGAGGGTTGCGGGGGGTGCTGGAGCCTATCCCAGCTGTCTTGGGGTGAGAGGCGGGGTACACCCTGGACTGGTGGCCAACCAATCACAGGGCACATATAGACAAACAACCATTCACACTCACATTCATACCTATGGAGAAAACAGTGCAAATTTCACACACAGATCGCCGAGAGTGGAATTGAACTCTGGTCTAACTGTGAGGCCGGCGCGCTAACCACTCATCCACCATGCAGTCGTCTTTCCATTATTTTGAATAAAAAAAATATAAAAAAATATATCTGAATGTACTACTTTGTGGACGTCTCTTGTAAATAATACATCATGTAGTTTTATCAAGAGGCTACAAGAACCAGAGTCAGTACTTCATATTTTATATGATTTTGAAGTTCATATGGTGAGTAGCGGCTTTTTAACACATCCGGCTTTCATTCGGAGACGTGCTTCTATCCGCCTGTTCGGAGCTCTTCATTCCATAAACTTTCCAAGTGTTTTGAAAGTTCTTTCTCTAAAAGCAGCAGCCTGATGTACTCCATGTCCATTAACCAAGTCCATGTCCATTAACCAAGTACAAGACTTTAGTAACATTTTCTGTGCTCCATGAACTAAATATTGTACATCAGTGGCTTTTGGACTACTTTGACACCCCGGCATTGAACATATGTGGTGCTGATTCCTTAAAATGACTGAATTAAAGAGACGTGAGTCTGCTGCTAGCAAGTGAAGAGAAGAGTAGGATGGATAAGTTGGAGAAGAACCCTCACATGAAGGATGTAGAGAACATCCAGTACATCATCACGCTCGTATTGCTCAAAACCAGGACAAAGAAATACCTTTGGAACAATATATACTCTGTTTCAATGTACCTTACTTGGTAGTATACCAAAAATATATACTCTGTTTCAATGTACCTTACTTGGTAGTATACCAAAAATATATACTCTGTTTCAATGTACCTTACTTGGTAGTATACCAAAAATATATACTCTGTTTCAATGTACCTTACTTGGTAGTATACCAAAAATATATACTCTGTTTCAATGTACCTTACTTGGTAGTATACCAAAAATATATACTCTGTTTCAATGTACCTTACTTGGTAGTATACCAAAAATATATACTCTGTTTCAATGTACCTTACTTGGTAGTATACCAATCTGAGTGCAGTTGTTAAAGTTTTAAAGTACATTTTGAAAAGTAATACTTATTTTTATTACAAATAAAAATGAACATGTAAAAATAATTTATAAATGGAAATATATAATATATAATGTATAATGTATAAATAACATAATTTATTAATTTAATAAATGTAATACATTTATTTAATAAAAACAGTAATGATTCTTTTTGTTACTAAATAATACAAAAATATGAAAATATTTTGTACAAGAAATACTTTTTATTAAAATTAAATATAGAATTAAAAAGTATTATAGAATAACAAAGAATTAAAAAATATTATAGAATAACATATTAATCAAATGTTACTATTACATATGAAATATCAAAAAATGCCTTGCCCAGCATTGAAGGTACATTTTATTACAATTAAAGCTATAGAAATATATATATATATCACATATTAATACTATATTATATATATAATACATAATATATAACATATACTGTATAAATAACATAATTTATTAATTTAATAAATTTAATAAAAACAGTAATTTTTGTTTTTGTTATTACAAAAATATGAAAATATTTTGTACAAGAAATACTTTTTAAAATTAAATCTAGAATTAAAAAATATTACAGAGTAACATACAATATTAATCAAATGTTACTATTACATATGAAATATCAAAAAATGCCTTGCCCAGCATTGAAGGAAAATTTTAATTATAGGTATAGAAATATACATAGATCATATATATAATAAATTATATAAAAAAATATATTTGCATGATTTTAAATAGAAATATATCATACATAAAATAACTTTTATATTATATTTATTTATACCTATTAGTTTTATATACAGTATATACCTGTACTTTAAAACTGCATTTGGATTAAAATACAATATACTAGATATATTCACATTTGTACTTCTGTAATACTTGTCAGTATCAGCTTAAACAATCCTCTTTTTCATGAATGTCTGATTACCCCCCCCCCCCCCCCAAAAAAAAACCCCGACACTTACCCGAGCAAACGTCTGTGAAATTAGCCCAATGTTTCAGATCCACCACGGTGACACCAGACAACATCTGAGGTCCTGCAAATGAATTAGGACACTTTCTGTCAGAGTACACACAAGAGTACTCAAGGTGTTGCGTAAGAGATGCATGTGCATGTAGTGTGCAATCGAACACAGGAAGAACAGTCGCCAGTGTGCTGGTGTTTGAGAACGCACCTTCAGCCTCGGCAAACCGTGAAAAATGGGTGTGAAGTTCTGCAGTATGGCAGCATCCAGAGAAATGTGTCAGCCGCAGATTATGGCATTGGTCCAAGTTCCCGTGTGTGTAGTGTGTAGTGTGTAGTGTGTACTGTGAAGTGTGTACAGGCCTGAGTGTGTGTCTTTTTTTATGGCATCAATAATGTTGGTCTAGATCCAATAGCAGGTACACACGGCGAGTTCATTGATTGATTTTGGGGATTTGCATTTAATTATTTTCATCATACTTTTTCCATTTTTCTGCCCTATAAATGTAGTTAATGTTGTATTTTTATGTTAAATGATGCCAAAGTTTCAGATAATGAGCTCTGCGCATTTGGAAGTGAGCCCTGAAAAAAGTTTGGGATGGCTCAAAAACGCTCGGTTTCAAAAGGCGTGGTAAAATCTGCTCCTTTGTGATGTCACAAAGGGGTGGACTTCCTTATATGGTTCATAGCGAGGAAGCACTTTGGGCGTGTGACCAACCACAGCAGAGTGGGCGGGTTGTGGGTGGGATGAATTAAAACAAACAGGAAGCACAAATTAAAGGGAATAGGTGCAGATTCTGGAAAATCTAGTTATTGTGTGTAGCTGCTCTATAGAGTCCACAACTCAATACAAAGGTTGGAAAAATTAGCATAAAAGGTCCCCTTTAATATTTGGATCCGGGTACTCCGGTTTCCTCCCACATTCCAAAAACATGCTAGGTTAATTAGCCACTCCAAATTGTCCATAGGTATGAATGTGAGTGTGAATGGTTGTTTGTCTATATGTGCCCTGTGATTGGCTGGCCACCAGTCCAGGGTGTACCCCGCCTCTCGCCCAAAAACAGCTGGGATAGGCTCCAGCACTTTGTTATTTAGGTTACGTGGATGTACAACTTGGGTGTCCAAAGTGAGGCCCATGGGCTGTTTTTGGCTGTTTTTTTTAATTATCGGCCCACGGGATGTTCTGAAAGAAAACTGTCACGCACGCCCTGTGTGACCCCCGCACGACCCTCTTGAGGATAAGCGGTAAAAAATGAATGAATTATTATTATTATATTATCTTATTATTAATATTATTATTAATTTAATATATTAAATATAATATATAATATAAATATAAATATATTATTTATATATTAATTAAATATTAAATAATAAATATTTAATATTTTAAATATTAATATTAAATATTAATATTAAATATTAATATTAAATATTAAATATTAAATATTAAATATTAAATATTAAATATTAAATATTAAATATTAAATATTAAATATTAAATATTTAAATATTTAAATATTAAATATTTAATATTAATATTGTTTTGTTATTTTTATTATTTTTATTATATTATTACTATTACTATTGTTATTATAAAAAGGCTTCATGCTGGAAAAGCCTCCATTGTGGCCGAATGACAACAATTCTGCAAAGATGAGTGGGACACAATTCCTCCACAGCCCAGTAAGAAACTCATTGCAAGTTATCACAAACTCTTGATTGCAGTTGTTGCTGCTCAGGGTTTCCTTTTGCCACCTGGTAGTAAATAGAAAAGGAAACAGTAAAATGTTTTCTTGGCCGTCTACTGTATTGTTTCTCACGGTTGCATTAGCAACCCAAAGTGTTGCCATTAAGTGCATGTGAAATTGGGTCAGGACTAAAGTAATTCCCTGTGAGAGAAGAACACAGAGAAGCTGCCAAAACATGTCACCCTCCATTACACCGCGGTGAAAGGACTGAGGGTTTTGACGACAGAGAAGGAATGTCAGAGAGGGAAAAAAAATCCTAAAAGACAAAGGAAGTAACTCAACTCACCACTTTTTGACATTCATTCATTTTCTACCGCTTATCCTCACCAGAGTCGCTAATTAACCTAGCATGTTTTTGGTATGAGATGGCATGATATGTGCCCTGTGATTGGCTGGCCACCAGTCCAGGGTGTACCCCGCCTCTCGCTGGAAGATACCTGGGATAGGCTCCAGCACACCCCACGACCCTCGTGAGGATAATCTAGAAAAATGAATATTAGAGATTCAGGGGAACTAAGCGGTCTAGCCCCACCCTGATTGTTTTTCATGGTTCTCTAGCAGCATCTGCTGGTGGGCCGTGGGTGAGACGTGAGGTACTATATATTCAAGCAGCACATATAGACAAACAACCATTCACACTCACATTCATACCTATGGACAATTTGGAGTGGCTAATTAACCTAGCATGTTTTTGGAATGTGGGAGGAAACCGGAGTACCCGAAGAAAACCCACACATGCACGGGGAGAACATGCAAACTCCACACGGAGATGGCCAAGGGTGGGATTGAACCCGGGTTTCCTTGCTGTAAGGCGTGCTAACCACTCAACCGCCGTGCAGCCAGATGTAATTTGCAGCCAGATGTAATTTTACAATAATAAGTCCAAATATTAAAGGGGATCTTTTATGCTAATTTTTCCAACCTTTACATTGGAGTTGTGGACTCCTATAGAGCAGCTACACACAATAACTTGGCACAGAAAACTTTTTAGATTTTCCAGAATCTGCACCTATTCCAGCTGCATTCCCTTTCATTCAGTACCATGTGGGAGGAAACCGAAGTACCCGGAGAAAACCCACACATGCACGGGGAGAACATGCAAAACTCCACACAGGGTGGAATTGAACTCAGGTCTCCTAGCTGTGACGCCTGCGTGCTAACCACTCATTCACCGTGCAGTCAGAAGCAATTTTACAATAATAAAAGTCCAAATATTAAAGGGGATCTTTTATGCTAATTTTTCCAACCTTTACATTGGAGTTGTGGACTCCTATAGAGCAGCTACACACAATAACTTGGCACAGAAAACTTTTTAGATTTTCCAGAATCTGCACCTATTCCAGCTGCATTCCCTTTCATTCAATACCATGTGGGAGGAAACCGGAGTACCCGGAGAAAACCCACACATGCACGGGGAGAACATGCAAAACTCCACACAGGGTGGAATTGAACTCAGGTCTCCTAGCTGCGAGACTTGCGTGCTAGCCACTCATTCACCTTGCAGACAGAAGTAATTTTACAATAATAAAAGTCCAAATATTAAAGGGGACCTTTTATGCTAATTTTTCCAACCTTTACATTGAGTTGTGGACTCCTATAGAGCAGCTACACACAATAACTTGCACAGAAAACTTTTTAGATTTTCCAGAATCTGCACCTATTCCACCTTTCATTCAGTACCATGTGGGAGGAAACCGGAGTGCCATGGAGAAAACCCACGCATGCACAGGGAGAACATGCAAAGTCCACACAGAGATGGCTGAGGGTGGAATTGAACACGAGTTTCCTAGCTGTGAGGTCTGCGCGCTAACCACTTGACACCCGTGCAGCCAGCATAAATATGGAGAAAAAAAAAACATGAAAGGACAAACAGAATCGAAAATGGATGTTGTTGCCGTTTGGAGTCCTGGTCCTCCGCAAAGACCGCCCCTGAGAGATGTCCCTGTTGGGAGCAAAAACTTCACTCATCAGTAAGTGATGGTGGACATGGATGGACGTCAAAAACGTGTCCCCTCACCTTGTTTTGAATCCCGAGTCGGCGCTCTGGGTCTCCTTTGTGGTCAGCTAGTTAGAATCCGGTGGCACCACGTCCTCCATTTCATTGGGGAAATACATTCGATTCCTTCTGCGCCAATAATAGACAACAACCACAGCGCAGACGACGGCTAGCAAAATCACGACGCTCGTCACGGCCGCCACTGTTACTGGACCCCCGTTACTGGGGGCATCCGGGGGCAAGGATTCAACTTCGACGATCAGTTCTGCGTCTGGATTCTTGAGTAGGACCAGACAGCTTTTGGAAGAACTGGGACCGATGACTGTGCAGCGATACTGTCCGTAGTCGTCGTTTGTGACCTCCTTTACGAACAAGTCTCCTTTGGTGTCTACATATGCTTCAGGAGGCAACATCTTGTTTCCGTTCATCTTTTTCCATGTGAATTTCAGCGGCGTGACTCGGGCGTCATTTGATCGGCATTTGAGGGTCACGTTCTTCCCCTCCGTAGGATCCCCTTCCACGGTACACACCGGTTTACTCAGCTCCTCAACGACCGTCAGTAACACTCGCTTCTTGACTATTTGAGATGACTTTTGAACACTGCACACGTAGGTCCCCGAGTCTGAGGGACGCAAGTCGCGGATGATGATGGAAGCATCGCTGTTTCGGGGGTCACGAGACGTGAAGGAGACCCTGCCCGTCATTTCTTGGTCCAGGTCAGCGTACAGCTGGCCGCTGGTAAACCAAATAATGGGGCGGTCTTGGTCGCGTATGTTGGAAAAGCGCTTCATCCACTCGATATCGTAATAGCCCTTGAGAGGGGAAATCGGGTATCTGCAGTTAAGAGTGGCGTTTGATCCGACGGGTTCGTGAACTGATGAAGGAGCGGAAGATGAGCTGCAAAAGCTCAGGGTTATCACCAAAGACAACTGCACCCGCACCATGGTTGGACGGCGTGCTGTAAAATACAATAACATCAAAAATCAATTATATAATAACCAGTGTTGGACGTGTTACTTTAAAGACATAAAAAGTTAGTTACTAGTTACTTCTCAAAATAAGTAACTGAGTTACTGCACTACAAAAGTTACCAGTAAAAGTAACTACCCACACACACACACACACAGCAAAGACGGGTACCATTACAGAGGTTTACATTTATTGCAGGTGTTTCTGTGGGTTTGAGTTGCTCACACAAGACGTGGACAAAGTTTTTTTTCGGGGACATAAAGTACATTTTACCTTTGACATCAACGAGGTTAAAGTAGTGTCTGTACTTCCATTTGGCAAACGTTGTTTGGACTTGCTCTAAACACCCGCCCACCTACGTTCTCTGATTGGCTGAATAAGCAATCTTACTAAACCTTAGCCAATCATTGCTGCTAGTTCTCTAAACACCCGCCCACCAAAGTTCTCTGATTGGCTGAAAACGCAATTGTACTAAACCTTAGCCAATCCTCTTTGCTAATGTGCTCTAAACACCCGCCCATCCAAGTTCTCTGATTGGCTGAAAACGCAATCGTACTAAACCTTTGCCAATCCTCGCTGCTAATGTGCTCTAAACACCCGCCCCCCACCAACTTCTGATTGGCTGAAAACGCAATCGTACTAAACCTTAGCCAAACCTCGTTGCTAATGTGCTCGAAACACCCGCCCACCCACGTTCTGATTGGCTGAAAACGCAATCTTACTAAACCTTAGCCAATCCTCGTTGCTAATGTGTTCTAAACACCTGCTCACCCAACTTCTGATTGGCTGAAAACGCAATCGCACTAAACCTTAGCCAAACCTCGTTGCTATAATGTGCTCGAAACACCCGCCCACCCACGTTCTGATTGGCTGAATACGCAATCTTACTAAACCTTGGCCAATCCTCGTTATGGATTAGTTATGAAGTCGGTGATATATTTTTGGGCGGCTTCAGTAACGACGTTATGCTGACAGTAAAAGTAATTAGATTACCCGTTACTGAAAAAAGTAACGATGAACGGCGTTATTCCAGTTACTGATAACAAGCTTTTTCCTATCATACAGGCCACATAGGTTTTCAACATGTCACATGAACATCAAGGTTTGGCATCATCATCATGAGAGGATAGACTTCCTGTCTTTGATCCTCCCAGTCCCCAAAGCAGTTTTCAAGTATCAACACTTCTCTACTACTTTATATATATATACACACATATAATCTTTCTATAACTATCAATGCCATTATCTGGTGTTTAATATTTAATAGCATATTATATAACATTTAAAATTTCAGAACATGTAAAATTTCAGAACATGAATAGAGTATAAAAAGGTGAGCTTTACTTGCACTTTTCGAATGCTGAAGGAAACCTCGGTTGGATTCTCTTGACCCTGCAGCAGCAAATAGAGTTAATTCACAGTAAATCAAAAACCCTGCGTCTCCCCTCACGTTATATTTATATAGGCACCACTTCAAACCACAATACATAAAAGTTGTCATAAAGGACAAAGGCGCTTTCATCTTACTTTTTATGATGACATTTTTTGTTTGTTTGTTTTGTTTATGATGAAATTCACAACCGTCCTATTAGAAAGTTCCAAGAGCTGTCATGGTTTCCTTTTTAGTTTGACAGTGGAAAATTCCATCCATCCATTTACTATGACCCTTATCTTCACTAGGATTGCGGGTATGCTGGAGCCTATCCCAGCTGTCTTTGGGGGAGAGGCGGGGTACACCCCTGGACTGGTGGCCACCCAATCATTTGACACACATAAACAAACCATCATCCACACTCAGATATCATACATATGGACAACTTGAGACTTAAATTGATAATATGTATGTATTTATCTGTACTGTACAGACTGACCTCAAAACCTAAACCAGGAAAATGCAACTCACTGACCTATAAATGTTGTTATAATATTGAATTCTCGTGTTTTGGTACACAAATTAGCAGTATAGTATCGTCCCATATGGTATCGCACACTTTTAGGTAGTTTATTTTGAAAATCATACCCGGATAAATAAGGCTGGTTTTCTGAACTCACTTCCGGTTGTCAAACGTATTCAACAGCATCATTTCTCTTTACAAAAATAACAATACAGATACTAACTTGGTTGCGCTATAGAACATAATATCAACCATACTGGTGTATTTGCTCGATTGTTAACTGTTATTGCAGCTTCAGCGTTTCCGGGATGTGATCACGTGACGAGCTAAGGCGGTACGGATGCCTCGCAGCTCTCCCGGAAGCGGCGCTGTAGTTAACTTCCGTGTAGTCTATCACAACTGGACTCTATGTGGACCAGATAAGTGTTTTTTTTAACGTCATCGCGTATTTAAACTGCTGCAGCGGAACTCGTCACATCTGCGGCTGCCAGAATTCTACGTGGGCTCATTTAAAAAGTTGAGTATTTGTTTGTGTGTATTTGAATATAATGTTTGAGTATCATGTTTGTTCGGTTTCGAGCGGTATAAACTTAGTTGGACGTGAAAACTTGAAAAACAGCCGTATGACTGAATTCCTAAAAACAACAAACCGTCGTCGAAAGTGTTAAAATACATGTACTTGTTCGGACTCGAACGTGTACATGTGAGACGTTTTGCCAGAAACATCTCGTACTTTCTCTTTCAAACAGCGACTAACTCCCGTCAAACACACCAGGGTGTCCAAAGTGTGGCCAGCGAGTCATTATGGGCACGTGCCTTGTTTTTGATAGACGCTCGCACGTTGATATTATGTAAAGCAACACATGTAGACATGCAAAGAAGTTATATATATTTCAAGTATCATTTTTCCCTCAATTTTGCTGTTATTTTTTCTTTATTCTTCTTATAAGACAACTTTATTACCATAATATTATACTTTATTCATTTATTAATTTATTTAACATTTTCATCCACCCTAATTTTCTAAAAATGACAACTTTATTTTGTTTTGTTTTTCATATTAGGAGTATTATGTTTTTAATATGTCAACGCTATGCTAGTAAAATGCCATTTTCCCTCATAACATTCTGAGTTTATTATTGTAAAATTGTCACTTTTTTCTCTTAATATTTTTTAGCTTAGTCTTATAAAATTACAGCTTTTTCCATTTCTGCTGTTTTTTGTTTTTTTCTTCTTGGATTATGACTTTATGACTTTTAACCTTTTTCACATAACCTTTTCCGCAACCTAAATTTCCAAAACTTTATTCATTGTACATGTGTTAAGATTTTGGGAAGCATGAAATCCAAAGAAATACGGTTGGAATAGGTGCAGATTCTGGAAGAACTAGATAGCTTTGTGTGCTGGTTATCCGGTGTAGCTGCTCTATAGGAGTCCACAACTCAATATTTATATGTGTGTATATATGTATATCAATAATTAGCATAATAGGTCCCTTTTAATATTTTGATTTTATTCTTGTAAAATTATTGCAGATTTTCCATTTTTGCTGCTGTTGTTTTTATTTTTCTTGTTAAATTACATTTTTAAAATGCATTTCAGGCTGCGCTTTGTACACCCCTGGTCTACATAGAACTGTTGTTTACATTGGCGTGTATGTTTTCCAAACCTCTGTAATACTTTGAGGCCTTTTGAGAAGGATCATGAAAATCCTGTTCTTTCCTGATCCGGATTAACTCCCACACTTCAGTTTATAAAAGAGGTGATGCTAGAAGTTTTGTGCTGTGTTTTGTTCTAAAGTATAACTCTTTGCGTTCACAATTTGCAGTATGAGTTTACGTGAGATCAACGAGAACGTGAAATTGGCCCGTGAATACGCTCTGCTGGGAAACTACAACTCCGCAAGTGTTCTCTACCAAGGCTTGCTGGAACAAATCAATAAGTATGTGTACACCACACGAGACGGCAGTCTTCAGCAGAGATGGCAGAAGGTAAAATGTGGATCACATGGGATCCGCTCAGATTTGATGCTGATGCTGACCTTTCTCTCTCTCCAGTTGTGGCAGGAATTGAGCGAGGAGAACAGACAGGTTCAGATGATCGTGGGCACCCTGGAGAGCTTTCGTCTAGACGCGGCACCCGCTAAACCAATTGACCCGTATGATTGGGAAGTACGGCCTGTGCATGTTGAACCCAGGTATGGAAGCTGTGGGATAGTTTTACGCTTTGCAAAGACTGTGCAGTGATTTATACAAGCACAGATTAAAGACTGTGTTGAATGTGCTCTTTGTGTGTGGGTTGTTGACCTAGATTAGTAAACTAGAGTCCCTGTTGTGAGTTTGATCTTTTTAATGGTCTGAGTTAAATTGTAAAACACATTTGTTTTCATTATTTTCCCTTTCACTTGTGCCTGTATCTTATTCAGTCTGTCCCCTCGCATTATTTACATTTACAGCAGACCATACTTCCCTCCATATTGTGATTGACACCTAGCAAAGCTAACACCAGCATGCTAACACCTAGCATGAATAGTGCTGTCATAATAGTAGTAACGGTTTAGACAGTATAAGTGACTAGCTATGAAAATGGCTAAAAATGGTACTATGCTAATGTTAGCATGCTAACACCTAGCATGAATAAGGATGTCATAATAGTAGTAACAGTTTAGACAGTATAAATGACTAGCTATGAAAATGACTAAGAATGGTACTATGCTAATGTTAGCATGCTAGCAATGCTAACACCCAGCATGAATAAGGATATCAATATAGTAGTAACGGTTTAGACAGTATAAATGCCTAGCTATGAAAATGACTAAGAATGGTACTATGCTAATGTTAGCATGCTAGCAATGTTAACACCCAGCATGAATAAAGGATATCATAATAGTAGTAACGGTTTAGACAGTATAAATGACTAACTATGAAAATGACTAAGAATGGTACTATGCTAATGTTAGCATGCTAGCAATGCTAACACCCAGCATGAATAAGGATATCATAATAGTAGTAACAGTTTAGACAGTATAAATGATTAGCTCTGAAAATGGCTAAAAATGGTACTATGCTAATGTTAGCATGCTAGCAATGCTAACACCTAGCATGAATAAGGATATGATAATAGTAGTAACAGTTTAGACAGTATAAATGATTAGCTCTGAAAATGGCTAAAAATGGTACTATGCTAATGTTAGCATGCTAGCAATGCTAACACCTAGCATGAATAAGGATATGATAATAGTAGTAACGGTTTAGACAGTACAAATGACTAGCTATGAAAATGGCTAAAAATGGTACTACGCTAATGTTAGCATGCTAGCAATGCTAACACCCAGCATGAATAAGGATAACATAATAGTAGAAACGGTTTAGACGGTATGAATGGCTAAAAATGGTACTATGCTAGCCAGCTAGTCGTTGATGGAGTACCTTCCCCTCATTTTACAGACATCCAAGCCCCATCAGGCCAGCTGCAAACCCTTATAAAGACAACAAACCTCCCAACAACCGCCTCAGCGCGGCAGTGAGGGCCCAGCAAAGACATTCACCCCGAGGGGCCAACGGGGACAGAAACAAACCCACCAAGGGCAAAGAGAAAAAGGAAACAAAAGAGGCTGCTGGCAAAGCAAAGGGAGACAAGGTGAAGTTTTTACTTAAAACAATGCTCCTTTGGTCGGGGGGGGGGGGGGGGGATCTATAAGTTTCTATTCACTCTGTAAAAACCACCAAAATAATCCATGATAATAATACTTGCAAGGGTCTGAGCTCCCCTAAGCTGTATTAGTTGTTCATGTTTACCGTTTTTCTTCTGCTGTTTGGTGTCCTAGAGCAAAGGAGAAGGACAGGAAAAGGAAGTGAAAAAGTTTGACGGGGCAGGATATGACAAAGACCTGGTGGAGGCCCTGGAGAGAGATATCATATCTCAGAATCCAAACATTAAATGGTATGTGTTCATCTGTTTTGCTTTCTGCTTCTTGTTATCCGCATTTTATTAGAATGTGGCTGGGATACTTGTGACTGATTTACCTTGGGGTCATTATTATTATTATTATTGTTATCATTATCATTACTATTATTATCATTATCATTACTATTACTACTACCATTACTATTACTACTACTATTACTACTGTGCTGGGATACTTGTGACTGATTTACCTTGGGGGTCATTATTATTATTATTATTATTGTTGTTGTTATCATTACTATTATTATCATTATCATTACTACTACTATTACTAGTGTGCTGGGATACTTGTGACTGATTTACCTTGGGGGTCATTATTATTATTATCATTACTATTATTACTATTATTACTACCATTACTATTATTACTACCATTACTACTACTACTATTACTATTAATACTACTACTATTACTACTGTGCTGGGATACTTGTGACTGATTTACCTTGGGGGTCATTATTATTATTATTATTACTATCATTACTACCATTACTATTATTACTGCTATTACTATTACTACTACTACTACTACTATTACTACTACTACTATTACTACTACTACTACTATTACTATTATTATTTTTATTTTATTATTATTATTATTATTTTTTAGGGATGACATTGCAGACCTGGGCGATGCAAAAAAACTCCTGAAAGAAGCGGTGGTGCTGCCAATGTGGATGCCAGCCTTTTTCAAAGGCATACGAAGACCGTGGAAGGTATTTGGAGACGACAGTACAAAGTGTTGCTTTTGCGTACGCCAGGGCTGTCCAAACTTTGGTGGCCAGCCAATCACAGGGCACGTATAGACAAACAACCATTCACACTCGCATTCATACCTATGGACAATTTGGAGTGGCTAATTAACCTAGCATGTTTTTGGAATGTGGGAGGAAACCGGAGTACCCGGAGAAAACCCACGCATGTACGGGGAGAACATGCTAACTCCACACAGAGATAGTTATATTATATAAATATATAATTATAATATTATATATAATATTTTGAATGATATATTTCCAAATGTGCCACCGGCTGCCCCTTTATGTAATAATAAATGTAATGTATGTCATGTTACTGACTGGGGGAAATAAACGTCTCTTTTAAGGGAGTGCTCATGGTGGGACCTCCCGGCACAGGGAAAACCCTTTTAGCCAAAGCGGTGGCCACCGAATGCAGGACCACGTTTTTCAACGTCTCCTCCTCGACTCTGTCCTCCAAGTACCGAGGAGAGTCGGAAAAATTAGTGCGGCTGCTTTTTGAAATGGTAAGACTTAGTTTTTTTCCCGGGTTGGGTATGGTGTAGCTAATATCAGACATCTCCTCGTGCAGGCACGCTTTTACGCTCCCACCACCATCTTCATCGATGAGATAGACTCCATGTGCAGTCGAAGGGGAACCTCCGAGGAGCACGAGGCCAGTCGGAGGGTCAAGGCGGAGCTCCTGGTGCAGATGGACGGTACACCAACCGCTTTTGCCTTAACGCTCGACGTTACCAGGTTTTAAATGTGAATTCCCTCCACGTAGGCGTGGGGTGCGTGTCGGAAAGCGATGACCCTTCCAAGATGGTGATGGTGCTGGCCGCCACCAACTTCCCGTGGGACATAGATGAGGCTCTGAGAAGACGTCTGGAAAAGAGGATCTACATTCCCTTGCCCTCTGGTACATCTCTTCTTCTTCTTCTTCTTCATGGTCCTGCATGTATCACCCCCCCCCTTAGCTCCACATTCCTATCATTCCCAATCAAGCTTTTAGCGCATGTCCTTTTTCCTAATCAGCCCCGGTAATCCTAATGGAATTACTGCCTGCTTCTTAAGGGGCCATTTAAGGAGGCACCCTAGGGGCACCCCTTTTTGGATGTTATCCATTGTTATTCATTTCATGGACTTTAACACACGATCTAGACCTGGGGTGTCCAAAGTGCGATTTTTTTTTTTAATTAAATAAAAAATAAAATACAAAAATTAAATTAACAATAATAATAATAAAATCAATATAAATAATAATATAAATTACATTTAGAATAAAATTACTAATAATAAATAATCATAATATAAGTAATAATAATAACAATAACCATAGTAATCATAAAATAATATAATAATAATCACAATATAAATAACAATAATAATAGAACTAATAATAATAATATAAATAATAATAGAATTGATAATAATAATAGAACTAATAATAGAATTAATAATATAATTACTAATCATCATTGTAATCATGATAATGATAATAGTGATGATAATCATAATAATCATCATCATGATAATGATAATAGAATTAATGATAATAATAGAATTAATAATCATCATCATAATCATGATAATGATAATAGTGATGATAATGATCATCATGATAATGATAATAGTGCTAATAATCATAATTATAATAGTGATGATAATAACAATAGAATTAATGATGATAATAGAATTAATAATAATAATCATCATCATGAAAATGATAATAGTGATGATAATCATCATGATAATGATAATAGTGATGATAATAATAATAATAATCATGATAATTATAATAGTGATGATAATAATAATAATAATCATGATAATTAATAGTGATGCTAATAATGATAATGATGATAATAATAATGAGGCAGGGCGTAGACCTATCAGTGCAAACCATCCTTGTGCTTCCAGGCAAAGGACGTGTGGAGCTGCTAAGGATTAACCTGAAGGAGTTGGAGCTGGCCGATGACGTGGACTTGGACAAGATCGCCCAGCAGATGGAAGGATACTCGGGAGCGGACATCACAAACGTCTGCAGGTCGGACCACGTCCGCGTACGATAATTTAGTCCGACATACCAGCTACAACACGGATTACAACAGTCAAGCCATACAATGTTTTAACTAGGGGTGGCTCCATTACACTTATCCATGTTCGATTCCGTTGTGTGTGTGTATATGCCGATCTGCGCTAGTCGCTGGCTATCGCTTTCAAATTGAAAAGTGTTTATGAAATAATCAGCTGTTTATTCTTTCATACCGCAGGGACGCTTCGCTGATGGCCATGAGGCGACGAATTGAAGGCCTCACGCCGGAGGAAATCCGCAACATCTCCCGGGACGAGATGCACATGCCCACGACCATGGAGGATTTCGAAGCGGCCCTGAAGAAAGTTTCCAAGTCGGTGTCTGCAGCCGACCTGGAGAAGTACGACAAGTGGATTGAGGAGTTTGGCTCCTGTTAAGGCGCCAAACCCGATTTTTTTAAAAATCAGTTACAGAACAAAATAGCGCAAAGGAAAAATAAGCCAATCAGCTCATGGTTGTTTTACGGTCAAAGAAGTGACTAGCACGGCGTTCCTGTGCCTTCATATTCGCCTTCAATCTTGGATCTATCAAACACTAAAAGGTCAATCTTGACATTGTTTTTATAAGAACTTATGTAATATCTATGCCAATTCTACATTATATAGAACTATATTTCTATAAATAAAGTCACTATATTTTAAAGAACACTGTTGATATGAATATTAATCGGCAGTCGGGTGGTGCGTTTTGTGGGTTTGATGATCGCAATCATTTGTGATATTTTCTTGACTAAAAATGTCTGAATTAGCACATTTCTTGATCAAATAAAACCAAAAATGAGGCAGCATGTGGCCAATAATATGTTGCCAAAGCATTTTTTCAATTATTTTTTTTTATTATGCAGAAGCATTTCTTTGATTATTATTTTTTGATTATGCAGAAGCGTTTCTTTATTATTTTTAATTTTTGATTATGCAGAAGCATTTCTTTTATTATTATTATTATCATTTTTTTGATTATGCAGAAGCATTTCTTTATTATTCTTGATTATTCAGAAGCATTTCTTTGTTTATTTTTTGATTATGCAGATGCATTTCTTTGTTATTAATATTCTTTTTTGATTTTGCAAAAGCGTTTTTGTTTATTATTATTTTTATTATTTTTTGATTATACAGAAGCATTTCTTTGTTATTATTTTTTGATTATGCAGAAGCATTTTTTGTTTATTATTTTTATTTGTTTTGATTATGCAGAAGCATTTCTTTATTATTTTTCTTTTTTGATTATGCAGAAGTGTTTGTTTTGTTTTTTTTTATTATGCAGAAGCATTTTTTTGTTTATTATTTTTTATTTTTGATTATGCAGAAGCATTTCTAATACACCATGACTTTCTGAAGTCTTAAAATAAGAAACAACCCCACCAGTCGTCCAAAAGTGTTCAGTGTGTTTTATGCTAGAAAAATCAAGACAGCGATTGGGTCCAGCTGTAACCAATGAAATTTATGCACACGTTTTGATATTTCATGGGTCAAACAGCATTCAAACAGAAATGTCGGTCATCTTAGTGCACGTGTCTTCCGGGCATATTTACATCATCGGTACAAAAAGTAGCAAATCAATGTAGAATTCCACATCCAGGGAGCTTATCTTGTAGAAACAACAGTTTGAGTACACATGCAGTACATCATGCTTTGCGTGGCTAAAGTGGATGTACTCTCAAGATGTACAGAACTGCATTTGAAAGAAGTACCCGTGAGTACGTGCACATGCTCTCAGCGCTACAGTAGGTATGAATCAAGAGCGTCGTTCACATGCATGGAGCTAATAAGACGTTTTATCACACCGCTTTAAGAAGGTGATGTACATTTTGGTACTTCATTAGAGTATAGTACTGATACCCCGATTTGGGTCTGTGCAAAGAATACCTGCTAAGCGAAGCAAGGATACGTCATGAAAAATGAAAGTACGCCATTTAGATACTGTCTGGAGAAAAAAAAACTGCATCTGTGCTTTGTAACACAGGTGAAAAATCCTACTTATTGTATTAATTTTGCCAAAATATTCAACTTTTTCTTTTTTAATTGACATGGTTTTCCTCCATTTCTTGATTGCGGTTAATTGGTTAAATTTTCCTAAGGATTCCTTATTGATAGATGGAATATTTTTGTAGTTATGGAGCATAAAAAAAAACCTGTTTACGACCTTCCACAAATATCATTAGAGCCCTCTAGGCATGAAATAACACCCCTATAGCGGCTTTTCCACTCCTATTACCCAATATAGTAGACATGAGAGAAAATAAGACATAATATAGACTCACACTTCCTGTTTCTGCACAGTATTTCTGTGGTGTCTGATCAATTTAAGCTAAAAACATGGAAAATTTGCTTAAATATGCTTTTTTTTTTTACTAATAGTCGGCCACAAAAATGCAATGATTAATATTTTGGAAAAATCTAAAAAAAACTAATATTTCTGAATTGCTGTAGTCGAATCCAGAGTAATACCGCCATGCCTTTACTGTGAGGTTTACTTTACACTGAACAGGAAGTGACTGTGTGCAGGTTTTAATGCTGTGTAACTAGACAGTAGTTATACGTACGGCGACAATAATGAAGTTAGTGATGCTACAATACATGTCAACATTTTATGTCGACATAAGCGGTCAACCGTGTATGTCCACGTCGACTTAAGCGTGCACGGGGCGGACCGGGTCTTGACGCGAGCGGCCCTCACTTGAATGGGTTGAAAAAAAAAAAAACATGGCCGCGTTCCAGATGGAAATGATCATGGATAATATGTTGTAGTTATGGGAGGTGTGTGTGCCAACGAGTGCCAATGAGTGCCAACATGCCGCTTTAAAGCTATGTGCTCGGGTTGCTAGCTACAGACAGCGTTGGTGTTGACGCAAACAAAACAGTAATAAGACAAAAAAAAAAGTCTTCATTCAAGGCTTTTTCTCTCGTCGTCTTCTTCTACGCCCTCCAGCAGAGTGTGCTTCTCATCCTCGGGCACCGCACTCAAAGAATTGAGGCGAAAAATGTGCCTGAGGGGGGGAAGGAGGTGACTTATTATAACGTGTCACTGTTTATCGGTAAGTATTTTACTATGTAGGTGTGTGTGCGCTAAATAGTGCTTACTTTTGTTCACACACTGGGAAGAACAAGTCCAGTATTTTGACAATGACCGCCGATCCCGCCACGCCAATGACGACCACCCACATGACCAGGAAGAAGAGGGGCAACGACTCGGAGCAGAAGTGTCGGAGACGCTCCCTGAAGTCGTCCACCCAGCGGCATATGGCCTATGGTCAAAATGTGCGGACATATTTGGTCATGGTCGGTTTTTAAAGAACGATCCCAAAGAAGAAACGAAATGTCCGGAATGAGTTTGTATTGGCTACGAAATGTGGGAGTATCATTAAGTCATCATTCAACATGAGGAGAATTGCTAAATTACATCACTGAAAATATCAGTTCCCAACTAAAAACTGTGGGAAAAGCTACATTTCAAGCATAATTTTCTCTCATCAAAAAAAAAGTTTGTTTCTGCCTTTCTCTGTTCTTTAGTAATCAGCAGTAGAACATACATACGTTTCAGGAAAATATCAGTTCCCAACTAATAACTATTTTTTTGTGGGAAAAGCTTCATTTCAAGCATAATTTTCTCTCATAAAAAAAAAGTTTGTTTCTGCCTTTCTCTGTTCTTTAGTAATCAGCAGTAGAACATACATACGTTTCAGGAAAATATCAGTTCCCAACTAATAACTATTTTTTTGGGGGAAAAGCTTCATTTCAAGCATAATTGTCTCTCATAAAAAAAAAAGTTTGTTTCTGCCTTTCTCTGTTCTTTAGTAATCAGCAGTAGAACATACGTACGTTTCAGGAAAATATCAGTTCCCAACTAAAAACTATTCTTTTGTGGAAAAAGCTACATTTCAAGCATAATTTTCTCTCATCAAAAAAAAAGTTTGTTTCTGCCTTTCTCTGTTCTTTAGTAATCAGCAGTAGAACATATGTACGTTTCAGGAAAATATCAGTTCCCAACTAAAAACTATTTTTTTTGTGGGAAAAGCTTCATTTCAAGCATAATTTTCTCTCATAAAAAAAAAAGTTTGTTTCTGCCTTTCTCTGTTCTTTAGTAATCAGCAGTAGAACATACGTACGTTTCAGGAAAATATCAGTTCCCAACTAATAACTACTTTTTTTGTGGGAAAAGCTACATTTCAAGCAGAATTTTCTCTCATAAAAAAAAAGTTTGTTTCTGCCTTTCTCCGTTCTTTAGTAATCAGAAGTAGAACATACATACGTTTCAGGAAAATATCAGTTCCCAACTAAAAACTATTTTTTGTGGGAAGAGCTTCATTTCAAGCATAATTTTCTCTCATCAAAAAAAAAAAAAGTTTGTTTCTGCCTTTCTCTGTTCTTTAGTAATCAGCAGTAGAACATATGTACGTTTCAGGAAAATGTCAGTTCCCAACTAAAAACAATTTGTGGGAAAAGCTACATTTATAGCAAGCCAGAGTTCGATTTACTCACCGAATAGGACAGGAATTCTTTGGGTGACGTCTCCATCGGAATCTGGTCATGCTGGTCATGTTGGTCCATATCTGAGTCTTCTGTTTCTTCATATCTTACCTCATTCAAGACATCTGGGTCCATGCGGAGTGGAGTCTCCGGGAGTTTTCCCGGAGCTGCAAATTCTTCTTGCGTCGTCTCGGACTGTTTAAAAGGGTACTGGCTGGTCGTCTGGGACATCATTTGCTCTTCTGAGGATTCAAATTCAGTATAAAATCATTTGATGTTCATAAGGAACTGCAGTAAACAAAAGTTTTACAATCTTACTTATTGTGTGGAAATATGGGCTAATAACTATAAAAGCAATCTTCACTCGCTGAATGTACTGCAAAAAAGGTCAGTAAGGATAATTCATTATGCCGCCGACAGAGAACATACTTCTATGCTAGGACTACGTTATGCTAGCCATAGCATTTCAGTATGTGGAATCAAACTATGGGATGGATTGAGTAAGGAAATCAAACAATGCACAACGATGAGCCAATTCAAGAAACAATACAAGCAGTTGATGTTTGCTAAATACAAGGATGAAGAGTCTTGAACCAGACTTTGTATTTTAATAAAAATATAAAAAATGCCCAAAAAAATTCAATAAAAAAAAACAATAAAAAAACTAGGAAAGCAGGAAGTGAACAAATGTAACAGTTACTGATTGTAAAAGTACCAGATGGAGGGGTGGGATTTAATAAGCTTTGCTTCTTCCTACTCCTTTTGGACATGTGGAACTGGGAACTGATTATGGGATGCATTCAACTGTAATCTGATGCATGTTCAAATGAAATAAAACCATTACCTTTTTTATGATTGGTTGGATCCGTGACGACCACGTCGTTTTCTCTGGAAGCCCTGAAGATCTCGCTGTGTCCGATGGGGTAAATGTTGGTAAATTGTGCCAGCTTCTGGAAATCTGGGCTCATCAGTATTTTCACCTCACACATATCAGGCTGCTGCACCTGCACAACAAAAAACATTCTTATGTTTTGATCCTTTTCTCCGGTTTCCTCCCACATTCCAAAAACATGCTAGGTTAATTAGCGACTCCAAATTGTCCATAGGTATGAATGTGAGTGTGAATGGTTGTTTGTCTATATGTGACCTGTGATTGGCTGACCGCCCTTTGCATTTTGCCATACTTCGGAGTGTGAAGTACGCAAGCGTACGTCAACAAGTATGTGAATTTTGTTTACCAAAAAGTGTGTTTACCATTTTGCCCTCCAACTGGATGACTTCGCTGAACACCTGCAGAGCCACCACTTCTTCGGCGTCACCGTACAGCCGGTTCTGAGTCACCATCACTCGGGTGACAGTAGATACCAAGTCGCCGCCTCCATAGTCGCTTCCATTTGTACCGTCCACTGACAAAAACACATCATTTCCTTTAGGAGTATTACAAATGAAGAAAAAAAACATAATTTCATTGCAAAATACTCACAAAGAAGTGCTTGGCAGTTTAATCTGGTCACCGCTGACAGCTCAACAGGGATATTGTTTACCAATACTTGCTCTTCGCCAATTGTCAGGTTTAAATTGATCTAAAAACATATAGAAAGAATAACTTTGAAGTTTGTCAGATTTGTCGTGTACGATAAAACCACAATAAAAACCATAAATGGGATACTGTACCTGCAAGTTATAAGGCTCCTGTGTATCTGGTGTCCCGGCTATCACGTTAATCAGGATATTTTCCTAGAATTATCAAGAGAATAACAGTCAGATTTCTTTTCTTGGATTTAAATTTTAAGTATTTTTTTAAATATACTGTATATACAATTCCTATTATTAGTTAAAGGTGTGCCTATTTAAGAAAAAAATATGTATTTTTATCCCAAATTAAAATATAAAAATGACTAAATGAACTAAAACACAATAAGGCATTGAAAAAATGGTGGTCACAAAGTGTCAGTAATGTTATATTATCCTGGAAGTACTTTCCAGAAACAGTAAGTAAACCAAAACAGGGAACTCTCCCAATGCTAACGTGTATGAGTCTATATTATGACTTATTTTCTTCTAATTATGTGTACTATATTGAGTAATACAAGCGTAAAGGTGACTATAGGGGTGTTATTTAATGTCTACGGGGCTCTAATAATGTTAATCATATTTAGGTCATTGGCAGGTTTTCTATGCTATAATATTGTTAAAGAATCATATTTAGGTAATTGGTAGGTTTTCTATGCTCTGCAAAAATGTTGCATTCGTAAATAAGGAACCCTATTTGGCGGAAATTCACTTATCACTGTCAGATCTGGAAACTTAAATCCATGATCATCATCGATGATGATGCTCATACAATATTGATGTTAATTGACCAATCATAAAAGTTTACCTACTCGTCCTTTTCTTCGGGTTTCTAGGGTTCAAGGGAGTCCCTTCCCCTTTTGTTACGTAGCCAAGATGGCGACTTATTGAGGGCACTCACATCCGGGCACTCACAGTGCACTGCATTTGTACCCTACTTTTCAGTGTGAACGCACCTGCGCACTCAAGAGAGTACGGAAGTGCGCGAATTGAGACAATATATTCCACACTGTTAAGTCCTGATTTAGTCAGATGACAAAATAGCTTTACTCGAGTCAAGCTTTTTTGGTGTTTACTTTTTGTTAAACATTGTTTCACAGTGGTGTTTGGCAGACTTTTGATACTGACGCAGATGTCTTAATAGCTTCCATACACTTCAGTCTTATTCATGCTGAACGATAGAACGTAAGCATCAGCACATCCCCACAAAATTAAGCCATAAAATACGTTTGCACGAAGTGCTAGCTTAAGTAAGCTAACACAGTAACATCAGTGTTATCTATTTTATGGCGTTCAAAACGTCAAATAGCCACGGTGAGTCTTACCGTAGTCAGCGTTGTCTCTGTAAGCGTTATTGAGGCAAAAAGTACATACATTACAAAAACAGTTGACGTTGCCATTTTGTAATTCTGAGTCACCTACAACAGTTAGCAAGTAACCTACACACAAAAACATTGATAAGAAATGCATGCGCATGCGCGTGAAACTGACAAACTGGTGTCTTATCGCGAGATCAACAAACGTCGGCATGGCGGTCCTCCTTGAAACGACGTTGGGCGATATTGTGATTGATCTATTCACGGAAGAGAGGCCGAAAAGTAAGAACACTGCAGTCGGACTTTAGTTAAGTTAATTATGGTGGCAGAATGTTTACAGGAAGCTCTACCAGCTTTAGGAATACCTACATGCTAGCTGTAGCTGTTAGCTTGCTAGCTTCTTTGTAGCTAAATAATGTGACGTACAAAAACGTTACATTCATGTCACACTAACCCCGTTTTGTTTTTGTTTTTTTTTACAGCTTGCCTCAACTTTCTGAAATTATGCAAGATAAAATACTACAACTATTGTCTTATCCACAATGTACAGGTAAGTCAGTACCATGAGTCATATTGTTGCCCATATATTAATTTCTCAGTAGTGGCAAGCCACTGATACATTTGAACCGCCACAGAAATATAGTGATTTTTTTTTCTCAATGAGACAGATCCATTTTATTTTCATTGGGATGCTTTGGTCTTTTTTTGTTTATTTTATGTAAAAGCTCTTGACATTCCCTGTTCCCATTTTTTACAGAGAGACTTCATTGTCCAAACAGGTGACCCCACTGGTACAGGTCGTGGTGGAGAATCAGTCTATTGGTGAGTCATTTTCATCAATATACAGTAATTCCTACTTTATCGCTGTTAATTGGTCCCAGACCTGACCGTGACATGTGAATGACACCAAAGTAGAAAATAGCATCTTTTCATAATTGGAACATAGGAAAAACAATGTCCTTTCTTGTGTCGTCAGCAAATTGTACGGGGACCAGGCGTGCTATTTCGATGCAGAGAAAGCACCACGTATTAAACACAGAAAAAAGGGGACAGTGTCCATGGTTAACAATGGGAGTGACCAACACGGTTCACAGGTGAGTACTGATGTAAAAAAAAACTGTCAGTGCAGTAACTCAATGCTTAATCTGTGTTTAAAATTCTTCTTTCTAGTTCCTTATTACCGCTGCCGAGAACCTGGACTACCTGGATGGCGTCCATACTGTTTTTGGCGAGGTTTCGGAGGGTTTGGACGTCTTGGCTAAAATCAATGAGACCTTTGTCGATACAGACTTTGTCCCGTTTCAGGATATCAGGTGTGTTGGGATTTTGATTTAAATGAAGCATTTGTTTAACACAAAGCTTTACAATACAAATAAAACCATGTCACTTCAGGATAAACCACACAGTCATCCTTGATGACCCGTTTGACGATCCTCCCGATCTACCAGTGCCCGATCGATCCCCTGATCCTACCCTTGAGCAGCTAGATGTGAGTGCACGTTGTCTGCTTTGTAATGTAAATTCATACATTTGCATAATTGGCATTGATGCAAAACTCTGGCTTAAAAAAAAGGGAGTGTCACATCTTTCTGTGTGCAGTACAAATATAATTGTGGCGGGATACCACAAGTAAATGAATGTATTGCAAACACTGTAACAAGATCTTGCGAGACTAAAATGTGACAGTATTTCTCTTTAAGAGAGGAAAGGCATTGACAATTTATTAGAAACTTAAAGGTTAAGTGGGTGTCTTGTTTCATTAATAATGGTACGGTAGCGACCACAATGCCGCTTATAAAGCACCTCATAAGTAGAAGAGAATCTGTGTTGACAATTTAGCTACATGGTCGCTGTATACTGTATAGCGAGTAGGCATGCACAATTAAAGTGGGAAAACATGAATACATTTCTGGGGATCACAATAGATGAAAATATGAGCTGGAAACCTCATATTACAAATATACAACATAAGGTGGCCGGAAATATTTCAATATTGAACAAAGCAAAAAATCACTCCACACTCTTTATTGCTCTCTGGTTCTGCCATATCTTACTTATTGTGTGGAAATATGGGCTAATATCTATAAAAGCAATCTTCACTCGCTAAATGTACTGCAAAAAAGGTCAGTAAGGATAATTCATAATGCCGCCTATCAGAGAACATACTAACTCCTTATTTCTAAAATCACAAATACTTCAACTTGCTGATATAGTTCATCTTCAAACAGCTAAAATCATGCATAAGGCTAAAAATAACCAATTAGCTAAAAATGTCATGCAATACTTCTGTATTTATATATCATATTTTATTGAATGTGATTGCAGAGTGGACGTATCGGAGCAGATGAAGTCATAGATGATGCAGACGGGAAAGCAGCTGAGGAAGTGGAGGAGAGGCTAAACGCAAAAGAAGCCAAAACTCGAGCTATCCTCCTGGAGATGGTGAGAAAGTCCTCAAACCCTCAAGTGACGTCACCAAGCCTGCTTCCTTATGCATGTGTGTGTGTGTGTGTGGTTCTTCTAGGTGGGCGACCTCCCCGATGCAGACATAAAGCCTCCAGAGAATGTGCTGTTTGTATGCAAACTGAACCCGGTCACCACCGACGAAGACCTGGAAATCATCTTTTCCCGCTTCGGACACATTAAAAGGTTAAGTAGAGTTATGGAAAAGTTGCCGTCGTCATGCTTTTCCTGTTGCTCTAACGTGCTGATTTTGGTTTGGTGCAGCTGTGAGATCATTCGAGACTGGAAAAGCGGAGACTCCCTCTGCTATGCTTTCATTGAATTTGAAAAGGTGAGTTGGATATCCACACCCAGGGGGTGTGACGCTGACTATTAAGGCTGTGATTGGCCGGATTGTCGTGCATTATTTTGTGTGTATACAGGCCACATCAAGAAACGCCTTCTCCAGTATTACAGTTGCAAAGTAATGGTAATGGTTTTATTTCATTTGAACATGCATCAGATTACATTTGAGTGCATCCCATAATCAGTTCCCAGTTCCACATGTCCAAAAGGAGTAGGAAGAAGCAAAGCTTATTAAATCCTACCCCTCCATCTGGTACTTTTACAATCAGTTAGTTACATTTGTTCACTTCCTGCTTTCCATAATACAGTTTAAGTTTTTTTTTGTTTTTTTTTTAATAATGTACCTCATACCGAAGTACTCAGTGATATGAGCATCCAATGCCATAATGGGTACCATAGTAAGTGTCAATATAGTGATATATATAGCACATCATGACTGGTTCAAGACTCTTCATCCTTGTATTTAGCAAACATCAACTGCTTGTATTGTTTCTTGAATTGGCTCATCGTTGTGCATTGTTTGATTCCCTTACTCAATCCATTCCATAGTTTGATTCCACATACTGAAATGCTATGGCTAGCATAACGTAGTCCTAGCATAGAAGTGTTTCAAATGTACTTCTTTCCCTGAGATCATATTTCTCCTCTCTTGTAGAGAAGTATTGGATGACATTTTTAGCTAATTGATTATTTTTAGCCTCATGCGTTATTTTAGCTGTTTGAAGATGAACTATATCAGCAAGTTGAAGTATTTGTGATTTTAGAAATAAGGAGTTAGTATGTTCTCTGTAGGCGGCATTATGAATTATCCTTACTGACCTTTTTTGCAGTACATTCAGCGAGTGAAGTTTCTGGATGAAACAACTAAAGTGAGATTGTTTTCCCAACTGTTCATCCTCCTGGTTGATCATTTGTATTCCCCCCCCCCCACCCGTTGTCTTGACAGCAAGAAGACTGCGAAAAGGCCTATTTCAAAATGGACAACGTGCTCATCGACGACAGACGCATTCATGTAGACTTCAGCCAGTCGGTGGCAAAGGTCCAATGGAAAGGAAAAGGTCATCTCGACGCACGGGCGACGCGGCGTTTTATTAGCCATGTGAATGTTTTGTACTAAACATCTATCGTCCTCTTCCTCCTTGTGTGCTTTAGGTGGGAAATACACCAAGGAGGACTTCAAAGCCTATGAGAACGACTTGGAGAAGCGATCCAAATTGGCGCTGAAGGATCAAGTAAAGCCCAAACAAGAGTATCCTCACATTTACGACCTACTGTACATGTACTGCAGCACAGGGTGGTTTTGTCCCAAATCTATCTGTGGTGGTCTGAAACACTGCTGTACCGCGAAGTGCTCTCATCTTTACTTAACCCTTCGTAAAGTTCCAGATATGATCTGCTCATGGAGGAGGAGGAAGCGACAGGCCATCGACGCTCTGAGAAAAAACACAAAGACAAGAGACATCATCATCATCATCACAGTCATTCAGATGATGAGGAAGAGACGAGGAAGTCCAAAAAACACAAAGTATGGGGACTATAAAAACTGCATGTTTGTCACACAGCTCATTTTGAATATCAGTCAATGACAACACAATTTTTAACCCTCCTCTTGTGTTGGGGTCGGCACCGACCCGTTTTACATTTTAATACATAAAAAAACATTTGTTTATTGCATTAAGGCTTTTTGAATTTGTCAGGAAACTTTATTTCAACAAAATAAAACAAAAAAAAAATCATTGGATCATGGAAAAAAAATGGCAAGAAGTACAGTAAAGTTCTGCTTTTTGATTTTAGTTTATACTAAAGTTCTGTAGCTGAAAACTAACTTTTTCTTGACATTAATATATATTCATTAATTAATATATATTCATTATGGGTCAAAATTGACCCCAACACCATAGATGTTTCTTTAGTGATTAATACTAAAATGAGAAAATAAATAAAACTAATTGATTTAACAGATATGTTAACGAAAGAACCTTCAATTTATTAATATGATTCTTTTGAGGTTCATTTTACCATTTTTGGAAATTAAAATCGAGGGGTATAGTGACAAAAAAAAGCCTACATGCCCACACCATAAGTATTAAAACCAATATTTTCATAGAAGAGGAAGCCTAAGAAGGTAACCAAGACATGAGAAGCAAATTTGATGGTAACTTATTGTTTTTAGTGTATTTTATAGCTGATTTAATACATGGGTCAAAACCGACCCGTTTACATAAGAGGAAGGTTAAATGGGAAAAAAAAATTCCAAAACTACATGTGACCCCCCCCCCCCCCCCCCAACCTAATAACTGGTCGGGCCACACTTAGCAGCAGCAACAACTGCAAACAAGCATTTGTGATAGGTTGCACTTTTGCAGAATTGTTGTCATTCGGTCGCACTGGAGGGTTTTCTAGCATAGGGATTATCAAGATGTTTTCTGGCATTACGGTGGTTTTGGTCTTGGAACTTGCGCACATTATCATGTCTTTTGTGAGTGAGGGCGAACACGACGCACCAAATATCATTTATTTGTGGTGGGCTGGCATGAATGAACGTATGCATGGTAACACTGGACTGCGACGAGTCTCTCTCGCTCTCTCATCATCCATCTTCTCCCCCCTTTCCAGGACAGCGAGGACAGCCGACGAGACAGGAAAACCGTCCGCCAGCGCTCACGCTCCCGAGACCGAGACCACAAGCACAAGTCTTCGGACAAATATCGGAGAGATAGCCGAGACAGAGGTCGCAGAAGTCGCAGCCACTCGCCCAGGAAGTCCAAGACGGACAAAGATAGAAGCAGATACAGGTGAAGGACACATTCTATGACGCGTTGTCCGCATTTGATAGCATCAAGACATCAATTCCACTCTCTTAGCTGTTTGTCATGCTTTTTCTAGAACACACACTTTATTTTTTTTTTTAACCCAAAAAACTTGGGTCACTCATGCTGGGACAGGAGGGAAACATTCCAGTGTACTGTTTAGTTGACAGTGTAGTATCCTTAATAAACTAGTCTGTAAAGGAATAATATGAAATTTTAGTATGTCTGACCATCTGGCATTTGCCCTTCATGTGATGTGAAAGTACCGAAAGCTAAAATCTTGCCTGGGTGATAGTCGGTCATGCAAGTCTACATGCATACAGTGTACAACAGGGGTCTCAAACTCAATTTACCTGGGGGCCACCAGAGCTAGGTTCTGGGTGAAGCCGGGCCGCATCAGGTTTTAAAAAAAAAACACATTTATTAAAAACTGAAAAAAAAATCAATAAAAAAAATCTTCAATGCTTTTGCTTCTGCTATACCCTACACTTTTTCAGTACTTTGGTTCTGGTTTTCCACACCAAAATATCTGATAAAACATTCCACTGTTCTCAAATATCTTCATTTTTATTTTTCTATACTCAAAATAAGATAAAAAAAATAAACAAATTAAGAATAAAGACAATAAATCAATCAATCAGTAATAAATAAGTAAAATAATAATAAAACAGCAAATAAGAAAAACGTAAGAAACCACATACAGCTGGAAGAGAAATTATTTTTTTCAGATTCAAATGTACAGTATTAAGTTATTTAACCGTTAACATGAACATTAATGAAACTTAATAATTTGACCCAATTAGCAAGTTAGCATCGTACTCGGTTCCATCTGGGAGCAGCGTCGTAACTTTAACATGTTTGATGAGATGCTTTATCTCGACGTGTATTTTCCCTTTTATTCCAAATCATTTATTTGTACCCAGCGTCATAAGCCTTTAGCTTCATTGCTAATCCAAAGCAAAACAAGGGTAGGGTAACAGTATGGGCGGGGCAAAATCATGTTAATTGTGTCTGGTGTGCACACAGCTTTAAGGTGTCATTTCAACATTAAACTTTGCTATCAAGGTGGGGGCCTCAAACTAGCGTCTCGCGGGCCGCATGTTTGAGACCCCTGGTGTACAACATGCACTGTTAAACAGAGCCGTGTTGACATATTCCTAGTCTGGTAACACACACAGCCAGTAAAGCTGATGCTTGCTAAGTTAAAGGGGACATATTGTGCTTTTCTTTGTGATATTAAACTGTTCTTTGTGATGTCACAGAGGAGTGGGCTTCCTTATGGGCGTGGCTCTAGGCCAGATACCCTCCCTGCCGAGCTGTGCTTCTGTGTTGACGTTACTAGCAATGGCTCGTAAAAAGTGTTTCTTCGGATGTAAGGGAAAGCCACATTTGTTTACAATCCCCAAAGACGCCACCATCAGGCACAAGTGGTTGGAGTTCCTGATTCCCTACCAGCAAAAGAAATGTATTTTGATCTGTCAACGGCATTTCACAATGGACTGTTTCGGGAACATGGGCCAGTACGCAGCTGGACTAGCTGACAAACTTTTGCTGAAGCCTGACGCCTTTCCGACGTTAATTGGTCGTGGAGAAGAGTCAGATGAGCAAGCAGTAAGTCACAATTTCAGTATCCTGTTTATTTTGTGTAAGTCATGGAACAAAAGCGCTTGTCTGTGTAGCATTATAGAGTGTGCATACAGGGAGCTGGGTTGTTGTTAATCCTATTTTATCCTATATTAATCCTATTTATTACGCCACAAATATTTTTGGGTTTTGGTGACTGCAGTGAAGTCAGTACAACTCAGAGTTAAAAAGTAGTAAATTAAGACAGTCAGCATAAACAATCAGGGCATAATATTTGTTAGAAGTTCAAGCTATTAAAATTAATTAGCTAATTTTAGTTGTATATTGTCGATATACTGAAAGCCATAGGGATCATTCACATCCGGAGGGTGGCGGTAGTGCACCAATATAGCTTGCATCCACCGTTAAACGAAGAAGAAGATGCGGAAGAAGAAACGACAACGAAGAAGTTGTAGGCCTGCCCTCCCCAAGCTCAGCTTCATTCTCTCCACCGTGTTAGCAATGGGTCCCAGGAAATGTTTTTTCCGTTGTGAGGGCAAGCTAGCTATGTTTAGCCTTCCGACCGAAGAAACCATCAGGAAGAAGTGGTTTAAGATGATTATTCCCGAGCAGCAAGAAGAGAAAAATATGTTCGTCTGTCAACGGCACTTCACAAGGGACTGTTTTTTGAACATGGGCCAGTTCGAAGCTGGACTGTCCGTCAAATTGTTACTTAAACCCGACGCCTTTCCCACTATACTTGGCCGTCGTGAAGATCAACCCGTAAGTGTCGTAACTTGTGTAATGGAACAAAAGCTGTTTTCTGTGTAACATTAAACCGGAAGAAGTGTTACCTGTATGCATGCAAATTACAAGCTCGCCGAAAACTCAGTTTTAAACAAGGGCAGTTCATTATAAAAATTGTGGAATTAACCAATTTTACGACAGTAAATGCTGACGTACGTTACCACTCTTTGATTTCATATATTCATCTTCAGCCAGTCGCTCGTGAGCTAGCATAAAACTCATTACCGCTTTTCAAGCTCTATAAAGTGTTTATTCATTTTACAACAGGACTAAACCAAGTCTAAATAAGAAGTAAACCAGGACTAAAATAGTTCTAAAACAAAAACTGAACCCGTTAGAAACCAGGACTAAAATGTTGAGTTTTAAGGAGGTGGGTGGCACCATTGTGGCATAATACCTGAAAGAAGTCCCCATAGAAACCTAGCAACGTATGGAGTGGATAATGTATTCAAGTTGTTGTTGTTGTGCCAACTAACAAGATTTTATAAACTTGTGTCAAAATGTTTTTCATTATTATTTAACAATGTTATTAAGTTAATGTGGCCACTGTCTTCACTGTCCTTTGAATTAGGGTGCATCACAACGGGCTCCGCCGAGGCCAAAACACAGACACGTGGGCTGCCAAACGGACACTATACATACCGCCACGCAGATCACACAGATCAGCCCTTACATGCAATCTGTCGGCACCATGATGTTGTCCTATCCGTCGACAAAATCTGTCGCCACCCAGCTGTCTTACAGTACGCTGAAACCACACGTGAGAAGCAAAGGTAAGTAGTAACAATAACTTTATATGACAATCTCATAAAGTAATTCTCTTAATTCTTTCTCGTCAGGGGTGCAGGCAAGCGTTTTAGTCAAAAATGTCGCCACAGGGACAAAAAAGCTGAACACAGCGGTTCAGGTTTCTTCCGAGCCGGCGAGGGGGTTTGCACCTTTGGAGGGTGCCAGACGAGCAAAGCGACCGCGTGTTGATTATGAAGAGAAGGAGTACGAGGAAGAAGAGTTTTTCGAAGAGAGCGAGGACGAGGAAGAGAAAAATGAAGAGAGCGAGTACGAGGTGGAAGAATTTGACGAGAGCGAGGACGAGGAAGAAGAAGAAATGATGGTTGTACGCGACTCAACGTACGAATCTGTTGACTCCTTCAAGGAGCCGTCAAAAATGAAGTAAGATGCCAATACACACCATTTTCTACATTAGCTTTTGCCATAAATAACTCAGAAATGTTTTTTTTCCTCTCTCCTGATAGTGAAAACGAGTCAAGGAGAGAATACAATGACAGAAAGTACATTGTATTTGAGAGCTGTCTTCTAGATCTATTCCAAACCTGTCCTGTGTGCGGTTCCGACTGCCAACTGCAACCACAGAGGCGGGGGACATTTGTAGCCTATGTTCAGCTTTGCCTCAACTGCAAGTATACCAGAAAATGGCAGAGCCAGCCACTGAGAGGAAACACTCCTGTGGGAAACCTCCAAATGTCTGCAGCTATTTATTTTACCGGTGGATGCTTCAGTCAGGTGGACAAGGTATTGGAGCAACTGTAGCATGTAGGGGAAAAAAACGGCGTCATTAGGCCTATTTAGATGTTATTTTACTTTATATGTCGAAATGACAACTACGCTTTTTGGGGAAGCCTTCTAAGAAAAAAAACTCTTAACAACAACGTACATTGATGATAACATGTAATACTTGCAGCATTTTGCAGTATTTGGATGATTTACTACATTACATTTACGACATAGCCCATACAGCTAACATGACGTCCGTCAACAACAGCATGCATTGACGACAATTACAATTGCGATGGCTGTGTCTTCCAGCACAAGACCTGCGCTCCAGTCTTCGGGTTAAAAAATGCTAACAGAAAAACAGCATTTTATCCACGCTAACATCTGTGATTGACGTTCAGACGAGCGTCCAGCTCCAGCTATTTTTTTTTCATGCTAGCTACTACAATAACAATATGGCTGTAGCTTGGTTAATGTAAATGGAACACTGTTTATAAAAAAATGAAAATTTTATGGGGGTTTCATGACCCCTAAAATATTCTTAAGCCCCCTAAATAATTTGATATATTTTTTTTATTTAAATTTTTTTTTTTTTTTTTTTTTTTTACAAAAAAATCTCAAATTTCATATAATAGGGCAAAAGCATTCTAATAAGCAAGCCAATAAGCAGGCTAATACTAGCCTACTAGTAGTAGTATTACTCAGAAGAAGAATAATGATGATAGTAATAATAATAAGCTAATGAATATATATATATATATAATTATTATTATTATATAATTCTCCACTGGACAGAATGATTTTGCACTGTAGATTGTGTGTACTTGTGTAAACTTATGTAAATTTAATTTCCAAAAGTGGGAAAGTTATATCCCGGTTGGATTTTTTTTTTTTTTTTTTTTTTAAATGTCTACTATATTCATTCATATCCTGTACATCTCCAGGGGGCTAAGCCCCCTAGTGACGCGCCTGGTCTATGTTTTTCCAGATATTCAAAGCCATGAATGTCCAGATGTATCCATATGACACCTTTAGGAGGCATGGCCGGAATCTTCTGGAACCTACAATAAACCACAAATGGAAACGGGATCAGCAGACTCGGATTGATTCTCTGAAACAGGAAAGCGGTATCGCAGTGAGTGGAGATATGAGAGTAGACTCGGCAGGTGAGGGGGGTCATTCAATATCAATATCTATGCAGACAACTAATGTACCCCATGTTTATTCATTTTATTTATGTATACTTTTCTCATACATAAAAGGACACGCTGAAAAATATGGCTGCTACTCTCTGATGCACCTGGACAGCAACAACATCATCGACATCCAGCTTGTGCAGGTACCCTTACGTTTACGTTGTGCTGAGACTCAACAAGACCCGCGTGTGCGTTTCCTTTCTTTTGTAATGTCAACGAGATCCATAAACGTTTATGCATCAACAGAGCAACGGGGCGGGTGGCGGTGTACACATGGAGAAAGAAGGACTCAAGAGAGGACTTGATCACCTGGAGAAAAATGACGTCAAAGTGGATTACATCCTGACTGACCGCCACACACAGGTGCAGACACTTCTGAGGGAGCGCGGGATCACCCAGTATTATGATGTTTGGCACCTTGAGAAAGGTAGGATAATATGGATAATATTAATCTTACCTGAGACATATGGCGGTGATTCAAACCTGCATGTATTGAAATGAGAACTGCACTTTTTGGGGAAGCGCTCTAATAAAAAAAATAACAACATACATTGATGATAACATGTAATACTTGCAGTATCTTGGCGTATTTTGATGATTTACTACATTACCGGAACTTCTTTTTAAAAAAGAAGACTTGTATGACTTGCATTGTTAGCTAGCTCATGCTAACTCTTGTCGGAACGCATAGAAAAGGGAAAAAAATAATCCTGGAGTTTCAGAAGAATAGTTTTTCATGCTAGCTGCTACAATAACAATATGGCTGTAGCTAGCTTGGTTAATATACAAGGCGGTTATGTAAATGGAACACTCTTGGTCTTTTTTTTTTTTGCACGCGTCACATCCCATGACTTGCATTGTTAGCTAGCTCATGCTAACCCTTGGAACGCACAGAAAAGGGAAAAAAATAATTCTGGCGTTTCAGAAGAATAGTTTTTCATGCTAGCTGCTACAATAACAATATGGTTGTAGCTAACTGTATCTTTTTTTTTTTTTAGCGCGTCACGTCCCATGACTTGCATTGTTAGCTAGCTCATGCTAACCCTTGGAATGCACAGAAAAGGGAAAAAAATAATTCTGGAGTTTCAGAAGAATAGTTTTTCATGCTAGCTGCTACAATAACAATATGGTTGTAGCTAACTGTATCTTTTTTTTTTTTTTAGCGCGTCACGTCCCATGACTTACATTGTTAGCTAGCTCATGCTAACCCTTGGAATGCACAGAAAAGGGAAAAAAATAATTCTGGCGTTTCAGAAGAATAGTTTTTCATGCTAGCTGCTACAATAACAATATGGTTGTAGTTAACTGTATCTTTTTTTTTTTTAGCGCGTCACGTCCCATGACTTACATTGTTAGCTAGCTCATGCTAACTCTTGTTGTATTGTTGTATATGTTGTGTAAATTATTATCTTTAATCTATTGTACTATTCTGTCCTTGTCAGCGCTGTCTAAAAAGTTGCAAGCGCTAGCAAAAGGCAAGAACTGCGCAGTGTTACAGCGGTTGTTGCTTGCGATTAGACACCACATCTACTGGACCGCCATGTCTTCAACATCGGGGCCGGAGAAGGCAGAAAAATGGAAGTCCATCGTAAATCACATTCAGGATATCCACTCGCATGACGATCCACTTTACCCCAAGTGTCTTCACGCTAAAAAACAATTTCAGCCATGTATGTATCAAGTATTTTGGACTTGATGATTTCTTACTAATACTAAGAATATGCAATAGCAATTGTAATGAGGACTTTGTGCCTTGCTGCCATTTTAGGTACACTGCCTTTGTACAAAGTGGAAAAATTATTGGTCAACAAAAGAGTTCTCCGGGATGTGGAAAAACTCAGTGATGACCATCAGACGTCTTCACTGGAGTCTTTCCATCGTGATATTTTACAATTTGCACCAAAGAATGTTGTTTTGCCCTACATTGGGATGCTGTGCAGGTAATTGTTATGACTATGCATTTCTATGATAGACTCAGGCTTTATTTTTATTATTATTTTTTTTTTTAGGTTGTACTTGGCTGCCATGCATTTTAACGAAAACGCACCATGGCAACAAACAACTTTGGAGCTCAAGGAACAAGCGACTGCGAAGCCAGTTAAAACCAAACCAACTTCCAGTGAGTAAAGTACAATACAAACAACTTTTATTTGTCAAGTATTATTATATTTGTAGACGTGTTTGTGTGATAAAAAATGTATCCAGGTTATGTCAGTGACCTGATGAGGCTGCTTTTTGAGGTCGTGTTGGAGGACCCAACCAAGTACACACAGGAACTCAAAGAAACCCCCGTCCCAGACGACCTTTGTGTACAGTTTGAAAGACTCTCCGAAGACGAGGTCATCGCCACATACGTCTCTAGATTCAGTAGAGGGACGAATAGCGGAAGCGAAGTCAGCGGCCACAGGGATCAGGAACGTCCTGGTGTATCTGGGACACAACACACCACGGGGTGGGGAACCTGACACGCCCACCCGGGTATCCCCCGACATCAGCTTACAAAGCAGCGGCATGCAAGACGCCTGCAACATCTGAAGGACGGAGAAGAAGACACCAAATTGAATTAGTCTTTTTCTCTTTGCGTTACAGATGTTGCTGTATCAGCACCTTTACATACAACTTATGAATCTTAGGTATCATAAGTATTTTTTATGCAAACATGGGTACAATGCATTTTATATTGTAAATAAATTATTTACTTCTCTTGATTGTTTTGAACTTTGGTGTCATCAAATTCATCCACAGTCCGTTCTGTATATATTTGGTAAGGTTTATGGATTTAAGAGAAAAAAGGCATTCTATCACCATGTAAAATGGTTTTATTTTCTGCTGTTTCTTTCTCTTTTCTTTTTGTAAATGTTCTTTTCATAATTCTAACTTTAATTGCATAATATAGATAAATTGTTATACTATTTTAATATGTTATAGTCGTAAAATTACAACCTTTTTTCATGTGAAATTATAAGGAGAAGTGGCATAGAAGATGGATGGATGTTAAATTATACTTTTAATACAATTAAAAATGGCTCCCGGACACCCCTGATTAAGAGCCACAAAAAGATCCCAATCCTCAATGCGCAATTTCAATGCGTCAAAATGTGACTGTCATCTCCGAACCCGAACAAAGCCGGGGTCGGCGGGAAGACAGGAAGGCGGCTCCAATCGAAGAGTCGTCTCAAACAGCCGATTCGTTCGCAACCGACACGTCATTCATATCACTCAGTCACTTCCTGTTTACATTCCCAGATTCGGGCGAAATCGAAACAAACTCCTTAAATATTAAATTGTGGCGTCTGGATTCAGATAGTAAAGTCTCGCAGCTACGAAGCAGAAGGCTGAAACGGCGAAGTCGACCATACTTCCAGCTAGAATGTTTAAACGCGAGGACTGAGCCATATTAGCTTAAAGAGCTAGCTCAAGCTAACGTCGGTGACTGTTAACGTCGAATTAATATCACGAATACAGTAGGATAGTTTGTCTTTCGAGGCCCTTATGGAGAATAAATATAATCTCAAGAGTCCGGGTAAGTTGAACACCATTATTTTTACTTTTAGTAATTGACTTTTAGATGATTAAATGATGTCGACAGTGAATGAAAGACGATTTCCCTTTTGACGTTGTGATCAGGTTTTGCATAACATTTGGATAGCGTCGAGTGTGTCTCGAGTGAAAATGCGTTGTTTTCATAATATTCACGTTTAAACTGCGGTCTTGTGTTAAATGTTACATGAAATGCAACCAAGTGGCAATGGGGGTTCTGGTTTGGATAAACCTGGGCGGACTGCGTCGATAAAGGGACTCGCTAGCATGTAGCTGGTCCATGTTTAATCACAGTTGCGCATGCGTAGATATCAATTGAGTAGCACTATATTATTACATTATATTATTTTTATACATATTCATAAATGTTACAATTCTGTTTTAGGATGTTTTGTGGTTACAACACGTTTCTATAATTCAATTATAAACATAACATTGGTTTGCGAACACGAGACTCATTCAGATCTCGCGATAGCTACACGAGGACGCATGGCGTACAAACACAAGGCTGCAGTGTTTCGCTGATTTGTTAGCTTTTTGGACTTTGTGTTGTCTCCTAAGCGTTAATGGAGACAAATACCCATAAGTACCGATTATGTGAAAAGACAACAATGCCCACCGGAACTGACTTCCGTGTTTTGTTTAATATTCCCAGCGGTAAAGAGGTTAATGAAAGAAGCTGCTGAACTGAGAGATCCTACGGAGCACTACCATGCCCAGCCATTGGAAGTAAGTAAGTTAGTTTGGTGTCCACAAATGAGTTTACAGTAACGCTACCATCTTTCTAATACCCTTTCAGGATAACCTATTTGAGTGGCACTTCTCCGTACGCGGACCCCCAGATTCAGATTTTGATGGCGGGGTTTACCATGGCAGGATTGTTCTTCCCCCGGAATACCCCATGAAGCCACCTAGCATCATTCTTCTTACGGTAAGATAAACCACACAAAATCAAAATGTGGAGTAATACTACTACTACTAATAATAATTGTCATATTTGTGTGTCCCCATCCAGCCAAATGGAAGATTTGAAGTTGGGAAGAAGATTTGTCTGAGCATTTCTGGCCACCACCCAGAGACCTGGCAACCTTCATGGAGCAGTAGGTTCCCCTCCGAGTCTAGCTTGTGTTTAGAAAGCATCACTACGACCTATGGGTGAACGTTTTCCTTTTATTTTTTTGTAAATATTCACCCAAACTCCGAAATGTGGCACCCTACTAACATTTTACCATTAGCATCGATGCTATTACGGTACCCTGATACTGCAAACTCATCCTTTAAAGCTACCATTTACTCTTTATTGCTCTCTGGTTCTACCATATCTTACTTATTGTGTGGAAATATGGGCTAATAACTATAAAAGCAATCTTCACTCGCTAAATGTACTGCAAAAAAGGTCAGTAAGGATAATTCATAATGCCGCCTACAGAGAACATACTAACTCCTTATTTCTAAAATGACAAATACTTCAACTTGCTAATATAGTTCATCTTCAAACAGCTAAAATAATGCATAAGGCTAAAAATAAGCAATTAGCTAAAAATGTCATCCAATACTTCTCTACAAGAGAGGAGAAATATGATCTCAGGGAAGAAGTACATTTGAAACACTTCTATGCTAGGACTACGTTATGCTAGCCATAGCATTTCAGTATGTGGAATCAAACTACGGAATGGATTGAGTAAGGGAATCAAACAATGCACAACGATGAGCCAATTCAAGAAACAATACAAGCAGTTGATGTTTGCTAAATACAAGGATGAAGAGTCTTGAACCAGTCATGATGTGCTATATATATCACTATATTGACACTTACTATGGTACCCATTATGGCATTGGATGCTCATATCACCGAGTACTTTGGTACGTGACAAATACAATAAAAAATCATAAAATTAAGTTTAAAAAAAAGCTTAAACTATATTATGAAAGCAGGAAGTGAACAAATGTAACAGTTACTGATTGTAAAAGTACCAGATGGAGGGGTAGGATTTAATAAGCTTTGCTTCTTCCTACTCCTTTTGGACATGTGGAACTGGGAACTGATTATGGGATGCACTCAATTGGAAAAAAAAAAAACTATATTAGGAAAGCAGGAAGTGAACAAATGTAACAGTTACTGTTTTATTTTAATTGAGGCCTTCAACAGTAGAGTAGAGTAGAGTGTGTGAGTAAAGTACAGATGCAAGAGGGATGTCCTGGTATAAATCTCAGCTTACGCAGCTAAAAAAAACCAAAAAAAAAAACCGTATTTACTGTTATGTAACAAAGTTCTGAGAAGGCCCGTGTGCACAGCTGCAGTGTGCTGTAACCTTGGCTGTCTTTCCCAGCATTTTAAAGTACAACTCTTGACAAATGTGTGTATGAGCGACGTCGACATCATTTCACTTACAATACACTTCATGCAACACTTTTTTTTTTTAAATGATCTGTTAGTTAGAATCCATTGTGAATGTGCATGGACTGGATCTCCGTCACCCCCCCCGCCTCCACCAACGACTTGCACAAACATATTTATTTTGATGATGCACTGAATATTTTGTCTGTTTTTCAGTACGAACCGCTCTAATTGCCATAATTGGATTCATGCCAACCAAAGGAGAGGGTGCCATTGGATCCCTTGATTACACACCAGAGGAGAGGAGGGTCCTTGCAAAAAAGTAAGATTTCTAGTTCATTCATTCATTTTTATACCGCTTACCGGTGCTGGAGTCTATCCCAGCTGTCTTCATTGCGACAGGCGGGGTACACCCTGGACGGGTGGTGGCCAGCCAATCACAGGGCACATATAGACAAACAACCATTCACACTCACATTCATACCTATGGACAATTTGGAGTGGCTAATTAACCTAGCATGTTTTTGGAATGTGGGAGGAAACCGGAGTACCCGGATTAAAAAAAAAAAAAAAAACACGCATGCACGGGGAGAACATGCAAACTCCACACAGAGATGCCCGAGGGTGGAATTGAAATTGTAACCACTTGGACGCCGTGCAGCCCTTGATTTGTAGTTCAAAATTTTAATATTTATTTACCACCTTGTATACATTATGTTTAGAAATGTGTGGGGGGTAAACAAACAACAGTACAGTAGTAGCTAGCGTTCATGCATGCTGTGTAATATGCATGTAGGCTTCCCAGCATGCCTTGCGGGTTATGAAGCATTTATTTCAGTACAGGCGCTTGTTATTTTATGATTGGGGTAGGTGTTGAATTTGGGTTATGATGTGTAAGGATGTAAATATAATATCATATATATCATCTATAATGTCCAAAATAGTTAAAGCTATATTATATTTGTCATGATGGCGTTACAACAATGACGCTGGATGCAGTTCTTCCGTATGGAAACTGAAATCTGAACATCTAAGTCTCAAAGCTATTGTTCTCTGGAGGCATCATGAGCGGGCTTGCCCTTCATCGGAACTGGGGGGGTCCTCCAGGGACACGATCCTCACTTCAAATGAGATGGAACAATTTATTTCAGAGCCCAATATTGAGAGAGAAAAAAAATGCAATAATATTACTAGAACAAAGAAAATCTAATTCAGAAAATGTGTAAAAAGTTATTATGATAATTAAGTCAGATTATTACTGTAAGCTTAACTGTATCTTAAACTGCAGTGTGGCTAATCTATAGCTAAATTCACCCGCAACTAGCTTGTCCAACCCATAAGAAACAGCAGATCATTATACAGTAGATACAGTAGATAGATATACTCAATTCATCACACTCCGAACCTCCACATCACAAATATACAAACATGTACAAATACGAGTTTAAGATAAGGCGTTTCTTTTGATCAAGCCATTAATTGGGTCGTTGCGATGACGTCAGCCACCTTGTGGGATCTGGGCTCCAGGCATCATTGCAGCTCCATCCATGTATGTTGCTTGTCCTCCAATGAACTGTTCTTCTGGCAGTAATGCATGATGGGTAGATGCTGGTTGTTATTTACATGTAATATATACAGTATTGGGTGGCACAGTGGTCGAGTGGTTAGCGCGCAGACCTCACAGCTAGGAGACCAGTGTTCAATTCCACCCTCGGGCATTTCTGTGTGGAGTTTGCATGTTCTCGCCGTGCGTGCGTGGGTTTTCTCCGGGTACTCCGGTTTCCTCCCACATTCCAAAAACATGCTAGGTTAATTAGCCACTCCAAATTGTCCATAGGTATGAATGTGAGTGTGAATGGTTGTTTGTCTATATGTGCCCTGTGATTGGCTGGCCACCAGTCCAGGGTGTACCCTGCCTCTCGCCTGAAGACAGCTGGGATAGGCTCCAGCACCCCCCGCAACCCTTGTGAGGAAAAAGCAGTAGAAAAAAATATATACTGTATTTCCTAGATACCTGTTGAGTATCAAGTTGCTGCGTGATGAACTTAAATGTTTGAAGGGAAAAAGCTAACTTTAAAACAAGAACAGTGATGTTTACCTCCCATCTGTGTCTTCATGTACACTGGAGTGCGTACTTAGCCGCGGAATGTGGCTACACCGAACATCGTAACACGAGGACCACCGTAACGAATACCGTGTTCTTTATGCAACCCTGCAGGTCCCAGGACTTTTGCTGCGAGACGTGCAACTGCTCAATGCACTCGGCGCTCTTGGCTTTGACCCCAAACAGCAACCCCAGCCCAGGGGACCACAAGGCGAAGGAGCTAGCTCAACAAATCAACTTCAAGGTAGGAATCTAACCCAAACAACCATGATAGAGTAGGTTTGGTCGGGATGTTAGGTGGTATTTGTGTATAATAATAATAATAATATATAATATACACTATTAAAGGGACCAATGACAGAGCCTTGAGGTACTCCTATCCTTAGTAAATTGATTGTGATGGTTCTGTGGGTTTACTGGGTGTATTATTAAGTATTATTATTATTATTATTATTTGTGTATGTATAAGCAAGAACATGGAGACCATTTGCAACTTGTGGCTAGTTTTTTATTGACATAGTTCACAGGGAAAATGATTTTTTTGTCCTGTAAAAACAATGAAAAAAATCACTTAATACTATTTCAAAAGGTTGTAGCATGAAAAAGCTAATAGACAAATGCGATTATGTTCAATTATTAGTGGTCTTGTCTAACAAAATCTTTAAATATTAAAAATTATATAAAATTAAAATAGTTCCAAAATAGTCACAATAATAAATGAAAATAAACTTAATACATTGCCATGTGCATGCGAGTCTATTCCTCAGTGGGTGGAGGCGGGGCCACTAGCATACACACAGAGTGTGCATACATGCAATATCTTGTTTTGGCTAAACCACAAACATAATACTGTTTGAAACCAGAGGATATTTACATTTTTTTAAAAATAAAAGATAATATATCAGTTAATCGGATAATGGGTTAACCCTTGATTAATTAATAACTGACAGCAAAAGTACATGTACCACTGTGTAAACATGTAAACATTTTCCCGTGTATCCATGCAGACTGAGTCGACTTCATCAAGTCAACAAGCAAGAGGGAGTGAAGGTACCAACAGTGAAGGTTCTACCCAGGAAGACACGCCCACTTCTGACGGACCCCTGCCTGAGCCTGAGCAGGTAGGCTCATTCCCTCACGTTGGTTATGTGATCTTTGCAACTATGGTGCGTTCAAAGACCATAGAAACAGAGACAAAAGTGGTATTATTATCCTCCTCCACAGGCAGAGGCGTCACCCGCTACCGACGAGGAGAGCCCACCGTCTCCTCCCCCCGTCAGCCCGCGCCAGCGCCCCACGCCGCACGCCCAAAGAACCCCAGCAGACGCCCCAAACCGGCCGGCCTTCATGGCGGCCACTCACCAGCCCCGGGATGAAAGTCACACCGGCTCCGTCGTGCTCATCGTGGTGCTCACGTTTGCTCTGGCTGCTCTGATCTTCCGTCGGATTTACCTGGCGCACGAGTACAAGTTCGATTACGAGCTGTGACGGGCGCCGTCGGTTCCCTCCGTGTCCACTGGAAAGTGACGTTGCGTCGTCCCACCTTTTTTTTTTTTTTTTTTTGCCGCTTAACCCACAACACCTTCTCTGTGATTTTTAATCAGCGTCATTTGGTTCTTATATTTTTAAGAGGAGCGTTTGTGTTTACCAAGCACTCAAACGCCTCATCTTTTTAATGATATGACCTAATTTAATTAAATGGAAACACCAACAAGAGTAGAGGTTGTATGATGTGTTCACACCAGAAATATTCAAAAGTACGTACTTTGTTTGCCGCAGTTTAGCGTTCCTGTTGGTATTTTTGTTCTGGGACCAAAGAGTACACAGTACAAGACGTATTACGTAACGTAAGTCTAATACTACAAACCAAAATTAGACAAGTTTAGATTTCGCCAAAAGCTTCTAAAATATACTTTTAAAGACCGTTTTTGTTACAAACGTTCAGATTTCAAACAGGATCCACAAAGGTTGTGCGGTTCAAGAAACTGATTGGTTTAAGCTTTTGCGACCGATCACATGACGTAACGCAAATATTCCCAAGCTAAATACAGTAGGAACTTTAGGGGTACTTTGTGGGATCGATAGCGAGTGGCGGAATTGATATGCCCAAAAATGTCCGATTTCGGAGTCACGGCTAGTAACCGCTATTCCAGATTAAGCTAAATATTCAACGACGATGCAACCTGGGAAACCATCGTCTTCATCGGATGTCAACGTCGACCTAAGCGGACATTTTTTTTTTTTTTTAGCAAGTCCAGGACTTGATGAGTCGGGACAATAGAGACTGGTTGCCGACGTCCTCGTCTGCACGGCGGAGGACGGTAAAAGGTCTGACCAAAGATCATAAAGTGGCATTTAGGGTTGTGATAGAGCATCTGTCACTGTTGTTCGAGTCCCTGCTTGTTTACGTCGAAGCAAATACTTCACCACTTCCTGTATGTCCACTCCAGGGACTCTCAGGGAATTGGGAGATTAGTTTTTTTTTTTAAATTAATTTTTCACACATCTTACCCTCTTTTAACAAGTACATAAACGACAGCATATAAATAGCAGTCCCATTACGTGTATATAGGGGGGGGGGGTAGGTTCAGCCACTTAAAGATATGAACATCTATGGAGGACACTGAAGACGGGTCAAGGGTGGGTCCTCCACAATGACAATAAAAGGAAACATATGGCCAAGGCAACAAGAGTGGTCTAGTCAATCTCCAGACCATAATCCTGGAGAACATCTATGGAGAACATTGAAGATGGGTCATGCTTCGATCCTCCAGAATGACAATAAACCAAAACGTATGGCCAATCTCCAGACCAAAACAAATGGCTGAGGCAACAAGAGTGGTTCAAGAAGACACACATTAATCCCATAGAACATCTATGGAGAACACTGTAGATGGGTCAAGGGTGGGTCCTCCAGAATGGCAATAAACCAAAACAAATGGCCGAGGCAACAAAAGAGTGGTTCAAGAAGTTAAAACATTAATCCCAGAGAACATCTATGGAGAACACTGAACATGGGTCATGGTTCAGTCCTCCAGAATGACAATAAACCAAAACGTATGGCCAAGGCAACAAGAGTGGATCAAGAAGACACACAGTAAGATCCTGGAGTGGCCTAGTCAATCTCCAGATCATAATCCTGGAGAACATCTATGGAGAAAACTGAAGATGGGTCATGCTTCGGTCCTCCAGAATGACAATAAACCAAAACGTATGGCCGATCTCCAGACCAAAACAAATGGCTGAGAGTGGCCCAAGAAGATACATATCAATCCCAAGAACATCTATGGAGAACACTGACGATGGGTCATGGTTTGGTCCTCCAGAATGACAAACCAAAACATATGGCCAAGGTAACAATAGTGGCTCAAGAAGACGCATAGTAAACTCCTGGAGTGGCCTAGTCAATCTCCAGACCATAATCCCATAGAACATCTATGGAGAACACTGTAGATGGGTCATGGTTCGGTCCTCCAGAATGACAAACCAAAACAAATGGTTGAGGCAACAAGAGTGGCCCAAGAAGATACACATTAATCCCATAGAACATCTATGGAGAACACTGAAGACGGGTCAAGAGTGGGTCCTCCAGAATGACAATAACCCAAAACAAATGGCTGAGGACACACGGTAAGCTCTTGGAGTGGCCTAGTCAATCTCCAGACCATAATCCTGGAAGACATCAATGGAGAACATTGAAAATGGGTCATGGTTTGGTCCTCCAGAATGACAATAAACCAAAACAAATGGCCGAGGCAACAAAAGAGTGGTTCAAGAAGTTAAAACATTAATCCCAGAGAACATCTATGGAAAACACTGAACATGGGTCATGGTTCGGTCCTCCAGAATGACAACAACCCAAAACAAATGGCTAAGGCAACAAGAGTGGCTCAAGAGGACACACAGTAAGGTCTTGGAGTGGTCTAGTCAATCTCCAGACCATAATCCTGGAAGACATCGATGGAGAACATTGAAGATGGGTCATGGTTTCAGTCCTCCAGAATGACAATAAACCAAAACGTATTGCCAAGGCAACAAGAGTAGCCCAAGAAGATACACATTAATCCCATAGAACATCTATGGAGAAAACTGAAGATGGGTCATGGTTGGGTCCTCCAGAATGACAATAAACCGAAACGTATTGCCAAGGTAACAAAAGAGTAGCCCAAGAAGATACACATTAATCCCATAGAACATCTATGGAGAAAACTGAAGATGGGTCATGGTTGGGTCCTCCAGAATGACAATAAACCAAAACGTATTGCCAAGGTAACAAAAGAGTGTCCCAAGAAGATACACATTAATCCCATAGAACATCTATGGAGAACACTGAAGATGGGTCATGGTTGGGTCCTCCAGAATGACAATAAACTGAAACGTATTGCCAAGGTAACAAAAGAGTGTCCCAAGAAGATACACATTAATCCCATAGAACATCTATGGAGAACACTGAAGATGGGTCACGGTTGGGTCCTCCAGAATGACAACAAACCAACAAGCATGGCCTCGGCAACAAAGCATTGGTTCAAGAAGAAGGCCATTCGTACCATGTGACACTTTGGCTATGATTTCCCATCCAAGCCTGGCCCCAATAAAAGACAACATAGGTGCTGTTATTGTTTTCTATCCATGTATAAACATGTATAATGTATTCTATTCTATGCTCAATGATAACAGCCCTGTTTTGCTTTGTGTTGAGTGGCTGTATGATTGAGGTCTAGGCTCTAGGGTGTTTATTTGCTTCATTAAAATGTTCCAAAATGCGTCCTTTTACAGCTTTGACTTAAGGGGGGGGGTTAGAAAAGCTTATCCGGTTATTCTAGAACCAGGATGAAAACCCATTGTAGCTGATGTTCAATTCATTGGAAGGCTGAGATTGTGGACCCCTGCAGTCGGAACCGAGAGGTAGCACTAACCCGGGTCCGCCAATCCAAAAAGGTACTGCGTTCAATTCCCAGACTATGTAACGACCGAGTTGTGAAAGTCATACCTTTTCAACGCCAACCACGACTTCACCAAACTCCTCACACACCAAACACTTCTGGTACCTGGAAAAATAATAACAATCATTAAAGTTGTCACAATAGCAAAAAAATGCTAATAAGACGGTAAATACATTTTTATTTACAGTTTCAGTTATCTGGCATGAATAAAACGTTCCGTAGCACATTTTTGGTATTAAGCACAAACAAGCCAAAGTGTCATCTCCCATCTGGACTAAGCCCCGGATGTGCTGCCATCCTAAATCCGCCCCTGCTGGGTGCAGATGCTGCTGAAGTGCAAACAGCAAACCTTCCAGCCACACTTGCTCTCTCTATCTATCTATCTATCTATCTCTCTCTCGCTCGCTCTCTCGCTCCCTTTCTTGGCCAAGAAATGTAGACGACACGGAAAGGATGTGGTAAAGCAGACGTAGATCGTATCGCTGTATGACTTTCCCACGACTATGCGTTGTTTTGCAAGGATTTTGCTATTGTTGTTGTGCCTGCTTGTAATCGGGGACTGTCGGAGACAGAAAAGCCGGAAAAAACGATGGCCGACAGAGAATCACACGTTGGGCACGTAAGTGTGGAAAGTTCATTCACATTTTTTTATTTATTTATTTATTTATTTTTTTAAAAGAAAAAACACAAATATTTACCTCATTAATAAGATATATAATCAGTATAATTACACTCTTGTGTTGGGAATTTGGTGATTTTTGAGTTCTATTACTTAAATACGGGGCGGAGTCTATGTAGCAAATGTCCCTCAAGTCGGGACACGTGCATAGATTATATAATTATTTTTATTTTCTATAATAAAATCAATTTAATTTATATTATGTATCATATTTTTTTTAATAAAAATGCAATTATATTCAAATATTTTAATTTATTCGTTTGTATGTAATTAACTTTTTTGTATAATACATATATAAATATAATGTGTACATACAGTATTATTTTTATTTTCTATAATCAAATCAATTTAATTTATATTATGTATCATATTTATTTTTAAATAAAAAATTGTAACATTGCAGTTATATTCAAATATTTTAATTTATTAGTTTGTATGTAATAAACTTTTTTGTATAATACATATATAAATATGTGTACATACAGTATTATTTTTATTTTCTATAATCAAATACAGTATTTTTATTTTCTATAATCAAATCAATGTAATTTATATTATGTATCATTTATTTTTAAATAAAAAATGGTAACATTGCAATTATATTCAAATATTTTAATTTATTCGTTTGTATGTAATAATTTTTTTTGTATAATACATATATAAATATAATGTGTACATACAGTATTATTTTTATTTTCTATAATCAAATCAAATACAGTATTATTTTTATTTTCTATAATCAAATCAATTTAATTTATATTATGTATCATGTTTATTTTTAAATAAAAAAATGGTAACATTGCAGTTATATTCAAATATTTTAATTTATTAGTTTGTATGTAATAAACTTTTTTGTATAATACATATATAAATATAATGTGTACATACAGTATTATTTTTATTTTCTATAATCAAATCAAATACAGTATTTTTATTTTCTATAATCAAATCAATTTAATTTATATTATGTATCATATTTATTTTTAAATAAAAAAATGGTAACATTGCAATTATATTCAAATATTTTAATTTATTAGTTTGTATGTAATAAACTTTTTTGTATAATACATATATAAATATAATGTGTACATACAGCATTATTTTTATTTTCTATAATCAAATCAAATACAGTATTATTTTTATTTTCTATAATCAAATCAATGTAATTTATATTATGTATCATATTTATTTTTAAATAAAAAAATGGTAACATTGCAATTATATTCAAATATTTTAATTTATTCGTTTGTATGTAATAAACTTTTTTGTATAATACATATATAAATATAATGTGTACATACAGTATTATACTGTCAAAAATGCATTATACAATTTAATTAGTAATATTACCATTTTTAATGTTAGATATGTATCAAGTTGAATACACATTTGAATATAATTTATTTACATTATATATAATTTTAGTATATATTAGTTATTTTTCATGAATATATATTTTCATTATGAATTTATATTTTACATTATAATACATTATTGTATATTTTATTTAATGTTTGACACAATATAAAAGTAATTATAAATACTGTATAATTAATGTATTTTGTTAGTTGATTAATTATTGAACGCTACTTTTTTCTTCATGTGTGTATATCAGAGATGAGTCAGAGATATGGGACTATAGCAGACCCCCCCGGCAACACGGAATCCGAGTAAACACTGAAATCCCTCCTGTCTGCTTTGTCAGTCCAAAGTCAAAGAAAGCCGCAGATGGAACCAAAACCAGGAGGCTGAAGAACGCCCACCTTCTCCAAATCGACGATCACGACTTCACCATGAGACCCGCCTTTGCAGGTACGGTTTTTTTTCATCGTCTTGTTATCGTCATTGGCAATTGAACGGGGAAAGCAAAAACTTCTACGTCAAGCTAGCAGGAGGGTTTGGAGGCTTTGGAACGAGCCAATAATGTCAATAGTTGACATTTCCATATCTTCTACTCGCGCATTTTCGTTATCGGGGTGGTCGGCGTGGAACGTACCCCCCGTGAAACGCTACTGTATTCAGGTCAATATGGTATTTTTGCAGCTGGCACTGAAAGTTTAGCGTGGCACGTGATGCGTGCCATATGGCGGGAGGAAGTGTAGGCACTACACTAACTCTGCTAACAGCTGCTACGAGTGAGGCACGAGTTAAGCCTGGAACACGCGTCCAAAAATAATCAGGCTGATTTGGAGCCCGAGTCCCCTCTTTTGTGTAACGTCACCGAAGATTATCTCCACCAATCACTTTGTGGTGGGAGGTGATTCCCTTCGCTCTGCGTGGAAAAGCATGTTCGATGGAAATAACACAACTTTCAGAAAATGTCCTGTTAGCATACATAGCTTGCTAACAAAATGCTAACTGGAAGTCATCCGTCTATGATGTCATTAGCGGATGACTCATTATTTTTAGGGCTTGAGTACCGACCAGTATTGTAATCGTAATGTTTATTATTATTATTATTATTATTATGGCTCGAGCACTGACCAGTGCGAAAGCCCTATTGTAATCGTAATGTTTATTATTATTATTATTATTATTATTATTATGGCTCGAGCACTGACCAGTGCGAAAGCCCTATTGTAATCGTAATGTTTATTATTATTATTATTATTATGGCTCTAGCACTGACCAGTGCAAAAGCCCTATTGTAATCGTAATGTTTATTATTATTATTATTATTATTATTATTAGGGCTCTAGCACTGACCAGTGCGAAAGCCCTATTGTAATCGTAATGTTTATTATTATTACTATTATTATTATTATTATTATGGCTCTAGAACTGACCAGTGCAAAAGCCCTATTGTAATCGTAATGTTTATTATTATTATTCTCCACCGATGGTCGCCTTCTTTACCACCTTCTTTATCAAAATAGAAGCAAAAATCTGTTTTTTGGCTGTTTGGAACGGATGGATTGGATTTACATTAATTATTATGGACAAAATAGATTCAGTTAGCATACATTTTGGTTAAGAGTCAGACCTCCTGGAATAGATTAATGATGCTAACGAAGGTTCTACTGTACCTTCCTCCAACGGCAGACAATAGTGATTTACAGAGAACTAAACCAAGAACTAAATACTGGGCTTGTGGGAAAGAGCTACTACCCGAGTACGCTACGAGTCGCTGTGACATTCATCTTTTGAATCCAATGTGTCTTCAGGTCCAGCCGTTCCTGTCGGCGTGGATGTTCAGGTGGAGAGTTTGGACAGCATATCAGAAGTAGATATGGTGAGTGGTTGGCAGATCATTTAGAAATATATATTTTTATTAACCTGGGCATGTGTTTGTGGTTTATGTTTTCAGGGACTTTCAGGGATTAATCGAAGCATCGAAAAACTATTTTCTAGGGACTAATCAGGGACTTTCAGGGATTAATCGATGCATCGAAAAAGTTTTTTCTAGATTAATCAATTACAGAAACTATCGTTTAACCCAGCCCTAATGCGAACCGTTTTTTTCATTTTGTCGAGCCAAATTTGCTGTGTTTTCCACGGGGCTCATACATTTGTACAAAAGCAGTTAGAGTAACAGTTGCACTAACTATGAACCCCGTCAATGAGTTTAAATCCAATAAAGCTAGCATTAAACGGATGGAGTGTTTTTATAACGGGATAAACGACAGGATAAATGTAGAAACTCAGCAGGGGTTTCAATGGTATCACCCCTTGAATAGATTTGTTAGACAGACAGATGTCCGTGTCTTTGCAACAAGACAAACAAAAGTGAAATAAACGCTGCTGGCCGCCGTGACGGCATAAGAAGGAAGCTTAAAAGATTGGATTACGGGGAATCATTTCAGATGTTGTCATTGAACGGCTGTTTTTCGGAAAGATCGCCAGAATTAAAGTTTTGTTTTGCTCCATGTTGAGTAACGTAATTAAAGCCTCCATCTGTTGTGTTAGCATAAGCGGAATGTAAAAACCCGCCATCCTGATGTTACGTAAGCTCAGTAGGCACAGCAGACAGAGATCGCTTGATGTGACACAGGACGACTGTTAATCTCTCCTGATGACATTATCTCATGTCTTAAAGCTGCGGCGTACACCGGCTGGATTACATTTTGGTATCGATCCAATAATTTGTTGTTCGTGATTAAAAACAAAACGGAAAAAAAAGCGGATATAGTTTAGGCAAATTTTTTTTTTTTCATCAACTTGCGAACATTAGCGCTGCAAATAACGATTATTATTATTATTATTATTGAGACCCTATAAAATGTCTAAATCAATACGACACCCATAAATATGAACAAAAACTATATTATATTGAGAATAATTACAGTTTTAGTTATGTCCTCCGAGCATGGAAAAAAGAACATTCCTTCAAATAATATGGAACCTCAGTTAGCTTATGCCAAGTTAGCATGTTAGCAATTTTTTTTTAGCCAAAATGTCGCTACGGCTTGTGTACATTTTCAGGTAACTGATAATAAAACGCTCATCTTGTCGTGGAACTGTATTTTTTTTTTTTTTTTTTTAATCACAAAACGTGTGTTTTAGCTTGCTAATACATGCAAATAGAAAGCAGACGTCATCGCCGTCACATCTATGATGTCATCAGCGGTTGACTTTGTAGTTCTTAGCTCGCTAACACAGTTAGGCCGCAGTTGGACAGTAAACAATTCTAAATCCATAGTATTGGCGAATTAAAAAAAGGGATAAATTAAGATTTTAGGTTAATTTTAGATGTTGACAAAGACACGAGATCAACACGGACACCACCTTTGTGTTTTGCCATGACTTATTTCGTGAATTCAACAGTCTCTCTCAACTTCGCTAACATTTGCAACCTTATTTAGATACATTTTGGGTTCTTTTGCAGCCGTGATCAAAATAAAAAGTAGAAGCTGAAGGTGAGAAACGATTGAATTCATGAAACGACTCATGGCAAAACAATCACGGACACGCTTTGTTGGCTTCAATCTTCTGTTATTATTTTTTTCCCAGGACTTCACTATGACCCTGTATCTGCGTCACTACTGGAAGGATGAGAGGTTGGCCTTCCCCAGTTCCACCAACAAGAGCATGACCTTTGACGGACGCCTGGTCAAGAAAATCTGGGTGCCTGACGTGTTCTTTGTCCACTCCAAGAGATCTTTCATTCATGACACCACCACTGAGAACATCATGCTGAGGGTCTTCCCTGATGGTCACGTCCTCTACAGTCTGAGGTGACGACAGGATGGCTTATTTTATATTATGATGTCGACTGTATCGGCTAATATTAGGGGTGGAAGAAAATATCATTTCGGCGATTTGTCATTCCATGATACTGTATCGATATTAAAAAGTATGATATGGATATTTTTAGGTATTTATCATAGACTGTATATGGTATTTATTCAAGTGCAGACACAGCAAAGGTTCATTTCTGATTGGAATTGAAACCTCCGATGGTTAGGTGGCAGCACTTACATAGTCAATGTAGGGGTGTCCAAAGTGTGGCCGAGGGCCATTTGCTGTAAAAATAGCGACGGAGTTAGCGAAAGCCGATAGGCATTGCTGTACCGCTCATTTCGTCAAAATAAAATAAACTTAGTATGAACTTTTACATCCTTTTTACAATTTTTTTACAAATAATGTTTAATCTTAATGCTATTTTGTCTCTTGCATTATGACTTTAATATGAACTTTTATTGTCATTTTTTTATATGATGACTTTATTCTCATAAGATTTGATGTAATTTGAATTTTGACACTTTTCCCCAACTTAATATTCCAAAAATTGCAACTTTTTCTTAGTTTTTCCCCTCATATTTTCCTTATATACATAAATCTGCGAGTCCACTTAGCGAGACACCATGAGGACCTGCCGCTAGCAAGCAATGCTAATGTCCTTTTGTATACTACAATGTTATTTCATATTTACAGGACTCTAGTAATGTTAAAAAGCATAATTAGAAAGTCATAAACAGGTTTCCTATGCTCTAACTACCAACATATTCAATTTATTAATATTGAATCCTACTTGGTGGAAATTCACTTATCACTGTCAATTAACCGCGCTAACCAAGGGACGACTGTACTTATTTGTCTTAAGAGTAATTAATACCATCCAACATGATTCCCCACTCCCATGAAAAATGTATGTTTCCCATTCTGCAGGGTTACAGTGACGGCCGCGTGCAACATGGATTTCAGTCGTTTTCCGTTGGATTCCCAGACATGCTCCCTGGAGCTGGAGAGCTGTAAGTATTCATGGAGTGACTTGCAATTCTCTAGCAAAACGCCAGGGGGCAGTGTTTTTCTTCCTGATTGAGCTTACTTTGGTAAGTGAAAAAAATAACATTAAAAAAAACTTATTAGGAAAGCAGGAAGTGAACAAACGTAACAGTTACTGATTGTAAAAGTACCAGATGGAGGGGTAGGATTTAATAAGCTTTGCTTCTTCCTACTCCTTTTGGACATGTGGAACTGGGAACTGATGATGGGGTGCACTCAATTGTCATCTGATGCATGTTCAAATGAAATAAAACCATTACCATTACCAATCTTGTTGACTAGCGGTTTGGCTAGTAGTAGTAGTAGTAGTACTGAACAAAAGGTCAATGAGCGAGTACAGCAGCCGTGCTTATTACGACGTTGTATGTTATGTAAGATATTATGTGTTTGTAATCCAATTGCCGTTACTGGAATGGCTAGCATCCAAAGTGTTGTGTTTTTGCAGATGCTTACACAGATGAAGACCTGATGCTGTACTGGAAAAGCGGCGACGAGTCCCTGAGTACCGACGACAGGATTTCTCTGTCTCAGTTCCTCATCCAGAAGTTTCACACAACGTCCAGATTAGCGTTCTACAGCAGCACAGGTACCCCGAAGAACAAGATGGGAACATGTGATCAGATCCAGGGTTATAGCATCTGTGTTTAAAAAAAAAAGAATGCTAACATTTTGTTTACTCACTCTGTCCCCAGGCTGGTACAACCGCCTGTACATCAACTTCACATTGCGGCGTTACATCTTCTTTTTCCTGCTGCAGACGTACTTCCCCGCCACGCTCATGGTCATGCTGTCCTGGGTGTCCTTCTGGATCGACCGCAGGGCCGTCCCTGCTCGGGTGTCATTAGGTATGTTGTCAAACAAATCAAGAATAAAGAAAATCAATCAATCAGTAATAAATAAATATAATAATAATAAAACGGCAAATAATAAAAACTTAAGAAACCATATATAGTTGGTGGGTAGACAAATTATTTTTTTCAGATTAAAATTAAAGCATTATTAGAGCCCTGCAGACATGACAAAACACAACTATAGTCACATTTATACTCTTTTTATTTACAACATATTGCGCAACTGCAGGGTCTTGAGACACATGCTAACTCGCAAACCAGAGAGCTAGCGACCTAAACGGTAGCCTCCAAGTTATTTCCTTTAAACTTAAAAAAAGCCAAAAACTTACCACTTCCACACGGATAAGGAGGATAACTATTAACAGTTATTTAACCTTTAACATGAACATTAATTAAAACGTAATAATTTTTTCTGGGTACATGATATCATACAGCATCCATATCAAACTTGCGCGGGCCGCACCGACATTAAACTTTCATATCAAGGCGGGGGGCCTCAAACTGGTGTCCTGCCGGCCACATTTGGCCCGCGGGCCGCGTGTTTGAGACCCCTGACTTACACAAATGAAGTCATGCATACTCTTAAAAGCTCTTAAAAAAAAAGTTCTGACTTAATTATGTCAAGTTCATTTAACATGTTCCATTTTTGAGTGCTTTTAATATGTTTTGACTAAATTGAGCTATGACTATATTAAGTAATATTAACGTAAAAACAACTTAAGACACTGTAAATCCGAATGCTCAAAATTATTAAATTCAGTTATTTTCAGTTGATTTAACTTGTCATTTTTGATTAATATGAACTTTTTGCGGGCGGCACGGTGGTCGAGTGGTTTGCGCGCAGACTGTATTCTTGAGACATAATTTAATTTATTTGTTTTTTATGTTTTTTTAAATTATTCTAGAATACGGTGTGGGAGTAAATAAATGGACAGGATTAGAAACGACTAGATCGGGTGGTAGGACGGATACGAGCATGACATGGGCTGAAGTTCCACTATTTTGCCATCCATCTTAGGTATAACCACGGTGCTGACCATGTCCACCATCATCACCGGAGTCAATGCGTCCATGCCCAGGGTGTCCTACATCAAAGCGGTGGACATTTACCTCTGGGTCAGTTTTGTCTTTGTCTTCCTGTCCGTCCTTCAATATGCTGCCGTTAACTACCTGACAACCGTACGAGACGGCAAGGACCGCAAGCTCCGGGAATCGGCTCAAGAACAGGTACAGAGAGGCACTCTCTGGAATTTTCCGTACGATTTGGATCTTAATATTAACGGTCCCGTTCCAGACACTCCCCTGCACCTGCGGCATGCCCCACGCAAAGACAATGATGATGGACGGGACGTATAGCGACGCCAACAGCCTGGCAGGCTACACCAGGGCCTCCATGGCGGTTGAGGACGCAGAAGACAAACACGAGCAGATGATGGTGCATCTCTCCCTGGATGAGTCCACGCTAAGCAAGCGGAAGAGCGTCCGCAGTTTCCGGATAATCCAAAACACCCACACCATCGACACGTACTCTCGCATCATCTTCCCCGGCGCCTACACCCTATTTAACCTCATATACTGGTGTGTGTACTGCTGAGAGACTGGATCTTCCGTATACGATATCTAGAGCAGATATTTGTTCCCATTTACTGTATGACCGGTGAACAATATGGAGTCGTCGCTAATAATCGACTGGACTGTTTGTTGGAGTTTCTTGAGGAAAAAAAATGAATAAGAAAAAATAAAATTGCTTGTGGGATCGTCCAATTTCGTTGATACTTGGATATCGATACTTGGATAGGCCCGCCCAGGGATCACACATATTTGTGGGTCCAGCCAAAATGGCAGCGGGGTGTGTCTTTTAAAAGAATTACATCTTTCATTAATATTTCATCTTTATGTTGATAAAATTGTATTTTTATTATATAATAAATTATTATTTTTTAAAAATAATATTACATTATTCTCATAAAATGATTACTTTTTCTTGTTAATTTTTTTTTAAATAACATTAATTAATAAAAATAAATAATTAAATTGAAAATTAAAAAATATTAATTTAAATTAAAATCTTTACAAAAATATCCATTTCATTTTTCAACCCTGGTTTGAATGGAAATTCATGGAGAAACATACCTCCAAGAGACTGAGGCCTCCTTGGCCTGGACCCCCCCGACATCCTGACCTCGCTTTGGGTGGTTGCGTGGTTGAGCGTCACATGTTCAGCCTTCTGTAGTTGTGTTTGTCCCCCTTTTAGCCTTCATCATGCTCCGTTTGCCTCCTCCACCAGATGAGCACATGGTCCATCTGGCACTCGACGCCTTCCAGGCCCTTCCTTCCAGGATGCTCCACGTGGTTTCTGGGAATGTTGGGGGTTCTGAACATAGAACGGTTCCAGCAGTATCAGCCGAAGGGCGTTAAAAAGGGAAGGTTCTGGCACCTCCAAGTTACTAACGGCGTTATTGTTTTGCAGTATTGGCAGGTATGATGATCTTCACAGAGAGGAGAAACATAGCACATTATTATTATTATTATGCACGGTTCCTCACCAGGGTCAGGCAAGAGGCCTTCTACACCCTGCATGGTCACTGGTAAATGGCAGGGCACATATAGACAAAACATTGACATGCACACATATGTATGTGCATATATATATATATATATATACATACATACACGTATTTATATATACACTCACAAATATGTATACATATATACACACATACATACATAGTATATATATACACACACTATAGTACATTTGTATATTACTTCATTTAGCCACTTTTGTTTGAAAAATAACTAACATTTGCTTAAATATGAATATACGCTTTCACTAATAACCAAACTATCATGTGTTCCATAAATCATGCCGAGTGAAGCGGTGAAAGTACACGGTTACGTTAAGTAGTCACTGTGCTGTGATGTAATGTTTTATTGCTTTTGGTCACGAATACTGTAGAATGTATTTTAATACAGAGTAGAAATATGGCAGATCTAGCTGTAAACACAACTACAATGGTCCAAATTAAATAATAATAATAAAAAAAAAACACAAGAAAAGCAACATTAAATATGCGTATGGAATCGGTACTACCACTAGAATAGCATCTAAAAGAGCAAAAAAATATTTACATGGCAAACTGAAAGGTCCTCGGGGTTGCTGCTAATACTGGCGAGTTGGCTAACAAGTTAGCATGGCGTCACCGTGCTAACCTCACGACTGACATGTAAAGCCTCAACAGGAGAAAAACTCACTGAGGAGGCAGTAACAGCAAGACTACGAGAGACTGCCACTAAAAGCTAATCATGCGCTGGAAGACATGTTCATCATCATTATTGGCCTACAAATTGGGAATGGAGTGGGCGGAGCTACAGGACTGCAAGTGAACCGGAGGCTCTAAATCAAATCAAGTACACCAAGGAATTATATATATATATATATATAAAAAAAAAACTCAAGTCAAACACGACACATCTATAAAATTCCTACAGGAATGAGTCCTGAGAAAGGTGTGGTTGCACAGTACAGCTTATTTCCATCCCATCCTTCACAATATATATCATCACATTATAACAATCATTGAAAACAAGCCAAAATTGTGTTTAAAAATATCAATACACTCCTGATCAAAATGTAAACATTTTTTAAGAATTTATATTTTGAGCTGTTGGACCTAAAGGAGGCTCTTTGGGTGAGAGGCGGGGTACACCCTGGACTGGTGGCCAGCCAATCACAGGGCACATATAGACAAACAACCATTCACACTCACATTCATACCTATGGACAATTTGGAGTGGCTAATTAACCTAGCATGTTTTTGGAACGTGGGAGGAAACCCACGCGTGCACGAGGGGAGAACTCCACACAGAGATGGCAGAGGATGGAATTGAACTCAGGTCTCCTAGCTGTGTGGCCTGTGCGCTAACCACTCATGCGCTGTGCAGCCGTCTTGCAAACTTAACCCCTACAATGATTTCATTGACAAAGTGAGGTTTGTTGTAATTCATATTAATGAAACACATAATATTATGGAGGAGACCCGGGTTCAATTCCAACCTCGGCATGTTCTCCCCGTGCATGCGTGGGTTTTCTCCGGGTACTCCGCTTTCCTCCCACATTCCAAAAACATGCTAGGTTAATTAGCCACTCCAAATTGTCCATAGGTATGAATGTGAGTGTGAATGGTTGTTTGTCTATATGTGCCCTGTGATTGGCTGGCCACCAGTCCAGGGTGTACCCCGCCTCTCCTTAGGATCCAACAGTGCAAAATGTCAATTCTTGCAATTTTTCAACTGATTTTAACATTTGGATGAGGAGCGTGTTGTGTTGGAGCTAAAAAAAAATAAAAATAAAAAAAAACACAAGTGGTTTCATTCCACCCTAAGTATAAAAAGAAATGTGTATGTACAAAAATATACATCCTTAATGTCCAATTCTTCTTTCATTCTCTTGCATTAAGAAGTCTCATGAGGCCAACAAAAGTCCTTATTGGTTCCTATGTAAAACTTGAAATGCACGGCGGTACGTCCACAATCAAGCGTTCCAATTCTTCTTGGTTTTGAAAAGCGAATCATTAAAAACTTTCGCGGAGATCACTCACGAGTGTCCAGCCCCGAGCTCCTCAGTAGACACGCGGGATGATTCGGTAGCGCACCGTTCGGCAGTACTCGTCCCAGGCCGAGCCGTACTTCCTCCTGCACTCGCTCATGTCGCGGGAGTCCCGGTGCACCAGCAGGATGATGAAGTAGATCATGTAATACCACGGCAGCAGATGACTGAATCCTGCGCATGGACCACAACAACGTTTTGAAGCAAACAACCGCCGTCTTGTTTACTCGGCGTACCGTACCGTAACGTATACGAGAGTAGCGCTGTACTTGTACGCGTCCCGTGGCAAATGGACTCACCACAGGGTAGAGACCAGGCCAGAGCCATGATGAGGTCTCCAAGATAGTTGGGGTGACGGACCACCCCCCACCAGCCGGACACCAGAAGACTCTTCCCGGTTGCCGTTGGGATGGTCTTCAGGTCTGGAGGGAAACGCAAAAGAAAAGCGATGCCAATGTTGCATGCTAGAATGCCCGCAAGGCATGCTGGGAAGCTCATGTGCGCACTCCAGTGGTGTCTAGGATCTAGTCGATTACCGGATTCATCGATACAACAATCTTAAGATCACGTAATCAACTAAAAACAATAGTGGCTACTTTCAGCCCCATTGTACCGGTTTCGAACACCCCCCTGTAATAAATTTAATATATTTAATAAATAATATTTGGGTTAAAGAGCCCTCTTTACACAAAACAAATAGAAATGCTTCCTGAGCCACATCAGGAACCTGACACACAACAACGTACGCGACAGTTTGGGGTCTGACGGGCTTCTCCTGAAGGTGTTTTTCTCAGAGTTGGATTTCCGGAAGATGTAGAAGCCAACGACTGAAAAAGAGAAAAGCAAAATGTAGGAACGTGCGAGTTAGGAAATTCTGTAAAAACGTCAACAATATTGATTTTGCTCACGTTTCAGCAAGACGATGGCGGCCACAGCTGGGAGGCTGAGTGCATTCGGGTGGCTAACCAGGTAATAGGCCTGCAGGGTGTACGTAAAAGGGACCCACACCAGATCTCCGAAGGCCAGCATGAAGCCGAAGCCATCGTGCATCAGGTCCATGGTGGTCAGGATGGCCTCCTGAGAAGTTGTGGTTTCAGTAGTCAGTTTGTGGAAATCAGAAGATAAGAACGTGGCTTCTGTTGTACCTCGTTCCAGAGGCCGTCCACCACATAGAGAAGCTGGAAGACGTTGACCAGTATCATGGCGTAGGATGGAGAGGCCAGACCCTGTTGCTTCATCTCGGCCAGTGCAAGTGCAAAGTTGATCAAGCACTAAAAAAAAAAAAAAAATACATCCACAATCATCAGGACACAAAGGACACACAATTCAGAGTGGCCGTGGATTCAACCTTTAGGATGACTAAATGATGCTCTCTATGAGGCTCAAGTTTAGTATTGCAGTTATGGGGGTCCCAGACCATGTTGATGTTTCTGACCAAACTAACTAAATGGTCACACACACACGCCAGTACATGAAATATTTACTCTAATATCTCAATATTTACTCGCAAAAGCTGACCATTCCATTCCAGCCTGGAGCGCCAAACTCAAATATTTATGAGTGTAATATCTAATAGTACAGTCAGGTCTCGGTTTTCAAACTCCTCAGTTTTCATTTTTAGTAATGGTTTTATTTCATTTCAACATGCATCAGATTACAATTGAATGCATCCCATAACCAGTTCCCAGTTCCACATGTCCAAAAGGAGTAGGAAGAAGCAAAGCTTATTAAATCCTACCCCTCCATCTGGTACTTTTACAATCAGTAACTGTTACATTTGTTCACTTCCTGCTTTCCATAATACAGTTTAAGGTTTTTTTTTAATATAATGCACCTCGTAGCGAAGTAGGAGGTGATATGAGTTTCAATGTAGTTTGACAGTTCGGTGTTGCAAATGAATCTTAGCTAATGCACGTTTTGGGCCAACAGGGGGCGCCAACTATTGTCCTAGGACAGGGGTGGGCAAATATTTTGACTCGTGGGCCGCATTGAGTTAACAAAATTGTCCAGGGGGCCAGAACATGTATTTAACACACACATTTTCCTTGAATGATTTGTCTAATTGTAGCTGTATGTTCTCATGTGGCTTTTTTCAGGAGCACTTTAAACATCAAACTATGTCACTAAATTTTACATTAAAAAAAAAAAAAATGACTAAATAAGACATGTTGCCAGTTTGTATGTTAAAAGTTGAAATACTGAAAAAGCAACTGGCGGGCCGGATTCAAACACTTGGTGGGCCGCATGTGGCCCCCGGGCCGTAGTTTGCCCACCCCTGTCCTAGGATGATGACTGTTTTGGCCACCTTGACACCTGCACAAATTTTGCCTCTGCATTGTTGTGCAGTTTGGGGTGGAACTGTGTGATGTATATCAGGGCTTCTCATTGGTCATTAGGTTGCAACCCACTTTCATTTTAGTCATTTTTAAAATGTAATTTATTTTTGACGCTTTGTCACTTTTATTTTTTATATTATTATTATTTTCTTGAATACTGTTATTGAAGTCAAATTGAAGAGACGCGTGATTTTAAGCACTGCTTTATGATTTTGCACCAAATGCTGGAAAAGACTGTATGCACTCACCCAGCCAATCAATCCCGGACGCATCTCACAGAAGAATTTCAAATCAAAGTTTTTGATGCGGGGGTTGAGCTCATGTCCCTTGAAGAAGTCATAAACCACATTACCTGGAAAGATACACGCAGGGAAGTGAGCAGATAATCCCGTAGGATGCAAAGCAACATCTGCAAGCTTTTCTTCTTCTTCTTCTTCTTGCCCTTACCAGAGCTTCCCCCAAGTGCCAGCTGGTCCGGGGCGGCATAGAGAGACCTGACATACAGGTAGACGCTGAGCAGGACGGAGATGAGGAAGGTGGCTGCGGAGAGTTGTAAGAAGTGGCTGTGGATGTAGGTGAGGTCAACGCCCTGATTGACTGCAGCTGCAACCACTGCAGCACTCGTTACGATGGCAAAGAAACCTGAATGGGCACACAAAAGATGACTTCAATTTCTAGCCCTCCAACAAAATAAAAACACAGTAACACAAATATGACAGCACTTTATGTAGTATTTTCACATAGAAATGATTGTAATGGAATGGCTTGTAATAAGAAGAGAACCAAACCATTGATTAGGTCCTGTAGTGGCCAATAACTAAAGGACTTGTTCTTAGTCGGTTGAAACTCCATCCACGCCACGGGAACCTCAAGCCACATTTCTGAGTAACTGTCGTACTGCACAACCATAAAATAGTGTCACATGGAAAAGCTCACCATTGGTTCTGTACTTGAGCCTCTCGCCGGACCTCAGCGGCATGCCCTCGCTCAGCTGGAAGGACAGAGGGAGCAGAGAATTAACGGCTTCGCTCACCATGGGAGGAAATAGTAGTCATTTTTTTTAATTTTTATCTTCTAGGTCAGGGGTCAGCAACCTGCGGCTCCAGAGCCGCATGTGGCTCTTCAGCCTCTTTGTTGTGGCTCCCTTTGCAATGTTTAAATATTTTTTAACACCCGAGTGGGGAAAATGCATGTGTTTGTAATGAGTTTAAAAAAATCCAACTTTGTGTGAGACCATGAATGCATCCTGACTGAGTTCTGACAGCAGACAGGATGCTATTCAGTTCTCTCTCACACAAGTAAACATGAAGGAAAATAAGTAATACTTTACCATGGGCTGCACGGCGTTCGAGTGGTTAGCGTGCAGGCCTCACAACTAGAAGACCCGAGTTCAATTCCACCCTGTGTTTGCATGTTCTCCCCGTGCATGTGTGGGTTTTTTTCCGGGTACTCCGGTTTCCTCCCATATTCCAAAAACATGCTAGGTTAATTAGCCACTCCAAATTGTCCATAGGTATGAATGTGAGTGTGAATGGTTGTTTGTCTATATGTGCCCTGTGATTGGCTGGCCACCACTGAATGGTGAAGTAATACTTTCCCAGAACTACTTGATAATTCCAAAAAGATCATTAAAAAAAAAACTGGTGCATGGGAACTTGTTTGCGCCAGAGTAAACAAATCAGGTAAGTTTACTGTACTTTACACATATATTTATGTAAGTTTATCTCCAATACTAGCAAGAGTACTCCAACTCGTCTTTTGTTATCTGAACTACTTTGATACTCCCTAATTGTTTTAAACATATGTTTTGCGGCTCCAGGTTATTTTTCTTTAGTGTGCAAGAGGGTAAAATGGCTCTTTTCATAGTAAAGGTTGCCGACCACTGTTCTAGGTGTATAAAAGCTTCATTGAAGATAAACAAAGGGATACTGTATCCCTTGCTGCCATTTCATTACTTTACCCTGGCCTGTAATCTAATTCCTGGACCCCGAAAGGGAGTCATAAAGTCATGTGCACGTTCACGTGCCTTTCAAGAACGACGGAATGTACCAATTTGGAGCAGCGCAGTTCTATGCTGCCGGTATTGGTTGTCCGTACCGCACACGTCTGCCTACTCACCTTTCCCACGGGCAGGATGTAGAGGATGGCCTGGAATAAGATCCACAGTACAACAAAGCCCAGGGCCTGCGCATCCCAGAAAGCTTCAAGGGGAGGCACAGGGGGAGGGAAGTTGGCCAAGCTGGGGTCCTTTAAATTAACTTGGAGAACCACGAAGAGAACCCAGGACGGCAGGAAGAGCAGCCAGAAGTACGCTCCTGAAGGGAGAGGAAACACTTACACTAAACTTCTGGTCCACAGTTTGAGATCCCTGGTGTGGTGTGACTACGGTAATGCTTATCTGGCAACCTACCGATCTTGCCGCCAAAGTCCAGCGTGCTGGACACCATTGGTGTGGGTGCAGGAACCACGTTGGCATCCTCCTTCTTCTCCTCAAGTCTGGCCTCGTCCTTCCTGCGCCGTAGATTGTAGCGGCCAACGTTCCTCTCAGGCTCCGAATCCCTCTTTGTCTCAGATTTCTTAAGATAAAAGCAACGTTTGTTCATCATTTAAGAAGCTGATCTAAAAAGTTGACCCGCAGACTTAATTTTATAGAACTTGCTACATTGATTTGCCCTAAAAACACACAAAAAAAAGTCCCACTGTGCAGTGAGCCACTCTTCTCTAATGTTGACTGGAAAGATGTATTTGTTCTCCATCTGACATTTTCCTTTGACTTCACACTTTCCAAGTTTGTGGAATATACCAAGATACGTATCGTAGGGGTGAACGAGGTTGGTTGTCTTACTCATATCTAAGGATCGGCAGATATATCGGGCCGATACGCACATGGGTCATTATATTGACAATTTATATTTACAATCAGTAACTGTAACATTTGTTCACTTCCTGCTTTCCGTAATACAAAATATTTTTTATTAACATTTTTTCATGTAAATTGAGGGAGCAAAAGCAAAATTGGCCATCGGCTAAGGGTGATGGAAAAAAAAAATCGGTATTGGCATCCGCCCCGAAAAAAATCCTATCGGTCGATCCCTACTCATATCTCAAGAGCTCACGTAGATGGTCCTCTCTGGGGTAATGACTATTGAAAGAGGTGCTGTAAATGTAAAGAGTTCTCCCCGATGTGCTATTGAGCCCTAGTAACTTATCACCCAGCCGTAGTGGCTCTCTAAGCTGGAAGCACTCGGCCCCCACTAACATGCATGCCTCATGACATTCCATTAGCTCTGCCTTACCTCAAAGCCCATTCACAGGCAGGAAAGCAGCCATGGGGAACAGAGCTTTGGGTGATCATACTGTCTGGACTGATGCTATAAGAAGGAAGTTCCTTCTCATGTCATTCATGCCCCCCCCCCACATTGTGTTTACGAGGTGGAGAGGGCAAGTAAGCAGAACAGAACATCAGAACATAAGCCAAGGCAACTCACCTCATTTGCTTTAGTAGCCGTATTGTTCTCCTCTTTCTTTTCATGCTTATTGTTGCTGTTGTTCTCAATAGCCTTTGGAGGTTGCCATCAAAACCAGTGGAGTGAAAGTGATGGAGATGGACAGGGACAAAGAGAACGAGAATGTAACACAGAACAAAATAGTTGACTATTTTTCATGATTGACAGAATTGTTCATTCCCACGATGAGAGCATGTGGACTTCTGAGCCGAACCCCATGTGACAAGAGAGCCAAGAAGCCAGCTGGACTGCTCACCAGAGGAACGAGTCGGACTTCAACCATGTCCTTCAATTTTGTTTCCTTGCGCGACGACGGTGCGCTCTCGGTTATCGCTGCGGCAGCGGCGGCCGCCGCCGCGCGCGAGGAGGAGCGGCGTGTGGTTCTCGCCGGGGAACGCGAGCGGCTGCGGCGGCGGCCCGGTGATTGGGAGCGAGAACGAGAGCGGGCACGGAGCTGGAAGCCGGAAGAACTCTGGTTGGAGAAAGGAAAGAGATGAGAGTGGCATTGTTGACATAGAAATGCTGGAGTCTCATTGCAAGCCATGATTAATGATGGTTATTCCACAAAAACAGCGTGATCCTACCCTGATGTCCTGTTCCTTGAGCTCCAGTTCTGTTCCATCCTTGTAGATGACCGTGTAGAGCTGACTCGTGGCATCAAAACCCAACACCTTGACCTCATAGTACAGGTTGCTACCCGGCCAGCGGCCCATCACGATGTCCCCTTTCTGGTACTTTACACCTGGCATTGTCTTCCACCTAACATGCACAGATAATAACCAAGACAAAATATGTGACATATTTAAACCAAGGGTGTCCAAAGAGCGGCCTGGGGGCAATTCGCAGACTGTGGCTTTTTTTTTGGACCTGTAGTACATTGTAAAAATTAATTCATCAACAAAAAATAAAGAGAAATACTTCTACACCACTATGTACATCTGTGTAATACTTGGTTTTTATATTCAGTATAAGTACTCCAGACTCAATTCACTGTGCAATATTAAGGCTCTGAATGCAATATTAAGTTCTATGTGAAGTATTTCTATAATGCCTCATATTAATTCACTAGCAAGATCTCAGTGTATAGACTGATGTCATATATTTCATCTGATTTCATATTATCTGCAGACTATTTGTATATAACTCTGGGTAAAATTGTTGATTTGTTAATACTTGGGTTGTTTATATTGTTTATTTTTATGTTGTACTTGTACTTTTGTACTTGTACCGCTTAACTGATTCTGTACTCTTGCTGCTGTGCAATGCAAATTTCCTACTGAGACGAATAAAGGCATATCATATCTTATATATATATATATATATATACACACACACACACATATATATATATATATACATATACACATACATACATGCATATTCACATAACACATATACACATATATATATGTATATTTTGGATGATATATCGGTTATCACTATAATGGATACCGGTGCTTTTCAGCCACCAATACCGGTTTCCGCATCAGCCCCCAAAATCCCATATGGGTCTGGTTCTGTGTGTCATAAAGAGGTACACATCCTGAGATTCCAGACACAGACGCCAACTAAGTGGCGAGTTAGACAGCAGCCTATAATCTACACGGGCAACAGCGTTGTCGGTCTGCATAATGGAGGTGGGCCCGGGCAAGGTCAGCCATTATGGAACACGTGTGTGAGCAGGGAGGCTCAGCGAGTAGAAAGCCACTGTGCTAATGCAGAACTGCTGACGGGTCTGTCGCTGCTAGGTTTAACCAGAGCCACGTGTCATTCAAGTAAGGCCAATCCAGGCACTTCTGGACAACAATTGTTTACACTATAGCTGTCAGTTGTGGTATCCAGTAGGAATACAGTAGAATATATGAGTGAAATCACGCAATCAGGTTCTCAGCAGTTCTCTTTGAACAAAAAAAATTTAAATTTGTGGGAAATTTGACTGTGGTCTCGACTCCTGTGAGGGTTTTGACTTTGTATTCTTTCTAGTGGTTCTATCAAAACCACCACATTATAGTTATTCTAGGACTTATTCAACTGCCAATGTCATTTTGGGAGAATTAGCTGCCACTGAACAAAACCGCTTTCACCTGATCTGACATGAGGAGTTTTTCTCTTTCCGAAAGCAATGGTATCCATGGAAAGGAATATTCCAATCGCGTGTCTACATGCGCCGCTATAATCAACCAGAATAGTCAATGGGGCATGCCCAGTAAAACGTAAACACCAACATCACGTGATACCGACTTCCTCCAGTTTTTCTTTCACTTGTTGGAATAACTCCATAATGCCAGTTTTTCCTTCGTCCAGTCTTGGAATTTAGTTTGAATCAAAAACAAACTTTCCGCAGCAGTCCAATGCCGATTGCTCGCCTCCATTTTTTTTTTTAATGGAAGAACGTCTGGATCTGCGTGTTACGTCATATCTCAGCATTCGCTGAAAGAACGCACCCGGGAACAGGAAAAGATAAAGTTCCATCTTGCTAATATTTTATAATTAAGCTCGGCACATGTTTTATATAAATATGTATTTTCTTTTTTTAATAAAACTGTACTTGTGAATGGCGTATAGAAGGGTTTAGATTCTGTTCCACAGATGGCGCTAATGCACACCAAAGCTGCTTGCCAACCGCCAATAAACAACAGAAGAAGAAGAACACCAAAAGATACCTCAATCGGATTGGGGAAAGGAATATTCCACCCCTGGGAATCCCATTATATGTTCATTCGGATTGGCACTTTTCTTTGGGAATGAGGTGTATACAAAGGTTACATTCTTTCCGTTTGAGCAAATAACCCGAATGGAATTGGAATATTTAGGTCCATGTAAACGTGGCTACTGCTGATTTATCGCAAATACTCACTGACACGTTGGCTTGCCAGGATGACTGAATCAGGCAGGGGGACTCAAACATGCAAAAACCACGGTAAAAATTCCGAGAATTACAGGACACACCCAAAAGTTGGTGCTTGTGATCCGCTCCTGTGCATACGGGATGTCAGGGATGGACCAGGAATGCACAGTTTCCCATGGGATCAGTCAGTGCTAAAGATGGATCGTCAGTGTGTGTGTGTGTGTGTGTGAGTGAGTTGGAAGAGGGGGCTTTAAACACACCACGCTCAATCTGGTATGCAGGGCCCCTTTGAAACGCACCATGTGAATCACATCAAAACAGTCTTTACTACTCGGGATGCATACCGGAACTAAGGAAAAGTAACTCTCTGCATCACAACACTTCCTCATTATCCATCACTAAGAAACCGGTGCATTCAAAAACACCGGATTTATGAGCATCAACACAAACAGGAGGCTCCATTAACTTCATTTTACTCAAACACCATTGAAAATGAAGTCTTAACATCGCTACAATTTAAATGAATCATCAATTTCAGCTTATATTGTATGGAATGGATGAACTTAAAGTACTTTTCGCCCACAACTTATGAATTCTATTTTTGTTAAACCATACAATGTGTGTTTCGAATTTATTTGGCACCGGAATCTGATAAAATACAAAAGATAACAAATCCCAATTGTTACCATAGCAACTATTTAAGCGTCTTTTATGTACTTTGGAGTTTTTTTTTTTTACTAAACATAATCGATACTAATTCGATCATAAAACGACCCCAAAACACATCATAAACGGTATCGTACACAACTCACAGAAGACGACACAGTTTGCTACGTTAAGCCCGGGAAGGATCCCACATTTCAACATGATAAAAGTATTAATAAGATGTAGTATATTAATGACATGTACCTGTTATATCACACTGGTTGGCAGGCAAAAAAAAAAAAAGCTGAAAAAATGTTGACTTCTTGTTAAAAAAAAAAAACAAACAGTCAGCCTTGTCGTGTTTCTTTAACGTTAGCTTGGCTAGCATAGATCAGCTACGAGTGACAGAAAGGAGGGAAAACGTCATGCATTCAAATGGCGCTGGAGCAAAACAACAAAAGCGTTGTGCAGAGTACCCGGCCATGAGTGAGCAAAGCAAAACAACATCCCCGCTTTTTTCCCCCACACTTTACAACCGAGCTAAGCACCAAGCACCAGTCAATGCTACCGTCGGCGGTTTAGCTATGTCTTACTTAGTCGACTCTGCGGTCGCCGTCTAATTCCTGATCTTCGTGCTGGGTGTTGTGTACGTACGTTAACGCAGCGGTGACGTTATAAAGTTGAGACAAACGCAACGACGGAGCGCCGAACAGACACGCATTACGAGGCCATTGCCCAGCCACACACACAAAAAAAACGGCAAATAAACTATTAATTCGAGGCTTCAGTGAAACTAAAGGACACAAGTGAAAGCTCCAGGAAATAGTCCCACTCTCCACCTTTAGCTAGGTTCAGCTAAAGCAGCAAACTCTGAACAAAGACAAACAGGAAACGTTTTTTTACATCCCACATATGTGCGTGGGTGTCCCTGTACTTACCCAAATTATACGGTAAATCGAACCTGGGGTAAAAACGGATTAAAAACTCCTCGCAGCAAAGTTTGGACTTAAATTAATCTTAATATTTACAAAAAAGCCACTCCGACAGCGTCTGACGTAGCCGTGTTATCGCCCGCCTTCTCTTCAAAATACTGGTGCCTTTGGAAGGCGCGAAGGTCTCTCATTGGCCAGTTGGGCGTCATTTCAAACCGTTCTGTGATCTGATTGGTTGTCACTTACTTTTTAAGCGTAGAGAGGCGCGGGTGCTGTAATATCTCGACACTGAACTGAATGACAGGGATAGGCGATGCTGTAAAGTAAACAGTATGCAGCACTATAGTAGCTACATTAGACATTATATTAATGTATTAATATATTCTTAATATTCTCAACATTTTTTCATTTATTTTCCAATTATTATTTTTTAATGATTTTATTATATTTTTATATATTTTTATTTGTTTAATATAACTTCTTCCGCAACTTAATTTTCCGAATTTTTAAATATTTAAAGTTTATGCTTCAAAATTACACCTCATAATGTTATTCTTGTAAGATTTTTCTTCATTAATTACCATTTTTTCCTCAATATTATTGCTCTAGTTTTGTAACAATGCCGATTCTGTGGATAATTATTGGTGATTTTATTGCCAGACATTTTTCCTCATATTTATTTATTCTTGTAAAATTTAAAAATTTGTTTTTATTTTCTCTATTTAAAAATGTATTTTCCCAACTATTTATATTTTCTTGTTGTATTTATGATTTTATTATATTTTTATTTTTCATTATAACTTCTTCCACAACCTAATTTTCTAAAGTTTTTAATATTTTAAGTTTATGCTTTAAAATGACGATTTGTCCTCAATTACCTTTTTTGGTCAGTATTATGCATCTAGTTTTGTAAAATTAATTCCGATACTGCCCATTATTTATGATTTTATTGCCAAACATTTTTCCTTAATTTAGTAAAATTACTAAATTTGTTCTTATTTTCTCTATTCAAAAAAATATATATTTTCCAACTATTTAAATTTTCTTGTTGTATTTATAATGTAATTATATTTTTATATATTTTTATTTTTGATTATAACTTCTTCTGCAACCAAATTTTCTGGAGTTTTTAATATTTAAAGTTTACGCTTTAAATTTACACTTTTTAAGCCTCAGATTTTTCCCTGTTAATTGTTAATTGTTTCTCAATATTATGCCTCTAATTTTGTAAAGTTAATGTAAATTCTGTCCATTATTGATGATTTTATTACCCCACCGTGAGTCACCAGAAAAAAAATGACTTTCCCGTCTTGTATTGCAATTTTTATTCATCTTGCTCAAACAAAACAATGTTAGCATATAAGAAAAGACTAACATGAAAACGGTACAGTACACAATATGGATGTCAAACGAGCACGTCTGGAAACCATCCTTCTCACTTACGGTGCCTTCAAACTCCAAAAACCTTGCAACTTCACAATTCACCCCCCCCCCCACTGTTAAACATGACGTGTTTCCATCATTCCCACTGACAACAGACGAGTCTCTACACTCCATTCCAAACTAATCCAAGATTCTTGTTAAATACACTGAAATGTCATGAGGGAAATCGATCACCTGCGAACCGTTGTAGGCCTCACGTGTCCGATGATTGTACTCCGTAGCAGTAAAAACAACAAAAACAGTCACAACTTGGTGGAAAAGGAATTTTTTCAAAAAAAAAAAAGTGTATTTTGTTGCACAGATGTTTCCTGATTGGGAACAGTACTGAGGTCATTGAGCGCTCGCTTCAATTGAACATTTGATGGACACTTGCTATTATTACTAGTAGTATTACTAGTAGTATTACTAGTAGTCATCTGTTAAATGCAACTTCGGAACAAGGCACGAACCACATGGATCAAAAAAATGTTTCTGCTTTGAAATCTCTTGACACCGATGATAGAAAAATAAGGAAGGCGACTTGATTGAGTATGATTGTTGAATCCTTTGGTGAGCTGTGACGTGTGTGTGACGTGTGTGTGACATGTGTGTGTGTGATGTGTGTGTGTGTGTCTAAAGTGCAATCAAAGCAGGCTTAAGTACAGGTAGCCTCTCGGTTGGATGTTTGAATAACATAGTGGATGTAAGGATGACACGACTACTTCAAAGGACGGGAGAAATACACAAATTGGATAACTTTTTTGTAGCCCAAAATGATAAATACCTAAGTGTATTTGTACTGATTTGAAGTGAGTATCATTTCTAGTGGGCGGGTACGACTAGCATCGTGTACAACAGGGTGTCCAAAGTGCAGTTCAGGGGTCGCATACTGGAAATAGCACGCTAGCTACCATCATGGGCTTTCCAGTGATGCAACATCGTGGAGCTTATTCGCACCATTTGTCCTGCATTAGTAGATAAATATTAAACATTAGCGGTAATAGAATGGGCCGCTATGCTTTGCAGGCCCATAATAATATACAGTCTCTCATTGATGATGAATAATTATTTTTATATAATAATTCATAATTATATTTTTTATTTTAAATAATTAATAAGTTAAAAAATAATTATAAATTTTTATTAACATTTTCTGTTTTTTATAAATACTAAACATTAGTGGTAATAGAATGGGCTGCTATGCTTCGCAGGCCCATAATAATATACAGTATCTCATTGATGCTGAATAATTATTTTTTATATAATAATTAATTTTATTTTTATTTTAAATAATAATTAATATTTTTTAATAATTATTTTTTATTAAAATGTTCTGATTTTATTCATATTGTTTTTTCCAAAACCTATTTTCCAACTTTATTTGTAGTTTAGTTTGTTTCTCCTAATACTACAATTTTAAAAAGTGTTTTTTTTCTTTAAAATGTCAACTTTATGCAATTAAAATTATGTTATTTTCCTCATAATATTCCATTATTCTCTGTAACTTTTTTTATTTTAGACATTTTTTTCCCCATTTTTTTTTACATTATGCTTGGTAATTTTTTTCAGATTAAAAATATATTTTTTTTAATTTCTTTGCACCATTTGTCCTGCATTAGTAGATAAATATTAAACATTAGCCATAATCGAATGGGCCCATAATAATATACAGTATCTCATTGATGATGAATAATTATATTATTTTGACTTTATTCTTTCTTAGAGTACTTTTTTCTACTTTTTTGACTTTTTTATTCTAGACATTTTTCCCTCTTAATATTTTGACTTTATGCTTGGTAAATATCTTTTTTTTTATGTCATAATTTTTTTTTGCTCAGTTATGTTTTTAGCATGTGCCATGGGCCAATAAAAACGTCCCCTGGGCTGCACTTTGGACACCCTGGGTTTAAAGTCTTGCATCCATGATATTAATTTTACTACTAAAAAGTACTAAAAAATAAATAAATAGAGTGTTTGGGCATGTTTTAAATCTTGTACTAGTATACATACCGTATATATTTTTACTTTAAGGCAAAAAAAGAAAAAAAAAGCACTGTAGTGAATGGCACCTGGACACCCCCATGGAGACCCTCACAGTATCTTTTTACCCCTCTGGTAGTCGTTTTGTAATCCAAATAAAAAGCAAATGGACTAAAATCAATTTCAATGATCCAGTTTGAAAACGCTTCACGGTTCATCCATGAAAATGACGCCCTTTCCTTTGCAAACAGGCAGTGACATCATTATCGTTTCCTGTGGAAACGGTCGTACAGAAACACCTTTGAAGGGTCGGGAAGGGCGATTTAAACAGCGATGCTACACTTATTGCTTGTCATCAACGTGCTAATGGATGCTATTTCTTGGCAGACGTGAGACCCCCCCCCCCACCCCACCCACGCCAAAGAACAACACGAGGAGGACGTCCACGGACATCCAGCCATTCTCACGTTCCATGAGAAGTGTTAGCAAAATAGCACTTTTGTCATTGCTAGAGCGCTACGATGGCTGCCTAAAATAACTTCAAAGATGATTATGGAGCTACTTGATATGACCGTTGATGTATGCGCTTAAAACTGTTTTGTTTTTTTTTTAAATGAGCGTTCTTTTTTTTGAGGAAGACGAGTGGCGGACCGCCGCATACGCACGCATTCACGCACATGACGCTACCCCTATGGCATTATGGGGAGGGGGAAGTATAGCATTTTTCCATTCAACGCTCTTAATAAACATGCCTTATGATAGAAAAATCAGCATCCATCTTTACAGTATCTTTGATCAGTTCCTTTTTTGTATTTTTATCAGGATGAAAAAAAGAGTAATTGTTTTGTTTTTTGTTTGCATAAAAGACATGCGCTTTTTCTTCCAGAATGCCGAGTCGTCCGGGATGCGATGTCCTCAGCAGAAAAGAGGAGGAAGAAGAAGAAGAAGAAGAAAAAGAGAAGGAGGAGGAGGGGTCCCGTGACTGAGGGTGTATGAACACCACCTACTGAAGGGACGATGCTGCGTCGTCCCAGAAAGTCCTCCCCTCTCAAGTATGCATGGTTTTTTTTTTTTTTTGTCTTCATTGTCATCACCGCTACCGTGCCCGTGTCCGAGACTGACCAAAGTCGGGTCATGTGGGCGTGGATGTGGAGAACAGGGACCCAGGGATGCTTCTTCTATGCTGTACTGGACCTGCCCAGTTCCTCCCTGATGGCTGAAGAAACACAAGACGCCGGTGACTGCAAACTCCGGTCCAATTTCTGCATTTGTTGTGTTATTTGTTGTGTTGTTGTGTTAATGCTGACATCATTACAGCGTCGAGGCAGCCGTAACCAATGAAATGCTTTTCTGGGATTAAAAGGATTATGGAAAAATTAAAGTAGTTTTTTTAACTTGTATATTTCTTAGCTTCCCTTTGAGTGTAAAGATGCTGTGTGATGAATATAGTGGTGTGCTGGAGGCGGGGTTCACCCTGGACTGGTCGCCAGCCAATCACATCACACAATCTTTCATATCCTCACAAGGGTCGCAACCAGCCAATCACAGAGCACATGTAGACAAACAACCATTCACACTCACATTCATACCTATGGACAATTTGGAGTGGCTAATTAACCTAGCATGTTTTTGGAATGTGGGAGGAAACCGGAGTACCCGGAGAAAAGCCACGCATGCACGGGGAGAACATGCAAACTCCACACAGAGATGGCCGCAGGGTGGAATTGAACCCTTGTCCTCCTAGCTGTGAGGTCTGTGCGCTAACCACTCGACCCTCAGCCATAACCAATGAAATGCTTTTCTGGGATGAAATGCATTATGGGGAAATTAACATAGTTAGTTTTTTTTACTTGTATATTTCTTAGCTACCCTTTGTAAAGTTGCTGTGTGATGAATATAGTGTTCTTAGTGAAAAGGCAAAATCTCCAAGTCAAGTGTCTTGAAAAATATAATTATCGGCCTACTTGGTATCGGATCAGTACCAAAATTTCAGCCAGACCTTATTACAAGTTCTACTTCAACAAAATATTTTCTTTTGTTTTGGGGGTTTTGTGACCCCCCCCCCAAAATGGCACTAATATTGTGGAATTAATACTTTTGAGAACTGTAATTGTTGTGCTTTAAAGCGGAACATAAAAGAGCATTTACCATCGATGAGCTCTGCTTTTAGCTTCGTCAGCTCCTTCCGCATCTCATCCAGAATGTCCTAAAGCCACAAAACAAATGTTAGACATTGAAAACCACCCGAGTGACGAAATTGTAGCCGTTTGCTGCCAGCGGTGACAAATAACATGCGTCAAAATAAGACATTCTTAGGAATATTCATATGTCAGTCTAAGCCTATCAAGACACACACGATGCGTCACCTGTTTCAATCGGTCGTAGTCAACACTTTCCGTTGGGACGCCGTTGGCACTTAGAGATGCGGGTGTTGGAGTGGATTTAGGTCTGCAAGGAGAGTTGGAGTGAGTACATTCAATGCAAAATGAAGAGAATATAAACACAGAGGTCCTAAGGGCAACGTAGTATTTTTTTCCCATGCGTGTACGGTGTGTGTACTTAGTGAAGTTACACAACAAATGGTCCACAGAAGAAATGGCCACACTAAAAAGATGCTTTGATGATAATAGATTGTCCTTGAACCTAAGTAAAACTAAAATCATGCTGTTTGCTAACAGCAGAAAGGACACGTACCAGCAAATACAAATAGACTTCTCCGGACTTCTCAGAGTGCACGCATTTATGCACTGAAGAGTACGGAAGTGCGCAAAAAAAAAAAACCCCAAAAGGAAGTTAGACAGGAAGGAGAGGTGCAATGACAGGAAATGAGTCTGTTGGTGTGTTTACAGTAGATTGGAACACAGCAACTTTACCCTTCAAAGGGTAGCTAAGAAATATACAAGTAAAAAAAAAAACTACTATAATTTTCCCATAATGCATTTCATCCCAGAAAACAATTTCATTGGTTATGGCTGAGGGCTGCACAGACCTCACAGCTAGGAGACCTGGGTTCAATTCCACCCTCGGCCATCTCTGTGTGGAGTTTGCATGTTCTCCGCACTTCCATACTAAAACGGTCAACACGGACACGTACCACCCTAGATAGTCCCCATCTGGGTGACTATCCTTCGACTAAATGGTTCAAATATCATGGTTTAGGATGGATGAGACCATATTAAGTGATTTGTTATTATACAGAGATACAGTACCTTCCTATAACGGGAGATTTGCTACCGTTCATCGTGCTGTTTGTTCTTTCCCATGGCTTCCTGGGCATGTCTGGAAAAGGCACAAAACAAGAGTTGCAATGTGATGTTAAATGTTAACGTTTGACTCTTCCAAGGCTCACCTGGCGTGCTACATGCAGACACTTTGGGGGTCGTGGTCATCTCGCCGTCCTCCTGTTGGACGGAAAAAGAGAGTCAAATGTGAGTCATCTCGTGTTAGGTTCATTCTGCCAAAAATACCGTCTCTCCTGCCTTTGCAACGCCCCTTCCATTGGATGCTCATATCACCTCGTACTTCGGTACGAGGTGCATTATTTAAAAAAAACAACAACCCTAAACTGTATTTTAGAAAGCAGGAAGTGAACAAATGTAACAGTTACTGATTGTAAAAGTACCAGATGGAGGGGTAGGATTTAATAAGCTTTGCTTCTTTCTACTCCTTTTGGACACGTGGAACTGGGAACTGATTATGAAATAAAACCATTACCATTACATAAACACAAGGACACTGACGAGTTAACTCAAACAGGAATGTACCTCACTGCAGTAATGGACAGCATGAAAACACACGACTTACCGATTTCAGATCTGGTTCAGGTGAGGACCCCTTCTCTGCAATTCTTCTCCTGTTAAAAAAAACCAAAACAGACGTAGCATCGAGGTTGGCTTATTTGTCAATTTTTTTCAAATTTTTTCAAAATTTAAATAGTTTTTTTTTAACTCGTATATTTCTTAGCTACCCTTGTGTGTAAAGTTGCTGTGTGATGAATATAGTGTTTTTAGTAGTAAGATGACAGCATGCCAATTCAATGTGAATTCTAAAAAGAGAAAAACAGTTAGCATGAGGTAGCTAACAAGCTAACAATGAATGTCATGGGACACATTTATTCAACTATGAAGCCCTCCAGCAACTTCCTCGTGTTACCTTCAACAATGTCGCTGTAGCTTGTATTATATACAGCTCAATTAGGAAAATACTTTGTTGCCGTTTTTTTAGATCTTTGTGTCCCATTACATGCATTGTTAGCTCCCACATGCTAGCTGTTTTTTCTCTCTTTAAACATGTGTGCTCATGTTTCACAGACGGATTGTAGATGATGGGCAAAACTCCCAAAACGTGTTTTCCTTGAAGGACTCTTACCTTCTGGCCAGTAGGGCGCTCATCTCTTCCATGAGCCCGCCTCCACCAGGAAGGGGGCCGTTACCCCTGGACTCCGGTTTGGCCCCCACAGCCCCAGCGGCCCCTGACAAGGCTGCTGCCAGAGCTGCCCCTGCATCATCACTCTGGAGAGTACAAGAAGTTTGTATAGTTTTCCAGATGAGATCAAATATACTGAGGTAGAAATACTATATGCATCGTTGTACTTGGGTTGGGATTTATGGTTGACTTAGTACTCGGGTAGTTGAGATAATGATCTGTGTCTTACCCTTGGCACTTTGCGTAGCTTTGCCCCCGCAAGGGCGGCAGCCAGGCCTGAGAGGGGACGGTCCTCCGCAGGAGAGAAGAGACCAGAGGGAAGAGGAGGCGCCGGCGGAGGGGGCGGCGCCCCTGGAGGAGGAGGTGGGCCTGGTGGTGTCGTCGGGGTCCCGGCTGGAGTCAATGTAGGGGGCAGAGGTGGAGCCGGAGGTGGGGGAGGGTGTCCGGATGGTGTGGTGGGGGTTATAGCCGGCGTGGCGACTCCAGTGGTCACGGTGGCGGACCCGGGTGGTAGGGGTGGGGGTGGAGGAGGGGCGGGTGCATTCGACTCCGCCGTCTGCACAATGTCTGTTTATGGGTGGGACGGGGGTGGAGACACAAAAAAATGCCACAAATTATTTTTTTTGATTTTCCAGAATCTGCACCTGTTGTGGTCTCCTATAGAGCAGCTACACACAATAACCTGCACAGAATTTTTTTTTTAATTTTCCAGAATCTGCACCTGTTGTGGTCTCCTATAGAGCAGCTACACACAATAACCTGTGCAGAATTTTTTTTAGATTTTCCAGAATCTGCACCAGTTGTGGTCTCCTATAGAGCAGCTACACACAATAACCTGCACAGAAAAAAAAAGATTTTCCAGAATCGGCACCTATCTGCATCACACTATGAACCATATAAGGAAGCCCACTCCTCTGTGACATCCCAAAGGGGCATTTTTACCACGCCTTTTGCAACCGAGCGTTTTGAGCCATCCCAAACTTTTTTCAGGGCTCACTTCCAAATGTGCCAACCTCATTATCTGAAACTTTGGCATTGAGAATACAACATTCTAACTACATTTATAGGTCAGAAAAGTAGAAAAAGCATAATAGGTCCCCTTTAACCAAATTGTTTTGTGCAGGAGATACATACAGGTCGGAGATACGTGACCATACAAAAAATGCCTGGGTTGCATTTGAAAAAAAAATTGGAAATGAACTGTATTGGGAACGTAGTCAATTGTTCAGTTTGTCGCCATAAGCGGGACCGATTCCAGCGGGACCTTAAGTTTTCAGCAACAAACATCTACACACTTAGAGAGACAAATGGAGAACCGGAGAACCGGGATGAAGAAAGTGACTTCATTGATTGATCTGGAAAGATTTCCGCAATCACCACAAGCGGCCTTGAATAATCTTTGACATGAGTTTGAAATCCGACTGTTAGTATGTGAGTCCAAGGCAGTGAAAGACAGAAGGGAGAAGGAAGAAGAATGCAGACCGGAGACCTTACCCTGGGGCTGATTGTAGGACCCCGCTAGGAGTTGGTGGGTCTCTAGGCTTGCTGCCGGGTCAGAGTCCCCTTGCCCTGGTAGGCCCTGGCCCACGGGGAGGGAGAGGTGCTCAGCGGAAGCAACTGCGGCAGCAGAGGTCACTGTGGAGGGAGAGGGCAAACCAGGAGCATGGGATGAGGAGGGGGGAGACGAGACGCACAAAGAAGTATGGGGTGCCACGGAAGAAGCAAATGGCGGCGGGGTGGGCGGCGGTGGCGGCGTGGGGCATACTGTGCCGACCGGGTGGTTGTGTGGCAGGATGGTGACCGGGGACGGGGCAGGAAACATGGGTGGGCCGTTGGACGACGGCGAGGGGGGCTTCTGGGTGAGAGGAGATGGGGCCGCTATGGGGATGAGTGGCCGTGGGCCCGTGGCCTTCCCTGGGGGGCTGCTTATCATGACCGGGGGTGATGGAGGCAAGGGAGTGAAGTTGTATGCCGAACACACCGCAGACTTGGGTGCCGAGACGGGGTTGGGGACCGGAGCAGGAGCCGGAACCGGAACCGGAGGTGGTGCCTGGGAAAATGCCTGCTGTCTCCTTGGGACGGTGGCGTAGTGCGGAAGAACTGGATGGAAGGCAGAGCCGAGCGAGGTGGCGAATCGGGATGCCGAGTGCCTGAGGGGCGGCGTGGGGGGTGTTGCGGATGAGGACGAAAGTGCACCAGGAGCCTGGTAAGTGGGTGTGGATGGAGACGAGGGCGTGGAGGATGCTCGGTTGTACTCCTGAGGAGTGGGGCTGTACAGGGTGCTTTCGAAAGCTAGTTGCACCGACGGACAAGGTGAAGGACAACACGGGACAGAAGGGAAGGCAAGAACCAAGGAAAGAGGCGGCCATTGTGACAGAAGACAGAAGGTCAGGAGAGATGGGAGGAAGGTGGAGGGGGGGAAAAAGAGAAAGGAGCAGATGAAGCAGGAAAAACCAGCGAACAGCTAAACCACAGTTCTATTCCAGGACAAGTACGGTCTTAAGTACTGACTTAAATCAGCTAAGGTGATGCGGCTTTGTTAGTACGTAGGTGTTACGGTTTTTACAGACTCACAGAGAGAATGGAACAAAAAGTAACAGGACTGAGCCGCACAACGACAAAGACACAAAGATCCAAAGATCCGAAGACCAAAGTAAAGCAAAGCAAGAGAAGCAGGCTCGTGTTGGCCCATAACGGCGGCAAAAATTGAATTTGGTGGCAAAAAAAATTCAAAATATTTAAAATCTTTGTCAAGCCGATTGCTTGATGCAAGTGGCGCCAAGTGGAACCAAATGTCGCAAACAAGCCGCCTATTGGAATCCACTGGAATGTAATGGCGCGAGCCAAGTTGCGGCAATGATGCTAGGAGTCTATTGGGCCGACGCCAGTCGGTGCCAGTTCGCTCCAGTTTGCACCAATGCAATTTGCTGTGGCGCCAAGTGTCACCAATAAGGTGCCTGGTGGCGTGCAGTGGCTCAAATTGCCTCCCAACTGGCTCGTGTTGGCCCGTAACGGCGGCAAAAATTGAATTTGGTGGCAAAAAAATTAAAAATATTTAAAATCTTTGTCACGCCGATTGCTTGATGCAAGTGGAACCAAAAGTCGCAAACAAGCCGCCTATTGGAATCGACTGGAATGTAATGGCGCGAGCCAAGTTGCGGCAATGATGCTTGGAGTCCTCTGGGCCGGCGCCAGTTGGTGCCAATTCACGCCAACGATTATGTGATTGGCGCGTAGAGGTTCGCTGTGGCGCCGAATAACGGCAACATGGTAACATGCCGAGGGAATGCTATCTGGCACCAACTGGCGCCGGCCCAGTGGGCTCCTAGCATAAGATACAATGGTTCTTCCAGCCATTTGGGTGGTAGTCCCCTGAAACCAAAGGTCATGTTTGGATAACCCCCCCCCCCCCCCCAACCTCCCGTCCATTTCCTCCGCCCAGAATATGTACAAACACACAGTACACACCACACCTGATTCCCATTGGTCCCTGAACGTCTCATTTGCGCCACGGGCTAATGAGACAGCAAAACGGGTTCACCGCCTTTCAGGGCGCCATGACTGCTCTGACATCTCATGCCTAGCTGCACAGCGTTCATGGTGACACACACACACAAACCATTCCCTCCACGGTCTTCCATTAGATAGATTACCATACATCCGACAAGATCCCGCCATCGTACTCCCAAAAAAGAAAGAGCGTATATTCCTGCATCCTCGTGAACTCACCCCACCCCCCCATTATCTAAGGGATTTTACAAACACACACATTCACCCTCGGGGGTCTTACCACCACCACCACCACCACCACCACGATGATGTATTTTTAGCTTGTGAACTGTGTCAGCCTTCATGTGTTGTCATGCGTGCATATGCTAATATGTGGAACGTTGCATTCAAGCGTGCCATAAGTCATAGTAAACCAGGATGAAATAGTCATTAGCATCTTCTACCGACTCATTTCAGCTGCTCTACCACTCCAATCGCAGGCTGAAGTTGTGAAGATAAGATATCATTTGGACATGAATGAATGGTAGTATCGGGAATCTCTGGGACTCCTATTGAGCACAGACTCAAATGAAGTACATTAAATATTAAAATCATGAACTCATTTACCAGTTCATTGAAAAAAGTATTCTAACTTGGGGAAAAAATGTACAATTTTACAGGAATAATCTTGGAATATTAAGAAAAATATTATGAGGAAAATTATTTAATAATTAATTAAATATTAAAGTTTAAAAAATATTTTAAAAACTTGTGAAAAAGTTGCCATTTTTGGAACATTAGTTTGGGGGAAAAGTGATAAAAAAACAGGGATAAATTCCAAACATAGGAATAAATTCATAATATTACAAGAAGAAAATTTACAAAACTTCGGGAAAAAAATAGCAATTTTACAGGAATAATCTTGTAATATTAAGAAAAATATTATGAGGGTTAAGTTAGGGAAGAAGTTATAAAAAAATCAAGGATAAATTCCAAACATAGGAATAAATTCACAATATTACAAGAAGAAAATTTACAAAATAAAATAAAAACAATAAAAATATTATATTAAATATTAAAGTTTAAAAAATATTTTAAAAACATGTGAAAAAGTTGCCATTTTTGGAACATTAGGTTGGGGAAGAAGTTCCAACACAAATTTACAAAACTTGTTTTTTATATCGTGCTTAAAAGAAATAGTATCGATATGTATCCCCCAGCTCTAAGACCAGGGCTCCAGATTTCGAGTGTTAAGTTGCTGTGTGATGAGTTTAATGTCTAAGATGAAACCGTGAGTCAGACTGTTCACCTCCTCCAATGGGTTGGATACAAACGTGTTTTTCCTCTAAATTTTGGTGTCCGCTGAGTAAAAAAAAAAAAGTTCAAATTTGGGCGCACGCTGACAAAAAGTCTGCATCCTGCACGGAATCGACCTGCAACCCAACAATACAAATAATGAAATTAAGAATTTAAAAAATGAAGTTTTAAATGCAGAAGTGTCGATCACGATGTACAGTATGTAAGCCTAACATATCCCAGATGACAAGACACGCAATTTGAAATGCATTATGGATTTTTTTAAACGCATTTTGGCAAATTTTGTAAATTTTTAATCTACTCACGCGTGTGCAACCAGAAAAAAAAATACGCCAGATGACATGAGACGCAATTTGAAATGCATTATGGATTTTTTAAAACACATTTTGGCATGCATTTGTATACCTTTTGAGTGTTAAGTTGCTGTGTGATGAGTTTAATGTCTAAGATGAAACCATGAGTCGGACTGTTATAATGAAAAATCATACAAACATGTTTTTCCTCTAAATTTCGGTGCCCGCCGAGTAAAAAAAAGTCTGGAGCCCTGATAGGTTAGAAAAGGATTAGATTAAAGGATTAATTTCCGTATAACGGTCGCAGTAAAGGGCCAAGAGAAGCTGCAAAGCCAGCGTCGCTGGAGATGTTGAGCAAGGTGCATCACTCACCAGCGTTGGAGACGCGTCTCCCTCTCTCCCAGTCTTGCTGCTCTCTGTCCAACTGCTCCTGCTGCTCCTTGTCCTGCCGCTCTCTCTCCACCTTCTCCCTCTCCATCCTCTCACGCTCCAGTCGCTCCCTCTCCGCCTGCGCCTCCCTTTCTTGAAGCTCCCGCTCTTGACGTTCACGTTCTTGACGTTCACGCTCCTGACGTTCCTGGCGCTCTTGCATCTCTCGCTCCAGGCGCTCCCGCTCTTGACACTCGCGCTCCTGTCGCTCCCGTTCCATCTCCTTCTGCCTTTGCAGCTCCTGAAGCTGCCTGGATGGACACAGAAGAACATAACTCACTTTGGTGATATTTCTATGTATTGTCTGCAGATTAACTCAACATTAATTAAAGATTAACTAAGTGAGGAGTGTGTCTGTGGAAAGAAAAAATGAAAACCGATGAAAGAAAAGTAGTTTAGGACAGGTCTTGACCTCCGTGACCCACAGGCAAGTCCTGTTTTGATTACATCACACATTATTATATAAGGCTAGCTACCAGGCATTAGCCGCCGTGTTATGCAACCTCAAATTTGGGCGCACGCTGACAAAAAAATCTGCATCCTGCACGGAATCGACCTGAAACACAACAATACAAATAATGAAATTAAGAATTTTAAAAAATGAAGTTTTAAATGCAGAAGTGTCAATCATGATATACAGTATGTAAGCCTAACATATCCTGTACTGTAATGTATGGATTTAGTTTAGCTGTTTGTGTGAAGTTCAACATTTGGTCAGTAGGTGTCAGCATAAGGCAGGAGGAGGTAAAGGACATGCAGTACATGTACTACATGTACATGGAAGATGTTGGTATTGAAGTAAAGACTTGCTAGTGGGTAATATTAACCCTTAGATGCATAAGTGGGTCAAAAATGACCCGGTCAGGTTGTTTTCTTGAAATATCTTTATAATGAATATTTTTCATCATTTCATATTCCAGGTATTCCTAAAAAAACATGTTTTTGCTATCATACCATTCATGTTTTTAACTTACCTTTTATACATTTTAAGAATTTTTTGTTTTTGTGTTACTACCCCAACCTTCTATAAGTGGGTCAAAAATGACCCGGTCAGGTTGTTTTCTTGAAATATCTTCATAATGAAAATTTTTCATCATTTCATATTCCAGGTATTCTTCAAAAAACATGTTTTTGATATCATGCCTTTCACATTTTTAACTTATCTTTTATATATTTTAAGAATTTTTTGTTTTTGTGTTACTACCCCAACCTTCTATAAGTGGGTCAAAAATGACCCGGTCAGGTTGTTTTCTTGAAATATCTTCGTAATGAAAAATGTTATCATTTCATATTCCAGGTATTCCTCGAAAATCATATTTTTATTCACATTTTTAACTTACCTTTATGCAACACACAATGGATCCTCCCATTTTCTATTGTTGTACGGGGTCATTTTCTTTTTCAAAGATGGAAAAAAGTGAAAAATGAAGATGTTTCTAACATGAAATCATTCTTGTGTGGTCCTAAATATAATACTAAATATCATACAAGTGATTATATCCTGTTTTTATCGTCTACTTCAGCTTTTATCTAAAATTAAATCATTTTTATCTTTGCGACATTTCCAACAGGTTATGAAGGTTTTATTTCATCACGTCTGGACTACTGTAATGTACTTCAGGGAACTAAAACAATTCATCTCAACACATTATGACGGCTACATGTCCCGGAAAGGATGCTTTCTAAACATGTGAGTGTGCATGGTGTGTTGAATAAATGAGTATATTCACCACTGAATATATTCATAAATGATTCATTCCGTTTATTCCATTTATACGGATACATGTATATTGATATAAGCGTCAAGCAGTTACCATAACAACTCAAATAGTACCACGCTGCCCCCCCCATCCCCCATATGATGCGTTTCTATGTATTTCCTCTGTTCCGCTGTAAATTGGTGGGAAAACATCGCAGTATCCCAAGCTGCGAAAAGCCCTCTGCTCTGTTTAACTGGCGTCTCACTCGCCCCCCCTGACAAGAGTTGCCGAGGAAACGGTTGCCAAGGGAGTGTGGGTGGCGACGTAGTCTGAATTCCTATGTATACGTACGAGTACATGCACCTGCATACATGTTCATCTACGCAACTAAAAAACACCATGTATTGCGTATATTCATTATAACAGTTTGTTTGATTTATATACTGCGTTGTTATTGTTATAAGTTAGTGGACACATAAAGCTGCAAGGATTTGAATGAGAGCCAATGCTATTTGTTTACTTATTTTGTAATGACTTTTGTATGGAATAAATGGGACTCTTATTTTTTTTTGGTACATGGTCTTATATTGCTGTATTTATTCATTCCACTTATTCATTAAGGGATAAATCCAGAGTTACGCTAAAACAGGACTTAATGTTTGTAACTCGAGGAGAAGTGAAAAAGGTTTGCCAGAGACCCCCCCCATTGTGTCCCACCGGTTGCTCGGAGCATGTGCCCGAATACAGTACACCCTGCCGGGCTCCATCCGCTCTATACTATTCTCCTGATAGTAGTGATGTAGTAGGAGTAATGTCATGATATTTCATTAGGACAAATTGAGTCCTTCTTACGGGCGACACGGCGGTAGAGTGGTTAGTGCGTAGACCTCGCAGTTCGGAGACCAGGGTTCAATTCTGCGTGGGTTTTCTCCGGGTACTCGGGTTTCCTCCCACATTCCAAAAACATGCTAGGTTAATTGGCGACTCCCATTCCATAGGTATGAATGTGAGTGTGAATGGTTGTTTGTCTATATGTGCCCTGTGATTGGCTGGCTACCAGTCCAGGGTGTACCCCGCCTCTCGCCCGAAAACAGCTGGGATAGGCTCCAGCACCCCCGCAAAACTCGTGAGGAAAAAGCGGTAGAAAATAAATGAATGAATGAATGATTTCTCACAGTATTATGTTTGTGTTTTAGCCAAAACAAGATATTGCATGTATGCACACTCTGTGTGTATGCTAGTGTATGCCCCGCCTCCACCCACTGAGGAATAGACTCGCATGCACATGGTGATGTATTAAGTTTATTTTCATTTATTGTGTGATTAATCGATTTATTATTGTGACCGCAAGACTTTTTGTCGAGTGGTTAGCGCGCAGACCTCACAGTTAGGAGGGTTCAATTCCAATCTCGGCCATCTCTGTGTGGAGTTTGCATGTTCTCCGTGGGTTTTCTCCGGGTACTCCGGTTTCCTCCCACATTCTAAAAACATGCTAGGTTAATTAGCCACTTCAAATTGTCCATAGGTATGAATGTGAGTGTGAATGGTTGTTTGTCTATATGTGCCCTGTGATTGGCTGGCCACCGGTCCAGGGTGTACCCCGCCTCTCGCCCGAAGACAGCTGGGATAGGCTCCAGCACCCCCGCGACCCTTGTGAGGAAAAACCCTCACGCTAAAGGAAATGTTGATCAGACGTCGGAAGAGAACGTCAAACATCAAGCTAGCCAGAAGGTATGGAGGGAGCGTCAAAAATAGACATATTTAAGAGCGTGTTAATTACTTGTGGTTTTTTCCACCCTTCGCCGGTGGTCCCACAATCGGGGTTTTCTCACAGTTAACAACTGTTGTGTATCTTGTGTGACATGGAAGTCTGGCAGAATCTGTCGGCCAGCTGGCTCGGAGAGGCAGGGAAAAGTCAGCTGAGTGGTTACCAGTGCAGATGGACCATATGGGCCAGATCCAGTGGTACACCAAGACGCTTAGTCCATGTGGCGTGCGCCCTATCAAGAAAATGCCCTCAAAGCCGTCAAAGCCAAAAGCAAGCAGATTGCAGTGAGAGTAATGAGTGTGTGTGTGTGTGTGTGTGTGTGTGTTCAAGTCCAAGTGTGACTGATTCCTTCTCTTCATTCAACACATTTTCTCAACCCTTCTCCAACAGGCTTGCACCCCCCCCGCCACCCCAACCCATCACACCCTCCCACGTGCTATGCTGCTATTTATACCACAGTCTATTATTTACGGCTCACGTCTTTATAATGTGAGGGTAGCACCCCGATGCAAGTGGTTTATCTTTCCACCGTCAGCCTTTCATTCATGCACGCATGCAGGAGATGGAAATGTCCGTCAGACATTCAGTCATCCTTCTGCCTCTGCAGCGTCTCGGTGAAAAGGAGGATTATAAGAGCAGAGAAAGGAAGACGGGTAGAGGACTGCAGTGGAAAAACATTTTCAGGCTATCATGTGATCACGCAGAGACAAAGATGAATTGATGCATTGTTTACCCCCCCTCCTACAAGCGTGTTTTTGGGAGGGAACCGGAGTACCCGGAGAAAACCCACGCATGCACGGGGAGAACATGCAAACTGGCCGACGGTGGAATTGAACCCTGGTCTCCTAGCTGTGTGAGGCATATTGAAGGCTTATACTTAGATTGGACATTTAGCTTGATAGCTTGTGTCATAAGTGAACAATGGCAATTGAAGAGAGAAGGAGAGGATTGTGGAGATGAATCAAATCTAAAAAGCTTAGCACTGGTGGATTTTTCTCATTTACGGATAGCGGTCCAACCTGAGTAGAGTAGAGAAAAAAATAAAATAAAATAAAATAAAATAAAATAAAATGAAATAAAATAAAATAAAATAAAATAAAATAAAATAAAATAAAATAAAATAAAATAAAATAAAATAAAATAAAATAAAATAAAATAACATTTAAATTAAATAAAATTAAATGATGCATCATGCTGAGTCAAAGGTCAAGGAGAATACGCAGGGTTTCAGATTAGTTTTAGAACCCAAACCTGGCTGTCATAGGTAAACAAGGTGAAAAAAGCAGGGGTTCTAAAAATAATCCCTGAGGGACCCCCATGATCACATGATAGCCTGAAAATAGGTGTGAGGCCTGCGCGCTAACCACACGTCCGTCGTGCAGCCGTCACTCACAGTTTTGTCTCAAATTTAATACAATTTAATGAATTGAAATTGAATGAAACTGAGATGGGGGCTGAAAATGCTCCCCAGGCCGCGCTTTGGACACCCCTGTTTTACACTGTACATGTGGTCATGTATGGTGTGTGTGTGTGTGTGTGTGTGTGTGTGTACTAGGAAAAGAAAGAAAAATGACACCATGAGGTCCTTTCATAGCAACACATACTTTCAACTTCCTGGCCGACCGCCTCACAAAAAACGAGTCCAATGGCTGACTCACACCTCAAAAATGCATTACTACTAAGACATTTCATAGTATTATGATTGTACTGATAGTCTGCATGTAGGTTTAGTACTACATTGACTGTGTTTCATCAGGAGGATGAGATCACTGAATGATTAATGAACAGGGGGGTGTTGGGGGCAGTATGGGCTATGTGGGGGACGTCAGGACTCGTTCAACAAGTCCATATGGCTAATCACACGGAGGGACCGCATGACCTTCCAAAGTCCATGAATCCACTTCAAGGAGTCGGGAGTGTTTTACATAAGATTACATTACATGTGCTCTTGACAATGTGGGTGGGGGGGAAAGGGGGGGGGGGTGATGCAACATCCTCAGGAGGAATCATCATGGGTTTATTGTCTTCTCAGTGGAAATAACAATATCAAGCATTCAGTTGGGTGTCAATATAGAAAAACAAGAACAATGAAAAAGAAAGACTGAAGGTTACCTCCTTTGGAGATCCATTTCTTCTGGTGTGGGGCCGTTCTGAACATGGGGGGCCTGCCTGGGCAATGTGGGACCTGTTGGAAGCACACAGATGGGACAATTATTGCATATTGTTTTTTATTTATGGGTTACACACATTTATCCCGTAGATTTTTGATCCAAAAAATAATTTCGAACTAATTCAAACCCATTAACATAGGTAAGTTTCAGGAAAATATCAGTTGCCGACTAGAAAAGAAAACATAAAAGACAGAAAATACGTCTTTGGGAGTGAGCGCTTGGGTTAAAAAATAATCATACAAATACGTATTTGGTTTTTGAATGAGTTAATAAGTGTGTGAGGCATATAGAAGGCTTAAACTTAGACTGTACATTTACCATTTAGCTTGATAGCTTCCGTCACAAGTGAACAATGGCAATTGAAGAGAGAAGGAGAGGATTCTGGAGATGAATTGAATCTAAACATTTTTGCCATTTACAGATAGCGGTCCAACATAACCTGCACGAAAAACTGGGCTCCAGTGTAAAATAATAAAAATAATAAAAATAATAAAAATAATAAAAATAATAAAAATAATAAAAATAATAAAAATAATAAAAATAATAAAAATAATAAAAATAATAAAAATAATAAAAATAATAAAAATAAAATAAAATAAAATGTAATGATGCATCATGCTTGGTCAAAGGTCAAGGAGAATACGCATGGTTTAGTTTTAGTTTCCTCATTAATGCAACCCAATAAGTAAACAAGAAGAAAAAAGCAGGGCTTCTAAAATTGATCCCTGAGGGACCCCACACCATAATGGAGCGGCGGTTGATTCGGCACCGGCAGACCTTACACAACAAGCTTTGTCTGCCAGATGAACCATTTTAGAGCAGTACAACAAAAGCCCACAGCCCCAAGACACTTCACAATGCTGACTCAGGCCTTAAAAAACCCTGATAAAAAAAAACCTACAGAATGCTTTGCTAATCCAAAAAAGACACAAAAAGGCTGCACATAAAACATACACAACACACACTCACGTACTGTTTGGCAGGGAGGAAGACCCCCTGACAACGTTACCTAATTTCCAGTTGCTAATGAGGTAAGCTTTCGGCTAAACCTGAGCAGCAGCAGGACCAACACGCTCACAAACCCACTAGCTAGCGCCACTAGCCTGGCAGCCCCACTGCAATCTCGGGAGCTCACATCCAAAAACCACAGCTGAGCTGTCAATTTCCTGTGTGGCTCAACTCTGTATGAACTCCACCAAAAAATAAGAGAGGGTCTCTACGTTTGCTCGCTGAATGTGTTCAGTGGCAGAGAAAGCGCAGGGTATAAAGCAGGCCACAGTCAAATATTTTACGACAACAAATCGCTGCTGTTCTTTCTCAACTGATCCCCAAAAATCCCCAACACATTTCCAGTGGGTTAGTGGGGACCTCACGCCATCTCTGAAGGATGTGTCTTGAAGGTTATATCACTATAAAGTAATCCCTCGTTCATCACAGTTAATTGGCTCGCAGGGGTGCTGGAGCCTATCCCAGCTGTCTTCGGGCAAGAGGCGGGGTACACCGTAGACCGGTCGCCAGACGGTAAACATGGTTGATGATGTCTTTATACAGCAACCTTTATACAGTCTTTTTCGCTGTTCACTCCCGCTATGCAGCCTCACTACCATTTCTCCAATTCTCCAACGTAGCGAACGGATGCTTAAAGCTAGCAGCTGCTCCCGAGTGTTAAAAATAGAGCAAGCGGCAAGCTATAAACATGACAAGATGAACATTCATTCATTCATTTTTACGTTTGAAAATGCTTCATTGTGTAAAAAAAAAATTAACATTACGAGTGAAGCCGTGAAATTCAAAGCACCGTACAGTCAAAAATCAGTTTTCGATTACTCTGGTTTTCCAAAAAAATGTTTTTTGGCCCATTTTTTTTGACACTGTCTTTGTACAATCTTTATCTCTGTATCTTTCACATTGTTTTCTGCATGTAAAACTGTTTTTATTCTCTACAAAATACATTTTTGTTAATATTTTTTTTGTGTCCGGAAATGATTGACTGGATTTACATTATTTGTGATGTGACAAAATTCTTTGGTTATTGTGTCTTTCGGCGTGGAACGAATGATCAAAAAACGAGGTACCATTGTATTTATTTACGGATGAGCTAAGGAATAAAATTTGCAAATGAAATAATTGTAATCACAGTGTACCGTAGAGAAAGAAATTATTATTGATCGCAAGGGTCAGTAATGTTATTATAGGTGGGTAATATTATTAATGCTATTGTTTCTAAATTCCTGAAGTCAGTGAAGGCATTTTAGGAATGACTGGGGGTGGAAGAGCTGTGTTGAGTGTTGTTGGACATTTAGAAATAATGTTATAATAATGTTCCCCCTGGTATACTTAAGTGGAAGCACACATGTTACACAGCCCATAGTATTGCAATATAAATCACAAATCCTGTGCACAATTGCTGTGTATTTGTTTAAAAAAAGTACAGAAATACAAAGTCAAAGTCATTCAGTCAACACCAAGGGAAAGATTGAGTGTCTGTGAGGGACACGTGGGGGCAAAGGACAAGGTCACTGACTTTCCATTTACCTGGCAACACATCCATCTAATCAGCAGACGGGCAATCTGTCATCAAGTCTGTCATCCAGCTATATGTTAGGATAAGTGATGTCTGGGTATATATGCAGTGTGTGTGTCATAGCAAGTGTATTGGAAACAGACATACTATATATGGTAATGGTATTGGTTTTATTTCATTTGAACATGCATCAAATTACAATTGAATGCATCACATAATCAGTTCCCAGTTCCACATGTCCGAAAGGAGTAGGAAGAAGCAAAGCTTATTAAATCCTACCCCTCCATCTGGTACTTTTACAATCAGTAACTGTTACATTTGTTCACTTCCTGCTTTCCTAATATAATTTTTTAATAATTTTTTTTAATTAATTTTTATTTTTTTAGTTTTATTTTATTTTTTATTTTTCGTCACGTACCGAAGTACTCGGTGATATGAGCATCCAATGCCATAATGGGTACCATAGTAAGTGTCAATATAGTGATATATATAGCACATCATGGCTGGTTCAAGACTCTCTCATCCTTGTATTTAGCAAACATCAACTGCTTGTATTGTTTCTTGAATTGGCTCATCGTTGTGCATTGTTTGATTCCCTTACTCAATCCATTCCATAGTTTGATTCCACATACTGAAATGCTATGGCTAGCATAACGTAGTCCTAGCATAGAAGTGTTTCAAATGTACTTCTTCCCTGAGATCATATTTCTCCTCTCTTGTAGAGAAGTATTGGATGACATTTTTAGCTAATTGGTTGTTTTTAGCTTTATGCATTATTTTAGCTGTTTGAAGATTAACTATATCAGCAAGTTGAAGTATTTGTGATTTTAGAAATATACTTCATTTTTCTCCGAATGCTTTGATCCAAACTCATTTTAAACATCGTCACGATGGATTCTCACATGCAGGTTTATTTAGAGCTGCAGCCTAAGACAGCTGGATTATAGAGTAACCTTCCAAACATATACGATATATTTACCTCATGACATCATCGCATCCGAGACGTGTTGTTGGGTAAAAGCATCTACTGAAGTTAAGGTGACGTGTTTGACATGTGGTGAAATAATAGAGGCAAACATATCTGACTGATGACTTTGCGACCTCTCTTAACTGAACCGTTTAGCTTATTTTGATAGAAACGGACAAATCCACGATAAATATCTTCTTCTACTGCTGCTTCACTGTAACCTCACAGTTGCCCCCTGCAGAGCAGACGAAGTACTACAAAAACAGCTTTAAAAGGATGATGAAACGTGACTTTTTATGGTCTACCAATAACCATTATTTTAGGATGCTCCTTAGTCTGACTCTCACCTCCGTCATTCTTTATCGCTCCTCCTGATGACTTTCAAATAACCTTGGTATTAAAAGCAGAGATAGTCTATAAATTCATATATATCTTAATGACTTTCCTTAACGGAATTTGGCGAGCCATGCCTGAGATAACTCAACTGGCACCGGAAATCATGTACGTCTTGAAGCGAGCCGATAAAGACGGGGAGGAAAATAATTACCGAAAATAACGTCATCAGTCGGGAGGGTTTTCATAAGGTTTTCAAAAATTAACAAGATTAGAAATAAATTGCAGCCACATCTCAAAACCTCTTGTTATAATTACAATAAGATTAAGCACTTTCAGTTAATTAGGACTGAACTGTGATCCTATTATTATCACGTTTCCTTTTATGGCGGCACACGGCAGAATTGTTATTTTATTATTGCTATTTCTAGTCATTTCCCTTCTGAAAATGAGGTTTTTACAATGAAAAACAAGTCACGTTCATCTTGCACTTTTGTTTGGCAGTCCTTGAATGCACCGTAGTTGTTTGCTGTGGTTGGCTACACTCGTTAGTAGTGAGTAACGATATAAATTTTCAACCTTAAAAGTGTGTGAGGCTTAATGTTGTGGAGCTCAAACAAACACAACTGTCACTTTTATTGCAAATGTTGATCCGAAATTGGAGAAAGTGTCCGAAATTGCTATTTTTAAATGGGTGCTCTTGAGTTTGTGAAAAAAAGAAAAGTCAGTGGACGATGCCCCTCACATGCAAGAATGCCATCCACATCAACAGTCCTGGAACTTTTCTGACACATTTCATATGTGCAACCCTCTCATTCACGGCGTTTAAGAGAATTTTAGGTGCTGCTGTTTTGGGCAGCGACGAGTTCAAGTCTGTCTGTACTAACAAACTTAACTGGAGGCCGCTATTTGAGTACGAATAAGATATTTACTTCATCACCTTCTCCTTGTCCTGTATTCTCGAATGTTATTTTGAGTGCCAGGGCCGTCTGGGTGTCTAGAAATGCGTCAGATGCCTACATCGACACCTCTTCCCAACGCCGTATGGATGGCATCGCCTGGTGAGAATGACTGCATGATGTTGAGAGCAATGAGGCTAAAAGTAGAGTCAGAAAAGAGGGCAACGTGTCAGTGTCACAACCTAAAAAGAAAAAAAAGGACTTAGAGTCGTAGATCTGCCAGGCAACAAATGTGCCAGCCAGTCAGATGTCTAATAGAGGTTCATGTCAACACTGGTTTGTTGGTATTGGGTGTCACGGCTTCTGGGACTGAAGCAACAGAGCCATGGTCATACCGTACTGTAAATACTGTACACGTTTCAAATGTTGCCCCTTCTAAAAACGTATTAAATGTATTGGTGCTGTTCAATTATTTTTATGAGGAAACTTTAGCATCTGAGATCCCATTGTTCCATCATTCAATGGAACAATGGAGCTTCAGGTTGTGCAGGGGCGTAAAACGGCTACAACACGATGCCCGTCTGCCAAACATCTTCTTCCAGAGGAATAAGCTCACTCTTTTGGACCATCATGTGTGTTCAACCTCATCTAAATCCAATGGAGAATATTTGGGGATTGATGACAGGGGGTGCTGGAGCCTATCCCAGCTGTCTTCAGGCGAGAGGCGGGGTACACCCTGGACTGGTGGCCAGCCAATCACAGGGCACATATAGACAAACAACCATTCACACTCACATTCATACCTATGGACAATTTGGAGTGGCCAATTAGCCTAGCATGTTGGTGGTGGTAGTGTGATGGTCTGTGGCTTTCCTGCAAGCCTCAGCCATAACCAATGAAATGGTTTTCTGGGATGAAATGCATTATGGGAAAATTAAAATAGTTTGTTTTCTTTAACTCGTATATTTCTTAGCTACCCTTTGAGTGTAAAGTTGTTGTGTGATGAATATAGTGTTCATAGTAATATAGTGTTCTAGAGGACAGCGTGAGTCAGACTGTTAGACAGATATAGATTTGCTATGCCACTTATCCTGATCCTATCCATCCTGGTCACTCCCAATGAGATCCTCAGCATCCTCATCTCTGCTACCTCCAGTTCTGCTTCCTATCTTTTCCTCAGTGGTACTGTCTCTAGACCAAACAATAGTACAAAATGTAAATTATGGCAATTTTTCAGCTGGTCTTTAAATTTTGATCAGGAGTATATATTTACACAAAGACAATTGTTGATGTATAAGGTAGCTGACAGACTTCCTATCAATTTCAGTCTCATGTTACCTGACCTTCAGCATGATTCTTATCTTGTCATGCATTATGACGCAGATATCCGCATGAAGCACAAACATAATACGCCATCCTGCTTTAGTCGCGAGCAAACCGAAACAGTCCCATCCAATCATTCTTACTCACTTCTGAGGAAGATTTGAGCACGGCTGATCTTTTGATGCTCCTGGGAGAATCTGGGAAGTCTGGCTACAGCAGGCATTTTTGTGGACGCCTCCCAGAACAAGACTCTACAATTCCTGACAGCGATTAAGCAGAATAAAATGAAAATTGGTAGTGACTTCTATTAAATGTCCTTCAGTCCGTTTGTCCAGCAATGTCGCTCTTTGGGGTGTTGATGCCACAGACTATATGCTCAAGAAAAAAAAAAAAAAACTAGGGCAAAAGGGGAGGAGGGGGGCTATTGGGTGTCCTCTGATTTAAGTGCAGTCACATGATGTCATGATGCAAACTCTAAAAATGTTTACTCCGTTTATTTCTAAGGATATGACCTGTAAAATTAAACGAGTAGGCTGTTTCTATGGGCCTGAAGCTCTCTCTCAGGTTTCAACCCCCCCAGCCCCCCCCTGTAGAAAGACGGATGGCTCAATGGAGTGCTGTTGCCAGAGACGTTTATGATGAAACCCAAAATAAAAGATGATCCCCGGTTAGTAACTTGTCACGCTGACATGGCGACACACGACTGCCAAGTCTGTCAAGCCAGCTGTCAAAGTCGAATGTTTGATTCGGTTTGTCGAGGCCAACTAAATATCTGAACAACTACTATACCGGTCTTTTGAAATATCACAGAATTTTTACATGTTTATGTCTTTGTGGAGCCGCACGTTAGACGAGTGGTTAGAATGTTAGCCACACAGTCCGGAAATCAGAGAGACCCGGGTTCGATTCTCCGTTTGGGAATCTCTGTGTGGAGTTTGCGTGTCCTACTCTAGAGAGGATAAGTGGCATAGCAAATCGAAATCTGTATAACAGTCTGACTCACGCTGTCATCTTACTAAGAACACTATATTCATCACACAGCAGCTTTACACTCAAAGGGTAGCTAAGAAATATACAAGTTAAAAAAAAACTACTATAATGCACTTCATCCCAGAAAACCATTTCATTGGTTATGGCTGAGGGCTGCACAGACCTCACAGCAAGGAGACCCGGGTTCAATTCCACCCTCGGCCATCTCTGTGTGGAGTTATGCTGACAGTAAAAGTAATTACTTAGATTACCCGTTACTGAAAAAAGTAACGGCGTTAGTAACACTTAGTTAGTAACATCACTTTTGAGCACCAGAAGCTTGGTTAGCGTCCGCCCCTGGTTAGCGTGTTTTACTGCCTCAGTTTGCGTGCAAAGCGCTAGCTCGGCTATGTTTGTGACATATGAATGTTTGACATTGTATTTAATAAGTATCCAATCAGAATGTGCAGGACACTTTGCTTTAAAAACGCAAAATGGCACCGGTCCACAAGCAGAAACAATAAATGGAAGTCTAAAGTTAGATATCTGATTGTGACAGCCATCATGTGGCAGGATTTAGCACCCACTGAGTGACGGAAGGGAGGGTGACGCCGGGGCGTTGGGAGGATTGTCAGCTCCACAGAGGACCGTGACTGGAGCCGGCGCCACTGAGAACAGCTGTCATGACAGAAATACGGTAGCAAAACAGTGGGGGTGAGAGGCGAAACACCGCTGCTTCACTGCTGCTTGTGTATCCCTCCCCGAACAGAGCAAAGAGGGGATAAAACGGAATGGCAACAAGGCGGCGAGGAAGAAAGCTGAAGTGTGAGCAGAGTCAAAATGAAGGCGCTGGGGGAGGATCAAGCGAGGGGGACGTGGAATTGCGGGGAAAGGAGGGAGTTTGAATCTCATGTGTTGAGCAGTTTGTTGCCGTTCCTCAGGCTCCCTGATGAACACTACGGGGTATTTAAACTGGTCGTGTAAAAAAATAAGGCCGGGCAAATAAGAGTTACAGGCTAGAAGAGACTATCTACTGTTTCCCAGCGTGCTTTGTTAGAGCTCACATAGTAATTGGTTAATATTCTGCATTATACGTTGGTAGTGTATTGTCTGTTTTTATCCAACTATTGCGTTAGTGCACTTACTTGAGTTCCATCTAGTGGCTCAAACATCACATGACACAATGATCTTTGAATGATAATCTTAATAATCATTGTTTTGTTTTTTATTTTAAAAAAAGGCAGAAATGATCGAATATCGGTCGCTAATTAATAGCACAATTATCGACCAGCAAAATTTGTTATGACACATTATAAATACAAAGTCAATCCAAATAAGATAATAGTTCATTGACATCAGGACTTAGTCTTGGGATGATCGTCAGTCATTTACATAATTTTTTTTTTACTTTTTTTGCCCCATTAAAATATCACGTTTCTCACATTTTTTCCAATTTCTGGCGTTTTAAAATTTTCCAACTATTTTAACTTTCTTCTTGTAAATTTCTCATAATTATTTTTGGGCCCTGTAGACATGACAAAACACGACTATAGTCACATTTATACTCTTTTTATTTACAACATATTGCGCAACTGCAGGGTCTTGAGACACATGCTAACTCGCAAACTGGAGAGCTAGCCACCTAAACGGTAGCCTTCAAGTTATTTCCTTTAATCTTAAATAGCCAAAAACTTACCACTTCCACACGGATAGGGATGATAACTATTAACAGTTATTTAACCTTTAACATGAACATTAATCAAACGTAATAATTTTTTCTAGGTACACGATACCATACAGCATCCATATCAAACTTGCGCGGGCCGCACTAACATTAAGCTTTCATATCAAGGCGGGGGCCTCAAACTAGTGTCCTGCGGGCCACATTTGGGTTGCGCGTCACACTGCGGAGGAGCAGTGCTTAAACTACGACAGAAATGTTTTGCACATGGTTGAATATTTATTCCTTTTAATGCTGATAATGCCGTTTGAATGTGTGTTTAAGAAAGCTGAATCCTACTGTGTTCAGTGTTTACATTTCAATAAATATTTGTTATCATGGTCATTTCTTCATGTAAATTGAGGGATCAAAAGCAGTATCGGCCACAAATATCGGCCCAAGCAAAATCGCCCATCAGCTAAGGGTGATGGAAAAAAAATCGGTATTGGCATCGGCCCCCAAAAAAACCATATCGGTCGATCCCTAATACGTATATACACTCTTCTGGGTTCTCTTTCAGCCTGCTGGTTTCAACTCGCGTACGTGCCAGTAAACGCATGCATGCTGCCAGACAATGGAACCATGCAATGGTGCAGCATGAAGGTCACAGTGCAGCAAGTACAGCTATGACCACCAGCATCATTTGTTCCACTTTAACATTCCCCCGTCCATCTTTCAGAAAATAATCAACCCATTTGTGACAATGGTACAGATAGTTGGTCATACACACGTGACCCTACCTGTTTCCTGCGAGTTGAGCACCTCCAGGGCATGCATCATGGCACTGGCAAACACATTGGCATCCTCCTTGCTGCCAAAGTTCAGGCCATAAACCTGTCGGGCGTCCCGCCATTGGTGGAAGGTCTGTGTGGCCTGGTTGTACTTCAGCCCCTTGGGTATGGCACAGTTTATCACCACCTAAAAAATGATGGGGAACATCAAAATGGCTCATTAGATCACACATGTTCATATCACGGGGATGCATGACGGTCGAGTGGTTAGCGTGCAGATCTCACAGCTAGGAGACCGGGGTTCAATTCCACCCTAGGAGTTTTGCATGTTCTCCCCGTGCATGCGTGGGTTTTCTCCGGGTATTGCAAGCCTCAGCCATAACCAATGAAATGGTTTTCTGGGATGAACTTGTATATTTCTTAGCTACCCTTTGAGTGTAAAGTTGTTGTGTGATGAATATAGTGTTCATAGTAATATAGTGTTCTAGAGGACAGCGTGAGTCAGACTGTTATACAGATATAGATTTGCTATATTTTTGGAATGTGGGAGGAAACCACAGACCATCACACTACCACCACCAACATGCTAGGTTAATTGGCCACTCCAAATTGTCCATAGGTATGAATGTGAGTGTGAATGGTTGTTTGTCTATATGTGCCCTGTGATTGGCTGGCCACCAGTCCAGGGTGTACCCCGCCTCTCGCCCGAAGATAGCTGGGATAGGCTCCAGCACGCCCCCCCGGCAGAAAATGAATTAATTAATGTTCATATCACCCAATTAGTTCAAGGTTTACCATACATTCATTTATTTGTAAATTCAATTACGACCGATTTCATACTACTGCAAAAATTTACAGCCCAGCAGTATACTATCAATTCTTCAAATCTATACAAGGATAAAAATGGTTGCTGAAACGTGAAGGGTGTGTTTACTAGCTGGGAAACTGACGAGTCAACGCAAACACATACGTCCTGCTTAAAATGCATGAACCAAAAATTGAGGATTAGGCTTTCCATCAAGCAGTCAGCCACATGTCGTTACGCACGTCGTCCATCTTCCCGAGTTGTGCTGTGCATGTGTGGGTAAGAATATGTGAGCAGTGTGTGTGCAGAAAGCTAATATGCACCCAGACATCGGAGCTTAGTTGCCATGGGAAGTGCTGACATCCTCCACTTTTTCAGTCCAAAGGAAAAAAATTGGTCAAGACTGGAAAGAAAGGTTTAGTGCTGTTTTTGTGTTTTGGACAGTTTACACGGGTAAGCCACAATATTTCATGAGGAAGGAACAGCATTGGAGTATGTTTCCGCAAGTTAATCGAATTTTTATTTTATTTTCAATATAGTGCCAGATTAATTTTTTTTATGTAAATGCTGCTGAGGCAGTTTTTCCCAGCAGAAAACATCTCATTCACTGCAAGTCATCGTCCGTGTTACAACTCACGATTATTTTCGTAGTGTATCAATTTCGATTAATCGAACCATTGGCTAGGCTCTAGACCACACATTAGCCAAGTATACATGGACCCAAATATTCCAATTGCATTCAGTTTATTTGCTCAAACGGAAAGAATGTAACCTTTGTATACACCTCATTCCCAAAGAAAAGTGCCAATCCGAATGAATATAGGAATATGAATATAGGAAAATATCAGTTCCCAACTAAAAACTAGGCCCGGGACGATAATAAATCAATTAATCCCACAATAAATGAAAATAAACTTAATACATTGCCATGCGCATGCGAGTCTATTCCTTAGTGGGTGGAGGCGGGGCCACTAGCATACACACAGAGTGTGCATACATGCAATATCCTGTTTTGGCTAAAACACAAACATAATACTGTTGGTCTCCATTTGAGAGGATAAAATCAGACTATATATTTTTTTTTTATAAAAGATATTAATTAAATGCCAAAATAGTTGTCAGTTAATCAGATAATGGGTTAATCCTTGATTAATTAATAATTGACAGCATACAGTACAAAAAAAATAAAAAGGCAACCAAGTCTTCATGCTTCGTTGATAATATTTTTTATGAAGTGTTGTAATTTGTTTGGAGGGGGAGGAGCCAGAAATGTGTCAAAAATAGACATTTTTATGGGCTTAGCAACTACGAGGCCACGTTTGTGTTTTTTTTTTTTAACAAAATGATTCATGACAAGTGCTGGCCTCGGGCTGTTTGCTCGTTTTTGTGGTTCTGGTTTGAGTTGTCTGTTTTTGTTTAAGTTTTAGCTGACGTTTGAGTTATGTGCATGTGTGCTTGTTGATATGGAGCAGTTACCATAGCGACACACTCATCAGCCCCCGCCCCCCAGTTTTAAAAGGTTAAAAGATCCACTGACCTGGTGATCTTGGATCTTGCGCCCGACTACACGGAAGGCATTGCTTCCCGTGTGGTGGTAGATGTGGACTCTGCTGAAACCAGTGGAACCGCCCGCTGGGACCCACTTCTTGTTGGCATCGTCGTAGACCATAACAGCCGCCCGTGCCTGGCAGATGCTCTGTTCACTGACGGGGACACACAAGCACAGAAAATGTCATTCCATTTTGTTGACATTAGAGGCATCCAAACTTTTCCACATTCCGACAAACCAAATCTCGACACATTGAGACATTACATTACCTTAACACTACATGAAGTCAGCCATGACATGTCCGCCATGATAAACTGAAAAAAAATCTTGTGTGGAAGTAGTTTTTGGCTAATTAAATTTAAAATGTCTCCACGCATCTTGTGATGTTAGTAGTTTTTGGCTAATTAAGTTTAGAAGAAAAACATTTGAGGCTAACCGGTTAGCTTGCTAGCTTATTAAAAATGTCTCCACCCACCTTGTGATGTTAGTAGTTTTTGGCTTCTCAAGTTTAGAAAAAAAACATTTGAGGTTAACCGGTTAGCTTGCTAGCTTATTAAAAATATATCCACCTATCTTGTGTGAAAGTAGTTTTTGGCTAATTAAGTTTAGAAGAAAAACATTTGAGGTTAACCGGTTAGCTTGCTAGCTTATTAAAAATGTCTCCACCCACTCATTTTGTGGAAATAGTTTTTGGCTTCTTAAATTTAGAAGAAAAACATTTGGGGCTAACCGGTTAGCTTGCTAGCTTATTAAAAATGTATCCACCCACCTTGTGATGTTAGTAGTTTTTGGCTTCTTAAGTTTAAAAGAAAAACATTTGAGGCTAACCAGTTAGCTTGCTAGCGTATTAAAAATGTCTCCACCCACCTTGTGGTGTTAGTAGTTTTTGGCTTTTCAAGTTTAGAAGAAAAACATTTGAGGCTAACCGGCTAGCTTGCTAGCTTATTAAAAATGTCTCCACCCATCTTGTGATGTTAGTAGTTTTTGGCTTCTCAAGTTTAGAAGAAAAACATTTGAGGCTAACCGGCTAGCTTGCTAGCTTATTAAAAATGTCTCCACTCATCTTGTGTGGAAGTAGTTTTTGGCTTCTGAAATTTAGAAGAAAAACATTTGAGGCTAACCAGTTAGCTTGCTAGCTTATTAAAAATGTCTACACTCATCTTGTGATGTTAGTAGTTTTTGGCTTCTGAAATTTAGAAGAAAAACATTTGAGGCTAACCAGTTAGCTTGCTAGCTTATTACAAATGTATCCACCCATCTTGTGATGTTAGTAGTTTTTGGCTTCTTAAGTTTAGAAGAAAAACATTTGAGGCTAATGGGTTAGCTTGCTAGCTTATTAAAAATGTCTCCACCCATCTTGTGTGGTAGTTTTTGGCTAATTAAGTTTAGAAAACCAACTGGTCTTAAAATCACTTCATACTACATCCCTCCAACATTAGCTGTTGCAATGATCGACATAATAATCACTTGTTGAAAAAAACGACTCAGGAGCCAATCCAAGCTTTCATGTCGGTGATGAAGCAAAGGCTGACACACACACACACACACACACACACACACGTGCGTGCAATACGCAGGTCGGACGAGAATAGTCATGGAAATGGATGATGGGATGAAAATTGTCATCTTCTTCATTAATGTTAATGAGGCTTTGGGAAATGGTTCTGACTTCAGAGAGGAAAAGAGCAGCTTGAGGGGCTTGGCCAGCATGCATGATGTCGTACGGCAGGATTAGTGGGTGCGCTCGCTACTGTTGTGTTCAGGGAGCAACAGATTTATGGAAACTGGGAAGACAGGGTGGCAAGAAGGAAGACCGACAGGAACGGTTCAATTGCAGGGATGAATGTGTTGGTTAAAAAGCATACAAAAGAAGCAGGAGTGGACAAGTTGAATTGTTGGCTGAATGGAAAATCATGACTCATTTCTCTACCGATAGGTTCAGGTTACATAACTAGCCAACAGACTTTTCTAAAAATAGACGCACCAAAAAAAAAAAAGGAGTAGCAGAAATTCCAGTCATATCTTTTTTACATGAAGCCAAAAAAAATGATACTCCGTCATTCCATATTCCACCACGTATACATTCCACCAGGGAGGCGGAGCCTATCCAAGATGAATTCGGCCAATGGATGAGTTTAGGTCTGCAACTAACGATTATTTTCTAAAACGGCTAAAGTACGTCACACCGGAACGACATTCTGGGTGCCCTGAAACTGAAAACGCCCGCTCATTTTTTCATTTTTTATAAACTAGCAATCCACTTCTTTTTAAGAACGATGACATCAGCGACCTGTCACGGCTTTGATGGGAAGCCATATTTCCATATTTCGACATTCTGATATTTTCTTGTCTTATACTCCCAAAATTACAAACAAGATCAGGACTCACTTCCAAATGCGCAAAAAAACCCAACAAATTTTCTGAAACTTTAGCAAGCTGCACGGCGGTCAAGTGGTTAGCGTGCAGACCTCACAGCTAGGAGACCAGGGTTCAATTCCACCCTCGGCCATCTAATGTGTGGCGTTTGCATGTTCTCCCCGTGAATGCGTGGGTTTTCTCCGGGTACTCCGGTTTCCTCCCACATTCCAAAAACATGCTAGGTTAATTAGCGACTCCAAATTCCATAGGTATGAATGCGAGTGTGAATGGTTGTTTGTCTATATGTGCCCTGTGATTGGCTGGCCACCTCTCGCCTGAAGACAGCTGGGATAGGCTCCAGCACCCCCCGCGACCCTCGTGAGGATAAGCGGTAGAAAATGAATGAATTCACAAATTGTACTGCTGCATGGAACCATGTAAAGACCTAACAGTACTGGTCAAGGCACGGATCCCTGTGGGACACCATGACCAATTTTTGCTACACATTATTACCAATAGATACAAACTTTAAGCAACCAGACAAATAGGACTTCAACCAGTTGAAAGCAGTTCCTCCAGCTGGGGTAGGCTCCAGCATAAACCCACGCATGCAAACTCCACACAGAGGGTGGAATTGAACTCGGGTCTCCTAGTTGTGTGCCGCGCGCTTTAACCATTCTTCCACCGTGCAGCCGGATAATACAACACCCTGACTACATTTATAGGTCTCTAAAGTGATATGCAAAACAAATTACATAATTCAGTTTTGACCGAGGTATTCCTGATGGAGTATTTTAGTCTTTTTAGTCTTTGCATGAAGCAAAAGCGGCTACAAATCTAAAAAAAAAAAAAAAAAAAAATGTTCTGATGCTATGAAGGTACATAGATTTTCATAAAAACACGGTTAAGGCTGCCAATTTTTGAATCAGTCGGAAGACATTTGATGAGAAAATACCCTCCACTCTCAAGTATGAGTCATCGCCTCATTCAGATGGCAGGAAGGAAAAAGACGAACACATGATTGCATGATCCAGGGGGGGTGGGTTGGGGGGCGGGGGGGGGGCACTTCAGGTGTGACAACAACTCACCAGAAGTGGCTAAATATAATATAGTGGCTAAGAATATGAACAACAGCCACGGTGTGGGAATGAATAAGTGTGTGTGTGGCGGGACAATAAACACATAAACGCAACACGGGCTCTCCGGCGACACACAAACACACACACACGGTGATCACAGTTTGAGTGCCGTTTTTTTTCTAAATGATTGACATCGCAGCCTAGTGATTACCTGATGACCGTAAACCGCTTTATTTAAGCAGGAGGCTTGTTAAATAAGTCGATAGCGCTAATTTAAAGAATCCCCGTGGATTGAATGAAGTGAAGCATTAGCTCAATCAAGAGATTGCTCCCCAGACAAATCAGCCCCCAGGTTTGTGTGGATTTTATGGCCTCCACTGCAACAAGTAGTCATGGTATCACCTCCCGCAGAGCACAACCTTTCACTGATAATAACACTTTGTCCAACTATTGGAAGTGTAATGTTGACTTACTGGTGCAAACTGCAACACATGTCACTCGCTAAATGTGCTGCAAAAAAGGTCAGTAAGGATAATTCAGAGAACATACTCCTCATTTCTAAAATCACAAATACTTCAACTTGCTGATATAGTTCATCTTCAAACAGCTAAAATAATACATAAGGCTAAAAACAACCAATTAGCTAAAAATGTCATGCAATACTTCTCTACAAGAGAGGAGAAATATGATCTCAGGGAAGAAGTACATTTGAAACACTTCTATGCTAGGACTACGTTATGCTAGCCATAGCATTTCAGTATGCGGAATCAAACTACGGAATGGAGTGAGTAAGGAAATCAAACAATGCACAACGATGAGCCAATTCAAGAAACAATACAAGCAGTTGATGTTTGCTAAATACAAGGATGAAGAGTCGGCATCGGATGCTCATATCACCGAGTACTTTGGTACGTGACAAAAAATTAAATAAAACTAAAAAAAATAAAAATTCATATTTTTTTTTATTAAAAAATTATATTAGGAAAGCAGGAAGTGAACAAATATAACAGTTAGTGATTGTAAAAGTACCAGATGGAGGGGTAGGATTTAATAAGCTTTGCTTCTTCCTACTCCTTTCGGACATGTGGAACTGGGAACTGATTATGTGATGCATTCAATTGTAATCTGATGCATGTTCAAATGAAATAAAACCATTACCATAGATAAATGTTGCCAAAAAACTACGGGGTCCGATTATGCAAAGCCCACGTCAGCAGAACAAAGTCCACATTATGAGCTCACAAAAGGTGTCGGGTCACGGTGCGTGTTAACGATGCAATGGCACCGCGCACAGAAGTCAGTCTTTGGAGGGCGTTTCAGAGGTTGAGAGTAGAGGTTGTGTGTTAAGCGGCGGACTGGTAGCTTTAACGAGGGTGAAACCACGTTTACCTTTCACACAGGCACAGGAGGCACATTCACAAACATGAGGGGTCTGGACTACATGAAACTGAAATCCTTGTGTCGAACTGAACCGAACCAACAATTACTGCTTTCAAATGCTGTAATGATAATAGTGGAATAAGCCCGTCAGGTCTCCCCGATGGCAGTGCAAGAAACTGAAAGGGGAGACCAACACTGGCAGCATCAAGGACACTGGTATCCTTGAACATGTTAAAGGATCTGCTTATATCAAACCGACTATGATAAACAGTATTTTATTATTATCATATATTGCCATTAAATTTTCTAGTGTGCTGTAATGTACACTTACCACCATCAATAGTGACTGTGTTGCAAGAACAAATTATGAATTTAGACATTTTTAACCATTTATGAGGAATATGTGTGGGGTTTTTTTCCCCTTTCCTGACCCTAACTTTTTTTTTCTTGACTGAGGTAATATTTCAATCATTCCGCTTTCAATAAAAAAAAATTTTTAATAAATAAAAAAGAATCAAATTAATCATTTAGTGGATATAAAATGACAACAATAACAGGCTGTGGTGGCATTTTAGCAAATACACCCTCGAAACATGTTGGCGAACAAACACTTCTCACTCTGAGGTGTGACACACTAACGAGCATGCACACACACACACACACACACACACACACACAAAGCTGGTGTTTGGAAAACATTTTATGAAAAGAAAAAATGGCTCAAGAAGGTCACAACATAAATATATAGATTTTTTTTAAACTTAGAATGTTGGGTTATTATATCAGTAGTTACATCACTTTGCCACAAACTATGTGTTCTTCCTTATATGGGCGTGGCTGTAAGCCAGATAAGTTCTCTACCCTTCCGCAAGCTCTCAAGCTCAGTGTCCTAACTGTGTTTATTTTGTGTCATGGAACAAAAGTATGCTAACCGGGGCGTATGCTAACCAAGGTTCCACTGTGCATCGTTGTATTCCAGGAGAGGCACGAGAGTGATTTGTTTGTCATGTTCTGAAGATGTATCTTAATAATGAACAAGCTAACGTTGCAGCTGATAAATGTGGAAGTCAGCAATGTAGGTAATCTGTATCTAAACCAAGCCCTCAGGGAGAACCACCAACAGAAGACAAATCCCTGGGAAGCTCGTAGAGGAACAACTTCCAGGATAAAATTTTTTTTTCTTACTAAGAATGCAACGGCACGCCATAATCATGGTTCGGTACATACTTTGGCTTTAACGTCACAGTTTGGGAACAAAGTGCAGAACATAAAACCGCTTAGCATTTGTGTAAACAATGGCGACACATTGCTTTCATATTATCCTCTTATTTGTCTATTTACATATTTTAACCAGGAGAGCTAGACTGTTATTGTCCTAAAAAAAATATCTTAAAAATTGTGCCAACTTGTAATTTATCTGGGCTGAACCAACAAAAACGTTTCTGCATCATCCTGTCACGGACATTTTTGCCATATTGGCTATAAATTTGGAACGGAATTTGCCAGAAAATATGGAGGATTACATTCCTACATGCACAAGACAGAGGAAAAATATTTTTGAAGACTTCTGCTGATGAGGTCTGACTTTTCTGTATTACTCTTTTGAATGCATATTGTTTTGATAAGCAAATCCGAAGCAATCCCACTGAACATATAATGGGATTTTCCCAGGGGTGGAATATTCCTTTCCCCAATCCGATTGAGGTATCTTGTACCCGCTCAAACGGAAAGTTGTCAGACTGCGTTCTTCTTCGTGGTGTTTTTCTTCTTCTGTTTTTTATTGGCGGTTGGCAAGCAAGCTTTCGGTGTGCATTAGCGCCTAAACCCTTTGTGAAATTGTGTAAATATTTCCAAGTTATCTCATAAGCATGTCTGAATCATATGAACTGTAACATAATACAGTACATACCCACTTTTCATGGGGGTTGCACTCCAGGACCACCGGCAACTGGTAAAAATATGCCCGTAAAAATGTCTGTTTTTATGAACATGAACCTGAAATATTCGTCAAACTGTTGCTGGCCCAGAAGCAACATGCTCTTGCCGGGAAAGATACATGAATTTCAGACACAATTTGCGTCCAACGTGGTGCTCCCATGTCCGACTTCTGAGCTCCACCGCATCAATTGTGCCTCTGACATAGCGTGCCCGACAATGAGCACTTTGTGCCTGTCACACAAGAAAACGTAAAAGATGTCTTTTTTTCAAAAAAAACGCAGCGTTTAAAGACAGTCAAACAAAGTGCGAAATATCAACGCTTGTCAAAAAACATCCAATTGTAGAGTGGTGTAAACAGCGGTACGTTTATGCTAGCACATATTAGCAATATTAGCATGTCTTCAATGTTTTTTGCGGAATAGCAAATGTGAAAGAATCCACTGTAGTCATTCAAACCGGAATAAACTCGAAAGTAGTACAAAAGAAGAGTTTCGTTTTGTCAATTTTTTTGGTCCCCAAAAAAACCAAACCCACAGAAGAGCAGCGTGAAAGGACATTGTACGCAAAATAATAGCAAATACACAAATATTTCTGATGACAACAGGTACATACCGATGAATTTCCATTTTAGACGCCAGTGCACATCTTTGGTTGTGGACGCTTGCGGAGGCTTTGCAAAGTAGACCCGACGACTGGATCTGCATGGCTCCACACCGCGACCTTCCACTTTCTGCTTCACCCACTCCTCGCCCGTCCTCCCCCAGCTTCGGTTGCTAATACACGACAAACCTCGCTCCCGATGGCGACCCCCGTCATGGACAGACCTTCCCCTTTGCGTCGGGTGTGCGGGGTAATCTGTGGATTCCCCTCCCTCCTACCAAAGTCTCCTCTTCATCATTAATGCCGGGCGCCGCTGTTATCAGGGGGAATTCCTTGCATATTCATACGTGCCGTGTCAGCGGCGTCAAGCCAGCGAGTGAGGAATCAAAGCGAGCCAAGAGTCGGCCGGCGATGCTTTTTTTTTTTTTTCCCGGTGGCAGCAGAAGACAGTTAAATCCTGGCTTTCTCACTGCAGCCGCTACAGCAGACGGGTATCCAGGCAACAGGCTCTGGTGCTCTCGGGGGCTCCCTGACAAGAGGGAAGCTGTTACAGGGAAATCACCGCAGGTTGAACCACACCGCCCAGGGGAAGATCCAAAAAAAAGGGCGATGGGGAGCGACTGTGTCTTGTGTTTTCTTCTTCTGCTAAGCTAAGTCGCGTTGCGTCCGTTCACTGCTACCCCCCCACCCCTCTTCCCCATGCATCTCTAACTCAGTTCTTTCTCTCTCTCTCTCTCTCTCTTGCTGGATCAATCCAAATATAGTATTGACACCGAGGGTAGATCTTCTGTGCTTATTTGACTTTGTTCATATATCCCTTTCATTGTTGATTAAAGTCAAGAGAAATCATGTTTGGTCAATGTTGAGATCTTGAAAAAAAACAACCATAAAATCGAATATGATCTGAACAAAACCGTGATCAATGTTCTGAATCCCTTTGGACGGTGGACAGACGACAATGAAACCATAGGTCAAAGGGTCCAATTGATCCAATGGGTCCAAGGACAACTCGGTCGCTGTAAAGGATAACCTTAACCCTCTATCTGTAAACCCAACAACCGACCCTAACCTTACCGCCTAACCGAACACCAAACCAAAACACTGACCCATAACCTCTCGCCCTAATCCTAACACCTACCACAAACCCCAACTCTAACCTCGAACTCCTAGCTCTAACACAAACCCAAGCCTGACCCAAAACACTAACCCCAACCCATAACCTCTTGTCCTAGCCCTAAACAGTAACCCTAATCCTAACACCTAACACAAACCCCAACTCTAACCTCTAACTCCTAGCCCTAACACAAACCCAAGCCTGACCCAAAACACTAACCTCAACCGATAACCTCTTGTCTTAGACCTAGACAGTAACCTTAATCCTAAAAACTAACACAAACCCCAACCCCAACTCTACCCTCGAACTCCTAGCCCTAACACAAACCTAAGCCTGACCCAAAACACTAACCCCAACCCATAACCTCTTGTCCTAGCCCTAAACAGTAACCCTAATCCTAACACCTAACACAAACCCCAACTCTAACCTCTAACTCCTAGCCCTAACACAAACCCAAGCCTGACCCAAAACACTAACCTCAACCGATAACCTCTTGTCTTAGACCTAGACAGTAACCTTAATCCTAAAAACTAACACAAACCCCAACCCCAACTCTACCCTCAAACTCCTAGCCCTAACACAAACCTAAGCCTGACCCAAAACACTAACCCCAACCCATAACCTCTTGTCCTAGCCTTACACAGTAACCTTAATCCTAACACCAAACACAAACCCCAACTCTAACCTCGAACTCCTAGCCCTAACACAAACCTAAGCCTGACCCAAAACACTAACCCCAACCTCTTGTCCGAGCCCTAGACAGTAACCTTAATCCTAAAACCTAACACAAACCCCAACTCTAACCTCTAACTCCTTGCCCTACCACAAACCTAAGCCTGACCCAAAACACTAACCCCAACCCACAACCTCTTGTCCTAGCCCTAGACAGTAACCCTAATCTTAACACCTACCACAAAACCCTAACCTGCCTCAAAACCCTCGACCTCAACGCAAACCCCTAACCAGTATAACATATCAGACCCCACCACAGACCTGTTGCTGAAAGCGACAGTAGATACCCAAATGTACCACACGTCTCTAGGGGTGAGCTCAACAAATAGGTTGCGTATTAAGTAACAAGCAGGTGCACCAAAACTGCAGACCTATTGTTCTCACACAACAGGTGGCATGTGAATAGACACTTCTTTTTGGAATATTGTTTTGACAGATACATCAATCAAAATATAAAAGCACAAACAAGTCAACCATTGTGTACTTCCATCAACTGTTGGATAATAAAATGGACGTTATTATACATGATCCAGCTGGGAACTACTGATCACTGACTGCTGACAAAGCTCACGTGGGCGGGATCTCTGCTTCATCCTAAAAAGTATTCCTGATCATTCCGTTTCATTGCTAATAATAAATCTGAAATATCCGACTTGCAGGCCTCGGAGCATGCAAGCAGCATGACTCTTCAATTCTCGATATCAGCGCTCGCTCTGTGTTGCTGTCATATGACCTGCCTGTTCTCTGCTGTCCCGTCTGGACAATTATGTCATTGTTGCCGGGTGAATTGGCCCTGCAGGGCGAGTTTGACAGATGCACAGTACAGGACTTAGTATGGTGCCATTTCTGGCTCCATATATAAGTTGGGTTTCCTGGATGGATATATAGATGATGGACGGATAGGAAGGATTGATTTTAAAAATGTGTTTAAAAGTGATATATCAAATGATAAAATGTTTTTTTTTTGATGTGCATTGTGAGCTAGCTCACACGGAGTCAATTCTCTTGTTATAATGCACAGAAAAGGAAAGAAATTGGCAGTTCCCCTTTTAAAAAATGTGTTTAAAAGTGATATATCAATTGATAAAATGTTAGAGGTTTTTTTTAGTAAATCCCAATGAAGTGCATTGTGAGCTAGCTCATACAAAGTCAATTCTCTTCTTATAATGCACAGAAAAAGAAATAAATTGGCAGTTCCCCTTTTAAAAAATGTGTTTAAAAGTGATATATCAATTGATAAAATCTTTGATTTTTTTTTTTTAGTAAATCCCAATGATGTGCATTGTGAGCTAGCTGATACCAAGTCAATTCTCTTGTTATAATGCACAGAAAAGGAAAGAAATTGGCAGTTCCCCTTTTAAAAAATGTGTTTAAAAGTGATATATCAATTGATAAAATGTTAGAGGTTTTTTTTTTAGTAAATCCCAATGAAGTGCATTGTGAGCTAGCTCATACAAAGTCAATTCTCTTCTTATAAATGCACAGAAAAAGAAATAAATTGGCAGTTCCCCTTTTTAAAAAAATGTGTTTAAAAGTGATATATCAATTGATAAAATCTTGGTTTTTTTTAAATTTAGTAAATCCTAATGATGTGCATTGTGAGCTAGCTCACACCGAGTCAATTCTCTTGTTATAATGCAGAGAAAAGGAAAGAAATTGGCAGTTCCCCTTTTAAAAAATGTCTTTAAAAGTGATATATCAAATGATAAAATCTTAGAAGTTTTTTTTTAATAAATCCCAATGATGTGCATTGTGAGCTAGCTCATACCAAGTCAATTCTCTTGTTATAATGCACAGAAAAGGAAAGAAATATGCAGTTCCCCTTTAAAAAATTTAAAAGTGATATATAAATACATGTTTGAGAAACATCACCTCCCATTCTGTGTGGAAGTGGTAAGTTTGGACTTCTTATTTTGTCCTTCATCTAAATTGGAAAGGCTAACTAGTTAGCTCAGCAGCTCGCTATGCTAGTTGTGTCACTGCTGTGATCCCGTATCCTGCACAATATGGCGTAAAGGTGACTTATTGGGTGTTATTTCATATCTACAGGGCTCTAATGATGTTTAAATGTATTTAATGAAGTCTTACACAGGTTTTCTATGTTCTAACTACAAAAATATTTAATTTATTTATATTGAATCCTACTTCACGGATATTACTTCAATTAAAAAATGATTGTGAAATGATGTTCTTTGTAGCCGTTTTCCATCTGCAATTTTATTTAAACCATCCTTGAGCATCCAAATGGAGGCCAGGCGCTGTGAAAAATATTTTGGCTCCGCCAAAAGAAGCAAAGGACGGTGCGCTTGTGTGAAAGCTTATTCGCAACACTGGGCCTGCAGCGTGATGTTTAACACCCGAGACTCATTTCTCCCCACACTGCAGTACATACTGTACTGCAAAGCACACAAGTATAAATGCTCAAGTCATGTGAAAAAGACTGTGAAAGTGTCAAAGGAGAAATAGTCCAAAAGTAAAAAAAAAAAAAAAAGCACCATCACGGAGGCCAACACAGCATACGCTTCCACCGTAACCTGAGGGAACGAGTCTAAAAACGAAGAACGCTTTAATGTTTTCTCTGCTCCACAGCTCCTTTAGGAAATTACAGCCACTTTGGAGGCAATGAAGGAGAAAAACAGCCCATCACCACATGGTGTGTGATGACTGCTGTCGTGTACCCAAGTAAGAAGCTCCTTCTGATTGGACTGGGAGGACTAGGAGAGTCACAGCTGTTCTATAAATATAACAGCTCCTCATCTGGTGAAAGAAATAGCCCTTGAAAAGAGGTGCTGCAAATAATGAATGAATGAGATGTTACTTCAGGTCTGGGGTGGGGGGGGGCATGAGAGGCGGGGACTACTTTCAACGCTAGTCCAGACCCGCCAACATGTACACATTAATTGTACTCAACATGCAGTTTGACTCGGGGCTGCATATAACAATATAACGGTCTGACTCACAATGTCATCTTACTAAGAACACTATATTCATCACACAGCAACTTTACACTCTAAGGGTAGCTAAGAAATATACGAGTTAAAAAAAACTATTTAAATTTTCCCATAGTACATTTGGCTGAAGGCTGCACAGCGGTCGAGTGGTTAGCGCCCAGACCTCACAGCTAGGAGACCAGGGTTCAATTCCAACCTCGGCCATTTGTCCCCTGTGGGGGTATGACAGAAGATAACTGAAAACCACTGCGTTACCCTAAAATTACCCCCTCCGGGTAAAGGAGGCTGATGTCATTGCAGCGCCCCAATCAATGTGTTGCTAATACGCAATGGGAAAACTTTAAAAAAATATATTTCAATTTGAAACTTGTATCTCTATGTGCTTGTACATTTCTTTTGGAGTGTTAAGATGCTGTGTGATGAATTTAGTGTTCTCAGTAAGTCATGACACAGTGACTGTTATATTGTTATACTGTTATATATAATGAACTCCTGAGATTTCCTGTGGGTTGACAAGCTCTTATAGCTTGTGATTGGCGCCATAAAACTGGAAAAAGTTCATATAAATAATACAAAGCTAAGATGCAGGCCCTTGTGGTGTTAGTTCATGGACTTGCTAATTCTAGTCCTGTCATCTTGGCTTCTGAAACGGACACAAAATGAAAATAGTCGCCTGAGATGGGCGTAGTTTAATGTGAGGTATACTTTGGGAGTGTTAAGATGCTGTGTGATGAATTTAGTGTTCTCAGTAAGCGAGATGGGCGTAGTTTAATGCATCTATATCAGATTTACCGCTGAAATTTAAGATTTAGAGAGTTAAAACAAAACAAATTGCGCCGATTCTGCGGAACAGGACTAGAGTTGATTGACCTAAACGGATAATTGTCATAAACCGGCCTTTAATATACATCGGTGTTCTAAACTGTAAACCTAATACTCAATACTGTAAATAGGGACCCGTTTGATTTATAGCAGATTAAGCAGTTCCTCCATTTGTGACCTACATCACTCGATCCCGCCATCCGATAATAACTCCAAGTGAGCAACCAGAAACTTACGAGTCACGAGTCATCTTGGCAACGTCCACGGGCGAATCCACCACCTCCGCTTACAACTAAATTGTGTCGTCGAAAGTGTTTGTCCGGATTCTTTGAGGCCTCCACTTCGTCGACAGACTCCTTGGCAGGGTGGACGACCGACTGGCGGACTTCAGACGAAGGGAGGGGTGGGGGGAGAAAGCGAGTGGCCTTTAGGCCGACAGTGATAGTGGGAGGGCGCACAGTCGCACACCCACCCACCGGGGCTAAAAGTGGAGTGGGGGGTGGGGGGTGGGGGGATGTAACTCTCCTCTTCACCAAAAATAGATATTGTGACCTGCATGCATCATCAGCCAGGATTATCCGGAGGGATTTGTCGGGAGCCACCAGGACCAAGTCTGTTCATTCCATCCAGATGATACAATCGTTAACAACACAAGGAAACAATTGATGATGCCACAGACTCCATAAAAGTTCTTGGGGAACTTTTCTTCCTCAAGCACATTAAACATTAAAGACGGGCAAGTACATTAAAGGCAACTTATTATGCTTTTTCCGCTTTTTCTGCCCTATAAATGTAGTTAGAATGTTGTATTCTCATGTTAAATGATGCCAAAGTTTCAGATAATGAGGTTCACGCATTTGGAAGTGAGCCCTGAAAGAAGGTTTTGGGAAGCTTCTCTGTTTTACGAGGCAAGTTCAGGAAAAAGTTATCGGAGAAAAAAAAAGAAAAAAAAAATATTTCCATCTGTCAAAAAGCATTTCACGCGGAACTGTTTTTGCAAACAACCCTCAAAATTGTGTAATGACCACATTTCCATTACCAATGTGTCAAGATGACAAAGTGTGTCCGACAACGAGTGCTCCTCCTCAGGTAGGCGAGTTTCTCCTGAGCTCCCTTTTGCTTTCGCCGCTTTATTCTTTTATTTTATTCCAATACCCACCAAAGTAGAACTTGTTATTCGCAATAGTCAGGAAGTAGTACTTGGGAGTGTGACCAATCACAGCAAAGTGGCCATGCCCGTGCCCGGAGGCGGGTCGTGGGTAGAATAAATTAAAAGAGACCCGTTTTGCCGGGAAGCACAAATCCAAGGAAATACAGCTGGAATAGGTGCAGATTCTGGACGATCTACAAAGTTTTCTGTGCAGGTTATTGTGTGTAGCTGCTCTATAGGACTCCACAATTCAATACAAAGGGTCGAAAAACGAGCATGATAGTTCCCCCTTAAACGATAAAATAGCACAAATAGCACAAATCCAAGGAAATACAGCTGGAATAGGTGCAGATTCTGGACGACCTACAAAGTTTTCTGTGCAGGTTATTGTGTGTAGCTGCTCTATAGGACTCCACAATTCAATACAAAGGGTCGAAAAACGAGCATGACAGTTCCCCCTTAAACGATAAAAAAGCACAAATAGCACAAATCCAAGGAAATACAGCTGGAATAGGTGCAGGTTCTGGACGATCTACAAAGTTTTCTGTGCAGGTTATTGTGTGTAGCTGCTCTATAGGAGTCCACAATTCAATACAAAGGGTCGAAAAACGAGCATGATAGTTCCCCCTTAAGCGATAAAATAGCACAAATAGCACAAATCCAAGGAAATACAGCTGGAATAGGTGCAGATTCTGGACGATCTACAAAGTTTTCTGTGCAGGTTATTGTGTGTAGCTGCTCTATAGGACTCCACAATTCAATACAAAGGGTCGAAAAACGAGCATGATAGTTCCCCCTTAAACAATAAAATAGCACAAATAGCACAAATCCAAGGAAATACAGCTGGAATAGGTGCAGGTTCTGGACGATCTACAAAGTTTTCTGTGCAGGTTATTGTGTGTAGCTGCTCTATAGGACTCCACAATTCAATACAAAGGGTCGAAAAACGAGCATGATAGTTCCCCCTTAAACGATAAAATAGCACAAATAGCACAAATCCAAGGAAATACAGCTGGAATAGGTGCAGATTCTGGACGATCTACAAAGTTTTCTGTGCAGGTTATTGTGTGTAGCTGCTCTATAGGAGTCCACAATTCAATACAAAGGGTCGAAAAACGAGCATGATAGTTCCCCCTTAAACGATAAAATAGCACAAATAGCACAAATCCAAGGAAATACAGCTGGAATAGGTGCAGGTTCTGGACGATCTACAAAGTTTTCTGTGCAGGTTATTGTGTGTAGCTGCTCTATAGGAGTCCACAACTCAATACAAAGGGTCAAAAAATGAGCATGATAGGTCCCCCTTTGAGACCAGGGGTCTCAAACACGCAGCCCGTGGGCCAAATGTGGCCCGCAGGACACTAGTTTGAGGCCCCCCGCCTTGATATGAAAGTTTAATGTTAGTTTGATATGGATGCTGTATGGTATCATGTACCCAGAAAAAATTATTACGTTTGATTAAAGTTCATGTTAAAGGTTAAATAACTGTTAATAGTTATCCTCCCTATCCGTGTGGAAGTGGTAAGTTTTTGGCTATTTAAGTTGAAAGGAAACAACTTGAAGGCTACCGTTTAGGTCGCTAGCTCTCTAGTTTGCGAGTTAGCATGTGTCTCAAGACCCTGCAGTTGCGCAATATGTTGTAAATAAAAAGTATAAATGTGACTATAGTCGTGTTTTGTCATGTCTACAGGGCTCTAATAATGCTTTGTTCATTTTAATATGAAAAAAATAATTTGTCTACTCACCAATTATATGTGGTTTCTTAAGTTTTTATGATTTGCTGTTTTATTGTTATTATTATATTTATTTATTACTGATTGATTGATTTTCTTTATTCTTGATTTGTTTATTTTTCATCTTATTTTGTGCAGAAAAATAAAAATGAACATATTTGAGAACAGTGGAATGTTTTACAGTTTTTGTTTTTAATAAATGCGTTTTTTTGGAAAACCTGATGTGGCCCAGTCTCACCCAGACCCTAGCTCCAGTGGCCCCCAGGTAAATTGAGTTTGAGACCCCTGTCTTAAAACCTATTGGCAATAGTGGCTTTGTATGGGATCAATACCAAACAGTATCGCCCAGTATCGTTTTTAAGTGAAAAGCTTGCATAATCCGTCCCCTTTAAAGCACTCTCCCACAGCCCACACACTCCATCCATTCACCAACTTCCCTCCAGCCCATCCTCTCCATCATCTCCTCCATTCCCACACTGTGCATCCTTTCTCCGTCCCTCCCCCCTCCCTTCATTCAGTGTCCCCTTTCTCCTCTCCTCAGCTCACCTCTCATGCTAATAGGTCTTAAGTGGGGTCTCTATGGTGATGTCCTTTTTTATTCCCGTAAGGAGAAACAGGCCATTGGTCCTGACGGGATTACTCTTCTGTCTGAAGCCGAGCACATGACTGTTCGTGAGCTAGCATTTCTATCAAACGATGAAAATGACAGAGAAGCTTGCATAAACGTGACGATCTTTAGAGTATTTGCATCAAAACAATGTTCAGTATCATAATAGAAGATTTTTTTTAGCACAGTCCTGTCTGATAATGCGGTGTCAACGTGATAAAGCTGGCAGCGTTGGTTCCTTTCTCCCTTATCTACATATTGGAATGACCGCCTCGCCGCCCAAGATGAGTAATTAAGGTCAGAACCGTAAAAAGAGGATTGAATATTCTCTCTGGGAGCGCTGATAAAACACATCACCTGTTGATAAAGTGCAGCACCATCCCCGTGTTACACACCACCACCAAAAAAGCACATTAACATTAGAGCCCTCTACAACTGGCATAACACCCCTATAGCAAACTTTACACTCATTTTACCCAACATTGTAGATATAATCAAAGCTACTTATGATATAAATAAAACTTATGCTCATGTATGTTGCGGTAAATAGTGCCCAGTGCTGGTATGGGTGACAGGAAGTTACATTATGTAACGTTACATTGACATTACATAACATTACCTTAACAATGCATGTATGAAAACATGAAAAAAAATCATAAAACTAATGACAAGCTTGCCAAGCTGCAAGAAATCATGACTCAATTCCCACGACTCACAGTGTCATCTTACAAACAACATTAAACTCATCACGCAGCCACTTAACACTCAAAAGGTACTGTACCTAGGAAATACACATTACATTACATTACAATACGGGTTTGCATTACTGCTTGAGAAGTAGTTCATTGGAGGTCAAGGAGCCACAGGAGTGGCGCACAGTGCCTAGAGGGAGGCTGACGTCACTGCAGCATATGCCAATGAATGCAATGGTATATGGGATTTTTTTTTTTTTTTTTTTTACTGGTACAGGTTTGCGTATTTCTGAGGTATACTTGCGGCTTGTTAAGTTGCTGTGTGATGATTTTAGTGTTCTCTGTAAGATGACACCAGGGTGGCAAAGGTTAGCATCTTATATTTCCTCATTTTCCACTTTCCCAGTCATATTCGAAGCAGTGAAAGACACCTTCCATGAAAGGAAGCTAACATAAATGTTTACAAGGAGCGGAGCGGTCTGTCATGACAACAAATAACAGGAACTGTCATTTGCCATCCGCCTGCTTTGTTTCAGTGGTGGCGGTTCCACAAATCTGCAATACAAGAAACACAACCAACTTGAATTCAGATCACACTCCCAAAAAATGTGCCCCACATTACAGCTCAGACGGGAGCAGGGACTTTGGCACAATGTCATCCTTTATTGTCCGCTACAGATGGCAACCTTACACGCTTGGACTGAATCCGGACGGGACTCTTTAAAAAAAGTTCTCTACAGCTCATTCTGCACTCATGATCACAGAACGCATCAGACAGTCTACAGTGCAAAGTGCAAAGTAATCATTTTAGTAGCATAATGGTGGAATATTAAAGAAAAAAGTATGAATAAAATATGATAATATTATGAGAAACAAAAATTAAAGCTGTCATTTTTTATTTTTTTTAATATACTGTGAATAAAGTCATGTTATTGTAAAAATGAAAAACAAAACAAAAACAAACAAGAAAAAAATTAATTTCAAGGAGAATAAACCCGTAATATTGTGAATAAAACTAATGTATTTTTTGTAGTATATAGTTAAAAAGCAATATCATCCATCGGTTTTCTATGCCGCTTATCCTCATTAGGCTCGCGGGGGTATGCTGGAGCCTATCCCAGCTGTCTTCGGGGCAAGAGGAGGCGGGGTACACCCTGGACTGGTGGCCGGCCAATCACAGATCACATATAGACAAACAACCATTCACACTCACATTCGTACCTATGGACAATTTGGAGTCGCCGATTTACCCAACATTTTTGAAAAATAAAATTTCCAAGAACAAAAAAAAAAAACAACAGAATTGAAAAAAAATGCTGTAATTTTGTGAGAATAAAGTCAAAATACTAAGAAAAAAAAAATCACAATTTTACAAAAATAAACTCACGACAAAATGTTTCTATTTTAAATAGCATATAGGTTATTTTGAAAGAGTAATATAAGAAACAAACAAAACAAAATATAGTACATTTTGGGAAGATTATGTTAATAATACTATTATGGGAAATAGACTTTGATGCTATTTTTTTGTCTTGAAATATATACAGTATAACTTCTTAACATATCTATGTACATGTGTTGCTTTACAAAATATCAAAGTGGGCCTTGCATCATCATTTTTCACCATGTGGCCCTAGCTGGAAAACGTTTGGACACCCTTGGCTTAGACCAAGAAATGCCAATGTTGGTGTGTCAAAAAAAACCCACTAATTTATTTATTGTTAAATTGTTCATAGATGCATTTTCCTATGTTTCCGTGTTCTATTTTAATTCCAACCACAAACGGCAAATTGAAGCCAATATCATCCAATGCTTTGTTCATGTGAAATGTATCAAGATCAGCAATGACAATCTGCTTCCAGTTCCTCAGAGAAACAGGACCAAATGTATTATTTTCTGCTTTGGTCGAGGTAAACAAGCGTAAAGCTGTTATCAGTAGCACCGTGCATGGTAAAATGTACGACAAAAAGTCTCCACATAAGCAAAAAAAAACAAAAAAAAAAAAAACAGCAGATGGACAGCTGCTGTGGACAAGGAGAGACAGATGGACAAACAGAGTAGCCACCTGTTTTCGTACCCTCACACACATGTCCAATCTAGTCTCCAAATTGACACCTCCGAAGAGATTTCTATGAAAAAATATATAAAAAATATGAAAATCATATGGACAATATGCTTATGTATAATATAATATACCGTACGCATAATTTGCAGATCATATCACTTTACTCTGAACCCGGATAGCCTCAGTTAGTCTGTTATTTTCTGACACAAATGTTTTCACCTAGCATGTTTTTGGAATGTGGGAGGAAACCGGAGTACCCGGAGAAAACCCACGCATGCATGGGGAGAACATGCAAACTCCACACAGAGATGGAATTGAACTCTGGTCTCCTAGCTGTGAGGCCTGTGCGCTAACCACTCATCCAGGTTGGTTAAGTAGGTTTCCTTATTTTTAAATGGAACAGTTTCATAGTTTTAGCAGAGAAAACCCATCTATTACCTTCTAAATAAGAAAAAAAAATACATTATTAGAGACCTATAGACATAAAATAACACCCCTATAGTCACATTTAGCTTCCATCCAATATTCATTCATTCATTTTCTACCGCTTTTCCTCACGAGGGTCACAGGGGGCGTTGGAGCCTATCCCAGCTGTCTTGGGGCGAGAGGCGGGGTACACCCTGGACTGGTGGCCAGCCAATCACAAGGCACATATAGACAAACAACCATTCACACTCACATTCATACCTATGGACAATTTGGAGTGGCTAATTAACCTAGCATGTTGTTGGAATGTGGGAAGAAACCGGAGTACCGTTCCAGGGTGTATCCCCAGCTGGGATAGGCTCCGGCATCATACCACCATACCCCGTAAGCGAGTATGCAGCTATGAATGTTCATCTTGTTATGTTTATAGCCTGCCGCTTGCTTTATTGTTAACAGCTGTTAGCTAGCCGCTAGCTAGGAAAAATGGAGGTGAGGCTGCATAGCGGGAGCGAAACAGCGGAAAAGACTGTATAAAGGTTGCTGTATAAAGACGTCATCAACCATGTTTACCATCTGGCCACCAGTCCAGGGTGTACCCCGCCTTTTGTCCTAAGACAGCTGGGATAGGCTCCAGCTTTCATTAGTAATATGCATGATTGCAGAAAGTTAGCCACCTGTTGCTCCGCCCGAAGCAACGTTATCTTGTTCTTCCTTGTTACGAGCTAGCCAGGCAGAACGTGCATGTAATGTGGAGCCCAGCTATCATCACCATCACCACCACCGTGATGTTCACGCTGGTCTTCTTTTCCTTTTCATTGGGAAGTAGAATAAAAATAAAGTTCTAAAATATTAACAAGAGGGTGTGATTGTCCCAGAAAATGACAAATTATTATACGCTAATTGATTTAGCTCCAAATAAGACATGTAACACCCCCCCCCCCCCCCCCGCCCCAGTAGAAGTGACATCCAGCACTGCGTGTGCTGAATAATTCATTATAACCGGCTGAGGGATTATTTTGCAACTTCCATCAGCTGGGTTTGTTTACTTTGAATTTTCCGACTACATTTTTAGCTTTTGTAATTTATGGAAGGAGAAAATAATTTTTTTTTTTAATTTCAATATGTTGTAGTTCAGTTCTGTGCAACCTATCTTAGCTGAATTTGGGCCAAAAGGTACATGATACCCAGTTATGATGCATTCACTGTCATACCGAGTTTGCATGTTCTCCCCGTGCATGCGTGGGTTTTCTCCGGGTACTCCGGTTTCCTCCCACATTCCAAAAAACATGCTAGGTTAATTAGCCACTCCAAATTGTCCATAGGTATGAATGTGAGTGTGAATGGTTGTTTGTCTATGTTTGGGGTTTTTTTACATTAGAGCCCTCTAGGCATGAAATAACACCCCTATAGTCACTTTTACACTCCTGTTACCCAATATAGTAGACATAGTAAGAGAAAATAAGACATAATTTAATCTCACACAGCTGCACAGTGGTCGAGTGGTTAGCCAGAGTTCGATTCCACCCTTGTGTGGAGTTTGCATGTTCTCCCCGTGCATGTGTGGGTTTTCTCCGGTTACTCCGGTTTCCTCCCACATTCCAAAAAACATGCTAGGTTAATTAGCCACTCCAAATTGTCCATAGGTATGAATGTGAGTGTGAATGGTTGTTTGTCTATGTTTGGGTTTTTTTTACATTAGAGCCCTCTAGGCATGAAATAACACCCCTATAGTCACTTTTACACTCCTGTTACCCAATATAGTAGACATAGTAAGAGAAAATAAGACATAATTTAATCTCACACAGCTGCACAGTGGTCGAGTGGTTAGCCAGAGTTCGATTCCACCCTTGTGTGGAGTTTGCATGTTCTTCCCGTGCATGCGTGGGTTTTCTCCGGGTACTCCGGTTTCCTCCCACATTCCAAAAACATGCTAGGTTAATTAGCCACTCCAAATTGTCCATAGGTATGAATGTGAGTGTGAATGGTTGTTTGTCTATGTTTGGGTTTTTTTTTACATTAGAGCCCTCCAGGCATGAAATAACACCCCTATAGTCACTTTTACACTCCTGTTACCCAATATAGTAGACATAGTAAGAGAAAATAAGACATAATTTCATCTCACACAGCTGCACAGTGGTCGAGTGGTTAGCCAGAGTTCGATTCCACCCTCGGCCATTTCTGTGTGGAGTTTGCATGTTCTCCCCGTGCATGCGTGGGTTTTCTTTGGGTACTCCGGTTTCCTCCCACATTCCAAAAACATGCTAGGTTAATTAGCCACTCCAAATTGTCCATAGGTATGAATGTGAGTGTGAATGGTTGTTTGTCTATATGTGCCCTGTGATTGGCTGGCCACCACCAGTCCAGTTTATACCCCGCCTCTCGTTCTAAGACAGCTGGGATAGGCTCCAGCACCCCCATGCGACCCTCGTGAGGATAAGCGGTAGAAAATGAATGAATGAACTGAACCAACTTAAGCAGAAATTCAGTTATCACTGTTGGGTCATTTATCATTAACCATGATAAATGAGGGATTAGTTTATACTTTAATTACAACTGAACAAATGGAATTGTACTACTTTTCGGATATTTTTAAATAGTGCAAACATAACCAAGTACCTTGTTAAGCTAGTCTGAAACAGATAAACCATAGCGACGGGATGTGGAGTACTTTGAATTGTGAACCGTTGGCTGGTTCTGCCGGGCTAGGCTGACCCCTCCGTAGTCAATCACACACAGATGAGCGCACCGTGGGCATGCGGCTCGTCAGAGTGGTGCAGCACGACGACCAACCTGGACTGTTTACCGCAACACAGACACGTACCCGAAACAGAAATGGTGTATCAGTCGGTTTGTCTTTAGGATCTGTAATTTATACTACGACTTCACCAAACGTGAAGTTCCATAGACTAACCAAGTGCGAACACGCTGAAACATTAGATTTCTTTGAATGTTCCCAACCGGACAGAACCAAATGGTCTTCTGCAACATTCATTCATGTTGCCAGGTCTGACCATGTCCTAGACACCAAACTGCAAGTTCACAGCATTCCGGTGTCTCATTCCCGGAAGGTGATGTCATTGGCAAGAGCTCTCCAAAAAAACCACAGGATGAAAAGGATGCAGACTCAAAGGTTGAACAAACAAGCTTTCTGTCAATCAAACACACAGAAGGAAATATTCAGACCTGTTTCTATCAGTAACACTTTTGTTTGTTATCATAATGGTAATGGTAATGGTAATGGTAATGGTTTTATTTCATTTGAACATGCATCAGATTACAATTGAATGCATCACATAATCAGTTCCCAGTTCCACATGTCCAAAAGGAGTAGGAAGAAGCAAAGCTTATTAAATCCTACCCCTCCATTTAGTACTTTTACAATCAGTAACTGTTACATTTGTTCACTTCCTGCTTTCCTAAAATTAAATTAAATTAAATTAAATTAAATTAAATTAAATTAAATTAAATTAAATTAAATTAAATTAAATTAAATTAAATTAAATTAAATTAAATTAAATTAATTCTCCTCTCCTGTTGATAAGTATTGGATGACATTTTTAGCTAATTGGTTGTTTTTAGCCTTATGTATCTCAGGGAAGGAAAGCTCGTTCTACCCACGACCTTTCGACCACGACAGATTTGGGGATGCCGAGTGCCATCCCAGAAGCCGCCCCGGTAAACGCCTGAAGGTCACAGCGTTCTTTTAAGAAAATATATATTTTACCAGCCTGATATTGTCATATGGATACCATCACCTTCGACGAGCTAGCTAGGAAACATACTGTATGTGACCAGAAACTAGCAACTATGGCCGACTACGTCGACGCCGCCCAGCGCAAGATGTCACTGTTGATCAACTCAAAAGTGGCGGTGACGACAACGGTTGTGGAAGCGGCTGTCAGCACCCAAAATGTTTTCGCTTACACAAGCCAACCTCACAGACGAAATTTGTTTGGAATTCCTATCAGCCGCTAGCTGACCTCATTAAAGCGTCCTTGCAATCGGCGACCGCCTTGCCGCTTGCAGGCCGAAGACTCAAGACTCCAAGCGTCAAGTGAAGCCGTCCGCCATTCTGTCTTTCATCTGTGGTGTGGACTTCAGTCCACGGCTGTCAAAGTCTGTTACGGGAACGTTTCACAGCTCCGTCACCCTGACGACGCCGCTTATCTTCCTCGCCTCTATCAGCGTTACGTGCCGCTGGAAATAAAACAACTGACTGCAATCCTACGCATGTTAAGGAATGTGGTCCGTCCAAGGACCTTTCACCTTGAGAAGGGCACCAAGTCCAGCACGGATTTTTTAATTTGGAGCAGCATCAACTATTAGTCCTTAAAGCAGGAAGAACACTAATCGCCTTTTTTTTTAATCGTTCGAACGACACCAAAACATTCAAAAATTTCCTTCCCATTCCAGGATCAAAACATTCAGGCAAACTTCCCACTTTTCCAAGTTGGCGGACTCAAATTAATTCATTTTCTAACGCTTATCCTCACGAGGGTCGCTGGAGCCTATTCCAGCTGTCTTCGGGCGAGAGGCAGGGTCCAGCCAATCACAGGGCGCATATAGACAAACAACCATTCACACTCACATTCATACCTATGGACAATTTGGAGTGGCTAATTAACCTAGCATGTTTTTGGAATGTGGGAGGAAAGCGGAGTACCCGGAGAAAACCCACGAGCAAACTCCACACAGAGATGGCCGAGGGTGGAATTGAACCCTTGTTTCCTAGCTGTGAGGTCTGCGCGCTAACCACTCGACCGCCGTGCAGCGCTTGGACTGAAATTCTATTTGCCTTAATTGCAACACCTTTTTCCAATAAAAATGTGTGAAAAATCACCGGAATTGCCAGTTCCGAAAAAAAAAACAAATCGGAAAATTTTGCATTGTTGCTGCTCATGAGGACGTAAATTGCAGTATTACCTTAAACAGACGTCAGTATTACCTTAAACAGACGTCAGTATTACCTTAAACGGACGTCAGTATTACCTTAAACGGACGTCAGTATTACCTTAAACAGACGTCAGTATTACCTTAAACAGACGTCAGTATTACCTTAAACAGACGTCAGTATTACCTTAAACGGACGTCAGTATTACCTTAAACGGACGTCAGTATTACCTTAAACGGACGTCAGTATTACCTTAAACGGACGTCAGTATTACCTTAAACGGACGTCAGTATTACCTTAAACAGACGTCAGTATTACCTTAAACAGACGTCAGTATTACCTTAAACGGACGTCAGTATTACCTTAAACGGACGTCAGTATTACCTTAAACGGACGTCAGTATTACCTTAAACGGACGTCAGTATTACCTTAAACGGACGTCAGTATTACCTTAAACGGACGTCAGTATTACCTTAAACGGACGTCAGTATTACCTTAAACGGACGTCAGTATTACCTTAAACGGACGTCAGTATTACCTTAAACGGACGTCAGTATTACCTTAAACGGACGTCAGTATTACCTTAAACGGACGTCAGTATTACCTTAAACGGACGTCAGTATTACCTTAAACGGACGTCAGTATTACCTTAAACGGACGTCAGTATTACCTTAAACGGACGTCAGTATTACCTTAAACGGACGTCAGTATTACCTTAAACGGACGTCAGTATTACCTTAAACGGACGTCAGTATTACCTTAAACGGACGTCAGTATTACCTTAAACGGACGTCAGTATTACCTTAAACGGACGTCAGTATTACCTTAAACGGACGTCAGTATTACCTTAAACGGACGTCAGTATTACCTTAAACGGACGTCAGTATTACCTTAAACGGACGTCAGTATTACCTTAAACGGACGTCAGTATTACCTTAAACGGACGTCAGTATTACCTTAAACGGACGTCAGTATTACCTTAAACGGACGTCAGTATTACCTTAAACGGACGTCAGTATTACCTTAAACGGACGTCAGTATTACCTTAAACGGACGTCAGTATTACCTTAAACGGACGTCAGTATTACCTTAAACGGACGTCAGTATTACCTTAAACGGACGTCAGTATTACCTTAAACGGACGTCAGTATTACCTTAAACGGACGTCAGTATTACCTTAAACGGACGTCAGTATTACCTTAAACGGACGTCAGTATTACCTTAAACGGACGTCAGTATTACCTTAAACGGACGTCAGTATTACCTTAAACGGACGTCAGTATTACCTTAAACGGACGTCAGTATTACCTTAAACGGACGTCAGTATTACCTTAAACGGACGTCAGTATTACCTTAAACGGACGTCAGTATTACCTTAAACGGACGTGGTAAAGCGGTGTCCGATGTTCCCACTCTTCTTTTGTTGTTTTGTCTTATGTAAGATTCTGTGATTATATGTTTGGGAAAAAAATCACTTATTGAAGGGGAGAAGGGGTAGGATTTAATAAGCTTTGCTTCTTCCTGCTCCTTTTCAGACATGTGTAGCAATGAGGTGTTGTGTGTGTGTATGTATGTATATAAAAAATAGATATTGTATTGTAAGTGTATATGTAAGAAACAATTATGTAACACGGTATGCACGTCTGAAATAAATGAAGAAGAAGAAGAAGAAACAAGGCTGTGAAATACAACGAGGCTCCTCACATCTTCGGTTCAAAGGGGACCAGTTGGGCTGGCGATGGGAGGGGGGTTGAGCCTTTACACAAACGCGGGGCAGGGGTGTGCTGTCCATATGTTCCCCCCGTCCCCCCCAAATCCCCCAGTGTCCTGCACGAGTCAGCTGGGAACAGCTGGGATGGCATTGGTTCACACACCTGTTACTCAACACACACAAAGTGTGTCTCTGTCCCTTTAAGAGCAGGGAAGACAACAACTAGCTTAGCCGAGTCATTCCATGGATTCATTCTATGGACAAATTCGGCAAAGTCGGCTAAGCATTTCCAAAGCTAAAAGGAAACAGCAAAAGAAAGCAAGTTGTGTTTTCTCCAAGCACAAACATCTGCTCTTCAAACTCCAAATCAAGCTTTTGTTCACCTTAGCTTGGCTTCCAGCTGGAGTCAATTAAGGCCTTTCTTTTTAACAAAGAAGCAGCCTTTGTCTCGTATTTAACGGCAATTCACAACAACAACAACAACAACAAAAAACACTGAAGGAGATGACATGAAATAGAGCAGATGCATTCCTGCAGCTTGGGATCATTATTGTCCAAAGAGACAACCGGCGTCATGTTCTCCGTGTTCTCCGTGTTCTCCGTGTTCTCCGTGTTCTCAAGGAAACAAACCGTTCCATCCGTGTTACACAACACATGTATTTCACGCAAACATGTCAGGGTTCTACAAGCTCCAAGAGGAAACATCGGGATTTCACGGTGAACACATTATATTGCAGAAAACTACTACTAATAAACACACAATTCATAAAGAAAAATTTTACATAAAACATAGAAATTATAAATAAATATTAAATACTTTAAGTGATTTTACTTATTAAATTAAAATATAAAAAGGTTATTTTTTAATATATTTTCCCCTAATAAATAAACATTTTAAAGCATTTTACTTATTTAAAACTAAATACACACATACTAATAAATTTAATAAATAATAAAATTTTTTAATGTGTCAAATAAATACAATGACATTTTATCCTAATAAATACATTTTAAAAATTATTAAAAATAATTTATAATTTTATTTTTTATAATTTTTAAAAAATATATATATATAAATAATATAAAATACAATCTAATAAATACTTTATTTTTAAAGCAATATACACATATTCTAATAAGTAGCCCAATTTTGTTGTTAAATAAAAAAATGTATATAAAAATAATTTACATATAAATATTTTTTACATTTTTGCCTGATACACATTAAAAATGTTACATTAAAATAAATTAATACAATCAAAAAATTATTATTACATTTAATTCTTATACAATAAATAAAAAATATAAATATTTTAATATTACCCGAGGGTTAGGTTATATTTTAATTTGCGCATAAAAAATAAAACATACTAAAATCTCTTAAAAATTAAAATAAATATAATATAAAGGTAATATAATATATAATAATTATAATAGAAAAATAGATATGACATTTTTTATGCATTTGACATTTTTGTAAATAAATTTTTAAAAAAATTAAAGGTTAATTTTTTAATCAATCAATATAGATTTTGGACATTTTTTATTACATAAAAATAGTAAAATAAATGGTGTGAAACTAATGCTTAGTTTGACTGGTGACGCCGCTGGGATGAGCTTCACTCAACCATCATACTTATACTTATACTTATATTATATTCTATTGCTTGATATTCCTCCCAAACGCAACACAAGCAAGTTATTGTTCGTCAAGGCGATCAACGTCCAAAAAAAAGTGACATTGCGGCTCCATTTGTGCACCAAGCAATACGTTTGACAATACATGTGCCCCCCCCCCCTCTCCACACATTCATCACGTTGTCGATGACCATCAAGTGTGGCTTCTTACCTCATGGTGAAGGTCCTAATAAGTCTTTCACAGACGGGCTGCTGTTTCGACGACGTGCGGACTTTGTGGCTAGTTTTCACCAAAGTTCACAGCTAGCTTCAAGTCCACACGGACTACGATCTCAAAGGTGACAATTGAAGAAAAGTAGAAAAGAAGAAAAAAAGAAAAAACGTAACCCAGAAGAGGCTAATCCTACATGGTCTAACCCGGTGCTGCTCCACTTCTGCTGACTGGTGGACTGGAAGGAAAGTAAGGGGGGAATTCGGCTTTTCGTGACGTACTTGAAGCGAACTGATGCGGCGCTGAGCCGCTGGGATGCCAAACTGCTGCAGCTGATTGGGGTGGGCGGGTCGAGACAGATGTCGATGGTGTCGATACCAATGATGTGCCAGCACGGAGTCGATATGAGCGTAATTGTATCACTAGTTAAGTTTTTTTTTATTTTCACAGATATTATACATATTTTTACATTTGTCTCATATTGTTGAATTTATGTGTGGTTCAATTGTTCACAACTTTATTGATTTATTTATTTCCCCCAAAATTTGTGGGAATCAAATCTTTATCGTGTTTATAATTAATCAACAAATCATGCCATTGTCTTCAAAATGTCCAATTAAAAATAATCGGCAATACCGACTCGTTATTTATTGATATCGAATTGATACCGAAATGTGCAGTATCGCCCAGCCTGTCAGCTGAGCGTTCAGTGGAACAAGTGCTGCGTTCAGGGAAGCATGGCGAAAGAAAACGCTCATATATTGCAAATTAAACAAACAAGACCGCAATTAAACGCACGAGCAATTGTTTTAAGACAATCTAAGCTAACTTTTTAGATTAAAAAGGAGGGATGAAGCTTCCGCTAGTGTTTTTGTGCGTTATTCATTTTCGTTTTGGGAATTGTTCCAGATCTCCCATCGTACCTGAAGGCAGCGAATGACATCTCACGTACGTGTTACCCTGACAACAACACTGAGGCTGTCGAGAGCTTTTAAATGCCATTGAAGACAACACAAGACGATTAAAAGTGTGTATGGGTGTAAACAAAAACATAGATAACAACACACATAAACGCTGATGCTATTTTGAAGCTTTATTGCCACGTTTTTGTACATAGTACAGTACTTACAGGCCCTCGCACAAGTTTTCCAACAACCACACAAACACTTCCTGGCTATCCGCCAATCACGCCAAAGTGCATTCATGAACACCCGGAATTCCAAAATCAACATGTACGCCGTTAAATTACAATATATTACAGTTGTTTTGTCTTTGTTTTTAACTATGCAGAAGGTTAGTATTTATCGTATTTTCATTTTATAATGTATGTCTATAATATGGCCAGACTTTGTGGGCATGGCTCTGGGATGCCTTTGACTTGTCTGACATCTAGTGGACAAACTATGAACTACAACTAAAAAGGACGAGTGTTTTTTGTGGATTAAAAGAAGCTAAAATGCCATCGTTCAGCACGCTTTATGTGTATTTCTGCTCCACAACTATGCAACATTTGTGTCTATGCGCAAATTTGAATTTAAACTACACTGGATACGTGACGAATAGTTATTTCCTTTCACTTAGAGTACTTCCTGTTCGATTTATATGTGGTGTGATGTGGTGTCAAAATAAAAAAATACCCACTCGGTAATTGTTGTTACTCGAAAATATTGTTTGTTTCTACTTTTATCGCAGTCTTGACAGTACTTTTGTCCGTGTATGTTTACAAGCAAGATTTATTTATTCAGTGTCGTGGTTGGAAAATGCACGAAAAGTGCACGAAAACATATAATTCATGCTTTTGTTTAGAAAGATGTAACCCGGAACTACTTGTCGCGTCATACACTCTTCTTCTTCCTGATTGGTTGAGTTCACGTTGCTGCTGATGTGGTCTTCTGAAGTTACCGTAGCTGTTTCTCCGTCTCACGGCGATTTATTTTGATATCATATTGATTTAACGTAACCATAAATCATCATAAATAATGCCTTACTTTCAAACTTGGGAGGAGTTTGCTTGTGCGGCGGAAAAACTGTATCTAACAGACCCCATGAAGGTAAAAGCTATTTAGAAACGGCTAGCAGTGTAGCATATTAGCTTGGAAGCTCGTTAGCACTTGGAAAACATCTGCTGCATGTTTTTCTAATTCTCTTCTTTTTCAGGCCAGAGTGGTCATCAAGTACAGACACTGCGACGGAAACATCCGCATCAAAGTGACTGACAACGCTGTGGTAAGTTTGAGTTTTGTATTTCATAGGTAATTGTGTCGCATTGTTGAATTTCTACGGTTTTGCAACATTGAATGTATTAAATGTGTATGTGAACCAGGATGTGGGACATTAAGAGTTAGGTTGAAACCTTTTTTTTTGGATGGACATAATTTTGGGCGGACATAAGTCACAAAAGCTATAAAGAAGTTATAGTTGAAAAAAATGTATACAATTTGGGTTGCTGCTTGTTGCATACCCAAACCACTGCCAAAGAACCACTGCCATAGGGAACACATTTCTACCAGCACACACGTCTTATTTATGTCTTAAATGGCTCATATGATCTTTTTATGTCCACTAGATTAGATTAGATTTGATTCAACTTTATTGCTCTTGCTCATGTCACTGGTACAGGGCAACAAAATGCAGTTTGCATCCAACCAGAAGTGCAAATTTATAAATACCTTATTAGTAAGTAAATGTAGAAATAGAATAGAGCTGTAAATTGACAGATATATGTACAAACTATAACAGGCTGTGACTATGATACAGTGTGGATATATACAGGGATATAAATGACTATAATATGGCTATTGAAGATTATAAACAGTATGCACAGTATGAATGTGACAAGCTATAATAACAGTAATATGTACAGTAGTGCAATGAAGTGATTGGGGGGCAGAGTTCAGCAGGTGGGTGTGAGTAGTGGAAGGGGTGGGCAATGGGGGGCAGAGTTCAACAAGGAAAAAGCTGTTCCTGAACCTGGTGGTTCTTGTTCGTAAGCTATATTGGGTAATAGGAGTGTAAAGTTGACTACAGGGGTGTTATTTCATGTCTAGAGGGCTCTAATAATGCTCACAGTCGAGCCTGGAACCAAAACAAGGCATTATTGTATGTTTTAGACATAAATGAATGAATGTCCGTGGATACTGTGTTAGCGGCTGTCACCATGTGTTCTCTCTTCATCCTTACAGTGTTTACAGTACAAGACAGACCAGGCCCAGGATGTGAAGAAGATCGAGAAGCTGCACGGAAAATTGATGAGACTGATGGTGTCCAAGGAGACGCACAGTGGCGCTATGGAGACGGACTAAAGCGCTCTTGAGGAAAACACGGATAGGACTGACGTTCACGGTGGCGGCGGTGTTTGCTGCTATTGCAGAACCACCAGATTGATGGGGAGTGAAGATGGTGGAGATCCGGATGTGTACACGCTTTCGATTACAGTCAGAGATGTGCTATTTATATACGCTGAACATCATTCTCAGGAGGTTTTTAAATACACTCATCCTGCTTCTCCGCCGTCACATCTCTGATCGTGTTAAAAAAAATCTAAAGTCAAATCAAAGTCTCTGAGGGAAGATGGGTCAAATGTACGAAACGGACAAACATGCTGCTGGTTTTCTTTGGAAGACCTCCATTGTTTTCATTTTCAAGTGAGGTGAAAAAAGATGAGCATTCAAGTATTTTATTTGGACCCATCTCTCACTTTATTTTTTTTTTCTTTTCTGGACATGTCCGACATAACTTGAAGCAGGACCTTCTTATTTTCTAACAGCTGAACGACTTTAATACCATGAGTTGAAAACAGTTATGTTATGTATTCAATAAATATTTACTCCAGTACATAGTTTTTTTTGTGGTGCTGATAATATATACACTTTTATATTTAATTTTTTTCACATTTGTCACCATTTATAAATGAGCTAGTTTACCTGACATGGGACAACCACGCTGAGGGATGTATTTCTCCGACGTTGCCCGAGTGTTGCCGAATAAACCGGAAGCTTCGCTTCTCCCGAAGAGGATTTTCGTGAAAGCTAAAAAACGAGAGGAAACTGTGAAAGAAGGGCAAAATAACGTTTTCACATGAGGAAAACTAACTTGTAAAAACATCATCATTGCTGACTTGTCAAGGATTGAACAAATCACCCAGAGAAACAATACAGCTCGAATATATATACTATACATTGTGTGGACTACACTTTCAGACTTGGCCACTATCCGGTTTGTTTACACTTAGCGTTTACAGTTTAGCAACGTTTTCATTCACATACTTGTGATTATTTTGGGGAAACGTGAAAAATGAGGTGAGGTCTTTTGGGCTGTATATTCCAGTAATTAATAGCTGAACAGTGTGCGATTATGGCACACTTCTCATACAATCAATGGCGGCCAAACCCAAACTACGAAAGTTTGAGGTGCTTTACCAAGCTAATCTAAGGTCTTTGGTTATGTATTCAATAAATATTTACTCCAGTACATAGTTTTTTTGTGGTGCTGATAATCTATACACTTTTATATTTCATTTTTTTCACATTGGAAATGAGCTAGTTTACCTGATATGGGATCGCCATTTTCTGGGATAGTCACGTGACAATCACGCTGAGGGATGTATTTCTCCGACGTTGCCCGAGTGTTGCCGAATAAACCGGAAGCTTCGTTTCTCCCGAAGAGGATTTTCGTGAAAGCTAAAAAAAACGAGAGGAAACAGGGAAAGAAGGGCAAAATAAGGTTTTCACGTGATGAAAATTAACTTGTAAAAACGTCACAAAACATGAAAAATGAGGTCAGGTCTTTTGGACTGTATATTCCAGTAATTAATAGCTGAACAGTGGCGATTAACATGGCACACTGCTCATACAAACAATGGCGGCCAAACCCGCCCACCGCGTACTACGGAAGTGAAGGTTTTCTATCTTGGTAATCTAAGGTCTTTGGTACTAGTAGGACTACTACTACCACGCAGCAGGACTACAACAGGTACGTCAAGTTTACAGTTTCAAGTTCCCATAAAGTAATATGTAGCAATAATACTTCAATGTCGAACGGTGCTTACTATGTCAGAAGGTTCATAGCTGCCTGATAAAAACTTTACAATTACGTAACCGTTTTTTTTTATTGTTTGCTTATGTCAGTTAAACTCCGTATTTAACTCTGCTTACATTTTGTCATGTAAAATTTGTTCCCTTTTTGTGTTTGAGTGGCACCATTTGATGAAAATATGTGTAGCAATGGATGGAGGAATTAATTGTCAATAATAAATAAAAGTTTGAATAATTCATTTGAATGTGAATAAGTTAAAATAAAGCAAATATTTTATATGCACGTAAATATCGGAGTAAAAATGATGACTATATCACACACTGCATATCAATTGAGCAATAACCTATTAGTGAGGCTCAATGATTGACATGTTTATGTCAGATGTTAAGATTTCGCAATTTGTTGGAGGTCCTTGACCACACCATAGCTGCTGCAAGACTGGAAACTAAAACATATGTATATTATTTAGGCACCGTTAATATTCAAAATATAAAAGCGTCCAGTTTGTTCTTGAATTTTTCTGTATAGCATAAAAAGTATGATGAAGTTTGTTTACAAATATTATGATATTTGTGCTGCCATGCACATTTCATTGCAGTCAACGAGGGGCCTGGTGGGTCACGTCTCTTCTGTACATAATCCTCTCAGCTGAACCACAAACACAACAGTCACTCTTTTGTTGGACCGACTGCTTCCGCATTTTTCTGCTAACTCTTGGCTGGCGGAATACATGTCAATTCAAAGTGCATCATTGTGAAGGCCTGCGTACCAATAAGCTCCCGTGGACGTGCTATTGTAGCCCACACTCTGCTATGACTTTTGCCAAGTCCACAACATTGGCCACGCAGTAACAGTCGAAATGCAGGGGTGACTAAAGTACAGTACAAGAGAGAGAGTCCATATTGTGATTATTATTTTATAACTCATTCTACATTTATTTTATCCATATATCTAGATTCCTTGACCGTAAAAACATACAATGGAAGGGTTTGAGTGACTTAAAGAATGCTAATATGTTAACATTAGCATGCTAACACCTAGCATATTAGTGCTAAGTGTCTGCATAAGTGCTTACCTCTGAAAATGTTTTAAAATGTTAGCATGATAATATGCTAACACCTAGCATGACAACGGTAAGTGTCTGCCTAAGTTTTATGTATATATGAAAAACACAAAAAAAATTGTGTACTCATCATTGCATGCTAACACTTCGCACGAACATGCCTAAAACTGCTACAATGCTAACATTATGCTAATGCTTAGCATGATAGTGCTAAGTATTTACCCATGAAAATTGATAAAAAAAATGCTACTATGCTAATATTAGCATGCTAACAATGCTAACATTATCATGCTAACACCTAGCATGGTAGCATAATGAACCAGGAACATAGAACTATGAACATGCCTGAAACTGCTACAATGCTAACATTATGCTAACACTTAGCATGATAGTGCTAAGTGTTCATATAAGTATTTACCCATGAAAATTGATACAAATACTACTATGCTAATATTAGCATGTTAGCAATGCTAACATTAGCAGGCTTCCACCTAGCATGGTAGCACAATGAACCAGGAAGGCTAAATGTCCTGAACAATTCATTCAACAATTCACTAAAGCGAAAGATACTTTTTTCTAGATATGAACACTATATTATTGATTTGTAGTCATTATTTTCTGGTGTGAAATGTATGGTCCATGTACGAGTAAGCGCACCTCTGTATGTGTCTCCGGCCCCAAACAGGAAGCATGTTCACAGAGGTGTTAATTGGTCTGGTGCTTGGAGGGGTCATCATCGTGCTGCTTCTTAGAAGGAGGAGCCATGTTTTGAAGTCAGAGGATGGATGGTGGGGCGTGGGTCCAGTCCCGGATGGCGAGGAGGACACCAGGATCCAGCCCTTCACGGTGACCACCAGTGATGAAGAGTTGGAGGTAGCCATCTTTCCTCAAATGACGTTTTTAGGTTTCCCCCCCCAAAAGACACTTTCATTCACTCTAAGTTGGTAATAATAATAAGAATCAAAGGTAATAATAATAATAATAATCAAAGGTGATAATACAGGAGTTTAAACCTGGTTTATAGAGCTAGTGAACAATGGCAATTGAAGAGAGAAGGAGCAGGTTCTGGAGTTGAATTGAATCATTCATTCATTCATTTTCTAACGATTATCCTCACAAGGGTCGCGGGGGTGCTGGAGCCTATCCCAGCTATCTTCGGGCCAATTAACCTAGCATGTTTTTGGAATGTGGGAGGAAACCACGGGGAGAACATGCTAACTCCACACAGAGATTGCAAAGAGTGAAATCGAACTCTGTGTGCTAAAAATATTAGTATAATTTTGTTAGCATGCTAATATGCTAACATTAGCATGCTAACACCAAGCATGACAGCGCTAAGTACTTAAGTTCATATTCATGAAAATCACAAAAAATGCTAATTTGACGGCTGCACGGCGTTCGAGTGGTTAGCACACAGACCTCACAGCTTGGAGACCAGGGTTCAATTCCATCTCTGTGTGGAGTTTGCATGTTCTCCCCGTGCATGCGTGGGTTTTCTCCGGGTACTCCGGTTTCCTCTCACATTCCAAAAACATGCTAGGTTAATTAGCCACTCCAAATTGTCCATAGGTATGAATGTGAGTGTGAATGGTTGTTTGTCTATATGTGCCCTGTGATTGGCTGGCCACCAGTCCAGGGTGTACCCCGCCTCTCAGCGCTAGAAAATGAATGAATGAATGAATGTGATTTCCTATCAGGACTTACACAGGAGAATAGAGCAGACGCGTCCAGTTCCGTCCTTGGAAGACAGCCAGTTCCATTACGGTTTCAACTCCAAGTACCTGGAGGAGGTGGTCTCCTACTGGAGGCGTGACTTTGACTGGAGGACACAAGTGGACAAACTGAACCAGTACCCACACTTTAAAACCAACATCGAAGGTCAGCTAACACAATGAGGTGCTCTACCTTGCTTGTGGCTTGCTCGTCACGTCTTTGTACTCTTTTCCATTCCCCGTGCAGGTATCGACGTTCATTACGTGCACGTGAAACCCAAGCGGGTGCCACAGGGAAGCGGTGCGATTCCTCTCATAATGGTGCACGGCTGGCCTGGATCCTTTTATGAGTTCTACGGGATGATCCCACTCCTAACCGAGCCGTCAGACCCCCAGGGACTTGTGTTTGAGGTGGTGTGCCCGTCCATACCCGGATACGGCTTCTCGGAAGCGCCACATAAGAAAGGTTTGTCTGGGAAAACATCCCAATATCAGATATACATACGCACATATATACGCACGTGCCATTGCTGCTGAAGTTGGACACAGTAGGAAAGATCAAATAAAAAAGTCAATTATTTATATTATCTACTATATTAGATAATAGGAGCGTAAAGGTGACTATAGGGGTGTTATTTCATGTCTAGAGGGCTCTAATCATTTTAAAAACAGTATTTAGAATGTCAGAAACACCTTTACTGTGCTCTAACTCCGAAAATATTCCATGTATAAATAAGGAATCTTACTTCATGGAAATTCACGATCAGTCATGATTATATTGTCAGTTACTATGGTACCCGTTATGTCATTGTATGGTCATATCACCTCCTACTTTGGTACGTGACAAAAATAAATAAATACTATATTTATTTTATTTTATTTTATTTTATTTTATTTTATTTTATTTTATTTTATTTTATTTTATTTTATTTTATTTTATTTTATGAAAGCAGGAAGTGAACAAATGTAACAGTTACTGATTGTAAAAGTACCAGATGGAGGGGTAGGATTTAATAAGCTTTGCTTCTTCCTACTCCTTTTGGACATGTGGAACTGGGAACTGATTATGGGATGCATTCAATTGTAATCTGATGCATGTTCAAATGAAATAAAACCATTACCATTACTTTAACAAAGTGCTGGCACTTTCCTTGGCCCCATGGCAGGTTATTTAGCCGCCATGCTCAATACAAAAAAAAAACACCAACACGCATTACTTTGTTTTGTGCGATGACTTTAAATGTACTCCCCTGACTTACGACTATTCTTACATTTTCCGCCTGTGAACAGGTTTCGATTCGATGTGTGCCGCTCGCATCTTCCACAAACTGATGCGGCGTCTTGGCTTTCAGCAGTTCTACGCCCACGGAGGAGACTGGGGGTTTCTCATCACGACCAACATGGCTCAGCTGGAGCCCAAGTAAGACTTATCTCAACAGATAAGTTACTGAGACATGGTGGTTTTATAGGGGACCACTTCAGCCCTGAGTCTGTAATAATTGCGCCGGTCATTTGTTGACCATAATTATAAATTAGAGTAAAACACAGGAATTTTATTTTATTTTATTTTATTTTATTTTATTTTATTTTATTTTATTTTATTTTATTTTATTTTATTTTATTTTATTTTATTTTATTTTATTTTATTTTATTTTATTTTATTTTATTTTATTTTATTTTATGAAAGCAGGAAGTGAACAAATGTAACAGTTACTGATTGTAAAAATGGAGGGGTAGGATTTAATAAGCTTTGCTTCTTCCTACTCTTTTTGGACATGTGGAACTGGGAACTGATTATGGGATGCACTCAATTGTAATCTGATGCATGTTCAAATGAAATAAAACCATTAGCAATATAATTGAGTTTTCTCTATGGCCTTATTTTTCCCCAGGATAGTCAAAGGCCTACACATCAACTTTGCCGCGGCTGCCAAGCCTGGGCTGATCGTGACTTCATCAATCCTCCTCGGCCGCCTCTTCCCCAACCTGTTTGGATTCACCAGCCTGGACCTTGAGCGTATTTACCCCTGCATTCAGAAACTGTTTGTGGAGTTAATCAAAGAAACTGGCTACATGCACATCCAGTCCACCAAGCCCGACACTGCAGGTGGGAAGCCACCGCATGAAGGAAACATTGCATTATTTCTATTAGTGATTGTTTTCGTCCATCTTTTCCCTGTGAGGTCGTGGACTGAATGACTCGCCAGTGGGTCTGGCAGCGTACATCCTGGAGAAGTTCTCCACATGGACAAGTCCGAACTTTAGAAACATGGAAGATGGAGGACTCACCAGGTACGGTAAAACCCCTTTATCTCACTGCTACGAGTGTGGTACTATTGTCATTAACATAATATGAATGATTGTGTGATGTGATTGGCTGGCGACCAATTCAGGGTGAACCCCGCCTCCAGCACCCCCCCCCCCGTGACCCTAGAGAGGATAAGTGGCAAATCGAAATCTGTATAACAGTCTGACTCATGCTGTCATCTTACTAAGAACACTATATTCATCACACAGCAACTTTACACTCAAAGGGTAGCTAAGAAATATACAAGTTAAAAAAAACTACTATAATGCATTTCATCCCAGAAAACCATTTCATTGGTTATGGCTCAGGGCTGCACAGACCTCACAGCTAGGAGACCTGGGTTCAATTCCACCCTCGGCCATCTCTGTGTGGAGTTTGCATGTTCTCCCCGTGCATGTGTGGGTTTTTTTCCGGGTACTCCGGTTTCCTCCCACATTCCAAAAACATGCTAGGTTAATTAGCCACTTCAAATTGTCCATAGGTATGAATGTGAGTGTGAATGGTTGTTTGTCTATATATGTGCCCTGTGATTGGCTGGCCACCAGTCCAGGGTGTACCCCGCCTCTCGCCCGAAAACAGCTAGGATAGGCACCAGCACCCCCGCGACCCTCGTGAGGAAAAAGCAGTAGAAAATGAACGAATGCTAATATGCTAACATTAGCATGCTAACACCTAACATGCTAAGTGTCTGCTTCAGTTCATATTCATGAAAATCACAATAATCCCAAGTTTATATGTGTGTGTTGAAGGAAGTTCTCTCTGGACGACCTGTTGACGAACGTAATGATCTACTGGACGTCAGGCTGCATTATTCCCTCAATGAGGTTCTACAGGGAAAACTTCAGCAATGGCCTCAATCAGCCACACATGAAGTAAGTCCACAATTCCTTCACCGAAGAAGGATGTTAGCATGTAATGCAGAATACCGTGACATACTGTAATAAGTCAAAATAACTCACCATCTTCTTGTCCCAGGATCCCGGTGTACGTGCCCACTGGATTTGCCAGCTTCCCTAACGAGCTGATACACACCCCCAAGTTGTGGGTCCAACAGAAGTTCCGTAACCTCGTTACCTACACACCCATGGCTCGTGGGGGTCACTTTGCAGCCATGGAGGAACCCCGGTTGATGGCGGAAGACGTCAACAACTTCATCAGCAAAGTGGAGAAGATGAAGGCACATTAGAGGTTAGTCTGAGGATGTGGTCAATGTGAAGGAATACCGTCTTTTCTGGAGTATAAGTCGCTTTGGAGTATAAGTCGCACAAGGCCAAAAATGCATAATTAGGTAGAAAAAAACATACATAAGTCGCACTGCAGTATAAGTCGCATTTTTTGCGGGTAATTTATTTTGTGTGACTCGAGTCTTTGCACAGGGTCCGTGAATCAGTAAAACTCAAGCCTACTTCAATGACCAATGAGTCAGTGAGACTCGAGTCTCTGCGTAGTACCTAAGAATTAGTGAAACTCACGACTTTGTCGATGTCAATAACCAATGAGTTAGTGATACTCGAGTCTTCATTCAGTTCCAGTTCATTAGCGAAACTCGAGTCTTCGACATTGATGACCATTGAGTCAGTGAGACTCGAGTCTCTGCGTAGTACCTAAGAATTAATGAAACTCAAAACTTTGTCGATGTCAATAACCAATGAGTTAGTGATACGCGAGTCGTCATTGAGTACTTGCGAATTAGCGAAACTCAAGTCTTCATTGACATTGATGACCAATGAGTCAGTGTGAGTCAAGTCTCTGCGTAGTACCTAAGAATTAGTGAAACTCACGACTTTGTCGATATCAATAACCAATGAGTTAGTGATACTCGAGTCTTCATTGAGTACCCCCGAATTAGCGAAACTCGAGTCATCATTGACATTGATGACCATTGAGTCAGTGAGACTCGAGTCTCTGCGTAGTACCTAAGAATTAGTGAAACTCACGACTTTGTCGATGTCAATAACCAATGAGTTAGTGATACGCGAGTCATCATTGAGTACTTGCGAATTAGCGAAACTCAAGTCTTCATTGACATTGATGACCAATGAGTCAGTGAGACTCGAGTCTCTGCGTAGTACCTAAGAATTAGTGAAACTCACGACTTTGTCGATGTCAATAACCAATGAGTTAGTGATACTCGAGTCTTCATTCAGTTCCAGTTCATTAGCGAAACTCGAGTCTTCGACATTGATGACCATTGAGTCAGTGAGACTCGAGTCTCTGCGTAGTACCTAAGAATTAATGAAACTCAAAACTTTGTCGATGTCAATAACCAATGAGTTAGTGATACTCGAGTCGTCATTGAGTACTTACGAATTAGCGAAACTCAAGTCTTCATTGACATTGATGACCAATGAGTCAGTGAGACTTGAGTCTCTGCGTAGTACCTAAGAATTAATGAAATTCAAGACTTTGTCGATGTCAATAACCAATGAGTTAGTGATACGCGAGTCGTCATTGAGTACTTGCGAATTAGCGAAACTCAAGTCTTCATTGACATTGATGACCATTGAGTCAGTGAGACTCGAGTCTCTGCGTAGTACCTAAGAATTAGTGAAACTCACAACTTTGTCGATATCAATAACCAATGAGTTAGTGATACTCGAGTCTTCATTGAGTACTTGCGAATTAGCGAAACTCAAGTCTTCATTGGCATTGATGACCAATGAGTCAGTGAGACTCGAGTCTCTGCGTAGTACCTAAGAATTAGTGAAACTCACGACTTTGTCGATGTCAATAACCAATGAGTTAGTGATACTCGAGTCTTCATTCAGTACCCCCGAATTATCGAAACTCGAATCTTCTTTCACGTCAATGAGCAATGAGTCAGCAAGATTTCTGCAATCATTAACGTGTCTTAGCATGAAGTGTTCATGCATAAAAGACAACACTTCTTTAAGCGGAATTTTAATTTAGTAATAAAATGTAATACCAATAAGAACTGCGTAAGTCCTAGTCGAGACAGCACTAATATAAGTTTTGCTCTTCCAACTGTAAAAGTGTTTGAAGATGCAAAAGCCCAGCATCTGTTTATGCTTCCCCCTGCTGGTATTTATAGTTTGTGCCTTCCTCCGAGCCTCCCATCAGCCTTGCAGGCCAGCAGCTGCAGGTGGAAGGTCAGTGGGGCTTTTGGTGTTATTGTGTTGACAGCACAGAGAAGACACCGGGCATTCCTCCAATTGATAACACCGTGCGGCACCTCTGCCAGTCATACCTTTTGGAAACTTTCAAATAAATTGCTGATGATAATTCTAATTAGTCACAACAAAAAAAATCACAGATTCGCATTCCCGATTCAGGATTCACGGCATAGTCTTGGATTATGCTCACATTTTGGTTTCTTTCTTTTCATAATTAACATTTAAAACCAGTCATTTCAAACTCTGTCCTTTTTTAAGGTTGAAGTGATGTGAATGTTTATCCACATGGTATTTCCAAATATGATATATTTTCTGTGTTGAATGACCAAATATGTGGAACATTTTGGCACAATTACTGCGTGATAATGATACAAATACAATAAAATTATTGCACAATGAGGAACTTTGTGTGTGTGGGTCACTTCAGTTCTGATTCAGCCATTAATTAATACGATTCCTTTGACAGCCATAATATTTCCTCTGTATGTCCATTTTTTGTTTCATTTTCTGAAGTATACAATGACCTGGATCAATGAGAACATTCACAAGCGCTGTGATTAATCTGATTAATTAATCTGATTTGTTTGACAGCCATATTATATACTCTGTATGTGCACTAGTTGTTTCATTAACTGAAGGATAGATCAATGAGAACATTCACAGGCACTGTGATTAATCTGATTAATTAATCCGATTCATTTGACAGCCATATTACATCCTCTGTATGTGCACTAGTTGTTTCATTTTCTGACGAATACAATGACCTGGATCAGTGAGAACATTCAGAGGCATTGTGATTAATCTGATTAATTAATCTGATTCCTTTGACAGCCATATTATATCCTCTGTATGTGCACTAGTTGTTTCATTTTCTGACGAATACAATGACCTGGATCAGTGAGAACATTCAGAGGCATTGTGATTAATCTGATTAATTAATCTGATTCCTTTGACAGCCATATTATATCCTCTGTATGTGCACTAGTTGTTTCATTAACTGAAGGATAGATCAATGATAACATTCAGAGGCATTGTGATTAATCTGATTAATTGATCTGATTCCTTTGACAGCCATATTACATCCTCCGTATGTGCACTAGTTGTTTCATTAACTGAAGGACAGATCAATGAGAACATTCACAGGCACTGTGATTAATCTGATTAATTAATCTGATTCATTTGACAGCCATACTACATCCTCTGTATGTGCATTGGTTCTTTCATTTTCTGATGAATACAATGACCTGGATCAATGAGAACATTCACAGGCACTGTGATTAATCTGATTAATTAATCTGATTCATTTCATAATACTGCATATCCTCTATATATGCACTAATTGTTTTATTAACTGTCAATTTGAGTGTAAAACGGTAAAACTCAGAGAGATACAGTAAGCGGGATTTCGCAAAAAAACCCAAAAACAGAACTTTGTTGAGGGGCCAAGGAAAGAAACCGTTAAAATCCAGATAAAAGGTGCAGATCCAGGAATGTCTTTTCATTATCTGTCCAGTCTCTGGACTCATAATGGTACCTCCTGCTTGTTACATAAGCCTCCATAAATCAGGAAGTAGTAGTACTTGCTAACAACCAAACGAGTGACATGGCGGTTATGTAAAGTCATGACTGTATTGATAAAACGACTGACTTTTGCACATGGAATCGTGAACCTATTAAAACTGTACGATGAATAGTCTTCCTGGTCATCACGGTCAATGTCGCACTGTCCCTGACCCTCCAATCCCACCCTAGTCCAGATGTTACGTCAGCTTCCCAGTTTCCCAAGCCCCCAGAATGCCCTGACTCGGGACCCCTCTCTGGTCCAGCACTCCCCCTGGCCCGACTGCCTGCCCGCCTGCTCCTCTTGGCAGCCAAACAACCAGGGGAGGATCAGGACAACCGGACAGCCCAGATAAGTACCACATGAAGTTTCCCACATTACCTCACTTGAAGAAGCTGGTCCTTGTGCGCTTTTTCGCTTTGACAACAATCGAAGAACACGCGTTTATTGCAACTTACTGGATGACGGGGCCAAGGAAGTGTCCGGCCGATGGGCGTAGACCAAAGCCATTCAGGACCGTTCGCTCATCTCAGGATTAGCTTCTTCTTCAAGAGCACACATGGCGGGAAATCCTCGGGAGAGTTTCATGTCGGTCACTTTGAGCCACCAGCCGGCAGAACCCCCGATGCAGCGACCCCCCACGAGTGGCAGCCCTCGATACCTGCACAAACGTAGGCAGAGCACACGCAGCAGTCGGGAGTGGGTGAGTTCAGTTCAGACGTGCGGTGGGAATCGATTTTGGTGTCGTATATATAAAATATGAAATAAATATGAAACCATGTGCTTTTGGTGTGTTGAGGACCAAGCACGTGTCCATCAATCCATCTGTCACTCACCTTTAACCCTCACGCAAGAGCTGGAACGATATTCTTGTTGTTCCTCAGGGGTGTCCAAACTTTTTCCACAGAGTACGGCAAACTGAAAAACCAAAGGATCCTGTTGATTTTTTAATTTTGTAAAAAAAAAAAAATATGATATCAATATGCCAAACACAGTTTTTTTACACAGAGTATTATTTAAAGAGTGTAGATCAGGTGTCTCAAACTCAATTTACCTGGGGGGCCACTGGAGCTAGAGTCTGGGCGAGGTTGGGCCGCATCAAAAAATAAAAAAAACCCATTTATTAAAAACAGAAAAATTAATAAACTTTGCTTTGGTTCCGATTTTCTACAATAAAAGCTCTGATAAAACATTCCACTGTTCTCAAATATCTTACTTTTTATTTTTCTACACAAAATAAGATGAAAAATAAATAAACAAATCAAGAATAAAGAAAATCAATCAGTAATAAATAAATTTAATAATAATAATAAAACAGCAAATAATAAAAACTTAAGAAACCACATATAGTTGGTGGGTAGACAAATTATTATTTTCATATTAAAATGAACAAAGCATTATTAGAGCCCTGTAGACATGACAAAACACGACTATAGTCACATTTATACTCTTTTTATTTACAACATATTGCGCAACTGCAGGGTCTTGAGACACATGCTAACTCGCAAACTAGAGAGCTAGCGACCTAAACGGTAGCCTCCAAGTTATTTCCTTTAAACTTAAAAAGCCAAAAACTTACCACTTCCACACGGATAGGGAGGATAACTATTAACAGTTATTTAACCTTTAACATGAACATTAATCAAACGTAATAATTTTTTCTGGGTACATGATACCATACAGCATCCATATCAAACTAACATTAAACTTTCATATCAAGGTGAGGGCCTCAAACTAGTGTCCTGCGGGCCACATTTGGCCTGAGCTAACCACGAGCTAACCACTCGTCTGCCACGCAGCCCTCGGTATTATTATGACTTGTTATTATTACTTACTCATCCCTCGCTATATTGCATTTTTTTCAGAGATTAATCCACTAATGATCGCTGTTTTGTGGTAGACTATAGTCTATTAGTCAAAACATATGGAAATACAAGTAATACGTAGTATTCCTGTCACTCGGCGGCGGTAATGACACGAAACATGAAGACATTATCTTACATTACATTACCTTAACAGTGCAATAACTGTGTCTAACTGACAGTAAGTATTTACATATATCTAAGAAGCTAAAGCTAGTTCTCTTTGTGTGTATTTCAGCTGCCCTCTGTGTATGGGCCCAGATCAACCTCCAGCTCCGACTGTGGGTCTGAGGTCCCGATCAGCACCGCACGCGCTCATTACTCCCCAGAAAGCGCAGCACGGGAGAGAAGTCGCGTACGAAACCTGCGCCAGGCCTTCCACAGCCTGCAGGTACTGCAAATGATTGATTTTCATTGCTTGTGTGTACTTTCTGGTGGTTCTAGGTGGTACTGGCCCTGTATCGTACCCGGTATCGGATCAGTATTACAACATTCGCAGTATCGCCCAACGCTAATCTTGTCTTTCTGGGTTTAGGCTGCTCTTCCATCGGTCCCTCGTGACACAAAGCTGTCCAAACTGGATGTTCTTCTTCTGGCTACCAACTACATCGCGTACCTGACGCAGACCTTGGACCAGGGAAGAACTCTGTCTGAGCATACCGTGCCATCAAGACCAGGTGGATACCTCCATCCTGTTAAGGTGAGGACAAGAATTCACGACAAGAGTTAGTCTTAGTTTATGACATGTCTCAAATCAGACTGGAAATGTTTACCCCTCCAGAAATGGCCGATGCGTTCCCTGCTGTACTGCGGCAGTGTGGGGGAAGCGCTTTCGGGAGTCCCAGCCAATCAGAGGCCTCCGTCCGGACAGGCCGAAGCACACCTTCTTGGCCGTGTAGCGGAAGGAGACAAGGACTGTTAGGAACTTTCGGGACCTAGCGTTCATCGTGATGAATGTTCTTTTATCTGAGGGGTGAGGATTTGGTAATACTTGGAGGGAACACAAAGTACCGCACTAAAAATGGAAGAAAAAGTAACAGCTTCGGCAAAGGGACGGCTCGGGTAAAAAAGCAACGAGGCGAGCAGGAAACCAAAGTAGGAAGATAAGCCAGCAGTTCAAAACTAGCAAGTATATAAAAAGCTAATTAAATACTGAAAGTTTTCACAGAAGTAGTAGTAGCAGTAGTAGTATAGTCAAACTGATTAATTAATTAACTAATTAACACGTGGCTGCTAGTGTGCCTCATTGCTCCACTCTGCACAGGAAATAATAGAATCTGTGGACAGGAAACAAACAAGTTGGACAAAAAATACAATGGAAGCAGACTCTGATAATTCTAATATGTTCTTTTCAAATATTATACTTTAGTTATGTTGCCGCCGGAATAATAATCATAAGAATTGACATTTTGATGAATTGCATGCAGATAAAATTGGTTGATGATGACATTAAAAGGTCATTTGTACAAGGTTACCACAGTGTCTGTCAGTGTACTGCACCACTTCCTGTAGTGTTCGCTACACTATGCTGCACACTAAAGTCACCTACAGTACAAAATACAATGAACCGCAGCCCCTCGCTAGTGCTGGCACCATTCATGCACACTAGCACCGTTTCTCATTGATGTAATATTGTCCCTTGAGAAGATATACTGTCATAAATAGTTACTAAAATGTGAAGGTTGTACTCACTGTGTATGTGTGTGTTTTTGTGTGTGTGTGTGTGAAGGGATGTTCAGGCAGATAAGCAATAAAGGAGGGATTGTTTAGGGAACACAGCAGCTGTGTGACCACCTCCTATCAGAGAACTGATTTAGTAGCATTTAGTCATCATTACAACCATGCAATGGAATATAACCAACATAATCAACGGAATCATTCGTTCATTCATTTTCTACCTCTTATCCTCACCAGGGTCGGTGTACACCCTGGACTGGTGGCCAGCCAATCACAGGGCACATATAGACAAACAACCATTCACACTCACATTCATACCTATGGACAATTTGGAGTGGCTAATTAACCTAGCATGTTTTTGGAATGTGGGAGGAAACCGGAGTACCCGGATAAAAAAAAAAAACCCACGCATGCACAGGAAGAACATGCAAACTCCGAGGGTGGAATTGAACCCAGGTCTCCTAGCTGTGAGGTCTGTGCAGTGCTCAGCCATAACCAATGAAATGGTTTTCTGGGTTGAAATGCATTATAGTAGTTTTTTTTTTAACTTGTATATTTCTTAGCTACCCTTTGGGTGTAAAGTTGCTGTGTGATGAATATAGTGTTCTTAGTAAGATGACAGCGTGAGTCAGACTGTTATACAGATTTCGATTTGCTATGCCACTTATCCTCTCTAGGGTTTCTTAGCTACCCTTTAAGTGTTAAGTTGCTGCGTGATGAATATAGTGTTCTTAGTAAGATGACATTGTGAGTCAGACTGTTATACAGATTTCGATTTGCTATGCCACTTATCCTCTCTAGGGTCACCGGGGGGTGTGCTGGAGGCGGGGTTCACCCTGAATTGGTCGCCAGCCAATCACGTCACACAATCATTCATATCCTGGGAGGAATGTGGGAGGAAACTGGAGTACCCGGAGAAAACCCAAATTCACTCGGGTGGCCGAGGGTGGAATTGAACCCTGGTCTCCTAGCTGTGAGGTCTGCGTGCTAACCACTCGACCGCCGTGCCGCCCTTTCAAGAGAAATGTGGACGTCAATATGCAATTTGTTGTGATTGACCACACAGAGATGTCTGAAGGTGGACTTGAACCCAGGTCTTCTAGCAGTGAGGTCAGCATGCTAACCACTCCTCCACCGTGCAGCCTGTAGAAGCATAATACGTGTCTCTAAATGTACCTGCAGCTTATTTTTAACATAAAAAAACCTGCTGTTAGAATAATGTCAAAAATAAACATTAATAAAAGTGTACGAGCACCACAGAAATAAGTACTACAAAAAGTAACTCGTAAGTCATCATGATAAGTACGACACCAGACTACATCCTCCGTATCGCTGACCATCCCAGACGCCCTCGACTCCCCACAGAACACGGCGGGCTTCCATCCATGAGCGACAGGCCAGCATTCAAGGCTACTTGCATAAATCTGCCAGGGAAGCATGGAGGACATCATCATCATCATTTCCAGCGAGATGATTCATTTGGAGATCTTGGCTAAACAACTCCACTCTGCACTGCTGAGGACGGCCAGAAGATAGTTACATTACCAGGAAGTTTGCAAGACTATCACAAAGCTAGCCAGGCTATCACCAGGCTAACAGGAAGCTTGACAGCCTCCGAAGACGCTAGCAAGGCTACAAAGAAGATAGTTAGCCACCAAGAAGACTGGGAGGCTACCAGGAAGCTAGCCAGACAACCAGGAAGCTAATTAAGCTACTAGGAAGTTAGGCTGAAAATTAATCAGGCTACCAGGAAGCTTACCAGGCTACCAGGAAGTTCGCAAGACTACCACGAAGCTATTGCCAGACAACCAGGAAGCTAGTTAAGCTACTAGGAAGTTGGGCTGAAAATTAATCAGGCCACCAGGAAGCTTACCAGGAAGTTAGCAAGGCTACAAGAAGATAGTTACACCACCAGGAAGTTCGCAAGACTACCACGAAGCGATAGCCAGACAACCAGGAAGCTAGTTAAGCTACTAGGAAGTTGGGCTGTAAATTAATCAGGCCACCAGGAAGCTTACCAGGAAGTTAGCAAGGCTACAAGAAGATAGTTACACCACCAGGAAGTTTGCAAGACTACCATGAAGCGATAGCCAGACAACCAGGAAGCTAGTTAAGCTACTAGGAAGTTGGGCTGAAAATTAATCAGGCCACCAGGAAGCTTACCAGGAAGTTTGCAAGACTATCACAAAGCTAGCCAGGCTATCAGCAGGTTTGCCAGGCTAACAGGAAGCTTGACAGCCTCCGAAGACGCTAGCGAGGCTACAAAGAAGATAGTTAGCCACCAAGAAGCCTGGGAGGCTACCAGGAAGCTAGCCAGACAACCAGGAAGCTAATTAAGCTACTAGGAAGTTAGGCTGAAAATTAATCAGGCTACCAGGAAGCTTACCAGGCTACCAGGAAGTTCGCAAGACTACCACGAAGCTATTGCCAGACAACCAGGAAGCTAGTTAAGCTACTAGGAAGTTGGGCTGAAAATTAATCAGGCCACCAGGAAGCTTACCAGGAAGTTAGCAAGGCTACAAGAAGATAGTTACACCACCAGGAAGTTTGCAAGACTACCACGAAGCGATAGCCAGACAACCAGGAAGCTAGTTAAGCTACTAGGAAGTTGGGCTGAAAATTAATCAGGCCACCAGGAAGCTTACCAGGAAGTTAGCAAGGCTACAAGAAGATAGTTACACCACCAGGAAGTTTGCAAGACTACCGCAAAGCTATATCCAGGCTACCAGGAAGCTTGACAGGCTACCAGGAAGTTAGCAAAGCTACAAGAAGATAGTTACATTACCAGGAAGTTTGCAAGACTATCACAAAGCTAACCAGGCTATCAGCAGGCTAACAGGAAGCTTGACAGCCTTCGAAGACGCTAGCGAGGCTACAAAGAAGATAGTTAGCCACCAAGAAGCCTGGCAGGCTACCAGGAAGCTAGCAAAGCTACAAGAAGATAGTTACATTACCAGGAAGTTTGCAAGACTATCACAAAGCTAGCCAGGCTATCACCAGGTTTGCCAGGCTAACAGGAAGCTTGACAGCCTCCGAAGACGCTAGCGAGGCTACAAAGAAGATAGTTAGCCACCAAGAAGCCTGGGAGGCTACCAGGAAGCTAGCCAGACAACCAGGAAGCTAATTAAGCTGCTAGGAAGTTAGCCTGAAAATTAATCAGACCACCAGGAAGCTTACCAGGCTACCAGGAAGTTCGCAAGACTACCATGAAGCTATTGCCAGACAACCAGGAAGCTAGTTAAGCTACTAGGAAGTTGGGCTGAAAATTAATCAGGCCACCAGGAAGCTTACCAGGAAGTTAGCAAGGCTACAAGAAGATAGTTACACCACCAGGAAGTTCGCAAGACTACCACGAAGCGATAGCCAGACAACCAGGAAGCTAGTTAAGCTACTAGGAAGTTGGGCTGAAAATTAATCAGGCCACCAGGAAGCTTACCAGGAAGTTAGCAAGGCTACAAGAAGATAGTTACACCACCAGGAAGTTTGCAAGACTACCATGAAGCGATAGCCAGACAACCAGGAAGCTAGTTAAGCTACTAGGAAGTTGGGCTGAAAATTAATCAGGCCACCAGGAAGCTTACCAGGAAGTTTGCAAGACTATCACAAAGCTAGCCAGGCTATCAGCAGGTTTGCCAGGCTAACAGGAAGCTTGACAGCCTCCGAAGACGCTAGCGAGGCTACAAAGAAGATAGTTAGCCACCAAGAAGCCTGGGAGGCTACCAGGAAGCTAGCCAGACAACCAGGAAGCTAATTAAGCTACTAGGAAGTTAGGCTGAAAATTAATCAGGCTACCAGGAAGCTTACCAGGCTACCAGGAAGTTCGCAAGACTACCACGAAGCTATTGCCAGACAACCAGGAAGCTAGTTAAGCTACTAGGAAGTTGGGCTGAAAATTAATCAGGCCACCAGGAAGCTTACCAGGAAGTTAACAAGGCTACAAGAAGATAGTTACACCACCAGGAAGTTTGCAAGACTACCACGAAGCGATAGCCAGACAACCAGGAAGCTAGTTAAGCTACTAGGAAGTTGGGCTGAAAATTAATCAGGCCACCAGGAAGCTTACCAGGAAGTTAGCAAGGCTACAAGAAGATAGTTACACCACCAGGAAGTTTGCAAGACTACCGCAAAGCTATATCCAGGCTACCAGGAAGCTTGACAGGCTACCAGGAAGTTAGCAAAGCTACAAGAAGATAGTTACATTACCAGGAAGTTTGCAAGACTATCACAAAGCTAGCCAGGCTATCAGCAGGCTAACAGGAAGCTTGACAGCCTTCGAAGACGCTAGCGAGGCTACAAAGAAGATAGTTAGCCACCAAGAAGCCTGGCAGGCTACCAGGAAGCTAGTTAAGCTACTAGGAAGTTGGGCTGAAAATTAATCAGGCCACCAGGAAGCTTACCAGGAAGTTAGCAAGGCTACAAGAAGATAGTTACACCACCAGGAAGTTTGCAAGACTACCATGAAGCGATAGCCAGACAACCAGGAAGCTAGTTAAGCTACTAGGAAGTTGGGCTGAAAATTAATCAGGCCACCAGGAAGCTTACCAGGAAGTTTGCAAGACTATCACAAAGCTAGCCAGGCTATCAGCAGGTTTGCCAGGCTAACAGGAAGCTTGACAGCCTCCGAAGACGCTAGCGAGGCTACAAAGAAGATAGTTAGCCACCAAGAAGCCTGGGAGGCTACCAGGAAGCTAGCCAGACAACCAGGAAGCTAATTAAGCTACTAGGAAGTTAGGCTGAAAATTAATCAGGCTACCAGGAAGCTTACCAGGCTACCAGGAAGTTCGCAAGACTACCACGAAGCTATTGCCAGACAACCAGGAAGCTAGTTAAGCTACTAGGAAGTTGGGCTGAAAATTAATCAGGCCACCAGGAAGCTTACCAGGAAGTTAACAAGGCTACAAGAAGATAGTTACACCACCAGGAAGTTTGCAAGACTACCACGAAGCGATAGCCAGACAACCAGGAAGCTAGTTAAGCTACTAGGAAGTTGGGCTGAAAATTAATCAGGCCACCAGGAAGCTTACCAGGAAGTTAGCAAGGCTACAAGAAGATAGTTACACCACCAGGAAGTTTGCAAGACTACCGCAAAGCTATATCCAGGCTACCAGGAAGCTTGACAGGCTACCAGGAAGTTAGCAAAGCTACAAGAAGATAGTTACATTACCAGGAAGTTTGCAAGACTATCACAAAGCTAGCCAGGCTATCAGCAGGCTAACAGGAAGCTTGACAGCCTTCGAAGACGCTAGCGAGGCTACAAAGAAGATAGTTAGCCACCAAGAAGCCTGGCAGGCTACCAGGAAGCTAGTTAAGCTACTAGGAAGTTGGGCCTGAATACCAGGAAAGCACCTTTGTCCTAAAAAAACCAGCAAAGTGTGTATTCTTTCATCCATCCACATCCAAGAATGTGTGGAGCTAATAAGCACATTTCTTCCTCCGTGTGCTCATTACGGCCTCAACCTGCTGATTCCAGGCTGGATTTATGGATCTTCCAGCCTACACTCAATCTGTGTTGGCGGGACACAACTTAGTGGGAGCGGATGAAGGAAGGAGGGACCGAGGAGAAGAAAGGAATCAAGAGGGGAGGATATGGCGGAGAGCTGTGAGGAAATAACTGAACAACAACAAAGAAGACACGGCAGTAAATCAATGAAGACTCCAGCGATTTAATTCGAAGTGTTTTCAACTCGTCAAGGCAATCTGGGAACGCTGAACACAACTGAAATGTTTGGAAAATGGAACATTTCTGGAAAAATGCAAATGTTAAGGATGTGGGAAATTTTTTGCCTGAACATTTTTAATGGATTGAGACATAAAAAAAAAGAAAGTGGTAAAATTATTAGTACTGGAATGTTTTGAATGGGTTGAGAAATGTGGGAAAATAACATTCATTTCAATGGGAATATTTGACTAGAAAATGTGACATTCCTGAAAAATTAGGAATTTTTGGAATGTGGAAAATAGCCCGAATTAATGTCCTGAAAAAGTTGAATATTCTGCTGGAACGTTGTGAATAAAGTCAAGAAATGTGGAAGTAGTCACAAGGAATTTGTGTTTGGAAAATGTGGAATTTTGGAAAAAGCAGGCATTTTTATGGGATGTGGCAAATTTCAGACAAATGAGACAAATTTCCGGACATTGTGGACTTTGTAACAATCACTTTAATATTTAATTTCAAGTAAATAAAACTTACAAATGTATTATGACATCAATCCTAAACACATTTCTAAAAATTGAATCCAGTAATCATTTTTGCCCGTTCATTATCACAGGATAACATTTGTTTCTCAGCTTAAAATCTTCATGAATTATTTTTTTTTTTTTTAAATGGCAATATCTCATACTTGTGAAATAATGAGATGCTCAGAAGAAAATAAGTCCCATCCATAGCGGAGGAACATCAGTGCTTGAAGTTGTTTTTGGAATGCGTAAGTTAGAATTCTTGCGAGATGCGACATAGAGCCCAGGGTGCCCGTAAAGTCTGGATATACATACATTATACCAAAATAATTGAATTTAAATACAATAAAAACTCATAAATAAACATCAAATAATACATATAAATGCTAAATATTTTGTATTACATTAGGACATTTTAAAAATAAGTGTATAATATATGTATTTTCTTTCTTCCCCAGACAAGGCCAGACTTTAAGGGCATCCTGTAATAATAAATATTGTTCACAACAATATTTATAAAAAGGCAGAAATTACCAAGTGTTGTGCCTTTCTTGCACAAAATGTTTCTTTTTTGTGCAGCTCAGCCTGTAATGTAGTAGAAAAGCCCCAACTACTCACATCTTAACAGTAATAGAAACAAAAAAGGAGAAAATAGTGTTCCGCTTTGCTTTCACAGTGAAAAAGGAGCTTGATCTTTAATAAGTATTATTAAAGTATAAGATCTTTAATAATAATAATAATAACACTACAGGCACACACACACACTTCAAGTAATTTCAGGTACTAATTGAAGGATTCACCACTATGCCATCGTAAAGAAAGAAAAATAATGCCCCGAATGTGGGATGTAGCACTGAGAAAACAAATAAAAAGCTAAATAATGTTCACAAAATGAATAAAATAAGTGCGGTTTTCTCAGGCTATGCCGACGGACGCTACACTCCCAATTCGGACGCTCAATCACAACCAATTGCATATTGAAAGTCCACATTTCTCTCGAAAATGTGCAGAGGCTTCCGTGTGAAATTACAAAAATATACAAATATGATCTGAATGATGCTATCTGTTAGTAAAAATCGACTTAGGCTTCATGTTCTATTTGTAAATTGAGGTATTTCAAGAGTATATTTGTCGCTGCTGCTAACCGGGGATCTAAAGAGTCAAATCCTTTGAGGAAAAATGTCTCTCTCCTGTTGTCACATGATTGTCTGGACTTTCAACCCCCCAGCCTACCCCCGCCCCCACAGCAGCTTCATCTAAACCAGGGGTGTCCAAAGTGGAGGCCATTTTGAAACTGTAAAAATACTATTTAATTTTGAATGACGGGCTGCTAACCGAGTGGTTAGCGCGCAGACCTCACAGCTAGGAGACTAGGGTTCAATTCCATCTCTGTGTGGAGTTTGCATGTTCTCCCCGTGCATGCGTGGGTTTTCTCCGGGTATTCCGGTTTCCTCCCACATTCCAAAAACATGCTAGGTTAATTAGCCACTCCATATTGTCCATAGGTATGAATGTGAGTGTGAATGGTTGTTTGTCTATATGTGCCCTGTGATTGGCTGGCCACCAGTCCAGGGTGTACCCCGCCTCTCGCCCGAAATCAACCGGGATAGTCTCCAGCGTACCCCCACGATCCTAGTGAAGATAAGCGCCATAGAAAATGGATGAAAGGATGCCGTAGAAAGGATCCTACACATTGTTGACTGCTGAATAACCTGCCATGGGGCCAAAGAAAGTATAACAAATGGCAGCAATTTGATGAAGAAAGTGGGAAACATATGGCGTCAATACCGTTCCAAAATCTATCTATTATCTAATTATTATTAATAGCTTTGTTCAGATAGCTTAGCATTAGCATCTTTTATGTCCAAAATGTATCAAAGCAGCCACCATTGTCCTTAATTTTTCCGAGTGTGTAAAGCTTGGACACCCCTGGTGTAAACAGAAGCACAGAACATACAAGGCAACTAAGGCACGGGGCTTCATCACCCCCAACTTATTCTGATAAATCAGACTCCTTCGACATAACAAATCAACATTTTTGTCTCTCTAAAAAGGAAAAGGAAGTGTTAGAAGCAAGTACTGTAAGGCTTATGACCAGTGCAGGAAGTAGTACAGTTACGTTTTAAAAGTAATTACTAGGGATGTCCTATATTGACAATTTCCAATACCGATATCAGCCGATACGGATATGTGTAACATATGTGCCTTATACAGCATTTTAATATCGGTTTTCATGATGGGGGAAAAAAAAAAATCAGATACCGATATCAACCTATATCATATTTTTATGCCGATATCGGACTAGTAATTAACAATTTCTAATATTACACCACCAGTGAAATGCATCACGTTATTATGCACTGCTATCTGGATGTGGCTTCATTTGCTAGACAGGAAGCTAAATAGCTAGTCAACAAGCGTTGACATAGTTGACATTTTTTACGCAATAATGACTTTCCACTGTAACTAACTACATTTATGAAGGAGTCAGTGACAAGTAACTAGTAACTAATTATTTTTGCATGATTTTGCCTCTTTTTTTTAAAAGAACGGATGACTGCAAGCCACGACGAGATGGGCAAGAATTCTTTAGATTCCAAAAAGCGATGATAATGAGGCAACAAAAAAAAAACAACATCAATTAGTCACATACTGGCAACCTGTTCAAAGTAAACATCATTAATTATGGTTCTTATCAAGGGACTCGAACGCCACATTCATTCATTCAATAGCTTCTAATGGCTTGAAGACAATGCAACACTTGTAGCCATGTAGTTCAAATAAATTGCCGACGATGTCGCTATTACACAGCTAGGGGGCGCCAGTGTCATTCAGGCAAGGTACAGCAGCCATGATGTATTGTTGCTGCATAAACTGCATTGTTTATGCTAAATCTATTTATTTGACAAGAACTTGATACTTTTATGTTGTTAGTGCCACACATATGTTAAACAAATTGAACTGAACAAAGGAGCATATATTTATTTACTGTCTTATTTGTGCTAATGGGCTTTCCATACCATTCTTAAGGTGAATTATTAGCAGTATTTTGCTAGCTTGTTTTATATGAATTAAAGAATATAGGAAGGATATATATGAAGGAAGGAATATAGTACGAGGAGTTAAATGGTAATATCTCACACCCTATTGGAGTATGGGAATTGTTAAATGGGTTTAAAATGAGTTTTAATGGCTACAAATAAGATGGAAATGAGCTAGCTTACCTGCCACGCAGCCATTTGGGGGAAGCCATTTTGGGATAGTCACATGACAACTCAACCAAAATGTTTGCTAACGTCACTTGGGGAGCTAATGAGTTCATATTATATAAAACTAATATATGTTTATATTAATATTATTAATTAATACATATTTTCTAAGTATGCTGACTCTGACGCATGGTTTGGCACTTTAAATCCGCGAATATCGGAATGTAGCAACATGAGCGGCGATGTAAAGCAAGGAGTCTAGAGTTAAAACAGGAGTGCTGATTGGCACGTCTTAATCCAAATACGTAAATGTCGGAAAAATAAGTACAGTAATAATAACAGTATAGCTGGTGGCTCGACTAATAAAACTATACTAATAAAACTGGAAGATTTATATTTCAGTACCTTTGCATTAGAGTTTGACTGCAATGATAAGAACTTACATGTGTTGATTTTAACGGAATTACTACGAATAGATACGGAAATGCCAAGTCATGGTCACCGCCCTTTACCTGAACACACGGCTCTACTTTAAAGCAAACCAAGCACATCAACATTAGCAGCTAGACATCACTTTACATTAAAACTAATGTCACGTAGCAGAGGAACCACGCCTTCCGTTTGGTTCATTCTCTTAAATTTTCTGACACTTATTCTGACACATAGGCCCGCCTTTACAAAAATAACACATCTGAAGTCAGAGAACGGCTACCTGGGTTTTTTGTTTTTTTTTTTTCGACTGCACGCGAGGACATATCGGAAAGGTCTTTCGTGATGTAGTCAAAGTGCTACGTTACGGTCTTTTGAGGTAAAAATAGATTTCACAAACGGTACCAGTTAGACACAGTCAACAGTTAAAAGAACTCAGCAGTCTGAACTCAATTATTGCAATACCCCCCCCCCCACCTCCGCTCACCTTCCAAACCATGTCTGAGCAAGCTGAGATGTGATTGGATGGCCGTTGGGGTTGGAAATGTGCTTTTCAACAGGGAAGAGAGAGAGACGGAGAGAGAGAGAGAATTAGAGGGCAGTTTCCTCCACACAGTGAGGGGTCAGCTGACACAAGGGCAACGTCGCCCTGCTTTCCTCGTCTTCCGTGTGCGCGCTGTCGCTCTCCATTTCTTTGTCCTCCGTCACCGTGTCCTCTTTGCAGTACGCAGCGCCATTCTCACCTTTCTTGCTCCTCTCGTAAGGCCGTGCGTTGATTTCTTTGGGCTGGTTAAACGTGGAAAGATAATATGTAAATATAGTCATTCGTTTATTTTTCACCGCTTATTTCTCACGAGGGGCGCGGGGGTGCTGGAGCCTGGAGGCGGGGGTACACCCTGGACTGGTGGCCAGCCAATCACAGGGCACATATAGACAAACAACCATTCACACTCACATTCATACCTATGGACAATTTGGAGTGGCTAATTAACCTAGCATGTTTTTGGAATGTGGGAGGAAACCGGAGTACCCGGAGAAAACCCACGCATGCACGGGGAGAACATGCAAACTCCACACAGAGATGGAATTGAACTCTGGTCTCCTAGCTGCGAGGCCTGCGCGCTAATCACTCGTCCAGGTTGGTTAAGTAGGTTTCCTTATTTTTAAATGGAACAGTTTCATAGTTTTAGCATAGAAAACCCATCTATTACCTTCTATATAAGAAAAAAAAACATTGTTAGAGCCCTCTAGACATAAAATAACACCCCTATAGTCACATTTAGCTTCCTTCCAATATTCATTCATTCATTTTCTACTGCTTTTCCTCATGAGGGTCGCGGGGGTGCTGGAGTCTATCCCAGCCGTCTTCGGGCGAGAGGCGGGGCAATCACAGGGCACATATATAGACAAACAACCATTCACACTCACATTCATACCTTTGGACAATTTGGGAGTGGCCAATTAACCTAGCATGTTTTTGGAATGTGGGAGGAAACCGGAGGGTGGGATCGAACCCCGGGTCTCCTCGCTGTGAGGTCTGCGCGCTAACCACTCAGCGCTGTGCAGCCGTCTTGCAAACTTAAGCCTTTCAATGAAACCCATAATATTATGGAGGAAACAGTCCTAAATGTGTAAACGAAGGCTACCTTTAGCGCCAGAGGGGTGACGCAGCACAGCTTCTCCGTGTATCGCTCCGGCAGAAAGAAAAGCAGATTGCCCAAGACCGGATACACTGTTCCCGGGGTCAGCTGCTTCTCCTTCATTGGTCCTAATGTGGACGGACATGAAGGATATTATTTACGCAGAAATAACATAGAAATACTTCATCGGAATGTATTTACCTGTCAGCAGGCTGACGATCAGTCCCACCACAACAACAGTGGTGGAATTGTGCGCACTGTACCACATGTAGGACAGGGAATACAGAGCTTCTACGCCTGTTGGCCTGAAACAACATTAGACTTTGATGTTCCGGTTCCGTGGCAGCGCCAAGTAGCAACTCGAGATGTAGTACCTAGGTTTGGGTGTGGTAGCATTGACCAGTGAGGTCACGACGGTGGTCGTCAAGTTCTCAAATGGGGGCGGAGTAACGGTCGTGAGCGGTGGGACTGGACTTGGCATACGCATTATAAAACTGCCAATGCCAATCCAGAAAGCCATAGCGAGGCCTGTTACTAATCCAACCACTGCACCCTGGGGGGGTTGGAGAGAGAGAGAGGGATGGAGAAGAACGTAATTGCTAATCATTGAGCCATCGTGGCCATTCCAGCTTTATTACACGAAAATGTACACTTACAATGGAGTTAGCCCAAGGGAAGAACATTCCCAGACAGAAGAGGCCCAGCAGGGGACCACCTACCATCCCAAAGATGCTTAACGCCGCCTGTGTGGGGAGGAGGGAGATCTTGGTTATGCAACACGACAAAAGAAACACTTCAGCAAACTGAGCCTAAATATGCTAATGAAAAACAGGTGCCGCCGCATGCTCTTTATAGCAACTGCAAAGCAGCCAAAACAGGAAACAAAACCAAAATAAGAGCGCAAAGCAGGAAACAACGTGAAAACAGCCAATTCAAGAAACAATACACGCTGTTGATGTTGAATACTTCGGTACGTGACAAAAAAAAACTTAAACTATTTTAGGAAAGCAGGAAGTGAACAAATGTAACAGTTACATTTTAATGCTAGTGCGGCCCGCGCAAGTTTGATATGGATGCTCTATGGTATCATGTACCCAGAAAAAAATACTACGTTTGATTAATGTTCATGTTAAAAGTTAAATAACTGTTAAGTTATCCTCCCTATTCGTGTGGAAGTGGTAAGTTTTTGGCTTTTTAAGTTTAAAGAAAATAACTCAGAGGCTACCGTTTAGGTCGCTAGCTCTCTAGTTTGCGAGTTAGCATGTGTCTCAAGACCCTGCAGTTGCGCAATATGTTGTAAATAAAAAGAGTATAAATGTGACTATAGTCGTGTTTTGTCATGTCTACAGGGCTCTAATAATGCTTTGTTCATTTTAAATCTGAAAAAAATCATTTGTCTACCCACCAACTATATGTGGTTTCTTAAGTTTTTATTATTTGCCGTTTTATATACATATATAATTATTATTATTTTTAATTTTTGTATTTTTTGTCACGTACTGAAGTACGAGGTGATACTTTTACAACAAACAATTTGTTACCTGCAACACAGACCCCATTAGGGAGGCGATGTAGGCCATGGCCAGACATACTAAACCATAAGTCAGAGCTATGGGAGAAACGAAGCATAAATTAATAAAAGAGAATGCATTAACAAAACAAAAACATGCACTCTAAATCATTCAACCCCTTGTATGAATTACATTTATTATCAAAAACTACTAACGTTCAACAGATGGCCATTTAAAAATCAGAACATGGCGAGTGTTTGTAATATTTAGATAATAAATGATTGAAATCTACAGCAAGCGACTTATAAAATGGCAGTTGAATCATTTTGAGTGCATTTCCTAGCATACAGGAAAAAGAAGACATTTTACCAAGTCCTTTGGACAGCAGTGTGGCTTTAGACTCGGTCATGTTTGGAAAATGAGGTTTAATCAGGTCCTCCATAGTTACGGTTGCTAAGGAGTTGAAGGCAGATGAGATGGTGCTGGAAGGGCAGAAGGAAATCAGACGAATGACCGTTAAGCCAAGGCATGCTTTGAAAGCGACGGGACATTAAAATGATCCTGTTCCGGTTGAACTGCACGGCTTTGAAAGTCACTTTGGGCGTGCAGGCGTACAGTAGGACACAAGCACTGCCAAAGCGTTCTGTTGCTGCTTTTCGAAACTAATTGGGGAAAGGCTACGGTGGCCCGGTTGGACAAAACAAAATGAGTTTCACGGCCTGTTATAATACGTGAATGAGCTTGAAAAATGTCTGTAGTTTGTGACGGCAGAGAAGGTTCCTTCCTGGATTGGGGTTCCCCCGAGTTGTTTACCTCAGCGCTCCACTGAAGAGACAGGCCACAAACAGACCTGGCAGCCCAGGCAGGTCCTTGAACACATCCATTACAAAGTATAACACCATCTGTGCCAAAAATAAACAAGCATGATGATGCATCTTGTAATCAAATCTTGGATATACTGTAAAGTACTGTAAGTACTTTTACACCAAGTGATTGTGAACAACCATAAAGTTAAATAACGGGTTCACCTGATCGTTGGTTTTGACATAGCCCTTATCTAGAGGGCTGTCCTCTCCATAGCGAGCAAACATGACCAGTCCCATCAGACACCCTAAACACAGCACGATCTGCTGGCATGGAAAAACAACATAGCAGGACCTAGGAAGGACATAATAGGTGAAGACAAAACCTAAATTGAACGCCATAAAATGATAAAACGAGCATGGTACTCACATGACTGCCTCCTTCTCGGTGCGGGAACTGAGATATCTCTGGACTTGGGCCTGGTTGACCCCGTAGAGAGCCAGCATCAGGAAGATGCCACCCACACCCAGCGTCCAGAAGGTGTGGCGCTCCAAAGGGTCAGGATTTAAGCTACAAAGAAAAGTTAGAAAAGTGGACTCTTCAATATGTGGCGTTTACTGGAGTTGGGGTCTTTCAACGCCGCCTTTTCCAAATGACAAGTGACTCCTCCATTGGTTTTGTGGATTATTTTATATTAAAGTCCCAGAGTCAATAAAAAAAAAATTCACTCACTCAAGTCCGGCGATGCGGCTACCGTTCACCGCTTTCCTCCAGACCTCAGCGATGCCCCCCGCCTGATGGGCCCCGACAATGATCACTGCCAGCTGCCCGGCGAACATCACCACTGTCTGGAACACGTCGGTCCACATCACTGCCTTCAGGCCGCCCTGAGGGACGCAATCACACAGAATTGTAAACATGGAACGTTCTCCGCTGCACAGTGTTCATTAAAAGGCCGATTTGCGGAATGGTGCTTTCCTTCAAAAATGACAAACAACATTGATGAGCGATTTTAGTAATTATGACCTACATTGGATTGCTTTTACCATCTTGAATGTACAAAGTGTATCAAAGTACTCCCCATCCTTGAATTGGTCTGTATGCGGCCCTCATTTGGAGACCTCTAGTGCAGGGGTCTCAAACACGCAGCCCTAGACACTAGTTTGAGGCCCCCGCCTTGATATTAAAGTTTAATTTTAGGAAAGCAGGAAGTGAACAAATGTAACAGTTACATTTTAATGCTAGTGCGGCCCGCGCAAGTTTGATATGGATGCTGTATGGTATCATGTACCCAGAAAAAATTATTACGTTTGATTAATGTTCATGTTAAAGGTTAAATAACTGTTAATAGTTATCCTCCCTATACGTGTGGAAGTGGTAAGTTTTTGGCTATTTAAGTTTAAAGGAAATAACTTGGAGGCTCCCGTTTAGGTCGCTAGCTCTCTAGTTTGCGAGTTAGCATGTGTCTCAAGACCCTGCAGTTGCGCAATATGTAGTAAATAAAAAGAGTATAAATGTGACTATAGTCGTGTTTTGTCATGTCTACAGGGATCTAATAATGCTTTGTTCATTTTAATCTGAAAAAAATCATTTGTCTACCCACCAACTATATGTGGTTTCTTAAATTTTTATTATATTTATTTATTTATTACTGATTGATTGATTTTCTTTATTCTTGATCTTATTTTGTGTAGAAAAATAAAAATTAAGATATTTGAGAACAGTGGAATGTTTTATCAGAGCTTTTCTTGTAGAAAATTGGAACCAAAGCAAAGTTTATTCATTTTTCTGTTTTTAATAATGCGTTTTTTGGGTTTTTTTGGAAAACCTGATGCGGCCCAGTCTCGCCCAGACCCTAGCTCCAGTGGCCCCCCAAGTAAATTGAGTTTGAGACCCCTGCTCTAGTGTGTAGTATATTCAAGACGGGTAAGTGTTCATTCATTCCAGACTCACCAGAGCGGTATAGAGGGTGCACACGAGTCCCATAGCCAGCACCGCTCCCCATAAGTCAAAGCCAGTAACTGCAACCACATAAAGCAACAACATACGTAAACATACAATATGTATCTGCAGATATCAGATTTTAGATTCGCCTCATAGGGCTTCATGAGGATAAGCGGTACAAAAATGAATGAATGAATGAATAAAACTGACCTCAGTATGTCAACGTATGCTTTCCCTGCCCTGCTGTCATTGCTATATGTTGCTTTATTTAAGGAGTGTAAAGTTTCATGTACCTGTGTAAAACTACACATATTAACATATTAACGTAGAAAAGGAGCAGCAGAAAAGGACTCACCTGCATTAAGTGCCAAAGCGGGAGCGTACAGGACCACCCCCATATAAATGACCTACAGATGAAGGGAAAACACGTTAGCGATGATTCATATAAAACAACCATGAATACCACATTCCAAAACCCGGTTCTCTCCCACATGCAAAAACCAGAAATGTCAGCTACGACTATTTCAATCTCTATTCAACCAAAGTAGAACAATGACCATGCATTTGTTTATATTTGAAGTAATATTTGACACGGCAGAAGCCTACCCAAATGATTGACTAAAGAAAAATACACATCAAAGGTTAAAAGATACCATCTGAAAGATGAAGGTCACGGTCCCACAAATGCGGACGGTCTTGTTGAAGCGTAGCTCCAGATACTGTCAAGAGAGGAAAAAAAAAAACACACATACATAGATGAACAACAAGGTAATGACTGCTTTTAGTCTGTATATTTTGTCATATTCAGGTGTTATATGACTCATTTTCTATTATTATGTGAACCATCATTGGTAATGGGAGTGTAAAGGTGACACTAGGGGTGTTACGTCATGTCTTGAGGGCTCTAAAGATGTTAAAAACTGTATTTAGAAGGTCGTAAACTGGCTACCTATGCTCCGATTATTATTTATGAGGAATCCTACCTTGCAGAAATTAATTTATCACGGCCAAGTCGAAAACTGATTAAATCGCAATAAACAGGGTACTAGAGTACAATCACCTCGTACTTCGGTACGTGACAAAAATAAAATTAAAAAAATAAAAATCTTAACCTATATTAGGAAAGCAGGAAGTGAACAAATGTAACAGTTACTGATTGTAAAAGTACCAGATGGAGGGGTAGGATTTAGTAAGCTTTGCTTCTTCCTACTCCTTTTGGACACGTGGAACTGGGAACTGATTATGGGATGCACTCAATTGTAATGGTAATGGTTTTATTTCATTTGAACATGCATCAGATTACAATTGAGTGCATCCCATAATCAGTTCCCAGTTCCACAATATTTAACCAAGTACAATTTATATTATGTACCTTTTACTTCATTCAGTTCTAACTAGCCATAAGTTCCTTTTTTTTGGCCTTACTTCATAGGCGCTGGACAGCCGCAGCCGGTAGAAGACGGGTATAAAAACGTGAGCTGGGATGAGCAGTCCCAGGAAGTACGAGCATCCCAGGAACCAGTACTGCGTCCCGAAGGTGTACACTTCGGATGGTGCGCCCAGAATGGCCACGGCTGATTGGAACGTGGCGAGCAGAGACAGAGACACGGGCAGGCAGCTCATGGAGCGGTCAGCCATCAGGAACTCCTGCGGGGAAGAAGAAGAAGGGGATCTCAAAAAGTGCTTTTCTATTGAGACTGCGGGGGGGGTTTCTCCCGGGGGCCCACCTGTGTTGTGCGCTGGCGTCCACCAGAGAAGGCGTAGAAGAGGCCAATGCCGGCCGAGGCTGCCAACAGCAAGGCGAAGATGACATAGTCCACCGTGCTGAAGTGCATCTGGACTACTCCCCCCATGATGACTCTGGTGGAAGTCTTGTGCTGAGATGTGGGGAGTAGGCCGTCGGGTGGGGGGGGGGGTGATCACAACGTTAACATCGCTACATCACCCATTTGGATTCTTGTAGAGCTGCAGGGAGAGAAGAAAGGATCACAAAAGGATGAGTGATGGTCATGTTACTTTCTCACCTGGATTAATTAGTTATTTATGAGGAATCCTACCTTGCAGAAATTAATTTCACGGCCAAGTCTAAAACTGATTTAATCACAATAAACATGGTACTAGAGTACAATCACCTTGTATTTCGGTACGTGACAAAAATAAAATAAAAATAATAAAAATACTTAACCTATATTAGGAAAGCAGGAAGTGAACAAATGTAACAGTTACTGATTGTAAAAGTACCGGATGGAGGGGTAGGATTTAATAAGCTTTGCTTCTTCCTACTCCTTTTGGACATGTGGAACTGGGAACTGATTATGTGATGCATTCAATTGTAATCTGATGCATGTTCAAATGAAATAAAACCATTACCATTACAATAAAAGTGCAGTTCACAGACCCAAACGGGGGGGTAAGATGGGGGATGTCATACAATCTCATGTCGAAAAAAAAATCCGCACCATCCCTTTAAGCAAACAAACCCAAATCTCCAGTTCTGTTTTTCAAATAAAAGATTTGAAATATAAGCTATTATTTTACAGATTTCATTGTGTGGGAGAATCTTCTTCTGTTATTCTGTTTTTGACACCCAACTGTGGCAAATTCTTACGTTCCCCTGAAGCAACATCTCCCCTCTTGTGGTGTTATGAGTAGAACTGCACTACACATGATGATGATGATGAAGAGCCAGGGGGCTGGGGGGCTGCCTGCTGAGAGGTAGACGAGGGAAAGTGAGGTGTGTGCTCTTCCATCGGGATTCCAGGGCATCACGTCTCTACACACACGTCAGTCTTATAACATGGAACAGGTCAGTTAACCCACAATAACGACCAACTACTACTACTGGGTAACAATAAGTGCTAAAAATAAACACTGGTCTTGACAAAGTGCCTGCAAGGCATGCTGGGTACTCCTCTCCACGCAACAATATAGTGATATACAAGCAAGTAAGTACAACTAGCATGGCTTATGGCATATCATTCCAGGCATGAAACCCCTTAAATATATATTTCATTTCCATACCAAAGTGCATGGGTTCACTTCAAATCAACAACCACACGACAAACGAGCGTCTGTTCCGACAGGAGCACGCATCACAACGTGAGGTGAACCGTCACAGGTCCTGCCACCCACCCGAAAGCGACACACTAAAGACACAATTAGCGACGTGAGTGTTACACATTCCGCATTTGCAGCAAAAAATCTCTCCTTTTTCTTAAAAAAGGTCATGAAAGCTAGTTTTTTGTGGGCATTGCTTGATTGCACATGAGGAAAATCCATATATCACCTTCTTTTTATATATTTGTCTGGCTGTGTGTGTGTGTGTGTGTGTCCACAAAACATTATAAGGAGGTCACGCAGCAGCGCACGGTTGCTTGGCAACACAAGGGACAATGATTGTACATTCAAAGCAGGGGGGGGGTGGACAAGTACTGCTGAGAGTGTGTTTTATGTAGGTGCACTTTAAGGCAAGTGAACACCTTTTTAGTCGATATTAGACTGAAATGTCAGATAATACCGGTACTGGTAATACTGTACTACAGTGACATACTGCTCTATATATGTTTTATACTAAGTGCATAAAAATATTTACCACAGAACTTTTGAATTGGAAGAGAGCGCTGATCCAAATAGCGATTGTATCGATACCAAGAGTGGTAGCAGAGTGTGAAAGTTTGTCTTTATTCTCGTGTTCTCGTGTGAAGGCTGAGATAAGGTTTATTGAGTCTGAGTGACTTGTTGTCGCGTTGTTGTGGCTAAACAAAAGCCTATTTTCATCATTTTCTTGCTACGTCAGCAAGATGCTTGGAGAATCACTCGTCGCTATTTTTATTCATGACTGTTCTCATTCGTCAATAAATGTATCGATCCAACAGAGGAAAAGTCACAACTGTTTCACATCTGCATATACATTTAATGTGGCACGGTGGAGGAGTGGTTAGCGCGCAGACCTCACAGCTAGGAGACTCCCACATTCCAAAAACATGCTAGGTTAATTGGCTACTCCAAATTGTCCATAGGTATGAATGTGAATGGTTGTTTGTCTATGTATGTTTTTTTTTTTTTACATTAGAGCCCTCTAGACATGAAATAACACCCCTATAGTCACCTTTACACTCCTATTGCCCAATATAGTAGACATAGTAAGAGAAAATAAGACATAATATAATCTCACACGGCTGTATAGTGGACGAGTGGTCAGCCAGAGTTCGATTCCGCCCTCGGCCATCTCTGTGTGGAGTTTGCATGTTCTCCCCGTGCATGTGTAGGTTTTCTCCGGGTACTCCGGTTTCCTCCCACATTCCAAAAACATGCTAGGTTAATTAGCCACTCCAAATTGTCCATAGGTATGAATGTGAGTGTGAATGGTTGTTTGTCTATATGTGCCCTGTGATTGGCTGGCCACCAGTCCAGGGTGTACCCCGCCTCTCAACCGAAGACAGCTGGGTGGGATAGGCTCCAGCACCCCCCGCGACCCTCGTGAGGATAAGCGGTAGAAAATGAATGAATCTCACATATACACTTACAATACGATACACACATATTCACACTCATACATATACTATAAGCAGCATACATAAACATACTCACTTCTCATGCTTACACAAGTGACTCTTCTTCTTTGCGCTCACTTCTGTTTGACTCTTTTGGCCACAATCTGCCAGTAATTTGAGTAATTATTAAACCCCAAGTTGAACCCTGGCCCAAGGAACGAGATAAATCTTTGTCAACCGTCAGTCATGGTCGTTTTGACAAGGCACACAGTCAGCCAAGAATGTAAACACACTAGAAACCGATATGAGCACTCGCGCTATCTTCTACGACTCCTGTTAAGAAGGTCCTGATGACACGCTTGGGCTTACGTTAACATTATCTTTGAAAGGGGGGAGATAATTGCACATATCGGACGGTCAAGATGTCAATGTGGTTCTCCTGCGCTGCTGTGACATTTAGTAATGACATGCCAACAACCAGCTCATGATGATATTCACACATTATACTATGTTGACTTATTCTTGGAATGATCGTGTGTAAATATTTAATTAGTGGGAATTTTGCCCATCATTCACAATCCTTATGTGAAACACATAACACATTTATTTCCCTTCTCTGTGCATTGTAGCACAAGAAAATGAGTTAATATGAGCTAGCTAACCACGGATGTCATTTGGAATACACCTATTTCGACTACAGAGCCCTCTAAAAAAAACCCTCCAAAACATTGCATGGTTTGATATACATGCATAAACACACATACACTGATGATAACACAAGGGTAGGCAAACTACGGACCGGGGGCCACATCCGGCCCGCCAAGTGTTTAAATACGGCCCGCTCCCGTTCTTTCCAAAGAATTGAGAGTTTGGTATCCACTCTTCGATCTGTGAATGACGATGAGGCTAGTGATTGCGTTTTTAGACCGATATTGTTTTTTTTGTCAAGCGTTGAGATTTTTGCACTTTGACGTTCCCTGATTGCTCCACAGTTGTGTGCTGTGTGACGCAAACGTTTGCTTGTCTGTGGAAGCACGAACTGTGACAATCAATGAGATCTTAAGTCGCTACTACAATTAGATCAGTTAGTTTTATTGCAAATGTTGTGAAATCGGAGAACGTCAACTAACGTCAACATTAAGTTGGCAAAAGGGTTTTGGAAGCTGTGTGCTCAAAACTGTGCGTGTCGCTCCTCGTTACGCTTTCTGCTCAGTGTCGACACATACAACATTTTGACCAATCACGTTCAATTAAAAGAATCGGTTCTAAGAACTGGATCGTTCGAATCACTAGCGGATTGATCAATCCAAATATCGTGTCCCATATGGTATTTTTTTAAGTTTTCTTCTATGTTTCTTTTCACAAATACCCAACAATTAAACAAGAGCATTACATACTTGCATTTATATATTACGTTTGTCTAAAATCTTTAAATGTGATTATAATCATAATCAACAAATTAAAAGGAAAAGTCACAAAATCATTCAAAGAACTTGAAAAATTATTCCAAGTAATCAGTAGCGGCAATACTTTCCTAGTATTTACTTGGTATCAGATCGATACAGAAATGTCATTGAACGTGTATTGGTTAGTAATTGGAATCACGTGGCCAGAAACATATTCTACCATTGGCTAATGCACACGCGCTCCCCGTGCCATTCATTACAGCTTCCGTGTACCCATCTAGCTAAGGTGATATTGGTATGCTAACGCTTTCAACTGACGCAATTGGCTACGTGGATCCATAAAGTGCAAATGATGCGCCTAAAGGTAGCATTTACGACCTACCGTAAAGTAAACACACCGACATGACAGCCCAGCAACGTGCTCCTGTTGCTACGTCTTCCAAACTTTCCAACGTGAAAGGTATAGCAAACGACTCGAGTTAAACCTTTAATAGTGACCGGATATTTCAATGTCAAATTAAGTATTTTTTGTCACTTAAGTAAATAAAAACGTCTCGCTTACCTCTCTGCTGCCAAAATACTACAACCGGCGGTCTGGCCGGTTAAGGTTGTTTTATGCTAGTAAGTCGAGGTTGACTGGAGCACGTGACGCAAGCTCGCGCACCACTCACTGGAGCGGGAGGGTCGATTTCAAATATCGACACTACCGATACCATGCATCGTATCGACATTTCTGGCAATTATAATAAAATCAATAAGTGTATTACCGGTACTCTGTTGATAGTTGCTGTGTTTATATATTGTTCACAAATACGTTTGATTCATAATTATTAACAAATACCAAAATAAGCGCCCTTGCACGTAAGTTGAATCAACTTGATACCAAAATGAGCAGTATCACCCACCCCAATATGAGCCTCTCTAACGCATTTGGACATTCGTTAAAGGACCGCCCATTCTCCTTGACACGATGTTGCATTCAGTGACACTCAGTAAACTGTCAATTCTCATCGAATTGCAGTCAACGGCAGGGAAATGAGCGTACACAGTACATGATTTCGCCACAGTTCTGCCTTAATATCGTTGACATTTGCTTATAAAACGCTTTACATTTACTAGTTTTTAATGTCACTAAAAGGTATCTTAAATATGCAATAGGGCAGTATAATCCACAAGGAAATAAGCGCTCTTTCGTTTAGTACAAACTGCAGTTAACTACCATAGTAACTGTCGTATTTAATTGCTGTTTTGTGTCTATTAAAGTGGGTTCTATCCGCGAAGAGTAGTGACGAAAGCAAATAAACACACCATCAGAATGTGCGCTATTAAAATACACAACCCGTTATTACCTATACATTCGTGATGAGGTCCAATTGGGTCCACTTTGACCGGAACGTCACTTGCGCCTGCATTGACCGGAGTGCATCTTCTCCGCATCTGCACAGGCTGCCACATCGTGTCCCCCTCAGGCTGATGACGCACGTTGCTAAAATCATCTTTAGCGCAGCTGGCGGAAGACTGCAAGATATTTCAATGTTCTTGTGCATCATTTGCGTCAACAATGCTACCTGGAGAGGATTATTACTGTACAGTTAATTCGTTATTTTTCCATGACTACAAATGGCAATGTGGCGCCCCCTATGGGTGGAGTGTATAATGCTTTGGAAAATAAAATATGCCAGCATGAAAATATACAAACATGTCAAAGCCATTTTAACTACTGCTGATGGACCATACATCAAAACGACAGTCTCCATGTTACAGTCATGAACCTCAAAGTCTAGTGGGTGGGCGTATTTTCAACAGGTGGGGGGGGGGGGGGGGGGGGGGGGGGCAGACTGACAAGTACAGCCTCATTTTTAACTTTATGTTCAACGTCCTTCTTGTGTATTTCTCTCAGTTCTGTTTCCTGATGATGGTATTGATGTCCATGCCACGGAATCCGGGGTTTCCCAGGTCCTTGAGGAGCCCGGCCTTGTCCTTGGCGGCGTGACGGGCCACCGACAGCTTGAACGGTATCAGGAAATTGTTGGTTTCCCGGAAGGCCCGCCCCACCGAGTAGATCTCGTGTATCAGGTCCTCCAAACAGATGATGCCGTGTTTGCCTGAGAACCGAGAAGAGCGATGCAGAGAAGGTTTTGAAGGTGCGCTCGAAGTCGTACCGCCCGCGGCGGATCACCAGGATCATGCACACAATGGTACGACCCTGTTCTGGTTCTTCATGATAGACGCAGACTCAACATGATACATCAGTATGCGATTGTTCCTATCTCAAAGTAATTGAAAGCCGGCACCTATAGAATCAAAACTCAAAATAATCCACCAAGTCAGATAATATACACACACACATTACCACAGCCTTGTTAATGCGATCGCTCCTCTCGCAAGTAATTAACTCATTCAATCCCAGCCATTTTTCGAAAAAGACAACCCCTTCAGTAACCAGCCATTTTAGACAATTATGACTGCTCTTTCAAGGCACACAGATTATTGTATTCGATGGCTATATAAAAAAGGAACCTACCAAAAGAAAGATCAAGACTCCAGTCATTCATCAGAAAATAAAGACTGTCTTTAGTAGAATATAGGTACGTTTCAGGGAAAAAATCAGTTCCCAACTAAAACAGGAATGGGGAAAAAGGCACAACTTTCATTTTGACGCTTTCTTTTGCGACAAAATCAGTTCCCGACTAAAACAGGGGGGTGGGGGGGGGCATAATTTTCAGTTTGACGCATTTTTGGCCTGCTTTTGTGATAGCTCTTTAGTAGAATATAGGTAAGTTTCAGGAAAAAAATCAGTTCCAACTAAAACAGGAATGGGGAAAATGGGCATAACTTTCACTTTGATGCTTTCTTTTGCTTTTGTGACAAAATCAGTTTCCGACAAACGGGGGCGGGGGAAGCATAATTTTCATTTTTACACATTTTTGGCCTGCTTTTGTGACCGCTCTTTTGTAGAATATAGGTAAGTTTCAGGGAAAAGAATCAGTTCACAACTAAAACAGGAATGGGGGAAAAAAAGGCACAACCTTTCTTTTGCTTTGTGACAAAATCAGTTCCATTCAAACGGGTCTGGGGGCATAATTTTCACTTTGACGCATTTTTGTGACAGCTCTTTAGTAGAATATAGGTAAGTTTCAGGGAAAAAAAACAGTTCCAACTAAAACAGGAATGGGGAAAATGGGCATAACTTTCACTTTGATGCTTTCTTTTGCTTTTGTGACAAAATCAGTTTCCGACAAACGGGGGCGGGGGAAGCATAATTTTCATTTTTACACATTTTTGGCCTGCTTTTGTGACCGCTCTTTTGTAGAATATAGGTAAGTTTCAGGGAAAAGAATCAGTTCACAACTAAAACAGGAATGGGGAAAAAAAGGCACAAGCTTTCTTTTGCTTTGTGACAAAATCAGTTCCCGTCAAACGGGTCTGGGGGCATAATTTTCACTTTGACGCATTTTTGTGACAGCTCTTTAGTAGAATATAGGTAAGTTTCAGGGAAAAAAAAATCAGTTCCCAACTAAAACAGGAATGGGGAAAAAAGGCATAACTTTCACTACTACCAGGAAGCATTGATTGCACCATCCCACTTGGAAAGACTTCCATGTGCTTTTAATGTGTCGATGGAGGTGTGGAGTGGACTTACCCATGTGTTTTTCAATGAAGGCGTTATCTGTAAGAGGAACCGCCTTTTTGCCAACCCTGGTCTGTCCCCTCTTCAGAATGAGCTCCCGAACAGACTTGAGGTTTGGGAATCTGTCGGGCGAATAGGCATGCGTTAGCGACGTGCGACAAGCAACCTTTACGCGACGGCGGCATCGAGACTCACCCCCAAGCCACGTAGGGCTCCACCATCTTCAACATGGTGAGAGAGGTCTTGTTGATTTTGACAAAGGTCCCACTGAAGATTTTCCTGAGCCTCAGCATTTGGATCACCTTCTTCACTTTGGGACTGACGCCTTTGATTCTAAACACAAGATGAGTTCAATGACAATGAATGCAATGTCATCATTCATTTCCTATTACTTAGAAGATTGCTTTTATAGTTATTAGCCCATATTACCACACAATAAGTAAGATATGGTAGAACCAGAGAGCAATAAAGAGTGTGGAGTGATTTCTGATTGAGAACAAATTTTGCTTTGTTCAATATTGAAATATTTCTGGCCACCTTATGTTGGATATTTGGAATATGAGGTTTCCAGCTCATATTTTCATCTATTGTGATCCCCAGAAATGTATTTTCCATCACCCTTTCAATGTCTCCACCGTCTATTTGTATTTGCTGGTACGTGTCCTTTCTGCTGTTACCAAACAGCATGACTTCAGTGACCTAGCTGCTCAAGTTCACATTTCAACATATACTCACACTCTAATACGAACAGCAAAGGCTAATTTGTGCTTTGCAGGAGGCGGTGGGTCGGGTGCCTTGCGGCGAAGTCGCCATAACCGACTTTCATCACGATGTTTCCTGTGGCTGTCCTTCAGGAAGTCTTCCAGGCGCTTGAACTGGATGGATTTGCCTTTAGAGACCTAAAAAAAAACACACAACACACTTGTAAAACCAACAGAGGGTCAAATGATTATTTCAATGGTTGTGTGATGTGCCACTTCACAGCCAGTTGAGGTCGCTGTTCTGCCAATTACCAGTGACACTACACGTGATCTAGGGTCATGTTTGATGGTAGTAGATGGTCCTGTGCAACGTCATATCCAATGTTGCCATATTTTTAAGCTTCTAGTACAATAATGTGACATTTCCCATGTGGCAACACTGGTGCAGGATAACATGACTGCTGTCTGATAGCAACACATTCAAGTTAGTGATTTGTTTGGTTTACAGTAGCTTTAAATTCACACACAGAGACAACAATACTAACCTTTCTTTTTTCTTGTAGTGCAAGTTTCGCTTGTGTTGCTTTAATGGCCTGGTATGCTTTCCTCCTTTTCAGGAGATACTCGGGAACTAACTTGATGGCTTTTTGGGATCTAGAAAAGAGAAATGGGAAATAAGAGATGCAGAAAATGCCAACATAATATCGGGAACAGCCAACTCCATCAATGTTGCTCCACTGTGCTTGTATTGCAACACAGGCAGAGCTTACTATAGCTATTTATTATCCCATTTAAGTTATTTGCCATGTTAAAAGCATAACGTTACAACACGATAATACAGCACCATGTGAATCGTCACATATTTCTCAACAGTTTTTCCAACTATTAATCTTGTGGATGTTCGAAATACAATCGGAAAGCTAAACAAACAAGCATTCAATTTCAAACCAACTTAAGCCATCACGTCGATAAACTATAACAACGACGGATGGACGATGATATAAAATTGTTGTTTACTCACTCTGTTTCCGCCATGATTGAAGTTTGGTCGGGCGGAAGTCGGCCCGTCTCTTCTTCGGTGTGTTTTTTTCTTCTTCGCGTGATTAAACAGGTAAAAAAAACACGTTGCGCCATCTAGCGGATCGGAGAATAGATGCTGTCGCTACTAGCTTTACTGTCATGAGCTTTTTTTGGTTGAACGTACGAAGATATTTCAAATGGAAAGTCACGAAAACCGAAGGAAAACGCTCTTTTTATAGGAAATATATTTATAGAAGCAACATTTTGGAGTGGTGGTCATGTAACTGCGCCAAAATGCGGTTTCCTCTGAATGGCAGTGTGTTTGGTAAACACACATGAAGAAGCTAGGTTATGTTTTACCATTAAATGTAATCTCAAAACAATTTCACAATTCTAATGCTTTATATTATATTTATATATATAAATATTATATTCAACTGTTTTGATTATATTGATGCACAGAAAACAGCAGGAGGCGATCTTGCCTGCATCTTTGGTTTACATGCTGGCTCACATGAACTACAGCGTTTCCGGGGACACATGTTAAGCTTTTATTTTGAAGAGACGAATTTTCCTGTTGGCCAATTAATATATTTATATTTTAAAACACAACTTTCATGTGTGCTATTCAAGTAATTAATCAATGTTGTCTAAGACTACATTTCTAAATTATGCAGTCGACAACCATCTCGCCACACCGTTACCCACCCACTAACCTATGAGGCCTTCTGATTGGGCGGACGTACTGTCGTTCAACAAAAAAGATGCATTGACGGACCACTTGTAAAATCGTTTTTCAGAAGAATGGATGCGTTCAACAGTGTCACGTTTTAAATTAAAATATTAAAAAACATTTATCCTAACACAAATTATCAATGATTTACTATCATATATATAATCCATCGTAAGAATGAAAACAAAGCACAGCGAACTCATGAGTTCACGTGTTTCATGTGTGTACGTCGCAGATGAAGTATTTCCCACGTCTCATGAAGGCAGCACTAGTTTGACTGTGGCCCTGCAGAGCTAACGCCATCACGCTCGGTACTGGAGCTTGAATAGCGACTTGGTGGCCACCACAGCATCAACCTTTATTGCACTTCTATCATTCACTCTGGACTCCAGTGGAATTAAACGCGACGGATTATTGACCGCACATGAAGGGGTAAGAATGATTCTTTCATTCATTTCTCCCCTCTTCGCCACCAAAACTCCCAAATATAAAAGCGTGAGAATGACTTAAAATGTTCAGTTTTCACATTTTGTTCGTGCTAGCTTAGTTTACTTGTTTGTGGCTCTAGTTTTATTGAGATAATATTTCTATAAACGTAATGAAGCTACGGTAAAGGAAGTTAATTGGTCCTATTCGGTATTAGTTAAACCGTTGGTTAAAGGATGGAAACATTGTTTTTCCTGTCACATCTACAAGGCGTCTTTTTGTTGTTGTTTACCATTTGCTTCCCTCCATCCTCCGCACCATCAGCATCCTCTATTGATGCCTGCTGGAGTCATATGAAGGACACAAGCTCGCAGGCATCAGCACACTGTTGTGGGATGCTTTTCATGCAATGCAATGCGCACCACGTTAAGTTGTGAAGAAAGTGAAGGTAGTGCTAAGCTAAGCTGCACTATACTGGTTTGGGGTTCAACTCCTTTTTTATGCTTTGCAGTGGCACTTGTCACTTTTGGTGCGGGTTAAAAACAACAGTTTTTGTTATGATTTACTTCACTCGCTAAATGTACTCTTCACTCGCTAAATGTACTGCAAAAAAGGCCAGTAAGGATAATTCATAATGCCGTCTTATTTCTAAAATCACAAATACTTCAACTCGCTGATATAGTTCATCTTCAAACAGCTGAAATAATGCATAAGGCTAAAAATAAGCAATTAGCTAAAAATGTCATCCAATACTTCTCTACAAGAGAGGAGAAATATGATCTCAGGGAAGAAGTACATTTGAAACACTTCTATGCTAGGACTACGTTATGCTAGCCATAGCATTTCAGTATGTGGAATCAAACTATGGAATGGATTGAGTAAGGAAATCAAACAATGCACAACGATGAGCCAATTCAAGAAACAATACAAGCAGTTGATGTTTGCTAAATCCAAGGATGAAGAGTCTTGAACCAGTCATGATGTGCTATATATATCACTATATTGACACTTACTATGGTACCCATTATGGCATTGGATGCTCATATCACCTCCAACTTTGGTGCGTGACAAAAAATAAAAAATAAAATAAAACTAAAAAAATAAAAATTCATTAAAAAAATTTTAATTAAAAAAATATATTAGGAAAGCAGGAAGTGAACAAATGTAACAGTTACTGATTGTAAAAGTACCAGATGGAGGGGTAGGATTTAATAAGATTTGCTTCTTCCTACTACTTTTGGACATGTGGAACTGGGAACTGATTATGGGATGCACTCAATTGGAATCTGATGCATGTTCAAATGAAATAAAACCATTACCATTACAATTTTTTTTCCAAAAGGTTCAACGAAAACCTTTATTATTCCTGTCGGAAATAATTCAGACCCAACAAATCCATCCCAAACACCCCAAATATGAGCGTGTGACGAGCGAACTAACCCTTACTTTCATGGACAGGTCATCTTGGACCTTACATCGCATCATATTGGTGCCCGGCTACCCAGCATACCTTGCAGGCACCTTATATAAATACAGCTTTTATCTGACATTCTTCTGGTTACATGGATGTGGAATGTGTATATTAATTGCAGTTACCATAGCAACACAAATACAACCGCTGGGGTCTTTTCAGTCATTTGGTCAGTATCTGTAGTATCTGTGTAGCGCTGCCCACGTCCTTAATAAAGCCTTAATCCTCAGCGTTCTTTAACTTTATGTAACATCTAATCCGTGTTACTCAGGAATTCTTATTTCCTCCAAAACAAACTAATCCCAGATATCAGGAAATGGTTGGCATGAGAACGTGCGGATATGTCAATGATGGAACATGATGGTAGCACCGTGGAACATGTGGTTAGCGTGTCTAGTCTGTATTTAAAGGCCTATAAGGAGAACATGGTGGACCAAGAGTTAGTCAATGTTAAGGTTTTCCGCTTTATAAGCTTCTTTCTTGGTTGGAAATGAAGGATGAAAGCGTTATAATTTCATGGCAGCTTGACACAAGCAGGCGTGTGGTCGTTTTTTTTTCCCAAGGAATTCAATTAGCAGGAGTTGCTTGCCAGTTTTCCAGGCAGCAGAGGAACGCATTGATGATATCAAACAGGTTGCGTCCTAAGTAGTAGTCCATGAAAGGCAAGTCTTTGCCAAGTGCTCCTGAGTCAGTGAAACAGTGATACTAGTCTTTGTTGATTCCCTGCGAGTTAGTGCAACTTGAGTCTTCTTCGAGTCTCCATGAGTCAGTGAAAATCGAGTCTTTGTCAAGTACCTGTGAGTCAGTGAATCTTGAGTCAACAGTCAACCTGGAGCCTTCATTGACTTGCAGTGAGTTAGTGAAACTCAAGTCTTCTTTGAGCGCCCACGTGTCAGCGAAACTCGAGTCTTTTTCGAGCACTCATGAATCAATGAAAGGCAAGTCTTTGTCAAGTGCTCCTGAGTCAGTGAAACAGTGATACTCAAGTCTTTGTTGATTCCCAGTGAGTTAGTGCAACTTGAGTCTTCTTTGAACCCCTGTGAGTCAGTGAAAATCGAGTCTTTGTCGAGTACCTGCGAGTGAGTGAAACTCAGGCCTTCATTGACTCCCTGTGAGTTAGTGAAAACCGAGTCTTTTTCGAGGACCCATTCGTCAATGAGAGACAAGTCTTTGCCAAGTGCTCCTGAGTCAGTGAAAGAGTGGTACTAGTCTTTGTTGATTCCCTGCGAGTTAGTGCAACTTGAGTCTTCTTCGAGTCTCCACGAGTCAGTGAAAATCGAGTCTTTGTCAAGTACCTGTGAGTCAGTGAATCTTGAGTCAACAGTCAACCTGGAGCCTTCATTGACTTGCAGTGAGTTAGTGAAACTCAAGTCTTCTTTGAGCGCCCACGTGTCAGCGAAACTCGAGTCTTTTTCGAGCACTCATGAATCAATGAAAGGCAAGTCTTTGTCAAGTGCTCCTGAGTCAGTGAAACAGTGATACTCAAGTCTTTGTTGATTCCCAGTGAGTTAGTGCAACTTGAGTCTTCTTTGAGCCCCCGTGAGTCAGTGAAAATCGAGTCTTTGTCGAGTACCTGCGAGTGAGTGAAACTCAGGCCTTCATTGACTCCCTGTGAGTTAGTGAAACCCGAGTCTTTTTCGAGGACCCATTCGTCAATGAGAGACAAGTCTTTGCCAAGTGCTCCTGAGTCAGTGAAAGAGTGATACTAGTCTTTGTTGATTCCCTGCGAGTTAGTGCAACTTGAGTCTTCTTCGAGTCTCTGTGAGTCAGTGAAAATCGTGTCTTTGTCAGGTACCTGTGAGTCAGTGAATCTTGAGTCAACAGTGAACCTGGAGCCTTCGTTGACTTGCAGTGAGTTAGTGAAACTCAAGTCTTCTTTGAGCACTCATGAGTCAATGAAAGGCAAGTCTTTGTAAAGTGCTCCTGAGTCAGTGAAACAGTGATACTCAAGTCTTTGTTGATTCCCAGAGAGTTAGTGCAACTTGAGTCTTCTTTGTGCCCCCGTGAGTCAGTGAAAATCGAGTCTTTGTCGAGTACCTGTGAGTGAGTGAAACTCGGGCCTTCATTGACTCCCTGTGAGTCTTTTTCGAGGACCCATCCGTCAACGAGAGACAAGTCTTTGCCAAGTGCTCCTGAGTCAGTGAAACTGGACTTCATAGTGATACTCAAGTGTTTGTTGATTCCCAGTGAGTTAGTGCGGCTTGAGTCTTCTTCGAGTCTCCTTGAATCATTGAAAAGTGTGCCTTTTGTCGAGTACCGGTTATTGAGAGAAACTTGACTCAACGGTGAAACTCGAGCCGTCGTTGACCTCTTGTGAGTTGGAGAAACTCAAGTCTCCTTGAGTCAGTGAAACGTGAGGGTTCTTCGAGAACCCGCGAGTCAGTAAAACGTGAGTCAAGTGCCAACGAGTCATTGAAATTCTGGTCTTCGCTTATATTAAAGCCGAGCTATAGATGCCGGCTATAGAGGGGCTCAGAGTAGAGCAGCTTCTCCTTCACATCGAGAGGAGTCAGTTGAGGTGGCTCGGGCATCTAGTCCGGATGCCTCCCGGATGCCTCGCGGAAAGGCCCCGGGGCAGACCTAGGACACGCTGGAGCGATTAGGTCTCACAGCTGGCCTGGGAACGCCTTGGTGTCCTCTCGGTGGAGCTGGAGAAGGTGGCCGGGGGACCGGGAAGTCTGGGCTTCCCTACTAAGACTGCTGCCCTTGCGACCCGGACCCGGATAAGCGGAGGAAAATGGATGGAGTTAAATTTCCAAAATAGCTCCTCCAGCTAGCTGATGAATGACAGCTAGTGAGTTTTGCCAGTTACGTTAGCCATCAGTGTGTAGCGCCGGGGCAGCGGGTCCAACTCGCCCTGGCCGGTGAGGCTCGAGAGTGAAAAATGTGCAAGGATCCACCCTACGTGCTAATGGAATTGCTATGTCGTATACATCAGTAAACTTTTGTGGAATGGCATGTCGGGGCAGAGGCCCACAAAGCCTCTTTGTATCTCCTCAGTACAAAGTATCAGCTTTTTAAAAAATCTGCATTGCAAAGAAGCTGTGGAGTTCTTTCGTTTCTATGAATTTTAATGCCTTGAACGGCGTTGTGCTGCCGATCTTGGCTTCACGCGCACACAACTGACTTCCTCTCAGCACACAGGAAGACGGCTTGTTTAAAGCCGGAGAGGTATTTTCCATCTCAGATATTAACTCGGTGTCAGACTCCACGCTGTGATAAGTGCTTCTATTACAGGCAATTTCCACCGCAGTGCAGTCTCCTCAACACCGCTTGCCCTTTGCGTTACCCTTCGCTCTCCGCTCCGTTGTACGCCGTCATCGCGACGTTACCCGTTGCGGCTCTTGAGTTGCTGACAAATAGCGATAAAGATTGCTCATCTTGTCTTTGCGGTCACAGTTTCATATCTGTTCTTACATTTGGCCCGTGATCATAACATGGATTATGTCATGAGTTATAAATGAGTTTCGAGGAAGGTTGGAGATCTTTTCTGTTTGGATGGCGGCGCCATGTGCAGACATAGCTGACCGTATGGCAATCTCTCCGCATTTCATTTCACAGATGTTGAGATCAAGCGAGTTATTTAGTTCCATGAAAGAACATGAAATTAACTCGACGTTCTAGGACTCGACACTAAGGGGGGCAGGGTGCCGCCCCGACCAATTTAATGGTAGGAAGACTACACTGTAATTACGAGTGATAAGTGTTGGGTTCATGTAGTAATAATGTGCGACTCATGAACAATTTTGTTTATTGGATTTACTCACCGGTCTACACGGGTCTCAGCTAACTCGTTCACTTAGTCACCTCCCTGCTACCGCTAGCTAAATTTAAGACAGCATTTGTACAAATGTAGTTGCTATGTGAGTGGCAGATCTGTCTCTTACTCAAAGGGTGCTCAATGAAGACTCGAGTTTCACTGACTCACAGTTTGACCGAGACTCAAATTTCACTGACTCATGGGTGTTCAATGAAGGCTCAAGTTTTACTGACTCCAGGTTTGACAAAGACTTTTGTTTCACTGAATTACAAGTGCTTGATGAAGGCTCAAGTTTTACTGACTCCAGGTTTGACAAAGACTTTCGTTTCACTGAATTGCAGGTGCTTGATGAAGGCTCAAGTTTTCACTGATTCAGGAGTTGATGACGACTCTAATTTCACTGAATCACTTGCCAGGCGTGACACAGGCCTGAATTTCCCTGACTCATGCTTTGACAAAGATTCATGTTTCACTGAGTCGCGGATGCTCAATGAAGATTCAAATTTCACTGACCCACGGGTTTACGAAGACTTGAGTTTCGCCAACTCAAGCGGGCTCGATGAAAACTCGAGTTATACCGACTCACATGTGCTCTATAAAAATTCAGTTTCACTGAGTCACAGCTTGACTACGACTCAAGTTTCACTGACTCATGGGTGTTCAATGAAGGCTCAAGTTTTACAGACTCCAGGTTTGACAAAGACTTGCGTTTCATTGAATTACAGGTGCTCGATGAAGACTCGAGTTTCCCTGATTGACAGGTTGATGAAGACTCGAGTTTTACTGGCTCATAGGTTGACAACGACTCAAAATTCAATTCACTGACAAATGGGTGTTCAATGAAGGCTCAAGTTTTACTGACTCCAGGTTTGACAAAGACTTTTGTTTCACTGAATTACAGGTGCTTGATGAAGGCCCGAGTTTCCCTGATTCACAGGTTGACGGAGACTCAAGTTTTACTGACTCACGGGTGTTCAATGAAGGCTCAAGTTTTACTGACTCCAGGTTTGACAAAGACTTGCGTTTCACTGAATTACAGGTGCTTGATGAAGACTCGAGTTTCCCTGATTCACGGGTTGACAGAGACTCGAGTTTCACTGGCTCATAGGTTGACAACGAATCAAATTTCACTGACTCATGGGTGTTCAATGAAGGCTCAAGTTTTACTGACTCCAGGTTTGACAAAGACTTCCGTTTCACTGAATTACAGGTGCTTGATGAAGGCTCGAGTTTCCCTGATTCACAGGTTGACGGAGACTCAAGTTTTACTGACTCACGGGTGTTCAATGAAGGCTCAAGTTTTACTGACTCCAGGTTTGACAAAGACTTGAGTTTCACTGAATTACAGGTGCTTGATGAAGACTCGAGTTTCCCTGATTCACAGGTTGACGAAGACTCAAGTTTTACTGACTCATGGGTTGCTGAAAGAGTCAAGTGTCACTGAATCACGGTAGACGAAGACTCAAGTTTCACCGGCTCATAGGTTGCCAACGACTTAAATTTCACCGACTCACTGGTTAACGAAGACTTCAGTTTCACCAACTCAAGTGGGCTCGATGAAAACTCGAGTTATACCGACTCAGGTGCACTCTACAAAGACTTGAGTTTCACTGAGTCACAGCTTGACGACGAATCAAGTTTCACTGATTCGCGGGTGTTGAAAAAGAGTCGAGTGTCAAGATGTCTATCTAATGGATGGATGGCTTTAGCGTTAGGCCAAGACTAGGATCTGTGTGGACGCCGCTGCCTGTCCAGTCAGTGACGTAGCCCACACATCGGTCCCTGTAGCCGAGCGACGGCAGCAGAATGAGTCTGTTGTGGCTCAGCGGGTCATGTGACAGCTCTGTGTGGCTGCAGCCTGCAAGCTGCTTTTATGTTTTACTCGCCATGGCGGTGATGGAAAGATTCATGTCCTCCCAAGACTCGCAGCAAATGCCGCTCGGGAAGCCGGCGCCACATTCCTGCGTCGTTCAGCAGGGAGAGCTCGATGGAGAGGAAGTCACACTGACATGAGAGGCGGCCATAATGACAATTTTGTTGTCGAAGAAGACGCAAATCACATGTTTCACCCACACAGAGGCCTCTGTGAATATTTTGGGACGGCGTAGACACCAGCAAACAACCGCTTATTTTTTCTGACTGAGCTTTCAAACACCATAACTTTATTCACACAGATGTTACAGTCAATACTTTTTCAAGGTTCTTTCTGACATATTTTCTATGCATCCATCTGTTACGCTTTTTGCAAGGGTGACTGACATTTCGGGAAGACCAACAAATGGTACAAACCCGCGAGTAATTGATACCCCTATAAAAAAAATCACAATTTCAGATCAACATTTGCAATAAAAGTGACTAACATGGAATTCTTAGATTATATTCAGCACCAGAACTCTCCTCTTTCTTTGCTATGATTCCTCGAAGGCACAGAAATTTCCTAAATCATTGTTTATATTCGGGACGTACGGTGGCCGAGTGGTTAGCATGTTGGCTACACTGGCCAGAGATTGAGATGACCTGGGTCGATTCTCCGCTTGGGCATCTCTGTGTGGAGTTTGCTTGTTTTCCCACATTCCAAAAACATGCATGTAAAAATGATTAAAAATAATTAATTAATTATTACTTTTAATTTTAATTTTTAAGAAATAAGTATTGGTTTAATTTTAATTTTAATTTTAATTTTAATTTTAATTTTAATTTTAATTTTAATTTTAATTTTAATTTTAATTTTAATTTTAATTTTAATTTTAATTTTAATTTTAATTTTAATTTTAATTTTAATTTTAATTTTAATTTTAGAGAAGAGAAGTATTGGATGACATTTTTAGCTCATCTATTTATCACATATTTAATCAAATCTATTTTTGACATTATATCTACTATATTGGGTAATAGGAGTGTAACTGATGGGTAACTGATGACTGTAGGGGTGTTATTTCATGTGTAGAGGACTCTAATAATATCAAAAAACATATTTAAAAGGTTGCAAACAGGTTTCATAGTGACAAAAAATTGTGATTTATGAATAAGGAAGGCGACTTTGTGGAAATTGACCAAAATGTGCTCATCATCGTCAGGTCCGGAACCAATTAAATGCGATAAAGGATTGAAATCGTGGTGGTACATTCATGCTGTACACTTCACCTGCATCATGTATTTATGAATTATTACCAACTTAGGTTGAGTCATGTTTTTCCTGCAGACCACTGTACTGACTCATTTTCATCAGAGCGCCTGCTGCTGATTGCATAAATGGCTGGTCGATGCAATGCGGTTTGACAAACATGAACACGGTTCAACCTTGGTGGCTGTCTGGAACCTTGTGTTAAGATTTTTCTTTTCTGATGACAGTTTTTTTTATTATATCTGTGTTTATTGACCTTGATGTATTTTTCCTTGTCCAGATAATTCTGAATAAATATGTAAGAGAAAACAGGCCTTGGTGTCACCCAAAGCCTTTTGGCTAAAGACCTACTTTTGGCACTTGGAGGAGATATTCATGTTTTATTTCAATGGACAATGAATAATTGAGAACGTCTCTGTCCCAGCAGGGCCTCTGTCTTGGCGCTACACAAAGCAATGTGGAGGAAATAAAGATCCTGATACGCCGAAAACCAGAGGTACTGTTGGAGTGCTCACACTCTTGTGTTGTCTCTTGCACGAACCTGATAAAAAAGTCATTAATGTGTGCTCGTATCATGTAGCAACTCGTGTTTTCAGAAAATATACTCATGCACTCATGGGCATAGCAGGATACTCTAGGGATGCATGATACTGAAAATGTTGTTATTGGATCGATATCAAGTCAATACTTGGTCCTTGCGTGAGTTCGTTTTTTTTTTTTTTAAGATTTTAAGGAAAATTTAATTTTTTCAACAAAATGTTTCACAATATATAAACATAAATAAAGACATAATTTCATTTATTTGTTTTTTTTATGGGTTTTTTATTGTAAATTTAAAGCTAGATGTTAAAGCTTTATTTCCAAATGCTACACTTTAAGTCAGGGGTCTCAAACACGCCGCCCGCGGGCCAAATGTGGCCCGCAGGACACTATTTGAGGCCCCCGCCTTGATATGAAAGTTTAATGTTAGTTTGATATGGATGCTGTATGGTATCATGTACCCAGAAAAAATTATTACGTTTGATTCATGTTCATGTTAAAGGTTAAATAACTGTTAATAGTTATCCTCCCTATCCGTGTGGAAGTGGTAAGTTTTTGTCTATTTAAGTTTTTATTAAGTTTTTATTATTTGCCGTTTTATTATTCTTGATTTGTTTATTTATTTTTCATCTTATTTTGTGTAGAAAAATAAAAAGTAAGATATTTGAGAACAGTGGAATGTTTTATCAGAGCTTTTATTGTAGAAAATCAGAACCAAAGCAAAGTTTATTCATTTTTCTGTTTTTAATAAATGCATTTTTTGTTTTTTTTTTTTTGAAAACCTGATGCGGCCCAGCCTCGCCCAGACCCTAGCTCCAGTGGCCCCCAAGTAAATTGAGTTTGAGACCCCTGCTTTAAGTTTTTACAGAGGAAAGTTTATGATACAGCGTAACATAAGGTTCTAATGGAATAAAATGTGTTTAGTAAGTGCATATTGCTGATGTAATTTTTCCAGGAAATAATCTTTAACTATAAGAAAAACTAAATAAATATCGCCTTGTTAACAGTATCGTGATATATCGTATCGTGATACGTATGGTATCGCCATTTTTCTTGCCAATACACACCCCTACTTATGATTGACTGCGGTGACCGATCCATGGTGCACACCAGTCAACTGGGATAGACTCCAGCTCAGTCGCGATCCTAATAAGAGCAAAAGACGTAACACTTTTCAATCTAAACCTGACCATGTGGTCCATGAACATGGCAGCAGTTTCAAAGCTAAAAAGCCGTCTTTGAATCCTCAGCATATAACCTGACCTAAAAGTGTTTCCTCCATCTTTAATCCGCAGTGCAGCGGTGAGGTCGGCTCATAAATTGCATCTGAGGTAACTGTAAGGTCAGCCAGTCCAAACTGTGCTCAAGTGTCCCATCCACTGTTTCTCCTATTATTTTCATCCCGTTCTGCTGACATTTTATTTCAGGGCTACGATTGCTGCACACGGGGAAAATGGCCTCTTTATTTCCTAATCCCCGAATTGACTTTGTTCAGAAGTTTTCGGAATGAAGAGAAGCAATTAAAAATGTAGTTGATGATGATGATGATGACTTGCAGAAGCGACTCTTGGATGGCACACATGATTTTTAATAACGCTTTGTTAAGTGGTTGAGTACGCAGAAACTGGCGTAAAACTGAAACTAGCTTTCACATTTACTTGCTGTGACTTTGTCCACAGACACAAGGGGAATTGATTTTTCAACCTATAGCAGCTCTTTGGCATGCTTTTCTGTGCGTATTTGCATTTTTTTTTTTTAATTATTTTAGGTTGTTTTTAATGCTTTTTTTTAAGACTCAATTCATCTGAGTGAAGTCATGTTTTAATGTTGGGGAATCACTTTTTCACGTTGGGTCATGTAGGTTTGTTTTTTTTCTCACTTCGTTTAATTTAAAAATTGCATTTTGTGTCCGGCTGTGTTGTCACTAGCCACGTTTACATGAGGAGTTTTTCCTCTTTCCGAATGGAATCTTTTCAAATTACCTTTCCCAAAACAATGGTATCCATGGAAAGGAATATTCCAATCTCAAACAGCATAGTCAATGGGGCATGCCCAGTAAAACGTAAACATCAACATCACGTGATACGCGTTTCACTTGTTGGAATAACTCCGTATTCCCAGTTTTTCCTTCGTTCAGTCTTGAAATTTAGTTTGAATCAAAAACAAACTTTGCTTAGCAGTCCAGTGCCGATTGCTCGCCTCCATTTTTAAAACCGAAGAACGTCTGGAGCTGCGTGTTACGTCATATCTCATGACGCAGGACTTGTGAATGGCGTATAGAAGGGTTTAGATCAGGGTTTTGACTCGCGGGCCGCATTGATATGACAAAATTTACGGGGGGGGGGGGCAGACTATATATTTTACACTTAACAGTCCACCTGGTATTATTGTATCTGTAAAATTGTCATGCAATCTGCTATTATTATTTATTATTTTATATTTATATTTAAATATTTTAAAAATAATAAAATATTATAATAATTACAATAAAATTTAAATAATAATTATTATATTATTATTATGTAAAATATGCAAATATAACAATAATATTATATATAATTCATATAATAATTATAATAATCATAATAGTTCTAATAATAATCTAATAATCTAATAATAATAATTATTATTATTATTATTATGTGCTTGTGTCCCTTTTTTCAGGAGCACTTTGTAAACAACAGACCATGTCAAAAAACGAAATTGACAAAACCATGAAAAGGTTGGCTCAGGCCATGATGCCAGGTTGATACCGCATTGATACCGTCTGCTGTTTTCAGTCTGTCTCAGTGATGCGGCTTGTCTTCTACTCTGATGGAAAGAGTGCGCCCCTTAGCGTATAATCCATGAATTGCAGCGAAATAAAAATATTAATTCCATGTCTTTTATGCATTTTTTTCCACTTTCAAATTATCCTGCCGGCCTGATCGAACCTCCTTGGGGGCCGGTTCCGGCCCGCGGGCCGTATGTTTGACACCCCTGGCATAGAAGATGTGCCTGGCTGCTCAAGGGTAACAAGAACCTCAGTGTAGTGACGTGCAACACATGGAAGAATCTTTCTCGATGAGGGTGGGGTGGGGTGGGGTGGGGTAGTGGGCTGGCGGGTGAGAGCATTCGGCTGCTGGTGCGTTCAGTTGCTACTCAGATGAGGTTATTGTGGATTCGGCGTTACCAGCAAACACAAAGACTTTGTTGTCGTTTGCAGAATATTTCATTTCAGCTCATTCTTAACAACTTGGGGAGGAAAAATACTACAAAATTAGTCTCGGGGGTGGGAAAACCCTGATAAATTCTGAAGCCAGCTTGTAAATAATGTTGTTATTTCAAACACAAACTGACTTACATTGATTTTTTTTTTTTAAATCGTCACAGAAAAAAAAGGTGCCGCAAGCCGCAAATGGGCTACACTTTGGACACCCATGGTTTAGCATTCAATGTTGTTTTTAGTCAGGACGGTACGGGGCTGCTGAGGACATATGCAAACCTCAAGTCCCTGCAGACTCAGCCAGCAGCTTGATGAGCTGCCAAGTGGGAATTACTTTTACTCTAACCTCAGTGTTTTGACTGCCGGGAGAAGGCGGCTGCTGAGCTGATTTATAGCCGAGTGATGGGGGTAGCAGGAGAGCGGTTCCAGCGTCTAGAACCGTTTCAGGTTGATAATGGTTCTTAGAATCTTAGAACTACATTTTACCAAGCCTCAGTATCGACTTACTGGTATTATGTTATTATTTTCTGACGATATTGGTGGTGTTTTTTCCTGCCGACTAACTGCATTTAGAATAAAATAGTTACTATACACAATTGATTGGAATTGAATAGAATAGATTGAGCAGAAAACTTAATATTGAACAAAGCAAAATTTGTTCTCAGAAATCACTCCACACTCTTTATTGCTCTCTGGTTCTACCATATCTTACTTATTGTGTGGAAATATGGGCTAATAACTATAAAAGTTCAATCTTCACTCGCTAAATGTACTGCAAAAAAGGCCAGTAAGGATAATTCATAATGCCGCCTACAGAGAACATACTAACTCCTTATTTCTAAAATCACAAATACTTCAACTTGCTGATATAGTTCATCTTCAAAACAGCTAAAATAATGCATAAGGCTAAAAATAACCAACTAGCTAAAAATGTCATCCAATACTTCTCTACAAGAGAGGAGAAATATGATCTCAGGGAAGAAGTACATTTGAAACACTTCTATGCTAGGACTACGTTATGCTAGCCATAGCATTTCAGTATGTGGAATCAAACTATGGAATGGATTGAGTAAGGAAATCGAACTTCGGCACGTGACAAAAAATTACAAAATAAAAAAAAAAACATAAAACAAAAAAAAAAACCTTAAACTGTATTATGGAAAGCAGGAAGTGAACAAATGTAACAGTTTCTGATTGTAAAAGTACCAGATGGAGGGGTAGGATTTAGTAAGCTTTGCTTCTTCCTACTCCTTTCGGACATGTGGAACTGGGAACTGATTATGGGATGCACTCAATTGTAATCTGATGCATGTTCAAATGAAATAAAACCATTAAAATTACCAATTAAATACATAAATAATAAAACATTAAATAAATAACATATTTTTCGAGTTGAAATGTCGACTGCCAGACTTTCAGCCGTGTCAAAAGTACGCCATGGCGCTGCTTGACACCATCTTGGCCCATTAGTGAAAGATGAAAGGCAGAAATTGGGAGCAGGACAGGGAGGCCTGCTTGCTCTTTTTATAGGATGAAGGATGGACTTGTGAGAGGCACTTTATCAGTTTAACTGCACAAATCTAAATGAAATCATCGGGAATGGGAACGTTCAGCATCTGGGGCTGAGCCGTAAAGTCACATGTACTTCTTTTGCTGTTGCCTCTCTGAGGTACACGGAAACTTAACACCCAGCAGGCGGACTTTTAACCACATCCTGCCAGCAGTCACAAACTCGGATGACTCTGATGTCACCTTTTCTTCAGCCAGCACCTCTGCAGAAGATGAAGCAGCCACAAATGCACCGCGTTGCTGTCCTTCGGTATGCTTGCTATTCCGTTTTTTTCTCAGTTTTGTAATCAAATTAGATGAAGATGAAGAGTCTTGAACCAGTCGTGATGTGCTATATATATCACTATATTGACACTTACTATGGTACCCATTATGGCATTGGATACTCATATCACCGAGTACTTCGGTACGTGGTACATTATTAAAAAAAAAACAAAAAAAAACCCCTAAACAGTATTATGGAAAGCAGGAAGTGAACAAATGTAACAGTTACTGATTGTAAAAGTACCAGATGCAGGGGTAGAATTTAATAAGCTTTGCTTCTTCCTACTCCTTTTGGACATGTGGAACTGGGAACTGATTATGGGATGCACTCAATTGAAAAAAAAAACTATATTAGGAAAGCAGGAAGTGAACAAATGTAGCAGTTAGTGATTGTAAAAGTACCAGATGGAGGGGTAGGATTTAATAAGCTTTGCTTCTTCCTACTCCTTTTGGACATATGGAACTGGGAACTGATTATGGGATGCACTCAATTGAAAAAAAAAAACTATATTAGGAAAGCAGGAAGTGAACAAATGTAACAGTTACTGATTGTAAAAGTACCAGATGGAGGGGTAGGATTTAATAAGCTTTGCTTCTTCCTACTCCTTTTGGACATATGGAACTGGGAACTGATTATGGGATGCACTCAATTGAAAAAAAAAAACTATATTAGGAAAGCAGGAAGTGAACAAATGTAACAGTTACTGATTGTAAAAGTACCAGATGGAGGGGTAGGATTTAATAAGCTTTGCTTCTTCCTACTCCTTTTGGACATGTGGAACTGGGAACTGATTATGGGATGCACTCAATTGTAATCTGATGCATGTTGAAATGAAATAAATTAATTAAATGACAATGAAATTAATGACATAGATATTGTGGTTAGTACTTTAATGATATTTATTTTCCAAAATAAGGTGATGAAAAGGGGAAGGCCTGTAAACCTTGACTAAATAGCCTGTAAGGTTGCAAACATGTCACCCGGAGGCGCAAAATTGACCGAGCTGTTTGATGTGAGCCCTGCAGACGTGCGCTGACAGGTGACCTTGTGTTAATCATGCAGTTGTGGCCAAGACTTGACCTGACAGCCCCCGCACTCCTCTATTCCCCCCGGGGCTGCACATGCATTAACACCATCATGTAACACCGCCTCGACTTTGCACTTGAAATACTATTTTTGTATTTAGAAATGATGTTAATATTCTAAAACCAGTCGGTATCTGGTACGGCCGCCATTTGTTGAACACGCTCAGTGGTGAGTGTGCTGAGATGTTTTCAGCTTCCAGACATTGTGAACCTGGCAACGTGGGGCCGTGCATTATTATGCTGCAACATGATGACGTGATGTATGCGGATGAATGGCATAACAACATGATCTTGTCACAGTATTCAAAATGCCATCAATACAATGCAGCTGTTTGTTGTCCTTAAAGTACTGGAGACCTACCCACCATACCTCATTTTTCAAATAAATAAACATGGAAATTTAATAGTAATGGTAATGGTTTTATTTCATTTGAACATGCATCAGATTCCAATTGAGTGCATCCCATAATCAGTTCCCAGTTCCACATGTCCAAAAGGAGTAGGAAGAAGCAAAACTTATTAAATCCTACCCTTCCATCTGGTACTTTTACAATCAGTAACTGTTACATTTGTTCACTTCCTGCTTTCCTAATATAGTTAATATTTTTTTTAATTGAGTGCATCCCATAATCAGTTCCCAGTTCCACATGTCCAAAAGGAGTAGGAAGAAGCAAAACTTATTAAATCCTATCCCTCCATCTGGTACTTTTACAATCAGTAACTATTACATTTGTTCACTTCCTGCTTTCCTAATATAGTTTTTTTTTTCAATTGAGTGCATCCCATAATCAGTTCCCAGTTCCACATGTCCAAAAGGAGTAGGAAGAAGCAAAGCTTATTAAATCCTACCCTTCCATCTGGTACTTTTACAATCAGTAACTGTTACATTTGTTCACTTCCTGCTTTCCTAATATAGTTAATGTTTTTTTTAATTGAGTGCATCCCATAATCAGTTCCCAGTTCCACATGTCCAAAAGGAGTAGGAAGAAGCAAAACTTATTAAATCCTACCCCTCCATCTGGTACTTTTACAATCAGTAACTGTTACATTTGTTCACTTCCTGCTTTCCATAATACAGTTTAGGGTTTTTTTGTGTTTTTTTTTTAATAATGTACCTCGTACCCAAAGTACTCGGTGATATGAGCATCCAATGCCATAATGGGTACCATAGTAAGTGTCAATATAGTGATATATATAGCACATCATGACTGGTTCAAGACTCTTCATCCTTGTATTTAGCAAAAATCAACTGCTTGTATGTGTGTGTGGTCTTAGTGGGGCATGATGCATGCAACACAGAATATAGAGCCAAGGAAACATTTCATTTCCACTTGGGGATTTAAAAGAGTATCATAAATGTAACTCCAAGGGCTTTCCATTCTCTCTAATTTTGCCCTTTGCTCTTCCAGAGCTTTTTTTTCTAGCAAGCTATAAATAGTCCAGTTTCCATTTTTTTTTTTTAAGAAAGGGTTTCTGTTCTGGTCAGCTGTATTTTCCTTTCGGTGTCCGCAGCTGAGGCTGCTTCCCTGGAAAAGCAAGACCACTCTCTAATTGTGGTCGCCTGGTGGAGGCGGCCCTGCAGGCAGCAGGAACTGGTCTGATCAGGTCTGATGTGTTGAGTCTGGAACTGCTGCTCGTCTAGAGAGATTCAAGTCCAAAATTGCTTCTATTTATTTTTACCTTAACGGTATAGTACCACGGTTTGGTAAGTACCTCGGTTTAAGGTCACTGTGCACTGTGCATCAAGTACATTTGAAACACTTCTATGCTAGGACTACGTTATGCTAGCCATAGCATTTCAGTATGCGGAATCAAACTACGGAATGGATTGAGTAAGGGAATCAAACAATGCACAACGATGAGCCAATTCAAGAAACAATACAAGCAGTTGATGTTTGCTAAATACAAGGATGAAGAGTCTCGAACCAGTCATGATGTGCTATATATATCACTATATTGACACTTACTATGGTACCCATTATGGCATTGGATACTCATATCACCGAGTACTTTGGTACGTGACAAATAAAATAAAAAATCATAAAATTAAGTTTAAAAAAAAGCTTAAACTATATTATGAAAGCAGGAAGTGAACAAATGTAACAGTTACTGATTGTAAAAGTACCAGATGGAGGGGTAGGATTTAATAAGCTTTGCTTCTTCCTACTCCTTTTGGACATGTGGAACTGGGAACTGATTATGGGATGCACTCAATTGAAAAAAAAAAAAAAAACTATATTAGGAAAGCAGGAAGTGAACAAATGTAACAGTTGATGTTTGCTAAATACAAGGATGAAGAGTCTTGAACCAGTCATGATGTGCTATATATATCACTATATTGACACTTACTATGGTACCCGAAGACAGCTGGGATAGGCTCCAGCACCCCCCACGACCCTTGTGAGGATAAACAATAGAAAATGAACGAATGAACATTTGCAACCAAATTGTGTGTGTGTGTGTGTGTGATCTTCTGTGTCATTGCCGAGATAAACAGTTGGACGCTTGTTTCTCTTTCAAAAGCCGATTGAGTCCGCCTCCGCCAGTCCAGGCTTGCGCGGGAAGTCAAACCGGAGAGTTCTTAGTGCCGGTTTGCGATGTAAGCATTAGACATGCTTTGCAGCCTTTCACTCGGCTTAGTTTTGCTGCTGCTGCTGCTGTCTGGTCCCGTGCCAGCCTCGCATCCCATCACGACAGATTACAGCGCTTGTTCAAGCCAGCTGTTTAGTTGTCGATGACATGGCTCCCACCAGGTTCAAAACCCGCCGAAGCTCCTTTCTCATAATCATCCTTATCCCACCAAGTGAAGTCTTCAATGGAGCTCCAGAGCCAGGATGATATCTTGTATTTCCTCTACAGACGTGGATGAAATTGTTGGTAAACAATGTGTCTCACAAACCTCACAGCTAGGAGACTAGGGTTCGATTCCACTCTCGGCCATCTCTGTGTGGAGTTTGCATGTTCTCCCCGTGCATGCGTGGGTTTTCTCCAGGTACTCCGGTTTCCTCCCACATTCCAAAAACATGCTAGGTTAATTGGCCACTGGACAGCGAGACAAGTGAAAGTTACGTGGACAGAAGATGGAAACGAGTGATCGGTACGAATAAAGAGGACAGCGAGATGAGTGAAGTTTTCAGGGAGAACACGGTAGAAATGAGTGATGGTGGAGATAAAGAGGACAGCGAGACAAGTGAAAGTTCCGTGGACAGAAGATGGCAACGAGTGATCAGTACGGTTAAAGAGGACAGCGAGACAAGTTAAAGTTATGGTGAAAGACGATATAAAAAAAATGATAATGCAGATAAAGAGGACAGCGAAATGACTCCAAGTTATGGGGTGAGAAGACAGAAACAAGTGATTGATATGAATAAAGAGGACAGCGAGACAAGTAAAAGTTACTGGAAAAGATGATAGATACAAGTGACCAATATAGTTAAAGAGGACAGCGAGACAAGTGAAAGTTACAGGGAAAAAGATAGATACAAGTGATAGATATGAATAAAGAGGACAGCGAGATGAGTGAAGTTTTCGGGGGAAACACGGTAGAAATGAGTGATGGTGGAGATAAAGAGGACAGCGAGACAAGTGAAAGTTATGGTGAAAGACAATATAAAAAAATTGATGATGCAGATAAAGAGGACAGCGAGATGACTCCAAGTTTTGGGGAGAGAAGACAGAAACAAGTGATTGATACGAATAAAGAGGACAGCGAGACAAGTGAAAGTTACTGGAAAAGATGATAGATACAAGTGACCAATATAGTTAAAGAGGACAGCGAGACAAGTGAAAGTCACGTGGACAGAAGATGGAAACGAGTGATCTGTGTGGATAAAGAGGACAGTGAGACAAGTGAAAGTCACGTGGACAGAAGATGGAAACGAGTGAGCGGTACGAATAAAGAAGACAGCGAGACAGGTGAAATTTACAGGGAAAAGATAGATACAAGTGATAGATATGAATAAAGAGGACAGCGAGATGAGTGAAGTTTTCGGAGAAACACGGTAGAAATGAGTGACGGTGGAGATAAAGAGGACAGCGAGACAGGTTCAAGTTACGAAGAATGAAGAAATATGTGAAAATATATTTGGTAGCAGAACTAATGACTGGTATATTTTGTTTCAGATTGTAGATAATGGGCTGTGTGCAATGCAAGGATAAGGAAGCAACCAAACTCACAGACGACAGAGACACCAGCATCTCCCAGGCAGCAGGGTACCGCTATGGGGCGGACCCCACGCCACAGCACTACCCCAGCTTCGGGGTCACGTCCATCCCCAACTACAACAACTTCCACACTCCTGTCGCCCAGGGGATGACCGTATTCGGTGGAGTCAGCGCTTCTCACACTGGAACGCTGCGGACCCGTGGTGGCACAGGTAAGGTTGGTTCCATAATTACATCATAACTACATCACAATACACGTCCGAAAAAAGTAGGTAGAAGAAACAAAGTGAAAGGAATTGTCATCGCCATGAATGAGGAGCTCCCAAAAGAAATGCCGGGAATACCTCGGAGAGACAATGTACAAGCTTTACTGATGATTTCACCTACTTGACATGTTTGGCACAGTCGGGATGTGATAGCTGTGAAATATTTATCCACATTCATTCCTCCGCTACTCCGTTCTTTTCCCTGCAGGATTTGGAGAGTCTTGTAAAGTAGGATGTTCATGTGATGCACGCAGAGCAATGAATAACTTCGTGCTCTGTCTCTTTTCTGCTCCGTTCTTCTGGTGCCGTCAGGCGTTCAGGCGCACTGGTAATTTTGAGTGTTAGCCACTAATTGTTTTTCGTTTTATTCCCCGTGACAAAGGATGTTGTGCAACTCTGATTGTGCTAGGTGAGCATGTAGTGTGATGGTCTTTATGATAAAAATTAGACTTCATAGAAAAGTGTAATAATAATAATAATAATAATATGTAGCAGTATTATCAAAGTAGAAATTTTTTGACTTGAACAAAGAGTACAAACAGCTGAACAACTTTACGTTTTATTCCCTGTGACAAATGATGTTGTGCAACTCTGATTGTGCTAGGTGAGTATGTAGTGTGATGGCCTTTATGATAAGAAATTAGACCAAATAGAAAAGCGTAATAATAATAATAATATGTAACAGTATTATTGAAGTAGAAATTAGTATGTAGTAGTATGTAGTGTGATGCTTGTGAGCCACATTGATACCAACAAATTTACTCACTCCTTTTGTACATCCCGACCCTAGCCTCTGCCTTCAATTTCCAGTCAATTTTCTAGGATATCTTCTCCCTCAAAGTGCGGATTATTTACTTCAGTGTATAATCCTAATCCACAGAGGAGCATAGTTTATCTTTGAAAAATGAAATAAAAAAATCTCCCCCTGCAGGGCAACACGGGACGTAAAGCTAAAGCTAAATAACACACTCGCTAACATCACCCCGTTTACACACATCGCATGGTGTTAGCATCACGTACTCGATTGTTGTTTTGTTGATGTCAGTGGAACCCGTGACCTTATGTAAGTCATTCCGCGACAGTCCGCCTAGCGGTTGTAACACGGATCAATAAATCCAATTATACCTCACAGCCGCACAATACCTCGTGGAAAAATGCACTCCCAGTGATGCGTTCATGCAGAGATGGATTCAATGGGATGCAAATATGACTCCAATTCCAGTGACTCACAGGTAATTGACAAATTCAGCTGGAATAGGTGCAGACTCTGGAAGATCTAGAAAGCTTTCCGTGGGGGTTATTGTGTGTAGCTGCTCTATAGGAGTCGGCAACTCAATACATAGGGACGAAAAATGAGGTGAAACTTGAGTCTTCGAAACTGGAGTTTTCATCGAGTGCTATGAGTCAGTGAAACTCGTGTCTTATACGAGAACCTGCGAGTCAGTGAAACTTGTGTCTTCAAAACTCGAGTCATCATCAACTACCTGTGAGTCGGTGAAACTGGAGTCTTTTTCAATGACACGCAAGTCATTCGAATTCGAGTCTTCTTTGAGTCTCAGTGAAACTTGAGTCTTTAAACCATGAGTCTTCTTCGACTACCTGTGAGTCAGTGAAACTGGAGACTTTGTCTAGTACCTGCGAATCTGTGAAACAAAACCTTTCGTCAAGCACACCTGAATCGGTGAAACATAGACCTTCGCTAAATACCCGCAAGTCGGTGAAACTTGGTTCTTGCCTGGATGAGGTATTGAGGGTGTAATGTAATGGTAATGGTAATGGTAATGGTTTTATTTCATTTGAACATGCATCAGATTACAATTGAATGCATCACATAATCAGTTCCCAGTTCCACATGTCCAAAAGGAGTAGGAAGAAGCAAAGCTTATTAAATCCTACCCCTCCATCTGGTACTTTTACAATCAGTAACTGTTACATTTGTTCACTTCCTGCTTTCATAATATAGTTTAAGGTTTTTTTAAATATTTTTTTTTTCATTTTTTTGTCACGTACTGTACTTCTTCCCTGAGATCATATTTCTCCTCTCTTGTAGAGAAGTATTGGATGACATTTTTAGCTAATTGCTTATTTTTAGCCTTATGCATTATTTTAGCTGTTTGAAGATGAACTATATCAGCAAGTTGAAGTATTTGTGATTTTAGAAATAAGGAGTTAGTATGTTCTCTGTAGGCGGCATTATGAATTATCCTTACTGTAAGTGGTGTGGTAGAATAAACTCTTCCAAATGAAAATCTTTTCCATAAAGTACCCGAAGTCACCTTCTCCCTCCTGCGTGTTATCTCTCTCTCTCCACTAATCCAGCAAATGTCACTCTTGTATAGGAGACAAAAAAAAAATAAAAGATCATCAGCCTGTCCTAGATTGACGTGCATATTAAAACTAACCCACTTTGCTCACAGCTACATCGTACAGTACGTTCTTAGGCTTCCACTCCTTTCTGCAGACTTACAGCAAACACAACACATGACTTAAAGGCGATTGGTGTTTTCTTAGCTTCCTCCACCACCTTTTATCTGGTAAGACAAAAATATTAGTTTCTGGAGATGAATGAAATATAACATCAATAATTACAACAGTCAACAATTGTGTGTGCAGCAATCAGCCGAGGAGTTTGTGAAGGTGGGGCATCCGCCTCTGAAGGAGTCGTCTACACACAGGAAATTTGAAGAAGGCTTTGGAGGGGGGGGGGGCTGAATATGACTTATGACTGTTCATAAATCACCCCAGTCATGAGACATATTTGCATCCCAGTGAGTCAGTGAAACTGTAGTTTTCGTCGAGTACTGTGAGTCAGTGAAACATGAGTCTTCATCAACTACCCGTGAGTCATTGAAACTGGAGTCTTCGTTGAGTCTCGGTGAGTCAGTGAACCTTGAGTCTTCATCGAGTACCTGTGACTCGGTGAAAGTGCGGTCTGCGTCAATTACCCGTGAGTCACTGAAATTCGAGTCATATTTGCATCCCATTGAGTCAGTGAAACTGACCAATTCAAGGTCAGAAAAATGCTAAAACCATCATAGGTCCCCTTTAAGCAGCATGCAGGCCGACGTTGACGTGACTTTGTCATTCCTCCTGCAGGGGTCACTCTCTTTGTGGCACTTTATGACTACGAGGCACGGACGGAAGATGACCTCAGCTTCAGAAAAGGAGAACGGTTCCAGATTATCAACAGCACGTAAGTCGCTACTGTCTGCTCTTGGGAATATTTTTATCTCCGGAATGAGCTTCAACAAGGAGAGCAAAAGGAGCTTTGTGTTTAACTGAGATAAAAGAGCTTTTAGTATTGGCGGTTCCTATAGACTTGGAAAAAGGAACTCATTTGAATATGATAACAGCCGTGTATGTCACCGAAATATTTGACACAAGTGATTCATGTTTATGTCGACCATCCCGTCTCGTCAAGTCCAGCAATTCTCCTTAGCTTTCTTTTACAAATGTGCAAGTAATGGTGAGTTTCGGTTTCGATTATGTCAACAACCACTGATGTCATTAGCCACGTATACATGGACCCAAATATTCCAATTCCATTCGGGTTATTTTCTCAAACGGAAAGAATGTAACCTTTGTATACACCTCATTCCCAAAGAAAAGGACCAATCCCAATGAATATATAATGGGATTCCCAGGGGTGGAATATTCCTTTCCCCAATCCGATTGAGGTATCTTGTACCCGCTCACAAACGGAAAGTTGTCAGCTCCAAACGTTCTTTGATATAAAAAAAAAATGGAGGCGAGCAATCGGCACTGGACTGCTAAGGAAAGTTTGTTTTTGATTGAAACTAAATTCCAAGACTGGACGAAGGAAAAACTGGCAATACGGAGTTATTCCAACAAGTGAAAGAAAAACTCGGGAAGTCGGTATCACATGATGTTGGTGTTTACGTTTTACTGGGCATGCCCCATTGACTATTCTGGTTGATTATAGCGCCGCATGTAGACACGCGATTGGAATATTCCTTTCCATGTATACCATTGCTTTCGGAAAGGTCATTCGGAAAGAGAAAAACTCCTCATGTAAACGTGGCTACTGTCTCAGCTGTTAAATAAACAGGTTCCACTGTGATATAATATCCAAGGAATACATGTTTGACTGTGAATATTTCTAAAAAAATATCTATATGTTTGAGATGCTTTATCACAAAATCGAAGTACAAGGTCAAACCGTTGCGATAACACAGTATATCTCTCACATGCCACTGCAGACCTTGGTCGCTTAAGGCCGCACACAAAGGATGGAAAAAAACTATCATCAGAGCTCAGACTGCCTCCTTCATTTGTTCTCCATTCCTTTTGTTTTCCTCCTCAGTGGAGCCCACACAGAACTCATAATCAACCTTTCTCTTCTGTGCGTGTGCTCCACTGTCGTCAGACACAGTGGCCCCTGTTGGACAAACACAGAACAGTTTCATGAATCCACTCACATGGTGAAGTGAATGAACGTCTGAGTGATTCACGTCCGTCACAGAGGTCCTGTGTTTAATTATTCTGTCATCACGAGACACCAGAGGAAGAATGGATTCTTTGTTTATGGCTTGTTGTCCGTGGGTAGAGATCATTGACTTTCAGGGGTTTGTTTACGGAGACTGAAGAGAGCAGGAGAAGGAGAGCCATCCCTGCCGGCTCTGTTTGTGTGGACGCAGCCAGAGACACTCTGGCGCGTTACGCCGCACAAACACAGCAAAGAAAGCAGGCTTGCTTCTGACGGGGATGTTTCGGTCGCTACCCGAAGCTTGTGACCTTTGGTAGATTGACAGTCCGGTGCAGCATAGATACAGATACTTAAAATCCAATACAATCCACATTTTATAAACAGTTTCCAAAGTGCTGCACGGACTAGTAAAATAAAAAGTACAAATAAAATACAATAAATAAAGGTACACATTGAATTTAACCAAAACTAAAAGATCATATAACAAATGAAATAGTAAAATAGATATTAAAATATTAAAAACAAGAAGCAAAGCAATAAAAGTATAAAAAAATAAAACCAATTAAAATGAAAAAAAAAAGAACTAAAAGACACGGGACCATACGACTCACTCTGAGTTAAAAGCCAAAGAATAAAAGTGGGCTTTAAGACGAGACTTAAATAAAGGTACACATTGAATTTAATCCAAAACTAGAAGATCAAATAGTAAAATAGTAAAATAGATATTTTGGCCGAGGGTGGAATTGAACCCTGGTCTCCTAGCTGTGAGGTCTGCGCGCTAACCACTCGACCGCCGTTCCGCCTTCAGCCATAACCAATGAAATGGTTTTCTGGGATGAAATGCATTATGGGAAAATTAAAATAGTTTTTTTTTAACTCGTATATTTCTTAACTACACTTTGAGTGTCAAGTTACTGTGTGATGAATATAGTGTTCGTAATAAAATAGTGTTCTAGATGACAACATAAGTCAATCATTCAAATCATTCAATTAAACATTCATACCTATGGACTATTTGGAGTGGCTAATTAACCTAGCATGTTTTTGGAATGTGGGAGGAAACCGGAGTACCCGGAGAAAACCCACGCATGCACGGGGAGAACATGCAAACTCCACACAGAGATGGCCGAGGGTGGAATTGAGCTCGGGTCTCCTAGCTGTGAGGCCCTGCACGCTAACCACTCGACCGCCGTGCAGCCCGGGAGTGAACATATCACGTATAAACATGGTGTTCTTGAATGTAACTTGGTTAAGCATATTGGAGACCATTAGCATTAGCATTAGCATTCAGCTAACTTTGGCGACTATTTCCATGACCAATAACAGGAGATTGAAGCTGTTTTTAATCTGAAGCCGGCCACCTCTGCATCTGGTCTTCATGTTAAGCTTAGCTAACCATAGTCAGACCGTAATTGTAACGACTTGAGACAAAAATGGACTCGAGGCGGAGAAACACACAGGGCTGCGGTAAAAATACCTAACGTACAACAGACTCCAATTACTATGCAAAAATCCTGAAACCAACACAACAAGGAAGAATGTGAAAATACTGGGGTAAAAAATGTGTGTGACTCCGAGACCAAAGACACCCCAAAGTATAAATCAGTATGGCAGTTGATGAAAAAAAGTGTATCGCAACCCTTTCTTGGTCTTATTTTGAACCTGTGTCTTTTCCAGTGAAGGGGACTGGTGGGACGCACGCTCGCTCACCACCGGTGGCAGTGGTTATATTCCCAGTAATTACGTGGCTCCAGTGGATTCCATCCAGGCTGAGGAGTGAGTAGACACAATGCATAACAGTGGGGGGGAGTGTGGGAGTTTTAAAAAAACCCGGAACCCGGTTTAAATCAACACCCCGTGGAATCCGACCAACTCATAAAGTCCTGGTCCCCACTGTGTTCGTATTACGAAATAGTAAACATGGACATACATAGTCAAGTGCTTTTGTAGACATAAAATGTGAGACTGAGTCATTCAGCAAGTCAGTTCAAAACGTAAACATCACCAACAGCAGAGTACCTTTCTCTAGTGTTTATTTTACAATCTGTACTTTAAAGAATACTTCTCAGGAACTCCATTCCTGAACAACCAAGTTGAACTGACTGAACTGACACAGAGACACTGAGATATAAAAATTTTTGTTTGGGGGTTTGGCGACCCCCCCTTAGTTGTTCTTTTATAACATGCTTTGCTAAATGAAGATCATCTTTTCCGTAAGTTTACGGTCCAGATAGATGGAAGAATGTCCAGATAAGAAGTAACTTCTTGGTAATGGCACATCATTTGTTGAATAAACGACTATGGCCCCTTTCTCCCTCTAATGAGCTCAATTTGTGGACTCGAGTCAAGAAACAACCAAATTGATCTGACACAGGAACACTGAGATATAAACAAGGGTTTTTTTTGTTTTTGTTTGGGGGGTTTGGGGACCCCCCTTAGTTCTTCTTTTATAACATGCTAAATTTCTGAAGTTTGAAGGTCATCTTTTTCGTAAGTTTACAGTCTGTCAAATGTTACACTACTGTAGAGGGACTGTAGGGACTATTTTGTTTGTTTGGGGGGTTTGAGGACCCCCCCCCCAAAAGGGGATAAATATTTGTAGAATGAATCTGCTTCACCCTCAAACTCCAGATGTGTCATTGAGCGGTTTCTCAATACTCCACCATATCATTCTCATAATTCGGAGCCCTCGTAGTCCATAGCTATTTGATCATGTGGCACCATAACAAGCGCGGTTACGATGGTTGAAGCAATTCTACTGTCTATTTAAACGGGTTACTCGACTTACATTAGCCGTCTCCGAGCACATTAACGGTTTTGTGTTCGTTCGTTCATACTTGTGGGGATTTGGATCTTGAAAAAATTTGCAATCTTTGCATTGAAAATTTTGTTCCCCGAAGACAAGGTTGCATTTATCAACTAATAAGTCTGCTGTTTTGGGTAATACGTTCCCCCTCTTTAATTACAGCTGGTACTTTGGTAAACTGGGCCGAAAGGAGGCCGAGAGACAGTTATTGTCCACCGGGAACCCACGGGGTACTTACCTCATACGGGAGAGTGAAACCACAAAGGGTAAATCCACGCACGTAGTTTTCAGACAACACTTCAGACAACACCGATCAACACGAGTCCTCCGCTCCCAGGTGCCTTCTCCTTGTCCATACGAGACTGGGACGATGTGAAAGGGGACCACGTCAAACATTACAAGATCCGGAAACTGGACAGCGGAGGCTACTACATCACCACCAGGGCTCAATTTGACTCGCTACAGCAGCTGGTTCAGCACTACTCAGGTACGTCAGATCATCCTTGGGGGAGGGACAAAGGAGACAGATACAGAGTTGTTCATTTGTTATTCTGCGTTCTATGAGCAAATCAACCACACACATTACAAAGATGATTCAAGGTATTCCTGGCTGTAATGGTAATGGTAATGTAATGGTAATGGTAATGGTAATGGTAATGGTAATGGTTTTATTTCATTTGAACATGCATCAGATTACAATTGAATGCATCACATAATCAGTTCCCAGTTCCACATGTTCAAAAGGAGTAGGAAGAAGCAAAGCTTATTAAATCCTACCCCTCCATCTGGTACTTTTACAATCAGTAACTGTTACATTTGTTCACTTCCTGCTTTCCATAATACAGTTTAGGGTTTTTTGGGTTTTTTTTTTAATAATGCACCTCGTACATTTAGCGAGTGAAGATTGCTTTTATTGTTATTAGCCCATATTTCCACACGATAAGTAAGATATGGTAGAACCAGAGAGCATCTGTCCATAGTGTCCCAACTAGGAAAATAAATATTATCCGTTCTTCACAGAGATTGAGTCACCAATGAGTGGATGCTTAGTTTGGGCACTCGATTTTGGACGCACTATGTGGCCGTACAAAAGAGAATCCTATGAAAATGGAGGCATACAAAAACCGATGTTCCTTGGTACTTATTGGCATCATGGTAGATGTGGACTATCTGACCACACCCAAAGTAGGTATGGTGCAGCAGGGCTAGCAACAATAAGAAATACATGTGCATTGTGTTGTATTTGTCAATGTTTTTGCTTTCTGCATATCTTTGGATAACACGAGACATTCTAGGCGGGCAATTGTGATGCAGTCTTTTAAGTAAAATAGAAAAATTAAAAATAATTAGAAATTGCACAGATTTTTTTTGTTAAATGCGGAGGTAGTACTTTGTCATTTTACCATCCACTTAGTCCCGGGAACCATCAACCGCTGGCAGCAGGTTGTTCCCCTAGGGGGAGCCAAGTGTTTGTAGCAATGGTGCCAAGATTGCCCTCCAAATGGAGAAAAAAAAAAAAGCTTTTAATGGAGGAGTAATTGATTGTACTTATCAACCAGGATCGAATCGTTATCGCTCCGCTTCATCGTTCTAGGAAAAGCTTTGTTTTTCCTCTTAGCTGTGGATACAGTGCACACATATTGGCATGTTAGAAGCACTCTCGTGGGCCTCTATCTCATCTTAACGGCCCCGTGCAAACACCCTGGACACTTATCTGTGGGTGTGAGGGGGGGAGACGGGGCTAACGCTGTCCTAATCCACTGGCTTAATCGATAACAAACACAAGCGCTTCCTCTGGAGTAAAAAGCAAAGTATGTTGGATTTCATGAGCGGAGGAGAGCTAATTGAAATGGAAGCAAACATCTGGCGTCGGAGTCGGGTGCACTTGAATGCATCTCGTGTGACGTAAAGTCAACATTTATATGTTTACCTGCTTTTCAACATGGCGGTTTCTTAGAAGAAGCAAGCATCGCTCCTTACGTAATGAGCGACATCATCATAAAGGAGGGGTGTCCAAACTTTTTCTAGCCAGGGACACAAAGTGAAAACATTTTTTTTTCCGCCATTTTTGCAGTTGGGTAATATTTCTACACAAATAATCTTCTTAAATTGTTTTTTGGTAACAGCAGAAATGACACGCAACAGCAAATACATAAACAAAAATACATTTCTGGGGATCATTGGGGCATTCATTGGGTGCTGCAGTGACGTCAGCCTCTCTTTGGGCTTTGGACTCTGGGTCCTCTAATTCCATCTGGTGGACAGATGCAGCATTGCACTGCCAGCTACCATGTTCCTCCTATTAATAATAATTAGTTTTGTTTTTTTAATATATCCAACCTGGCATATGTACTTGGGTTTCCTTTAGACAACTATTGAAAATGACTGATTTCTACTTCCTGTTTCCTGTTGTGAATTTCTTTCCGGTTGCTTTGCTCTTGCTGTGTTGTCATCTCTCCATACTTTCTTCCTCTGACTTCCGCATCGCCCGAGCAGACCGAGCCGCCGGTCTCTGCTGTCGTTTGGTGGTTCCCTGCCACAAAGGGATGCCCCGCCTCGCTGACCTGTCAGTCAAAACCAAAGACGTGTGGGAGATCCCGCGGGAGTCACTGCAGCTGATAAAGCGTCTCGGGAATGGGCAGTTTGGGGAAGTGTGGATGGGTACGGATGTTCTCCGGAAGAAAAGGGCTTGCATGGAGGAGGCCACACTCGGACAGTCCAACAATCCAAAACATGATTTAACTGGGGTGGTAGTCTTTTCGGGCATGGGACACTAAAGACTCAGTCCAAAGATGGCCTCCTTCACTGTCCTCACTGCATGCCCCCCCCCCCCTTGTAGTTAACTGTATGCCTTCCCTCCTTCCCCTGTAGAGTGTGTGGATGGTTTGTGCTTTCATTTAACGGTCGTGTGTGTCAACTCCATCCCTGACACTGTGGGCTTGAGTCATGACGCCTGGGAGGTCAGCAGAGACGCGCTTGAATTGGAATTAAAGCTGGGGACAGGATGTTTTGCTGAGGTTTTTTACGGTAAGAAGAACACATAATACCAAAATGTTTTTTTTTACACTGTCAAGGAAAATCTGCTACTAACTCCAAAATAGACAAGGCAAGTACTGCGAGTATAATGAGAGGTACAATTTGAATCAAAGGAGACAATACATCAATACAACCTGAACAACAACAACATGAAGTTTCCGGAGAAATTCTGTGACTATTTCTGCTAAAATGTTAGTCGTTTGGCTGATGGCCTCCTCCTGTCAGGGGCGGAGTCGTTGAAGGACGGTCTCGCATGCCCAGACACTCAAGGCTGTTTGAATCAGGTGATAAGCATGTGGAGGACTTCTACACAAAGGATGCTGCTCAAATCAGATAAAGGCTAAGCACATTGCATTCATTTTAAGGAATTGTACAAATGTATTTTTTATACACATACATTTATATTGTATGTGATTATAGGTAATGTTTAATATTGAATATAAAAGCATTTATTGACTGAAAGCTTACAATCGAGCAAGGAAAAAAAAATTGTTTTTAGTTGGGAACCAATATTTTCCTGAAACGTACGTATGTTCTTCTGCTGATCACTAAAGAACGGAAAAAAGCAGAAACAAACTTTTTCTTCTGATGAAAGAAAATTATGCTTGAAATGTAGCTTCCCCCCCCAAAAAATTTTTTTTAGTTGGGAACTGATATTTTCCTGAAACGTACGTATGTTCTACTGCAGATCACTAAAGAACGGAAAAAAGCAGAAACAAACTTTTTTTTCTGATTAAAGAAAATTATGCTTGAAAAGTAGCTTCCCCCCAAAATTGTTTTTAGTTGGGAACTGATATTTTCCTGAAACGTACGTATGTTCTACTGCTGATCACTAAAGAACGGAAAAAAGCAGAAACAAACTTTTTCTTCTGATGAAAGAAAATTATGCTTGAAATGTAGCTTCCCCCCCCAAAAAAAAATTTTTAGTTGGGAACTGATATTTTTCTGAAACGTACATATGTTCTACTACTGATCACCAAAGAACGGAAAAAAGCAGAAACAAACTTTTTTTTCTGATGAAAGAAAATTATGCTTGAAATGTAGCTTTTCCCCCCAAAAAATGTTTTTAGTTGGGAACTGTTATTTTCCTGAAACGTACGTATGTTCTACTGTTTTTCAAATTCAAAGCGATATTCAGTACCTTAGTGTTGTACGCTAAAGTTTGTGCGGCAAATATATGCCTCTTCCTGTCCAAATATGAATTAATGTATGTGGGAAAATACCTTTTTATTTTCAATATGATATTATGATATTTTCTTCCCAGCTGGACCGATACGGGCGATCCTATTCCCTTAGCAAACCAAATCATCCTTCATCCCAAAGTCATCACTCTATTCCTACAGAAGCCCACTGACTCCAGCGGAACCCCTTTAAGTCGACAACATGTCCATGTGGACCATCCAGTCCTGGTCCACCGTGTTGTTGTTATTATTACTAAAAAGTAAACATTAACACGGGTTACAGTCATAACATCAACATAACCGTTTAAGGGGCGTTGACATAAACGGGTTCTACCTACCCTACTAACCATGCTAGCATGCTAGATGACGGTGTGTGTGTGTCTTATTTACGATTCTACCCCGCATCCCGTGGCAGAATGAGATCAGTGGAACAATCATGGCGGTTTGCTTTTGTTAATCATCCCACCGAGGATTATTTAGGAACTAGGAAATCCTCACTGGATTTTGGCTTTTTGGAATCTAAATCTCATAACCAGTTAATGATGCGTCTGCATGAGAAAACGTTCTCGTAGCGTCTCCTGATCTCGTGCTGTGTGGCATGTTTACATCCCAACGTGACCTTTTCATGCATGCCTAACCGGTCATCCTGATACGAGATGAGATGAGATGTTTGGGACGTGTTGTGCTGATGTTTGCATCTGTGCCAGGCACGTGGAACGGCACCACGAAAGTGGCGGTGAAGACTCTGAAACCTGGCACCATGTCCCCTGAGTCCTTCCTGGAGGAGGCTCAGATCATGAAGAAACTCCGCCATGACAAGCTGGTGCAGCTCTACGCCGTCGTGTCCGAAGAGCCCATTTACATCGTCACGGAGTACATGGGCAAAGGTACGGGGTCGATCCCGCTTGTGTGTCACAATGAATCTGTTCCCTAGTGGGCGGACTTAATGGCGGGCGGACAGATGCGTAAAAAACAGGAAGTGACATCAGAGGTTCAGAGTTGAGTTTTATCTCGTTATTATTATATTTTTATGTTATTAATTGGGCTGCATGGTGGTCGAGTGGTTGTGGCCCGTGCATGCGTGGGTTTTCTCCGGGTACTCCGGTTTCCTCCCACATTCCAAAAACATGCTAGGTTAATTAGCCACTCCAAATTGTCCATAGGTATGAATGTGAGTGTGAATGGTTGTTTGTCTATATGTGCCCTGTGATTGGCTGGCCACCAGTCCAGAGTGTACCCCGCCTCTCGACAAAAGACAGCTGGGATAGGCTCCAGCACCCTGCAACCCTTGTGAGGATAAGCGGTAGAAAATGAATGAATGAATATTCCCTATAGTCACAGTTGGTGTAATGGTACTGCTGCTGCCTTTTCACACCCCTAGACACTTTTTTCTTGTTTTGATACTTACTTGTTAAACGAATACAACAAGTTTCATTCCAATGGCAGATTGTTTCAAGTGGTTTGTGTTTTTGTACCTGATTCCACTACAGGAAGCTTACTGGACTTCCTGAAGGATGGAGAAGGACGAGGGTTGAAACTGCCCAACCTCGTAGACATGGCAGCTCAGGTATGCTGGGATTTGGCACCACATTTTAAGACTTTTTGACAAAAACATGTACTTAGTCGTATGCATAAGTTTGCATTTTTTTTAAACTCTGCACACATTTTGGTAATGGTAATGGTTTTATTTCATTTGAATATTCACAACATTTTAGAACCCCTGCTTTATACTATACACCTGTTCCACTGGGAAACTGCACCAGTCAGGTCCTCAATTTTAAAAGGGAAAAAAAAAATGTGTCAACCTACATGACGGACTTAAATATACTGTATGATCCACCGAAGTGACGCTAACGCTAACTAGGACACACGTTTCTAATCAGGGCAATCAACTCTTGAAGGGCGTAGAATGTCGACGCAGAACCCCCAGAGAAGGCTTTTCATGGGAATACGATGGAGGTGATCTGTGTCACTGACAAAAACAACAATGTCAAGTGTTGTTGCGCCACAATTAGATCACAATTAGATCACAATTAGATCACAATTATATCACCACCAGTCATGATGTTCTATATATCACTATATTGACACTTACTATGGTACCCATTATGGCATTGGATGCTCATATCACCTCCTACTTCGGTACGTGATAAAATAAAATAAAATAGTAGGAAAGCAGGAAGTGAACAAGTCAGCTCTAGTCAGCCGTAAACAGGCTTTCTATGCTCATGAATGTTTTATTTCCATTTATATGTCTACAATATTGAGTGATAAGAGTGGAAAGGAGACTATAGGGGTGTTATTTCATGACTAGAGGGCTCTAATGTTAAAAAGCATACTTAGAAGGCCGTAAACAGGCTTTCAATGCTCTCAATACAAAAAGTCTATTTATGTCTTTAATGTTTTATTTCCCCTTATAGTATGTCTACAATATTGAGTAATAAGAGTGTAAAGGAGACTATAGGGGTGTTATTTCATGACTAGAGGGCTCTAGTCATGTTAAAAAGCATATTTAGAAGGCCGGAAAGAGGCTTTCTATGCTCTCAATACAACAATATTCCATGTATTAATAAGGAATCCTACTTTATTGTTGTGTGTTTTAGGTGGCAGCAGGCATGGCTTACATCGAGAGGATGAACTACATCCACAGAGACCTTCGCTCCGCCAACATCCTGGTCGGAGATAACCTGGTGTGTAAGATCGCTGACTTCGGCTTGGCCCGACTCATCGAAGACAACGAATACACGGCTCGGCAGGGTGAGTCTTGTCCACTTCGAGTACCATCGTTAGCGAGTGCCTGTACAACGCTCTTGATGATCACGTTAGCGTGTCTTTGGTTCAGGTGCAAAGTTTCCCATCAAGTGGACCGCCCCGGAGGCTGCGCTGTACGGGAAGTTCACCATCAAGTCAGACGTTTGGTCCTTTGGCATCTTGCTGACAGAGCTGGTCACCAAGGGTCGAGTGCCTTATCCAGGTGAGCGTTACAACACTCGGGATGGCAGTGAAGTGTTCACGAATCACGTAGGACGCCGCCATGCTGCCCTTGTTGGGGTTTTTTTTTTCCTACGACTTTTTCCTGCGGCCCCCTCGTGCCGTTTTATGACAGTAAAAGTTCCTTATGGTTGGATGATCTTTTCCAAATTGCATTGGCGCCATCTGGCACCAACTGGCTCCAACTGGCACCAACTGGAACCAGCCCAGTGGATTCCTAGCATTAACAATCGTATGTCCTGGGTGGCGCTCAGTTTTCAAGGTTCAACCAATTTTCATGTTTGATTCCCAGGCATGAACAACCGCGAGGTTCTGGAGCAGGTGGATCGAGGCTACAGGATGCCGTGCCCCCAGGACTGCCCCATTTCCCTGCATGAGCTGATGCTGCAGTGTTGGAAGAAAGACGCGGAGGAGCGACCCACGTTTGAGTACCTGCAGGCCTTCTTGGAGGATTACTTCACAGCCACCGAGCCTCAGTACCAGCCTGGAGACAACCTCTGAAATCTTCTCCTCTGCTTCTCATGGGTCTCTCTGGTCTGGAGCTTGGACATCAAACTCTATACTTCCTGGTCTCGCCTCTCTTTTCTTAGGGGGGGGGCATCTGTAAAGCTTCCTGGGCTCAACCCGACCATATCAGTTCCTTGGTCTCAAATATACGTACTGGTGCAGGGAGGGGGGGCGTCTAAACTTTGTCCACTGACAAGGAAAAACATTGAGGGACCAATGGTAGAATGTCGTGGGCCAATGAAAATACACGCTGCGGGCCGGACTTTGGACACCCCTACCTTCTTGTATGTGATGGTCAGAGTGCCATACCTGTAGTCGGTGTTTTTTGGTTTTTTTTTTAGCTTGTTTTAGTTTGCTTCTGTTCAAGACGACGAGGCAGTAGGTTTCTTATTCCTACAGACTCTCACCGTCCTCCGTCATATTTTGTTTTCTCCCCGCCGTTTTTTTCTTTCACTTTCACTTCTCAGAGCTCCAGTCGTCTTGACGCCGACTGCAAACTTGTAAGATATGGAGAAATTGTTTTGGGAATGAAAGGAGCTACCATACCTGCTGTAATCCTATTCTGGCCTCCGCTCAAATAGACGCCTTATTTTTCCATGCATTAAATAGAAGCGGCCATTGTGACGCAGTTACGCTTTTCATTCCCCTTGGAAGTAACGGTCGACGTCAGCCGACAATCGATGGGCGTCGGCGTGTCGCTCCAACGCAACACAAGCATTTCTACAAATAAAAGCCTCCTCTCAAATAGATGCCTCCTTCAAATAAATGTGTGCAACTTTGGTAGTTTATCAAGTACATTGCGTACATGTCATTATTCCAGGGCTACCAGTAGGGTAGTAGTTACTGATTCTGTATGATGAGTCGCTGAAGTGAATTGGGTACGGAAATACCCGTGAGTCAGTAAAGCTCAAGTTTTGTCGAGACCCCATGAGTCAGTGAAATTCGAGTCTGCGTTAAGCCCCGAGTGAGTGAAACGAGTGTTCACCAATCAGTGAAACTCAATTGTTCGTCAAGCAAATGTGAGTCAGTGACAAGTCAGTCTTCATTAACTCGTCTTGGTCAAACTATGACTAAGTGAGCCTCGAGTCTTCCTCAGCCTGAGTCAATGCAACTCAAGTCTTTGTGGACCTGTGAGTCAATGAAACTTGAGTCTTCCTCAATCTGTGATGCAGTGAAAATCGAGTCTTAGTCACCCAATGAGTCAGTTAACCTTGAGTCTTTGTCTTCCTCAGCCTGAGTCAATGCAACTCAAGTCTTTGTCAATCCGTGAGTCAATTAAAACTTGAGTCTTCTTCAATCAGTCAGTCAGTGAAAGTTGAGTCTTCGTCAATCAGTGAGTCAATTAAATTCAGGTTTTTGTCGAGCACACTTGAGTCGTTGAAAATCAAGTCTTCGTCAACCTTTGAGTTAGGGAACGTGAGACTTCCCCAACCTGTGAGTTAGTAATACTGAGTCACAGAAACGATATCCATGTCGTACCTGTGAGTCAGTGAAACGTGATTGTTCTTCAACCTGTGACTCAGTAAAACTTGCTGGCTTAGAGAGTGAATCGTTCATCGTGCGTTGATTGGAGTTGGTGTACTTATTACGAGCGAGCAAGTGAACAAGTTAACGAGTGCGATCACGATATGCACATCTCTACCACTGTGTGGATTTTAAAAACAACATTAAGGTCTTGTTTGGCAAAAGTTAGCATTGATGTATTTCCGTATTTAATATCAGACAACAACATCACAGTAATACGTTGCTTTTGTGATATTTATGAGTTACTTTTACCAAACTAACTCTTGGATGTGGAGTTGAAAAATGTAAGTATGGTATTGCACTTTGAAGGGAACATCGTTACGGACAACTGACTTTTGAATTTGCTTATCCAAATATTTGGCTATATGCCCACGTATGAAGGTGTGAAATGTTATTTGTTTATATCATCAAATCATTTACATACGCTCCCTGGGCTTATAGGATCCACCATTGTCTTTTCTCACAAGAGACTACATGGAAATACTATCACGCCCGTCACAACAGTACCACCCCTCAAAACAGCCCGCTCTGAATATTGTGGAATTTGGTCCAAGGAATGTTATGGAAAGACACAAAGGAACTGCTTAAATCTGTGAAAAAAACGGAGTATGAGTCACAAATACTTTGAACGTTGGCCTTTGCCGAGGCTGTCCTTTGTCACTGATTCTATTCAGAACTTCATAGACAGAATTTCTAGTAGCAGTTCGGAGGCCTTTGGATCTGGTCTCTGCTATTTGCAGAAAATGTGGTCCTGATGGCCTCACTGGGCTGTGACCTTCAGAATTTACTGGGACGGTTTAGATGAGGAGACTCGACAACTCCAAATCAGAGGCCATGATTCTCAGTCGGAAAAGGATTGAGTTCTGCTTCCCAGTTGAGAATGAGGACTTCAAGTATCTTAAGGTCTTGTTTTGAGGGAAGGTCGGGGCGTGAGGTCGATCGGCGGATCCGTTCAGTACCAGACTAGGGTGAAGAGAGAACTGAGCCGGAAGACGGAGCTCTAAATTAACCGGTGGATCAACTGAATGTTCCGTAGGCTTTGGGTTGTGACCAAAAGAACGAGATCACGGATTGCTGAAATGAATTTTGTCCGTAGGGTTGCTGGACTCACCGAAAGAGCTAGGATGAGGCTGAGGCGGCTCGGGCTTCAAGTCCATCTGCTTCCTCACCAGCCAGTCGCTATCAGTCTGCAGGGCCATAAAATATTCCACTTCAAGCTTCATTAGGTTATTTTCTACTCGAGTAAATGAGAGCTTGGTGAGCGGCGCCGTGAACCCCGCCTCCCAAACGACACCCATCCTTCCCTCATGCCATCCATGATCTTGTCCTGGTGGAGCCATAAGCATCTGGCGTTCACCAGGAAGACAACCAACCTCTAGACATATTTACCAGCTACACTCAGCTTCATCTCTTTATTTTTTTTTGTCATATATCCATCTGTCTCATAGCTTTATTGCAGAAGTTAGCATGTAAGCTACTGCCTGGAAGGAACTGACCATGGAAGGAGTCAGTGTGACCATTTTTGTTACCGTACAGAAGATCTACTACCCACTACTTTGCATCGTGGGTATTCCAGGTAGAGCATGACGTTTATTTATAACGGTACCAATGTAACATCTACTTGGATTAGCAATATCAATTCTAACTTTTAACTTAGTTTTACCACATTAAATATTCCAGAAGTATAACCATAGGGGATTATACAGTATACAGACGAAGTGGAACATTTATAATGTTTTTTTTTCAAATGACATATCGCATACAGTTACGGTTGGAATGTTTTTCATCCAGCTTTGTTTGCGACCAAGTAGCTTAACAATGGACCATGGGCATAATATTTACGACTTTACTTATTTTGAGAATTAAGTAGTAAATTTAAGACCATAAAGTAAATTTACAACTTAGTTAATGACTTAATTCTTGCTGTATTATGACTTTTTTTTTCCTGTGAAAATGTATTCTTTTTTTCTCACAAACGTACAACTTTATTATCTGAGATTTTGAGAATTAAGTATTAAATGTAAGAGAGTAAAATCGTAAATATGTGACATTTAAATAATTAATGACTAAATTAATGATTGATCTTTTGTCTCGTAAGTTTACCACTTTATTGTCATAAATGTATGCCTTTTTTTTCTTGTAAATTTACGATGACTTTGTTCTCATAAATGAAAAAAAAGTCATACATTTTAGGACATTTAAAGTGGTGAAAAATTCCATCATTATAACATGGTGACACTTTTTGTCCTTGATACCGTATATGTACTTTGAATTAAAAAATATTTAAAACAATATTTAGCTAACAGGCTTTCTATAGTAATGTGGAGGCTAATTATTAGCAACATTTTCCTGGCTTCTTTTCCATGAATTCATTGAACAACTACAGTATAAACAGTTAAAATGTCATATTTGACACACTTTTAAAGTACAAGAAATGTTAAATTGGTTTTAAAATGCCTTTAACGGTACAACATAAGCTTGTAGAAATGAGCTAGCTTACCTGTACCATTTGACGCCATTTTGGGGAGGTCATATCTACTCCAAAATGTTTCCAATACGTCACCTCGGGACTAATGAGTTATTAGCACAAAGGGACTAATTAGCACAAAGCTGTATAGGACACATTTTAGGACATTTAAAGTGGTGAAAGATTCCATCATTATAACATGGTGACACTTTTTGTCCTTAATACCGTATATGTAATTTGAATTGAACAATATTTAGCTAACAGCCTTTCCATAGTAATGTGGAGGCTAATTATTAGCAACATTTTCCTGGCTTCTTTTCCATGAATTCATTGAACAACTACAGTATAAACAGTTCAATTGTTATATTTGACACTCTTTTAAAGTACAAGAAAAGTTAAATTGGTTTTAAAATGCCTTTCGTGGTACAAAATAAGCTTGTGGAAATGAGCTAGCTTACCTGTACCATTTGACGCCATTTTGGGGAGGTCATATCTACTCCAAAATGCTTCCTGTAGTCACCTATAGGGGACTAGCGATTGAGTTTATCACAGACACTTTTTAGGACATTTAAAGCGCTGAAAGATGTCATCTTTGTGACGTGGTCAAGCTAAAGTTATCAAATCTATGATCAAGCTATCAAATAAAAGGTTAAAAACTAGAAAAACAATAACAACAATAAAGTGTACAGTGTAGTCTCGTCTTCAGAGTGATTTGCTGCCCCCTGGTGGCGAAGTCAATTCAGAGCCGATACGGAAATGATTTTTTTTCTTGTTTTTATTTCAGCAAATCTCTTCACCTTCTATATCATCTGCTTCCGCAAATGCGGCATGTCCGACACAGCCATGGTGTACCTGAGCTGTCTGGCCATAGTGGACACTTTCTACGTGGTGTGGGTCATCCTCATTGACCTCACCCTCACCTTTTGGGTGCTGCAGCCCTTCTGGCACTCCCACCCGTGGTGCAGCATCCTGGGCTTCTTGCAGTACGGTTCCCTGTACAGTTCCTCCTGGATCGTGGTGGTGTTCACCATCGAACGCTACCTGGCCCTCCGCAGCACGGCCAAGCAGCACTTCTCCCAGGCTCGGGTCACCAAACTGACCTGCGCGGGCGTGGTTGTTGTGTCGCACTTGGCGTCGGTGCCGCTCTGCTGGATCAACGTCATGGAGTCCGTCGACATCACGGTGGACGGGGAAAAAGTCACCTTGCCTCGATGTCAGTACCGGGATGAGACCTACTCCACCGTTATCGTGTGGGTGACCACGTTCCTGTCAGGTGGGATCCCCATCGTGCTGGTCATCGTCTTCAACTACCTCATCGGGTGTCACCTTCACCGCGCCAGCAACCTCTTCACCAAAGAGGAGCGTCGTGTCATCAGGGGGCGGAGCACCAAGGGGATGGTAAGGAGGACCATCCTCCTGCTGGGAACCGTCTCTGCGGCCTTTGTGGTGCTCAGCCTGCCTCGCTTTGTCACGTACTGCATCCTGAGGACCGAGTACAACGAGGTGGACTTCGACCGCAACAACTACCGCATCCCCATCAACATCGCCGGCGACGTGGCCAACATGCTGCAGAACCTCAACTCCACCACAAACTTCTTGCTCTACTGCGTGGTCAGCAGGCGCTTCCGACAGGAGCTGGTTCGAACGCTGACTTGTAAAGCGTCCGCCCGTGACCCCTCCTCGTACGTCACACAGACTTTGAACGTCTTTTCCGTGTCAGAGTGTAAGGCCACGCCGTCCCAAGACCGGCCCAGAAGAGAATCCTCAACACTATAAACGAATGACCAACCTCGGAACTATTCATTGGAACGTAAGGGGGGTGTCCAAACTGTGGCATGCCTCCATGTTGCCCCCAAATCCCTCCTGTGTTTACTGACTTATTCACGGATTTACACTTGACAAATATTTTGATATTAGAACATAGGAAGACCTACTAAATGGAGCCCTCTAGACATGAACTAACACCCCTATAGTCACCTTTACACTGCTATTACCCAATATAGTAGTAGACATTATATAAGACAGAATACATAGACTCACACATGTTGTGTGTTGCAGTACCATGTGAGCTGAGTGGGGGACAGACAGGAAGTGACATCATGAGTGAGTTGGTCATAAGTGTAGCCCGTCTCAGGGATCATTGTGGCTTGTTGTGAGATCACCCAAACCTGCAATAAAAGATTGAATCTGGTGCTTGTGTGTCTCACCCATCATTACCAGTACCATTACAGTGACATTACAGTACCATTAACAGGTACCATTACAGTAACATTACCAGTACCATTACCAGTACCATTGCCAGTACCATTGCCAGTACCATTACAGTAACATTACCAGTACCGTTACCAGTACCATTGCCAGTACCATTACAGTAACATTACCAGTACCATTACCAGTACCATTGCCAGTACCATTACAGTAACATTGCCAGTACCATTACCAGTACCATTGCCAGTACCATTACAGTAACATTACCAGTACCGTTACCAGTACCATTGCCAGTACCATTACAGTAACATTACCAGTACCATTACCAGTACCATTGCCAGTACCATTACAGTAACATTACCAGTACCATTACCAGTACCATTGCCAGTACCATTGCCAGTGCCACTACAGTAACATTACCAGTACCATTGCCACTACCATTACAGTAACATTACCAGTACCATTACCAGAACCATTACCAGGTCCATTACAGTGCCATTACAGTAACATTACCAGTACCATTACAGTAACATTACCAGGACATTACAGTAACATTACCAATACCATTACAGTAACATTACAGTAACATTACCAGTACCATAACCAGTACCATTACCAGGTCCATCACAGTAACATTACCAGGACCATTACAGTAACAATACAGTACCATTACAGTAACATTACCAGTAACATTACCAGTACCATTACCAGGTTCATTACAGTAACATTACGGTAACATTACCAGTACCATTACAGTAACATTACCAGTAACATTACCAGTACCATTACAGTAACATTACCAGTACCATTACAGTACCATTACCAGTACCATTACCAGGTTCATTACAGTAACATTACGGTAACATTACCAGTACCATTACCAGGTTCATTACAGTAACATTACAGTAACATTACCAGTAACATTACCAGTACCATTACAGTAACATTACCAGTAACATTACCAGGACCATGACAGTAACATTACCAGTACCATTACAGTAACATTACAGTAACATTACCAGTACCATAACCAGTACCATTACCAGTACCATTACCAGGTTCATTACAGTAACATTACCAGTACCATAACCAGTACCATTACCAGTACCATTACCAGGTTCATTACAGTAACATTACAGTAACATTACCAGTAACATTACCAGTACCATTACAGTAACATTACCAGTAACATTACCAGTACCATTACAGTAACATTACCAGTAACATTACCAGTACCATTACAGTAACATTACCAGTAACATTACCAACACCTAGGAAAAATGTGCAAAATTTGCATCTGTGTACATATTTTTTAACTATATTTGGAAAAACTGTGAAGCCGTGAAATTGGAAGCGCAACGTGGTAATCCTAACCCTAACAATCCAATACTACTACTACTACTTTGGTACTATATCAATGTGCCCATCCCCAATGCGTACTAAGGTTCTGATTCAGAACTTCCTCCCTTGAGATGCTTTGATTTCCATCTTTGCAACCAGCAAGGATCACTTTCATTTGATGTATTGCCAACATACAGTAAATAAACCCTCCTGTAAAATGATTCACGTCCCTCAGATTGCATGTTGCTCTTGGGATCAAACGTCATTGGAGGCTCAGGTCTGCCGTTCTCTGATTGGCCGGGAGTGGAAAGTTGTGGAAATATTTCCTGTTTGAGTCAGAACAGGTTTGTCCTGCGGCTGAGAGCTAAGCACATCGACAGAAAAGGTGTGTTCTGCCTCATTCTTCATATCCCAAATTGTCCTATTCATAAGTATGAATATACTTGATATTTCATCTTCATTTGTTTATCAAGCTCCACCTGTCAGGTATTCCGGTGGCTGGTTTTGACCTTTGTACCGTGGTGTTATTGTGACGCTTCTTTCAACCCAACCCTAAGACATACTGATCTTACGCTTCATTTTGAAAAATGGTTTTTGGAATAAGTCATAATCAGTAATTTAATCTGGAACGGCGAGTAATTTAACTACATAATAGAAGACAGAACAACCGTCTGAATACAGTAGGTGTCCGGTACGTTAGCATCAGTGTTTACACATTGGCAGTTATTTGGCTCCACCAGAACTGAATAGCTAAATTAACACCACAATAAACCAAGTTACTGGTAAACAAGTTCACCGAGCTCCCAATCTCATTCCAAAATATTTTTTTGTCCATATGTGTAGTGTCTTCAGCTGTTTCCAGGTAAGCAGTCATAGATTCCAAGTGACAACATGGACGCCTCTGCAGGTAAGAACCATTCCATACTATCAAAAGTACTAATTATGTACTAATTAAGTACTAATTATGCAAATTTCCCCACTGAGGGACGTTTCCTGAAGACAATACTGTGTTTTGTTTGTCCAGGCGTCTGTCGTCATCAGAGTGTTCCTGTCGAGACAGACGAGAGCATGGCAGCCTCAGGTCTAGACTTGGACTGGGTACCTGTCTACCAGCAGTGCATTGAAGGGCGACTAGGGACCAGAAGTAGCATCGAGGACATCCATTACAACCGGGAGAAACTCCTTCAACGTTATTTCCAGAGTGAACTCACATCGGAAAGTGTTCCCACTTCGGAGCTACAGCAGATAGAACCTGATTGGCCTGGTTTTACCATCCAGGAAAACGGACCTCAGGGTTCTGTGGATGAGGCACACGGCTTGGAGCCACCTCTCCCACTTATGTCCAATGTCATTCCCGAAAACTGTATCCCGTCACCGTTTCCTGCGGCATGTTTTCACGGTCAATGTAAGTGGGGAAGTATTTTCTGCACAAATAATAACAATATACTACTTAAATAAAACTAAAATATTGATTTTCTCAATGGCATCGCAGGTCTCGGTCCAAGCCAGGGGAGATGTCTGAGACCGTGCATGGGTCACCATGGAGTAGACCCACCTTTTCCCAACTACAAACCCAGTCCTGATGTTCACATGCACCCAAAGAATCCCCGACACACGGCGCCGTCATTCCAGCCGCCGCGGTATCGAATCATTCCTTCATGTTCTATCTTACTGTCAGCTCTCATTATTATTGATTATTATTTTCCTCCGCAGGAACCTGGCTCCCAGGGATGTCATGTATGAGGTCCTTTTAAATGATCCCAGACAGGTAGAACCCGGACCAGGAACTAAGGAGACCAAGTGGACTTTCAGTCTGCCAAAGGAGTACAGTAATTACCTGCAATTTTGCATACTTTGATATTTAGAAGTGTATTACTTTCCGGCCTCTCTGTGTTCATTTCCACAGAGACCTTTTATTGTGGCCAGCCGAGGGCACAGCTATTCAATCATAGTGGAAACAAAAGTGTTTCTATTAGTTCTATTTGGTTTGTGGATGGCTGCACGGCGGTCGAGTGGTTAGCGTGCAGACCTCACAGCTAGGAGACCAGGGTTCAATTCCACCCTCGGCCATCTGAATGTGAGTGTGAATGGTTGTTTGTCTATATGTGCCCTGTGATTGGCTGGCCACCAGTCCAGGGTGTACCCCGAAGTATCCAAAGACAGCTGGGATAGGCTCCAGCACACCCACAACCCTCTTGAGGAAAAGGAAAACTTTATCCCTGCAGATAGTGCCATCAAACCATTTTATGTGAAGTTACAGCATACAGTATTGTACTTACAAAATGTGCAGTTGTCAAGGTATCTTCCTGCAGCACTTTCCCCCCTGCAGATAGTGCCATCAAACCATTTTCTATGTTAGGTTACACTGTACAGTATTTGGTTTACAAAATGTGCAGTTGTCAATGTATCTCCCTGCTGTAAAATGTTGAGTGAATTGGACTGCAGCACTTTCCCCCCTGCAGATAGTGCCGCCAAACCATTTCTATGTTAAGTTACAGTATACAGTATTGTGCTGACAAAATGTGCTGTTGTAGAAGCATCTTCCTGCTGTAAAATGTTGAGTGAATTGGACTTGCAGGACAGGGGGTCTTGCTGGATTAATAGCTGCAGCACATTACACCTGCAGATAGTGCCATCAAACCATTTCTATGTTAAGTTACAGGATACAGTATTGTGCTGACAAAATGTGCTGTTGTAGAAGCATCTTCCTGCTGCAAAATGTTGAGTGAATTGGACTTGCAGGACAGGGGGTCTTGCTGGATTAATAGCTGCAGCACATTACCCTTGCGGATAGTGCCATCAAACCATTTTCTATGTTAGGTTTGATACCAAAACATTTTGGTCTTATTATGATACCATGTAAATACAGGACCAGTATTGCCTGATAGTGATACCGTTACTTTTGACTTGAAATGGAAGTGCCGTTGTGTCATTGCAGGGAATGTTTTCATCACATATTCTGTAGACATCGCCGCAGAGATGACCCCCTTCACCAAATTTCTGACGAGCCAGGGCTTCAAACCGGCAGTAGGTTTTTTTTTTCGTTTGTCGGCAATCCTTGATTTCCCTGCAAATTCCCGTCAACCCACCCAAACGTGTCTTTGATTGAACAGATTGACATCTTCGACAGTCCCATCAGGCGGATGGGCATCACCAGATGGATGGACCGGTTTTTGAATGATGTAAGTCTCAGCTTTATACTTCTGGGGGGGGGGGGGTCTCCTCCATTCACTGTTGGTGGACACTTTACAGAAATCAGTCCTCATCATCGTGGCCATCAGTCCCAAATATAAGGAGGATGTGGAGGGGGATGGTAATGACGAGCACGGAATGCACACCAAATACATTCACAACCAGGTGAGCACTGCGGGGTCGGGTCAAGGTGATGTTGTGTATGTGTGTATCAAATGTATGTTGGTATCAAATGTATGTTGGTATCAAATGTATGTTGGTATCAATCTAAATTGTGAGTCTTCTGTTGTCCTGATGCAGATCCAAAACGAGTTCATCCAACAAGGCTGCTTGAACTTCAGGTTTATCCCAGTCCTGTTTCCCAATGCTACCAAGGTACGTACACTCCAGTACAGGTGGTCCTGGGTTTCTGGTGGTCCGTATCAAAGCCACTTCTTGTCTCAGAAACTGTTATTTTGATCACGCTTAATAAAAAATTTACCTTTAAATACACAAAATGACACATGCAAAATGTAATATAATTATTGTAATTAATGTAATTTCCTCCTGCGGACAGTGCCATCAAACCATGTTCTATGTTAAGTTACAGTATACAGTATTGTGTTTACAAAATGTGCAGTTGTTAAGGCATCCTCCTGCTGTAAAATGTTGAGTGAATTGGACTTGTAGGACAGTGGCTCCTGCTAGGTTCATAGCTGCAGCAATTTTCCTCCTACAGATAGTGCCATCAAACCATTTTATGTTAAGTTACAGTATACAGTATTGTGTTTACAAAATGTCCAGTTATCAAGTTATTGTCCTGCTGTAAAATGTTGAATGAATTGGACTTGTAGGACAGTGGCTCCTGCTAGGTTCATAGCTGCAGCAATTTTCCTCCTACAGATAGTGCCATCAAACCATTTTATGTTAAGTTACAGTATACAGTATTGTGCTTACAAAATGTGCAGTTGGCAAGGTATTGTCCTGCTGTAAAATGTTGAGTGAATTGGACTTGTAGGACAGTGGCTCCTGCTAGGTTCATAGCTGCAGCAATTTTCCTCCTACAGATAGTGCCATCAAACCATTTTATGTTAAGTTACAGTATACGGTATTGTGCTTACAAATGGACAGTTTTCAAGGCATCTTCCTGCTGTAAAATGTTGAGTGAATTGGACTGCAGCACTTTCCCACCTGCAGATAGTGCCATCAAACCGTTTCTATGTTAAGTTACATTATACATTATTGTGCTGACAAATGTGCTGTTGTAGAAGCATCTTCCTGCTGTAAAATGTTGAGTGAATTGGACTTGTTGGACAGTGGCTCCTGCTAGATTCATAGCTGCAGCATTTTTCCTCCTACAGATAGTGCCATCAAACCATTTTATGTTAAGTTACAGTATACAGTATTGTGCTTACAAAAGTGCAGTTGTCAATGCATCTTCCTGCTGTAAAATGTTGAGTGAATTGGACTGCAGCACTTTCCCACCTGCAGATAGTGCCATCAAACCGTTTTTATGTTAAGTTACATTATACAGTATTGTGCTGACAAAATGTGCTGTTGTAGAAGCATCTTCCTGCTGTAAAATGTTGAGTGAATTGGACTTGCAGGACAGGGGTTCTTGCTGGATTTAATAGCTGCCGCACTTTACCCATGCAGATAGTGCCATCAAACCATTTTCTATGTTAGGTTACACTATACAGTATTTGGTTTACAAAATGTGCTGTGGTCTAAGAATCTTCTTCCTATAAAATGTTGAGTGAATTGGGCTGCAGCACTTCTTTCCCCCTGCAGATATTGCCATCGAAACATTTCCTATGTTACCATAAAATTTTTTTTAATAATTACAATTTATTTTTTCCATGATGTCTGTGTTCATGTGACAGAAACATGTCCCCAGTTGGCTCCAAAACACAAGGATCTACAGGTGGCCCCAAGACACCCAGGACCTGCTGTTGCGCCTGCTGAGGGAGGAGCGCTACATCATTCCACAGGCGGAAACACCCCTCACCCTCACCGTCCGTCCCCTTTGAATGATGCGGGTCAGGGGTGAGCTGGAAACTATCCCAGCTGACTTTGGGCTAGGGGCGGGATAAAACTACAAAATCAGCAGGGGATCATATACTTATTTTTGACTTTGAATTACAAATTCAGAATTACAATTTCTGATTCTGCAGTATGATCTATTCTATGTGCTTTTGATCTGTACTCGTTTAGAGCTCACTCTTTTCCAAAGTGCTTGTGGAAAATACACATTATTTGGATTAACGCAAAATACATAATCGATGGACTTGTGTATAATTTACAGCTATTTTGTAGTTACAAATAATATTCCATGACCACCACCAATGATAACCGTAATACTAATACCAATATTATAAGATATATTTTCCAGAAAAATAAAAAAAAAATCATTCCACAATGCACTCAGGTTTGTAGTAGTGTAATAACTACAAGTCACCAAAAGATGGCAGCATTTCTCACGTATTACGACTCAAGGAGCCGGTTACAAGCACACAAAAACATATGTTGTTCCTTTACTGTGTCCTTATTCATCCCAATTTGAACAATCTTTAAAACAGGATATTCACACGCGTCGTGAGAATATGTCTTAACGAGAACAAGTGATTCCTGCACTGCAGAGCAACAAGAGACTTATTAACAGCAAACATCCTGCTCTTAAATTCTCAGCAGGAACCTCATGTCATGCTCATCTGCAGACAAGCTGTCCCACCAGTCTGTTTCTTACCCCTGACTAAAAATGGCTTGTTCCTTGCATCTTTTATCAGACCCCTACTTCCTGTAAACACAGGGCTTGCCAATGCCAATGAATGATACGTTTATTGTTCAAGAGCTACAAACCACTCCACAAGGCCCATTCGTCTCCCATACTCCCTATAAGGCCAATTTGTTGATATTTTTGTCTATATAAAACACACTATGCAGCCAAACCAATGTACTGTACTATATATAATGTATATAATAGATACGAAATAAATTATAATTAAATCGCTTTTTTTTCTTCTAAAATTTGAATGAATCAAATTTCATTATACATTATATGTTATTCAGGCAAATATGTTTTTCTGTGTTTATTGGATATGAATATAATAGTATATGTTTACGTCTGTATTCATAACATTAGTTAATATAATATCTATTTCTATTCAATTTAGTTTTTGTAAACGTACATATTGAAGAATTTGTTTTAATGCGAACTTCGACCATACCAACATTTTAAGGGTATGTTAAAGGGTACGATTCCGCCCTTGTCCTCCAAAATAATAACTCTGTGCCGTTCTTTAACGTGACCATACGTATAACCGTATAGCTTAAAGTGCTTTTGTTTTGAAATGTTTTTCGGAAGTTGGATTAGACTACGGCAACGGTAGCTTGTCAAGGCACAGCTCGCCGTATATGTTCGCTACTAGAAAAGTGGAGGGAGTACCAATGGAGAGGTGTACCGGAAGGCCGGGTGTACGTCTTCCTGGCTGACAACAAAAACATCATGGACGGCTAAAAAAAAAAAAAAAATCACGGGAGTGTATCTGAAGTACAAATATGGACCCGACAGCTGAGGGAGACGGATTAGGAAACGACGTCGGCTTGTGTAGCGCCCCTGCCACTGTTGGACCTTAATGGTGGAACATTCGGGTGCGTTCGCACCACGGAGTGGAACCTTTTGTTCGTCTTTTTTTCCCCCCCATGGACACAAACTGGACTTCCCCATGTGTTCTTCGTCGTGGTCCCCTAACCGAATGCACCCACAGCGGTAGCTTTTTTTCTTTCTTTCGTGTGTGACGAGTGACAGCAGTCATGTTTGCCGTGCGCATTGTCACAGCAGACTACTACTTGGCGAGTCCGATTCAAGACCTGGACGTGTGCTACTCGGACTTCCGAGAAAGCGGCGTCAAGAAGGTGCCGGTGGTGCGAGTATTTGGGGCAACGCCTGCAGGTACGTCCGATACTTGTCGTTTTAGGTTTTTTTTGTCAATGAAGCCACTGAGCTATTATTCACTACGCCGTCCGTGTGTGACGTGGACGTGACTAATGTAGGCATGTTCATTCCCAGCTAACAAGTGATTACGACACAACACAGTTATATTGCGGGGCATGGACACCACACATCCATCCGAATATCGACCACATTGATACCAATTTGGTAGTATCGGCATCGGATAATAGAGTAATGGGTTTGATTTTTTTTCTTGTATCTTTACTTTCATATATCTGGTGTTATTGTTGTGTTGTGCATTTTTTTTTACATTGTTAAATAATATGAACCACATTTAAAATACATTCTAAGATGCGTAGGTACTCGCCGCTATTGAGTAGTAATATTGTAAGATTACTCACAGTCACATTCAAGGGCTGCTCGACAAAACTATGAAATTTCAACTCTTGAAGAAACATGTAAAAATTGTGGGATTTTATAATAGTAGTACACGTATGCTGTACATTTGACTCGTATTATCACATGTTTGTACGTTATTACCGACTTAGGCTGAATGAAATGAGCTTTCTACAGGAAAAAAAATGCCTAAAATTATTGATTTCATTTTAAAAAAGCTGCAAATTTTTACGTGACTGAATGCTGAATCCTTGATTTATATCGATTTTATATTCAAGATTTTTTCTTTGCCTGTTTTACTATGATTTTAAATCATGATCAAGAAATTCAAGGCAAAACCCTGAAATTTACTTGGTATCCGGATTGATACCAAAATGTGCAGTATCGCCCACGCCGAGTTGCTATCCAATGCATGCAGTCTGCCTGCAGCAGAAAGCCCCCCCCCCCCCCCCCCCTTCCCCTCCCCTCCCTGCTTTATGGTGCCTCCAACAGCCTCATAATGGCGAGCACCTTTCGGGAGGTTAGGTTTATTTGGGTTCCGGCTCATGTGGCAGCAGAAACCCAACACAAAGACCAAAATATCAATCAACATCAGTGATTTATAAAGCCGAGCTAAATCAATCATATGGAAAAAAAAAAAAAACACTAGAGGCATGCCAGGGATATTGGCATCGAGTAGAAAAGGGCACACATGTCTACTATAATCAGAGGACAGTAAAATGCAACAAGAGGATTGGCTGGAAACACGAGAAGAGAACATTAATGAGATTGGGGACGTAGCTCACTAAACAAATCAGCGCAGTTCATATGGAAACACCCAAGATGCAGAAACAATAGAAGAGAGGGGGGTAGGATGACGGACGGGGGAGTTCAGATCAAAACCAGCAACAAAATAATGAAGATTTTGGATAGTAACACAGAACGGGAATAAAAATCAATGAATGGAAAGAAACTGGACTAAATTTATGAATGTATATTTATTTATGAATTTGAAAATTTGAATTTATACAGAAGTTGGTATTTTTTCTACCAGGAAACGTGTATAAATCACCCTGAACCTCTTACTCGAGTAACAATATTTACACACAATAAGCATTCATTCATTCATTTATTCATTTTCTACTGCTTATCCTCACAAGGGTCGCGGAGGTGCTGGAGCCTATCCCAGCCGTCTTCGGGCGAGAGGCAGGGTACACCCTGGACTTGTGGCCAGCCAATCACAGCGCACATATAGACAAACAACCATTCACACTCACATTCATACCTATGGACAATTTGGGGTCGCTAATTAACCTAGCATGTTTTTGGAATGTGGGAGGAAACCGGAGTACCCGGAGAAAACCCACGCATGCACGAGGAGAACATTCAAACTCCACACTGAGAGATGGCCGAGGGTGGAATTGAACCTCCTAGAGATAGTGCCGTCAAACCGTTTTATGTTAAGTTACAGTCTACAGTATTGTGCTTACAAAATGTGCAGTTGTAGAAGCATCTTCCTGCTGTAAAATGTTGAGTGAATTGGACTTGTAGGACAGCGGCCCTCCAAGTGTTTGAATATGGCCCGCTTGTTTTTTCATTCATTCATTCATTTTCTTCCGCTTATCCTCATGAGGGTCGCAGGGGGTGCTGGAGCCTATCCCAGCTGTCTTCGGGCGAGAGGCGGGGTACACCCTGGACTGGTCGCCAGCCAATCACAGGGCACATATAGACAAACAACCATTCACACTCACATTCATACCTATGGACAATTTGGAGTGGCTAATTAACCTAGCATGTTTTTTGGAATGTAGGAGGACACCGGAGTACCCGGAGAACGGGGACTCCAGGATCTCAATCCCTTTTTGCAAAAAGTGTTAGCAGTGTTTGTTTTGTAACGCTGCTCCCAACTCCCATGAGATCAGCAACAGTAACTGACTCCCTTGGGGTTGGTCCCTCCTTGTCTTAAACTAAATTCTAAGCACGAAAATTGTGATTCACATTTTGTTCCCAGACTCATCCGCCCCTAGACTGACGAACGTGTTGCATTGTTGCGCCGCTTGACTCCCAATCTGCGTGCCACTGTGATCCAGCCTGACTAGCATTCCACATTGCGGCGCTATTTAAATGGACGCCGGCCTCTCATGAGATCATTAAAGGCTTTCACTGATTAAACACACACATACACACACCAACTACAAGATTAAAAGTTTCATGGTTGGATTGGTGGTTAGAGTCTGTAGAAATAAAATAGTTATCACCATCTGGAATCCATTCATGTAGAGGTTCTTTTTTTTTTCCTTAGTTGTTTTCATAGGATTGTGCTGCAGAGAAGCGCTGATTTTTCAACCTACAACCTCCTACTTTTGTTACCCTTCATGTCATGTGTGCCGTCTCTGTGGCGTAAGGAGCCAACAGCGCATCTGGTCTGAACCACGTGGCCGTGGCTGTCACCCGAGACCTCATACTCCTTGTCCTTCCATGACCTAAGCCAGGAACACTCCCACCAGTCATCCCCATGTAATTCAATGCCGGCTTCCTGTGCTTTTTTCCTCCGTTCCTCTTTTTTATTAGCATCCAACTTGTGGCCAGTCTAAACATGCTGTGTGTACATGCTTGTCCGTCACTGAAATGAATATAATAAAAAAAATGTCCTGTAGAAGTATCATACTTGACATCAGGCAGTGTTGTTAACCCTTTTTTTCAACCTGACTTATCGCTCCCAAGGATGTATTTTACTTTTTTTTTTGCACAAAGAGGCAATGATGCAACTGCACAATAGAAGAGACCATGTTTGGTGCTGTTTTAGACCGAAATAACGGCCACCAGGTGGCAGAAGTGCATTTTATAAGAACTCACAGTTCCACGTGTCCGAAAGGAGTAGGCAGAAGCAAAGCTTATTAAATCCTACCCCTCCATCTGGTACTTTTACAATCAGTAACTGTTACATTTGTTCACTTCCTGCTTTCCGTAATACAATTTTTCTTTTAATTAAAATTTTTTTTTTGTCCCATACCGACATACACATTCCAAAAACATGCTAGGTTAATTAGCCACTCCAAATTGTCCATAGGTATGAATGTGAGTGTGAATGGTTGTTTGTCTATATGTGCCCTGTGATTGGCTGGCCACCAGTCCAGGTTGTAACTCGCCTCTCGCCTGAAAAACAACTAGGATAGGCTCCAGCACCCCCGCGACCCTCGTGAGGATAAGCGGTAGAAAATGAATGAATATTTGGGTGTCTGGAACAGATTCACTGGATTTCTTTAATTGATTCAGTTAGCATACGTTTTGGTTTGAGTCCGACCTTATGGAACTGATTGCATTCACATGGGAAAAATTGCTTTGGATTTTGTACGTTTCCATTTTCATTGGAACGAACCAATAACAAAAAGCGAGATGCCATTTGATGATAGCAAATGTTTTGGGAAGATTTGTTCAAAATTGTGACTTTACTCTGATCAGTGTGATCTGATGAGATTTGGGAGAAGACCATGCTAATGCACTAATCTTCATCCTTTGACAGTTTTGTGCTTGGACTGGAGACCCAACTGTATGTCCGAGGGACAACACGAGGGATGCTGAGCTTCTGTTCCATATAAACCATATCATGCACGGTTACTTGGACTTTTATCTGCAATCTCCAGAAATGAGCATTTCAGCCATGTCTCTGTCGGTGCAGTGGATCTTTTCCTGCGGTATTTCCTGTGTGTCGTACACTCTCAGAAGGGCTTGTCCAGACATAGTCAGGGTGTTGACCGTGTGGCGATTTCATAAATAAAGAAATGGCGCAGCAGCTACTAAAGACTAAAAGCGGTGGATTTACAGTCGGGGATGCTGAATTGCTTTGTGCTACTTACTTCCATTGATGCCGTGTCCTCGAATGCCTCGTTGTCTGGGATGTGTGTCACAGCACGAGTGCCGACAGGAGCGTGGAGGGGTTGACTCGGGCAACTCGAGCAAAACGGCATTAGGTTTGCCATCTTTTCTGAGAACCTTATGTCTGTTATTTCCAAATATGGTCATGCTTGGCCCAACAGACAAACACTATGCAACTTTTTTGATCAATTTTTAATTCAATTGCAGTGCACCGTTAGTGTGAGGGTAGGATTATTACAACATGGGATGAGGGGGGGGGGTTCTCCACACTAAAAATAGCAATCGCTTGTGTGTTTCCGTGCAATCACTTTTGCATTTATTTCAGCTCGCACAACAGAAAAAAGCCTTACAGTCAAGCCCACCTCCCCTTCGGAACTGAGCATCCTCACTTGTCTTCTGTGGTCTAGACCCGCTCTGCTCTGTTGAGTTAAAGCCTCCTCGGTCTGTAATCTGCCTCGGTTACAAAATTACTCAACTGCTATTTAGTGTCTGTTTATGGATGGGGGGGCGAGAGAGCGTCACTCGACAATGCACCAGCTGGAGCTGCTGCAATGGTGTGTCGAACTGAGAGAGAGAGAGAGAGCCTGAGACGATGAGAGACATGCTGTGAATATAAAATTTCTTCCGAGCTTAGAAAAGGAGGGCAGACTCGGCTCTCTCGTTGCCTGGAAAGTGATTACCTCCGCCTGAGTTATGATTCGGAATGATTTATCCCTCTGGTCAGAAATTCACTTCCTGGGCTTTGAATATCTGATCAGATTATTGACATATTTGAAATGTTCTTTTTCAGGGATGAAATGATGATAAAACAAACAATTTACCCATGATGGGCGTATTAATTACTAGTGGTTCCGCAAGATAAACCCCTAGAAAAGCAGGGATCTACTGTGTGGATCTACTCAGATACTATATACCGTATTTTCCGGAGTATACGTAAGTCGCACTTTTTTTTTTAAAATTGTTGTCTGTTCCTGCGACTTATACTCCAGAGCGACTTATAAATGAAAAAACAGTTTATGTTACATAAACACTGGACACCTTTTCTGTTCATGTTTATTTTTTTGTGTTAGCGTTAGCTTATCTTACGCCTACTCAGCCTGTTCTTTATTCTTTTATTGTTAGAACTTGCCTTCCTAGAGGACGTAATGTTTGTTTTGGTCAAGTAGTTTTAAATAAATTACCCGCAAAAAATGCGACTTATGTATGTTTTTTTACTACCTAATTATGTATTTTTGGCCTTGTGCGACTTATAGTCCAGAAAATACGGTACATACATTAAGTAGTGTGTAAAGTTCCAGGATGCTGAGGTTCTCATTGGGAGTGACCATGATGGATAGGATCAGAAACGAGTACATCAGATTGATATTACATGTTAGAGGCCTTGGAGATAAAGTCAGTTATCGGCTAGACTGAAATGGTTGGGACATGTCCAACCAGGCGGGGTACACCCTGTACTGGTGGCCAGCCAATCACAGGGCGCATATAGACAAACAACCATTCACACTCACATTCATACCTATGGACAGTTTGGAGTCGCCAATTAACCTAGAATGTTTTGGGATTTATTTGAAAAATAAACATTTAGCATCACAGATCCTTTGTTAGCTTTGCAGATCCGCGAACAGGAATAGTTCTGACCACAAAGTACAAGGACAAAACTTTGGGTTATTCAACATAACCTTAGTTCTTTGATAACAGAGTGAGGTGTTTTACCGTAAACCAACTGAGTTAAGAAAAATAACCTTTCTCGTTCTTACTAGTTCAATTCTTAGATATGCCCCGCCTTTATATTAGCCTATACGAAGTGTTTCAAAGCACAACTCTTATCTATTTTCATCCCGCTCTCCTCCCCCTCACCGTTGTTGCGTTGCTTTGAACTCCAAGCTGGACATGCCTTTCTAATCCTCAAGTGTTTTTTAGAGGCCACACACTTGCATTCCTGAACATTGTGATGGCTCCAGTCATTAGCGAGGACAAATCTACGTACCGAAGACATTTCTATTGTTCCCTAAGCCTCCACCTGCAGTCTTGGGGATTTTGAATGATGTCTGGTCTAATATGCTTCATTAGATAAGGGCTAAAGGTCGTATTGGGGAGCTGTTTTGTTAGTGGCATAGTTTCCAATCATTTTCCTCAAAGCTGGGATCAAAGTGGGGATTTCTAACCACTTCAGGATTTGGTAAGATTAGTATATGTCATTGTAGACCCATAGACATAGAAGGTAGTTCATTTTTTGTTTTAGTCCACTAATAAAGACAAAGTAAGTCAGAATTATAGATCGTCTATAGCAGGGGTCTCAAACTCAATTTACCTGGGGGCCACTGGAGCGAGGGTCTGGGCAAGGCAAAAAAAAAATGCATTTATTAAAAACAGAAAAATATACAAACTTTTTTAGTGCTTTGGTTCCGATTTTCTACAATAAAAGCTCTGATAAAACATTCCACTGTTCTCAAATATCTTAATTTTTATTTTTCTGCACAAAATAAGATGAAAAATAAATAAACAAGCCAAGAATAAAGAAAATCAATCAATCAGTAATAAATAAATATAGTAATAATAATTAAAACGGCAAATAATAAAAACTTAAGAAACCACATATAAGAAACCACAAATGATTTTTTTCAGATTAAAATGAACAAAGCATTATTAGATCCCTGTAGACATGACAAAACACGACTATAGTCACATTCATACTCTTTTTATTTACAACATATTGCGCAACTGCAGGGTCTGGAGACACATGCTAACTCGCAAACTAGAGAGCTAGCGACCTAAACGGTAGCCTCCAAGTTATTTCCTTTAAACTTAAAAAGCCAAAAACTTACCACTTCCACACGGATAGGGAGGATAACTATTAACAGTTATTTAACCTTTAACATGAACATTAATCAAACGTAATAATTTTTTCTGGGTACATGATACCATACAGCATCCATATCAAACTAACATTAAACGTTCATATCAAGGCGGGGGCCTCAAACTAGTTTCCTGCGGGCCACATTTGGCCCACGGGCCGCATGTTTGAGACCCCTGGTCTATAGTTTCCAAATTAGAGTCTTGTGTTAAAATAGGAAATTTATACAATAATAAGGCAAAAAAAAAAAAAAACAGTAGTTTATCAGAATATGCAGTGTGTCAATTTGATCTGAAAGCCTGTCTGCACAATCCAATACATTCATGGCCTACTCTTCCCATAACACGCCATGAAAACGATGTGTCCTCGTTCACAGGGCTTTTTCCTGTAACCGCTCTCTAATTTTCCTCTCTCGCTGGACGACGCACTGCTCGTGTCCCTCACGGCGTATGCTTCCATTTCCTCTGGCCAAGCTGACTAACTGCTCTTGTCGCTTTCATTTCCACTCTTCCTCTGTCACTCGTGCATTACTGTCCAAGCTGAGATACGTGCCAGTCAGTTCCTCCCGTCTTTGTCGGCAGATTGTTTCATGGGTCTTTTTGTTTGAATGGAGGCCGGAACAGGAATATTGGGTCCAGAGCTACTGCATGATATGTTTTGTAGAAGCTTGTTAAGTTGGGGTTTCAAGCAAGCCAAACCGAGACGATGCATGCTTGTTGCATCACCACATCGAGGATTCTTTCTCCTCTACTTCAGTGGAAGTAGTTGTCCTTCTTATAACTAAAAAGTACCCACTTCATACACGGTCGACTTTTTTTTTTTCATTCTAAAATTTGCGACTCAAACGGTTCATTTCTAGGGCTTCAGCTAATGATTGTTAGCTTAGTCGATTTTACTCTGGAGCTTTTTTGTTGTGATGAATCGGTTAGGCCCTAGAGCATGTGTCAAACTGTCCACCGCATCATTTTATATCGCCCGTGACAGCGTGGGATTGATGTGCGTCAATACGCTAAAGCTTTTTCCTTCTAAATATATTTGTTCTTTCATATTGGCAGATAATGAGTTCTTCTAAGGTTTCATATTTTCTGATCATGCAGCAAAATCGTCCAAGCATTCCGATGCTGATGTGTGTGAATATCTTGTTTTGCCTAAAGCACAAAAAAGATAATATGTATGCTTTCTTGGATGACTAAGGCAATTAAAAAATATTCACATTTGAAAGGCTGAAATCAGATGATATTTACATTTTTATCGATGAATCATTGATTCATATGTGTTGTAGTATCGACAGTATAGACATGCAATTCTCCACCAAAGTGCTAAGGGCAGTGTCCTCAATTAATCCTCTTTGGGAAAACCGGAAATGATGGACTGAGACCGCTGCCCCTGCTACACAGACCTGGACTCAAATGTATTAACATGAAAAATAGCATGTTTTGCGACTCATTCAAATAAAAAAGTCGTTGTTTGTCCAGTCTTATATTTTGTCATTATAGAAAAGTAATTAAAATATGGTCTCGTCTCATCCCAGTGAACGCAATCGTGACAGCCCTAATCTCAATCCATTCCAGTTTATGGATTGCCTTTAAGGAGCGCACACTTACAAAATCAGCAGGGAATCACATCATTATTTTCCCCACAGTGGCTGGCTGCCTAGCAACTGCAACAAAAACCAGCAATGGCGGTCCTGTTGGGTACGCAGACAAGCAGACGGAGACTCGTACTGTATGTCGACATGGGTGGCCAAAGGGTCTCCAAGCCATTATGCGGTTCGCAGTCTAACCTCACATGGTGTCTGTATTCAGCCAAATGTAAGGAAATGCCTGCCATTACGGAATTAAAAAAACACATGACGTCAGTTGCCAGTAAATGGTTAATCATTTGCCAACAATGACATTTTTTTTTCTTTATTGCACCAAGTTTGCTATGCCCGAGTTATACCGTGCTTGTGGCTTAGAACCACTGATCACTGTAATGCATTGACAATTCTGAGAGATGCAACTAACAATTACATTTTTGTTCGATTAATCAGAAGGTTGTTATGATTAATCGAGTAATCGTGAGACCCAAATTAATCAGAGCCAAACTCTGCAGGAAATCTTTTCTTTGTTATTACATAATAGCATGACGATGGAGGATTGCCAAGCTGCGGGTATGTTTGTTTGGGGAGGAAGTGTTTTCTAAAAACAGCAACCTGCATCAAGTAACAATGAATGAGGACATGTGCAGACAAGTCTGGAGGACAGTCTGGTTGCTGCTCAGCACTGCCTCCTGCTGGCCCTGCTCTGTCACATCACTATCACTGCACTGAAGACCAGGGATGGGAATTGGTGTGGCGGGTTATTGTCTTAACCCTTAGATGCATAAGTGGGGCAAAAATGACCCGGTCAGGTTGTTTTATTGACATATCTTCATAATGAAAAATTTTCATCATTTCATATTCCAGGTATTCCTAAAAAAACATGTTTTTGCTATCATACCATTCACATTTTTAACTTACCTTTTATACATTTTAAGACATTTTTGTTTTTGTGTTACTACCCCAACCTTCCATAATGGGTCAAAAATGACCTGGTCAGGTTGTTTTATTGAAATATCTTCATAGTGAAAAATTTTCATCATTTCATATTCCAGGTATTCCTAAAAAAACATGTTTTTAATATCATGCCATTCACATTTTTAACTTACCTTTAATACATTTTAAGAAATTGTAGTTTTTGTGTTACTACCCCAACCTTCCATAAGTGGGTCAAAAATGACCTGGTCAGGTTGTTTTATTGACATATCTTCATAATGAAAAATTTTCATCATTTCATATTCCAGGTATTCCTAAAAAAACATGTTTTTGCTATCATACCATTCATGTTTTTAACTTACCTTTTATACATTTTAAGAAATTTTTGTTTATGTGTTACTACCCCAACCTTCCATAAGTGGGGCAAAAATGACCCGGTTAGGTTGTTTTCTTGAAATATCCTCATAATCATTTCATATTCCAGGTATTCCTCCAATAAATAATAAAACGGCATATAATAAAAACTTAAGAAACCACATATAGTTGGTGGGTAGACTAATTATTTTTTCAGATTAAAATGAACAAAGCATTATTAGAGCCCTGTAGACATGACAAAACACGACTATAGTCACATTTATACTCTTTTTATTTACAACATATTGCGCAACTGCAGGGTCTTGAGACACATGCTAACTCGCAAACTAGAGAGCTAGCGACCTAAACGGTAGCCTTCAAGTTATTTCCTTTAAACTTAAATAGACAAAAACTTACCACTTCCACACAGATAGGGAGGATAACTATTAACAGTTATTTAACCTTTAACATGAACATTAATCAAACGTAATAATTTTTTCTGGGTACATGATACCATACAGCATCCACATCAAACTTGCGCGGGCCGCACTAACATTAAACGTTCATATCAAGGCGGGGGGCTCAAACTAGTGTCCTGCGGGCCACATGTTTGAGTTTTTACCCACCATAATGATAATGATATGATACCTACGTGGAACCTGTTTAAGTCTCGCATATGTTGAATGACTCATCAAATCCTGGTCCTACCGTGTTGTTCTTATGACTAAAAAGTGTCTGCATAAGCCAAAATGGACACACGTGTTCAAGTGCATTTGTCTACAACAAAAACTGATGTGATTTTTGTTGTGGTGTTGCAGGTCAGAAAACATGCCTCCACCTTCACGGCGTGTTCCCATATATCTATATTCCATACGACGGTCATGGACAGCAACCAGAGCGCTACCTCCGTCAGGTGGCCTTCAGCATAGACAGAGCCCTGAATGTTGCCATGGGAAACCCCGCTTCCAACGCCCAGCACGTCTTCAAGGTGGTACTGGTTTCTGGCATGTAAGTCAATCTTTTCTGTTATTCCCCCAAATTTGTTTCAGATCCTTCTTCTTCTTCTTCTTTCTCTTTCGGCTTTTCCTTCAGAGGTCGCCACAGCAAATCCATCTCCTCCATCCAACCCTGTCCTCTCACACAAACTACTCTCATCTTCACTACATCCATAGACCTCCTCTTTGGTCTTTTTCTACGCCTCCTACCTGGCAGCATCCTTCTACCAATATATTCACTATCTCTCCTCTGGACATGTCCCAACCATCTCAGTCTGGCCCATAACTGACTTTATCTCCAAGGCATCCCTCTGATGTACTCGTTCCCGATCCTATCCATCCTGGTCACTCCCAATGAGAACCTCAGCATCCGCATCGCTGCTACCTCTTTTCCTCAATGGCACTGTCTCTAGACCAAACAACATCTCTGGTTGATATTTCAGATCCAAAATGCAATTTTTTTATTTTTTTTAATTGCGACTATGCTGTCTTCCAGGCCTTTCTACGGCTACCACGCCAAAGAGAAGCACTTTATGAAGATCTATCTGTACAATCCTCAGATGGTCAAAAGGTAAGGTGACTATGGATGTAAAGGTCGATTGAACTTATTATTACATTATTAATGTAATAATTCATAATCAAACGCCTCTTGTCCAACTCTACACACATACACACTCTTAGATGTTTGAGAAGTTTTGTGGAAGGTTTTCCCCAGAAGAGTGGAAGCTGCTGCAGATGTGTTCATTTTTCGTTCCTGGCCAATCATAACAACACATTCACAGTGCGGGAGCGTGAGCGAAAGAAAAGATGAATTGCTGTTAGAGGAGTAAGAAACTGTGAGATTAAATCTAAGAAGGGACTAGAGCTGGACTCCACACTGCATCCATCTTCACAAATGCATTCTATTGTGTTGATTGTCAGCCACACGTGTTGACCTTGAAAGGGGAACCAGAGCAGCGGCATTGCAATCTACAGCATCATGGCTGCACCGGGTCTCATAAATCATCTTTTTAAAAAAATTCCAATTTGTTTCTCGCAGGGTTTGCGAGCTGTTGCAGAGTGGAGCGGTGATGAACAAGATTTCCCAGCCCCACGAAGGCCACATCCCTTACCTGCTGCAGCTCTTCATCGACTATAACCTGTACGGCATGAACTTAATCAACCTCGCAGCCGTCAAGTTCCGCAGGAGTCTCAACAAAAGTAAGGGGCAAATGTCTTGGCTGTACATTGTTCCCTCGTTTATCGCAGGGGATGGGTTCCCAAAGTGGCCTGCGATAAGTGAAATCTGTGAAGTACAGTATGACTACAGTTATGACAGAAATAAATGCAAACATTTAATGTTTTTCAGATGACGCGCCAGCAGACCCAGACGGGCAGACTCCCAGCAGTCAGTCCACCATCAGCCCCTGGAAGTGTCCCTCCACTTCCAAACTAAATGACAGCACCCTCGGGGGCACCTTTGTTCGCTGGGAGGAGAGCGCCATTCCTTGGTGAGTCCATCTACTGCAATAATATATCCATGAGAATCATATTCAGCCCATCTTCTGTGTGTTATGATCCATTGGAATGACGTATAATGTGAGATTTTTAGCAGGTCTATTAGACGTGTGATGTTCAGGAATGAGCCGAGTCTTTTTTAAGTGAATGATGAGAACTGGTAATGGTCTCAGTTGCCAAAAAAAGGCATTCAGAAGACTCATTCAACAGACACAATAATCACTAAGACGAGCTGCTGTCGATAAAACTCAACTCCGATCCTCTGACATCACTTCCTGTCTGCCCTCCACTCAGCTCCCCTAACATTTACAGCAACACAGGAGCACAAATACCGTATTTTCCGGACTATAAGTCGCACTTTTTTTCATAAGATGGTTGTTCCTTCGACTTATACGTAATGTCTGTTTTAGTCAAGAAGTTTGGAAAATAAATTTGAAAAAATGCGACTTAGAGCTGCGTGGTGGACGAGTGGTTAGCACGTAGACACTTTACAGCTAGGAGACCAGGGTTCAATTCCACCCTCGGCCATCTCTGTGTGGAGTTTGCATGTTCTCCTCGTGCATGCGTGGGTTTTCTCCGGGTACTCCGGTTTCCTCCCACATTCCAAAAACATGCTAGGTTAATTAGCGACTCCAAATTGTCCATAGGTATGAATGTGAGTGTGAATGGTTGTTTGTCTATATGTGCCCTGTGATTGGCTGGCCACCAGTCCAGGGTGTACCCCGCCTCTTGCCTGAAGACCCTCGCGACCCTCGTGAGGATAAGCGGTAGAAAATGAATGAATGAATGAAAATGCGACTTATACTCCGGAGCGACTTATCGTCCAGAAAATACAGTATTATGTATATTATGTCTTTTATTATCTAATTATGTCTACTGTATTGGGTAAAAGTGTGTTACACTGCAATTTCCTGCCTTAAAATTGTAATTGGCTTGAACACTTGCAATGACCATTTATTTATGTGTTGTTTGTCTGCAGCTCCCTGGTCCTGGAGGAGGTGGAGAGGCAGAGCACCTGTGAGCTGGAGGTTGATGCGGTTGCCGTAGATGTCCTTAACCGTCTTGAGATTGAAAGTAAGGATGCTCAGGGAAGGAAATCCACCAAGAACGTTTCAGTCATTGTCACTAGCCATGTTTTTTTTTTTTGTGGGAGGAAGCCAGCCAGGCATGTAAACTCAACATACAAACCATCTTGCCATGAGGCAGCTACCCTAACAAATGGCCATCTGGGCTGCAAAAACAATAATTCTACCGGGATCTGTTTGCATGTTTACATTCCCCCTTTGCGTGGTAGTGTAGTGGTATTGCTCGCTGACATGCTGTTGTGTTATTTGTCCAGATCAGCTTGGAAGGAACCCAGGTCTACAAGGTATCTGGGAAGATGAGAAGCAGCGGAGAAGAGAAAAGAACAAGGACTCTCAGATAGAAACCCCAGAGTCACAAGGTCTGCAAAGGTCTTCCTTCAATCAGTAACTGTTACATTTGTTCACTTCCTGCTTTCCTAATATAGTTGATTTTTTTTTTTCAATTGAGTGCATCCCATAATCAGTTCCCAGTTCCACATGTCCAAAAGGAGTAGGAAGAAGCAAAGCTTATTAAATCCTACCCCTCCATCTGGTACTTTTACAATCAGTAACTGTTACATTTGTTCACTTCCTGCTTTCCTAATATATATATATTTTTTTTTCGTAAGTGAATATAAAGAATGTTTCCTTAAAAAAAAAACGATAAATTATGAATACACTAATTTGCTGTTTGTGTTTTCCAGATCGTGAGTTTGTCTCTTCAACTGAGAGCGAGCAAATCTTCCTGAATAAATTGAAGGACATTCTGAAGGACAAGGAGTTTGACGTGTAAGTTGCCGCTTTGCATTACTTCTATGGCCAATAACTGCAGTAGACTCCAGGTTACCGTTTTGGATTGTAATACTTTGGGATTTATAATAAGTACAAGGCGGCGCGGTGGACGAGTGGTTAGCGTGCAGACCCCACAGCTAGGTGACCAGGGTTCAATTCCACCTTCGGCTATCTCTGTGTGGAGTTTGCATGTTCTCCCCGTGCATGCGTGGGTTTTCTCCGGGTACTCCGGTTTCCTCCCACATTCCAAAAACATGCTAGGTTAATTGGCCACTCCAAATTGTCCATAGGTATGAATGTGAGTGTGAATGGTTGTTTGTCTATGTTTGGGTTTTTTACATTAGAGCCCTCTAGGCATTAAATAACACCCCTATAGTCACTTTTACACTCGTATTACCCAATATAGTAGACATAGTAAGAGGAAATAAGACTCTCACACAGCTGCACAGTGGATGAGTGGTTAGCCCGAGTTCGATGGCCACTCCAAATTGTCCATAGGTATGAATGTGAGTGTGAATGGTTGTTTGTCTATGTTTGGGTTTTTTACATTAGAGCCCTCTAGGCATTAAATAACACCCCTATAGTCACTTTTACACTCGTATTACCCAATATAGTAGACATAGTAAGAGGAAATAAGACTCTCACACAGCTGCACAGTGGATGAGTGGTTAGCCCGAGTTCGATGGCCACTCCAAATTGTCCATAGGTATGAATGTGAGTGTGAATGGTTGTTTGTCTATGTTTGGGTTTTTTACATTAGAGCCCTCTAGGCATTAAATAACACCCCTATAGTCACCTTTACACTCGTATTACCCAATATAGTAGACATAGTAAGAGGAAATAAGACTCTCACACAGCTGCACAGTGGATGAGTGGTTAGCCCGAGTTCGATGGCCACTCCAAATTGTCCATAGGTATGAATGTGAGTGTGAATGGTTGTTTGTCTATAAGTGCACTGTGATTGGCTGGCTCCAGCACCCCCCCCCGCGACCCTCGTGAGGAAAAAGCGGTAGAAAATAAATGAATGAATGAATAATAAGTACATGGTTCTGAGCAACCTAACCAAGCATGGCTGTGATAGCCTCATCATTTAACCAAATATTAGTGGCGGTGCATGTATATACAGTATTTGAGCCCGTGTGTATATCATTTGGAACCTGTGTAAATCACAGAATATTTAACATGAATTCAAACCCGGTCACCAGAATCTTTGTTTTAGTAGGATCAGGCCACTACAAAGGGCCCAAACTGGTGGATTGGGAGGAATGGGGATAAGGTCTTACATCTTTCTTGCAAACTGTACATCAGGAAATCATTTATTTTACAAATAAAAGTGCAATGAGCTGAGAGCAACTGATCAGATCCAGATGACTGATGTCTCATATTCGCCAGCTTTCATATTCAAGCAGGAACAGATGAGAGAAACTCACTTCAGAGATGAATATGACTTTATATTGACGTCTGCATAGTCGAGTCATATTTCATTCACGTTTGTGTTGTTCTTTTATCTTTTTCACTTTTTCCTGACTCGTACATTTAGTTGTCCTTTGAGTCTTGTGACTTAAGTGAGGCATAGCATGTACAGGAAGTTCCCTTGCAAATATATTTGACAGTGATACTACTAAAAACGTAAAAAAAAGTTAGGATCAGGTGTTCCATCTGAAGCCCCTTGGTCACAAGAGTACATAATCATGTTTTTTTAACACCCGTCATTAAAATACTTTGTCTGGTTGATTCAGCAGCAAAATAAAGACTTAAAGGCATGGAGAGGGGTGTGGCCCCAAAATGTGTTAATCACTGCAGCATTCTCCTGACGTCTGGCAGCCCCCCTCCCATGACATTTTCATAGTCGTTAAGCAAACTAATTAAGAGACATCCAGACAGAAGCACATGCGCCTGATTCTCTGGAGGCTTTTCCTGGCCCAGAAGTAAAGAAAGACAATTAGACTGCAGTAAAATATCACTTTATTGTCCTGACGCCAGACACTATATAGACTCAGCTTGACGCAATCCTACAAGATAAGCTTGGGATTTAATTGCATTCAAAGGCCTGTGTAGTATTTCAGTGGATCCTTGCATATACACAAGGCAACAAATTACAAATAAATAATAACCAGTGGCGTCATTAGGCCTATTTTAGGGGACCTTCAGCCCCCCTAAAATGTTCCTAAGCCTCCCCTAAATAATTTGATATTTTTTAAATGTTTTTTTTTTTAATTATTAATTTTTTATTTTTTACAAAAAAAATCTCTGACAAATTTCATATCATAGGGCAAAAGCAGGCTAATAACATCCAGACAACAAGGACTCTCAGATAGAAACCCCAGAGTCACAAGGTCTGCAAAGGTCTTCCTTCAATCACTAACTGTTACATTTGTTCACTTCCTGCTTTCCTAATATAGTTGATTTTTTTTTTTTCAATTGGTTGCATCCCATAATCAGTTCCCAGTTCCACGTGTCCAAAAGGAGTAGGAAGAAGCAAAGCTTATTAAGTCCTACCCCTCCATCTGGTACTTTTACAATCAGTAACTGTTACATTTGTTCACTTCCTGCTTTCCTAATATATTTTTTTAATATTATTCATGTGTTTATTTAGTTTTATTTTTTGTCACGTACTACCTCATATTAGCTCATATTAACTTGTTTTCTCGTGCTACAATTCACAGAAAAGGGAAAGAAATATGTGTTCACGTTTCACATAAGGATTGTGAATGATGAATGATGAATTCCCAAAAAGGAACTACACGGAACTATGTTTCTCATCACCAAAATCTGACCAGAACTGGCCTGATAATAATAAGTGGGGAGTAAGTCAAGGTTGATGAACTACACTACTGATGACATACAACTTCATCTCAAAAAAATCCAAACCATCCCTTTAAGTAAATGTGTAAATATTAGCTAATTTCGGTTCAATTTTGGATTTTGACTCATTCAACAAGTCCGAGGAGCATCGACATAAACGGGTTCCACTGTAAAAGCTGTTCTTTCTTACTTTATTCTTTTGACCAAAGTCCACACTAAAGCTGTATTCATTGAACGTGAACGTTTTTCCATTGTGTTTAGGACCCAGGCCTCCGCTATTGAGGATGGAGAGGATTTCAGTGATCTTACCCTCCATTCTTCTCTCCATTTGACACCAGAGGATGTTCAGTGTACACCTGCTTCAGCTGTGGAGGCGCACAAGGACTCAGAGCCAGGTCAGTGTTTTTTGAAAAGGTACTTCAAAGAGACTTAGTTCAGCAATTAGTCAAATACAGACCGTTCCAAAGTTAAAATTCTCAACTCATTGGGGACATTTAGCCTTTATGTACATTGTTAGTATGCTAGGTGTCAGCATGCTAACATTAGCATGTTAGCCTTACTGGCTATTTTTGCTATTTCCATAAGTAGATACAGATATAAGCACTTGGCACATGTCATTAGCGTGTTAGTATTGCCAGCATGTTACCGTTAGCATAGTAGCATTTTTGGCAATTTTCAGTGGTCGACACACATATAAACACTTGCCACTATTATGCTATGTGTGTGCATGCTAATATTATCATGTTAGCATTGCGAGCATTTTTAGATATTTTCATAGGTAGAAACATATATAAACACTTGGCACTATTACGCTATGTGTTTGCATGCCAATGTTAGCATTATTAGCTATTTTCATAAGTAGATAAGTAGTATATGTGAACACTTAACACTGTCATGCTAGGCGTTAGCATGCTATTGTTGGCATGTTAGTATTGCTGGCATGTTAACATTAGCATAGCAGCATTTTTAGATATTTTCATAGATAGAAACATATATAAACACTTGACACTATTATGTGTTGCATGCTAATGTTAGCATTACTAGCATGCTAGACCTAGTAAATTTGACCTAGTATCGGACCAATGCCAATCCTGAGTATCGAATCAGACCAGCGCTATTTGTAAAAGGAATATACAGTATTTATTTTTGTGTGTATTGTTTATATATATATATATATATATATATATATATATATATATATATATATATATATATATATATATATATATATATATATATATATATATATATATATATATATATATATATATATATATATATATATATATATATATATATATATATATATATATATATATATATATATATATATATATATATATATATATATAAAAGCATAGAGAGAGCAGCAAAGATGTTAAAGTTCTGCTTGCTCTGTAATGTTGCTTCCGCTTCCAAGAAGCTAACACTGCCTTTCCTATGTTTCTCTAGCATTTGTGAGAAGTAGCGGTCAAATCCCAGAAGAGGCTGTTGTTGACGAGGGGGCCATTTTAAGTGTCCTGGAGAACAGTCAGAACTTTGCACAGCACTCTCAAACGGCCAATAACTCCTCCCCACTCGGTAAAAAGTCATTATTTTGTCTTTTCATTAACCTATTGAGTAATTTATATGATTAACAGTTTAAATTGGACATATACAGATGATAATTAATATGAATAACTAACTCCCCTCCCCCATTTTTTGTATTTATGCAGATAGCAGCCAAGAACGAGCCATCGTCGATTTGCTGGCAGGCCTAGCAGATGATGGTTTTTGCTGGACTCCCGTTTTGCACAGTTCACAGTCCCAGTCCCATGCTGGTGCTCAGAGCTACCACTACAACAGTGACGAAGAGGAGGCAAGACCAGAGCTGGACAAGGAAGAAGCAGAGCTCAGCGTGACAATGTCGCAGCAATGGGACAAGGAGCCACCTGAAAGCTCATTTTTGCCAAGGTCAGTTTGATTCCTTTGTTTTGTTTTTTAATCTACCTCGAATGTGCGGGTAACAGACCGGTACAGTTTTTATTTGTATGTGCTGCATTTATTCTTTGTCCTGGTGCCTACAGGCCTGGTGTCAAGGAGACAGAGGACAGCCTCAGTGATGAGCAACAGGAGTCTTCTGACGAAGACAATGAATGGAGTGCTAATAATTCTTTATTTAACCCGTCTATTCCCCAGCTTGACGGGGCAGCAGACGAGAGCAGCGGTGAGTATTTGCATTGGGGTCTGTCTCTTCCTCGCCACTTTCACCTCCTTCCATCAGAGGAAATTGGCTTCCTGTTGTTCTGTTGAGCCAACGTACAGCTCACTTGGTTCCGCACGTCTTTTCTATGATCTGTTTCCTGGCTGTAATTCCTGTCTTGACGACTACAGTATTCTCTTCAGGGCTCGACAATAACGATGCACCGATGGCCCGGGGCAAGTTAAAACAAAATTGGGGCAAGTAAATCCAATCAGTGATATTCCCGTCGGGCAAGTCCACTTTGGCAGCATCAAACTCCAATCAGAGCATCCCTAGTTCTTATATGTTATAAGAGATGTAAGGTCGGGCGACATGGACTTTAGCATACTTTATTCCACGATATTGTATGTTGTATCACAATATGATGATATAAAACGATATCAAATGTAGATTAAGCAAAGTCTTGTATTTAAAAAAAAAAAAAAGCTACAACCCTTAAGCCATATATGAAATACACTTGTCTCGATTTGTAAAGCACATGAATTTATCGGTAACAATCTGGCTACCTTTTGTAATGGGATAACAGCCTCTGCACACGTTACCACTAAATCTTCAACAACCTGTAATGCCTGTGCTTGTGATTAAGGAAGATGTAGTCACCCATGCAATTCCAACTGCATATGGAAGATATTTTTTAATTGCACTCTTATTATTGGATGAGGGACCTGACAGAAGTTTGTTACAAAAGCCAAACAATATTGTTGGTCATGCTGTGTAATAAAAATTCAATTCCACAAATTCATGTTCATAACAAAATTTTATTATTGAGTAAGACTACAAAAACTGATAACGAACTCCTTTCGCAAAGAGACTAGGTATTGTTGTGACTGTGCAAATATTAAATGCGGTCACTTGCTAACTTTACTTGCTAACAAATAAAACGTACGTATTGAGAAACTTGTAAATACTGACCTTTCTTTTGTCGTTTATAGATTCATCGTTAACGGACAGTGGCTCTCGGACGCAGTCTTCTCTCATAGTCACGGAAAAGATCATCGTGAAAAGGAATCCCTTCCCCGGAGAGATTGTCCACCTTGAACCCCCATCCACGGCTAAGATCTTCCTGGAGTGTAAACTCCCCGAGCACAGACCAGTTCATGTTCTGGACACGGAGCAACCGCTCGACAAGCACTTTCAGTCCAAGGGCCGTCAGGACGGCAGTAGTGAATGTTCAGCAGGCCTAAAGGTTAATAAAGAAATCCCTTACATCCCGCCTGTCAAACACCCGATCCCCTGCAAAACAATCAGTCACCCGGAGGTGCCTGCCATGTGCGTCGACGACGAGGACATTCGCCCCGTTTACAGCTACGACAAGAAAGCATCTTTAGCTTTGGATAACACCGACCTTGAAAGTTTCCAGTTTAGCAACAGTAAGATCACAAACAGAAGAAAGAATTACAGCAGCATGAAGAATGTCGAAACCAACTGTCTGTCAATCCTTCAGAACCACAGAGCCTTCTCTCTCTGCTACTCTGAGCTGAGGAACTGCTCAACCAAGACAGACCTTGAACTTAGCCAGATGGACAGAAACAGCCCCCTCCTGAGAAACATTTCCTCAGCACCGTCAGCGCTACAAGAGAACGTTTTTCCCAATCTTCAGGAAGGGGAGACTAGTCAAGATAGTGACGAGGAAGATGTTGGTGAGCTGAAAATAAGGTACGAGGACTATCAGGAAAATAAAACCGAAAAGACGATTGTTGCCCAGCAGGAAGCACACTACAAATTTTTCCCAAGTGTAATTCTCTCCAACTGCCTAACTAGGAAGAAAGTTGGCAGCAAAAAGCTCCCCGAGCCATGCAGCAAGCTGGAGCAGTCCCAAAATCGAAGACAGAGGCTAAAAGCCAATAAAAAAAGAACGACGGGCCCGAGGAACAAGTTAAACGTGGATGAAAGCTCCACATCAGACAGCCAGGTTAGTGTTGGCTGCACCTCTGTCACTCCCGATCATCCAGGGATCGGTGACACAGAGATGCTCGTTTGTGAGGAGAATTCTACCCAAGAGTCCGTCTTAGATGATCCGCTCGTAGAGGGAGAGTCGCTCACAAAGGATGACCCTGAAATTGTGGAGACATCCCTAAAGGATCAGGCGGAACAGCTTCCAGTGCCCACTGCCATGGACGCTACCCCAGCTGGCAGTCTTTCAGAGGACGCTACAGACACAACAATAGACAGTTTAAGTCTCCTGCAAGATTTAGCTGCTAAAGTCACTTGCACGAACCCCTCTTCTCTGCCTGGAAGTAAATACACCCTGAGGACCAAACGGAAGATGATTTATGACGGTGACGAAGGGGAATACATAGGTGCCACCCGGGCTAAAAACCCAGCCTACGTGAAAGAACGTCTCAAAGGCCGCAATGTCCGCAGTGGGCAGGAGCTAAAATACCAGAAACGACGTAAGAAGGAACCGCCAATCATCATTAAGTACATTATCATCAACAGGTTCAAAGGTCAGAAAAACATGTTGGTGAAAATGTGCAAAGTCAACGCGGAGGAACAGAGTGTAACGCTGACAAACGACAAATTGGACGAGTACAATAAACTGGCTCCTTTGAAGGATTTCTGGCCCAAGGTGGAAGAGTCTACTGCGGTTGAGTTCCCGGTGATGGAGGCCAAGGCAAAAAAACAATACAAACGGAAGTCTAAAGTCAACTCCACAAATAAAAAAACTGTGAGCGGCATCTCCAAATTTCAAGTCGGATCGGGTGAAATGGTGAAAAGAACCAAGGTCTCCGAAAGGAGCCAATGTTTACCTTCTCTACCGCCTCCTCAACCATGTTACTGTGAGCTGGCAGATGACCATAACAAGGATTATACCGATGTTATGTTGGAGCTAGGCTATCTATCCGACAGAGCACCGAGCCCAACACACTCAACACCTCCTCGCTGCTGGTCTCCGACAGACACCGTCATGGACACCAGGACTTCAAAGCAACTACTAAACCCACTCAGTGATCCATGCCTTGGTTTGGCTCATCAAGTGACCAAAAAAGCTAAAAGCAGGTGTAAAACCACCAAACCTAAAAAATCAACAAATTTGAAAAGGAAAGTCAAAACGAATACTACAGTTCAGCCCCTTGAAGAAGATCCAAAACAAGCGAAATTACAAACCAGCAACGCTAATCCAAGACACAGAAGGAAAGCCATGGGGACAGTTGAAAAAATAAACAACTCAGCAACCACCTCAAGACCTAGACCCAAAACAAAAAGGAAGTCTGTGGATCCCAAAAGTCCAAACGAAAAGAACGATACATCACAGGCACTTTTTCCAGAGAACAATCCATCTAAATCTGAAAATCCGGTGAATATCGATAACAATCAAGACCAGACAACGACAAAACTCACAGTCCAGTCAGTCGAACCAAAGTTCGAAGACTGTGAGATTTCTATCGCGGACACGAACCAAAAGATGTCGCCGAATGTTCAGACAAAGCAGCAAGGTTGTCAGACCACTGTCGTAAAAGTAGAATCTTCCACGGAGGACTTGAAAGCTTCATCGCAGTCGCAAACACCCTCACCGGAAGACGAACAAGAAACTCAATCAGCAAAAGCCTCCTCGCAGTCGGACCTTAAGAACGGACGGGTCCCCGGTCTCTCTCAGACTCCCTGTAGCTTGTCGGTCCTCAGGAAACTTTACCAAAAGAGTCAACATAGTCAGTCACAAGTGGACAATGCGGTCCACTCTAACACTGTCGCAGATCTGACAACAAAACAAGCCAAATCAAGAAAAGCCACACCAAGGAAACCCTCGACCGCCAAATCTGTTCCACCCAAGGATGACAGACAACCCGGGATAAGAAAAACCAAGCCAAACAACACCCAGCCTGCTTCGTCGGTAAAAGATGAGGCCATCATGTTAGACGACTGCTTGTTCATTCCATCCGACCCAGACATGGACAGTTGCAACTTGATAGAAGACAGCTTGTCCCCGGAGCTTCCTGATAACTGTTCCTTTGACATAAATGCCATTGATCAGACGGAATTCTCCAGCCCTTACAGTGGCACCCAGTTTGTCCTGACTGATAAAAATTTACCTCTTAAGTTTCTGAGTGACGCCAATCAGGACTTTGAGAAAAAGTTGGATAGGCTATCAGGGTCTGGGGAGGATCTGAAACCGGAATTGGACTGGCACAGGTTAAAGCCTTCGAATACTGAGGATGGGGAGTGTACACCCAACCACCTCACCTTCACCGACTCTGAGAAATTCCAGAAGAGAAATTGCCAATTGTCTTCAAGCGGCGCCCAAACCCTCAGCCCCTTTCAAGACTTCCACTGTGAAAGAAAAGAGCTCCTGTTCTCAGCCTGTGATCCTGTGCTACCACTGCCTTTAAGCTCCGCCTCGTTTGTCAGCCACGAGGGTTCTCCGACGGGCGACTTTCTGGAATGCATGGATGGATTTACATCCCCCACGCCGAGTAGCTCTCCTCGTTCCGTCAGCTCATTCTCTCAGGTGAGGGCAAGCCAGATGCTGCGGGGACCAGTGGGAGGAGCCCACTTTCTGAAGCCCCTCATGTCCGCTCCAAGCAGGGAGGAGATCCTCAGCACTCTGTTGGACTTGGAGATATCAGAGGCCACTTTTCAGGAGCCCTTCTGCAGCGACCCATCTGACGCCCCGGGAAAACCAATGTGAGAATTTATTGAACAGCAACACACAGAACTTCATTATAATATATAGCCCAATATGTAACATTAGTGGTAAAATATAGTAAAAACCCCTTTAGGTAAGTAAGCCGGCGTTATTGTCTATATAATAAAAAATAAAAAAGACCCAAAATTGGTCAGTTTATGTTTAACTTAATTATTGCTAAGCTATTATTGATTAAAAAAATGTTAACAGGGACCTATATGCTCATTTTTCGACCCTATGTATTGAGTTTTGAACTCCCGTAGAGCAGCTACACACAATAACCTGCACAGAAAACATTCTAGATCAGGGGTCGGCAACCTTTACTATGAAAAGAGCCATTTTACCCAATGCCCACTGAAGAAAAATAGCCTGGAGCCGCAAAACATATAGTATGTTTAAAACAACATTGGAGGGAATTTGGGGGTATCAAAGTAGTTCAGATAAGAAAAGACGAGTTGGAGTACTCTTGCTAGTTTTGGAGATAAACTTACATAAATGTATGTGTAAACTACTGTAAACGTAAAAACAAGTTCCCATGCCGCTGTTTTTAAATTATCTCGAATTTATTTTTTAGATTTGTAGGTAAGTATTACTTGTTTTTCTTCATGTACTGAACTGGATAGCAGTCAGAACTCACTCAGGATGCATTCATGGTCTCAGACAAAGTTGGATTTTTTAAAACTCATTACAAAAGACGTGCATTTTCCCCACTCGGGTGTTAAAAATATTCAAGCATCGCAAAGGGAGCCACAATAAAGAGGCTGAAGAGCCACATGCGGCTCTGGAGCCGCAGGTTGCTGACCCCTGTTCTAGATCATCCAGAATCTGCACCTATTCCACCTGACAGAGCACACCAGACACTTTCTAATACATTTCTGTGCAACTATAACTATACTTTTTATAGTTGTACTAAATCTTTGTAGTCTTTGTAGTCAAGACATACAGTTTATGGCGGTTAATTGGTTCCAGAACCGACTCTGATAAGTGAGTTTTCATGAAGTAGGATACCTAATTTCTAAAGCAAATATTAACATTTTTGACATGACATAACACCACTACAGCTTGACATGCTTATTGCACAATACAGTAGACATAATACAGGGGTTTCTGTACAGTACTGTTGTCTATTTACTATTAGATTTTTACTATTTACTATCTACCAGTGTAGAATACTACAAATGAAAACGTTTCTTTCAATGCATTTTCTGAATGCCTTATATTTGCGTTTTAGTTCATGCTTAATATAGGTCAAAAGTACATACAATGTGCTTAAATATGTATATTTTTGGACTAAGAAAAGGCGAATAAAACGGCATAATTTATTACCTAATTTTTTTTTTTTACTCTCAGAGTGAGAAAGCAAAGTTGGAATCGCAATGTAGCGAGATACGACTAATGAAAGATTATAATATACATGAAATCAGCCATGAGTCAACATGAGTCAGCCAGTCTAAAGGGCTTTGACTAAAACGGTTTCCGCTGTATTAGTAGTAGCTCTCCCGCCATTTAATGCTTGTGAGATGTAATTAACCTCATGTGCCTTTCTTGTTGTCTCTAGGGAGGTTGGTGGTCGTCAGCTAACCGTGGGAACCAGACTCACAAATGACTTAAAAGAGTTCAGCGGAGAACTGTGTCTAGAGGGTCTGAATTTCTGGAAGATGGCCTTCTCGGCCATGACGCACCCTGCCAACAGCCCTGCATCATCTCTGCAAGCCCAGAGAGTGCACAGCAGTAAGGAACCGACTATGAGTGACGCATCCTCAGCCAGCAACAAGCAGGTCATCCTTCTGCCCTGCAAAAGCGCACCAAGTCGAGAACGTGTCCAGATGTGGTTGGAAGCCAGGAAGCAGTACGAATCTTTGCGAAAAGGCATAAGAGACGCGGATTTGCTAAAGAAGGAGACGGTGACCGTGCACGGGGAGGCAAGCCCGAGCGCAACTGAGTCGGCTCTTCCTAGCTGTTCAACATCTACAGTAAATCTGTGTGGAAAGCCCATCAGAACTCAAAAGAGAAGGAAACGCAACCTGTCACTAATACTGCCTCCTTCGAGGAGTCCAGGCTACCTGTGTGACTCTGCAGATGTCAGTCCGATATCAAACGAAGATTCTGTCCATTTTGAAGAAGATGATGAAAATAGAGAAAAGGATAAAACCACGTCTCCGGAGTCCCCAGAGCTGCCCACGTGGCAGCAACCCAGCAGTGCCGGGCTGAGTGAAAACTCTCCCGAACCATTATCACCTGAACCCTCCTTGGGACGACCGGGCAAGAGCAGCCCCTCATTTCTCCGCATCCCAGAAGAGGAGATGACAAACTCCCAACATCTTCACAGCACCCCGTGTTTAAAGAGGAACCGGAGAAGCATTGAAGATGATGCGCCTGTATGTAGCACCCCTATATCCCATGGTAAGAAGCCTTCTTTGTTGTCTAACTTTCTACTTGGAGCTATTTCCTCATCAATGACCCTGTGGTATTCCTGCTGCAGAAGATCCTGTTGCTCAGAGAATCCAGCAGAGGAGGAGAAGCCAAGCAGAGCCTCTGAGAAGAGTGTTACTTAACACGCAGATGAAGGTAAAAGACAGGTGATGTGCTGAGGGACGCTACAGAATAATATCAACCGTGAACCAACTAACAGTTCTTTTCTTAGTTGATTAATCTGAAGTTTGTTTAGATTAATCCACATGGCTAATCTGAACAGCGCCAACCAAACGGGTTTCACTGTACCACGTACTTGTATTTGTCTTCCACAGAACCATTTTGCTGCTCTGAATGTTCCAAAGAGAGAGACTTCTCAGATTGAAGGTCCCAGCATCGTCAACACTTACGGCTTCAAAGTCAGCATGCAAAACCTGCAGGATGCCAAAGCTCTGCATGAGGTGAGTTGTACATTCATAATATGGTCATGGTAATGGTAATGGTAATGGTAATGGTAATTAATGGTTTTATTTCATTTCAACATGCATCAGATTACAATTGAGTGCATCCCATAATCAGTTCCCAGTTCCACATGTCCAAAAGGAGTAGGAAGAAGCAAAGCTTATTAAATCCTACCCCTCCATCTGGTAATTTTACAATCAGTAACTGTTACATTTGTTCACTTCCTGCTTTCTATAATACAGTTTAAGGTTTTTTTTGTTTTTTTTTTTATTTTATTTTTTTTAAATAATGCACCTCGTACCGAAGTACTCGGTGATATGAGCATCCAATGCCATAATGGGTACCATAGTAACTGTCAATATAATGATATACGTATATAGCACATCATGACTTTGTTCCTTTCAGCTTTCTTAAAATCTCCCACCTCAGTGTGTTGGTTGACATTTATGATATTTATTTATATATTAAATTCATGTATGAAATAATAAGGAACTGAAGTGACAAAACATTATAAAAAATGCACCAAACTCAACAAGTGGAAGCAAGTAATTTAAAAAGATGAAGTATGTCTTAATATGATAGAGTTAAATGTATAATTATTATTTATTAATAAAGCCGTCTTTCCTCTTCAGGTCCAGTACCTCACACTGATGGGCATGGAACTCCACGCGCGTACTCGACGTGACCTCGAACCCGACCCTGAGTTTGACCCCATATGTGCCTTATTTTACTGCCTCACTTCTGACGCCCCCCTCCCAGACGTAGACTCGTGCCGGTTGACGGGCGCCATCGTGGTGCATCAAGACGACGATGACGGCTGTGACCGACGTAAAAGCTCACGTTCCCGTAACACCACTCTTCTAACGGTTGTTTATAATGTACGTTATTCTAACGTTCCTTTCTACACTACATGCAGGTCGAAGAGCAACAGCGCCCCTGCTGGTCAGGTCTGGCGTCTCTGGGCTGCAGGTGACGTACGCTGCAGATGAGAAGACGCTGTTTCAGGAACTGGTCGCAATCATGAGAAAGTTTGTGGGAAAACTATTTTCTGTCATGTAGAGATACGGTGGAACCCCGTTTATGTCGACGGGCCTTGTCTGACGTCAACGTAAGCGGTTGTCGACATAACCAAAATTTTAGTTTGCATTTTTAATGCTGTGTGAAGACAGTAGTGATGTTGCTGCTTAATACTAGAACACACGTCGATATAAACCTGTTTTTTTTTATACAAATGACTCGTAAATGTTATGTTGATGTAGACTTAACAGGATAAGAACAACATGGTCGACTTAAGCGGGTTCCACTGTACTGTCATGTTTATATACTGTTTCTATCTTAGATTATACAGTGTCTTATATTGCTGTGTTTTGGTAGATTTGACCCAGATATCCTGTTTGGGTACGAGGTGCAGATGCACTCATGGGGGTACCTCCTTCAGCGGGCTGCAGTAGTTGGAGTGGACCTCTGTCAGCAACTGTCCAGAGTTCCCGGTAATGTTGACTTCTTTGGTAATGGTAATGGTTTTATTTCATATGAACATGCGTCAGATTACAATTGAGTGCATCCCATAATCAGTTCCCAGTTCCACATGTCCAAAAGGAGTAGGAAGAAGCAAAGCTTATTAAATCCTACCCCTCCATCTGGTACTTTTATAATAAGTAACTGTTACATTTGTTCACTTCCTGCTTTCCTAATATTTTTTTTTAAGTAAAAAAAAAAGGCGAATTTTTATTTTTTTTAGTTTTATTTAATTTTTAATTTTTTGCATTTTTGAATGATTTTTATTTTAAATGTATGTTTTGGGAGGTATAACGGTACATATATTTCTACTCTAATTTTTGAGTGTAAGACGGCTGGTTCAACAGTAGCCTACCAGAAACGTCACTCATCTCTCTCTCTTCGTCTTGCGTCTCCTGCCTTTTCTTCATTTATTTTGTCACAGTGTCCGTCACTCTCTCCTGTCGTCGCTCTGTGTCAATTTTCATCTCAGTAGATTAGCCCTTGAGCTTGTGCTATCCTCTTCGTGACACAGTTGGCTATCCTTTTTGTCTTCTCAGGTGACTCCAGAGACAACCGCTTCACTTCAGACAGGGATGAGTACGGGGCGGACACCATGACTGAGATAAACATCGTTGGACGCATCGTCATCAACATGTGGAGAGTCATGAAAACAGAGGTGATATGTTATTTAAACTCTGTGCTAGTAAAATTACATCATTTTTCATCATCATAATGACTTTATTTTCCTAAAATTAAACAACTTTTTTCATTAAAATTTTCCTCATGTGAATTCAGGTGACAACTTTGTTGTTTTCTTTATTCCTCATTATATTACGACTTAAAAACATTTATTTTGTCTTGAATATTTCAATTTTATGCTACTAAAATGACATTATTTACGAGATTCTTGTAAAATTATGACTTTTTATTGTTAGATGACAACTGATTTCTCTTAATATTTTTATTTATTCTTGTGAGATTACTGTTGATTTTTTCTACATTGGTTACTGGGCCACAAATGGCCCCCAGGATGCCTTCTAGACACTTTTGGATTGCTCAAAAGTTCGAAGTTCAGTCTTTTTTTCGGCTTTCCTTTCAGGTGACACTGAACAACTACAGTTTTGAGAATGTGGCCTTCCACGTGCTCCACCAGCGTTTCCCCCATTACAGCCCCCGCACGCTGTCCGACTGGTTTGACCACAGTACTGACCTCTACAGGTGTGTCTTTAACACTGCATGTATTTAACATGTATTTAGGTACCAGCATAGTCAGAATTTGCATGATGATTCCCTGTACAGTACTTCAGTATCCACAATATAAATAACACAGTAATCCCTCTTTTATAGCCGTGAACTGGTTACAACTGGTACAGCAAAGTAATATTCTTTATTTCTAAATGGAATATTTTTTTTTGTTAGAGGATGGACAACCTGTTTACAACCTTCTAAATACAGTTTTTAACATCAGTAGAGCCCTCTGGACATGATATAACACCCCTATAGTCGGTTTGAATATCTTATATTTGTATTGTATTTCATTTGGACATTTTTAAGCTTGGAAATGCTTTATTTTAAGCAAAAATGTGTAAAAGTAGCTGAAATATTTATATTTTTTGACTAATAGGCCATATTCAACTAATGGATGTACTGTGAGACAACTTTATTTAGTTTTATTATTATCTCATATTACGGCTTTAAAAAGAAACATATAGTATTTAAACTCTGTGCTAGTAAAATTACATAATTTTTCATCATCATAATGACTTTATTCTCTGAAAATTAAACAACTTTTTTCGTTAATATTTTGAATTTACTCTCGTAAAATTACAGCTGTTTTTCCCCATTCATGTGAATTCATGTGACTGAAGAGGAAAGTTGAAATATATGGAAAATTAAAAAAAAAACAGCAAAAAAATATAAATAATAAAATAAATATATTAAAAAAATATTTAAAAAAAGAATGCAAGCATAAAAAAATAGAAAAATAAAGTCACTATTGGCTCTCTTCAAATCCTTTTCTGCCCCCCAAATAAACGCCATATCAACATGTAAATGTAGCGTTAATATCAATACCGCGTATGTTTTTGTATCAGGTGGAAGATGGTGGACCACTACGTCAGCCGCATGCAGGGCACCATGCGGATCCTCCAGCAGCACGATATCATCGGCAGAACCAGCGAGCTTGCCAGGGTCTTTGGGATCCAGTTTTTCCACGTTCTCACTCGAGGGTCACAGGTACCAGCACAAACCTCATCCGGACTTGTAGGTTCCAGGTTCCATTTTTTTTGGAGTTGCTTTCAATGTCCTTTGGGATTTATGGTCATTCAGACTTCATTTATTTATTAAAACCAAAGGAAGACTGCTAGAACTGCTTAGCAGAGCCAAGTCCAAGCTTTTTCCAGCGAGGGCCACGTAGTGAAAAATGAAAAGGATGCAAAATGTTTTGTATTTGATTTTTTAAAATAGGATTCATCTCAGCTTTGTGATATCGGTGAAAAAGTCTATTATAATCAACTTTTGTTTTTGCTTTTCATTTTCTAAATACTTCAACTTTCTTCTAGGAAAATTTCTCCTAATATTCTATTCCCATAAATTCCTATAATATTATCATTTTTCCTCAAACTCTGTTTCTTTCTCATATTCCAAGTTTATTTTATTCTGTATTTTTTTCTTTAATATATCTATGAAAAATGTTTTCCTCATAATATTACAAGTTTCTTCCCTTAAAACAATGATTTTTTTCTTGTTAGTATGCTACGTTTTTGCATAATATTTTGACATCATTTTCCCCATTTTTGCAGTTTTTTTTTACTTTGTTCTTGTCAGTTGTGTTTTGTAATATTAGAGCTTTATTCCCAGAATATTTTCACTTTATTCACGTCATTTTTGACAACTTAATTTTCTAAAAATTAATTAAATACATTTAAAAAAAATTACAACATTTTTGTTTATTTCTCATAATATTCAGACTTAAAAAATAGCATCTTTTTCCTGAAGAATTGAAAGTTATGCTTTTATACAGTGACAAATTTTTCAAATTTTTTTCTTACTATTTTGACTTTATTCAGGCAAAATGGCTGCAAATGTATCATTTTTTTTCCTTTGGACACCCGTGGCTTATCCTAATAACGCTCTTGGTCTTGTCCCTGCAGTACCGCGTGGAGTCCATGATGTTGCGTGTGGCCAAGCCGCTCAACTACATCCCTGTGACGCCCAGCGTCCAGCAGCGAGCCCAGCAGAGGGCACCTCAGTGCCTGCCCCTGGTGATGGAACCAGAATCGCGTTTCTACAGCAACTCTGTGGTCGTTCTGGACTTTCAGTCGCTCTATCCCTCCATCGTCATCGCGTACAACTACTGCTACTCCACCTGCCTCGGCCACATGGACAGCTTGGGAACGTAAGATCCTCACAGTCCTTTTCCTTTTTTTTTTTAGTTTATGTAAAGGGAACTGTAGGGGTGTTATTTCATGTCTAGAGGGCTCTAATTCTTCTATGTTCGAAGTACAGGAAGTGGGAATCCTCGCTCATGACAGTCGGTTCTGGAACCAATTAACCGTGATAACCATAGTAGTCTAAATTGGCCACGAGGAAAGTCAGTAATGCTACTGTAATGTTGGGTGAGACACACAAGCACCAGACCTGATCGACGGACCAACAGACTTTTATTGCAAGTTGGAATGATCTCACGACAGGCACAATCCATAACACGGGCTACTGTTGTAAAACTCAACTCTGAACCCCCTGATGTCACTTCCTGTCCTTGCACCACTCAGCTCCCCTAGCACCATATTTACAGCAACACACAAGCACATGTCTTATTTATGTCTTACTTTGTCTTATTATGTCTACTATATTGGGTAATAGGTGTGCAAAGGTTACTATAGGGGTGTTATTTCATGTCTAGAGAGCTCTAATAAGGTTTTCTATGCTCTTCTGATGAACCAGGAATTGACTAAAATCTGCTGAAGATGACGTGATGATGATTTCTCTTTGGATTTCAGGACGGATGAGTTCAAGTTCGGCTGCACCTCCCTGCGGGTTCCCCCGGAGCTCCTCTTCCAGCTCCGAAACGATATCACCGTGTCGCCCAACGGCATCGCCTTCGTCAAGGTATGACCCTCCATGCGAGGGATGTGGATCAACATTCCCAGCGTGTCTGCTGTCTGCTCAGGCGTCGGTGCGGAAAGGCGTCCTTCCCAGCATGCTCGAGGAAATCCTCAACACGCGCATCATGGTGAAGCAGTCCATGAAAGCCTACAAGCAGGACAAGGCCCTCATGAAGCTGCTGGACGCCCGCCAGCTCGGACTCAAACTCATCGCCAACGTCACCTTCGGCTACGCCGCCGCCAACTACTCCGGACGTATGCCCTGCGTGGAGGTCAGCACCCGAGAACGTTGACACGTATTGTCGTCGTTCCACCTCTGCAACCTTCTGACTTGTCTCCAGGTTGGTGACAGCATTGTCCACAAAGCCAGGGAGACGCTGGAGAGAGCCATCAAGCTGGTCAACGACACCAAGAAATGGGGAGCGCGGGTCGTGTACGGAGACACTGATAGGTACTGCGTACTGTAATACTCAGTCGTAGTACTTTGTTGTGAGTTTGGAGTGTTGAGGTGAATAAGAAGGTTCTTTGTGGCTTGGCCTGTCCAGCATGTTCGTGTTGTTGAAAGGAGCCTCCAAGGAGCAAGCCTTCAAGATCGGCAACGAGATCGCAGAAGCTGTGACTGCAACCAACCCAAAGCCAGTCAAGCTCAAATTTGAGAAGGTAAGTTCACACAATACCATTATTAATAATAGTAATAATAATAACAACAATAATAATAACAACAACAATAATGATATTAATACTCAATAATCATAACAACAACAATAATAATATTAATACTCAATAATCATAACAACAATAATAAAACTCATAATCATAATAACAATAATAAAAAACAACAATATTAATAACAATAATAATAACAATAATAATCTCATCATAATAATAATAATAATAATAATGGATGACATTTTATGCAGCACTTTTCAAGGCACCTTACCTTTGAGAACACACAATACCATTATTAATAATAGTAATAATAATAATATTAATAATAACAACAATAATATTAATACTCAATAATCATAACAACAATAATAATACTACTCATAATAATCATAACAATAATAACAAAAACAATATTAATAACAATATTAGTAATAATAATAACAATAATATAATAATAATAATAATAATAATAATAATAATAATAATAATAATGGATTACATTTTATATAGCACTTTTCAAGGCACCTTACCTTTCAGAAGGTAAGTTCACACAATACCATAATTAATAATAGTAATAATAATAACAATAATAATAACAACAATAATATTATTAGTTAAAATAATAATAACAACAACAATAATAATAACAATAATAATGATTACATTTTATACAGCACTTTTCAAGACACCCAAAGCACCAATATGAGTTTAAAACCAAAAGCAAGTTTTCCCATAAGGCGTTGCACCTAAGGAATGCATTCATTGGGGCACTGCAATGACGTCAGCCTCCCTGTTTATCCTTGCAATGCATTATGGTTCCATATTATGTTCCATATGTTTGTATATATTTCTGAGGTATACCTTTTGAGTGTTAAGTTGCTGTGTGATGAGTTTAGCGGGGGGGGGGTGTTTGTTTTTTATAGCCCATGATTGGCTCCTGTCAAATAGTCCTCACAGACTTGTACACACCACTGTATGACGTGGACACGCGTGTGTGTGTGTGTGTTAGGTGTACCTGCCGTGTGTGCTGCAGACAAAGAAGCGCTACGTGGGCTACATGTATGAGAGTCTGGAGCAGAAGGAGCCCGCGTTTGACGCCAAAGGGATTGAGACGGTGCGGCGTGATGGTTGCCCTGCTGTTGCCAAGGTAACAGCCAAAGCAATCATCTCTTTTTGTCTGCTTTCCACCGAGATTCATGTCATGTTCTCATCTGCATCACACGTTCTCGCCTTCTCTAATGGCACCTTAAATGTCGTAATCATCTCACATGTGGTATCGTCACTTCCTGCTCGTCTTCCTCAGATTCTGGAACGTTCCATCAAGCTGCTCTTTGAGACGCGGGACATCAGCCAGGTCAAGCAGTTTGTTCAGCGCCAATGTGTGAAAGTGCTGGACGGCCGCGCCAGCATGCAGGACCTGACCTTTGCTAAGGAATACAGGGGCAGCGACGCCTACCGCCCCGGAGCCTGCGTACCCGCCCTGGAGCTCACCAGGTGTGTGTGTGTGAGATCGTTGTTGCTAGTCGGGTATGGATGGCGTGTTCACACATCAGACCCATTTGGGATGAACCAAAGTGTGGACACACAGGCTAAAATGTATGCTGTGTATTGTGTTTTTTTTAATGATTTAACATTTATTTTGAGCTATTTTTAGCCATACTATAATATTTTTATTAATTTATTTTTATATCTTTGAAATGATAAAAAATCATTATTCAATGTATTATTATTAATCAATGTATTATTAAACTTTAATATTTATTAATTTGGAAATGTCATTTATTTATTGAATTCAATTTTAAATGTTTTGTATTTTATATATATATATATTTTTTTTATTGGAAGTATTTAATTAATTAGAAAATTAATTAGTTCTTTACCATTTTTGGTACAGTGCATTTATGTTGTATGTATTTCTTATTTGTACTTTTAATAATTTAATAAATTTAATAATTTCATTGAATTATTTTGACAAATATTATAGTTATTTGTGAAATGAAACTTTCACATTTATTTAATTTATTTAATTTAATTCATTTATTTATTTTTTATTTATACATTTAAAAAATATTTACATATAATAAAACAAATATTTATTTTGAAAAAATCATGATTAAATTTATTGCGAATATTATATTTCTTCATACTTTAATAATGCCTGTTGAACAAAGACAGCATTTTTTTTTTTTATTACAAGAAGTGCAGAAGCTTGTTTTGGCCGCCATTTTTATTTTCATTTTTACTTCCTGTGTAAGCGAGGCCAGTTGTCCCAATACTTTAGTGTGTAGAATGTACAGCAGGCAACATAAATAAAGAATACAGCAGTTAGTTGCATGATATCAGCCTCAAAGTACACGTGCAAGTCCAGTCTGTTGCTTAGCAACAGAGATTGTAATTTTATAATCCATCTGCTTGGTCGCCAGGCGTATGATGGCGTACGACCGCCGTCTGGAGCCGCGCGTGGGGGAGCGCGTGCCCTACGTGATCATCTACGGGATGCCCGGCATGCCGCTTATCCAGCTGGTCCGTCGGCCATTGGACGTGCTGCAGGACGCCAGCCTGCGCCTCAACGCCACCTACTACATCAGCAAACAGATCCTTCCGCCGCTGGCTCGAATGTTCCAGTTGATCGGCGTCGACGTGTTCCGCTGGTACCAAGAACTCCCCAGGGTGAGACGACGGATAGACGGATTATTATTTCCTGTTTTGTTGTTGGTACTTCCTGGGTGTGTCAGGTTGAATTGCAGGAGGAAAACCTAATGGCAGACTTTTGTCAAAGTGAGGCGCTGCATTGTGTTGATGGCTGCTTCGGTGCAATAGCGCCCTCTGGTGGGAAAAACAAACATGTACCACAGCCAGTCAACTATCATTAGAATTCCATTGAATATGGACTTATGGGTTAAAAAAAATGTATAGAAAACTTTTTATACACTATAAAAAGTACACTGGCCAAATAAAAAAAAAGGATTAGAAAACTTTTTTATATACTTGTATTACTTTATTAAATACTTTTCCGCTAATACATAAGGACAGTGTACAGTCATGTTCTTAATAACAAAGCTTGTCTCGTCCTTTGTCCCCAGATCCAGAAGACGTCCTGCTCGTCGGCCTTTGGGGGCGAGGAAGCGGGCAGGAAGGGCACCATCTCCCAGTATTTCACCACGCTTCACTGCCCCGTGTGCGATGAGCTCACCCAGCTGGGCGTGTGCTCGCGGTGCCGTGCCGAGCCCCAGCGCGTCGCCGTTGCGCTCCACCAGGACATGCGGCAGTGGGAGCGGGAGCAGGATCAGCTGCTGAAGGTCAGTCAGACGTCCGCCACCCTATTGTTTTGTCCAATAGAAATGCAGCGTTACCGTGCGTGTGTGTCCTCCAGGTGTGTAAGAGCTGCAGCGGCTGCCCGGAGCGGCAGGTCCCGTGCGTGTCCCTCGACTGCCCCGTCCTCTACAAGCTGAGCAGGGTCTCCCGGCAGCTCTCCAAGGCGCCCTACCTCCGTCAGTTACTGGAGCAGTTCTGATTGGCCGAAGACGTCAACGGCTCCTTTTGGTGCTATCGGTCCCGCCCCTTTCATCCTGTCCAGTGTTCCGGTTTGCTCCCTGTGCTTGTGAATGTTCAAACGCTGCTTCTTCTTCTTGGAACGTTTTGAACAAATGGTCTTCATCATGGAGTCTCTGCTTTTTTAGCTACTGCAGTCTGGTGTAAATGATCCATAATTCTCACTCTTATCAGTATTTAATCAATCAAATGCCGGCCATGAATGCTGTTTTAATCTTGATGACTTCATACCCGTCTTGTCTGCTCATACCTTTTTTTTTTTTTTTTTTTAACAGGGACTGTTGCAATACTGTATTTTTGTCAATTCCATTATGGAGTGCATATAAGTCTTGTGTGTGTTTTCAAGTTCACTGTGCTGTCAATCAAACCCTCTCCAGACTCTCTGGTGTGCTTTGTACAAATGTAAAAAAATATGACTATTGAAGGAGGCGGAGGTCTTCTTTTATTGGATATTGCTGTGGGGGGTGAACTTGCAGATTGATATAATAAAAATGTATTCAAATGTCGTTTGAACTTGGCAAAAAGGTTGAACCACGGTGATAAGACACAAAATATACACAGCAAACAAGAGCAAAAAAAATAAAAATATCTGCTCAAGTGCACTTAAGCAATGGAGCCACAATGGAGCCGTCTGTGCTCACTCAAACCGCAATGCACGGACAGACTCTGCTTGCTCACACGCAGTGAAACACTGCCCCCTAGCGTGTTGGTAGAGAGTTGCAAGTCACGAGCCTTCCCTTGTAGCTTAAGTCATGTAGTATCAAGTACTTTTCTGGGGAACTTAACTAGTAAACATAACCAAACACCTCTTAAAAGCCATTTGCCCAAAACTGTCAGTACTGGGATGTCAAATGTCAATCAAAATGGGGAGCGTGATCAAATGGGACACTGAGCAGCCTCAAACAAAAAGCGGAGCGCAAAGGTGACGACTTTGGGGGTGTTATATCATGTCTTTAAGGATCTAAAGTACCCAAAAATGGCATAAAATACCAGAGTTTGAATTTGGTGATTTTTGACAAAAAACGTAAGGGGTTAGTATGTCGTTTTTTTCAGTTTTTTTCAACTTGCTTCTAATTTACTTTTCTGGTCAAAAACACGGTGGAAACCTCACACACACTCAACAGGGGCCCCAGAAGTACCCAAAAATGGCATAAAATGCCAGAGTTTGAATTTGGTGATTTTTGACAAAAAACGTAAGGGGTTAGTATGTCGTTTTTTTCATTTTTTCAACTTGCTTCTAATTTACTTTTCTGGTCAAAAACACAGTGGAAACCTCACACACACTCAACAGGGGCCCCAGAAGTACCCAAAAATGGCATAAAATGCCAGAGTTAGAATTTGGTGATTTTTGACAAAAAACGTAAGGGGTTAGTATGTCGTTTTTTTCAGTTTTTTTCAACTTGCTTCTAATTTACTTTTCTGGTCAAAAAAACAGAAGGAACCTCACACACACTCAACAGGGGCCCCAGAAGTACCCAAAAATGGCATAAAATGCCAGAGTTTGAATTTGGTGATTTTTGACAAAAAACGTAAGGGGTTAGTATGTCGTTTTTTTCAGTTTTTCAACTTGCTTCTAATTTACTTTTCTGGTCAAAAAAACAGAAGGAACCTCACACACACTCAACAGGGGCCCCAGAAGTACCCAAAAAGGGCATAAAATGCCAGAGTTTGAATTTGGTTATTTTTGACAAAAAACGTAAGGGGTTAGTATGTTGTTTTTTTCATTTTTTCAACTTGCTTCTAATTTACTTTTCTGGTCAAAAACACAGTGGAAACCTCACACACACTCACCAGGGGCCCCAGAAGTACCCAAAAATGGCATAAAATGCCAATGTTTGAGGGCGGTGATTTTTGACAAAAAACGTAAGGCGTTAGTATGTCGTTTTTTTCATTTTTTCAACTTGCTTCTAATTTACTTTTCTGGTCAAAAAAACAGGGGGGACCTCACACACACTCAACAGGGGCCCCAGAAGTACCCAAAAAGGGCATAAAATGCCAGAGTTTGAATTTGGTGATTTTTGACAAAAAACGTAAGGGGTTAGTATGTCGTTTTTTTCATTTTTTCAACTTGCTTCTAATTTACTTTTCTGGTCAAAAACACAGTGGAAACCTCACACACACTCAACAGGGGCCCCAGAAATACCCAAAAATGGCATAAAATGCCAGAGTTAGAATTTGGTGATTTTTGACAAAAAACGTAAGGGGTTAGTATGTCGTTTTTTTCAGTTTTTTTCAACTTGCTTCTAATTTACTTTTCTGGTCAAAAAAACAGAAGGAACCTCACACACACTCAACAGGGGCCCCAGAAGTACCCAAAAAGGGCATAAAATGCCAGAGTTTGAATTTGGTTATTTTTGACAAAAAACATAAGGGGTTAGTATGTCGTTTTTTTCAGTTTTTTTTCAACTTGCTTCTAATTTACTTTCTGGTCAAAAAAACAGGGGGGAACCTCACACACACTCAACAGGGGCCCCAGAAGTACCCAAAAAGGGCATAAAATGCCAATGTTTGAGGGCGGTGATTTTTGACAAAAAAACGTAAGGGGTTAGTATGTCGTTTTTTTCATTTTTTCAACTTCCTTCTAATTTACTTTTCTGGTCAAAAAAACAGGGGGGGCCTCACACACACTCAACAGGGGCCCCAGAAGTACCCAAAAATGGCATAAAATGCCAGAGTTTGAATTTGGTTATTTTTGACAAAAAACATAAGGGGTTAGTATGTTGTTTTTTTCATTTTTTCAACTTGCTTCTAATTTACTTTTCTGGTCAAAAAAACAGGGGGGACCTCACACACACTCAACAGGGGCCCCAGAAGTACCAAAAAATGGCATAAAATGCCAGAGTTTGAATTTGGTGATTTTTGACAAAAAACGTAAGGGGTTAGTATGTCGTTTTTTTCATTTTTTCAACTTGCTTCTAATTTACTTTTCTGGTCAAAAACACAGTGGAAACCACACACACACTCACCAGGGGCCCCAGAAGTACCCAAAAATGGCATAAAATGCCAATGTTTGAGGGCGGTGATTTTTGACAAAAAACGTAAGGGGTTAGTATGTCGTTTTTTTCATTTTTTTTCAACTTGCTTCTAATTTACTTTTCTGGTCAAAAAAACAGGGGGGGCCTCACACACACTCAACAGGGGCCCCAGAAGTACCCAAAAATGGCATAAAATGCCAGAGTTTGAATTTGGTTATTTTTGACAAAAAACATAAGGGGTTAGTATGTCGTTTTTTTCATTTTTTCAACTTGCTTCTAATTTACTTTTCTGGTCAAAAACACAGTGGAAACCTCACACACACTCACCAGGGGCCCCAGAAGTACCCAAAAATGGCATAAAATGCCAATGTTTGAGGGCGGTGATTTTTGACAAAAAACGTAAGGGGTTAGTATGTCGTTTTTTTCATTTTTTCAACTTGCTTCTAATTTACTTTTCTGGTCAAAAAAACAGGGGGGACCTCACACACACTCAACAGGGGCCCCAGAAGTACCAAAAAATGGCATAAAATGCCAGAGTTTGAATTTGGTGATTTTTGACAAAAAACGTAAGGGGTTAGTATGTCGTTTTTTTCATTTTTTCAACTTGCTTCTAATTTACTTTTCTGGTCAAAAACACAGTGGAAACCACACACACACTCACCAGGGGCCCCAGAAGTACCCAAAAATGGCATAAAATGCCAATGTTTGAGGGCGGTGATTTTTGACAAAAAACGTAAGGGGTTAGTATGTCGTTTTTTTCATTTTTTTTCAACTTGCTTCTAATTTACTTTTCTGGTCAAAAAAACAGGGGGGGCCTCACACACACTCAACAGGGGCCCCAGAAGTACCCAAAAATGGCATAAAATGCCAGAGTTTGAATTTGGTTATTTTTGACAAAAAACATAAGGGGTTAGTATGTCGTTTTTTTCATTTTTTCAACTTGCTTCTAATTTACTTTTCTGGTCAAAAACACAGTGGAAACCTCACACACACTCACCAGGGGCCCCAGAAGTACCCAAAAATGGCATAAAATGCCAATGTTTGAGGGCGGTGATTTTTGACAAAAAACGTAAGGGGTTAGTATGTCGTTTTTTTCATTTTTTCAACTTGCTTCTAATTTACTTTTCTGGTCAAAAACACAGTGGAAACCACACACACACTCACCAGGGGCCCCAGAAGTACCCAAAAATGGCATAAAATGCCAGAGTTTGAATTTGGTTATTTTTGACAAAAAACATAAGGGGTTAGTATGTCGTTTTTTTCATTTTTTCAACTTGCTTCTAATTTACTTTTCTGGTCAAAAAAACAGGGGGGACCCCACACACACTCAACAGGGGCCCCAGAAGTACCCAAAAAGGGCATAAAATGCCAGAGTTTGAATTTGGTTATTTTTGACAAAAAACATAAGGGGTTAGTATGTCGTTTTTTTCATTTTTTCAACTTGCTTCTAATTTACTTTTCTGGTCAAAAACACAGTGGAAACCTCACACACACTCACCAGGGGCCCCAGAAGTACCCAAAAATGGCATAAAATGCCAATGTTTGAGGGCGGTGATTTTTGACAAAAAACGTAAGGGGTTAGTATGTAGTTTTTTTCCAGTTTTTCAACTTGCTTCTAATTTACTTTTCTGGTCAAAAAAACAGAAGGAACCTCACACACACTCAACAGGGGCCCCAGAAGTACCCAAAAAGGGCATAAAATGCCAATGTTTGAGGGCGGTGATTTTTGACAAAAAACGTAAGGGGTTAGTATGTCGTTTTTTTCATTTTTTTTCAACTTGCTTCTAATTTACTTTTCTGGTCAAAAAAACAGGGGGGACCTCACACACACTCAACAGGGGCCCCAGAAGTACCCAAAAATAGCATAAAATGCCAATGTTTGAGGGCGGTGATTTTTGACAAAAAACGTAAGGGGTTAGCATGTCGTTTTTTTCATTTTTTCAACTTGCTTCTAATTTACTTTTCTGGTCAAAAAAAACAGAAGGAACCTCACACACTCAACAGGGGCCCCAGAAGTACCCAAAAATGGCATAAAATGCCAGAGTTTGAATTTGGTGATTTTTGACAAAAAACGTAAGGGGTTAGTATGTCGTTTTTTTCATTTTTTTTCAACTTGCTTCTAAAGCTGTTTTCTGGTCAAAAAAAGACAGGGTTCCGTCTTACCATAGAAAATATCAAAGTGGCCCTCGCATCCTTTCAGTTTTCACTATCTCGCTGGATAAAGTTTGGCCACCATTGGTTTAAGTAAAGAGCTGGGCCAGCCTAAGACTAGGTTTTGGCCGGGTCGGGTTCAGGTTTTTGTGCAGGCCAGCCTTTCAGTCACAAAGCCAGAGCTTGTGGACAAATCACGGGTGTTCAGGTTGCAGCGTTTAGTCTCTCTTTACTCTGTCAGGAAGAAGCAGCGGCTTGCGTCTGGGCGAGTCTCCTGCCAGGGGGGGGGCATCTGCTGATGAGTTGGCAGGGTCCTCGTCCACATCCAGGGGGGACGCCTCCTTACGGGGTGAACTCAGGCTTGCAGTGTCATCCATCTCGATGACTTCAAAGTCTACATCGTTCCAGTGCTGGGCTTCGTTCTCTTCCTCCTCGTCGACTGCGTCCGAGTGGAGCAGCGCCTGGCGGTATTCGCCGTCGTCGGCGCCAGGCTGGACCCGCCTGTAGCGCTTGGGGGTGTGGCCCGTGGATGAAGAGACCAGCTTGTACATGACCGGGAAAAGGATGGAGGTGAAGGTGGCGGTGATGAGGCACAAGTACATGAGCACGGGATGACCGTGGACTTTCCCCAGCAAGAAGCCGACGAGGGCGGGCATCACCATCTCGCCGAGGGCGGCGCCTACCACAAAGGTCGCTGCCGAGCGGCCCGTCACCGTGGTGTACTGCTCCATCCAGGAAATTCCGCTGGGGAAGGTGGAGGACATGGACGCCCCGTACAGGCCGGTGCAAACCCACAGAGCCAGCTTGACCTTGCTGAAGAGGCAGAGGAAGAGCGAGGACAGGGTGGTGCCCACCAAGCTGAGCAGTATCATGGTGCCCGGGTACAAGCAGGACGCAAAGAAGATGGAGAGCAACCGACAGATGGCGAATGTTGCCCAGAATAACGAATTCAGCCCGGCAGCGTGGGACTGGTCCATGTGAGCGTAGTCCTTAGCGAAGGTGAAGATGAAGGAGCCGTAGGTCACCTCGGCGCCGACGTAGGCAAAGAAAAAGAAGAAGAGCAGGACGACAAGAGCCGTGTGATGTCGGGTGACTCGCTGCTTTGCTGACGACGCGTGGGCTTTGCCACCGGAGACGTCGCTGCGGACGGAGAGAAAGAAGAAGGGAAAGGCGGTGAGGAGGACAAACAAGCCGATGACGATGTAGGCCCACATGGACTTCATGTTTCTGTCCCTGCTGTGGAGCAGCCGGACGACGGTGTGGTCGTCGTGTGCGACGGGCCCCGTGGTGACGGCGTGGGTGGTATTGATTAGCACGCTCCCGGCGCTCTGGTTGCCGTTATGGCCAAACAGCAGTTTGGCGATGATGGGCGCCACGAAGGCCCCGGCTGCGAAGCAGAAGTGCAGAGCCTGCATGTGAGGTCCGGCCTGCTCGCCCCACGTGTTCAGGATCAGGACATTCCCACCTGGGAGACAGGAGAAGACACAGCCGTAGGACGGGGGCTCCAGATATTCCCGTCACGTGAAGCAGTGACACTCCAGCACTTGTGAGTCAGTGTGGTCATGAAGCACTTTTGAGTTCATCGAAACTGAGTCTTTGTCAAGTGACTGTGACCAAAACTTGAGTCTTCATCAAGTACTTGTGAGTCAGTGGTCATCAAGCACCCATGAGTTAATAAAAACTGAGTCTTTGTCAAGTGACTGTGACCAAAACTTGAGTCTTCATCGAGCACTTGTGAATCAGTGAATCTCAAGAGGTCATCAAGCACCCGTGAGTTAATAGAAACTGAGTCGTCAAGTGACTGTGACTAAAACTCGAGTCTTCATCGAGCACTTGCGAGTCAGTGAATCCCAAGTGGTCATCAAGCACTTGTGAGTTAATAGAAACTGAGTCGTTGTCACTTGACTGTGACTAAAACTCAAGTCTTCATCAAGCACTTGTGAGTCAGTGGTCATCAAGCACCCATGAGTTAATAAAAACTGAGTCTTTGTCAAGTGACTGTGACTAAAACTTGAGTCTTCATCGAGCACTTGTGAATCAGTGAATCTCAAGAGGTCATCAAGCACCCGTGAGTTAATAGAAACTGAGGCGTCAAGTGATTGTGACTAAAACTCGAGTCTTCATCGAGCACTTGCGAGTCAGTGAATCCCAAGTGGTCATCAAGCACTTGTGAGTTAATAGAAACTGAGTCGTTGTCACTTGACTGACTAAAACTCAAGTCTTCATCAAGCACTTGTGAGTCAGTGGTCATCAAGCACCCATGAGTTAATAAAAACTGAGTCTTTGTCAAGTGACTGTGACTACAACTTGAGTCTTCATCGAGCACTTGTGAGTCAGTGAATCTCAAGAGGTCATCAATCACCCGTGAGTTAATAGAAACTGAGTCGTCAAGTGATTGTGACTAAAACTCGAGTCTTCCTCGAGCACTTGCGAGTCAGTGAATCCCAAGTGGTCATCAAGCACTTGTGAGTTAATAGAAACTGAGTCGTTGTCACTTGACTGACTAAAACTCAAGTCTTCATCAAGCACTTGTGAGTCAGTGGTCATCAAGCACCCATGAGTTAATAAAAACTGAGTCTTTGTCAAGTGACTGTGACGAAAACTTGAGTCTTCATCAAGCACTTGTGAGTCAGTGAATCTCAAGTGGTCATCGAGCACTTTTGAGTTAATAGAAACTGAGTCTTTGTCACTTGACTGTGACTAAAACCTGAGTCTTCATCCAGCACTTGCGAGTCAGTGAATCTCAAGTGGTCATCAAGCACCTGTGAGTTAATAGAAACTGAGTCGTTGTCACTTGACTGTGACTAAAACTCAAGTCTTCATCAAGTACTTGTGAGTCAGTGGTCATCAAGCACCCGTGAGTTAATAGAAACTGAGTCTTTGTCAAGTGACTTTGATCAAAACTTGAGCCTTCATTGAGCCTTTTTCATAGTATTTTTTTATAATCTTATGTTTGTAAAGTACACTGACATACCTGCAGTGACAGCCATGATGTTCTGTACATGTAAAATAGCCTGTCTTCTCCACCTTCATGCCCTTGAAAACGTTCATGTGCTTAAACTGCATGAGGCTGATGACATGTGATTGATGGACTGATTAGACAGCAACCAGCCGAACAGGTCACAGTTTCAAACAAGAAAAAGACAATCTGTCTGTTGCCTACTGTCTATTGTGGCAATGAATTGTGACCTATGTCAGCTTTCAATGACGTATACATTGTGTATATATATATATATATATATATTGTATATATATTGACATTGTATATACGCCACCCGACCAAAATGGTCAGTTTTAATTTACTGTGAGGTCACAGTGAGACGGTGTTCGGAAAAAACCGGTCATCCCAAAACTTCTTTCCTGGCTAATAGGAAACCTTTTTGTCTTACCTGTGTCCAGAATCCCCATGGAGATTCCCATGCTGGACATAAACCCGGTGAGGAGCAGTGCGTGCTTGCAGAAGGGGATGGCACACATTCCACATGCAGTGACCACCATGGAAATTCCTGGGGAGGAAAAAGAACATTTATATGATGAACACTGGTACACAGCGACGTAAAAAGGGTTAAACAACTTTGACAGTGGATGCTGATGTGGCTGAGGGCTTACCAAGCAGGAGGTTGGGGTTCATGCAGTCAAAAAGGATGCCTCCTAAGAGAGAACCGCCGATGTAGCCTGTAGATCGGCCGATAAAGATGTAGGAGATATTGCTGATGTTCTTCTTCACGTTCAAAGCCAGGTCCTCAAATGTGGGTCCGATAACCGAAACACCCATTCCCTAGAACGACAATCATTCCCTAATGACATACTTCCTTGCACCTCATCTTCTACTTATGTGAGGTTTCCAGAAAAACAATACATCTCAGCTTGGTGGTATCGCTAGAAGCTTTTGCTATTTTCTTGGGTAGACACATATAATGACTTACCACTATCATACTTAGTGTTAGCAGGCTAACGCTAAGTAGTTAGCATGTTAGCACCACAAAAAAAAATGGTCAGAGCACTTGTTGGGGACATTTAGCCTTCCCGGTACATTGTGCTATCATGTTAATGTTAACATGTTAGCATGCTAACATGTTTTTGCTATTTTCTCGCTATTTTATTTTATTAAACACTTACCACTTTCATAGTAGGTGTTGACGTGCGCACCACAAAAAAATGGTCAGAGCACTTCTTCGGCGAAATTAACTTTCCCGGTATATTGTGCTATCATGCTAATTGTTAGCATGCAAATGTTAACATGTTAGCATGCATAGACACGCGTGCGTAGACACATATATAAAGACTTACCATTATCATACTAGGTGTTAGCATGCTAACGCTAGGTTTTAGCATAGCCAGCGCGATAACAAAAGCAGATACGCTATCAAGCTAGCTAGCCGTTAGTATGCTACATAACTAGACTAATATTTGTATTGTTTTGAGAGGTATATCCCGGTCAATAGGTTCCAGGCGCAATATATGAGTTTCCGCAAAGTAGGATTCCTTACTTGTAAATGAAATGCTTTCATAATAAGAGCATATAAAACCCATTTATGACCTCATAAATGACTTAAGATTATCATGAAAGCTCTAGAAATGACATGACATGACAACCCTATAGCCACATTTACACTCCTATTATCGAATATTATTTTAACTTGGCGTGGGTTACGCCACAACATATTCTCTGTGGGTCCAGGAGTTGCAAATGTGCTGGTTTAATTGAGGTGTTCAATTAAACACCATTTTTTTTAAAACATTCCTATTGTTTTGTTGCGATTTTCACTTGGCTGTTAGCGTCTAAGCTAATTCCATTTCAGTCGACGAGCCCGTTTGGACTGGAGTGTTTAGTTTGAGTATTTGTTTTGTTTATCTTGCGGATCAAGAACAAGTTTGGCCAGTGTACTAATGCCATGCACCGTTGCAACGACGAGGCACTGGTGCCTATTGTAAATGTAAACATATTTATACTTTCTTTTAAAGAGTAAAATCAAATCCATACCATTTCAAGATGTGACGTTTCGTAGTTCCGCCGCACGTGAACAGGTGTCATGCTAACAGTTAGGCTAAGCTAAGTCGGGCTAAAACCTGACATATGTAGACAAATAACACATAAATGTGTTAATATAACAATCGTTAAATAAATGTTGTCAATATAACAAGTGTTTAATGTTAAATGTTGTCTTACCAGGCCGAGGAATGAGGCACAGAGAGCGAGGCTGACCATCCAGCGGCCGCACGCCGCGTAACCGCCCCCTCTCCCCCCGCCGACCACCTTCACCCGGTCGTCGCATCCCGGCTTCGTCGTCCTCTTGACCGCCTTCAACGCACTCTTCAGACCTGCCTTCCCGGTGTCCTTCCTCTGGTCAAACAGGGTGTCTTCCTCCTGCTCGTCGTCGTCCATCATTGTAGCGAAGCGAACGTGTTTCTTTTTCACCATCGCCGGCGAAGACATAGCTGACGTCAAGGCTTCTGTGTCACGTGACCAGGAAGCCCATCGGCTCATATCGCTCGAAGGCCATCATTTAAATGTTTAAAAACACACAAATATAAACACCCGCCCCTTTACGTCTAACAGTCCCAGCCCTGAAAAGACGCTGGTTCGATCACGGAGAGGTTCTTCATCTGGTTACACTGGCAGGCGGAACAAGAGTGACGACCATTACGTCACACTGGCGTCGGCAATTTGTGATTGGGGGTGGGGGGATCCAGGAAGGAATTGTCAGTGTCGATATCAACTGCAGTATCGCAGTGATACCAGCGCGATGAGATCGATGTTTTTTCTGTTTTTTTTTTTCTCCTAAATATCTTTTTTCCAGCGAGGACAGCATCTCAGCTTTGTGATATAGATGAAAAAACATATGAACTACGGTCTATGCTCATTTTTGCTGTTCTTTATTTAAACAATTTTAAATACTTAAACTTCCTTTTTAAATAATCTTTAAAAAAAACTCAGCGGATAATGACTTTATTGCCATATTTTTTCTTATCAAAATTTCTAAAAATTACATATTTTACATGACTTAAAAAAATATTTAAACTTTATGCTACTAAAATAATATTTTTCCTCATAAGTTTATTCTCGTAACTACTTTTAGCTTTTTATTTTTTTAAATCTAATTTTCATTTCATTTTTCATCATTTTCATCTCATAGTTGTGACTTTACTTTCGTAATATTTTCACTTAATTGTTGTAACATTATAACTTTTTCCACAACTTAATTGTCCACAAATTAAATCACAAAAATAGCGTATTTTTGCCATGAATATTTCAACTCTATGCTACTAGAATTTCTCAGATTTCTAGTGCATTTTTGTAAAATTATTTTGTTCAGTAATATTCTGATTTCATTGTTCTGCGACCTTCTTTTCCAAAAATTACAACTTAATTTGTTTTGTTTCATGATACATTATCAAGTTTATGCTATGTCATTTTCATCAAAATAGTTGATTACAACTTTTTTCTCTTAATATTTTGGCTTTATTTTTGTAAAATTATTGATATTTATTTTTTATTTTACCTTTTTAATTTTTTTTTTTTTTACAGGTGACGCAACGAAAGGGTAACCAAGCAAGGAGAAAAATCACAGAAAAACATTGCGTTTAATGATATTGGACCGTGGGACATAGTGTCATTATTATCCTGCTGCAAATAATAAAATGACCACAGGTCTCTCGGACTGGATAAAAATGGACGGAAGTAGCTGCGCAGAACATGCGTCTACACTCACAAGTCCAAACTGCACACAAACACTGATAACAGATGAAAGGCACATAATACAAAACAAAAAAGCAATAAACTCACCGCAAATGCTTCCCAACTCGGGTCTTGAAATACTTTTAAAACAAAAATAAGGCACTTTTCTAAGGCACGTCCACTGGTAAACTTTCTCTACGAGTGGCAAGGATGACAAATAAAATAAGGACGAATACATACATACAGCGATTTAGCAAGGATTGGTCGCTAGCAGTATAAACCTGAGTACATTGAACAAAAGTATGATTGAAAATGCATGTGATTCTTTCAGATGAATTAAGACAGGACAGTTATTGTTTGCCTCTGATTATAAAGATCCGTTTTTTTTATATGTTTTATATGTTTACTGTGCTTTATGTTTAAAAAGCTTCATTGAATGGATGCATTTTTTCCAACAGGGGTGCCCAAATGTTTGCCATGTAAACAGAAATAGAAAAAAAAAGTACTGGACTTGATTTGAATACCGCTATCATACTAGATGTTGGCATGCCAATGCTAGAATGTTAGCACTACAAAAAAAACGGTCAGAGCACTTGTTGGGGGTAATTAGCTTTCCTGGTACATTGTGATATCATGTTAATTGTTAGCATGCTAATGTTAATATGTTAGCATGCTAGAGTACTAACATTTTTTTTTGCTATTTTCATGCTTAGAAGCATATATGAAGACTATCATGCTAAGTAGGTTAGCATTCTAACGCTAGATTTTAGCATTGCTAGCATGATAAAATCAGCAAACTAGCATTTTGTGCAATTTTAATGACTATGAACTAAAGCGGATACTTAGCGCCATCAAGCTAGCTAGGTGTTAGTACGCTAACATTTGCATGTTAGCATGCAAAAATAACTATACAAACATTTGGATTATTTTGAAAGGTAGGCAATTAGACGTAAAATTACCCTTTCTCACAAAAACATTTGTTACCGGAGGTGGGGGGGGGTTAAAATGTCATCTAAATTCCTTTCCATCGAAGCGACATTTTAGCTAATTTTTCATAATATATTCAATCATTGGATGTCTTAAGATATTTCTTGTTCATTTCTTTGAAAGATAAAGTGCAATTTGAAATTTTGAAAAATATAAATAGTATTTTTAAGCAAAAATCTGTTGAATAAACAGATGGGATTTAGATGTAAAACAATATATATTAAAATATATTTTTAAAATGTTTGGACACCCCTGGTTGAATATTGTTTGACTTTGGCTCAAAAAATGAATATTGAAAAAATTACATATAAATATACAGTATATATATATATAAATTTACAGTATATATATACACATACAGTATATATATATTACAGTATATATAAATATACAGTATATATATACACGCACATACAGACACACACACACACACACATTTAGGCCTGTAATATTTAGAATGAGGAAATGTATGAATTAATTGAAGAAAAAAAAATGTCAAAATGACTCCGCCTCTATTTTGTATGTAATTAATAATCTTTAAGAACCTACACAGGATCTTTTCATTCATAAAAAGTATCAATTTGGCCCCTGCATGTTTTTTCTGGAAAAGGTTTGGACACCCCTGATTGAATCCATTCCCGAAAACTCCTATCTGAATGTCCCTGTTCTAGAGTCAGTCATAAAGTCATCAAACGGATTGTCAAGCCTCATCAAGGAAATGTTCCACAAGGATGGAAATGTGTGTGCAGCTCTACCTTTTCCACACCTGAGGTTTATAAAGCATGAAAAAAAATAACAATCATTACAATAACACAACATATGGATGTCATCTCTACTGCGTGTGGTTGCTAGGATTTTCAGTCATTTCAGCACATTTGGTCTCTTAAGTCAAGAAGCAAATGCCCGTCAATTACTGCCTGGCATTTGGACGATATAAAAATAAATACAACACGAAAAAAAGAAATTTGGTAAACTGCGCTTCGAGGCAATGATTGACATAACCTGACCGTCAGTCAATAATAATTAGTCACACGTCCATCTTGTTTGCTTTCTTGACTTCCTGTACGACGTCTTGATAAAATCCACACGCGCTGCGTTGTCATTACACGCCTCACACACACAAATGAAAGGTGTGAAATGTGTAACGAAATAGCACGTGCGACAGCAGCAACGTGTGCATCTGTGGACAGTCCTTGTCGTATTACTACAGTACTACAACTACTACTACTACCACATCTACTGTGTGCTCTATAGGGCAGATATCGACTTTGCAGTATTGTATTGAACAAATACATGTTTTAGTTTTCATTTAGTAGATGAATCCTTTCGGAAAACAGTAGACGATGATATAAGGCTGTGTCTCAAATTGAATACTTCCGTCAGTACGCATCAATACTTTGTACACAGTGTACACTTAGATCCTCCCTTATCTCTGCTTTTGATTGTAAACACAGCAGTCCCTCGCCACTTTAGGTCTCATTTTCTGTTATTATGTCTACTATATTGAGTAATAGGAGTGGGAAGGTGATTATAGGGGTGTTATTTCATGTCTACAGGGCTCTAAAAATGTTTTTTTTAAAAAAAACAATACTTAGAAGGTTGTAGAAAAAGTGCCGCCTGCTATGCATCCAGCAGAGGGCACTGTTTCACAAGTCCATCTGATCTAAAAAAAATCTATATTTTTGTACTTAAAGCATAGAAAACCTGTTTATCATCGTTCAAATGTTTTTTTAACCATTATTAGAGCTCTCTTTACATGAAATAACACCCCTATAGTCACCTTTACAATCCTATTAACCAATATAATAATAAGATAAAATAAAATAGAACATTCATGAGAAGAAGCTTTAGTTTTAAGAGAATAAAGTCAAAATATTAAAAGAAAAAATGTGACATTATAATAAGGAAAAAGTCACAATTTTCTAAAATATTATCAGGAAAAATGATGTCATTTTAGTAGCATAGCATTGAAATATTATTTTTTTTTTAATTTTTAATAAAACCAAATAATGTTGGAATTTTTGTAAAATTAGGTTTTAAGAAAAAAAAATAAAGACCAAATATTTTGGGACTAAAATAGAAGAATATTTACCAGAAGATAATTGAAAGACAAATAAAACATAAACAATAATATGCACATGTGTGTTGACGTAATTATGTTCACGTAAAGTGTTTAGCGCACAGACCTCACAGCTAGGAGACCAGGGTTCAATCCCACCCTCGGCCATCTCTGTGTGGAGTTTAACTCTAATATTTCTTTTGGTATGCTCCATGTTGAAAGATCAGTCCCAAATCATCTAAAATGGCCGGTACTGAAGGGGCCGTCGTTTCAATGTATTGAATGAAATAATAAAATACCTTCATCAGGTTAATTATGTGTAATAATGTTTTAAAATATGATATTTTCAATACATTTGCTTGGTTTGACTTAAATAAAAGTGGGTCAAATTACTGACCATCACAAAATGCGGGACCCGGGTATAAAAAAAATTGGCAATCGCTGTCCATTATTTGAGGTTTTTCGGAACTCGCTTCCGTCAGTACACTTCAATGAGAACTATGTACACTGTGTACTTACCTCATTCCTTAGCTAAGTATGGGAGTATCAATTGCTTGCGGTTTTTCACCAATCACTGGTGGTCCCAGAAAGTAAAAACGGGGCTCTACTGACTGTTCCTTTCCACTGCGTCGCCAAGATGGTGACTACTGAGGGTACTCAAAAGACGAAGTAAAGTATGGAATAGAGACACAGCCTAAGTTCCGCTGATCAATTTCCTTTTTTTTTTTTTTCTAAGATCCAAACGTTGATGCACCTGTCGGGAAATAAATGCTAGTGTTGTTCCTGTTAGTGTGTGTCGTCTATCTTCAACGGCGGGTTAAAAATGGAGGCCATCACTCTGCCTTCCTTTTCCAGCAGAGCTTTCCTTCTAAGACCAAAGCCTCGGATTTTCAAACCGCGGTCAGTCAAGTAGGATTTCAAGCCGTATTGCATAGTTCCTGGTGATCACATTCATGTTCAATTAAAACTCTTCCTGCTTGTTACGCTTCCAACCTTTCCTAGCGGCGGACCTTCTGATACTGAAAGGCTCAGGTTCTTATCTTTGGTAATTGGTCTCACTCGTTTGTTCATTAAAGGACCGACTCTCCGGCTTTGCACTGCGGCGGCTCTTCCTGAGGCTTGTCGTGGTCTAACATCTTCTGGGTGATGTCCAGCCCGTTCTTGAGAGCTTCCTCTTTTTGCCGTTTCTTGGTCCTGGCCTCCACCCAGGGGATCAGACACAGCATGGCTCCGCCGATCAGCGGGGGGATACCTGCCAGGTAGAACGCCAAGTCGTAGTTCCCCAGCCTGTCCCTGAGGAAGCCTAGGAGACGAGGAGAAGAAACGTTTGGATCAATGTGGCAAATGAGTCTATTTGAGGATGAGCTTTTCCTTTCCTGGAGAGTGAATGAAATGTGTTTGTAGAACAAAAATTGAACAAAAATGCTGCAAAACGTGACTTAAAAAAATCTTTAGATTGGTGCGGCATTTCTGGGCAAGCACTTGGTGAGTGTGGAGAGTTTGAGGCTGGCGATGTGTTCGTCCATCAGGCAAATTTAGGGACGAGTACCGCCTCAGTACGGATTTGGGAGCATGCAGACACTATGTAAGACTTTTAGTGCAGGAGGCGCTTTTGTTGTGTACATTGCGCATTACTGTACTACAAGTTGAGTCGCTCCCAAAGAGCGTTACCTGCAATTGGGGGCCCCACGGTCATGGGCACAGACATGAGGCCCAGGAGGAAGCCGATGGCTTGGGAGACATCGGCGGGGCCGACCAGCTCAAAGGCGATAGGAGCCATGATGCAGATGAAGCAGCCGTCAAACATGCCCATCAGCAGACACACGGCAATCAGTCCTCCAAAGATGTTGCACAGCGGGATCATCATGGACATGACGCCAATCACAAAGAAGGAAGTCACCTTGGAGGATGAAGAGGAGGTGGTGTGTAAACAGTTCAGTTATTCAATTAAAAAATGTCACATTACAATAAGGAAAAAGTCACAATTTTCTAAAATATTATCAGGAAGGAAAAAGATGTCATTTTAGTAGCATAGCGTTGAAATATGAAATGTTTTTTTTTTTTAAATAAAAACAAATAATGTTGGAATTTTTGTAAAATTAGGTTGTAAGAAAAAAAAAAAAGACCAAATATTTTAGGACTAAAATAGAAGAATATTTACCAGAAATAGTTGAAAAACTAAAGCAAAAAAAGCTGTAATTTTCAGAGAATAAAGTCAAAATATTAAAAGAAGAAATGTCACATTATAACAACAAAATAATTTCACAATTATATAGAAAAAACTTGTAATGTTACCAGGAAAAATAATGTCATTTTAGTAGCACAGCATTGAAATATTAAAGAAATGTGTTTGTTGTTGTTAAATAAAACCAATAATGTTAGAATTTTTGTAAAATTAGGTTATCAGGAAAAATGATGTCAATTTAGTAGCATAGCATTAAAATATTAAATAATGTTCTTTTTTAATAAAACCAAATAATGTTGGAATTTTTGTAATTTAGAATAATTTAAAATAAAGAATAAAGTCAAAATATTAAAACAAGAAAATGTCACATTGTAACAAAAAAAAAATCATAAAACTTGTAATATAATCAGGAATATTAATGTCATTTTAGTAGCCTGGCATTGAAATATAATTTTTTTCTTTAAATAAAACCAAATAAAGTTGTATTTTTTGGAAGATTAGGTTGGAAGAAAAGCTATAATATTATGTGAATAAACTTAAAATATGGGAATAAAATGATGAGAAGAAAGTTTAGGAAGACTACTTAAAAAGAAAGTGAAAACATTTGAAAAAAACTGCATAAATGTGGGAAAACAGTACAGTATATGTACAAAATATATGCACGTACCTGCAGGTAGACTTTGTTGACCCCGTGAATGTAGTCCGCAACCCTGCCAAAGATGAGACGGCCTACACCGGATGTGATGCCGATGCACATGAGCAGAACTTCTTTGTTGGAATCCTCCCCGAAGCGCTCCTCCACATGCTTCATCTGTGGAACAGAAAGCCAAGAAATGAAGATCCTTTGATTATGATATTCGGTATACACGCATCAAATGTATAAGCAGCTGGGAAAATATTCATTTTTTACCACTTTATGAGGTCGCATGGGTGCTGGAGCCTATCCCGGCTGTCTTTGGGGCGAGAGGCGGGGTACACACTGGACTAGTGGCCAGCCAATCGCAGGGCACATATAGACAAACAACCATTCACACTCACATTCATACCTATGGACCATTTGGAGTCGTCAATTAACCTAGCATGTTTTTGGAAAGTGGGAGAAAAACCCACGCATGCACGAGGGGAGAACATGCAAACTCCACACAGAGATGGCCAAATGTGGAATCGACACCGGTCTCCTAGCTGTGCGGTCTGCACATTAACCACCGTGCAGCCGCTGTGAAAATATACTGTATAAAAACCCGACACTAGATCTCGCAGTAGACCATCTTTAATAAACACGTGTTGCAAAGCGTCGGTTATCAAGGAAACGGTTGTCGGGAATTATCAACAGAACAGGTGAAAACATCATGTGGTTATGGTGGAATGTGGTTGGCCAGGACAAACTGCTAAGCTCAAACACAAAATACGCATTACATCAGGACATCGCACACAGAATAATATGCAGTGTTTGGACATTTTGTAAACAATTCGGTGCGCTAAATTCCAGGCTTTCCAGAGAAAATGATGCCTTTCCTTGCTATCAGTTGATGATTTGGGAGTTTAGTTAGAGTAACTCAACCCTCCCTGCTGGCAACGTTTCACATACAAAAACATAGCTGTGCAGTGGGATCACTGGTTTCCCACATTGTGGGCGTAAAAAATTTCCGCAAAGTAGGATTCAATGTTAATAAACAAAATATTTCCAATTAAAAAATTCTAAATTTACCATTATTAGAGCCCTGTAAACATGAAATAACACCCCTATAGTCACCTTTACACTTCTATTACTCTTTGTTTACACCACATTGTGCAGGCTACGGGATCACAGAAGAGACACAAAAGATGATGGAAGTAAGAAGGCAAAAATTTACCATTTCCACAACAAATGTGAGGAGAACTCCCTCACACCCACTCCATCATGTTGGACATGCCATGGCTAACTCCATGCAGTGTAAAGTTAATGTAATGAATTTCTATTACTGGCATTAGTGACTAGAGTAATACATACAACTTGCATTTCAATATTATATATAATCAAAAATATAGAATATATTTCATTCTGAACAGATTCAATGTCCCTCCATGACTATTTCAACTCCGAGAGTCTGTGTACCTGTGGTGTATCACCAGCAGCACCACACCCACAAGACATACACAAAAGACATCACTCTAGATGGTAATCTGACCTCGCTGTGCAAAACGTTCTGTTCTTTTTTCGTGTAATGTTCAGAGGGGGCATCCATATCCAAAAGTTATATCTGGAGACATAAAAAGTTATTTGCTCCTCGGATGTATTTGCACGAACGCCAGTGCGACTCTCAAATACAAGGTGCTCAGACTAATGCTCGGCGGAATCAAAGTCCATGGAAAATACAGACGTTCAATGACAGTACAAACCTTTCAAAGCAATTAAGGAACACCGTAACATCGCTCTTAGCGTCCATAAACCAAAGTTGCGGTGCCAAACAGGAAAAGGAAGTACCAAAATAAATCACACAAAAAAACTACAAGTAGAACCTGTCACACGGAATGTGAGAAAAGAGCCAAGTACTATCAGGGGTCTCAAACACGCGGCCCGCGGGCCAAATGTGGCCCGCAGGACACTAGTTTGAGGCCCCCGCCTTGATATGAAAGTTTAATGTTAGTTTGATATGGATGCTGTATGGTATCATGTACCCAGAAAAAATTATTACGTTTGATTAATGTTCATGTTAAAGGTTAAATAACTGTTAATAGTTATCCTCCCTATCCGTGTGGAAGTGGTAAGTTTTTGGCTATTTAAGTTTAAAGGAAATAACTTTGAGGCTACCGTTTAGGTCGCTAGCTCTCTAGTTTGCGAGTTAGCATGTGTCTCAAGACCCTGCAGTTGCGCAATATGTTGTAAATAAAAAGAGTATATATGTGACTATAGTCGTGTTTTGTCATGTCTACAGGGCTCTAATAATGCTTTGTTCATTTTAATCTGAAAAAAATCATTTGTCTACCCACCAACTATATGTGGTTTCTTAGGTTTTTATTATTTGCTGTTTTGATTTGGGTTTAAGTCGACAACTGCTTACGTCAACGTTGGTCCCCCAGTCCATGGGGCGTCAACATAATTTAATACACAGCATGGCGGTTCCAGATACTCCTTACTCTTTATTATATGCCAGTGAATCCCTTTTAAAAGGTCTTGTGCAAAATGACAAGCTATTGTTGCTGTCTGGGTCTGATCATGTTGTCTCCCTGGGAAACAGAACTCTGTTATACGACACGTTTCATCCTTCTTTTTCCTCCTGTAAAGCCTATTGTTTTCTGTCACAAACGGAGGGGGTGGCGCTGAGGCTGCAGCTCTGCCCCTGTTGGACTCCAGTCTAGAGTAGTAGGATATTGGAGACGTGTTGGCTGGGATCCCCAGGACAGGATGGTCTATAACCGAGTTAACAGTCAAAATATCCAAAGAACCGGATCGAAGCTCCCATGAAGATGTTTTCTCCACGTTTCCCCCCATCTTGTTGCCCAAACTGAGAGTGAGTCAATGAAAGTGACACCTGTTTACAGAACAGGGTCTTGGCTGCAAATTGAGGACCCTATTTTCGTCATAGCGCAATAACAGGCACCCTAAGGTCTCTCTCGGGAAGGCGGCCACACACAAAGACTGACTTCATCGCTTAAATCAAATGAACCAGTAACAACCGGTTAAGTTAGTTTCACTTACATACACAGCAACAATGGTGCATTCAAAGACAGAGGAAATAAGTACAAAATCCCAACGCTTGATGAAAATCTGTGAAGCATTATGACATATTTATAATTCGTCACCAACTTAAAAATATTTTTGGAGAACATTTCAGCTTTTTTGGGTTTCATTTTATTTCTACAACGTGTTGTGCGTTCATAAAAACGAGCGACGGGCCTTCTTGCCATGAGCAGCGGATGACTACCATATCACAACATCACATACAATATTATTAGAAACAGTCGATATTGGCTTCCTGACCGATTTCCGATAAACTGCACCAATATATATATATGTAGCACTTCATTTCCAATACCAATATCAACATAGGCACCAGTCATATCTTGTTTAATGTATGAACTGTAAATAATCAATTCCCCAGTTAAATAATGCTGGTAATGATGCAATTTGGAAAGCTGCAACATTTCTACGTGGCACAAACATCCGCATTAGAACAAAGAGCTAAGCGTGATACTAACGTGTAAATAGTGCAATGATAAGCTGATCTAATTCAGCGGGGTCATTAGATTGGAAGAATGAAAGGAATACTCCTTATTTCCCCCCCCCCACACACACACACACAGCCAGGCCTTTCTTTAAACATTGGATATTTACAAGCCGAAGTCCACATTTGGAAATAATTCCACACTGCTGACATACTGAGCTAGCAGGCTAGCAAGCTAGCTGTGTGATGTCGAGTGCCAATATCATTATTGGTCGAAAACAATATCAATATGAACCGTTGTCATATTTTCATGCCATGTGTAGATATAATATAATATACTGTATATGTGTATAAACTAAAGAAGACAGTGGGGTGAGTAAAAGTTATGGGGAAGAGGACAGCGAGACGAGTGAAAGCTACGTTAAGAGACGAGAAAAAGTAGTGATCAATGTGGTTAATGAGGACAGGGAGACGAGTGAACGTTACAAGGAAAGAAGATAGAAAGTAGTGGTCGATACGGTTAAAGAGGACAGCGAGATGAGTGAACGTTACAAAGAAAGAAGATAGAAATGAGTGTTAGATACGGATAAAGAGGACAGCGAGACGAGTGAAAGTTACAAGGAAAGAAGATAGCAATGAGTGTTAGATACGGATAAAGAGGACAGTGAGTGAAATTTATGGGGAAAGAAGATAGAAATGAGTGATAGATACGGATAAAGAGGACAGCGAGACGAGTGAAAGTTACAAGGAAAGAAGATAGCAATGAGTGTTAGATACGGATAAAGAGGACAGTGAGTGAAATTTATGGGGAAAGAAGATAGAAATGAGTGATAGATACGGATAAAGAGGACAGCGAGTGAAAGTTACGGGGGGAAGAGGACAGCGAGACGAGTGAAAGCTACATTAAGAGACGAGAAAAAGTAGTGATCAATGTGGTTAATGAGGACAGGGAGACGAGTGAACGTTACAAGGAAAGAAGATAGAAAGTAGTGGTCGATACGGTTAAAGAGGACAGCGAGACGAGTGAACGTTACAAGGAAAGAAGATAGAAAGTAGTGGTCGATACGGTTAAAGAGGACAGCGAGATGAGTGAACGTTACAAAGAAAGAAGATAGAAATGAGTGTTAGATACGGATAAAGAGGACAGCGAGACGAGTGAAAGTTACAAGGAAAGAAGATAGCAATGAGTGTTAGATACGGATAAAGAGGACAGTGAGTGAAATTTATGGGGAAAGAAGATAGAAATGAGTGATAGATACGGCTAAAGAGGACAGCGAGTGAAAGTTACGGGGGGAAGAGGACAGCGAGACGAGTGAAAGCTACGGGAAGAGACGAGAGAAAGTAGTGATCGATACGGTTAATGAGGACAGCGAGACAAATGAAAGGAAAGGAGAAAGGAATGGAGAGGGAAATGAGTGATAGATAAGAATAAAGAGAATAAAGAGGACAGCGACGCGGATGAGAGTTACGGGAAAAGAAGGTGAGTGAATGTTATGGGAAAAGACGGTAGAACAAGTGATAGGTATGGATAAAGGGGACAGTGAAACAAGTGAAAGTTAGAGGGAAAGAAGAGAAATGAGAGATAGCTAGCTAAATAGCTAGATAGATAGATCCCGTATAATAATAAACAATAAATAATAATGTGGAGAATAAATAGATGCCATCAAATATGAACAATGTACAGCATAAACAGCAATTTGTACAAATAATTTAAAGGAATGAGTGATAGGTAGAGATAAGGAGGACAGCGAGATGAGTGAAAGTTACATGGAAAGAAGGTGGAAAGGAGTGGTAGATACAGATAAAGAGGACAGCGAGGTGAGTGGAAGTTACGAGGAAAGAAGAAAAATATGCCCCCTACCCCACCCCACCCGACCCGACCAGATCAGACCAGACCTCAACTTGAGGCGATGTTATGTATCTGGACCTATTTGAAACCCTCATTGGTCATTGTGACAGTTGTGAACCTCCTCCAGTGATCTCTGAACTTCATTCCTCCGTCTTGCCAAGCGTCTGGGATACGAGGAAATCGCAGCTCGCATTCCTGGTGTTTAGCGGCAATGTGCTGCAGCAGGAGTTGTGATTAGAGCAAAAACAATAAACTTACCAGATGAACGTAAGGCACAAAGTAGCCATAAAGCGCCGCCGGGATGCCGAAAGCCCATATGCGATACCCCACAGACTTCCAAATGTTGAAATTGAAGATCTGGCTCACGGGCGGACAAAAACCACCGGTGCTCCTGGGCTTGACGGGCAGTAGGGGCTTGTAGGTGAAGCCTGCCAGCATGAGCACAAACATGAGGATGCAGAGGATGCGCATGGTGTTCTGCAGGCCCACTCTGTCCAGCAGCCCCGACAGCAAGAAGGGGAGCGTGATGGTGAAGATGCTGCTGCCGGCGGTCACGATGCCGTTCACCAGGCCCAGACGCTTCTTGAAGTAGTGGCCCAGGATGACCAAGCTGGGCTGGTAGGCAAAGGAGCAGCCGCAGGAAAACACAATGCCGTAGGTGAAGTACATGGGGCCCAGGGACCTGCAAGGAGATCAGTATGCAACATGATTACAGTGGAACACGTTTATCTCCGCTAGCCGACTCGAAAAAAAGACTTTGTGTAACGTCTGACTAAAATGTCCTGCATTCAAATTTTATTTCACTACTGGATGTCCACATAAATAAAAAAAAGGTGTTCCAAAGTCCCGATTGGGTAAATAAATCCCACTGGTAAGTCACATGACCGAGGAATTCCGCACCTTGCACTTTCAGCTGCACAAGACAAGAGTAAACGTGACAACGTTAAACAAACACTTGATAAGCGGGACGTGTCTCATGACTTATTAATAACACTTCAAAGCAGGGGCGTTTCAATGTGCGGCCAATTTGCGACAATTCAAAAAGAAAACTACAAAAGAGATCATATAAATACTGTCCATCAAAGTGTATTACAAACATTTTCTTCAGTAAAAATGGCGGAATTCACACATTTCCTGATCAAGTACCAGGCAGAAGACTTGGCCAACAGCATGACTCTTTAAAGCAGGGGTCTCAAACTCAATTTACTTGGGGGGCCACTGGAGCTATGGTCTGGGCGAGACTGGGCCGCATCAGGTTTTCCAAAAAAAAAAACGCATTTATTAAAAACAGAAAAATTAATAAACTTTGCCTTGGTTTCGATTTTCTACAAGAAAAGCTCTGATAAAACATTCCACTGTTTTCAAATATCTTACTTTTTAATTTTCTATACAAAATAAGATGAAAAATAAATAAACAAACCAAGAATAAAGAAAATCAATCAATCAGTAATAAATAAATATAATAATAATAAAACGGCAAATAATAAAAACTTAAGAAACCACATATAGTTGGTGGGTAGACAAATTATTATTTCATATTAAAATGAACAAAGCATTATTAGAGCCCTGTAGACATGACAAAACACGACTATAGTCACATTTATACTCTTTTTATTTACAACATATTGCGCAACTGCAGGGTCTTGAGACACATGCTAACTCGCAAACTAGAGAGCTAGCGACCTAAACGGTAGCCTTCAAGTTATTTCCTTTAAACTTAAAAAAGCCAAAAACTTACCACTTCCACACAGATAGGGAGGATAACTATTAAGTTATTTAACCTTTAACATGAACATTAATCAAACTTAATAATTTTTTCTGGGTACATGATACCATACAGCATCCATATCAAACTAACATTAAACTTTCATATCAAGGCGGGGGCCTCAAACTAGTGTCCTGCGGGCCACATTTGGCCCGCGGGCCGCGTGTTTGAGACCCCTGCTTTAAAGCCAGTGTAATGTCTGTCATAGGAGTGTGACATCAATATTCTTACTTATCCATAAAATACACAGGAATGTCATACAGGATATAGTTATATTTTTCAGATATAAACAATGTGAAGTCATGTTAACAGCTTTTTCTGTGTTTTTATACAATTTTTTGTTCTAATTGAAATACCGTGCCGCTGTGCCGTGAGGAAACCATAGCTCTTTCTTTGAATGGAGCCAATCACGAGCGATGAGAAAACTCACAATGAGTCTAAACGAGAGGTCGCAGGAGGTCATTACTCAATATAACAGTCTGAGTCACGGCGTCATTTTACAAAGAATGCTAAAATCATCACACAACAACCCTGTGAGTCAGATTGTCGCATTGAGTCAGGACTCTCGCTCTTTTGATTGGCTCCTGTCAAATAAAGAGCCGCCTGGTTCTCACGGACTTCGATTGCCACAGTATGCTGTTTTATGACGTAATCAATACTAAAACTTGATATCCGTAGCAGATTTTTTTCTATATAAAAATGCTGTATACAACACAAATTCGGGTTGCTGGAGCCTATCCCAGCTGTCTTCAGGCGAGAGGCGGGGCACTAACCATAGACGAATCCATTCATGAGTCAGACATGAGGCAGATCATGTCGTCAACCAGAAAAATCTAATAAAAATATTTAAAAAGAATTGATAAATAGGTACACGGAGACTTTTAATGGTTGATCACGTGACTGGGTTAAAGTTCCTTGTTTGGAGAGCTTTAGCGGTAGAGGAGTGATACTTCCAGCGTTTGAACAGGTAAATGTTAGCTTTCAAGTTAGTCCAATTTTGTTGCATTAGCGTGTGATTTTATGAAATTATTCATAGCATATGCTGGCCTCTGACTCGTCATTTGCTCATTTAAGTGCTGTCCTGAAATGTTCCCTGAAATTGGTTATATTTAGCTTTTAGCTCACATTCTTCTATTTACGTGATACTAAGGAATGACTATTAATGTTGTTTTGATGGTGACGCTTTTCCATGTGCTCCTTAGGTGACGTGAACGCTCGTAAGATTACGAGAGAATGTCGTTAAGCACTCTGTTGTTAATAATATCCTGGTATCTGGTATACATATCTGTACATATGTAGTTATGGTAAACGCTGCAGGAATATCTGATCCTCATCCTTCACATCTAAAAACCTTTGAAGCGGAGGTTGGCAAAAACCAACCCAATGCAGAAGTTCTTCATTCAGTCATTTTCTACCGCTTATCCTCAAGAGGGTGGCACATATAGGCAAACAACCATTCACACTCACATTCATACCTATGGACAATTTGGAGTGGCCAATTAACTTAGCATGTTTTTGGAATGTGGGAGGAAACCGGAGCACCCGGAGAACATGCAAACTCCACACAGAGATGGCACAGAGGGTGGAATTGAACCCTAGTCTCCTAGCTGTGAGGTCTGCGCGCTAACCACTCGACCGCCCCTACACTATCATATAATATAGAAATATTTTTACCATCTATCTAACTATCTTTCAGTTCAGATTGTCAGATTGTCTCACTTATAAAGCTTTTTCTCCTTACGTGACAAAAGAGCTGGCCAGGAGGCCCACCAGGCCGACGGCGGCGCCTCCGACGGCGGTGATCCTGCATCCGAGGATATCGGTGAAGACGCTGACAATGGGCGAGCAGAAGAAGATCATCCCCATGGAGAGGGAGCCCACCCACGCTGCAAAACAGAAATGAAAAAAAACAGTCAGTCAGGAGGTTTGAATGCTGTATTAGAGCACTGTATCCACGCACACACACACACACACACACACACACACACACGGACTGTACTGTCAGTATACTGTATAAACACAATCAATACACTCGATTTACTATAGCAACCAGGCGGCAGATATCATCACGCGGTTGCCTTTTTTAGCCATTGTTCATCAATCATCCTGATGTTGTTTATGTTTCATTTTTAGCTTTATCATTTTCAAAAGAGCAGGAAGACACACTTTAAGGACAGGAAGGAGTGATCAGGAAAAGACTAAGTACACAAGTTGCTACGAAGATACCACACTATTTCCCGTACATTCACTCGCGTCGATGCATACGTTGTCGCAAAATGTTTTCTAGCCTGAATCTAATCAATACGTTGCTAAAATGTACAGCTTGATAACGTTTTTTTTACCTCGAGCGTCGAGTCAGTCCTTGAATGCACCATAGCACAGACGCTTGCTGCTAAACAAGGAGGTGCCGCTGCAATGTGGAAGTGGTTTGGTTTTTGACGGAGCAGATGTGCGGCAAGAAACCATAACATTGTATACTGTTTTTATGTACTGTTTTATGTCTATTTTTATTGTACATTGTTTTATTGTATTTTTTATGTGTATTTTAACCCTGTGTTTTGCCTTTTGTGAAGCACTTTGTGACTTCTGTCTGAGAAAGGTGCTATATAAATAAAACTTACTTAACATGCAAAGTTTGAAAAAAACTTTGCATGTTAAAAAAAAAAAAAAAAAAAAAAAAACATGCAAAGTTTGACGGTGACGGTAAAAAGGCGGCAACATGACAAGTTTGTTGGACCATAATAAATGTTACAAATTTTGTTACAAATAAATGTGGATTTAATTACAGATTATATTGTTATGGTCCATATGGCCCACACCCACTCACAATAGGAATGACGACCTTGATAGACAGTAAATGATGTGCTATGGGTGTGATGAGGGTAGAAAAGCAATCTGTGTCCGGTTATTGTGCTTGTCAGGGTGGGGGAATTGATATTTTACTAACAACGATGTTAGAATATATAGTCACTGGACACGCCGTGTGCAAATCATTTTCACATTCACACTCTAATTTCCACTTGCATACACGAGTGAAATGCTGCACGGGAGGCTGTCTTAAAGGGGGGTGGGAGTGGGAGAGTAATGGGGGGTGGAGTAGTTCCTTCACAGAGTTGGACATTGTATTGGACAAATACCTTGCCTTTGTCCTGAACTCCACCAAGGCTTTGCCATCGGAAAAAAAACAATATTTGCAGATGATATTGAGCAAACATTACTGGCAGTTAGAGTGGTGTGCAATCCAGGAAATACTTGAAACACTGGATGCTATCTGGACAGAGAAGTCGCAAAGACAAGGGTGTCAAAAATGTGGTCCGGGGGCCATTTTTATTGGACTGCAAAGAAAAAAATGAAAAAAAAATCAACTGTCCTTTTAAATGAAAAAAGTTTGTCACAAAAAAATAGGACAAAAAATTTAATTTTAGTAGCATAAAGTTTAAAAATTTAAAAAGAAGTAATTAATCGACAAATCCATGATTAATTCTTCCATTTTCTATGCCACTATGCCTCATTTGGGTATGCTGGAGCCTATCCAGGCCATCTTTGGGTAAGAGTGGGGCTTTTCATTTTTCAGTGGTCCCTTGTGGGAAAAGGTTCTGGACACCCCAGCGATATGAGGTCACCCCCAGGCAGACGTGTTCTTGCACAACACGTGAGAGCCAACTATAAGACTGAGAAGAGAGAAACAAGCACAGCAGCGAGCCATTTAACCATATTACATGATGGCTGCCAACGCCTGTTTGCCTGCAGCTTTCTTCAGCCCCCTGATTCTACACCTTCTATGTGTGCCAGACGCCAGCAAACGTGTTACAATGACAAGTGCGGGCCTGCTTATACACAACAAAGCAAAGGAGAGTTAAAACTCCCCCGGACTAAACAAGAGGAGTAGCTGTAATGTTTGTTCTTCACCTGAGTAAGAGGATAGCAGTGTGTCAGGTTACTGGTATTGCTGGATCAATCACTCATATTGGAAACTTGTACAGTTTCCAATATGCACAATAGGTCCCCTTTAATTTGTCAAATAACAAATCTGATTTTCAATTACAACATGAGACACGACTAGGCTATGCCAAGGGGACTCGGATGGATGCTGCTCATTTCAAGCACTGGAGTCAAGGAGATTTCAAGTAAATGTGGTAGCCGGTTCTCCCCCTCATGCGTGGATATCATCCTGCTTGAAGCTACATCATGTCATAAATAGCCATGCACAATCCCTCAAAGACAACAGGAAATTGTTGTTATTGTTTCATTTGTTGGTACTCCTGCAAAAGTCATTTAAAGGAGGCTGCAGACAAAGAGGAATTCTAAAAAAAAAAAAAAAAAAAGAATCAACGCAATGAGCGGTTCCGTCGGAATGACATCCAGCATTCACCGCCAGCCTGACTTGAAGTCATGGACCACTAGCTTGGAATCGCTAGAAATCCCACGGGAACGCACCAACTGCAGCCTTCTACAATTTGCAGTTCTAATTTTATGACTTCACTATATCATGGTTTATCAAAAATATTTTAATTCACGATTTAGTGTTTTTTATGTATATTTAATAATAATAATTATTATTATTATGAAAATAAGCATGTGTTACTTATTTTTTGCATAATTTAAGCATTTTCAAGGTTTAAAATGTTGAAATCAACTAAGATAGAAATTTAAGGCTTTATTTATTTATTTATATTTAATGATAATAATTATTATTTTGAAAATAAGCCAATTTTACTTCTTTTTTGCTTAATTTAAGCATTTTCAAGGTTAAAAATGTTTAAATCAACTAAGATAGAAATTTAAGGCTTTATTTATTTATTTATATTTAATAATAATTATTACTATACTTTAGAAAATAAGAAAATGTTACTTATTTTTTGCTCAATTTAAGCATTTATGGTTAAAAATGTTTAAATCAACTAAAATAGAAATTTAAGGCTTTATTTATTTATATTTAATAATAATTATTATTTTGAAAATAAGCAAATTGTACTTATTTTTTGTTTAATTTAAGCATTTTCAAGGTTAAAATTGGTTAAAATCAACTAAAATAGAAATTGAAGGCTTTCAGAAGATGCATTCCAAAATGCAGTATCCTTCCCCTCGCTCCACCCTATAAATATTCCATTCTCTTTTAGAAAAAATAAAACCTAATCTTCAGCCTTAATCAAGCTGCACTGACGGGAGTCCAGCAGTTAGAGGAGGCGGGTTGGTGCCTTTGGGGAGAGATCTCACGTGCCCCGTGATGACAGACAGTAAACATGGTTTATCCCATCTTTTCCGCTGTCGGCGCTTCACTCCCGCTATGCGGCCTCTCCTCCTTCTCCGTATCTCCCCCGGGATCTTCGGTTGCTTGGCATAGCGAAAGGGTGTGTGGCTCAAAGCTAGTCGGCTAGTCCCGAGTGTAAACAATGGAGCCTTGAATGAATGAGTCTCCGGTAACATGCAAGATAAGAGCTGGAGTCAATATGGCACAAAAAAATAAAATAAAATAAGAAAGTAGGAATAAAGCACGATTAAACACAAAAAATTTGCTTTACTTTGTATACACCTCATTCCGAAAGAAAAGTGCTAATCCAAATGAACATATAATAGGATTCCCAGGGGTGGAATATTCCTTTCCCCAATCCGATTGAGGTATCTTGTACCCGCTCAAACGGAAAGTTTTCAGACTGCGTTCTTCTTCGTGGTGTTTTTCTTCTTCTGTTGTTTATTGGCGGTTGGCAAGCAGCTTTGGTGTGCATTAGCGCCATCTGTGGAACAGAATCTAAACCCTTCTATACTTGATCTCAATCAGTTTTTCCTTTCAAAAGAAAAAACATATCTTTATAAAACATATAAAATATTGGCAAGATTGAATTTGACCTTTTTCCTGTTTCAATTTATCCCGGGTGCGTTCTTTCAGTGAAGACTGGACAAAGGAAAAACTGGCAATACGTTATTCCAACAAGTTCAAAGTGTATCACGTGATGTTGATGTTTACGTTTTACTGGGCATGCCCCATTGACTATTCTGGTTGATTATAGCGGCGCATGTAGACAAGAGATTGGAATATTCCTTACTATGGATACCATTGTTTTCGGAAAGAGATAAACTCCTTATGTAAACGTGGCTAATGTTGGCCAAGTATAAAAAGGACTCCTTCCTAATGACTTAGCTTCATTTTTGTAAGAAAGTCACACAAAGTGGTCAGCGGAGTGTATTTAGCGAGCTATCGATTAACTAAAGCTAATGGAAACAAGTCATTGGTTTGTAATCGCTGAGGTGCGAAAGAACGTCTCCCTGCTTGCTTAAATAAACAACCCGTGTCTGTTGCGGCACATTCTCGGAATCCGTCTGCTCGGGATCAAATCCATTAGCAACATGGGAGATATGAAGACAGGCGCTTCTTAAAATTCCAACCAATTTCTACGTGAAAAGCCTGCGAAACGTCTGCCCGACTCCGATTGGAGTGTAGACACAGCGAAGAGGGAAAGGTGTTAATAAATCATCCCGCCGACAGAACACAAACAGAACCAGATGTTCTGCATCCAGAACGTGGAGTCATGAAGACCTGGCGCGGGTTTACATTTTGGAAGAGATAGTTGAAGAAATGGGTGCAAATAGAAAACAGTTATTGCTCCTCGGCTTATGGAGCTTACACGCTCTGCTGTTCGATGATACTGGAATATCCTGGCATTTAGCCTCAAGTCTTCTTTCCAGTCCAGCTAGAAAAACGACAAAGCTTGCAACGTTATTAAAAATGTTTCCACTTTTTTTGGGGCAGTTGTACTTCTTGTATTTGGGATTTCCTCCCTCCCTACCTTCTTCCTTCCTCTTCTTTAGAAAGTCGTCTAGGACTGACGTGAAGGTGAAATGATGCATCCTAAAGCAGGCCCTTCGTTTCACGTACTATATCCCAAACCAGGGTTGTCTTTTCAGGTCACTTGTGGTCCGCCGCTGGTTGTTAATTGGTCAGTGGAGCATTTTGGAAAATTAAGTTCTGTTATGTGAATAAAATTATAATTCAGGGCTTTTGGCATTCCAAAGTGCACTTCCCAACGGGAATATCACTGATTGGATTTACTTGCCGGAATTTTGTTAACTTGCCCCGGGCCATCGGTACATTGTTATTGTCCAGCTCTGTAATTATATAATTATAATTTAAAAAAAGCTGTAATATTACAAGAACAACATGAAAATATTAAAGAGAAGTACATGAGATGTTTTTTCCTCATGGTTTCCTCTCCGTTCAAACGTCTAACCTTCAACAGAGTGAGACCTTCACGATTCATTGTGGTCTGACCAGCAGGTATTTCCTTACAGCAATTGCACCCCAAACCCCAAGCAGCTCCGTCCTACACCCGACCAGGGGCCTCCCGGTGCTGCAGACACACATCTGGCCGTTAGTGGACCGAATCGAATGGCAAGCTTTGCTGCACCGAATGCCTCCAGCAGCTGGAAGCCATTTATAGTAGCCTGCGTCTTTTCTTTTTTTAAGTTCTACTGCTGCTCTACTGGAGGCAATAGCGGGGGCCACGCTAGAACAGCAATTTCCATATGCTTACTAGACAAGTTCCAATGTGTTTTTTGGCCTCCCAAAGCAGGAAGTGAAAACCTGCGACTGATGACACAGCATGGAATTGGAGGAAGTGTACAGCACGATGTCATTTATGTTTATGTGGTTCTGGCGACCAAAGATCCATATGTGAAACATTAAATAGGGATGCTGTGGGCTGCGTTAGAGGCACAGGAAGTGGGTGGTGTGGGTGTACTCAGAAGTGATTGGGAGGTTACTGTACTGAGCCCCCCTTATGAAATAAGGAAAAAGACGCCAGCAAAACGGCATTTCTTTACTAAATAAATACTCTACAAAACCCTAATGAGAATAAGCGGCATAGAAAATGGATGGATGGTTAATGCAATAAGAATATATTTACAGTACAATGGATCACAGTGGGGCTGCACGGCGGACGAGCGCAGACCTCACAGCTAGGAGACCGGGGTTCAAATCCACCCTCGGCCATCTCTGTGTGGAGTTTGCATGTTCTCCCCGTGCATGCGTGGGTTTTCTCCGGGTACTCCGGTTTCCTCCCTGTGCTTTTTTTTTTAATAACTAATACGATTTTCCCCTCAAAAAGTTGAATTAAACTTTTTAATTGAATTAAATTACAGATAGGCTGCACAGCGGTTGAGTGGTTAGCACGCAGGCCTCACAGCTAGGAGACCCGAGTTCAATTCCACCCTCGGCCATCTCTGTGTGGAGTTTGCATGTTTTCCCCGTACATTCCAAAAACATGCTAGTTAATTAGCTTGGTGACTCCAAATTGTCCATAGGTATGAATGTGAGTGTGAATGGTTGTTTGTCTATATGTGCCCTGTGATTGGCTGGCCACCAGTCCAGGGTGTACCCCGCCTCTCGCACGAAGACAGCTGGGATAGGCTCCAGCACCCCCTGCGACCCTTGTGAGGGTAATTGTTTATTGTGTATTGTAACTCAATGCTAACTAGTAATCTGGTTGAAATGCTATTGAATCAACAAACAGAAATCTGAATGAATCCTATAATGATAATAATATGTAAGTATTCAAAATGTGTTTACCGGTAAACTTTGTGACAATATGACATATTGATGTATGATGTATGTTTTCTGGCCTTTACAGGTCGGTTTTTTGCACAGCATGGTTTTGCACCTAAAGAGAGTTTCATTTTGTTTCCTTTTTAAAAAAAAAAACACTTAAGTAAACCTAAGAACTTAAGTAAGAGCTGTAGTTGTTTTGTCATTTATTTAAATGTAATCTTTGTTTGCCTCCTTCATTGACACCAGTTAGACTCCCTGAAGAACTGTTTGTTCTGCCTGCAGTCATTAATAATAATAATAATAATAATAATAAGTAAAAATAACCACTAGTTACACTATGCACAACGACATCTACCTAATACTTGATTATCTAAAACAAAGTTCATTACTGAGTGACATGTTTAATTTTTTTTCTTGTAAATTTATTATTGCTCTTTAACCAAATGTGTTTTTGCCAATTACTCCATTAATCAACAAAAAATTTAATTCACATTATATATTATGAGGAGCAAGCCAGATGCCAAAAATAGACATTTTTATGTGCGTATCACTTACTTTTGTGGAGTTATGGTTGATTGATTGATTACTTGGAGTGGAGAAATTTGAACTTTGACTTCTACTGCTTAGACGTGGGAGGTGGAGTATATATATATACTACAGCTTAGATTGGCGAGAGAGACATAGTACACCCCCAAACTGGTCACCACCTACTGACAACTTATACTCTCTGATCAGGCCGAGTACACCCAGTAAACCCACAGAACCATCACAATCAATTTACTAAGGATAGGAGTACCTCAAGGCTCTGTCATAGGTCCCTTTAATAGTTTTCCCAGTGTGTATATATATAACACCCGAACGGTGGTTGAGTGGTTAGCATGTAGCATGTAGGCCACACAGTCAGGAGATCGGGAAGACCTGGATTTGATTCTCATCTTCTCTCATCTTATGAAAGATGGGAGACTAATCTTTTTTTTTTTTTGGTATATACAAGTTTAGGGGCTGCTTGGTGGTTGAGTGGTTAGCGCGCAGACCTCACAGCTAGGAGACCAGGGTTCAATTCCACCCTCGGACATCTCTGTGTGGAGTTTGCATGTTCTATCCGTGCATGAGTGGGTTTTCTCCGGGTACTCCGGTTTCCTCCCACATTCTAAAAACATGCTAGGTTAATTAGCCACTCCAAATTGTCCATAGGTATGAATGTGAGTGTGAATGGTTGTTTGTCTATATGTGCCCTGTGATTGGCTGTCCAGTCCAGGGTGTACCCTGCTTCTCGCCCAAAGACAGCTGGGATAGGCTCCAGCACCCCCACGACCGTCACGAGGATAAGCAGTAGAAAATGAATGAATGAATGAATAACACCCAGGTTGTAATCTACAATTATTCTCTATAAAATGTAAATATTAATGCTAATTAAATGAATCCTTTGTGTGTGCAGAACAGATGGAATGAAGTTCCAATCAGACAAGTGGCTTAAGAAGAAGGCTTGCCGGTACATCCTCCATGGCCTCAGGTTGTGTCCCAATGATATGTGTCATGTGCAGGAGGCCAAACAATCAGCCCTCTTGTAGCCGCTCAAGTGGCGGTCGATTTCCGATGTGTTTGCCGTCTCTGCGCTTTGTCTCTCAACAACTTTCACAGAAAACCCCCAGCTCACGTGGGCTGGAGTTCAAGCACTTTGTCAGTCATTAACTTCACCGGATCCACGTCAAGCTGTTTTATCACAACCCTAAGCTGAGCAGCTGTTAGGAGTCCCATACAAAATATCATTTTCGGAAGATAGCATTTATGATTTTGGGGCATGTTGAAGTTGCATTAAGGACATACGCAACTCTTAATTCTAAAAACAGACTCTTGTAACTTACATCCTTTCTTTGGTTGAACTTTCTTTTTTTTTACAACACTTGTACTTTATGAGTTTTATCACACTTGTACTGTATGGGTTTTATCACCTGTGATACTATCACACTCAGCAAAAGCAATTAGGGGAAATAAACCAAAGTCCAACAGGGTTTTTCTGTGTATTTACAAGGTCGGCATTACGGAGACCTTAAAGGATAACTGCACTTTTTAGGCTCCGGCACCCCAGCAACCCTCGTGAGGATAAGCGGGGTGAGACTGGGCTGCATCAGGTTTTGCAAAAAAAACAAAAAACAAAACGCATTTATTAAAAACACTAAGGATAGGAGTACCTCAAGGCTCTGTCATTGGTCCCTTTAATAGTTTTCCCAGTATATATACACGTATATATATAGGCTGTAGACCCAGGTTAATACTAATTATAATAACACCCAAAAGGCTGCACGGCGGTCAAGTGGTTAGCGCGTAGACCGAACAGCTAGGAGAACCGAGTTCAATCCCCTCCATCTCTGTGCGGAGTTTGCATGTTCTCCCCGTGCATGTGTGGGTTTTCTCCGGATACTCCGGTTTCCTCTCACATTCCAAAAACATGCTAGGTTAACTTATACTCTCTGATCAGGCCGAGTCCACCCAGTAAACCCACAGAACCATCACAATCAATTTACTAAGGATAGGAGTACCTCAAGGCACTGTCATTGGTCCCTTTAATAGTATATATATATAGGCTGTAGACCCAGGTTAATACTAATTATAATAACACCCAGGGGGCTGCACGGCGGTCGAGTGGTTAGCGCGTAGACCGAACAGCTAGGAGAACCGAGTTCAATCCCCGCCATCTCTGTGTGGAGATTGCATGATTGATTACTTGGGAGTGGAGAAAGTTTCATTTCATTATGTACCCTCAGGGCCTTCGTACTACATGGAGGATCTTGCTGTATAAAAAGGAAAGGGAAACTAAATCATGCCGAGATGTGTATATGGGTTTTCATCGACAAGACGAGACTGGACGGACATGTTAGCATGCGGTCTGTGAGACGTTGAAAAATGTATGTCGAATTGATAAATTGTCTTAGTGATCCATGTTATTTTTGTGTTTATTTTTTGTGATATTCACATACATAAGCTTGACGGAAGTGACGGACAAGTCACTAACTGTTTGTGCTTGCTTCATATTAATTTGGTCCACCGAAAAGAGTATTTGATTAATCAAAACAACAAACTTCAGATGAATCGACTAACATCAGTTGGCGTCCTAATGGATTCAAGCGTGAATAAAATGTGTTGTGGTTTATTTTTTAATATATTATAATCACAGTGCAGGTGAGGTGAAGGCAAACCGCGTGTATGCAGTACTGATAATACTATACGTTAACCCCATCGGGTCATACTGAAGTCCACGTACTGCATGTGCAGCTCACTTTGTTGATCTTGCAGGTCATCTTCAAAAACATCCTGGCTGCCGCACACACACCGCATTGCCGTGACGGTGATACTGAAACAATATTTTCCCCATCTCCGTCCAGTCAGTGTGTCAGTTTTCCAGGCCCAAAACATCGGCGTCACGCAGCTTGCCTCGCTTCATGTTTTTATTCCGACCAAGCGAAAGTAATACTCGGGAAAACAAATCAGGTGACTAAATGTGTATCGTGAATGTCAAACATGAGTCAAACATGAACGGTGAGCGCTGTGGTGTGAAAGCCTCGGTGCCATCCAAAGGTCTTTGCTGACATATATAGACAGGCCGATGGCAGCTTGTGTGGACAGCAGCAGCGCACGCATTCCCACACGGAGGGAACAGAGTTCGCTACACGGACATGAAGGCCACTGACCTTGACAGGGCAGGACGGCGTATGGCCTGAGCCACTCCACCCCAGTGTTAGACATCGCCATTGGCTGGTTAGGATTCCCAATTTTGACAACACAAGCCATGTGAGAAAGGAACTGCCGATGGCAGAAAGCTACTTCTGTTTGCTGTTCTGCATAACAGTACCAGGACAGAACATGTTTAACCATGTTTACTAACCCTGGACATAGTACATATATATGTACATATGTGATGTATCCATGTAACCGGATGGACATCAGCTAAAAGCCGAACCAACTTCTATCCATTTATTTTCTATGCCGCTTAACCCTCACTGGGGTCAAAGGTATGCTGGAGTCTATCACCGGTCTCCAGCCAATCACAGGGCACATATAGATGCACATCACCCCAATTCTGGCCTCCCTGCATTGGTTGCCTGTTCGCTTTAGGATTTTATTGTTTGTTTTTAAGGCGTTGAATGGGCCGGCCCCCCAAATACATCTCGTCGTGGGGGGTGCTGGAGCCTATCCCAGCTATCTCCGGGCCAGAGGCGGGATACACCCTGGACTGGTGGCCAGCCAAGAGATAGCCGAGTGTCGCCAATACTGGCCCTGGCGGTATCGGAAATTCTTTCCAGGAAAGGACAGCCAGGAAACATTTTTTCTGGTACTGGAAAACAAGTGTTTGTTTCTCATGTTGAGTTTTTAACTTTTGATTTATGTTTGTTTCCCGAGTCAACGCCATGTCACCGCCTACCAACCGGCGGAGTCGAGCACAAACAGGGAAACAAGCCCCATATGTAAAACTAGGTTTGACAGTGAAGATAACCACGGATGGAACAAGACTGGTCATGTTGGTGTTTGTGATTCTTTCTGCCACTTAAGTACAGCATAGGCAAATGGTGACAGCACAATGATGGCTTCCTGCGGGGGGAAACTGCTGTCTTTAGATAAAGTGTATAAACACAGGTGAGGTCATGACCCAAGAATATGCCGGGAAGTTCTTATTTCAAAACAGTCTGTATGGCGGTGATTCTCCAACAAACAACCAGTGTTGCATAAAAATGTAGTACTTTGTTAAAAGGTTGTTTCTTGCTCTGTGTGCATCATATCAACAAATACGTAAATCTGAAGGATTACTTTGTGAACTAAGACTGTTTCATCTTGAAGATTTCATTTATATTGGTGTTCCATTTCATAAACGCACGGCCCCGGCTGTGACAATCTGGCACTGTGAACGTTTCTTACATTAAAGCCTTTAAAGCCATTAAAACACAATGTGGTGAAAATGTACTCATGAAGCCCGAGTTGCACACACACAATCACTTAGCGTGCTAAACTAAACTAAACTAAGCTAAAATAAAAATAATAATACAAATGTTAAAAAATTAAACTAGGGGCTGCACGGTGGACGAGTGGTTAGCGCGCAGACCTCACAGCTAGGAGACCAGGGTTCAATTCCACCCTCGGCCATCTCTGTGTGGAGTTTGCATGTTCTCCCCGTGCATGTGTGGGTTTTCTCCGGGTACTCTGGTTTCCTCACACATTCCAAAATTAATTGGCCACTCCAAACTGTCCATAGGTATGAATGTGAGTGTGAATGGTTGTTTGTCTATATGTGCCCTGTGATTGGCTGGCCACCAGTCCAGCGTGTACCCCGCCTCTCGCCCCAAGACAGCTGGGATATCCCTTTGTGAGGGTAAGCGGTACAAAATGAATGAATGAAAACTTAAACTATATTAGGAAAGCAGGAAGTGAACAAATGTAAGAGTTACTGATTGTAAAAGTACCAGATGGAGGGGTAGGATTTAATAAACTTTGCTTCTTCCTACTCCTTTTGGACATGTGGAACTGGGAACTGATTATGGGATGCACTCAATTGTAATCTGATGCATGTTCAAATGAAATAAAACCATTACCATTACCATGTTTCACGGTATCAGCAACATTCTCCCTGCATTGACCAGGTATCGTATCGACAGCAAAAATGGCAGTATCGCCCCACTGGTGTAACGATACAATACAGCACATTTGTCACTAGTCGCAGTTAGCTAACTGTGCTAATCGTTTCACAATTAACGTAAAAAGGTGAAATAAAACATTTTTTTCACCGCCAGTCCCCGAATGACGCTTGCTGTCACTTTAAAATGTCACTATAAAGCATACTTTATAGCTTACTTTCATGTAATGGTGCTTCCTCAAAGGTTAAAACTCACTTCAGATATCGAAGTCAAAGTTGTGTCAATTGAATATGAACCGTGTGCCCAGGGGGGCGGCTCACCTGTCCTGAAGCGGAGGTCATCGTCGTCCTCGGAACCAAACTCCCGCAACAGAGAGAGGAAGAGAATACCGAAGGCGTTCTGGATCCCGAACACCGAACCATTACACCACATGGCGGACAGCATGACCAGCCAGCCCCATCCGCCCTCCGGGTGCACAAAGGTGGGCTCCTCCGCCCCGGGAGCCGCGCTTTGCTCCGGCACTGTCACCTTGGTGTCCCCGTTCTCCTTCTTCTCTTCCACCGGAGCCCCGGCGGGGACCGCATCCTTGTCCGCTGTGTCGCTTTCTACCATTTTAGTCCCTTCTGTCATGGTCGAGTTCTGAATGAAAAGTTGGAAGGAAGGTAATGTCAAGGTGCTACGTGTTGAAACGTGGGTTTCTGCTGAGAAGAAGAAGAAGAGTATCCGTGCGTGTCGTGATGTTTAGCATCTATTCCAAGTGTCAAGAAGCTGCTTTAGCAAAATCATAAATAGACATCGCGGGGGGGCGGGGCGTCCTCACAACTGGCCGCTGATTCGCCGATGACGTTTTGGTCAATGACGTCAGAGAGACCCGCAGTGTCGTCAAATTACTGCAGTACAAAACATTTCAGCTACTGGAGAAGGAATCTTCTTGTCTTGTGAACCCTGAAGATCCGAAGCCCAACTGTGGAATGACGGGAAAAGTGAGAATATTTGGGATGTGGATATTTTTAGGATCAGTATTATGTCATAATGATTCAACTTAGTTGGAAAATGTGGAATTCCAGGAAAAACAGACAATTTTGGAATGTGTAAAATAAATAGCCCTGATACATGAATGACATACTGTTAGTCATTTTTACTGGTAGCCAAAAAAAAATAGCCAAAAGTAAAAAAAAACTGTACAAATACTGTAAATGCATTTGTTATATCACGCAGGGTAGTAGTTTGAAGAGCTATCATGGCTGTCTCAAACAACTCTTCGTTTATTTTAGTTAATTGGTTCCAGATTGACTGTGATAAGTTAAGCACCGTCACTTATTTATGGTAATGGCCATGGGATTATTTCATTTGAACATGCTTCAAGTTATTTCCTTTAAACTTAAATAGCCAAAAACTTACCACTTCCACACGGATAGGGAGGATAACTCCCTACCTTTAACATGAACATTAATCAAACATAATAATTTTTTCTGGGTACATGATACCATACAGCATCCATATCAAACTTGCGCGGGCCGCACTAACAATAAACTTTCATATCCAGGCGGGGGCCTCAAACTAGTGTCCTGCGGGCCACATTTGGCCCGCGGGCCGTGTTTTTGAGGTTACACAGAGAAGAGATACAGAAGGTGGATCATTTTAACTACATGGGGTCAACAGTTCAGAACAACGGTTCACATTGGGAGCGACCAGGATGGATAGGATCAGGAATGAGTACATCAGAGGGACATTACATGTTCGAGGTCATCTCGGTCTGGCCTCTCTGATAGTGAATATATTGGTAGAAGGATGCTGACCAAAGAGGAGGTTTATGGATGTAGTGAAGGAGGACATGATGAGAGACAGATGCAGAAGACAGGGTTGGATGGAGGACATTGATTTGCTGTGGATCATTGTCCTGCTGCAGAACCCAAGATGGTTTCAGCTTGAGGTCACCATCAGATGGTTGGATATTCTCCTTCGGGATTTTTTGGTAGACAGCAGAATTCATGGTTCCATTTATCACAGCAAGTCCTCCAGGTCCTGAAGCTGCAAAACAGTCCCAGACCATCACACTACCTCCACCATATCTTACTGTTGTGATGTTCTTTTTCTGAAATGTGGTGTTACTGGAGTCATGAACGCTGACCTTAACTGAGGCGAGTGAAGCCTGCAGTTCTTTTGATGTTGTTGTGGGGTCTTTTGTGACCTCTTGGACGAGTCGTCTATGTGCTCTTAGGGTCATTTTGGTTGCCTGGACACTCCTGGGAAGTTTCACCACTGTTTCATGTTGTCACCATTTGTGGATAATTGCTCTCACTGTGGTTAGCTGGAGTCCGAAAGCTTTAGAAATGGTTTTATAATCTTTTCAAGATTGATAGATTTTTAGATTAGATTGTACTTTATCACACAACAGGGAAATGTAGCAGAAAAAGCACCCGAAAACCAAATATGAGTAAAAACTACTATAAATATTAACAATATACTATAAACCTATAACATACAAAACTAGCCTTGAGGTATTTAACAATCCAGTCCAGTGATGTAGTAACTGATATAGTAACTGAATAAATAATATTCATGAATAATGAATGAATGGGGTGTATTGTGTAGAATTTCAAGTAAAAAACTGTTTAAAAAAATGTCAATAAAAGCTCAGCAGCACAAATATGTATATTATTTCCTGCTCTTGCTTGTGGCGCCCCCTAGAGAATGCCTCCATGCGGCCCATAGCTAGAACATGTTCGTTTCTTAGCGACGTTGCTAAAGCGTGTCCAGTAATTGAACCAGAATGAGTGAAACGTGAATTATGTTTAGGTAAGAACAATAAATATATTGGCAATATCTGGGTAGAGAATGTGTGTTTAATTGTTTCAACAGAACATTTGTGACATTTGTCCCACAAATGGGATTCATTGAAAAGATCATCAGGTTGATTTCATGCGTCTCCTTATCGTAATAAAGGATCCTTGTTTAAAAAAACAGGCTTTTAAATGTGCATATTGACATATTAGTGGCACCACACAAAAGAGGTGGTGGGCGTGCGGTAAAACGGTAAAGACACTGACCGGGATTGCGGACTTAAAGACGTGAATCTGCTGTATCATCTCGGATCTCAGCTCTCCATTTTTGCCACTTTGGACGTTTGCGCCTCCTGTTCCCCGGCAACCACTACTCCTCCTTTCCTTTTCAGACCCTTCATCTTGCGTGTCTGAAGCTTGGACAGATCCTGCTTCTGCATGTGCACGCGGCCAAATTTGGTGCCGAATACGTCGTGGGAAATGTTCTTCTTCTTCTTGGGCTGTCAAGACGCAGAGAAAAAGGTATTACGGGTACGGCAGGGGTATGCTGGAGCCTATCCCAGCTGACCTTGGGCTGTTTGCAAGCCAATCGCAGAACACATATAGACAAAGAACAATTCAATTTAGAGGCGCCAATCAATCAAGCTTGCACGTTTTTGGACAGGTGGGAGGAAACCGGAGTACCCAGATGGAACCTACGTATGCACGAGGAGAACATGTATATATACATACATATGCATACATACACATATATATTAGAAAGAAGAAATTTGTGCTTTATTCATGAGAAATTAGCATTAATTGCTATATAGGTCAAATTATGGGGAAAAAAATCGATAATCGAATCGAAATCTAAACAAATCCGATTTCAAAATGTATCGTTGATATAATAATAATAATTGATGCATCGAAAGACTATTTTCCAGATGAATGGATTAGAAAAATAACAGTTTAAGCCAGCCCTAATATTTACCTTGAGAGACTTGGGCTGTTTGTGAGCCAGCTTGTACAAGTCATCCGATGCCAAATGTGTTCTTCTTAAAACAAAATCAAACGACGGCCCCATCTCTTCCAGCTCAATACGGGGCGTCCTGCACCCCGACTTCTTCAACAAACATCTGAAAAAGGCATTTGTGAAATCAATATCATTGGTTGGATGCAACAATGACATCCTGACACTAAGGTTTAAGGTTTAACATTGTCAATTTACACAAAACAGTACGATGGTTCATCACTGAAGCCTTTGCAGGGGTGTCCAAAGTGCGGCCCGCAGTTCAATTTTCACTGGTCCCCAGGGATTAGGCTATACATAAATTAAGTGTGAATGCTCAAACTGAGTTAAAATGCTAACGGAAAACGTGAAATGATGGCAAAAGTGGGAAAGTGTTTCAGCTTGACTGTTTTGATGAATATGCGGAATTAAGATGCAAAGATTTGTCTTTATAAGTCCCACAAGGTGACATTTCAGGTATTATAGTATCAAAAGTACACAGCACACAAGAGCAGATAAAGTGCAAAATCAGGGTAATACAAATCACAAGTTATATATACACACACAAGTCATAAGCCTTTAGCTTCATTGCTAATCCAAAGCAAAACAGGGCGGGGTAACGGGGTAGGGTAACAGTATGGGCGGGGCAAAATCATGTTAATTGTGTCCGGTGTGCACACAGCTTTAAGCTGTCATTTCAATATTAAACTTTGGTATCAAGGTGGGGGCCTCAAACTAGCGTCTCGCGGGCCGCGAGTTAGAGACCCCTGCTCTAAATGTTTTGAGAAATGGAGAAGTAATACGCATTTTAATAATCAAAGGGAATTTGTGTTTAGAAAATGTGGAATTTTGGTAAAATTGTGACCGTGCCAATTGGCTGGCGGGTGACTTTGAACACCCCCCGGGCTGGGGTCAAGAATTGCCGCTGAATGTGCTGCATCACCTGTAGCTACGCATGAATATTTTCCCATCCAGGGCAGTGAAGTGCAGAACATGTTCTAAACCTGCCAGGCGCACCGCCAACACGGACGGACCTCTGAAGAAGTCTGCAAAGGGAAGGCAGATGTTCCTCGTAAAATGGATATGCGCCGTTTTCCCCCCCCCCCACTTGAATCTACTTGTGTGTGTCACGGGTGCGTACCAGTGAGCAGACTCTTGAGGCGTTTGTGCTCATTATCCATTTCGAAAGCCTCGCCGGCAAACACCAGCATGGGTTTGGTTCCCTCGGGACATGTAGTCGTCTGCAAGTGAAAGAAAAAAATTATTTATTATTATTTTTTTTAATTATCATAACTGGAATTTTTTTGTACTGAGCAGCCTGGAGCAGGGACCAAGGTGACTGTATATGCCTTTACAGGCACAGCAGAAGAAACGTAAACGATACCTTAATCTCACTGAGAGACACAAACTTCTCCATTCCGAGTTCAATCATATCCAGCACGTGGAAGTCAAATAGACGACCTGGAGATAAAGAACATAATTTAGCCTCTCGGTCCTTATTACTCATATTAGGTAAACATGTGTACTTAAAGAAGTACTTTCATGATGATACTACAGTGGAACCCGTTTACGTCCACGCCCCTTAGCCTGGCTGACTGTTTAGCAACAAAAAGGTAAACATGACATAACAAGTGTGAGTGGAATCCGTACCAAAAATGAGGTTATTTGGTCGTTTCTTGTTGTGGGACCCAAAAAGAAAGAGCGAGCAGTCGCTTTTTTTGGAGAAAAATTCCTGCAAAAACAGACAAGTCATGTGAAAAAGAGGACAAAGAGTGTTTGTAACGAGAGGTTGACAATGTCGGTGTTCACTAACCAGAGATGTGGAGTCCTCAAATGGACGGATAATGTTCTTCCTGAAATGCAAGGTCTTATTTTATCCACTGCTGATAAATGAAGATAATAAAAAAAACACAACTGTGTGGACGAGACCAGGGCTTGGCACCTGCAGAGCACAGACCATCCCCAAGCGCCGTAGTTCCCCCATATTGTTATGAACACCGCAAATTAGTCCTACAAAATACTATAAATTAAGTACATATTAGATCGCTAATGTTAGCATGCTAGCAGTGCTAACATGATAATATTAGCATGCAAACACCTAGCATAATTGTGTTAAGTGTTTATATAGTATAGTATATAAGTGAAAATTGCAGAAAATGCTACTATGCTTATGTTAGCATGCTAATAATGCTAACATGTTAACACTAGCATGCTATCACATAGCGTTTGTTTGTTTCTTTGGGCTTTTTCCTTTATAGTGCTAATTGCTTATATAGGTGTTTAACTGTGAAAATTGATAACAATGTTACTATGCTAACATGATAATATTAACATGCAAACACCTAGCATAATTGCGATATAAATATATAGTATATAAGTGTCTAGCTATGAAAATTACAGAAAATGCTATTATGCTTATGTTAGAATGCTAACAATGCTAACATGTTAACACTAGCATGCTACCACATAGCACTTGTTTGTTTCTTTGGGCTTTGTCCTTTATAGTGCTAATTGCTTATATACGTAGGTGTCTAACTGAAAATTTATAAAAATGTTACTATGCTAATGTTAGCATGCTAGCATGATATTGCCAAGTTTTTTTGTCTACCTATGAAAATGGCTAAAACTGCTCTTACGGTAATGTTTGCATTCTAGCAATGTTGACATAATAAAAGGTACTTACTTCTTGTACAACACAGCATTGGGTTTTTTTAAGGAATACTGGAAGAGAAAAATGAATGTGTACATTAAAATGCACAGATGTCTCTGCAATAAAAAACACTGGAACAGATATTAACAATTAAGAGCAAGAATTTCTAGCCCTGATTTTCTCCAAGATTTTCTTGAGGAAAGTGGGATGAGGAATTCTTTGTTGAAGGTGCCAGGATTTACCACATTGGATCCTATTTTTATGTGTACCTATATTTAGCTGACAAGATGCCCGTTTGACTAATCAAGCTGTTATCCATCTCGGTGGTATCCCCCATGTTTTCACGGGGGTGCTGGAGCCTATCTCAGCTGCCTTCGGGCGAGAGGCGGGGTACACCCTGGACTGGTGGCCGGCCAATCACAGGGCACATATAGACAAACAACCATTCACACTCACATTCATACCTATGGACAATTTGGAGTGGACAATTAACCTTGAATGTTTTTGGAATGTGGGAGGAAACCGGAGTACCCGGAGAAAACCCACGCATGCACGAGGAGAACATGCAGGGTGGAATTGAACCCTTGTCTCCTTGCTGTGAGGTCTGCGTGCTAACCACTCGTACACTGTGCAGCCTGTTCATCATAGATATGTTTATCAAAGAAGAGATCCTGGATGAATTAAATTGGTTCTTAGTACTGGCCTCGGGTCTACAGCATATCACCACGTGACTTACTATGTCCTTCAGTGCCTGACTGACAGCTTGGTTGGCGTTCCCCCCTTTCATGATCATGGTAGTCTTTGCATTTTCAGATAGTTTGGGTGCTCGGCTCTCCAGGAAGCGCTTGGTGCGTTTTAGCTTTGGTTTTCTGAGGACAGAACCACATAAACACATAAAAGCCTGAGACATACACAAACATATAAGATATGCACAAACCCATACCGCTAAACACGTAGACATTAAAAACTAGGAGAGCTTGTGTTGGACATTAGCATCCCGATCCACGTTCCATAAACATTTCATCACTTCATTCATGTCACTTTAAGGGGTAAGGAAAAATAACTTACATTATACCGTCGGTCATTTTTTTGTGTTTCTATTCGTGTTGCTGATTTTTAAAAAGGATTAACGGTGCTGTAGTTCCACGTGATTGTGTGCGGAAATGAAATGCTACAGCGGAAGTTCTACGGCGACTCAACTGGGACAATCGCTAAAAGCGAAAGTGACGTCATTGCCTACGACTTCTTGCGTGTACCAAAGTTTTTAGAACTTTCTTGGTTGTTTCTGGCTGTTAGAAATTGGGTGGCACAGAAATTCATTTGTGTGCAATGAACGTGTTATTGATAAACTTAACCTGTGTTAGCAACATACGCAAAGTATTTTTTCGCCTATATACATTTCCAAGATGGCTGCTAAATACGCATGCGCAGTAAGTGTTTTTGGGTCGCGTGGATGTTTTCTTTTCAAATCAAATCAACTTTATTTGTAAGGCACTTTTCATGCAAAGAAATGCAACACAAAGTGCTTTGCAGAATTAAAACAATTTCCACAATTAAATTACTTTGTTACTAAAATCGACTAAATTAAAAATTGTAAAGAGAAAATAAAAATGTCCAGCCGGTAAGCTTGACAGCGCCTGCGCAGTCCACACGGCGAAAACTGGGCGTTACATGGCGGCTAAAGCACAGTACCGCCACCTAGCGTCAAAGATAAGACGTACATGAAACACCGTTGATAACTCTGCTAAGTCTTAGCAGTATATTTCTATATAAACAACATGATACGTTTTTTCTTTTTTCTTTACAGATTTCCCATCTTTATGCATTCCAAAATGTTATCAATATGTCATGTTTACCATTTTACAGTTCAGAGGTTTGTCCACGTACTTTGTACACTAGATTGAAGTGTACTGACGTTTCCTGTTTAGAAAATGCCGACAACAGAAACAGTACATGCACCAGTCCAGCAGATGGCAGTGTGCACCACAAAATGTGACGCAGCCTGCCATCTTCTACTCTAACCGATGGAAAGAATGTTCGCCACTGAAGAACCGACCCATTCATTACCCCACAAAGTCAAACCCGCAGCATATCCTTAAACGCAATAAATATAATAAAATAGTAAAGAAAAAGTTGAAAAATTAGCAGGAACTTTACAAGAATAAAGTAAATATATTAACGGTAAATGGTGTAATTTTAGGAGAATAATGTTGTATTATAATTAATATATTTTATGCGTATAGCGATTTTCAAAATACCCAAAGACGCTTTACAGTGAAGAAAAATAGAGTTGTGTAAAAAACATAAAATACAACATCCATACATTCATTCAGAGCTAAAAACAAGGCTAAAAGTGGGGCACATTATGAGGAAAAAGGAGCATGAAGTTGGAATAGTAAAAAATAAAGTTGCATTCTAATGAGGAAAAAAAAATCATTTTTTTTTTAAAAAGAATGCAGTGCAAAACAATGGAGTATATTCTAGAAAACAAGAGCCCTATAGTCAACCATATGATGCCAATTTATGACCTACTTGGCATTATGGGATAGAAGTAAAGGGACGTAATGTTAACATGGTGGGCCATAATTTTCAATACATCGGAAAAACATTTATGTTGGACAATAGCTTTTATTTTTCCCATGTATGGAATTTGCATGACGATATTAGCATACAAACACTTCAGAGACAACGCACAGATGAATATTTTTATTTCAGCATCAAGCTTGAAGCACAGATATCATTTTTAGCACATCTCGACCATCCAAAGAACAGCAAAAAGAGAATTAGAACAGCAAAGTTTCTCCATCCATGCTAACATCTTCAAACACCAACCTCACCTTTTTTTTTTTTTTTTCTTTTTTTTTAATCTGTGGACCGAGTGTGTTGTCTCACTTCACACACTTCCATACTCCCCGAGTACGTAAAGTGAGACACATTCTCAGCGCTCAAGTGTTGTGTGGAAATCACTCACCGGTTCCTTGGAAAGCAAAACCAGTGACAAAATGCTGGTGGGAAACTTCTAATTGGTCCGAAGCAAATAAACACAAAATAGGAGTTAGCGGGAGTGAAAGTCGCCCTGCGAGGACCACGGGTGATAAACTGCAAGTGACGGTGACGATTAAAACGGCGTTGGTGTTGGGAGGCGGCTAAGCACGAGCGCAGACGTTGGTCCTTTAGGAATGAAAAGACACCACTCCAAAAGGCCGTGATAGACAAACTAGAGGGAAGCTATTCCAAGGAAGCCAGCTCCGTGCCAGACCTTTCCATGCAGGCGATAGAACCGTCTCAGGCCTTCCTGGCTGGGTGGCTGGGTGGGTGGGTGGAACCCCCACCGGCTAAGCTAAGCAGAGGGAATACACGAGAAGCGGAGATGAGCACTTCAAATGAAATGGGGGTGGGGGTGGGGGGGCACAGACACGGTCTAGCATAGCAACACGGCACTAGCGACATGCACCACTGCGTCATAGGTCACCCCGAGCCAAGAGACCAACAAAAGGCCATTGATGTACGCGCACAAAGAAAAATAAGGGAGCACAGTTGACAGCAAAAGAATAATAATAATGTCTGGGCACCAGAAATGAAACGCACGTGGAATGATCCGGGATGACCCTGGCATGCTCAGACTGGTTCGCCTCGATTGTACGCTTAGATTTTTTTTTTTTTTTTGTATGGGGCGGAAAGAGACAGACGGGACGATATTGTGGCGGGGAAAACGCTTTGCTGGGCAAGCAGAAAGTTTGGGACACTTAGAATTGTGGCAAGGGAAGACCTGCAGCGTTCCAGAAGCTTCCTTTTTCATGTGCAAACGGAAGAGTTAATTATTCATATACATTCTATACACTGTACACGCACGCTTGAAAGCTTCACTTTGTAAATAAACACAAGGCCCGCGGGCGCAAAACGGAAGCGTGTAGAAAGTACAAGAGGAGCCTTTGAACGCCTTTCTCCGCGATGGCAACTCCACATTCATTCATTCATTCATTCATTCATTCATTCATTCATTCATTCATTCATTCATTCATTCATTGGCGGCGTATGGAAACGGCCTGGAAGCGGACAAGTCTGAGCATGTCAGGGGCGTGGTCTCAATGCGGCCGGAAGCCCTGTCTGTGCGGGATGAGGGGGGAGACCTGCAGGGAGGGGCCTTTGCGCCGAGCACAGGTGGAAAGCCCGGAATGGAGCGCGTTGAATTCTTGTGCATGCGCCGGAAGGTCGTAGCAAGCGTGAGCTAGCATATCGAAACGGAGAAAAGAGCTTTCATGCAAGAGGTCGAAGTCAAAGGTACAACAACGCAAACTCAAACCGGAGGTTAACCGGCGCTCGTCGTCGTCGTCGTCGTCCCCGGCGGCGCATCCGTGGTGGTGGGACGACGACGCCGCCGACGACGACGAGACGCTTTCTACTGGAGGAGGGGCTTTTTTACGCTTCTTCTTCTTCATCCTCCACCTTCAGCTCTTCTGGCAGTTCTTGGCGTAGCTTGTGAACACGAAGTTGTAGTCGTTGAATTGAGCCAGCTGGCGGTCCACGCGCTTGAACCCCTCCAGCGTTTGGGCGGAAGAAAAGACGCTGCGACATTTTGAGCTCTGCGGGGGGAGGGGGACAGGGGTCCGATTAGATGCAACGTGAACATTCATCCCGGGGACAACACTTTCACTTTCACATTCGCAGTAGAAGAAAGAAGGGGTGGAGGAAAATATCGTTTTGGCGATATATCGCGATACTTTGTTCCACGATACCGTATCGATATTAAAAAGTATGAAATGGATATTTTGAGGCATTTATCAGACTGTATATGGTATTTATTCAAGTGCAGACACGGCAAAGGTTCATTTCTGATTGGAATTGAAACCTCCGATGGTTCGGTGGCAGCACTTACGTAGTCAATTGGGCAAGGACGTTGAACGAGATTGACGAGTGAAACGTCCTCACACATAAACACAGTTCACACAGTTGACACTTACTATAGTACTCATTATGTCATTGGATGCTCATATCACCGAAAAATAAAAAAAAAAAAACCTTAAACTATATTAGGAAAGCAGGAAGTGAACAAATGTAACAGTTAGTGATTGTAAAAGTACCAGACGGAGGGGTAGGATTTAATAAGCTTTGCTTCTTCCTACTCCTTTTGGACATGTGGAACTGGGAACTGATTATGGGATGCACTCAATTGTAATCTGATGCATGTTCAAATGAAATAAAACTATTAGCATTAGCATTAGCAGACATTAACATATGCAGCCCTCACTGGGAAAATTTAGCTCCAAGACTCGTGGAGGTCAACTTAAGCAGGCGCTTTGTCAACATAAACAGCTTCCACTGAAACAAACATACCTGATTGACAAACAGCGTAGTCACTAATTTCCCTGGTTTGAATACATCCACCACCTTCCGAACGAGGTCATCGTACGATGTCTGGGAGAGGTTGGTCTCGAAGCTAACGTAGGAGAACTCCGGCTCGGGTGTGATGTGGATGGTCCAGTAGGTCCCCTGCGGGAGGAGAATGGGAGTAATTGGTGACAGGATAGGAAGGGCGGGGCGGGCGGCACTCACGTCAGTCTTCATTCCGTTCATTGAGTAGCCACACGGGTTGAACATTGTGGCGTCGATCACAGAACCTGGTATCAGGTCACATATTCCACTCATCTGGAAAGGGCAAACAAAAACATCAAGGGACACGTAGAGAAAAATACAAACTCTCCATTATAATGTATCCATAAACTCTCCATTATAATGTATCCATAATCATCCATAATGTTTCATGCTTGTGTTCTTTATAGAATAAACTACCCAATAAAAATCCAACTGTGAGCCACAAATGGCCCCCAGATCTATTTCTGATTAAAGACCAATAATCATGACTCATCGTTTTAAAAGGCTTGTTTTGTGTACGCTAAGGGAATAAAATGCTAAACTGCTTAGCTTTAATGATTTTTGAGCAGGTCCAAATATTACTGCATTTATGATCCCTGTTGGTGTAACGGTACCCGCTTCTGCTTCTGCTTCTGGTGTAAAAAAAAAAAAAAAAAAAACTAATCCTAACATTACGTGTTATGTTCCAGGACCTCCGGCGAACTGTGAAAATCTGCGAGTAATCGATACGTCCATACAAATTAGGGGATTTGATATTGATCATGGATACGCTTTGATATCAGCGACCAAAATGCGGATCCAATTATAATCGGCCCGTTAGACTCAGCTCCAGCATTCATTCATTCATTTTCTACTGCTTATCCTCACAAGGGTCGCGGGGGGTGCTGGAGCCTATCCCAGCTGTCTTGGGGCGAGAGGCGGGGTACACCCTGGACTGGTGGCCGGCCAATCACAGGGCTCATAACGGCTCGGTGGATATGGCCGCTTTGAAAAGGCAATGCTTACACGAGTGACATCACTTGCAGAAACACCATCTTTCATATAGAACTGGTCCATAATGGCTGGATCAAGGTCACTCATCAGAACTTCCAGTGTCTGATCCGCATACTTGTTCTCCCAGTACTCTGGCAAGTCCAGAGTAAACAGATACCTGGGATGCAACACAACATTAAAGTGTGTGAGGAAGATTATGTCTCCAACCTGGAAATGGAAGGAATGTAAACAATGTGTTCTTCTTACCAGCAGTCAGAGTTCAAACGTCCCATACAGTAGGCTGCACCATCTGGAACAAAGAGGAAGATGATATAATAAACTGACATAACTACACTAAGAAGCGGAAAACAGCCACAGGACTACACAGTGACATTTTTTGGATCATCTATCCCGCCCCAAGTCGATACATTCCTTCCCTCCCTATCTTTAAATCGGTTGTTTGGTAGATGGCTTGCAGGGTTACCCAGAAACTACGTAACACTTTTCCATGAAACTTTGTGGAACATGTCCGACATGGGCCAAAGAGGAACCCGTTTGGAAATCAGGAGATTGGATAGAAAAAAAGGACAGGAATGGATGCTGGATTGTGTTTCTTTATTTCGCACATTGGATAAAAATAGGACAGAAAAATCAGCGATAACAAAACCTTAAAAAAGGGTGCATTTTGTTAGCTGTGGTAGAATTTTAGGGTTATGCTTACTTTGCACTGAACAGGAAGCCAAAGTCAAGTCGACAGTAATTGGGCTTGTCCTGATACAACTTTTTGACTCTGATCGGATACCAATATCACACGAGTGAATATCGGCTGATACTAATACATCCAAGTTTATGCTTATTTTGCGCTGAACAGGAAGCCAAAGTCAAGTCGACAGTAATTGGGCTTGTCCTGATACAACTTTTTGACTCTGATCGGATACCAATATCACACGAGTGAATATCGGCTGATACTAATACATCAAAGTTTATGCTTATTTTGCGCTGAACAGGAAGCCAAAGTCAAGTCGACAGTAATTGGGCTTGTCCTGATACAACTTTTTGACTCTGATCGGATACCAATATCACACGAGTGAATATCGGCTGATACTAATACATCCAAGTTTATGCTTATTTTGCGCTGAACAGGAAGCCAAAGTCAAGTCGACAGTAATTGGGCTTGTCCTGATACAACTTTTTGACTCTGATCGGATACCAATATCACACGAGTGAATATCGGCTGATACTAATACATCCAAGTTTATGCTTATTTTGCGCTGAACAGGAAGCCAAAGTCAAGTCGACAGTAACTGGGCTTGTCCTGATACAACTGTTTGACTCTGATCGGATACCAATATCACATGAGTGAATATCGGCTGATACTAATACATCCAAGTTTATGCTTATTTTGCACTGAACAGGAAGCCAAAGTCAAGTCGACAGTAATTGGGCTTGTCCTGATACAACTTTTTGACTCTGATCGGATACCAATATAACTCGAGTGAATATGGGCTGATACTAATATATCCAAGTTTATGCTTACTTTGCACTGAACAGGAAGCCAAAGTCAACTAGACAGTATTTGGGCTTGTCGTGATCCAACTTTTTGACTCCTGATATCGCATGAGTGAATATCGGCTGATACTAATTTATCCAGGTTTACACTTACTTACTATTTATTGAAAAAAAATTCAAGAGGGCATCCATTATCTCGCTGTTGTGGTTTCACACTGCTTGCTGATAACAAAGGTAATACTACTGTGACAGCTGCTCTGTGGCACCCCAACTACTCTACTTCCTAAACCCAGCACAAAACATTTGTTATGGTTACATACTTGGGAAAATCTGGACGAGAAAGTCTACTTCCTCTTGGAAGTTTCGATGAGGGAATTCTTGATGGGTAGGTTTCATAAAATTCTTGCGGGAGTAGAAGAAATTCTGCAAAACACGCAACAGGATTGGACATGGTCTGGATTCCCGGCAAAAAGACCGACTGACTCAAGTCTGTGCCGGCGGTACGCATGCAAGAGGAAGCGGCGGCTCACCTCGATGGCATCAAACCCGCAGTACTCCCTGGCGAGTTCCAGCAGAGGCACCAGTGCTTGCAGTAAGAGGGTGGTTCCGCATGTTTTCAAAATGAAACGTCTCTTGGAGACAAACATGCTACTCTCACTGAATGGAGCAGGGGGGGGGGGGGGGGGGTGTACAAAAGATGCTTTTCAGTTTAAGTGCTAACACAGGAAATATGTGACAAGTAATCTATCATCCATTCAGCTCTCCTCTTCAGATAAGTCCTATCATATTGTATTACATGCTAACATGCTATGCTTTCATCTTGCAGAAAAATCCCTAAAAATGTCAGGTAGTTTGGACTTTATCAATAATCTAGGAAAATAAAACCTTGTTAAAGAAACCAAAAAAAAAATCTTGCATGACATCACATGACATGCCAGCAAAATCTGTGCGAATGACTCACCGAGCGGCTAACTCAAGGCTGTCAATCATGCGGCCAGGGGGCCATTTTTGCTCGTCAGCGCACTTTTTTTTTTTTAAATAAATGAAATATTTTCCGACCATATTTTTTAAAATACTTTAACTAAAATTAATTAAAAATATATAATTGTATCGGTGAATTGATTATGTAACTATTAAAAAATAAAATTCTAACTAATGTAATAATTTTACATTTCACTGTTAAATAGAAATTTAATACATTTCATAATTAATTTGAAGTGAATTTTCAATTCCAAATATGTGGGGATTCATTTTATTTCATTTTCTATGTATTTCTTTGTATATTTATACAAATATCATATTTATTAAATTTTTAAAAATCTTAATTTGTAATATTTCATGATGATTAATTTAAAAAACATCCAGTTATATTATTAAATTAATAATTATATAACGTATACTGAAAGACTGGCTGTTTAGGGCCAGGGGGTTGGATTTGTACTTTGTGTGTTTTGAGTGCAAAGTGTCCACGTCACACCTCATTGCCCCCCCAGTAAAGTACACGTACTGCATGAAGCCAACCCCAAGTAACATACCAATGTGTTTATACCATTGTCACAATAAATTAGATCACGTTATAATTTGTTTGATTCTGTTGGAGCTAGAAGAAGGGTCCACAATGTTAGACTTGGAACCCCCTGGTCTCTTTTTGGATACAAACATTCTATCACCTGCAAGCGGCAGCGTCATGGCCAAAGACTTTAAAAGGTGACCAGCCTAATCCCGACCCCGGCTTCTAATCATAGCCAAACCCAGGAGACGTCCTGCTCCACATCTCACCTGAGTATATAAGCTTCCTGCTTGTCCGTCTTTGTCACACTTATGATCAAACAGTGCACATTCTCCAGAAGTTTGTCCCATTCAAACCTAAAAAAAAAGGGAACACAAAAATGGGTCATGTTTAGTAGCAACAAGTATTCAACCTTTAAAACAAAGTATCGACAACAGCGAGGGGAGGGATGAGGAAATACTTGTGCGTATTTGAACAATAGCGCAGTGGATTTTTCTATTTGGGAACTGCTGAGTTTTACAAAATGACATTACGGCCCAGTCCACACGGGAACGCCCCTGAGATTTTTAAAAACGATGAAATATACGAGGCACAGACACAAACGCATGAGTGTGTCATGACAGAGTATAAGACAACAAAACGTCAGGAGAGTCATGGCTGGCTCGGTGATGATAGTTGTCTAAAATGACAAGCCGGTGTTTTCAGGTTGTCCCCATTCTGCAGTTGTTGCCGTTCTTGTGTGTGTCTCCCCAGTTTTCTTTTTACTTCTTTTCTATCCCCTCCTGCTCTGGTCCGTCACTATTGGGATATCCCAATGACTTGACAGAACAAAAAAGATACAAATTTCAGGGAACCCAGAACTCTGCTTTAGTGTGAATGAGCGGTTGAAATAATGCAATACTTTGCTACTTTGACCCTTTTTGTGGGGATAACTCTAAAACGTTAAATCAACCATCCCATCTTATGCTTCCAAACTTGAAAAACTACTAATACAGAAGGTCCAATAAAACCAATTAGCAAACGGCATAGTTGGACAAGGCGGCGTTGTATTATTCTTAGACCGCAAATGATTTAACCAGCCACTCCTGGTTGCAGCCTCTTTTAACAACACGGAGCAAATATTTACCCGTCCATTCATTATTATTGCCCATCCCAACTGTTCATTTATCACAATCTATATTTCATCACTGAACTGAACTGAAGGAGGGGCGCAAGAGGCAGGGAGGACTTTGTATTATATATATTGCAGATCTGCCATGTATAAATGTGTCCCTCAGCATGCAATTTTGACTTATTGTATGCTTCACTGCTCGGAATTTTGTTGCATTTGGCTGGTTCCCGTTTTGAGTCCATTCTGTACAGTACAGATAAATATCAGTTTCTCAATAGTATTTCAAATCGGGGGTGAGGGTAGGGCACAAAAACATTCCTGTCCATAACTGAGAACCACTGATTTATTCTATTTAAGTCAATGTCCGACTCACGTTGACATAAGCAAACATAACCATTGTTAGCACATTTACTTTTCACCATTGACACAAGGGGTTGTCCTAGAATATTCGTATGAAAAGATTGTGGTGATTGTGACGACATGGGGTGCCCACAGCTGCTGCTGGGCTTACATTTTTATATGGATTGTCTTTGTTTTTATTAGACAGCCTATTTTGATTTTAAAAAAATCAGCCTAATTAAAAGTATTGAACAGTGTGTGTACTTTCAGCGTGTGAATAAAATCATCCACTGCTGTTGCGTAATTCAAACAGCGCTGAGGAGAGCCATTTTCAGCATGGACGGACTCATGGGCTCATAATGGCTCCCCCAAAAAACCAAGTGTGCAAGTATTTTGAAAAGGTTACAGAAGGTTAAGAGCAACTCATGTCAGCAGCTTCTAACATATCACACAAGAATATCAGCATTTAAAAACGGGTAAGGCTGGAATGCCAACTTCTTTTATATCCCCCCCGGGGATTTTAATCTAAGAAATTAATAGTTAATAGTTTTGGCAATTTGTTGGCTTATAACATCATAAGGGTCTGTCTCACTGTGTCATCCTACTTAACACTAAATTCATCACATAGCAACTTAACACTGCCAAAAGTATACATTCGAAAGATAAACCATGTACCAATACGAGTTGAAAATGAAAAGTTCGTTTTCCCATGAGGCATTGCATCCGAGCAATGCGTTGGGAGTGCTACAACACTTTGGTGGCCAGAGGCAGCCTCGCAGTATCCATGTTGCTCGTCCTCCAATGAACTGCTCTTCAGGCAGTAATGAATTATGGGTAGATATTTAAATAGCTGCTGTTTGTTATTTGAAGTTCGTTTTGGTACATGTAATATATATTTCCTACCTTTTGAGTGTGAAGTTGCTGTGATGAGTTTAGCGTTTGTAAGACGACACCAAGACATAATGACCTCCTGCAATTTCCAATGAGTTGACAAGCTTGTTGGGAGCTTTTATCTTAGCTCCTGATTGGCTCCTGTCAAAGAGCTGCCTGGTTCTCATGGACTCACCGCCACCATGTCATGTACGTGTGGCTTATACACTTTCCTCAGAGTTCTTATATCGGGCCCTATGATTTTCGGGTTCACAGATTTGCGGACGGAATCACAAATATGGCCAAGAAAATTTGAATTTTCTGTAACACGCAATTTTGCAGAAGTTGACGTATTGTGAATGTTTTCATCATGAATAGAAGACGACTAGCAGGGGTTAGCTTAGTTTAGCATGCTCGTGTGGTTGTGTGTGCATGCAACACTGGCTGAATGAGTATATTTTCACCACATTGTTTAATAGCTTTAATGTAACGCATGTTTTTACAATGCCTGATGACGACGCACAGGTTCCGAATGAAAAATAAGGCTATTTGCGTAGGTCGTCTTTGCTGTAAACAAGACATTGTCCACACACATCCTGTGTCAAAAAAAACAAATTACATATGCAGTTGGAATTACAACTGATTTTATCTTCCTGAATCACAAACATAGGCATTAGTTTGTTGACGTGTGTAGAAGCTGACATCCCATTTGAAAAATTGGATGGGAAAAAAAATACTTTCATATGGCCTTACTCATAAACAGGAATTTTCAGCAAGTAAAATCGGTTGTTGCACACATGTTTATCTGAGACTTTTAGCTTTTTTCTTTCAGATGGAAAAAAAGTCACGGAACACAAGTTTTTGATGACTAAAATGGACAAACAATCTGAAAAAAATTGGACCAAACTCTTAGTCAAAGACAGTCCTAGATTTTTCAACCTGCTGCAGTTTGTTTGAGCTGTGATGTCCGTCACAAAAGAAGAAAGGCCCTTTGGTCTTGTCGATGCTTTGAAAGTGGCCGTCCGATGCCCCTTTGATGTCTTTATTGATTTTACACTGCTTGCATAAACATCTGAGCCATAATGATGAAGTTGACCGACTTCTCATAGAATTTACCCATTTGGGTGTCAACAATGGGGGGGGTCGCCTTAGCACAATTTTTGCTTGCAGGAGATATTTCCATAGTACTTCACTGGATGGCTCGAGACTAAAAATACTACAATACTTTTGCAGAAATGGAAAGAAACATCTTCTTACATGAATGAGTTGCTATGCAAGCCGACAGCAGCAGAGGGCCAGCCTAGCAGCCTCAGAACAGCGCGACGGCGTCATTGGAGACCGAGGTCAACTCCCACTTGAGTGTGAAACGTACACCGCAGGCTATTTGTGGTGCTTCAGCGGGATCAGATTTTCCTCGCACTGGACTCTCGGAAAGGAGTGCAGATGACAGCCAAATACTACAATAGAGCTTATGCCCCGAGAGGCTCATAGACAAATTAGGACTTTTATTAGGATAATTAGTTGATTGACTAAAAACACAGCGCTCTGGCAAACTGAATCTCCGACAATCAGCCTAAGCAAATAAAAGAAAAGCCGCTGTGCCTCAAAGTTAATGGCTATGACAACGAAAAGGAAGCAAGGCCCCGGGGTTAAAGTGAGTGCACACTACATGTCAATCACACGCCCTTGTGGCTTTATTTGGCACTTAGCTGACAGCCAGCTAGCCTGATACACCGGCAGCAGCCCTGTGAGCCTTTAATCTGCCCTCTGGCTGCAAACTAACGCCCGGTTATCGTCGTTCACCGGACGGACACACAGCAACGAGAGGTTGTGAGACCACTAAAAATCGACCGAGTGAGTGGTCCATAGGCAGAGGTACAAACTGGTCTGCCTTACCACGTGGGGATGAATGGAAACTGTCAAGACAGTCAAATAAGACAAGGAAAGATAGAAAACAGTTAATCACAGCGCTGAGTCTGATGCTGAAGCTTGTCTGGCAAAGCAAATAATCAGAAAGGCACTAGATGGTGCAAATCAATGCTGATGTGCGCTAATACCTTGTTTTGCCTAGAATATTGGTAATGTCTGTTTCATGGATGACTAAAAAATACAAAAAATGTATATAAAAATTGATAAATATATATTTTATTTAGACTTTTTTACATCAAAAACTGTTTAATCACACCAAATTGTTAAAGCATGCAGCTTTAAGTAACCCTTAATTTAGTCTTATCTTTAAAAAAAATGCATTTACATGCATCTTCTGGGTGGGTTTTGTTTGCTATTGAATTTTGCAGCACAACACACCCTTAGCGAAGCATTACCTCATTCAGGAAGCCAAATTTGTATCAACATTGGTATTTTCCGGAAGAGACTTTCTTCAACCTTTGACTAAATACCTTGCGAGTTACATCATCAACCCCCCCCCCCCCCCCCCCCCACTTTGACATGGGTCAGCATGTGTGGACATGGCGGATTTTCCAGCCCATTAGTATGTTAGCGCCAGATAAATGACAAACTAGGAGGTTAACGCAGCAGGTTGTAGAATGAATCCCCTCCAGCCAATGAAGAACACTGGCGAACGAGGAGGGGGCTCGCAGGCATGGCTTGGCAACGTGACCGGAAACAAGCTTGTGGGAAAGTTGGTCCCCTTCCTTTTAACTTTCGGCGACCTTCGTGAGGTTTTAACTTTTTTTTTTTTAAGGTGACTTTGGCTGCAGCGTTCAGTCCCTTACACTCAGTTTTCAAAAAAACTAATAAAGCGAACTGGGACGACCGGGTAGTTTATGTGCTTTGTTATTCATCATGTGTCAGGTAGCTAGCTAACACGCGGTAGTGACGGTCGACCACATGCTTGACATCTTCAACGTGGCTGGGTTTTGTCAGAAAATGACGCAGGGGGAAAAAAACACCATCAAATATATAAAGAGCCAACTACTTCCCTGCCTTTTAAAAGGGACTCGTTCATTATTAATCCCGGTGATGTAACTGTATCGACCACCACAGAGCCGGCGCCGTGTTTTAATCCTAAATCTTGATGATGGCGGCTAAATAACCTCAAAGCAAGTCAAACTCGACTAAAAATTAGAATCATTTGACAGCCATGTTTGTTTCATGTTTTGAACCGTGGCAAAAAAACTAGCAAATATCACATAATAGTGGTATAAGTCGTGTTTTTGTTAGAAACTAACCAACAGGTTACATTTTTCCTAACGTTGAGCAAAGACGTACCACAACTGTCAAAATGTAATCATTTGAAGCCGGCATACGTCTACTAAACAAATGAATGACTCTCGACCGGGTGGCCATTTTTGACTGGCAGTGTAGGCTAATTCACTGCGTGGGCTCAAGATCTCCCGTCTCTAGTCTTTAAAGGAATAAATGAATTAAGAACATCTAACATGATCCAATTCGGATTTTAAACCGACTGACGAATTAATCATGAATCATCGATCATGCGGTCGGAGTTCGGAAAACGACGACCAGGGGGAAGACACCTGATACGAGCCCCAACTTCCACAAGACACAAACCTCGGGATGGTTCTCAGGTCCCCGGTTCCCTTGGTCTCGTCCTGCCGGGAAAACCACACTTCCAACAGCTTCTCGGTCCCCTCGAAGAAATGTGCACCGTTATCTTCCATCATGAGACAACAGACACCCAACCAAAAAAAAATAATAAAACGTCGGTTATAACGTTTCGTCTTAATTAATCTGTATTTCAATCAGTTGTAACTTAATGGTGTACAAGTCCGTTAAGCAATCCAGATGTTGATTTTTCTCTTCTGTTACCGTCTTCCCTTTTGCAGAGAATACCGTTAGCGAGTGCTAGCTAATATCCCCAGCCATACTGTGTACAGCGATGCAAACGGTTGGATGCGGCCGGCTTATATAGGCACCCTGATACGTCACCATTCCGTTAGACCAATCGAATTCCAAGACCCTTGTTGTTGAAGTGTGACTGGTCCACAGAGCTGTCAATCTATCAAGGGCAACGTTCTCCTTGACTACTTGACGTCACGTGATGGCATACAGTCACTCGGAAGTCCCATCGTAAAAATCGCAGTTTGAGTTCCTTTATTGTTTAGTTTTTTTTCCTTTTCAAACGTCACCTAAGTCATTGTTGTACTTGCATTTTAGAAACATTAAATTCAGTATACTCTATTAGTACTTATTAATGTAAATTGAATATATAAATATTACGTGTACACGCGTATAACATTACAATACATACATATATACGTATATACACACATATAATGCACTGTATTATAATGGTACATTTTATTTTTTCTAAATGTCTTCATATTTTAAAGGAAACATTCTATTCTAAGGCGCTAGTGATCTTAAATGTTTATTGCCACGTTATCAAGGTACTGTGTGTACTATTAGCTATTAGCAGTGTAAGTATACAATACGTAATTCAAACAACCAATCCCGAAAGCCTAAATTTAAAGCGTACAGTAGTACGCAAAGGGCAACAGCCCGCAGCCAAAAACGCGGGTTGTAGTTTTTTTACGACACTGGTCATGTAGTGGCGAACGGCTGCTCCTCCTCACCAGAACTACAAAACCCAGAATGTCCCGTGCGCCAATTAGAAACGTCAACGAGCCAGTGAACATTAAGCGGAGCAGACCAAAATCCCAAACAAGGAAATGGTGGGGGAATAAACCGAGCAGATTATTTAATTAATGCATGTAATAATTAATATTTTATTTTTTATTGTAAATTAAGACGTATTTATGGGTTAGAATGGATTACGACTTCAAAACAAAGCTGGCCGCCGAGAGGGAGAGAGTGGAGGATCTGTTCGAATATGAAGGTTGCAAAGTGGGTCGAGGCACCTACGGGCACGTTTATAAAGCAAAGCGCAAAGACGGGTAAGGCGACTACGGACGTTCTTATTTATTTGAACGCTGAAAATGCATTTTCTCAAGCAACGTGTGGTTTTTGAACGGCGTGTTTCGATTTTAATCCCCTCCCAACGTGATAGTCTGTTTTTGTTTTCATGTCACTCACCAACCTCCCTCCTCCTTCCTGCTTATCTCCCCTCCAACACAATGTAGTAGCGACCCATCTTGATTTTACAGTGTGGCCAAGAGGAAAGCAAATGATTTTCACCCACGGACACGCACATGACGTCTTATCATTAGTGTGGTAGCAGTTCAAACCCCCCAGCCTCTCACCAGGACTGCACGATCAAACTTTTTTGTCCCTTTTCGTCCTAGTTGGATTGTTTCACTTTCACATTGTCACGCTACAAGCATGTGGTACTCCAATGCTTGCTGTTGTGTTGTGAAATGACGTCTATATGAACATGTTTCCCACAATGCTGGCATGTATCAACTGTATTATTTGCTTTACATTACGGGTGGGTGGATCGATCCGAACATCGGTAGAATCGATACCAAGTACAGGGGATCGCGATGGGATTGCTATTTTACAGTCCTCATTTTGGTTTATTTTCCTAAATATCTCTTTATGGTGTCGTGTTGTTCCCTACTTTTACATTGCTTATATTGTTTACAAACTCGGGGCATAAGTTATCATTATAAACATTAGCTTATCACCCTTTTATATACAGTATCCAAGTATATACAGTACCCCCGGCATGAAATTTCAGACCACTGCTGAAAACAGCATCCAAGTAACTTCTTGTGTGTGGGCTTCCCAGCATGCCTTGCGGGTTATACATTAGTATAAAAGAATATGAGTGTGAATGGTCGTTTGTCTATATGTGCCCTGTGATTGGCCGGCCACCAGTCCAGGGTGTACAGCTGGGATAGGCTCCAGCATTCATTTTCTACCGCTTATCCTCACGAGGGCCGCTGGGAGCCTATGCCAGCTGTCTTCGGGCGAGAGGCGGGGTACACCCTGGACCGGTGGCCAGCCAATCACAGGGCACATATAGACAAACAACCATTCACACTCATATTCATACCTATGGACAATTTGGAGTCGCTAGTTAACCTAGCATGTTTTTGGAATGTGGGAGGAAACCGGAGTACCCGGAGAAAACCCACGCATGCACGGGGAGAACATGCAAACTCCACACAAGAGATGGTGGAGGGTGGAATTGAACTCGGCCGTGCAGTCATTTATATATATATATACACACATATATAATGAAAATGTCATGATAAATAATAAAGATGTGAGAGGTGTCCAACCTGAAGTGTGTGTGCTAATGTTACCTATAATCAACCTCTAATCATTCCACTTTATTTGCATATTTATTTTCCTTTGGTCTTTTTTTGGCCCGGCCAATCGTCCTATACAGATTCTAATGAGGTATTTTGATGATCATGAGGTATTTTGTCTGGTAATGACACGAGTGCGGAACAAAATAGGACATTTTATTTGCAGTACAGTTAATTAGTATCAAGGATGTACACGCTTAAGAGCACCAGCAAATCCATAAACCTCTCAGTGCAAATTAGGCTCAAGTGGGTCTGAATTGAGCTCTTTTGAGGATTTGTTTGATTAGCACCAGCTGAAGCATGCTATCTATCGTTTTGCATTGTTTTAAAATCCATTTACACGACACTCTGTGATTTTCTTTGATCTTTTCAATCAATATTTCCATCAAACAAGTAAAAAGTCTTGAGTATGATGTAGAAAGTAAATCACACTGCAGTATATTGTCTTTTTTTTTATCCCCACAGGATAGACGAGAAGGAATATGCACTGAAACAGATAGAAGGCACTGGAATATCAATGTCTGCCTGCAGGGAAATCGCTGTAAGTTTGAAGCATTTCTTTTGTGCATTTCATGTGAGTTTATTTCAAACATGTCAAAGTAAAACATACAGAAAAAAAAATACAATAAAATAAACAGTAACATGCCAAAATAAAACCAAAACAACATTTCAGAATCCCAAAAGAAATAAGTTTTACTTGTTTGGAAATTAATAATAACAATAAAAAAACACTTAGCTACCTCTACCCTTTTTCTTTGTTTAATTATTATACTTAATATACATAATATTATATTTACATTTTAAAGGACAACAGAAAAATTGAAAAATCAGCAATAATTTTCCAAGAATAAAGTCAAAATATTAAGAGAAAAAAGTTGTTATTCTCACAGGAAGAATAGTCAAAATTTTCAGAGAATAAACTCATAATATTATGAGGACAGAAAATTTCATTTTAGTAGCGTAGAGTTTAAATATTAAAGGAAAAAATATGTTTTGCTAAAGGAGACCTATTATACTCATTTTTCGTCGCTTTGTATTGAGTTGCGGACTCCAACAGAGCAGCTACACACAATAACCAGCACAGGAAGCTTTCTAGTTCTTTCAGAATCTGCACCTATTCAGCTGTATTTCTTTGCACTTTGTGCTTCCTGCGAATACGGTTTGTTTCAATGTATCCCACCCACGGTCCGCCTCCAGGCACGCCTACTCGTGGTGGCTGGTCACATTCAAGAGCTTAAAAGGACTTCCGGTTTGTGCCGCTAGCTGCGAACGGTATAGCAGTTGATAATAAATGACGATGTATCTTTTAAAAATGTCTCACTCGTCGTGCATCTTGCATCTCTTTATAGATCTGTCAGTGTCAATCAATCATTATACCGGTCAAACAACATACCGTGTAGTTTTTGATGTGGAAGCAGCTCTCGCTTTGTGATACAGTACCAGCCGACAGTGCTCATTCTGTATATTTGAAAAACTAATATACACATGTACTGTATGTAGTAATTTGTATTTATTTGAATGTATGTATGTATTTTTATGTAGTAGCTTTACTTTTTTTCAAACATTGGTTAGTGTCTGATAATGACTGACACGTTAAATAGGCATTGAAAATGGGAAAACACAAACACGCTGGTTCGGGTTGATGGGGGAGGGGAGTGGGGGGCATAAAAGCTAGGAATTCCTGCGTTACTGAGCAACAGAAAACTCTGACCTCGTCTGGCAGTTGGTCACCTTTTTGAACGCCCGATCAGAAGTTTGGGAAAACCTGTGTAAAAAAAACCCACTGTTTGTCATATCATTGTCAAATTTGAAATGGGATTAGGTAATGCCTCAAGTTGTCACACCCTCCAAACTAGTTCATCTGAAGACACGTTTCTGAGAAAAAATATTGGCGAACCTAAAAAAAAAAAAAACTTGAAAAACTTGTATTTGTCAACGTCAATAGCATGTAGACAGATTCTTACTGTTGGGGAGTAGAATTCAGCTTGTTAGCTAACTCCCAATGAATGAATGACAGAACTTGATTCTATATATTTGTATGTATTAAAATATCCACATGAGCTGAAAATGAAACTATCTGAAAAACTGGTTACTTAACAAGCTTCTTAATTGCGTTATCACAGCTTAAATGTGTTATTATGAGCAATGAAGGGTTGCGTTCAAAGGCACCACGTCATTTCAATTTGATTCGCATTTTTGAATCAATTTTCCTTTGCATTTGTTTCATGAAGTGTATAATAAGTTATTTGAATGTTTATACTTGTCTATTTGTCAACATAGTGTAAGAAAATGAAACAATAGAATTATGTGCGCGGCCTTTTGCCTGAGACTATTTATCTTCCATTGTGAATATATTGATTCTGTATTTCTTAGTGTTTTATTAGCTAGCATGAGCTGTCATTTCCAGTGTGCAAACAGCTATAAATCCTAAGTGTATTTGCTGTATCGGTGGACGGTGAAAAGTGCAAACACAATGTTGCTAGGGATCAAATGATTCCTTCGGCTATTATTACCTGTCTTGTTTTTTCAGCAAAAGCACAAACCGAATAGGGCCAAGTTGTTTATAGTGCATCTGTGCTGCATCCTTTCATTCTGATCTGATCTGGTGTATGAAATCTGCAGCCTGGAGTCTATCACAGATAGCCCTGTTAGCAGCACCAAATGGCTGCTGCGTCTGCTGCTGCTGCAACACTCGCTGCCTGCCGCTTTAATTCACGATGGAGGGAAAGGCTTGTTGTTGATGTTGCTCCATTGAGGCTGCAGCGTGGCTAGCAGATACCTGCACAGAGCTACCCGACAGTGCATTTATCGACCCGTTGCTTGCCAACTGCATGTTGGAATTATTTTGTCTCCTCCGTGGAGTCGGGGTGCATCGGCGCTGTGGTGTTTCTTTTTCACAACCGTTGCCTGTTTGTCAAACCCCCAATGCAAGTCCACTTCTCTGGCGTTGTCTTTACCACAGAGGATGCACAAGTCAAATAAAATACCCGCACACCACAATATCAAATGTCCACTTTAGCTGAGATGTAATAATTAATCCATGATTAATTGATTTTCTAATCAATTGCCAACTATTTTGGTATTCAATTATTATTTTTTTAATGTAACTATCCTCTGATTTCAGCCTTTAATGTCCTTAGCCATCCATGAAAGCGTACCTATAATCTTTGTGTTTTAGGCGAAAAGATGGTCACATATCTCTTTTGCTGTTTTTTTTAAAGGGGATCTATTATGCTTTTTCCATTTTTCTGACCTATAAATGTAGTTAGAATGTTCTATTCTCGTGTTAAACAACAGCAAAGTTTCAGGTAATGAGGTTTGCGCATTTGGAAGTGAGCCGTGAAAGAAGTTCGGGATGGCTCAAAATGCTCTGTTTCAGAGGGCGTTGCAAAACTGTTCTTTTGTGATGTCACAGAGCATTGGGCTGGTTTTTGTGAACATCAATATCCACCAAAATGTTGCTGAAGCTCCACCCACGGCCATCTCTGTGTGGAGTTTGCATGTTCTCCCCGTGCACGCGTGGGTTTTCCTCCCACATTCCAAAAACATGCTAGGTTAATTAACGACTCCAAATTGTCCATAGGTAAAAGTAATTTATTTACTTTTTTTCTGTAATATTTCTGCAACTAGAATGAATTGTTACTCATGATATTATTCTTGTAAAATTACTTTCTCCATTTTTGTAGCTGTTTGTTATTTTTTAGTTTGCTTGTTGAATTAAAAAAAAAAAATCCCCGGGTCGCAAATGGCCCCTGTGCTGCACTTTGGAAACCACTGGTTTGGCCAAACTGATTACTCGATTAATCGTTAGTTAGGTTCAGTTTTTGGTTTGAGTTTTGGGTTCAGACGCACCCCCTGGAAGGGATTAGTGATGACAAGCGAGGTTCCACAGTTTATACATTAACATTATATTTTATGTCGGGGTGCGTCTAGACACAGGAAATGACAACACAAACATGAAACTGAGCAAGTAGCCAGCATCCGTATATGATATGGTATTATTGGGGAACCCGTTAAAGCCCCACAGTGTTGGCAGAAAATTGGCTGCCTTTCCATATGATTTTATCATAATTATTTCCCTCGTCTTTTGTGGAAGGCACATTTACATTGCTTCTGTTCAATTCCATCCCCTTGGCGAGCCTCTTTAAAAGGTCGACTGGCAGGAATCTGGCTTAGTCGTGAGTATTTGGACCTCCTCCAGCGAGTGCTTTCCCTGTGACCCATTTTCCTCAAAAGGAGAGCAGCCGCTCTCTTTCTCCCGTTTCTTGTTCTCATATTTCATATGATTTATTGCTGCTTGTGATTTGATTTGATACCATCCTAGAATATTGTTCCTTTTCGGGTTACGAAAGCATTGCCCATTCTGCTCCAGCCAGGCAAATGTTGAGGAATGGCCCACATTGTGTGTGCTGAATAGCGAGTCACAAGACCAGCCTGCACGTGGGAAACTTTCCACACCACACAAGGCATTCAGAAAGGGTTAGGGTTTGGGTTGTGACTTGGTAGTGCTGGTCTAGGATCTGCTTGTATTGTTTTGCGAATGCTGAGACCAGTCGTATGCGTGTGAAGACTTGTCGTGACAGGTTTTTTTCCCCCAGATTTCCCTGTACGACTTTTGAAGTGGAATAGTTTCTCCTGTTAGTAACCACCAAACAAATGTTATTAATGAGCCAAGATGGCAAACGCTGCAAAGTACCTGGTCTAGTTCCATGAGCAAAGGTATAGCTTTTGTTCCTATTATTGCAGGTTTCAATGATCTCACAACAGACATAATAATAATAATAATAACAAACTAATAATAATAAAAATTTATACAATAATAGCACAGGCTATTGGTGTGGCTGTAATCCACTCCAAGCTAAATCTCAAATCTGAACCCGCAATGTCACTTCCTATTCTGTACACATCCGGAACACATAGCAACACACACAGCACAAGTCTTATTTATGTCTTCTGTGGCTTATTTACTCTGATTATGTCTACTATATTGGGTAATAGGAGTGTAAAGTTGACTATAGGGGTGTTATTTCATGTCTAGAGGGCTCTAATAATGTTTAAAAGTGTGTTTAGAAGGTAATAACCAGGTTTTCTATGCTACAACTACAAAATATCCGGGAAAAAATTATTGTTTGTGTGTGGGCGAGACAAAAATATGCGTTTAAAAAATATATGCGTGGACAAAGCTTTGGTTGTAGGACCAAAGGGCCTTCCTTGTTTTGTGGGAGACTTCTCGGCCGTTCTTTCATCCAAAATACAAAATACACACATTAAATTTTACACAAATGGAGGAAAACGATGTCAACAAGCTACTGTAGGTTTGATGACACGAGTCGGCCAATTGGAGGATTTCAACACTGTTTAATGTTCACACCTGCTTTTGTGTAGTGTGACCAGTGATGTTCTTCAGCAATGACCGACTGAGTCATTGCTGCCTGTAAAAATGAATAATTGATTGTGTGGGATCCACGGTTTCAGTTTCATCTTACTACTGAGTGAACAACGAGTGACTGGTTATAGACCGTTTGGAATACACCAACAAACAATGCTGTGGTGTTTTGGGCAGTAGTCCTGCATGGAGCAGCTCACCACTTTGAGTGAAGCTCAATCATTAATGGCAGATGTCTCTTAAAGAGGACCACTTTCTGACCGATAACTGTAGGTAGAATGTTATATTCTCATGTAAAACCATGCTAAAGTTTCACATAATAAGGTTTGCATTTGGAAGTGAGCCCTGAAAGAAGTTTGGGATGGATCTGAACACTCGGTTTCAGAGAGTTTTTTCTAACATTGCCTCACTGTGACATCACAGTGAGCCGGAGTATTCGGATCACACTGGAAAAAAAAATCAGAGATTTCGAAAATAAAGTCGTTAAATTCATAAGAAAGTCATAAAGGTACTACAAAAAAAGTTTGAATCGAAAAAATCTGTGAATTTGTGAATTTGTGTCTTCCAGCTGTTGCGAGAACTGAAACATCCAAACGTGATCGCCCTGCAGAAAGTGTTCCTGTCCCACAGTGACAGAAAAGTTTGGCTCTTGTTTGATTACGCCGAACACGACCTTTGGGTAAGTTGATCATAATGTTCCTGGATCCAAATGACATTATTATTGTTATGGTAATGGTTGTGGTTTTATTTCATTTGAACATGCATCAGATTACAATTGAGTGCATCCCATAATCAGTTCCCAGTTCCACATGTCCAAAAGGAGTAGGAAGAAGCAAAGCTTATTAAATCCTACCCCTCCATTGTTCGATTTCCTTACTCAATCCATTCCATAGTTTGATTCCACATACTGAAATGCTATGGCTAGCATAACGTAGTCCTAGCTAATTGCTTATTTTTAGCCTTATGCATTATTTTAGCTGTTTGAAGATGAACTATATCAGCAAGTTGAAGTATTTGTGATTTTAGAAATAAGGAGTTAGTATGTTCTCTGTAGGCGGCATTATGAATTATCCTTACTGACCTTTTTTGCAGTACATTTAGCGAGTGAAGATTGCTTTTATAGTTATAGACAGAGAGCAATAAAGAGTGTGGATTGATTTCTGATTGAGAACAAATTTTGCTTTGTTCAATATTGAAATATTTCTGGCCACCTTATGTTGTATATTTGGAATATGAGGTTTCCAGCTCATATTTCCATCTATTGTGATCCCCAGGTATGTATTTTCGTTCACCTTTTCAATCTACAATTGTCTGTGCATTTATGGAACTATTTGGTATTTGTCCAATATAGGTATCCTTATCCTGTTGTGATTTATGTGTACCAAGTGTACCATTTTGTCCTTCTTCCAGCATATCATCAAGTTCCATCGCGCCTCCAAGGCCAATAAGAAGCCTATGCAGCTGCCCCGAGGGATGGTGAAGTCTCTTTTGTATCAGATTCTGGATGGGATCCATTACCTCCATGCCAACTGGGTGCTCCACAGGGATCTGGTGAGCTGCTGTATTATCATCACCGCTCCACTTTCCCATGACTGCGCCTACTTCTCTTCCCTTCTACGCCTTGGGTTTGCTATTGTTGGTAGCCATATTTGGTGACCATATTTGGGCAAGAGACTACAACTGACTGAGTCACAGACAGGTTTGAACTTGTTCAAGAAGAGTTGAAACAACCCCAACGCATACGTTGCACCATTGTTGATGAGAATGCTGACTGGGGTGATTCATACCAGCGGAAATATTCAGATATGTTGGTTTGTCGGCAGCGGTCTCGTCTGGTCGTTTGATGGCGACAGAGGGCGGGCACTGGTCTTCGCGCGAGAGGCGGGGGTACACCCTGGACTGGTGGCCAGCCAATCACAGGGCACATATAGACAAACAATTTGGAGTCGCTAATTAACCTAGCATGTTTTTGGAATGTGGGAGGGAACCGGAGTACCCGTAGAAAACCCACGCATGCACGGGGAGAACATGCAAACTCCACACAGAGATGGCCGAGGGTGGGATTGAACTCGCGTCTCCTAGCTGTGAGGTCTGCACGCTAACCACTTGATCACCGTGCAGCCCCGTTTTTTTTTTTAATGAAAATAATTACTACATGTGGGGGTATCCATGTGGTGTCTGGAAGATTTGCATTATTGTTTATGGGAAAATTGGTTGTTTTTTTATATATTTTGGTACCTTTTCCAGTGGACTAATGGTGAAAAGCAAGGTCCTACTGTAGATATGTTTGTAATCACACGTCATTAAAGTATGTTACAGATGATTTGAGCTTGTTTTGTGCTGATAACAGCTGTTTGTGTGCTGTATTGCTGTGTTGTTATTAAAGCGGTTCATGGTCAGGGCATCCTGTCATTGTTGTCCAGATTATCAACTTTGAGCAGGTGACTGGGTCTTTGTATGAAATAAATAAATCAAATCGGGGGGGGGGCATTGTTTACAATGATCATGTTGCTGATTATTGTGGAATTCCCACAGTTGTTTCATGGAAAGAAGCCATAAAAGTCCGAGTGGACGACCAACAAGATGTGTGATTAAGCTGAACACATCTCTAGCATTCCTGCTGTTACATAACATTATGCTTAGCCCCCCCCTGACAAAGCTTATATGAGCCGCATGCTTTGCATTGCGCCACTGCATGGTACCCATCCCCCCCTTGTCCTATCCTTCCACCCACCGCCATCAACACCACAGACTCTCCATATCCTCCCAGCCATGCTTTTTGCCCCCCATGGGGGTTATGTAACTCTAGCTTGTGCTGTCAAGATGCTGACTTAGCAGCTCTGCGCACCCCAGCAAAGGACTGTACCATCACGCTGTCAGGAGGAGGTTTACTGAAGGTGATCTATCGCTGCAGTGCATTTGTATCTTCCTGTAAGGAACGCTCCCTCCCACATAGATGCACTTCCACACAAACACACGACAGAAGTGCTGCAGTATGGTGGACCAATTACAGACTACAAATTCCCTCATAGAGACAAGACACCGTACATGGTCTGGAATTTAGCAACTGCATGGGACTTGTTAGTTACTGGTTGTTGTCATTTACATTGACAGTTACAGTGGTGTGAAAAATGTTTCCCCCTCACCTCATTTATTATTTTTTTGTATGTTTGTCAATGTTTCAGATCATCAAACAAATGTAAATATAATGGAATCAAACTATGGAACGGCACCCATGGGTTTTCATGTAGCAGCTGTTATCCCGACAGTATGAATCCCCTCGCCACAGTATAGGCATATTCATTCAGTCAAGCGTGAAAATAGAAAGTGGTGATATTTGTAAGCAAACAGGGAAGCTAGGGTTCATAATTATGACTCTGGACCAAAATAATATTGACATGAATTACAGGTGTCATTGTGAATGTGGTCTTCGTAGCAGTAAATGGCATACTCCAGCCAAAGAGCTGTTTTGTGTCTGACAAAGTGTGTCCGACAATGAGTGCTCCTCCTTAGAAATTAAGAAGGGGGCAAATACCTTTTCACACTACTGTATAATTAATATCCCCAAATACTAACACAAAAACAACATCACAATAGCTAACATGTTTTTTGTTCCTATCTTGTGCAGAAACCAGCTAACATCCTGGTCATGGGAGAAGGACCTGAACGAGGAAGAGTTAAAATCGGTGAGTTTATTTTTCTTTTTTTTCTTTTTGAAAGAAGTAAACCGTGTGGGAAATACATCCACTGCTATGGATTCTTTACCAGAGAAAGAGTCCTACTGATTTTGAACAAATCTTAATACTATGAAGAAGTGGAAGTGTTTTAGTTTGTACTTTGTGTGTATGCGTGTAGGGAGTTGGGCTTGTGAACAGTATGCAATAAGGAGATTAGCTCGAATAGGAGTACAGAACTCCCTTTGTTTCCCACAAATTCAGCCATAAAACTGATTTGTAGGTTGCTGATAAGCATACCTCATAGCTGGAAACCTCATATTCCAAATATAAAACATAAGGTGGCCAGAAATATTTCAGTATTGAACAAAGCAAAACTTGTTCTCAATCAGAAATCACTCCACACTCTTTATTGCTCTCTGGTTCTACCATATCTTACTTATTGGTGGAAATATGGGCTAATAACTATAAAAGCAATCTTCACTCGCTAAATGTACTGCAAAAAAGGCCAGTAAGGATAATTCATAATGCCGCCTACAGAGAACATACTAACTCCTTATTTCTAAAATCACAAATACTTCAACTTGCTGATATAGTTCATCTTTAAACAGCTAAAATAATGCATAAGGCTAAAAAAAATAACCAATTAACTAAAAATATCATCCAATACTTCTCTACAAGAGAGGAGAAATATGATCTAGGACTACGTTATGCTAGCCATAGCATTTCAGTATGTGGAATCAAACTATGGAATGGATTGAGTAAGGAAATCAAACAATGCACAACGATGAGCCAATTCAAGAAACAATACAAGCAGTTGATGTTTGCTAAATACAAGGATGAAGAGTCTTGAACCAGTCATGATGTGCTATATATATCACTATATTGACACTTACTATGGTACCCATTATGGCATTGGATGCTCATATCACCGAGTACTTCGGTACGAGGTACATTATTAAAAAAAACAAAAAAAAACTTATTCCATGTATCATGGAAAGCAGGAAGTGAACAAATGTAAGAGTTAGTGATTGTAAAAGTACCAGATGGAGGGGTAGGATTTAATAAGCTTTGCTTCTTCCTACTCCTTTCGGACATGTGGAACTGGGAACTGATTATGTGATGCATTCAATTGTAATCTGATGCATGTTGAAATGAAATAAAACCATTACCATTACAAGTTACAGTGGATCCCCGCTTAGTCACGAGTCAGCGTATCTTCGAAACATTTGTGGCCTGACATTGTTGCTGCACTTTTCCATGAGCCAGGTGAGCAGGGTATTATTGAGGGGCGACGTAGCTTGACAGGAGTCCTCAACCTATAGAAAAGATGAAACAAGTGGCTGTTAGGGCTCAGAATGCGGTTGGTCCTGTTCAACCAGTGTGAAAACAGATTGTGGTGTGTGTGTGTGTGGGGGGGGGGGGGGGGGGGTCATCTGCACTAATACACGAGGAGGGTTGCATTCTTGCAAATGCTCAGGGTTGTTTTTGAACATTAACAAGCTGGTTATGTGTTTGCATATTTAAAGTGCTGGTTCAAGCACTGTCATGCACAGGTATCGGATACTATGAATAGGAGCCCACAACACATAAATGAGCATAATAGATCCCCTTTAATATTATTAGAGCCCTCTAGACATGAAGTAACACCACTACAGTCAGTGAAAGTATTTTTGAAAGTGTGAAATGGCGAGGAATGACTGCACTTTGCGTTTTACTAAATTCTTCAGCAAATTTCAATCGATGTTACATCAATGAGAGAATAGCTACTGCAGGAAGTAACTGTACAAAACTAAGTTAAAAAGTAATTATCTTTTTGTTCATAAAAATGGGCACACAAAAAATAGATTTTTTTTAAATCATTTGACAGTCCAATTAGCAGTCATTCATGTCTGATGTTGTCATAGGTCGCCCCGACCAACCTTGAAAAAGGGGCCACCCTGCTCCACATTCATATCCCTCCATGATAAAGCCTTTACTCATTTATCTTTCTGTCTCCTCACCCCGGCCTTATGTAGCTGACATGGGTTTCGCAAGACTCTTCAACTCTCCCCTCAAGCCCCTGGCCGACCTGGATCCTGTGGTGGTCACATTCTGGTACAGGGCCCCGGAGCTGTTGCTGGGGGCGCGGCACTACACCAAAGCTATTGGTGAGTTTGTGGGCGTTTGGCATTCAAAGAGTGAAGTCTCGAACATTTCTATATATTTTCTACTGTCAAGACACCTCACGGGGTGCTCATCTAAGGTGTGTACATTCCAGCGGAATGACACATTCCGTGCTGTGTACTGAAGATGTATCTGTCATACATATGACGGGAATGTTACATTTGTGATCTTCATCATGACAGGACATGTACTGTACATGTCTGGAAAGCCATCGTTTGAGCTGCTTCACATGGTTGGATTGCTAAATCATGGGCAACAGGCTGGATCTTTATGATTTTGGGTCAACATTTGCAATAAAAGTGACTAGTAATGATTGGATTAGATTCAGCTTCAGAACTCTCCACTTGTTCTGTTGATATGCCTCACATACTTAATTTTTTTAATTTTTTTCTAGATTTTGTAGTTGTTAAATTATATTTTTTTAAATGTGCTGGTGGCCAATAAAAAAACCACACATGGCACCCGGGCCACACTTTGGACACCACTGGTATAGAATTATTTTACTTCTGTGTGTCCCGGCAACAATGGTGTGGTCAGTGACCACCAAACAACGTGCGAAATATCAACACTTGAAGACATAAACATTACCAATGATGCATAGAGACTCAAATATGTACAGTTTGACCAAAATCCCCAAATTGCTAATTTGCTAGCATCCACTGTATACAATAACAAAACACGCTAATATAATTGTGAAAATGAACATAGAAGAGATACCACCCTTCTTATTACTATGATCCCCTACATGGTCATGTGACTAACTCGTGTGTTTGTGTTTGAACCCAGACATCTGGGCAATTGGCTGCATCTTCGCTGAGCTGCTAACATCAGAGCCAATCTTTCACTGCCGCCAGGAAGACATCAAGACCAGTAACCCCTTCCATCATGACCAGCTGGACAGGATATTCAGCGTCATGGGTTTCCCCGCAGGTCCGCACTAAAAAAAAACAAAAAACAGCAGCACTAGCAACACAAGCAATTCTAGCAACACGATCAACACTGGCAACACTAGCAACACTAGCAGCACTAGCAACACTAGCAGCACTAGCAGCACTAGCAACACTAGCAGCACTAGCAACACATTTGCAACACTAGCAATACCAGCAGCATTAGCAGCACTAGCAACACAAGCAATTCTAGCAACACGATCAACACTGGCAACACTGGCAACACTAGCAACACTAGCAGCACTAGCAGCACTAGCAGCACTAGCAATACCAGCAGCACTAGCAACACCAGCAGCATTAGCAGCACTAGCAATACCAGTAGCACTAGCAGCACCAGCAGCATTAGCAGCACTAGCAGCACTAGCAATTCTAGCAACACGATTACCACTAGCAATACTAGCAGCACTAGCAATACTAGCAGCGCTAGCAACACTAGCAACACTAGCAACACTAGCAGCACTAGCAACACTAGCAGCACTAGCAACACTAGCAACACTAGCAATTCTAGCAGCACTAGCAACACTAGCAACACTAGCAACACGAGCAACACTAGCAGCACTAGCAGCACTAGCAACACTAGCAACACTAGCAATTCTAGCAGCACTAGCAGCACTAGCAGCACTAGCAACACTAGCAGCACTAGCAATACCAGCAACACCAGCAACACCAGCAACACCAGCAACACCAGCAACACCAGCAACACCAGCAGCACCAGCAACACCAGCAATACCAGCAACACTAGCAGCACTAGCAACACTAGCAGCACTAGCAATACCAGCAACACTAGCAGCACTAGCAATACTAGCAATACTAGCAGCACTAGCAATACTAGCAATACCAGCAACACTAGCAGCACTAGCAATACTAGCAATACCAGCAACACTAGCAGCACTAGCAATACTAGCAATACCAGCAACACTAGCAGCACTAGCAATACTAGCAATACCAGCAACACTAGCAGCACTAGCATTACTAGCAATACTAGCAACACTGCAATCCCAGTCGTTTGTTCTCCTTTGGTAATAATTACCACAAACGAGCACAGCCGCTGTTTAATCTGTGTTTTTACAACCACAGATAAAGACTGGGAAGACATTCGGAAGATGCCGGAATATCCGACACTGCAGAAAGACTTTAGGCGAACAACGTGAGTAGACGTCGCCGAATCCGTCCAATGAGTTCAGCCCATGCTAAATCAATATGGACCCTGCTTTGCTTTGAACGGATGTCTTCAGTCGTAATGTCTTTCCTTTTGAACAGATATGCAAACAGCAGCTTGATCAAATACATGGAAAAACATAAAGTCAAACCAGACAGCAAAGTTTTCCTGCTGGTAAGTACACACACTTTTCCTATTTAGTAGTACACTTTTTTACCAGTTATATAGAACTTCTTAGCATATATCTAAAATATCAAAGTGGTCCTTGCATCCTTCTCATTTTTCTGTCTCCTTTCTTTGTCTTTTGGAGCACTGTACCATGCACTGATGAAGTGTTTTTATTTTAGTTCCCATCGGAAACATTAGCCACGTTCACACGAGTTTTTCCTGCTTCCGAATGACTATTCCGAAAGCAATGGTATCCATGGAAAGGGATAGTCCAATCTCTTGTCTACATGCGTCGCTATAATCAACCAGAATAGTCAACGGGGCATGCCCAGTAAAACGTAAACATCAACATCACGTGATACATTGACTATATCGACTATTCTGGTTGATTATAGCGGCGCATGTAGACACGCGATTGGAATATTCCCTTCCATGTATACCATTGCTTTCGGAAAAGTCATTTGGAAAGAGAAAAACTCACTCATGTAAACGTGGCAAGACAAATTAATGATGACCTCGTGTCAACCATGTAACCTCGAGTAACCAAAGGAACACCTGATCCTTACCCTTGAAATACCTGTGTAAAATACTCCATTTTGTAGTATCAATGGAATGAGGTGAGGACTTTTTTGTTGTGTTTTCCAGTCTATACTGACCAACCTTTATTATTTCCAAGATGCCCTTTTTCTGGTAAAAGTAAAATAACATAAAACATTTAAAAAAAAAAATTTAAAATTCATATTTAACCGCACTTGTTACTTGTTTACATTTGGGGAGAAGTTTGTTAGCTTTCAAAAGAGCCCGAATCCATACTCCAAATGACTCAAGGACAGCTTTAGTTGTTTAGCATCAAGTCAGCCTCATGTATTTGTTTGTATTTGTATTACGCTGTATTGCAGTATATTGCAATATGCAGTATAAGTCGAAGGTTTGGATGCGTTTTCTTTATTTTCATGACTATTTACGGTGTAGATTCTCAAAATGATGAATGTGGAATTATGTATGGAACAAATTATGTTACATAATTATGTCTTCCTCAAAAAAGGAAACCTTTGTTTTTCTCTCACTGTGCTTCATGAGATAGATAGATAGATACTAGATAGATAAATAGATATGCATTTTTAGATGCATTTTTTTCTGCCTTCAGCTCCAGAAACTACTCACCATGGACCCAACAAAACGAATCACTTCAGAACAAGCACTGCAGGACCCGTACTTCCTGGAGGACCCGCTACCAACCACTGAGTGAGCCGTGGCAACATTTTTACTACAAACTTTTCCAAAAAACAACTGCTCTACTGTACTGTACTGTACTGTAGTGTATCTAGAAATATGGTAATGGTTTTATTTCATTTAAACATGCATGGAATGCATTGGAAACTCTTTATAAACTATTGTTTATAAAATGTGCTGTATAAATAAAGTGGATTGGATTGCATCAGATTACAATTGAGTGCATCCCATAATCAGTTCCCAGTTCCACATGTCCAAAAGGAGTAGGAAGAAGCAAAGCTTATTAAATCCTACCCCTCCATCTGGTACTTTTATACAATCACTAACTGTTACATTTGTTCACTTCCTGCTTTCCTAATTAGTTATGATTAGTTATTTTTTTGCCATAAGAATATGATTTCTTATGTCAAGTGATGATGTAAACATAACAGTACGTGTTTATGTGTGAACACAGCAGACATCTATCTGTGTCTTCTGCTACTATAGTGTGTTTGCTGGCTGTCAGATCCCATACCCAAAGAGAGAGTTTCTCAACGAAGACGAACCAGAAGAGAAAACAGAAAAGGTAATTCTTCATATTGACATCAATACAAACATGCTGTTGTTGCAACACGGATAGACGCACATCATTTATTTACAATATAACGCGATCTTTTTCATCATTTTGCTTCCAGGCCGTCCATTTGTTTACCAAGCGATTTGTAAATGTCTTGTTATTCTTCACTTCCTTTGTGTGTTTTGCTAAAGATTTCACATCATTGTCTCGTTATCGGTGTGTTACAGTAGTTTCTGGCTCCCTTCCACGTCCTCCTTCTCTGTAGTTGTGGCACAGAACCAGAAGGCTATTTTCCGGCTAGTACAGACCTCAATATCTTTGAGGTTCGGACGTTAGTTAGTTAGTTAGTTAGTTAGTTAGTTAGTTAGTTAGTTAGTTAGTTATCTTGTCTTGCATGTGATGTAAACATTTTTAGTTACTTCCTCATGCCAGATGGTATTCAAACCAGCGACAGATCTGTCATTGTGCGCAAATGATCCAAAACCCGGACTTCAGTCTGTCCACACAGGAAGTTGGAATAATAATAATAGCATGTGTGCTTGCAGAACCAGACCCAGCAGCACCAGCAGACTACAGGTCAGACTCAGAACCAGAACCAGCAGCAAACAGCAGCCCAGCAGGCCACATCTCAGCAGAACTCAACCCAAACCAACGGCACCACAGGGGCCAGTGGGGGTTTACAACATGGACAAGACCAGGGTCCCCCTAATAAAAAACCCCGCATCGGGCCCTCTGGTACCTCTTCAGGCACCGGGGTGCTCCAGTCAGAGTACCAGGTAAGTACAAGTGAATACATCAACTTAGCGAGCTAGCTAGCGAGCAACGTTATAATACAACTTACAATTAACAAGCTAATGTGGTCTGTCTTCGGGGGAGAGGCGGGGTACACCCTGGACTGGTCGCCAGCCAATCACAGGGCACATATAGACAAACAACCATTCACACTCACATTCATACCTATGGACAATTTGGAGTCGCTAATTAACCTAGCATGTTTTTGGAATGTGGGAGGAAACCAGAACGAAAACCTGCAAACTCCACACGGAGATGGCCCACGGTAGAATTGAACTCGGGTCTCCTAGCTGTGAGGCCTGTGTGCTAACCACTCGTCCGCCGTGCAGTCGCTGTGTAATGTACGTAGATTGCAGAAGTAGATTGAATCAGTGCAGTTAGATAACGGTGTTAACCGCCTCTTTACAACTAGCTAGCAAGCGGGAGAAAGTTGGACGGTGCATTCAATGACCGTCAAACAAAGTGAGACAAGTCGCGCTCTGTGGAAACAGTTTGGACACCCACCCACACAAAGTAGCACATACGATACAAGTGAACAAGAATATCCGATAACGGTTACGCGGTCGTCATTGTCCTGCAGACGGAGCTGATAAGCTGATTTGTTTCCTTTCCTGGCGTCCGTCGTATCTGACTTGAGTCTTATCACAACACCAAGACGAAGGACACGGCTGGGTTATGCGAAGGTGATGAAAGGAATGTGTCTTAGCATAGCATGCTGGCCCCCGCGATATCACGGTTATCACTGTTTCATGGCTGACGACAGGCTATTATTAGTAAAAATATTATGTAGTGTAATAGCTGTGACGTTGTGTGTGCCTTTAAGAGGCGGGGCTTGGGAAGTCATGTGAGCTAGCAAGAGTTGCTGAGTGTTAGCTCACACAGCTGTGCTTTTTGCCTGTATTATCACATTATTATTATTATTATATAATTATTACTGTCTTAGGGTATATGAGATTTGATTTTTGACCAAAAATCATCAAATTGGCAGAGACGAGAAGCCTGAATCATGAAGGACTTTTTATAGATTCTATTGCAGGTGTAGCCGCATGTGGTGCATATATCGTAGCTGTCAGCGACCAGCTCATGTGATTATTGATTGACATAGTCGATGACATTGCTGTTGGCCTACTTTTTCCTCAGCATTGATCCCAGGCCCAAAGGCTATGCCACAATGCACCACTCTTACACCACTCACTGAAAATCTCACAGACAGGCTGGTGATTAGCATTAGCGGTTTTACGTGGTGAATGCGAAGGCTACAGTCACACTTTACATGAGGGGTTTTTCCTCTCTCCGAATGACCTTTCCCAAAACACGGTATCCATGGAAAGGAATATTCCAATCTCTTGTCTACATGCGCCGCTATAATCAATCTTTGTCCAGTCTTGAAATTTAGTTCAAAACAAAAACAAACTTTCCGCAGCAGTCCAGTGCCGATTGCTTGCCTCCATTTTTAAAACCGAAGAACGTCTGGAGCTGTGTGTTACGTCATATTTATATTTTATATTTAAATTTTACGGAATTTTGGCCTAAATTAAGCATTTTTCAAACCTAAAAATGACAACAAAAAATGATCAGTATTCACAAAACACATATTGTGAAGTAATAGAAAATAGCCTTGTAGTAGAGTAATGTTACACTAATGACACAAAAGCTCTCCAGAAACCAAAAGCATAAAAGGAACAACAACAATGAACTCATTGTGCTAACATGTGTATGTTTTTTGTATTATTATGTCTACTATATTGGGTAATGGGAGTGAAAAGGTGACTATAGGGGTGTTATTTCATGGCTAGAGAGCTCTAATGGTCATGGTAACCATGGTCATAAACGTGTTAAAATAGTTCATTTATGAATAAGAATCCAACCTGGTGGAACCAATTAACCGAGCTTAACGGGGGATTACTGTATTTTAGCTTCATCCTGAAAAGAGTTAGCCATGTTTGGCGGCTAACGCGTCTCGGCTCAATAAAATGTCGCTCTCTCTCTCACTATCAGCACTCCGGTTCCCGCCTGGGTTACCAAAGCAGTATCCAAGGTTCCACTCAGCCTCAGAGCACCATGGGATACACGGCGTCATCGCAGCAGAGCTCCCAGTATTCCCACCAGACCCACCACCGTTACTGACACTCCCAGTGAAGCGGGAAGCGGCAGACGGCAGACGCCATCTTTTGGCTGCGGACCAGGAAGCGTCTGCGCCGTACCGGTTGGCCGTTTTCTCGAGGCATTACGTCATTCCAGATCCTTTAGCGTGCGGTGACAAATAGGAAAAGATGGAAGCAAACGTTGCCCGTCTGGGCTGGTGAGACCTTTTAATGTCAAATAAGCGTCAAGGCGCCACACGTGTACTCCAAAAACTTTGCAGCTTATATATATTTACCTTATCTAGCACCTTTTTTTCTAGTTTCAGGTTTTATCCTCCTTGCTTGTTTGTTGTAAATACTACATACTGTATGTAGTACGTAGGACTGATCGCAATCCTGGATAATCCAATGCAGATTTTATGTAAGAAAGACATTTCTACAAGCAGGAAATCAGCTCCCGGGCTGATCACATTGCAGGGAAAGACAGAACAATTGAACTCACCACCATCCCATATCCATAGCGCTCTTTCTCGGATAGATTTGAAATGTACACAAGCAACGTAGTACTCTTTGTTTTTTTTTTTTTTACAAGTTGTGTACATTCTACTCTAACAGGATGCGATTGGGAGTGTTTTGGACATCCAGCATCCAAACGTGCGCATAAACGTACAGGGCAGCTAACGGTAAGCCCCGCCCCCTCACATCCCTCCTTGTATGCTTCATGAGACTGTTACTGCCTGATGTCAAATTGTTTTTTTAAGCTGTTATTATTATTATTATTGTTGTTGTGTGTGTGTGTGTGTGTGTGTGTGTGTGTGTGTGCGTGCGTGTGTGTTATGCATGTTCAACTTTTGATTCAAAAAAAAAAAAATGCACTGACTTGACAGAAGAGCGTAAAGAAAATCTTGTGGGCCCAAAACGCTGAGCACAGGTTTGCTTTGGATAACATCTTGTCCAAAAGTTTTTTTTTTTAACACAAATACTTAAGTCATTATTGTACTTCATCTCCAAAAACAGTATATCATTTGCCTTTTTAACAGACTAAAAGTCAATTCAATGGAACCCGTCTAAGTCGACCCACTCATCAAGTCCTGGTCTACCGTGTTCTACGAGTACTACAAGTACTACACTTTCACACTAATGTACATGCAAAACAATACTATTTTATACAAGGTATGCTGGGAAGCCCAAATAAGGCATGACCAGGATAAGACATCATATGTGTCTGTACAGTACTTCCTACACTGGCTGTTGTCTTATCAATGGAATATTACTGACACCTAGTGGCCAGTGTACATACTACATATCACAACATCTTTGAATGTGTATTTTACTTCATTTTGACATTTTTATGCTACAAAATGCTTCATTTAGCCAGAAAATATGTAGAAATGTGCTTAAATATGTATATTCTTTGAGTATTATGAGACATATTGAACCATGAAACAGCAATATATTTTTGATAAACAGTAATGAGTGTATTCATTCATGCATTCATTTCCTACCGCTTACCTTAACGAGGGTGGCAGGGGTGCTGTAGCCTATCCCAGCTGTCTTGGGGCGAGAGGCGGGGTACACCCTGGACTGGTGGCCAGCCATTCACAGGGCACATATAGACAAACAACCATTCACACTCACATTCATACGTATGAAACTACCTGAAAACAATAATCAATCAAAACAAAGGAAGAGAAAACTCTGTCTTATCATGGGACCGTTTGTTCTTCTTCTTCAGTGGGAGGTTTCTCAGCCGCAGCTCACAAAATGTATCCTTTGAACCAGAATGGAGAGAAACAATGTTAAAAAAAACTAGCATCAATTGTAAAATCCTGTCCTTGTGTATCTGGCCAAGGTCACAAGTTTTTAACATGGCGTCGTCAGTGAGGGATGTCCACTTAAACGGGTTCCACCATCTACGCTTGTCTATGTTTTCCCGACTTTAAAGCATGAAAGTAAATAATAGAACCAATTGGATCAGCAGGATTACACGGAAAAACTCCAAAAACCAATTGGCTCATGGGCCAAGGAAGAATCTGTGCAGTAAAGGTGCAGATACAGTCATTTGTTTTATTAGTATTCAACATTGAAGTGCCTGTCTCCACAAGAAGCACCTAGCATGTTTTCCTAGCAAGTTGAGGGGTGGAAACGGGAAACGGCCCCGGGGGTTACTGTACAGCGCAAAGACCCTCAATGAAATAATCCATGTTTGAACACCATTAACAGCTCCATGTGTTTTTGCAAATGTGTGACAGTTTTTTCTACCACGGGTGACCTTGCTTTCTCCAGTGTGGGCCGCATACGCAAAAACTAAAGGATGAGGGGGGGGGCACTTTTGTACATTAAAGATGCTAAAAGCAATAGGCCGGTATATGCTAAGCTATGTGAACCAAGCTTTGTGTTATAGCTGACACAGCAAATGAGTAATATGTAATTATATGAACTTATTGTATTTTTACTCGATGCCAAGGGCACGTTGGACACCCCTGGATGTAAAATTCCGTTTCTTCACGAGGAATGTTTGCACATTGAAAATAACGTCATGTTTGCTGTTGATTTTGGTGAAAATTTCATTTTTGTGTACTTTACAAGGCACTCATTCAAATGTGTTTTTTTTAAGTATAGTGGACAGTATTCATTTGATTTTATGTTTTTTTTTACCTTAGAGAATATTGTAATCAATATTGTAATGTACTAGAATCATGATATAACTACATTACATTTTTATTTTATTCAATTCTAATGTTTTACTATTGTTTATCACACTGTCTCATGTCTAATATTAAGGCTTTACTTTCTGTGTCAGGGGTGTCCAAAGTGCATCCTGGGGGTCACTTGTGGCCCATGGTTTTTTTTTAAATTGCACATTCTATAAATATAATTTAACAAGAAAACAAATACAAAAGTAGTGATGGCAATAAAGTCATAATATTACAAGGAGACAATTTCCTTTAGAAGAAAGTTGAAATATTTGGAAAATTATATAAAAAAACAGCAAAAATGGGTGTGCAAAGGCTGAAGTTGATAATAATGTTTTTCCCTATCAAATATCAAAGTTGCATCCTTTCACTTTTCACTATATGGCCCTCACTGGAAAATATTTGGACACCCTTGGATTCTATATAGTATATTTAATAATAACTATAAAATGTGTCATTCTGTGGTGCATTTGATAGAAATATCCGCACTGTTTTATTATCGCTACCTCCCCGTGCTTGAGTTGGGTTACATCATTTGTTGACTATATTTTCATGATCATGTATTTTCCTTTCACCATTGAATGCAACGGGAAAAACCAACACTTCACATGGAATTTAACCCATAAGAACACAGACCCAATAGTGCTTTAAGTAAAATGGTGGGGGATACATTTTCTGAAATACTACTAATTAACATCAAAGATGTGTAAAAGTGACATTTATTGAATGGTTTATTAGTATTTTTGCTACGCTCAGGGTTTCTATTACACTTTTAAGGCTAAATTGCTTGATATTTTCCTAGCTTGTTTTCTACGAATTCATTAAAAAAATATATAATAAGAACAGTGGTATTGTAATATTGTCTAATGTCTTTAAAATTAGCTTTAATGGCAAAAAAAATACGCTTTTGGCGATAAGCTAGCTTACCTGATGCACTGCCATTTTGAGGCAGCTATTTCCTGTGGTAGCGCCATGATGTCACGTGATGATCACCCCATGCCACTTAGGGACTTAATGCGTTTAAGTCAAGCACAAAGCTGTGTCAAACACATTTTAAACAAAGTTTGGTTCTTATGCGTTAAATCCAATGGAGTTCGATGTGAAGTGTTGCGTTAAAAAGGGCACCCACTGGAAGTGCATTGGCGCCAATCCTGTGACGTATACTTTTTTGGAGTAGGGAAGGGCAACAGATGGGCCACAAGTCAAACAAACAATTAGGAAACACTGACCCCTATTGAGCGAAGGGAGAACTGCACCTGTTTCCCATTAGACTTCGACGTGTAGCATGTGTGGTGTGTAAACGTCAACTATCAAAATATGCGCACACAGTGTACTTCATGTACTTTATACTTCATGAAGTACAGTAATCCCTCGCCGCCTGCGCTTGAAATTTCACGGCTTAACTAATAATTCATGCTGTTTTTTGGTTGTATTATTATTATTATTATATATTATTAGTAAAAAAAAAAGTATGCATGTTTAAGCTAATTTTACATCTTTAGTTTGCCTAAATGAAACATTTTCAAGCATAAAAAGTGTCCAAATGACTCAAAATAAAAAAACATAAGGCAGGAACAAACGTTGCGATGATATGTAGTATTCTACACAGGCCACTAGGGGTCAGTAATGTTACATTGAATGGGACAATAGCCAGAAAGAAAATATAAAAATAACAAGCTTTCCCAATGCTAGCCAATGAGTTTATATTATGTTTTATTTTCTTTTATTGGGTAACAGGAGTGTAAAGGTGATTATAGGGTTGTTATTTCATGTCTAGAGGGCTCTTATATTGTAAAAAAAAAAATTAAGTTTTCTTTGGAAATCCTTAGCAGAAATTCACTTTCAACTGGGGATGTCCGATAATTATTATTATTATATTATTATAATTATCAGCATAAAAATCAGTTGATATCGGTATCAGATTTTTTTCCCGATCATGAAAACCCATATTTTAAAAAATGCTCTATACAATACATATGTATTCATTCCAAAATAGTATATATGTTACACATATGTTACACATATCGGTATCGCAAATTGAGACAATATAGGACGGTCGAGTACGGCGCCAAATGAGGGATTACTGTATTCATCCCAGAGTACTACCACTCACTACCATGTTTTATACTGCATCTATCAGGCGTTGGATACAGAAGGCAAATTTTAAAAAAAAAAACATTGGACATTTTTCAAATGCACTTTTTTCAAGAAAAAAAAAGTTTTCTATCCAAACCAGCAGATATTTACGAGGTTTAATCCTCCTTTTCTTCCTCCCATGACATGACAGGAAGTAGCAGAGGACACTTTGTAGTACACCTCCACTCCTTGCCCCCACCAAGTATTACCGAGTATCATGCAACTCCTATGCAAATATGAATTTTGCTTTTCATGTGTGTCCTTTTTTAAAAAAAAAACTGCACTCTAAATGAAATATTGTATTTAAAAATGCACATATAGTATGTGTGTAAATATATATATATATATATGGATCGTATACAATCATATTTATTGTGTCCATCTTATCAATGAACAGTAGACATTTTGTCAACTTTCCTCTGCCTTAATAGAGTAGCTCTACTGTATATAGAAATGTACCCGTGTCTGTCATGAAATGTCCTTACTGAATGTGTTGACGCCAGCGCCGCCGTGTATACGTTACGTATCGATACGCTCGATATGATCTCATTTCATTCTGCTCGACTTCCACCTTTGTTGTTAAGAGCGGATGGTGCCTTTGTGTTTACAGGCCATCGTCAAAGATGTCTTTCCTTTTTTCCTTCTTCATCCGCATAAAGTGGTGATATTTTGCTTATTTCTTCCTATTCAGTCCATTCCTCGCCTTCTTTGCTCGGCTATCTGTTGTAAATTAGCACAGAAAGTGGTTTTAATGGGCGGGGCAACATTTTCCAGCAGGAAGATGCTTTGATTGGATGTGATGTTTTGTAAGTACGATACTCTGGAATTGTTTTTTTTTGTGTGTAAAACTGCATTTTAAAAGTGGTTCATTACTGTGGGAGGCATGTTATAGGATAGAGCAGGGGTGTCCAACACGCGGCCGGTGTGACAGTTGTGGTCCACAAATGTTTTTTTTTTTTAATTGGCCCAAGGCACATTCTAAAAATACTAGGGATGTCCGATATCAGCATAAAAATGCAATATTTTCTGTAGTTCATTCCAGTACAGGAGATATGTCATGTTACAGATATCAGTATCGGCTCATATCGGTATCGGAAATTGAGAGTTGGACAATATTGGCACATCGCTTTTCTTCAAAAAGCCAATATCGGACATCCCTAAAAATACAATTTAACAAGAACATGAAAACAAACTGCAAAAATGGAAGGTGAAATATGAAAGAAAAATGTGTATATTTTGAAAATTCATATTATGACATATAACGCAAACAATGAATAAATTTGTAATTTTTTGAAAATTAGGTTATGCAAAAAGTATTATATATATAAGAATAGTGTCTGTAATATGAGGAAAAATAATGTTGTTTTAGTAAGTTGAAATATTATTTTTAAAGTCATAATATTCTTAAAGGGTACCTATTATGGTAATTCTTTCGCCGTTTGTATTGAGTTGTGGACTCCCGTAGAGCAGCTACACACAATAACCAGCACAGAAAACTCTATAGGTCTTCCACAATCTGGCTTACAGCCATGCCCATATAAGGAAGTCCACCCCTGTGTGACATCACAAAGGGGCAGTTTTGCCACACCCTCTGAAACCGAGCGTTTTGAGCCATCCCAAACGTTTTTCAGGGCTCACTTCCAAATGTGCAAACCTCATTATCTGAAACTTTGGCATTGTTTAACACCAGAATACAACATTTAACTACATTTATAGGGCAGTAATGTGGGAAAAGCATCATAGGTCCAAACCAACAAAACAACTTCCATTTTTGTAAAATTAGGTTGCAGAAAAAGTTATGAAAAAATGAAAATTTGATGAGAAAAAGTTTGAAATATGAGGGAAATTTAAAATATACAAAATATATATTTTTTCAAATTTTTTACAATTCATAATATTACGAAAAACAAAACAAAATATTTAGAAAATTCTGTTGCGGTAAAAGTTGGAATTTTACAAGAATAAAATCAATACATTATGGGAATAAAATCATAATTACCAGAAGAAAATTAGCAAGAAGAAAGTAGTTCAAACTAAAGAAATAGTTTGAAAAAAAACAGTTTGGACACATAACAGATTTTTAAGGCTTCTAAGGTCGTCCATTATTGGTGTTTTTTTTGACATTTGCGAATAAAGCACGCTTGAAGGACATTGCATTGAAATGATATATAAATATTGTTTGGGTTTTTTTTGCCCTGTTTTCTGCTCACAGAGGAAACCGTGTCAAATCATGTACAGTAAATATGGACACCAACACACTCCTCAAAGCCTGTATAAAAAGCACTTCCTCTCACATTTGCCTCTTTTTGATATTTTGACATATGCTTGTATGTTTTGCATCGTTTTGTTTTATCACGTCGGATGCATTCAGTGACTGCAGGACTTTTCAGACTACACAGCATCTTTTAACCCTTAAAAAACATTTGTGTTCTTATATTTTATCTGTATATAAAATACATGCCATCCCTCTCCAGGAAAAGCTGTGATACTTTGTTGTAAAAGTCTGATCATCTCCTGGTGAGTTGGGATATACAATATAACCCTCCATCTTTACAGTCAAATTCATTCATTCATTCAACAGAGCATAAAAATATCTGGTATGTCACACATTCATATTTTACATATTTTATGTCTTATGTCATATTTTCACACGAAAACTTTTAACTTGACTGAAAAGTACAATATCCAGTATAACAGTATTACACTTTTCTGCACTCTGTGTGTATATGCTAGAAGCCCCGCCTCCACCCACTGAGACAAAAGCCACGTTTACATGAGGAATTAATGAATTATCTGAATTAAATCAAGCTTGAAATGTATCTTTTCTAGTTGGGAGCTGATATTTTCCTGAAACTTACCAGAAGCAAATTTGATGGTAACTTATTGTTTATAGTGTATTTTATTTTTTATTATTATTTTAGTGTATTTAATACATGGGTCAAAACCGAGCCGTTAACATAAGAGATGATAGCAGAAAGCTAACGCGAGAGGAAGGTTAAGGACGTATCCAAGCGGGCAGCGACTGTCTGAATGAAAGGCGATGAGTGAGACGCGCATTCTTGGCCTTCTGATGATAAACACTTGCGGTATGTCGCTAGCATTCGCTGCCATGAATCAAATCATCTGGAGGAGCGAAACCACTGCAGGCAAGTTGAGACTCGGCAGCAGCTTGGGGCGTTGTGGAAGTGGTACTGCACACTCTAGAGGGAAATTTTACGAGCTCAGCGGAGATTCTGTTAGTATGATAACCTTGGGCAAAAATATCACGATTTGATGCTTTCATGGTCTTATAAGTGCAGCTCTAAAATGGATTTTAGGGTCAGACGTACATTTTATAAGAGCTCGGCATGCATCTTTTGCATAGAAATACATACCAGGAAGTGGAAAGGCATCTTGCCGCTACGCATTGAAAGGAAATTTTAACACATGTGCACGTGTGCGTCAACGCGTGCACAATCACAGTTCAGTGCAATTGTGAAAAATGTAAATAGTTCATGGCGTTAGATTTGTAAAAACAATTGTTATTTTCATGTAAAACAACTATTTTTTGCTTTGTTTATGTTGTGTTTTTTGGTTGTTTTTTTTAAAATTTTTTAATAATGTACCTCGTACCAAAGTACTCGGTGATATGATCATCCAATGCCATAATGGGTACCATAGTAAGTGTCAATATAGTGATATATATAGCACATCATGACCACCCGCTGATTGCCATTAAGGTCGTGGTGTCGGTTGACCTTCAGGCTCGTAGATGGGTGTCTGGAGCGCCGCCATCCCAGCACTCAACCCTCTACTACACTGCATTCCACTTCATGTTCCATTCACCTCATAAAGTCCACTCCGAAAAGATACTTTGTTTACGTTATCATCCATTCAAGTTCCAATTGGAGACGCGGGCTGTGGTAGTACTGCAGTTTTGTTTGGATGACACAATCAAACAAGTCTTCTCTGCAGCTCACTCACTCGTGTACTGTATGTTTACATGCATGAAAACAACTCATTTTTGCATGAAACCTGCTCTTTAAAACATATAAAAACCAAAAGTGGGCCATACTGCAATTTTTGTTATCAATTCAACGTGACAAAAACAAAACAAAAAAAATAAACTATATTAGGAAAGGAGGAAGTAAACAAATGTAACAGTTACTGATTGTAAAAGTAAAATGGTTGTCATTTTATATTGTTATTAAATAATGCATTGCTTCATTAAAACCATGTGGATTTGATCACTGATTTTGATTAAAGTCTCCTCCCACCATCACCACAACACAAGTAACACAATAAACGATTTATTTCATGAACGATTTATTTAATAAATGTATTGCTTCATTAAAATCATGTGGATTTGATCACTGATTTTGATTAAAGTCTCCTCCCACCATCAGCACAACTGAGTGGACAAAGTGGAGAATGAAAAAAAAGACTACAAGTCGGACTCTCGCGAGAGTTCGTTGCTTGTACGGCCGCCATATTGTGTGCCAGTATTTTGATTCGTATCTACTGGAAGTGAGCAAAAAGAGAAAAGTGAAGGCTGTCGAGGGGAGGGGGCGCCGAAGAAGGGAGCTGTCAAAAACTTCTTCCCAAGTCCGTCCAAAAGCGGAGGGCTGGGGCTCGCTATCTCTCCTCCGAGGACGCATTAAGACCCGGGGCCTCGGCGCAAGTTAGCTCTTCGCCTGCCTGTTACTCGCTGGACTCTTCTCGGCGTCTCCTGTGTGCCAGCGCCGCGGCCCTCCGGAGGTCCGGCGGCGTTCTGGGGTGTCGAAGTCGGCCCGGGGAGCGGCAGCGGAGACGGGGGAAAGTAAGTATATAATCTTCAAACTGCTAACGCCAACACGGTTGTATTAACAACAGTAATGGAATAACTTGTGTGGAGTACACAATCACTTTGAACACTTTAAATTCTTCAACGCTGTTTACTTTTTGAAGTTGAAGAAAAGAGAAAGTTTCTAACTTTATAACAGTCGCCTAGCTTAGTTAGCTCACTAACTTTTTAAGTGGGGGGCTCTCCCATTGTCAGCCAAGAGAACTGTCTCGAAACCTCAATTAACTTCACTTTCCTAACTGTCTTACATAGTAGAAATATCAATACATATATATGAGGGGACTGCTTTTTCCATGAAGCTCAGTCCAACAGTCTGAATGGATGGAAAGATGAAATAATAGGAATTCTCAGAGCTTTAAGAAGCCCTGAAATCAAGAAGCAGTAGTTGATTAGTCATTTATACAGGAAGTTCTCGGTTTACGAACGACTTACGTTTCTGTGTTTTTTTTTATTTACTGGAGAGCCTGGATTAAGCACCTTGGTCAGGGTTGAGTACATTACGCACAATTCCTTCAATTAGAACACTAAGGTTAGTGTGTAAGAAAATATCGTTTTGGCGATATATCGCGATACTTCGTTCCACGATAATGTATCGATATTAAAAAGTATGATGTGGATATTTTTAGGCATTTATCATAGACTGTATATGGTATTTATTCAAGTGCAGACACGGCAAAGGTTCATTTCTGATTGGAATTGAAACCTCCGATCGTTAGGTGGCAGCACTTAACGTAGTCAATTAGGCACTTCCACACGTGAATGAGGAGAACCTTTTCGCAGCCATCGCATGCCGGCTAGTGAGTGTCCATGCTGTGTGAAAGCTCATGCAATGCAACATCATGTCTCATAACATTATGTTTAGACTTATTAATAGGCCATTGTCAACCACGAAACACTGCTCGTTTATTTGTTTATTAATTTCTTGAAAACGCACGATAGTGAGGGATGACTGTATTTGTATGTAGTGTATTAACGGCTTCAAATGAGCGTGTGCGTGCTTGTATGGGAGAGGACAGTAGCCTCTTTGTTTTTGTAATAAAGAGGGAGGCACTAAAGACACTGGTCTGAGCTACTGCCCCCCCCCCAACTGCCCCCTACTGCCCCTACTGCATTACAGCTGTGACCTACCAGAACAGCATCCTCCCACCACAATATAGCGGCTTTCACTTTAAGGTTTGTTGTTATTGTGGTTCTGTAATGACTGGAGGCCTAATGCACAAAACTAGAATGAGGGGTATCAATGTTATCCTGGCTCAGTTTATCTGTGATCTGGTTGAATATGTTCTGACATAAGTTACCATGGAGATTTACCCCAGTAAGCCTGCCCCAGACCTGCGTTTATAGGTGTTAGAGCACACTGCTGTTCTTGATTTGTTAAACAAGCAACAAATATAAAATTCACCATTTGGATTGTAACGATGATGGTTTCCTTGTTGCCATGGTGAATCGGTGACTCTGTGATCGAATGCATGGTCTATTTAAGGAGGCCGCGGATGTGCGCTCATCTGGGATTGGTTTCACCTGGCTTGGGTTTTGTGCAACCAATTAAGCCTTGCTGCTCTTGCTTAGGGTTGGTTGAGCTCAGCTCAGGCAGTTATCCCGGATGTTGGAGTCCTACTTTTGTCCAATATGCCCTCATCATTAAATAAATTAAGAAATATTTATTTTAAGCCTTTTTCAATTAAGTATTGCAAATAGGCTTAAAAGGACAGTACTAAATGTATCTTTATTGTTGGTCAAAATATTGTAAATGGAATATTGGAGAAGAATCCAGATTATAACTGATGAATTTGAATGTTGGTGAAATTTGGAGTTGTACAACCTTAGTCTTTTACCTTTAGAGGTTCTGTCCTAAATTGTGTGTTGTTACCGCAGGTAGTTTGTATATACTGACTATCTTTTCTAATACCGTGAATACACTTTGTAGTTTTTATGCATGATTTGGTGTAATTGCAATCGCAGTAGTCATACGGCGCGATCTTAATTGTGTGTTTTACAGCCTGCGCCTCTTGTGGGGCTCTTCACCTTCCTCGGGCATCGATTGCCTTCCCTGCTTTGATGCTTCGGACCATTTGAGTTTGAATGCCACACTCCAAAGTACTCAAGACTGCTACTTTGTCACCCTTCAAAACACCGACAACCTCCGCTCTGTTGTCGTGGTCAAACCGTAATCATTCATTAGCATCCAGCGCCTGCAGTGACTTGCAGTCAACATTGCACTTCCTGACCAATATGCTTCCATGGCCAACTGTTTATAGGTGCAGAGTCTTAACTGGAACCATGTGTGCCTGTAGCTGGGCAAGTATGTTTGCTAGAGGGCCTTGCGGAGCTGTGATTCTTTAGCGACTCAGCAACAATTGCTCAAAGCCTGTTAAATAAGCGCTAAATCAGGTTTTTATTGGAGATTAAGCAGTTATACGGAACGACAAGCTGCTAATGAATTTGTTTGGTTGTTATCAGGATTTTGCTAGCACTGTATGTGTATGAATGCGATCACTTGTAATTAGAGGTAAGGATGTATGTCGAGGAAGGAGGACCTTGTGTTTGTTTTAAACAAACAAGGTTTTATAGGTGGTGACTGAAGTAGGGTTTAAAAGCTTAATTGAGCACCTTGAACTTTGCTGTATCATGCATGCCGAGCTACCACGACATTGTGCATGGATGTATAAAGAAGTAAATGGGTCAGTTCTTCATTTTAAGTACGAGTTCTGTTCTGAGATAATAAGCTGCATTCTGTATCTTGATCTTGTAATATCTAATAACGCATCTCATTAGAAAGCTGCAGGCCGAAATTGGTCCCAGGTTACCCATTGGGCATCCCTGGTTTACAGTGTTTGGGTTTTTTTTTAATGAAGGTGAACAGTAAGAGTTTGAATGATTTTATTTTTAGTAAGGTTCCTTACGTGAAGCACAGAGTTAGTATTTGCAGAGTATAAAACTTCATCTTATGCACTGTTTTTTTCCCTTTTACGGAGGAGAAGGGTTCAAAAACAGGTGCACCGCACCTCGAGGTGGAGGGTTAAGGCAGACGTGTAGCTGAGGAGCTGTGTACATCGCTGACGCAGACTGGTGGGGCACCCAACTGACGTGCACGAGGCCGGGCAGCAGAATGCTGATAGATGGATGGATGATGGATAGATATTTTATTCATCTCCAAGAGAAATTCACAGTTCCAGCAGTTTGGAAAACACGGGGGCGTGCAGGGTTCAAGAAAATGGTACTATGTAAAATAGTATAGTAAAATAAAAAATACCAAACACAGTAAAGAGCAAAAATATAATAGCATAGCAAGCAAAATATAATGCATCTCGTGCTGTTGTGCAAAGAGATGTTGTACAGCATGTATGTACATATTGATGTAGTGCAGTTGCAGTTACAAGTACAGACTTAGAGTCCATCATGTAGAGGTGTGTGTGTGTGTGGTAATGGTTTTATTTCATTTGAACATGCATCAGATTACAATTGAGTGCATCCCATAATCAGTTCCCAGTTCCACGTGTCCAAAAGGAGTAGGAAGAAGCAAAGCTTATTAAATCCTACCCCTCCATCTGGTACTTTTACAATCAGTAACTGTTACATTTGTTCACTTCCTGCTTTCCATAATACAGTTTAAGTTTTAGTTCATTCTTTAAGTTAATTTTTGTATTCAGCAAACATCAACTGCTTGTATTGTTTCTTGAATTGGTTCGTCGTTGTGCATTGTTTGATTTCCTTACTCACTCCATTCCATAGATGGATTTCAAACTATTGTATGATGATAAAGTGCGTGTGCATGGTGTGGGTGTGCCTAGCATCCACTTCCACACCGAATGCCTCGACTTTTTGTCCCTCATCTCGACTGTCCCTCACTCCAAATATGCACAGTGCGGGAAATGGGACATTACATCGTGGGGAGGGCTTTTTGCCAGCCTGGACAGGCACGGGCACATACAGAGTGCAGAATGTATAGAAGTGTAAAGTATATGTACACTATGTAATGTATAGATGTATGTCGGGTCCGTAAAGTGGATTGTTCCGTGCAGGGAGGACCAAACGTAAATCCCTAATTTCTGCCATTTTAGCGCTTTGCATTTATTTGCACTGTATATTGAAATTGTGTCTTGTTTTGCATGTAGTAGAAGCCTCTTCCCCCTTTTGGCATTGAATCATCACCTTGGGCTGATGTGCCGCTGCTCTGACATGTTGTGGTATGAGTGTTTGTTGTGTGTATGCGTGACAAATTCTCAATATTGCAATATTACATGTTTGTATTGTGGAAAAAGAAGCATTTGGATCGTCTCTTTAAGAGAGAGCATTTGGTAGCGTGCCTCATTTGGACTTTGCCCTCGTTTCCCCCTCAGTTTACAGCGTTGGGATGGTGGGTGGGGGCGTGTGGCTTACCAATATCGACACAACTGACGCATACATGCACGCAGTATGGCTACAATGTGATTGCTTTGCTACAGTTGCTTTGGTGTGTGTGTGTCATGTTTGGCGGAAGTGGACGGACAATCACTAGCCACGTTTACATGAGGAGTTTTTCCTCAAGATACCTCAATCGGATTGGGGAAAGGAATATTCCACCCATGGGAATCCCATTATATATTAATTCGGATCGGCACTTTTCTTTGGGAATGAGGTGTATTCTTTCCGTTTGAGCAAATAAACCGAATGCAATTGGAATATTTGGGTCCATGTATACGTGGCTAATGACACAAACATGCACACACAAGCACGTGTGCAGCCTTGCCAACTGTTTTGCAGACTATCCTCCACAGTTACATTTCTGTAAACAATTAAATGTATTATTTGTATAATATTTATTGACTTCAAGCTTGAAGACAAAGTTACATTAACCTCAATTCCTACAGATTGCAATATTTTTTGGGCTAAATAAATGGTGTAAAAATAGCATCCTGTGTAAATGACATTTAGGTTTGATGGAATAATTAAAGAGTGGGATTTCCACGCTTAATGAAGTGTTTTTCTTTGAGAAACTCTGCTGTGAAATGGCATAGGAGCGTAACCATCAATTAAAGCATTATAGCGGAGTCAATGGTGGCTCCACTCGCATGTAGCACTTTTGTTAATTGGAACCAGGACAGATGGCGTGTTTAAGGAGGCATACTTTCAGAGATGGCGGTGCTTCTGACATTTTGATTTTTATTCATGCCAGTGTTGTGATTGGAGCATTGTTTCTCACCCCCCCCCCCTTTTTTTTTTTCCTTTTTACCATGGAAACTATGTAATATCAACTGATTCGGAAAACAATGACTTGGAGTCCACCTTACATTCTTTTCATACCAGCTGCATGTTCTTCTAGAAACTTAGTTCATATTGACACATTTCAGATGACAAATTAGGAGTCAGGCTGCACGGCATTTGAGTGGTTAGCATGAAGGCCTCACAGCTAGGAGACCCGAGTTCAATTCCACCCTTGGCCATCTCTGTGTGGAGTTTGCATGTTCTCCCCGTGCATGCGTGGCTTTTCTCCGGGTACTCCGGTTTCCTCCCACATTCCAAAAACATGCTAGGTTAATTGGCAACTCCAAATTGTCCATAGGTATGAATGTGAGTGTGAATGGTTGTTTGTCTATATATGCCCTGTGTTTGGCTGGCCACCAGACAGCTGGGATAGGCTCCATTATAAGCGGTAGAAAATGAATGAATGAATTTAAGAGTCATGCCAAATGGCCTACAGGTGATGGCTGAGTCAGACTTCATAAAAGTCTGAAAACCAAAACCCATCTGCTGAAGTTTGACAAATTATGAAATATTAAAGATAATAATAAGATATATCACTTCAATCGCAGTGTTTCCACACCATTTGAAGATCAATGTCTCTACCTGGTCATGTTTACAAACGAGGAGCGTTGCCATCTGTGGAGCAGTATCCAATGCCGCGTCCTTTCACGTCCACATGAGCAGGACTGGTACAATGTGAGTGACAGAAAACGGGAAGATAGCTCCTCCTTATCTATTGGCCTTTATGTTCCCTGAAGGTGCAGGCTGCAAACTTTACAGCAGTGTGTTTGTGTGTGCATGCGTGTGTGTTCGAGAGAAACCTACAAACATTTCCTCTGATAAGGACTTTCTAAGAAAACACCCCAGTTTGCAGTTTCCTCTGCGCTGTTGTGCATTCATTGACAAGTTAAGCCATTTGTGAATTTTCTTGTAATACCACACGAGACTCACACCAGAACTATGTTACAAAAACTACTGTCCTCTCTGCATACAGTCAGGACACACAGTTCAGGACACGTGTCATTAGGCATGGGCTTAACCCGCTTCAAGGTATACCGCGGTATGAAAAGTCACGGTTTCAAAACCACTACAATTTTCCATCATACCGTTCCTGCGGTATGAGCGAAAGTGGGGGTCCGGCACAGTAAGACACCATACACCTCGAAATCCTACCTCCACTCAGTTCCCAGTGTCACTCGTTAGGTCTGGTGATGAGATCGGAGTTTAACAGCTGCCGCGGTCCAAGCGGTCCAAGCGGTCCAAGCAGAAGCTGTAGGAATTCTACACCTGATCAAGATTTGTCACATCAAAACAGAATCGCTGCATAACACTTCAAAACGCGTTAGTAGCGTCCACTTTAGAAATTCGCTGCTTTTGGACTCTGCACCCTCAGCATCATGGGAACTGTGGTTCCTTTAGCCATAAATTAGCCGCAGGGTTCAAAGCTTGTGAAAAAAGTAGCATCCTATAGTGTGGAATTTAGGTAACTAATGTGTAAGTCCATTTAAATGAAGGAAATTTGTGAATTAGTGAATGTTTACTATTCATTATTACTGACGTAGGGTGGAAAATAGTCTTTATTTTGGAGGGGAAAAAAATGCAACCTAAAATTTGGCGCTTAGCAGTGGTGTGTGTGCTGGAAATTCACTGGCTTTTTTGGGTGCAAACAGCGACCTTATCACTTCCCTCCTTATCCTGTTGGTGAATTCGGGCACCACGTCCTCTCTCTTGCTACCCTTTCCTCCTTCATGCATCAGCTTGTCTTATTCCGAGCTGTTTGTAAATGTCATCGAGAGGCTGCTCTGTCCTTCATCATTTCTCCCACAGTCTGGTCATCGTCTTTCATCTCCCAGGTTGTTGTGCTCTCTAACCATGAGAAAGGGCTTTGATCTCGCGTTCTATCAGTAAGAGTGTGGGCCTCGGGCTCTGGTACTCCCCCGCCGCCTCACTCTGGAAACATATTGTCCGGGTGTGGTGGACAGCAAAGTCCACCCAACTGAAAAGCCCTTTGTTTGTTGTGGTTCAGCTTTGCCAAGGGCAACTACGCTGTGTGGGTACTGCTGCGGTCTATTAAACCGAGTCTGACACGGGCCAGTGTTTTGCAGCATTTTGAATTTCAGATATGTAAGCACAACTACTGCAGATTATATAACGGCTTCTTAACACGCAAGTAAAGTTAGTTCGTAAAGACTTTGTGGACAAGCCATTTCCTTTCAGAATCGAGCTTCGACTGCTTCTTCAGAGTTCCCTTGGTTTATAGCTTTTGGGAGGCGTGTAGCGGTCAGCAAAGACATACAATGACGGTAATGCAATTGCTGCTCTGTGGTTCTACATAACTGTCACTGTTTACCGAAGAAATCAAGACCAAGACATAGCATATGATTGATTGCGACCAAAATGAGATGCCGTCGTGTAAATAAGATGCATAAAATATCGGTAGTTAGTCCCGCTTGGTGTATTTGGGATATCGTCGTGGTGCGTCTCCCTTTTGTGTTGCTTTGCCCGTCCGTGCATGTGTGATATGGATCAGGCTAAGCTCTACAGAGCTAGCATCTTGTGGTGCACACCTGTTAGTGCCAGTCTGGGCGCAATCAATGCTGAATCCCGCCTGTCATTTACAAGCTCCGACACAGTCGAGGGCTGCCTGGAGAGACTGAAACACCAGCTGTGCATTTGTGTTTGATCGATGTATGCATGCTGGAAGTTCCTGCATGGCAGGGTAGTCAGTCAGTGTTGAAGCGACTCACCCACAAAGGAAGGAAATGTATTGCTAATGTTAAAAGGATTTGGGGGTTTTTATCATCGAAAAAAGTAATTGATTGGATTTATGTAGCGCTTTTCTACAAGGAGCCTATTGGTGGTAGTAACCACGAGGCTGCCAGTTAATACCAACGGCATCACCGACCACCACCGGTTACCGTATTTTCTGGACTATATAAGTCGCTCCGGAGTATAAGTAGCACAAGGCCAAAAATGCATAATTAGGTAGAAAAAAACATACATAAGTTGCTTTTTTTCGAGTAATTTATTTTACAAACTACTTGACCAAAACAAACATTACGTCATCTTGGAAGGCAAGTTCTAACAATAAAAGAATAAAGAACAGGCTGAATAGGTGTAAGATATGCTAACACAATGGTTATTCAGCTACACCAAAAATAAACATGAACAGAAAAGATGTCCAGTGTTTATGTAACATAAACGCTCTGGAGTATAAGTCGCAGGAACAGCCAACCTATGAAACAAAGTGCGACTTATAGTCCGGAAAATACGGTATTCATTCACTGTGTTCAAGCCCAAATGTGCTTCACTGCTAGGTTCTGTTTGATACGTTATTGTCATGTATTCAACTAAAGCTTTAACAGACGTATCAGAACCTCACTGATCCATGATCCAAAATCTTCACTCTGTAAAGTCTAGCATTTCTGCCATGTTTTTGTGATGATGTGTTGATTGGAAATAAATTCTCAACCCTTTCTTATGGTTTGTGGTGGTGTTTAGAAGAGGGCAGAAGTGTGCGGTTTAGCCTGCTTCCAAACATGCTGTTGGGGCTTGTCAGCTGCCAATTATTCTTTCCACTATGCAATGAAAAACACTGCACAGTGTCCTCCTGCCCTGGAATTGCCACGCTTGTTTGTTTCACATTTTGATAGCTGCTTTGCTGTCTTTTCAGCTGAGTAAAGCAAATAAATATCATGTTGCTGAAAACTTTGTCTTTTGAAAGTCTTGAGATTGGTTCTGACGATGAAAGTAACAAAAACATGGGAGGAAAGTACACTTGGCCAGAATGTTTCTCAGCAGACCCTGCCAGGGTCAGATGGTTTAAAAAAAACCCAAACCCTTTATACTGTAGCCACGCTTATTTGACAAATCATGTCTGAGTTACCTGAAAGCTCCTGTCTGATAGCGGTGAGCCCATTTCCTCTATCTTTCATTGCCAATTGCGTCATCACGTTGTTGCTGCCACATTTCCTTCTGTGAGAATGCAACTTAAGCAACTCTCCTGTACTGTGCAGCCCACAGTACCGTTGGTGGCTTTTTCTTGAAAGTGTTTTTCCACATGTAATAATTGTGCATCTGAATCTGGATAAGGGAGCAACGGAATGATTATTTGCAGGGGTAGGAGCAAGCTGTATGTTAAAATTTACATTTTCATGGACATATCAGTTAGTTGTGGATTTTGGGCATATGCTCGTAGGTGTGGAATGTACAATACTATACAAGTAGGGTTGCTATAGTGCCTCATTGGGACGCAATAGCATTTTAAAAGCTCCTGAAATGAGCAGCACAGGGCCCCCTCAAGAAAAAAATGATTATGACTTTTGGGTCATATTACTCGGCCCTACCTACACACAGAGGTGTCTTACCCGCTTCACTGACTGGTCGGTAGGCCCCAGTTTCCTTGAGTGGGATGGGCCAACCTGGGAAGTTTGTGTGCCCCTTGCCTGCTTCTCATCCACCACCAGCTGCAGGCTGCGGTCCTGAAGAATTTTTGATTTCCTGCGCACACATATACACACACACATACACGCACACACACTGCCACTACTATACATGAGATTGTAGACACACACATTTCCACACGTGCACTGTAACAGGCAACTAAAAGCTGAGCAGCTGTTTTGCAGAGTTGACCCCTGTTGTGTGTTCACCAAGAAGGCGCAGTTGAGTACAATTTGGAATCCGCACATAAAATGTGGTTTGTTTCTGTTGTGGAGAAGTGTTGAAGCAAAGAACAGTCATGTACAGTATGAAGCACTGTGCTTGTACTTTATGCATCATCTGTGGCCTTCACGTTGTTATGGTGCATTTCAAATGCACAGCTGTTTCACGTTTGCAAGCTTGTGACTTGAATATGGTGGGAATATAACTTGATTCACCATATTATTCATTTTCTGATTGCTATAAAAAAAAAACCTTGTTGACTGTGTTGTTTCCATACATGTCCTTATGCTGGCTATTATGTATCCAAATAGAATATTACAGAATGTATATTTTCTTGTTACATGAAATTTCCTGTAGTACCGCCAGTAAAGTCAAATGCCCCTGAAGTTGTACGCATCCAAATTTGCCCAGATTCTTTAGAAAAATGTTGTACAATGTTGTATTATTTGTGGTCTTCCGAAGGAAACAAAACAAACAAAGGTTCTCAGTGTTCCGCAGTATTCCTCACAATCACCTTAAGTTTTAACAGATTCTTAACAGGTTTATTTACTGTTTTGACAATTTTCAAAGCAGCCTACTTTATAGATATGACTATAAACGTAGAAAGGATTTTGGATGGTGACATTAGAGCCCGGTAGGAATGTGCAATATAAATGATATAATAGAAAGAGTCTCCAACCTTGTAGGTTAATTATTACAATTCAAACAAAGATATGAAGTTGTGTGTTTCAAAGAGAGAAATGTGAGAAAATATTAATGCCTGTCTGAGAAAAGTGTCTAGTGTGATGGTGAGGGTTCTTACAGCATTAAAACCTATATAACAATTGTAAAAGTTGGCTATTTGTTGGATTTCACGTATTGCGGGCTGTTTTGGGAACCTATCTCCCGTGATGAACAAGGGAACACTGTAGACGCCATGTTTTGTTGGACAATGGTTTTGAAAGTTCTGTTCCAAACAATCCCATTATGGATAAATGCACCATTAGACCCGTATTGTAAAATATGAATGACTTTAAATCGCTTTTTTGTGTCAACTTAACTATTTCTGAATGGAGGTTTGGAAATGTGTGCGGATTAAGTGGAACATCATAATCAACCTACACTGGAATCACTTTCATTCTACGCTAAAGTATTGTTGATAGATTGTGTGTGCATGCGTTTTAATGCTCTTCACACACACGAGCATGTGCGTTCCTTCTTGACAAGACTGGGAAGAATGCCAACAGCCTTCAACAGCGACCGGCGCAGTCATTCCTTTTTCTTTGTTGACATTTCTTTTCCGACTAAGACTCAGCAGTTCATGAAGTTAAGGAGGATGTTTCTGATTTAGGATAAGTTGACATGATGTAGTCTATTTCATGTTTTTTAATACCACAAGTAGCTACCATTTCCCCCCAGGAGACTTGTATCCGGGGATTTGTTTAACAAGATTAGCACTGACAATCACTATAGCAATAATTAATGTAAAAGTTTAATTTGAATTAGACATCTGGAGGTGCATTCACGTGAGAGCAATGAATGAGCCTACCAAGAGGTGTGCATGTTGTGGTGAACAATCTCACCGCACCGTTGACCTGTAAACTGGGTCAGCCCCCACGTAGTCTCATTTCCTCCAACAGTTGATTTAGTAAAGCTAAATGCGGTTTTGTCTGCAAAATATGAGATGTAAAATGTTTCACGGGTAACAGTAGCAGTACTAGTAGTAGTAGAAAACATATTCCTCTGGATTGTAGTTTTAGACTAAATGCTGACTGTAAAGGCTGTGATTGGTTGTTGTTTTTTTACGTTACAATCCCTCGCCACTTGATGCTTCAGATTTCATCTCTGTTTTCCAAAATATAATCACTGCTGTTTTGTGATTGACTATGGCCTATTTGTAAAAAATATGCATATTTCAGCAATTTTTTTTTTACAGATTTTTGGCATAAATGGAGGATTATCAAATGTAAAAATGACTAAATGAACTAAAATATCAATATAAAGCATTAAAAAGACACATTCAAAGACTGTGAAGGAAGGACGGTGAAGGAAGCTAACAATGAAGGGAAAAGCTGTGGTTGTCACATTGTCACATCACACACTCAACCCTGACGAAGAGCTATTAAAAAACATAGTCCAAAAGAGACACAAAATTAAGCAAAAAAAAAAAAAAAAAACAGTAGAAATACAGTGAAACCTTGGTTAGTGTCATTAATTCCTTTCAGAAGATTTGACTCTAACCGGATGCTAAACTAATGAGTTATTTCTCATTGAGAATAATGTAAAGCCAATTAATCTTTTCCAGAAAGCCAAACTGAAGGGGAGGGGATCTGAAGGTTTCCACAGAGCTGTGGAGTTTTTAAGTGCACTTTAACAGGCCATTATATTGTGATTTCAAAGCTGGCTTCTTCTCTCTTCTTCTTTTTTATGAAGTTCAGTGGTTGGAGTTATTCCCTTTTAAACGATGACAAAAGCGAAGACGACAAGCCTGTATGAGTAGTACAGTGAGACCCCTTTAATTCTTGGTTCACACTAGGGTGGGGCAATAATTTTTATATACGGGTATAGATTCTTACAATGATTTAAAAAAAAAAAAAAAAAAGACTTGTACCGGTATAAATGATAAACGTAAAGACGAGTTGATGACTCAACGCTGTGGCATTGTGTTATTTTTGTTATATTGTGTTTTCATGTGGTATTTGACATTCTTATCTTACAGAGCTGCTGTGGTCATTTTATTGTATGTCTTGGCTATGATGATAATAAATTATTTGTGCACGTTTAAACTGTAAATCCTTCTTCTGGTGCCTAACAGTCTATAAAAATAATGAAATATGTGCATTTTGTTCGTTGCTGTGGTAGAATCCAGGTTAATATGGCCATCCTTAGTTTGCACTGAACAGGAAGTCACTGTGTGTGCCATTTAATGCTGTGTAACTGCACCCCGCCCCGCTTTTAGCCTTGTTTTTAGCTCTGAATGAATGTATGGATATTGTATTTTAATGCATCTTTTACTCTGTTTTTACTCTACTCTATTTTTATTTAACTCTTAACTTTATTTACTGCATTTCTATTTTTATTTATTTAAGCGCTATACAAATAAAATGTATTATTGTTATTATTATAGACAGTCGTTATGTTGCTGTTGCTTCATGCCGCTTTAGACGATGATGTTAACAATACTCCAACACATAAACTGACCCATTTTTGAAAGAAATGACATCTTTGGAGGTCAAACGCATTTGATCATTTATATCAACGCTGTCTTCTTAGGTTGACAAGGACTTGATGAGTTAGTTCACATGGACTGGTTGTCGACATAAACGTGGCAGGAAAGCTACCTTACCAGAGGCTTCCCTTCTCCTTGTACACATACTTTTAAGTCATTCATCAGACTGCTCATCGTCCTCTCTTTTTTTTGTGTCCCCCCCTCCCCCAGAAGTTGCTCAAGATGAAGGCGGCTTGCTGCCACAACTAATGCTGCAGTGTGCTGAGTAGAACCGACAGTCCTGACCTGGCAACATACGAATGGCCCAGGGAAGCCACCAGATTGACATTCAGGTTTTGCATGACCTGCGCCAGAAGTTCCCTGAAGTCCCAGAGGGTGTTGTGTCCCAATGTGTTCTGCAGGTAGGTAGGTAGGTTTCAGACCTATCACACAAGAAATATTTAGGCTTGTTGGTGGTGGGCAGCACCACCGCATCACAAGGGTTAGGCATCAGATCAGGAAAACACAAACAGGAGGTGAACTTGAGCCATGCAGTGTATCTACTTTATACGGTACCCGGAAAGGAATATTCCAATCGCGTGTCTACATGCGCCGCTATAATCAACCAGAATAGTCAATTGGGCATGCCCAGTGAAGCGCTTTGGCACTGTTAGCACTTTTACCGACTGATGACACAGCATCAGGAGCAACAGGGATTTCTGTGTCTCGCCCGAGGATACTTAGACTTGATCATCGGAGGACAGAGGATGGAACCTGCAACCTACAGGTTGGGAGACAGCCACTCATGCCACCCGTCGCTGTCATACCATTGTACTTTCTTTTGCATCCATGTCTCATTTTGTGCCTATGATATTTAAAATGATAAACCAATGACTGAACTAAAGTCCTTTTTTCTGTCCCCCTCTCAGAACAACAACAATTTAGACGCTTGCTGTGAATACTTATCCCAAGTCAGTCCGGGCTACCTGTACAGTGAAGAAGGAAACGTCAGCTTTTCTGAAGACCCCAGCTTAACCAGGCTTCGTAATCACATGACCCAGCTGAACCTGGGCCTGCAGTCTCAGAATGTGCATGTGGCCCCTGTGCGGGACGGCCTGAGAATGAACGGCAGTCGGACTTTGGCCCACAGTCTGAGCGACGGGCCCTTGCAGACAAGCCAGGCCCCCAACAGTGACTTCTTTCAGCAGGAGCCCCAGTCTGCTCCAGCAGAAGGGCCCACCAGTCTCAATGTGTTTACGGCAATGGAGCCCTCGCGCAAACCACAGCCTCCGCAGCACCTTGGACTCTACCCTCTGGGTGTCAAAGGAATGACTGTTGGACCCCAGCAAACGCCCCGCTTCAACCCCATCACAGTGACGCTAGCCCCGCACATTCAGTCGGGTCGCAACACTCCGACTTCGTTACACATACATGGCGGGCCGCAGTCGGGCCTGAGCAGTCCACAGGGGAACTCCATCTACATTAGGCCCTATGTAAGTCAATGCGGTACGACACGGCAAAACCAGCAGCCGGGAGGCAGGGCCCAGTACAGCCCCACGTCTCAGCCTCAGCAACAGATCTATCAGATCTCACATCCTTCGTCATGGTCCGGCTCGCAGCAGGCCTCTTCCTCACATACCTCACAGCACCACACCCAGCAGGGCCACCAGACATCTCACGTCTACATGCCAATCAGCTCCCCCACAAATCCCCAGGCACCCTCCATCCTTCCCTCTGGAAGCCAGGCGTCTTCATCTGGCGTTTCGTCGTCTTGCTCGTCATCTTCCTCATCCTCCTGTTCCTCCGTCATGCCCACTTCGCTCTCTGCTATCAGCCAGTACAACATCCAGAACATCTCCACTGGCCCTCGGAAGAATCAGATCGAGATCAAACTTGAATCTCCTCAGAGGAGCAATTCCACCACAACAACAGCTGTGCTGCGAACAGGCGGTGGGTCCCGTTCTTCCTCCACCTCGTCCTCTTGTCCTTCCTCCTCGTCCACAACTGGAGTGGCAACGGTCCCGAGCACCCCTCTCTCCATTGGAGGTTCGGGTTTGAGTCGTAGCCAGCCCACTGTTTACATCTCCCCTAGCCCACCTTCTGCTGCTACCACCCCCTCCGAGGAGGCCGTCATGGCCTCAGCTGGATCCCGCTCGCAACCCAAGTTTTACATTTCAGCCAATGCCTCCAGCGACGACAGCGGGGGAAGGAACCCTCCCACGGTCTACATCTCAGCTAATCCTCCACTGCAGGGGCCGTCGGGTGCGAGGAACATTGGGGGCCAGGTGAGCATGGGCCCCGCCTACATCCACCACCACCCACCCAAGTCCCGTGCCTCCGTAGGAGGGGGAGGCACGGCTTGTTCCCCGCGTGTGGTGGTGACTCAACCCAACACAAAATATACTTTCAAAATCACTGTGTCTCCCAATAAACCCCCGGCGGTGTCCCCCGGGGTTGTCTCGCCTACTTTTGAGCCCAACAACCTCCTCAGCTTACCCCCGGACCATCACTTTGTAGAGCCCGATCCCCTCCATCTCTCAGACCCGCTTTCGCCGCACAAGGAGAGACCAAGTGAGCCTCGCAGACTCAGCATGGGCTCTGATGATGCAGCGTACACACAAGGTGAGAACGGTCATCACCGAGTCTTTACTCACACTGAAAAAAAGAGTCACGGGTACATGTGCAAGTAATGACTATTTACAGTCAGCCGGTCCTAAGGATGTCGACTAAAGCTTTTTTCCACTCTAAAAGAGTTTTTGAAAATGTGTCATAGCACCAGACCCTTGCTTTGTTTTGGGTCTATGGAATGATGATCCTGTTGTGCAATTTCCGGCTGAGTTGTGGTATCTTGTTGTCCTGTTGTCCGACACGCTCACCAACTACTGGCCCCGTGTGTGTTTTAGTGATGTCAGTCGGTGCAGGTCTGTATGACCCCCATTGTTGTTACAATGCTGTCGTGACTGGATTGTGAACTCCTCTTTCTACACAATGCAAATGACTTTTTAGGATAAAAGGTTTGTTTTTAGAGCTATAATAGTTTGGTGTTTTACATGCCTGACAGGTCGGAATTCTTTTTCCATTGCTTCTTGCCAAGGAGATCATTTGACTTTGTCGGCTCTTTTGCCGTCTTGAATGTTCAGTTAGTTTAGAAAGCGGTCTGATAAAAGCTTGACTCGCTCAGTACGTCCCGGTGGGATTGGCAATACTGTGAGTTCTTTCCACTCAATGATGTGTTGGCCCTCAACTGCCGGAGACCAGCAGAGCCGATATTGAGTCAAATGTGTTAGCTTATAGACTATAGGCCTTCCCAACAGTGGGCACGCCGCCTACCCCGCTGACCCTCATCGACTTGGATGATCTCTGCTTTTTCTTGACACATTCAAAATGGGGAAAGTGGACATCCATTTTCATGGCCACCATGCCTGAACTGTAGTTTTGGCAATATCTTGAAGGTCATGTTCTGATCTGATTGGGTTTCAAATGTCGTCACATCATCAAAGTTAGTAGTACTTTCCTTAAAAAAAAAAAAACTATAGCCAAACTCTTGCTGTGACTCACAGTCCAACGTGACTCACTGTTTGCCTTGTCACATGACCGCTTCAAGACATTCCAAGCTCTGTTGCTTAGGCTCTCACTCCTTTTACATGTCTATCAATCAGTGGTATTTGCTTCTTCCATTGCTATTCACTTTGGTCATGTCACTCAATGCAAGAATGGTTGAGTAGCAGGCAGTAGGAGTGTTGTCGGCTGTGTGTTTTTATATGTCCGAAAAATATGTTGCATTTGAGTGCAAAATATGACCAAACCCATTAGCGCATTAGAAGCAATATCACACAGGAAACTCCCACAGGATGACAAGAGGGCATTTGCTATAACGGAGAAGGGCCAGCTTCTGTCAGTGGGTGAGTAAAGTCGGGGTTAAACACTTAAGATTGAGTATCTCCAACCTCGCTATGTTATGCCTAGCTGCCACTACATTGTAGATAAAACCATAATCCCCACATGCATAAAGAGCTAAATGGCTCGTACTAACTGTTGCTGATTGTTGTCTGTTTGAGTAATGTCAGTGGATCAATACACAAAAAATAAACAAACAGAAAAGGTGTCCAGTGTTTATGTAACATAAACAGTTTTTTCATTTATAAGTCGCTCTGGAGTATTGACTTATAGTCCGGAAAATACAGTATGTTTTGGATAGGTGTTGAAGTTGCATCGGGACACCCCTAATTCTAACCAAATGGTAATCTAACCAAATCAATATTTTCTGTCAGAAATCATGTAAATCCAATTCATCAGTTCCAGAAAACCAAACATTGAATGGAATATTTGACCAATCTTCATGGCAGAATTGGTAGACTTTATTTACATTGGTTGCCTTTTCAAGCACAGTCCAAAGATGTTCTTTAGGGTTGAGGTCGGGGCTTTGGGAAACCCATTCTAGAGGATTAATTTTAGCCCTTATTAGTCCATTCCAAAACCAGCTTGGGGACCATTGTCCAATTCTAACACCTATTATGTCCAAGGGGTTGATTTGATGTGATGTGAACTAAGGCGCTATCAACTGTAGTCAATTAAGATCTCATGTTCGCAATTCTTGTTAGATCTTTACACAGTATGTTCTTTCAGTTGTTGTGTTTTATTAGGTGTTTTTTTTGGACTGCGTACTGGGGTGTTTTCTTGTTCTGCAAATTCTAGCAATGGGATAGGCCACAGTATGTACTACGTACCTGTTTTGTGGCCCGGCGGAAACCACCTATGTTTATGGTTTTTCAGCGTTGTTGGGCCATCAAAAGGCCCGCATGGAGAGGCTGTGGCATGAGCTGGAACTAAAGAAGAAGCAGCTGGAGAAGCTAAAAGAAGAGGTCAACGAGATGGAGAATGACCTGACCAGGAGACGGCTGGAGAGGTCCAATTCTGCAACCCAAATTCCCTCGGTAAGCTTGGATTCTACTTTTGCAGTTGGAAAAACGGCTTGAACTGTTCACTCCAGTGTTTGCTAGTCTAGTTCTAGGTAAGTTCCAAACGTGTGCAAGCTAGTACAGTGTATGCGTTTATAAGGGGACAACTTTCTCTGGGTTATCAAAAAAAAATGCACGGATGCTCTGGCTGTCAGATTTCCTGGGTCTACATAGTTTCTAGTTTTGTCTGGAGTCAGCCGTTATTCTTTATCGCTGACTCTAAGTGAACACAGGGGAGATAAGTAGGCAGGTGTTAACATTTTAGCTGACAGAGCTCAGGATCGTCTCCCACGAAAGAAGCAACGATAACCCCTTGCACGTCACTGTTGCATCATGGCCAACCACCTGTTTCTTTTTCCGTCAGATTGAAGAGATGAAGCAGTTGCGGTGCAAAAACCGATCACTACAAATCGACATCGACTATCTCACTAAAGGGATTGATCTCTTTCAAAAAAGAGGTAAGAGTCTTTCTGATATGCATCAATGTACCATCTTAACTTGGCATTTACTGGAGGTCTGTTAGAAAATGGACTGTTTGAGGTCAGGCGGGGCGCCAGCGCAGCCATGATCACATCCTGGCCGCGCATCGACAAGGTGCCGCTATTGTAGTGTGAACTCACGCTTCTTCCTGAATTGCATCCTGTAGCTGCTTGGTAACAAGGGATTTATTGCCCCCCCCCCCGGCTGCTGACGGCAATAAAGCCAACTTTATTGGAGGAGACATTCGCTTGTAGGAGCAGTTAGACATTAGCATTAAAAACCGGATGCACACAATGAATGTTATCAGTAATTATGCCACTCCTCTTTCCCAGAGGAAAAGTAGCGATAAGGCAGGACGGGTTGTTACGGAGTTTACATGGAAAATTACATTTTAGATTAATAATAATAATAATAAATTTAATTTATAACGCACTTTATATCGAAAATGATCCTTGTATTACTGTATAGCCACGTATGTGGACAATAGAAATCCAATGCATGGCAATGCAATAAAATCCTGGCTTCATTGATTTCTCTTTATTTTATAGGACCACACTTCAATCCCAATGCCATCCATAATTTCTACGACAACATGGGATTTCTTGGTCCTGTCCCACCCAAACCCAAAGGTACTTACAGTATCATTTGGCAAATTTAGCAGCATTGCTTCGTCTGCATATACAGTAAGTAATGAACAATACCGCAGCAAATACCCAAGGGATCATAATACACAGGGCCATGTAGGTTTGGAGTTTTTTTCTTCCTTAATAATAAAAACTGCATTGACTAATATTTAAATTTGCTTGATGATCTGAAACGTGTGACCAACGTGCAAAAAAAAAAAAAAAAATTTTTAAATCAGGAAGTTTCAAACACTTTGTCACGCGACTGTATTATTTCTATAAATCACCCTTTTGACCTGGGACCCGCCCTCCTGTTTGCCCCCAGACCCAGACAGTCAGAGTGTGAAAGCCATGGCGGACCAGGAGGAAGACGAGGGGACGCAGTGGAGCTGCACTGCCTGTACCTTCCTCAACCACCCAGCCCTCAACCGCTGTGAACAGTGCGAGTTCCCACGGAATTTCTGAGCCGCACCAGCCCGCCTTTTCCTCCTCTCTATTACGCTACAATCCGGGAAACGGGAATTGCTCTTCCCGGTCCTTTCCCAAGTGCTATGAAAACTCAGATGGGGGCGTAATCGTTCGTTCGTGCAGCCTCTTTCCTCTCTTTCACACCCCCCCACCCCACCCCCCCACGCCCCTACGAACGCTGTCCTCCTGAAGGTTTGACTGGATACTGTTTACAGATTGTTTCTTCCTCAAGGCAGGCACAGTCGGATGATACCTCACGTTAGAGACTCGAATTGTGTGCCCCCCCCCTTCACTGTCCCTCCCTCTTTGTGGGGATACCTCGCTGCTCCCACTTACAGTATTAGGAGTGTGCCCCCCCCCTCCCCCTGCAGGGACACATACGTACACGACACAGGTACCAGCGTGCCTTTTGGCTGTGTCTCAAATCAAACACTTGTGTACTTTGTTCCTGAGTGTGCAAATATCGAGTGTAGCGCTGCACCGAATCCTTTACAGTCGGAACATCGCATCCTCATTCTTTTGTCGTGGTTTTTCAATAACGTATTCATGAGATGATGGCTGAGCGGTGCTTAATTAGTCCAGAAATATGGTCACGAGACGTCCATTATGTTACACCGATGAGACCTTACCATAACTTGCACTGCATGGATGCACAGCTAATTTTTTTTTAAATCCCATTTCATGTGAAAATAGTATATTTTTGGCTTCTTTCTTTGTCCTTCCCAGCTTTGTCTCAAACCCTTTAAGTTTAGAATAACTAAATCGGAGGCTAACTACTTACTGTACCTCGGTAGCTTACTACCTTTAAAGCAGCGGCTGTCTCTTGTGTCCCTGCAGAGATCCCGTAGCCTGCACAATGTGCCGTAAACTCAGATACTCTGGTATGTATACGTATGTGTACCATCTGCACAGGATGCAGAACAAAACGTGCTTTCATCATATTAGAAAACTCTCCAACGACGCCAGAAAAAGTTAGCTAGTAGCTTTTGAGAAAATATGTCGTCAAAGCTGGTTGGAATGTCGCCAGATATAGCAACAAAATGTCCGAGTTGGGTACACTGGACGTAACTACGGTCAAGTGTTAAAATCTACACACATTGACTTCCTGTTCAGTGCAAAATAAGTGTCAATGTAAACGTCCCAACCAGCTGCCATTTGCGCTCCCGGGAATGACCCCAGAATAGTTAAAAAGCCACACACATTGACTTCCTGTTCAGTGCAAAATAAGTGTCAATGTAAAAGTCCCAACCAGCTGCCATTTGTGCTCCCGGGAATGACCCCAGAATAGTTAAAAAGCCACACACATTGACTTCCTGTTCAGTGCAAAATAAGTGTCAATGTAAAAGTCCCAACCAGCTGTCATTGTGTGCTCCCGGGAATTACCCCAGAATAGTTAAAAAGCCACACACATTGACTTCCTGTTCAGTGCAAAATAAGTGTCAATGTAAAAGTACCAACCAGCTGTCATTGTGTGCTCCCGGGAATTACCCCAGAATAGTTAAAAAGCCACACACATTGACTTTCTGTTCAGTGCAAAATAAGTGTCAATGTAAAAGTACCAACCAGCTGCCATTTGCGCTCCCGGGAATTACCCCAGAATTGTTAAAAAGCCACACACATTGACTTCCTGTTCAGTGCAAAATAAGTGTCAATGTAAAAGTACCAACCAGCTGCCATTTGCGCTCCCGGTAATGACCCCAGAATAGTTAAAAAGCCACACATTGACTTCCTGTTCAGTGCAAAATAAGTGTCAACGTTTAAGTCCCAACCAGCTGCCATTTGCGCTCCCGGGAATGACCCCAGAATAGTTAAAAAGCCACACACATTGACTTCCTGTTCAGTGCAAAATAAGTGTCAATGTAAAAGTCCCAACCAGCTGCCATTGTGCGCTCCCCGGAATAGTTGAAAAGCTACCTAGCCAAGATGGCCACCATTAAGGCTGCACACTTAACCGTTTGTAAGTGCAAGTTGCTGGCACACTTAAGTGTATAAGTACGGAGGTGGGCGAATTGAGACACAGCCTTAGTTTCTCTTCCTGTTGGTGGGCTTGTGGCGTGGACTTGGGAACCGCTCTCTATCCGAAGGGAAAACTAACAGACTACTCACGGACTTTGTCGGATGTTAAAGGGGAAGCCGCCTCTCGAATGTTCCCCCAATGGCCCCCGTTGTCCCTGGTTTCTTTTCTCGATATTCCTTTTTTTCCAGTTCCAAATGAGAACATGCATGCTTGGTGTACAGAAAGTCCCTTTGAGCTTTTCCCTGTACATACGTGTAGAAGGTGCCTTCTTGTCACAATCCATCACATGTATTTTCCTGTAAGTATAGCTTTATAGTCTTTATTATTGTTTACCCCCCCCCCTTTTAAAAGCAACAAACAACCTCCCCCACCTTCTCCCCCGCCTCCCTGCTCTCTTTTCAGGTTGTTGTGGATTGCTGGTGTCCCTGCTCAACGTTGTGTGGACCATCGGCACAGGCAGCAAATCCCGCTTTTCTTCCCAGGATACCAAAATGGATTTTTTTTTCCAAGAAAATCTCCACAAATCTTACAATCTCTCTCTCTCTCTTTTTTTTTTTAATCTGACAACTGGAATGTTGTTTTCCTATTTGGGGACACCTTGCTGTAAAGACGCTCCGAGGCTGTGTCTTCATTGGAAGACTTGCGTCAGTACACTTAAGTAAGTACACTTAAGTAAGTACACTCTCTGCTTTCTGAGTGCCTGTGTTTTAACAAGCCACTCCTGTCCCGTTGTTGTGCACTTTCCACTCAGGTTAGCCCCTCCCCTTCCGGATGCCAAGTCAACGCAGGGCTAGTGTTATTGTTGACTGTCATGGGCCTGCCTGTAAGTTATGTGCCAAAGTGGCGTTTTCAAACCTTAGCTACGGTGCTACCAAAAACAACACACGTGGATCCACACAATGCAACTTCAATACACCCACAGCACATGCTGGGAAGCCTATGTGCACGCTTGTACAACAGGTTACCCAGCATGCCTTGCGGGTTATAAACGAGCAGAACATAGTATTGTTTTGTATGGGTTTGTGTCTTTAATCCAATACACTCATAGTCGCTGTGGTACAAGTACATTGTGTTCCACATGTTTTGGTTGCACCGTGAGTAAGGTTTGGTTTGTGTCCACAAACGTATTCCCCCGAGTTTGTAAACAATTTAAACACAACAAAATAGCACAGAAGTAGCCCGCCCCTACTTTTCAGCATGCACTCATGCACTTAACAGACTAAGTGTACTTTAAGTACGCAAGTGTGCCAGTTGAGACACAGCCTCCATGTCCAGTACAACCCGAGTACTCCTTCCTTGTTACTGTGTGCCTGACAATGTTTTGGGTTATGTTCTAAAGTGGTACCAAAGGTTCACAGTCATACTTCTGCCTAAAGTGTCCTTAATATTCACAAAAGGTTTTATTTGTAGACAAATATAAATGAGCACAATGTAATCCTATTTGTTATTTGGCCTCGTCATCCCCAAGCTTTTATTGGTGGGGGGGCTTCTGCTTCTTCAATTTCTGTCTTCTTACCCCTCCCTCCATCCAGCCATCCACCCCCCCCCCACCGCCAAACACAAACTTTCAAAGAATAATATTGCATTTGTGCCTTTCAAACGATTCCATTGGTATCTTTGAACCTACAGTATTTGCAGGTTTTATTACCATAATAGTCAAATCCAGAGGCAGAGAGAAGTAGAAGAGCAAATCATATCTCTAAAGCACTTAATGCCAAACCTTCCCCCTTTTTTCAGCCCAAAGAAAAACAGTTTTCAGCTTTTATCTGCACCTTGGTGTGAAGAGGCAATTTATGTGTTTTATTACATGGTGGAAAAAACATTTCAATATCTAAAAAAAAAAAAACAAGTCTTTGATTTTATCTGGGAAACTCTTTGTAACAGATAAGTTATTTGTAAAAATAATAATAAAAAAATAAAATCTTTTCAGATTTTGGGGAAATAGTGGATTTGCGTGTGTGATGTTTTGTCCACCAGGTGGCAGTCGATGACGTTTCAACCCAAAATGGCGCCTGTGTCAGGTAAGCTAGCTCATTTCCAAAATCTGTTTTTTTTTGGGCACGAATGTTCATTTGAAAGCCATTAGACAATTGTACGTTAAAATGTTCCAATTCAACTCTTACTATAGTTCAATTCGGAGAAAACAGGAAAATATTGCCTGGGCTACGGAAATCATTAGCTAAAAGTGCATTCAAAACTTTATTTAAACTTTCTTTATTTTCAAACGTGAATTACCATAAACAATGTAAAACAGGATGTATCGTTTGCATACACATTAGTATTTAAAAACATGTCACAAATTGGCCTTAAAATAAGACACTCAGTACATGTCACTTTCAATTATTGTGAAATCATGTTATATTTTTTCAGTTTTGAAGTACATTTACGGTATGAGGCACAAAACAGTTAAAATGACCGTAAATACCGTCGACTAAAATATGAAGTGTATTTAAGCTACATTCAAAGCATCTCAATTAAAAGTATACCTGCTCTCAATCAATGTATCAGTAAGTCAACCATTTCGTGCTATCCTTGTATTACAATTGCGATTCCTTTGCCCAAGTAGTATTTTTTCCAGGTATTACATAGATATAACATTCAAGTGCCATCAAACTGACTGTAATACAGAATACGACCAGCAGATGTCCTCATATCCTTAGCGATGTTGCTTAAGGCTTGGAGTGTCTAAACGAAGAAGACACGCTTCCGGTATCGATGTCAATATTATCGTCTCGTGTATACTAACAAGATTCCTCGCATCCTTTGGTCGTGAGTTTTGTCACGCGCATTTGTTAGTGCGGTTTGTGGTGAACGACTAATGAAGTGACCACGTAATTCATGAAAGCTGCCATGTAATCCTCACTTTGAGGCTTTTAATTTGAAAAGCTACAGGAAGTAACATGTCTGGAGCACGCCATTCTCAGTGTTTGTCACTCTTGCGCTCTTTCAGTCATCCTAAATGCACAAATGATTGGTCAGCATTTTTTAAAACGTCTTTTTAAAATGTCTTTTTTTATATGAACTCGTCCCCAGAAACAATTCACAGTTGCCTGAAAACAGTGAAACCGCTAAGGCAGACATTTTCGGTTCAGTGTGTTTTTCTTTTTCTTTTTAGCAGTTAGCTTAATTGTAAAATAAATAATTAACAAACAGTGTTAGGTAGATTGCTTTGAAAAAGCCGAAGAATCGGGATTTAGCGTTGTAGTGGCATATGCCGTTGACAGCTTCACTATTAATGCTGGTGATCTGCAATTATCTAGCAAAACGCTAGAGGGCGGTGTTTTCCCGAGCATGAGCAACTACCTATTTGGCTAGTAGTAGTAGTAGTAGTAGTAGTAAAGAATGGTGACTGAAGCCAATGAAGTTTGGTGTCTTAGCGGTTCCACTGTGTTTTTCTTCACTATTTTCTTGTCATTTAGAAGCTAATGCGGTTGCTCCTGTAGTTGTTGATGAGTGACATCAGTTCTGACATGTCTGACACGTGCGGGTAGGCATTCATGACGCTGTCCACGGTGTCCTTGGGGAAGAGTGTGCTCAGCTGGCCTCTCATGTCCCTGCGTTGCTCTCTGGCATCACCGGGGTCACCGGGGTCACCGGGCACGTGCGGGTCTCTAGGCAGGCTGTGGCTGTGCCTTAAGTGGGGTTTGTCTGCAAAGTGAGAGGGGGGCTCCACGTGATGGGGGGGCATGACTGGACAGGAGGACCATGCTGGGTGGTGGGCAGCCGGGGGCGCCCCGGCCTGCTGGTGAGCACATGTGCAGTGGGCACACACGGATCCGTACATGAACGGATTGGAATGGTAGTAGGCGCCCCTGCAGTGCGACCCCGGGGGGGAGTATCCATTGTGGCTGAGGCTGTAGTAGCTGGCCACCCCGCTGCTGTAGCTGTAGGGCTCCGTCTGGATGTGGAGTTTGGACATGCTGCTGTCCATGGAGCCGAAGGCTTCATCCGTATCCAGGCTTGTGGAGGGGCGGAGGCCAGGCTGCCCCAGGGGACTGCTGTGATAGATGAAGTGTTCGCCGTGTGGAGTCTTCTCAGGGGGGTTGGACACGTGCTCCGGCTGGTGAACGCCATGCGTCTCCTGCTTGCTTGCTGTGAGGCTCGATGTCTTTGCTCTGTCGATTTGCGCCCGGAGCTCATCGGCCACGGACAGCTGTGATTGGTTGGTCCTTTCTGGGTGGTAGAACTTGCATTTCACTCCATAAGTACACTTGTACCCTAAAAGGAGAGAAGTGGCGGCCATGATTGCCAAGTCTTGGGGGTGTCAACAGGATGTGAACCAACCGTAAGGACAGTGTTGCAGTTTGTTGTCCACATTCTTTGGTTTCTTCAGCAGGAAATCATCAATGGTGGGCCCGTTTCGACCCAGAGGATCATCTGGAGGCATGAACCTGGAAGAACACAAAGATGAATGCCCCCGTCTCATTTTGGGACATTTTTTGGTAAACTTTTACAACTTTTTACTGTTTCTTGTTAAATTATATTTTTAGAATGTGCGGGGGCCACACTTTGGACAACCCCGGATTGAAAGGGACGCGGATCGCGCCCGCGGAAGGTGGGACGCGGATCGCGCCCGCGGAAGGTGGGACGCGGATCGCGCCCGCGGAAGGTGGACCGCGGATCGCGCCCGCGGAAGGTGGACCGCGGATCGCGCCCGCGGAAGGTGGACCGCGGATCGCGCCCGCGGAAGGTGGACCGCGGATCGCGCCCGCGGAAGGTGGACCGCGGATCGCGCCCGCGGAAGGTGGAACGCGCCCGCGGAAGGTGGAACGCGCCCGCGGAAGGTGGAACGCGCCCGCGGAAGGTGGAACGCGGAACGCGCCCGCGGAAGGTGGAACGCGGAACGCGCCCGCGGAAGGTGGAACGCGGAACGCGCCCGCGGAAGGTGGCCCGCGGAACGCGCCCGCGGAAGGTGGCCCGCGGAACGCGCCCGCGGAAGGTGGAACGCGGAACGCGCCCGCGGAAGGTGGAACGCGGATCGCGCCCGCGGAAGGTGGAACGCGGATCGCGCCCGCGGAAGGTGGAACGCGGATCGCGCCCGCGGAAGGTGGAACGCGGATCGCGCCCGCGGAAGGTGGAACGCGGATCGCAGGCGCGTTCCGCGGGCGCGGAAGGTGGAACGCGCCCGCGGAAGGTGGAACGCGGATCGCGCCCGCGGAAGGTGGAACGCGGATCGCGCCCGCGGAAGGTGGAACGCGGATCGCGCCCGCGGAAGGTGGAACGCGGATCGCGCCCGCGGAAGGTGGAACGCGGATCGCGCCCGCGGAAGGTGGAACGCGGATCGCGGGCGCGTTCCGCGGGCGCGGAAGGTGGAACGCGCCCGCGGAAGGTGGAACGCGGATCGCGCCCGCGGAAGGTGGAACGCGCCCGCGGAACGCACCTGCAGAGCGTGGAATGCGCCCGCAGAAGGTGGAACGCGGAACGCGGAACGCGGATTGCGCCCGCGGAAGGTGGAACGTGGATCGCGCCCGCGGAAGGTGGAACGCGGATCGCGCCCGCGGAAGGTGGAACGCGGATCGCGCCCGCGGAAGGTGGAACGCGGATCGCGCCCGCGGAAGGTGGAACGCGGAACGTGGATCGCGCCCGCGGAAGGTGGAACGCGGAACGTGGATCGCGCCCGCGGAAGGTGGAACGCGGAACGTGGATCGCGCCCGCGGAAGGTGGAACGCGGAACGTGGATCGCGCCCGCGGAAGGTGGAACGTGCCCGCGGAACGCACCTGCAGAGCGTGGAACGCGCCCGCAGAAGGTGGAACGCAGAACGCGCCCGCGGAAGGTGGAACGCGGAACGTGGATCGCACCCGCGGAAGGTGGAACGCAGAACGCTGAACGCGCCCGTGGAACGTGGATTGCGCCCGCGGAAGGTGGAACGCGCCCGCGGAAGGCGGAAGGCGGAACGCGCAACGCGGAACGCGCCCGCGAAACGCGCCCGCGGAATGTGGAACGTGCCCGCGCAACGTGCCCGCGCAACGTGCCCGCGGAAGGTGGAACGCGCCCGCGGAACGCACCTGCAGAGCGTGGAACGCGCCCGCAGAAGGTGGAACGCAGAACGCGCCCGCGGAAGGTGGAACGCGGAACGTGGATCGCACCCGCGGAAGGTGGAACGCAGAACGCTGAACGCGCCCGTGGAACGTGGATTGCGCCCGCGGAAGGTGGAACGCGCCCGCGGAAGGCGGAACGCGCAACGCGGAACGCGCCCGCGAAACGCGCCCGCGGAATGTGGAACGTGCCCGCGCAACGTGCCCGCGCAACGTGCCCGCGCAACGTGCCCGCGGAAGGTGGAACGCGCCCGCGGAACGCCAAGAGTGCATCTTACTTGTCACTGACGAAGGTGTACATCAGCAGCCTCTCCTCGATGAATTTCTTCCACTGTGGGTTCTCCGTCTGAAGGTCACGGTAGTTGTCGTTGGACACGATGATGCCGTCCGAGTCGAAAGCCAGCCTCACGATAAAGCGGTCGTCGTAGCACACCACCCTCTTGCCGTTCACGCAGCGCGAGGGCGTGTACACCAGGATATTCCTCCTCTCCAGCTCGTGTAGAATGTGTTGGTCTGTCGGGCGAATTGGCAAAAAAAGACCAGTTGGGAAGTTCCATTTCTATACGGTGGCAGGAATCATCTCCAAAACTCTCGTCAAGTTGAATGTGGACTGCAGAGCTGTGACCGTACTACGACACAGGAAACTAAATAGCTAGTCGACTAGCGTGTCAGGACTAACACTGCCCTCTAGCGTTCTGACAGATAACTGCAAGTCACGTGAGAGCATAACAGGAAGACATAGCAACATGTTAACATGTTTACATCACCAATAGTATTGGATCATTGGGTCATGTGACCTGACCTGTAATGGGCGCTTCGGGCCGCGGCTGCTCCTTCCTCCACAGGGGGATGAACACGGTGATGTTTCGCAGACCTTTATCCCAGAACCAGTTCACGGCCATCTGGATGCCCTGGCAGGAAAACACCTTCTTGTCGCCGTGGCTACACACACAGAGACACACACAGAGACACACACACAGACCTGTGTCACTCAAGCGCTTCCTCTTTTTTTAGGAACTATGGACAGCTGAAGAATGACACTTCTGTAAAACAGCAGTACAGAAGTAGATAACATAGTTCCTTCAAATGTCACACACTGTGCCCTAAAAAGTGGGTGTGTGGGGGGGGGGGGTCATTTAAATATCCATGGTGTGGATAACAATCTAATCTATCAGACTTTTCAGTTCTCTTCCACCTCCCTTCACTACTCTTCTCCTATTGTACTAATATATAACCTGCAGGGCATGCTGGGACGGCTGAACAGCGTTATCCAGCATGCCTTGCGGGTTACAACTGAAAAGAAAAACCTATTTTGCATGTTATGTCAGCAATTATTTCGATACAGGTCTGTGTGGCGCAGATACATTTCAAGTTCCGCACGTTACTGTTTTTACGCTCTTTGTTGCACCGCGAGTGAGGGAGGCGTTTGGTTTGATCACCTGTTGGTTTGTGTACTTTTAGGGGGGTGGAGATTATCATGCAGCTATTAACCGCTTCCACTCGTTACTTCATGTTGCGTAACACTTCAGAAAATTCCCTCACACACTTGAAGAGGAAGTATTTGCATACTTAAGTAGACTTTATCACGGGTGTTCAATACTGCAATTGGAGTAAGACTTTTCCTATCATTCCATTTGGAAACATGCTATACAATCCTTAAAAACAAATAATACTTCAATTACTTTCATTTGTTGTATTTTATACAATTGGCATGAATGGTTTTGGCTCTCCCTGCCAGGGAATCAAACCTGCGCCCTATGCCAAGAAATACCAGACATATAATAAAGTTTATAAAGACGGCTAAAAAAAGCAGTTTGTGAGCAAACAGGGTCGAGCATAAAGTCCCATACTGCTTCTGGGAAGCCAGGCATGCTAGCATGCTAGCATCCATGGTGGAGATTTCAACCTGTCCGTCACTCAAGGATGCAAGGTGCCAATGAAAACCTGCTGGTGAATAAGGATTAAATGGATTCCTTTCAAAGGTGCAGCGCTGGCAACGTGGAGAACAACAACCATTCCCACCCACATTCATACCTATGGACAATTTGGGTTTCAAATATACAAACATATGTCAATACGAGTTCAAACCCACGCATGCACTGTGTGCAAACTCCACACAGAGATGGCCGAGGGTGGAATTGAACATGGGTCTCCTAGCTGTGAGGCCTGCACACTAACCACTCAACCACCACGCAGCCCAATACACACATGACTATAAAATGTACTAACCAATTCATTATGAATGTTTTTAAGGGGTACGCCACAGGGAAGAGTCCGGGAACCACTGCTGTTTTTATGGACTGACTTGTCAAAGATCCTCTATAGGACAGGAGCACTGTGCTGTTTTTACTGCCCTAGTTCAACAATATCGTCAAAGATCCTATATATGAGGGGTCTCAAACCAGGGGAGGGCCAAACTTGTAATAATAAAAAAAAAATACAATTGTAAATAACAAATTTTATGTAAATGGGGTCATTATTTTAGTCCAAAAATAATATAATTAGAAATGGCAAAGATTCCGCATGTTTGTTGACAGTCCTTGAACGCACCACCGTACAGTACGTGTGCTAGCCTTCTCCCACGCTGCAGACGACAAGACTACTTTACTGTATTTTGACCTCATATTTCTATTGGTTCTTTCCGCGTCAGTTGAGATTAAAGGTGTGCCGGAGAACACGACGCGGCATGACTCGGGTTCCTGCAGGGATTTGATGAAATAGGATGTCCTTTTATTCTGTATGTTTACAACCTCAACTAACTGGCTCTGTTATTTTACAAACAACTTCCTTGTCGGAGTCACGTGCGTACATCTGCTACTTGAGTGGAGTGTTTCATGTTTCAAACGGGGACGCTCGTCCATGGAATGTGTCGGCGACTTCAAAGTTTTGCTCGAAACAAAAAAAGAATCTGGAGGCATGCGTGACTGTTTCACTTCCTGCTGCTCTTAAGAGGAAGTGGTGTTGGATGTGAAATGAAAGAGCAAATGCAGATACTTTAGGGATTATACGTACATACTGTATGTTCAAGGGGACCTGCTATGAAAAACCTTATTAAAAAAATATATATATATTTTGTACCTATTTATAACCCATAAGGGCGCACGCTGTCCTATCAGGAAGTTACCCATCGTACCATACAGGTTATAAGAAATATACAAACAGGACTGTCTGCTTTGAATAGAATTTTAACTGTACGCTAATTTGTGATGGCAGCGTATTAAAGACTGGCACAAGGCCATCGCCACGGGGGAAGGACCTGAGCTGGTTCCGGCTCACCTCGACACACGGCAAGGGATTTGGAACCGGTCCTCTATAAAGGGGTCGGACTTTACAGTATAATAAGTCATTTCATGAACGTGACGACAGGGACGACATTCCAAAACAACACAGCTGACTCACCTCATGGCCACGTTGCTCCCGTCTATGACGACCGGTCGGAAACAGGAAGCAGGTTCTTTGTCCGCTACCGGTGCAATAGGCCCGGGGCTGCCGCCCCTTGGGACCAGTTTTGCACCGCTTGGGCCGCTCTTGTCGCTACGAATGTGGCAGGTCTTTATGAGTTCTTCTAGGATGTCGTTGGTCTGGGCGTCATGGTGGAGGCTATCCAGCACCCTCATAATGTCCCTGTGGGCGTAGCCCAGCTTGAGAAAACGCTCCACTTTGGCGTGTTGCTGTCGCTGCTCCATGACAGATCACGGAGTTCTTTAGATCCGAGTGGGTTCCTTTTTTTTTGTCTCTCTCTAGGGACCTTGTCTTCTTATGCTTGCTTCATCAGCATCTCCATGGCAGTCAGTCTGTGTTTGGGAACAGTTGGAAGTACAAGTCAAGACAGGAAGTAAACAATACAATCCCACACATATAGGCACATATAGACAAACAACCATTCACACTCACATTCATACCTATGGACAATTTGGAGTGGCCAATTAACCTAGCATGTTTTTGGAATGGGGGAGAAAACCCATGCATGCACAGGGAAAACATGCAAACTCCACACAGAGATGGCCGAGGGTGGAATTGAACCCTGGTTTCTTAGCTGTGAGGTCTGCGCGATAACCACTTGACCGCCGTGCAGCCCAAAATCACAAAAAAGAAGAAACATTATATTATTATCCTTATCCGACACATAGTCTCTCCAACGTGTCCTGGGTCTTCCCCCAGGCCTTCTACCGGTCGGACCTGTGGAACACCAGGGAGGCCTCCTAACCGGAATCCCAAGCCACAAAAAAAATACTTAAACTGTATTAGGAAAGCAGGAAGTGAACAAATGTAACAGTTACTGATTGTAAAAGTACCAGATGGAGGGGTAGGATTTAATAAGCTTTGCTTCTTCCTACTCCTTTTGGACATGTGGACCTGGGAACTGATTATGGGATGCACTCAATTGTAATCTGATGAAATGAAACCATTAGCATTGTAGCTTGGGTAATGTACAAGTCAGTAAAGTGAACACTGTTGGGCTACATAGGTATTTCCCAATGACGTCCGTTTCTAGCTAGCTCATATTAACTTGTTTTCTCACGCTAGAATGCACAGAAAAGGGAAAGAAATATGTGTTCATGTTTCACATCAGGATTTTGAATAATGGGCAAAATTCCCCCCCAAAAAGTGCATTTCCCCTTTAATACTTTGATCAGAAGTATATTGTATGGGTGTGGTACAAGACTTGCTCAATGCATAAAGCTGGGGTGGGTGGATTGATACCAAGGGTCGTTATCGTTCTCTAATCAGTACTAGGGTGATCTGATTCACATTTTTCAGTTCTCTTCTGTGCTTATTTTCATAAGTGTTCATAACTGCATGATTCACGTTGTTACATACTTGATATTGTCATACTGTTTACCAATAAAACCTCACCTCAGGGAATTATTTCAAATACCGCCATCCTGAACCTCAGCTCATCTCGACCATCTTGGGAGGCACCATCACAACATTTTTGTTCCATTTTTACTTCCTGTAGGTGCACTTTGTCCCAATACCTTTGTCCATGCACACACACACACACACACACACACACACCTTCCTGCTAACAAAACACTGCAGTCCCACTCTTGTGTGTCGTTTCTTACAGTGTGCTTTTTGAACTAAGTCATAAACCACAAAAGATTCCAAAAGCGCTGACAGCTAGAAACTGCTGCATGCACCCCATCCAACCAGAACTGGACCACATTCTACCTTTTCTAGGTTTCTTATTTTCTGCATGGAAGCAACACTTACAACAACATGCCCCAAAAGTACTGACTTTGACGTACAAAACCCACAAATCCTACCGAGTACTTACCTATGGAAGCAGCAGGACGATGGTAAAGTAGTCGAGCGTCCGAGCGTCTCGCTGTGCCTCGCCGCTGTGAGCAATGCAGCCGTCATTCTGAAGCTTATTACTCATAGGAGGAAGTAGCTGCAGAGCACTAAAAAGGAAAAAAAAAAGAAGTGCTAATTTGCACCCACTTCCTTGTCAGGACTCTCCTGGTAGATCTTCAGCCTCAGGGCTTTGATTTTCACTTCACTTCTTCCTGGTACGGCCTCCAAAACATTACTCAACAACGACAACGCAGCCGCATGTTAAATGTCACTGGGGAACTTTTAGAATTACTAAAGTACTTTTCTTGATTCAAGGTATAAACATAGCAACAGCAATGCAATGTAGGTCAATATGAACAAAAATACATGAGGAATTCAATGGATAAAATAATCACTTTTACCTTGATCTTCTTATTGATGACAAGCAGAGAGGTAGGAGGGGAGGCGGATGCCAACTTCGTACTCGACGATGAGTTGAATTCAATAGCGTTATCGCCGCTCGTGACTTTCTTTGGCCCCATGGCGGGTTATTTTGCAGTCGCAACTCAATGAAAAATTTTAAAAAAAACAACAATGGACTCGATAGTTACGCACAATATTGTACGTAAAAGACGGTTTACGAAACTCGGGGGAAAATGTTAGTGAAAAAATTGTACAGCAACCATACAAGGATGTGATGTCCAAATAGGTTCCTGATACACGAGTCATCATCATAACCAGTAAAGACGAGTGGGGAATCTTGACCTTATTCTCACGACTTCACTGATGTAGCAGAGGAAAGAATGACACCTCCAAAGTGTGATCATACCCTTGTCTTGTGGTCCTCAGACAAGAATCGGTGAAGAGGAGGAGAACGGTGTTTCCCCACATAACTTAAAATGGAGAACCGATTGTCATGTTTTCCTTCGATGAATCGTGTGAACATCTCAGCTTTCTCCACTGTGGAGTTTTCCACAAACATTTCCTACACGGGAAGAGGGCTTGTACTAATTCTTCTTCACAAAAGGACATATATATAGGGAAACTCCACATCAAAAATTGCCTTTTTGGATTGAATCATTAAGTTTCCACCACTCAAGCTTCACGGACTACTATGACCTGGATGACTGAGGATCTACACCGTCAATATTTCTAAATTCTAAAATCACAAATACTTCAACTTGCTCATATAGTTCATCTTCAAACAGCTAAAATAATGCATAAGGCTAAAAATGTCATCCAGTACTTCTCTACAAGAGAGGAGAAATATGATCTCAGGGAAGAAGTACATTAGATTTGGTAAGGTTTATTCATCAGCAGATCTGAGGCCTGTTTGACTTCAACCTAGGATCAACCTAGCCAAATACCGAAGATGTGCGATAAGTGTTCAGGCTTGTCAATGAACAGGGTTGTCTTTTGATTAGACAGTGGGCGGGTCTTTGATAGGCTCTGATGATTGGTCAGTAGTGTTTTTATCAGCTCTGATCCCTTATCCCCGAACATAGCCAGCTTTAGACCAGGAAGCAGGCCGCCGCGTAGGTTACCGTGGTGACGTATTGTGTTGAGACGGTAACCAGCTTGGTAGTACATACCTCTGGTAAGGTTTATTCAAAAATAGATCTGGTAAGGTCGATTTTATCCACAGATCCGTCTCTTTGTCCTCTTAGCCCGGCCAGGAAGATCTGAGGCCTGGGTACACAAGTCTGGCCATCTCTCTTGGTTTGACAGCCGACCTCCTTGGGGAGCCAAGTCTGAGTGATATTTTCCCGTCTCATGTGGCTTAGATAGGTCTGCGTCGAGTGCGTGGCCGTCGTTCGAATATCAGCCTAGAATGGTTAAATATAGTATCAATCGCATGAACGGTTACAAGTTGGTTTTTACATGAAGGGAAGAAGCTTGCAACATTTGCCCCCTGGGGACTCGAACCCTCACAATGAATCACGGAATAATTACTGACCAGTTTGATGGCTTTCCTGCGCAGTTCCCACTCATTCCATTGATAGGACTTGACAATGTTTGTCTCCAGCGGGTGGGCAACAGTCTGAGTGAAGCTCTCACACTTCTGCTTTGGAATTCCTCCGTCTCCCGGCTGCATCTGCAACACAGTGTCATCACCCACAGGATCGATTTCCACGGGTCTGCATCAGGACACGTCATCCATCCACCAAAGCACAATCTTACATGAGCTGGATTTGGATTGAGCTGGAGTAGTTTCATCAGTTCAGGGAAAGGCTTGGTTTTCTCCGTCACCAGAGCGATGAAGTGATCTGGACTGCGGGCAAATTTCATAGCAGCTTCTTTGGAATTGAAGGCGTATAACTTGTCCCTGTGTCTGAGAATTCCGATGTATGGGTTTCCTACACAGGAATATTTGAGACTTGAATGTTAATAGAGGTAAACAATGGAGGTTACGATCTCTCATGCATTTGTCACATCTCATTCCATTCCGTCAATAAATTATTTTGAAGTTTGCACATTAACGACTTGGCAAGGTTATGACAAGCGGCAATCACAATTCTTTCTTTTTATTGAATGAATTTGCCAAAGAGTGCCAAAGAGTTGAAGCTGAAGGTGTCAGCAAGCCATTATTGTGGTCAAGATCTGAAGATACATACAAGAGAAGTTTACCTGGTAGAAGAAGTCCATTGTTGTGTAACAGTGTGTAGCCACAGAATCCACTGTACTGCAACGGCAGTCCAGCGATGCTGTCGGTGCTTTCAAGCAGGAGCCACTCATTTTGCATCATCTGAGCTGGATCAATGCGCTCACCTGGATAAACAACATAGTAAAGGTAAACGTACCATGCCATGCATGAATCCTGTTCATGTCACCATATTGCAACCGTACATGACGACTCGTTCATTCTTTGTTTGTCTGTTATAACTTCTATTCCCGCCAACAAGCTGTCCAAAGAATCTTTGGAAAAAATCTTGTCCTGAGAGGTAAGGAAGGACTGCAGTCCGAGTTGAATGTTGCAAAAGATGTTCTGCAGCTCCGCCTCATCCTGAAGTTCCGACCACAGCTTTGATAGGGCTTTGAACAATGGCTGGAAGAGTGTGAGAAACGGAAGATCATCAGTGGAAAAAAAACCAACAAATGAAATAAAACCATGACCATTTTAAGCATTTCTTTAAAAGCAATTTCAGTAACAAAGTAGCTAACACAAATGTACTTACATAGACCTTTGTGGTGGACACGGCTGTCTTAGGCTGCACAGAGCTTTTCAGAAGGTTTATCTGAGAGGAGATATCCTTCTGCAGTAATTCTGTTTTTTTGCCACATAAGCCTGCATCAGCCTGGTGTAGAAAGGGAACACCAAGATTATTTGTTGCACAGACATACAATAACAAGGACAATACAAGGATGAAGAGTCTTGAACCAGTCATGATGTGCTATATATATATCACTATATTGACACTTACTATGGTACCCATTATGGCATTGGATGCTCATATCACCGAGTACTTCGGTACGAGACAAAAATAAATTAAAATAAATAGATAAAAAACAAAAAAAAAATAAAAAAAACTTAAACTATATTAGGAAAGCAGGAAGTGAACAAATGTAACAGTTACTGATTGTAAAAGTCCTGAAATATTATATTGGGGTGGGGTGTCCATCTGTTCCATTATTCATCTTACAGTACATTATCACTGAATAAGTTTGTGCTTCATTTATTCAATATATACTATACAAGAAGTACAAATAGTGCAACTTGAAGTACCATGAACTCCCCATCACTCCACAGCCAAGGTATAAAAAACAGGAAACATGCTGAATGATCCGTCGGAAACAGCAATAGAAACAACAAGCATGAACCTACCAGAAGAATTTGGAGAAAGATTTCATGCTGCCTGACGTTGTAGAGGGCGTGTGTGAGCTGAACCAGGGACACGTCGCTTTCTCCAGGAAGCCTGTCATTGTACTTTTCTAACAGCGCCGTGTACTTCCATGCCAAACACTGGGTGTCCCTCAGCTCCTTCTCGATGGCTTGACTGGTGACTGAAAGCGCTTCGCATAGAACTGCGGGCACTGCGGTGCGAGGAAGGAAGAAGCTAAAGTATGAAGATGTTAGACAGTACTACGTGGACCGTACTTAGTTCTGAGAAGTTCATCTCGGATTCTTCCTTCTTGTTGGCTTTGTTGAAGAGTCGAATGCCTGTGACTGTCATGGTGAGCTCGGAAAGCTGCTGCTCCTTGTCGCTCCTTAAGAGCATGGAGAAGGCTCCCAGTTCCGAGAGTGGAAAGATGCTCTGCAAGGCAACTGATGCACACAATAAGTCTGTGTGCTAATAGTTCCACGTCATATATTGAGGTCATAATACTGAACCAGTCATCAAGTGTTGGGGGCCTTGGACTTCTTAGTTACATGACGCCAACGTGATTTTATACAAATACCTATCTTCCCTTAACACAGATAACTCCCACCAAATGGTTTTAGTTTTACTTAGGTTCAAGGACAATCTATTATCATTATCAATTGGATATTCTTTTAGCAGCTTGTGTTCATTAATGAATGTGTATGTTGGATACGTGGTTCTGTTACCTGTTGTCTCTTGAACAGAGCCGACATCAGAAGGTGTGCCCATGCCGGAGCCCAGCAGGATAAAAGTGATGATTTTACGATAAAGAACATCCAGCTGCTCTTTTGTTTTCACTCTGAACTCTGTGATTTCCCTGCTCACTTGGTTTAGCCTCAACTCCAGCATCCTGTTGATTTCCTTCAGGAACTCCCCTGCACAGAAAAGTACACAGTACACACTTGTATGCTATACACTGTATGTACGAACACTGGTGAGGATTGGAGGAGAAAATGTCACGCGAGCGCAAATGAAGGACAGCCATGGTAACAAAGAAGAAAATCCTTGATTAATCACACACATTAATCTCTGTATGTCTCTGGCCAAAGTCCCCAGGTCAACTTTTGGTTTCAATAACGTCAACAATGGCTTAATAACGATGACAAATTATCCTAAAAATGAATAATGGTGCACGCAATTATAATAATTACAAGAATTTCCATAGAAATTTGAAATGGGCATTTGACCTAACAGCTAGCAAACCGTGTGGTTGCTGCTTCACCTCGGTATTCCTGAAACTTCCTCTAAAGTACTACATACGAGCATGTATCACTTATACATAAGAGCATGTATGCAGGTATCACTTACTTCGAGAAGTGTAATTCTTATCAAAATACATTTGCATCTTCATTGTGTCCAGGGACCAAATGCATGCAGTTGAGTGTCTCTCTTTGCGCAGCTGGAAGAAATATTTTTAAATACAGTTTAAAACACTAAATGCATAAATGAAGGTCAAGCTGTGTTTGTGTGACTGAGAAAAAAAAAGTCATACATTTCCAACTTTGTTAATGTATCTTTTACTCTGTTTACTTGCTTTTATTCAACTCCATTCTTCTGTAAAGTGTATTTGAGTATTTTGAAAAGCACTGTACAAATAAAATGTATTATTATTATTATTGTTGTGGCCCCTAATACTCTGTCATTATATTCATCTGGCATCACACCGATACTGAAATGTGTAGTTGTGATAAGTGTAAATACAGAAGTGTGCAACTTATTGGGATCCAGGCCATAATGTGAATGACAACTCACCTCTTTAAGCATTTGTTTATCATGGTTCGTCAGTGTGTGATCGCCATCCAACATATTCCTGGTGTCCTGCAACACACAAGTACCCTGAAACACAGGAAATACGTCAATAACAAAATAACTCAGTAGATCTAAAATAAATGCATGCATTATGTAAAATCATATACATGTTTGGAACTACAGCAGAGACTGAGCAATGCTACCTTTGCAGAGAATGGGATATAGTTTCGTCATTTCTGCATACTGATATATCCCGCTCAGCAGTTGGTGGGATTTGGGTATCGTAATCACTGTCTACACACATCATCTTACTGATCAGGTGTCTCCCTTTCGTCCTGAGCAAGGTGGTCATACATGACTCGTTCATGACTTATTTTCAACCATGCTCTGTCACAGAGACGTCCATGTCCGTGACGTCATGACGTCGTCGGAGATACACAGCCATGACGCCAATGTTCATTGAACGCCTTCTTTGCCGTTTCTTACAGAATTAACATCTAATACAGTCATATATATCGATAATGTACGTAAGTTGTAACATTGTAACTTTCCAGTTGTGTGTATGAATGATACAAAAATGTCAAAACACAGCAGTTCCAGTTGAAACGTAGCATGGACTTAAACAAGGTTAGTTTTCTCACCATGAAATCCACAAAGTTCACCGACGGTTCTTCTCTTCCCCTGGAACATGTTTGCGCGAATTCTCGTATAATAGCTCGAACTACGCTTTCAGCTTGAGCCAGAGAGAGAGCCATTTTCTTAACTCGTAGCAACTAATGTTAGCAAGAGGTTGCTATTGGAGATGTGCGAGTCATTAACGAGTCGTTAAAAGTTTTCGCCTCCTGAATAGGAATTCACTGGTACTAGTTTAATTACTCAAATAAATTAAAATGAAACCAAATAACATGTCATTAAATGTACAACTCTTCCCCCTTTTTGCCCGCGCTGAACCAGACTCAAAACCAAATGATTCACTCGCTCAGCTGGGGAGTTTCACCGACTCACGAGAGCACCTTATTGCGCATATGCGAGTTTCTGTACATCATGCAGTTGTGTCGAGTGCATCGAGTGACTACCCGGCTCAATACGGTGACTGAATCATAAGAATTCGCATCGGTAAAATGAATCGAGCTTCTCGTGACTCCTTAGTGGAGGCGGCATTGGTGTCGTAGAGCAGAAGTAGCATTGATTTCACCACAATACATTTCAATTATTATTTGCTTCAAATCTTTGTCCTGTTTTTTTATTATTATTATTGTGATTGATAAGCAACAGATTAAAAAGGCAAACATCACACCTTTTATGCAAGCTCTTCCAAAAAAATCATAAATATGTATTTATATACTCGCATTTTTGCTGATGAAGGTGAAAAACAGGCATGAATAAAGTGGACTAAATATTTATTGTACAAATAAATAAGGTTGACAAGGTGCAGCAGTCAGTAAAGGATGCTAAAGTTTCACACAGCTCAAACTCTTGAATTGATGGTCACATGACAACCACATACCACTAAAAATGTCAAACACTTTAAAGACCTCCCGCTTCTCAAATCACATGACAACCCTGTAGAAGTGAAAGTGTTAAAATACAAAAACATGTCAGCAGAAAGCACAGCACACCACACAATAAACACTTTCAAAAAAACAAAGTTGACATATTTTCAAAAACAGACGGTGAGAGAAACGCGCTGTAGTTTTGGCACTGCTCAATGTCAAAGCATCAAATCCAAATTCTCAAGCAAAAAGAGGCACAGCAAATGCACTAAAACAGAATAAATAGAAAACAAAGATCATGCCGCTTGTAGAATAAAGTGGTAAACAGGCCATATTCTACCTTATACATTTCTTCAAACCATCTTCAATAAAATTCAATCCATCAGCCAATGGGAAGACTTCAAACTGTTTCTGAATTTGACACAAGTGATAGCAGAAGCGGCAACAAATCGTTACGTTTTGAAGCTTGTTGCAAATCGGAGCCCAAAACAGCTGCAAATTTCACCTTGAAATAACCCCACGTCGTTTAAATTTGGATAAATATTATAATTTGACATTAAAAACATTTATTGTTGAGTTACTTATACTCAAACTTATTCTGCAATTAAAGGCCAGCTTTAACTGGAGTTGAGGACAACGCAGAAACGAGTTCTTTGTGAAGACTGACACCAAGGACAGACAAAAATTGAAAACAGAAAAAAAGGTGCATTGTACTGAACTTTCAGAAGTTAAAAAAAAAACGGTAGTCTCTTATTAGAAACATTTTCTGCAGAAAGTCAGTTCCCAACTCTCCATTCTTCCTGACTGATTCGTGCAGAGCTGAGGCAGTCTAGTTTCCACACTATTTCTGCAAGTCGCCCCAGAGGCACGATGTCCCTACCTTCAGCAACGATAAAAAAAAGGGGGGGGGGGGGAAAGGGTACCCAATACTTTAGTTACCTCAGCACAGTAAGGTTTGGAATGGCAAAAGATGGCAATAGCTGACTGACAAACCAGCAAAGAGAGATGGTTGAAAAGCCTGCATTTCAGGAAATGCTCCAAATGTTTAACAGATAGTACAAATTGCCTGTGAGAAAATAATGCAAAATGATACTATGAGCATTATCTATGATATAATATCAACCTCCTGTATCGTCTGGTAAGCTGTGTGGCTTGTGACACCTCTACTGCCTACCATATTGTCTAATAGGAATGTAAATGATACTATAGGGGTGTTATTTCATGTTTATAGGGTTCTAATGATGTTCAACTGTATTTAGGAGGTCATAAACAGGTTTTCTGTTCTCCAAATACTAAAACCTATATCTATGTACTGCTTTGTGGATTCAAGCCTACCTGAAAGTAGACCTTGTCCCACAGAGCAATGGTGCAGGTCAACAGTAAAATCCTCATTTTCCTCATGAGAGTACAGTCCAATCACTGCAGGCTTAAGCAGGATCGCACTGGTCCTGCATTAGGGAAGAGAGGAAATGGTCAGTTTGAAGTCTGAGGGTAATTTAGTAACAGTACAGTAGAACCCTAACATTTTACCTCAATATATTTAAAATGTAATTTTGATTTTAAGGAAACCGGCAAATATGCAGAGTAGCATATTTATTTAGTAGCATAAACAAATGATGAATCCTAAGCTTTTTTTCTGGATTGCTAAAATATACCGGAAAAAAAAAAACACACACGCAACTGAATTCGGGGTAGCACATTACCTGAAATGTTCTGTGATCACGGTGACAACACAGCAGTTGGACAACCCACAACGAGACAGGACATCCTTGGTGAGAGCCATGTACCAGGTTCTCATGTTCCTCCCGGTTTCCATTTGTGCAGAAGTGGACATGCAACGCTCCTTTTTCTGCAAATGTTGAGTTTCCGTTGTCAATCAATCAATCGATCGATCAACACTATTTAATAGATTTGGTACTGAATGTCAAACTACTCTACTATACTCTTCACTCACTAAATGTACTGCAAAAAAAAAGGTCAGTAAGGATAATTCATAATGCCGCCTACAGAGAACATACTGACTCCTGATTTCTAAAATCACAAATACTTCAACTTTCTGGTATAGTTCATCTTCAAACAGCTAAAATAATGCATAAGGCCAAAAATAACCAATTAGCTAAAAATGTCATCCAATATGTATGCATGTTCAGGGTTGACTACAGCCTCTTAGTGAAAATGCATATTAAGCAAATTTTATATATTCAAAAATGAAGCATTTTACTGACAATGGGATTTCATGTGTTTCTTCATCTACACACCTGCAAAGGTCCCACTGACGTGTCACCTTTACGGCTCATGTCAGAGGAGATGCATTCTAACCACACTCTTCCATTCTCTCCGAGACCGTGGCCAGGATTATCTTCAGACAGGGACACCAAAGAGTTTCTTTGTAGCGCCAAAAGACTCTTAGCAACTGGGGATGGAGGTGAACTGATCACCTCACAGGGATGAGGACCGTCATGTTTGCCGAGATTGGCGCTCAATGACTGCCCGCCTGGGTCAAATGCACAATCGGGTCTTGTTTGAAGCCTTGGGAAACATCGTTCTTGATCCATACCAGCATTCTCAGTGTAGAAACAGACCATCATCCCTTCGGAAGCCAGACGGCAGTCAGGGCTTTGGTTCATAGTTTGCATCCCGGTCTTTCTTCCCATACTTGAATCGGTTTGAGCAATTTCAGTCCTGCCAGCATGTTCCAGAACTGCTGCAGAACAAAGACCTGCTGAAAGCGTGTCCCACACCGTTTGACTTGAATCCGTTTCCCTCCAATGACTTTTAGCAAGAGTGATCTTCTGTTTACATTCAGGGTCTAAATTGATCTCCACGTCTTTCTCCGCTTCTCCTATCTGGAAAACCTCAATGGCTCGTCTCTGTTTTTCATTGCGGTATCCGGTTCCATGACCTTTGACCTTGTCTTGCACCATCAGGTCAAGCTTGACTCGGACAACCCTCGGCTCGGTCATCATGTTGGGCCTGTGAAAGCTAGCTTCTGCCACCACTGTGGCTTCAGGACAACACCCGCATATGGAAGCTTCAGATTCAACTCCTGAACCAGATAATTGGGAACTGCTCAAGTTCAGGAGTTCTGCATGGTCCACACGGTCTTCAGCATCTTCTAGACCAACAACAGCATCTTCAAGCAAGCGAGTGGACGACATCTTGAAGAAAAGAATGTCTTGTTATTATATAATCAGCTTTTTGGTGGTTATTATGGTTACCATTATGTCACTATATGGTCACATCACTGTAGTACCATATACTCTTCAAACAATAACTCACCAAACCAAAGTGCTTTTCATTGTCCCATACTTCCAACATGATCTCCTGAGCAAGAACGTTGTCTCCCGCCTGTAAAGCATGAAGACCACGTCATTTCATTCATCTGAGGACATTTTCTGGAATACTGGCTTGTCCAGCAAGCATCTGGACTGCCTGAAATTGAATTTAGATGCGGATCGGGACACCACCAGTGCAGAGCTTACTCGGGAATGTTAGGCAGGTTTTGGAAGATGGTCTGGTGTCAAGATAAGTGCAACGAAGCCACCGTCCAAGAACTTAAGTGATGAACAATGCTTTTTTCCCAAAGGCAAAAGTGATAACCAGTAGTAACATCTGATAAAAAGATCTAAAAACACTGAAGCAGCTAAATTTGTGAAAACCAATACTTGTGCCATTCTGAAAACGTTTCGCCACGACAGTGCATGGTCAAACACTTTTGTCCTCACAACGGTTGTCGTCCCGACTGAAGGAAATACATCCTCCTGAATGAAATCAAATGTCTTACTTCCAATATTTCAGAAGCTCGGTCCGTCTCCATCTCCAATACTTTATGCTCTTTCATATGGAAGTCCTTTATGGCAACATCGATCCCACTGGGAAAACAGAATTTGAACAATTGCAATTATTTTCTTTGAAATGACACACCATCTGTTGAATGAGCTGCAAAACTAAAGCCAATGAAGTAGTAGACTAGATTTTCCACTCAAATTCCCTCCATCCAGCTTGCAATGCAATTTGGAAAATAATCCTTTGTGCATGTACTGCTAGGTGTACATGGATCCAAGTAATGCAAAAATACGTATATCTTTACTACTGGATAGGAGTAAATGAAGGTGCTTGGTCAGTGAGTTTTAGCAGTCCAAGAGTTACTAGCTATTAGAAGGGCAAGAGACTTCTTGCTCGTTTTCCACATTTTCTTTCCGTTTTTCTGAAATTGTTGGGTTGAGCTTTTCATGGTTAACTGCTTCCACATCTGACCACTACATTTACCTATTGATGGATTCCTGGTGTAGGTCATAAGAATCCCAGAGAAGACTAGGGATTCCGTCTGTGGAACAACAGGACTGATCTCTTCCATCCGTAAAGGTGCTGGAAAGAACTTTACAAATAGAACCGAGTGGAGGATCATCCAAGCTGACTTGTGAACCAACAGTCCAATTGCAAGGTTGTGTCTTGGGCTGGTCTCTCCACGTGTTGGACTGCTTGCTGGGAATCCCTGGGTCTGAGGGACCACTAAACTCCATCTTGCTGCTTTTTGTGACAAAGACAGAATCTTCAAGATCATCTCCAACCAAGTTCCAGTACATATTGTTGGACAACTGATATTATGAGTACATCTGCTGGTCACATTAGGTATCACAGTTTAACTTCATATAAGCAATATACAATACATTCATTCATTCATTCACTACCGCTTTTCCTCACGAGGGTCGCGGGGGGTGCTGGAGCCTATCCCAACTGTCTTCTGGACTGGTGGCCAGCCAATCACAGGGCACATATAGACAAACAACCATTCACACTCACAAAAAAAATCAATTACAGTACTTTGTTAGTTGCATAAGAATTTGCAATTAACAGAATCCTGTAAAAGAGAGGTTGCACTGTACGACTGTACAAGAAATGCTGAGGCTGTTCCCTCATCCAGAAAATAAAATGACTGACTGACCTTCTGAGCTGATGGAATTTGGCTTCATTGAAAGAGCAGAACTCTCGCCATTATTACATCTCATATTGCAATGAAGATAAAATACCTAAACATACTTGTAAAGACAATGGAAGTATTTGATGAAATCCACCACTTCTGCTTTGCTGAGTTCAGGCAGTCTTGCATGCCCATCCACCGGGAACACAAACAAGGGTCGGCCATGAAGGTCAAAGGCACCTGGAACGCAAAGGTTTGGAAAGATTTGGTGGATGCCACACCAGCTAATAATGCATGCATCTTAAATATTATTATATGAATACTAGTAGACTTCTATCACTCATAGTTTCATAGGTCTAAGTAATCTTATACCAATACATTTACTTCCTGTATTAGCTGGATTATATGCTATGCTAAACACACACACTGTGGTAATGTTTTAATGTAGAACACAACAAATCAGGCAAGTGTGTTAATTTTCCTCAAAATACCACAATCTTGAGCTATTGGTACGGTAATTACTAATTTTTGACAACATATTGGTTTCATTTATTTTTATTAATTTCAAACAGACATTTACAACAAACATGGCGTTATTTTCAAATACATTTCCGGGTTGAAATAGTGCCAGAGCAGATGGGATGGGAATTTCAAATAAGGAAATTACATTATACACAATTCATATAATAACTAGTAAACAGATAAACGAAAATGGAAATTATTCAGAATGGTAAGCAACACCGAGAAGATTTTAAAAACACTGGTGGCAAGTGTCCAACGTAGTGCACTCACCATGTTGGCCACTCTGAGTGCAACATCCGGGTACTGACAGCTCACTACATTGTGCTGTTCGTGAACGAACGGAATTCGCGAATTGAGACCCGACCAACGTGCTTAGATTATTTTTGTTGATTGTTGAAACTCAAATAACAGTTCGAGTTAAGAAAGTAAGATTGTAGCAGCAGTTAAGAACCAGCTAGTGCGCACACCAAATGCGCATAGAGACTTATTTTAATGGATACTAACCTGGGAAAATAATAGCTCCAGAGTACAGCACATGGTCCGCAGGCAGCAAGGGTTCAGGAACATAATCCTGTCTTGAATCCCGTGTGTCTACAATTGTTGTTGGGGAGACAATCAAGTTACAAAACATTGTTCAAACAATCCAAAATGGCGCCGTAATATGAGAACACCAGCTACTGGTGACTATGGATGTTTGGTTATAAAATAACCATGTTGGAATAATGTTTAAATCTTTTGGATATGTCTCTACCTGTTAGTTGTCGCCTCATTTTCATTTTGTCATTTGCAGGGTTTCACTTTTCCTTGTTTCCTCTGGCTAATCAGCTGTAAACTGTCCATCAAGTTGCTAGCTTTTCTTCTTCGTTGGTATTTATTGGCGGTTGGAAAACTAGCAATTAGACGCGTTACCGCCCCCTAGCGCGGGCGAGTTCTGGTCTGCATTTTCATAGATATTGTCATTATTATGTTGTTCATTTGAATGAGAATGTTATTTGTTATTTTGCACTATTAACTTTATTTTGTTCAAAAATGTAATATGGGGGAATAATTTATATTAATTGAAGTCAATTACTTTGTTGTATATTAACTTGTTCACAAATAAAGTAAATTAGCAGTATGCAGAATAGATATCATAAGCATGATAATTTCATAATTGTGTCTGCCAAATTGGTTTTTGAATAACCTTAACAATGCTAAAGTATATTTAGCCTGACTAGGATTGTAGTATGTATGTATGTAGCCTCCATGGGGCCCTCACACACGGAAAAAATAATTACTATTTTCTTTAAGTTATTGCTCGTGCTGCATGGTAGCCGAATGGTTAGCGTGCAGACCTCACAGTTAGGAGACCCGAGTTCAATTCCACCCTCGGCCATCTCTGTGTGGAGTGTTCCCCCCGTGCATGCGTGGGTTTTCTCCGGGTGGGGGTGGGGTTATGGTATGGGCAGGCCTATGTTATGGACAACAAGCGCAGGTGCATTTTATTGATGGCATTTTGAACATTTCAAGTTTTTTTTAATGCAGTGAAGAAAAATTATCTGTTTCTTGAAACAATGACAAATGACAGCTTGGGTATCTCAGATGATTATTATTATGTTAATACTATGTATACATTTGAAAAGAAAAAAAAACACAAACTTCTTAATAACAAAAGTATAAATTGAAGTTATTATCATATACAAGTTCAACAATGTGCTCTATGATGGCCATGCTTTCCCTAAACCTTCCTTTTCACTCAGTCTGGCCTGAGTTTGTAGTCCTGTAGTCCTGCTCAGCAGTCTGCGACATTGGTGGGAGTGTTCTTAGTTTGCATCAATCTTTAGCATCTCCCACGCCGTCGGCATTGATGGCAAACATGGCTTCCGCCTCCGGCAGGCAAGGTGAGTCATAGATTTTACAGATCCTCGTTTCTCCTCTGCCTTTTCGAAGATACAGCCTGCAAGGAAAACACATTCAATACATTATCCACACGTAACAACCTTATATTTTACCCATGTCATATTATTATTTCCATTCCTTATTGAGAAATTGAATATTTTCACCTTTTTTTACAGCGTTCCAAATACAGTTTAACATTATTAGAGCCCTCTAGACATGAAATAACACCCCTACAGTCACATTTACACACAGTCACACAAAAAGAAGACCAAATCACGTGATTTGGTCTTCTTTTTGATGACATAAAATGCTTGGAATATCTCGTGGCATGATCAGATAAAGTTCAAGTTTAGCACGCGGTGCAAGGTTTCTGTTAAAACGCACATTAGGTGTGAAATCAGTGCTGACTTATTTTACCAGTCGACTGTTGGAATGGGCTTTTACCGTGTTGTGGACGCATGAGCCAGAATGTTGCCTCCAATTGGCTTCTTTGGATCAGCAGAGAACATGGCGGCCCCGTCTACTTGTGCCACCACTTGGTTGGTTATAACCACTGCCACACCGAACTGTTCACAAAATGACACAATAGAAGGCATCACATCATTTGGACCTAATGAATAAATACGTGACTTACACCTGGACACTATCAAAGAAAAAAAAACAGCAGCAAAATTAGGAAAAATCTGCAGTAACTTTACAAAAGTTGAGAAATATGACATCACTTTAGTAGCATAAAGTGAAACTAACATTAAGAAAGTTAAAAAATTTTATTTTTGGAAAATTAGGTTGTGGAAAGAAGCGATGTAACGAGAATAAAGTCAAAATATTATGGGAATAAATTCATAATTATGAAACGAAAATGTACAAGAAGAAAATTGAGACCAACCAAATGATAAAATATGTTAGTAAAATTCAGTGTAGTTGACTAGAATGAAATAATACATGTTTCCAGGATTTCTGCATTTTAGACACGACCATGATCAACAGCACCCAGCATACCTCGTCCGCCAGCCTGAGCAACATGCGAAGGAAGCGTCCCAAGTGTCCTTGTCTGGCTGACAGCTCACCTCGTCCCGAGTAGTCTGTCCTGTACAGAGCTGTCGCGCTGTCTACTATCAGCAAAGCGTATCTGTGATCAGATGAATACAAAGGCTGAAATAGTTCGAAAACGAATGTAAACACTGAACACAGTAGGATTCAGCTTTCTTAAACACACATTTAAACGACATTAACAACTTTAAAAGGAATAAATATTCAACCATGTGCAAAACATTTCTGTCGTAGTTTAAATTTATCTAGCATCGATGTGATGACTGCTCTTCCGCAGCGTTTTTCAGTTTTTCATTTGTAAGTCGCTTTGGTGTATAAGTTGCTGGAACAGCCAACCTATGAAAAAAAGTGCGACTTATGGTCTGGAAAATACGGTACATGAAATCAATGTTATTTTTGAGTTAGCCCTAATGTTACTATGTTGACCAAGAACAAGAGAAATGTTAAATATTGACATTGAGTATATTGAGTAGTAGTAAATTCCAACCGACCTGGAATCAGCCATCATGGCGGAAGCTTGATACAGGAGTTGTGTCTGATGATCTGTGTTGAATGCACGAGCATACGCCACATTGTCCAGAACATCACTGCCCACCAGGCCGTACCTTTGGACAAGACATAAAGAATACATGGTAAAAAAATAGAAAAATGTATTTCATCCGGTAAGCATTTTATTCTGGAATATTTGAGTTTGCACGATTTATTCAAGGAATTACTGTACTTAAATGATATCACTGTATGCTAACTTAACTTAAAACTTGTCTATGCTTTTGTCTTAAAATACATTTTTTCTCAGAATTTATGTATGAATTTCATGCCATTGATGAGCAGTTGACGTTATTTCTCCCCGGGTCAGTACAGTACACACGTATGGGAGAGACAGGAGTCAAAGGATGAAGGTAGATGGCAAATAGTCAAAAGTCAAAAGTTCAAATAGACTCACCTTTCCGCGACAGCCAGGAGTCTCTCTGGTCTGAAAGTTCCCTCGGTGTCGATGTACATGGCCTTACCTTCTCCTCCCCCCTGATCGATGGGCAGCTATGCAGGCGACAAGGAAAACAATGTCAATGACTTTGAACAAACAGACTGAAAAAAAACAAACAACTGCTACCAGTATGCATTGTTTTGTTTTTTTAATATAACTTTATTCTTAAAAAGTGTGCACTTTTCCCTAAATATTTCAACTATATCCAATTCAAATATTACAAGTTTATTCTCAATTTTTTCTCTTCATATTTGGATGTTATCATTGTAATATTATAACTTTTTCTGCATTTTGTTTGTTTTTCAACATTAAAAAATGATTTTTATTTAATATCCCAACTTTTTTCTCTGAATATTTTCACTTTATTCTTGCAAAACGGATTTTTCCATTATATTTTTAGAATGTGTCACACTTTCCATAAACATTTAAACAAGTGGATTCTACCTGACATGTAACAGCGAGTGTGTGACACAGCTGGGTCTTCCCTGTCCGAAACTCTCCAAACATCTCAGTGATGGAGCCGGTCTCAATCCCACCTACAGGATATAAAGAAAAAGCATTTTTTTCCTGATGAATATTCTCCCTTATTATTATTATGATGATGATGTCAGGCTGTACATTTACAGGATTTACAGTAACTTTGGAGATGGACTAACCCTGTAGGAGTTTGTCCAGTTCCTTCGAACCTGTGGAGATTTGAATGATTTCGGCTCTCCTTTGGTGGAACTCAGTAGCTGTGGTAAAGCCCATCGGCACAAGCTTGGCAGCCTCAGTCTGATAAGAGCAACAACAGTCATAATATCCTTATTTATATATTTATAAGTACATTTAAGGGGAACTAAATTATGCCTCATGGAACGTACTATAATCTTATCAGCTTTGGCATCACTGATGCCTTTAATGTTAAGCAGCTCCTTCTTTGGGGCGTACGCCACCGCCTCAATGGTGTGGAAGCCGGCATCCTCCAGTTTCTTGATGTCAGAGGATGCTATTCCACATCGCTGTAAGCAGACACAAAAACAGAGACTTTGAGAGGAAAATACATGCACACTAATGCCAAAAATTACATCCAATTTGACCGTATTCAAAATCACAACACAGCATGATTTATTAACGGTGATAAAGTAAAGTTGTGAAATTGAAAGTGCAAGACTTGACAACACATACATACCTCTAGTCTGGACAGGGGCTGTGGTCCAAAGTTTTCTTCTGCGTCTAACTCTGCCTCCACCCGGTTCTCACATCTCATTGCCATGATGTAATGTTGGGGTCCAGCTGAATGGAAAAACTGAGTTAAATGTGGTATTGTTTATAGAATCCAAATACATTTTTATACATCGGTTACTAATTATACAAAAGGCAACACCACAGATAGATTCCAGTCCTGTGGGAAACACCGCAGTACTGTCAATGCTGCTCCAAAGGAACAAAAAAAACACGCAAACGATCGTTTTTGTTGGTCTGGAAGTGTGCTGTTGTGGCAGACGTGCCAGTACCAATACAAGTAATTATTTGTATTAACTTTCAGAGTATATACCGCCCCATTACCGAACGACATTGTAAGGTGTCATAGCATCGACCAAACACGAGCCTAAATTCATGCATTTTGCTTTTAGCTTGCGTGTGTATCCTAGATTATTTCCGTCATCAAGCTATTGTACTTGACGTCTCATTAGTGTATTTGAATATGTTGCTAACGAAGAGCTATATATTTGGTAAGAACATTTTACAGCCTACCTGTGAAACAGCTACTTTCCCTTGGTATGTTTGTTATACCTCGAGATCCCGCGCCTATGCACGTGATGACGTCAAATTTTTCATTATGATTTGTGATTGGCTGAAGAACGGTGACGTAAAAAGGGACGTCTTTCAAAAAAACTTTATGGACTTCCGTTTGTTAACGGAAATTTTTTTCATACAACGTACGATACAAACTTTTGATAATAATATCAAAATAACACAATTGAAAGACTAGGTAATTAGGAAAAACACCATTGTTATTTCAACTTAATGAATTAATTAATTCACATAGACTGAAACGTTCAAGTCAAAAGCGAGTGATGTTATTAAACTTTATCACCTGTGGGAGGCAGTAGTGCACTGTGCATGCCGAGTCTGCCGGAAGTTGTAGAAAAAAGGCGGAAGTGGAAGCGCTTTTCGAGCCAAACAGGCAAGTGTACTGACATGTCTCCTAAGGAGGTCAGTAAGGGAACGGAGACTGCCGCAGAAAACCACCACAGGACCCCCGGTTTGAGGGGTGCTCAGACCACCACACTCTTCCGCGTTGTCAACCCAGAACTCTTCATAAAGCCTGTAAGAAACGATACATATCTCCATATTTGCTGTGTGTCAATTGGAATACTGTACTTTCCTGTTAACTATGTCGACAACTTCAGTTAGGTTCACTTGTTGTTGGCGCGCCTAGTTTATCTCAGAATTGACATGTGGTGTCTTTTCCCAGAATAAACCAGTGATGGCCTTTGGACTGGTTACCATCAGCTTGTGTGTAGTATATCTGGGCTATTTGCATGCAATGAAAGATGACCAGCAGCTTTACGAGGCCATCGACAGCGATGGAGAGAAACTGATGAGGAGGAAGACTTCCAAGTGGGAGTGACGTCAGAGGATGTGTGACGACACACCAGACAGGACTGATGAGAGAGGAGAAGCGGACACTCTAAATGCCTCTAATTGTACCTGTACATACATATGCAATGTTGATGGATAAAGGGAGACATTTCTGGCTCATTTTCAAAAATAAATGATCCACCCCGGTCATAATTCAAGTCTGTTGTGATGAATGGATAAATCAGGGGTGTTCAAAGTGTAGTCCAGGGGCCATTTGCAGCCTGTGGCACATTTTATAAGTAATTTTACTTAATTTTTTTTAAATTACAGAATTTTACAAATAGTCAAAATATTATTTATTTAGTTTATTTTTATTTATATTTATTTTGCAACATAATGTAAGGAGAAATATTGTAATTTTAGTATAATAAATCACTGTATTACTTTCCTTACTATAATAATGTTGTATAACGGTGTGATTTGTCCAGGGTGTACATGGGGTGTACCCCGCCTCTTGCCCTAAGACAGCTGGGATAGGCTCCAGCACCCCCTCGTGAGGAAAAGCGGTAGAAAATTCTACTATGCTTGACATTTAAGGTTACGTTTACTTTGATTGTTGCCAAAGACACAATGCAGCAGCGTGATCAACACGGACACGGCCAACTTCCTGACTCATTTCTTGAATTCAAAACAATTTCTCACATCAAGTCTCTGCCTTTCTTTAGATCACGGCTGCAAAAAAAAAAAGCCAAAATGGAGCCGAAGAAAGTCACAAGCGGCTGCAACGAAATACAATATACAAACGGTAGAACTGTTATGTACAGTATAGAAGACTTGTGGCAGGATTTCAATCATGTCTTACCGACTGAGCTGTCTTTACCCCAAGGTAGAAACACATCCAGAGACAAATAAACATAACACAAAATACACAAAGACCGATTAGAATGTAGGAAAAAACTATGTAGCACAAAATCTACTGTATATTTAAGTCATAAGTCAACTGTGCTGAGATATTATTGGGTGGAAAATGATTTATCTAGACATGATCAACCGCTTACACCCTGGGCTGACTTACCTGGATATTTTGTTTACACTGGAGATGAGCTGTTAGCTTTGAGCATCCCTTCGCTAGGCCAAGATCCAGCCAAAGCTGCATAGTGGGAGTGAACCGCGAAAAAGACAGTATAAAGGTTCCTGTATAAAGACGGCATCAACCATGTTTACCGTCTGTCGTCATGGGGGAACGTGAGACGGAAGCGCTAACGGCGCTAACCCGGCTGCAGAGACTACCGTGAGTGCAGCATGACTGCACTGAAGATTTTCTCGTAATTATTTATTCCCACAATATTTTGACTTTATTCTCTGAACATTATAACTTTCTCCGCAAACTAATTTTCCAAAAAGTACAACTTTATTTGCTTTAATCTTTCTTTAACTTTAAGCCACTAAAATGACATTCATTTTCTTCATATTATTCTTGTAAAATCATGACTTTTTTGCCTCTGAATATTTTTTTCAATTTTTGCAGCTATATTTTCAGGTTAAGTGTTAGCTTCGAAATGGTTTGTGGCATCATTTTCTTTCGTTTATGTGGATGTATAGCATGTTTATATTGATAGAAGCATCGCAGAGTAGTTACCATAACAACACAAATGCAAGTTAACAACAAATATAAATGAACAAATATGACATAACAAAGTCTTAAGATCCTTTAGAAGTCATGGCTTTGTTTTCGTCAAACCACACAAACACTAAGGCCGTCATCACGGTGCGCTTGGATGATGATGATGATGATGATGATGATCCTCAACCAGGGGGCGGCTGATCCTATCAGGGAAAGAAAAGAGAGATGCAGGATTTATGTGTGAATGGATTAAATTGACAAACAGAGGATGCGGGGGTGGAGGTGGGGAGATGAAGGGGTTTTAGGAGATGTAATCCAATTTGGATTAAGAAGTGAAGTGAGGTGGAGACATAATACGTCAGGTCGTATGCGTTGTAAACGTCGTGTGTAAAATAATACCACATATATAAATGCACTTGTCACCCACTGGAAGTCAGTATCCATACCAGTATAACAGTCTGCCTCACAATGTCATCTTTCAAAGACTTTACAAACACTAAATTCATCACACAGTAACTTAATCCTCAAAAGGTGTATCTGGAAATATACAATCATGTCCCAATATGACCCCCCCCCCCCCCCCGAAGTTTTCCCATAAGGCGTTGAGTCTTGAGCAACGGAATCATTGGGATGCTGCAATGACATCAGCTTCTCTCTTCTTGCTTTGGACAGAATCAGCATCATTTCTACGCTCTCCTTCAATAATATGGTTTTCTCAAACAAAATAAATGAAGGGAACACTTTTTAAATATAGAACCCCTATAGATAGATGTTTCGATATTTCCGAGGTATAACGCTTGAGAGTTAGTTGCTGTGTGATGCGTTCAGTGAAGAGCCCAATATGAGCTTGTCAACCCATTGGAAATCAGAGGAAGCCATGATATATAACAATATATGTATAACAAAAAACAGTCTCTAACAAACAACACTAAACTCACCACACAGCAACCTAACAACACCCAATAGGTATACCTGAGAAATATACAAACCAATATGAGTTTGCAATGAAGGAAAAAAAAATATTGAAGTTTTCTCATAATGCATTGCATCTGAGCAACACAATCAAAGGGTTCTCTGGCTCCCTCTGGTGGACAGAGGCAGCATTGCAGCACCGCCCACCACTGTGCATTGCTCTTAGTTGTGTTGTTAACAATTAGCGTTGTTTAAAAATGGATTTAGAACTTAAATTAAAAAAATTCTTAAGCATTCTTAGTAATTGACTTACTTATGTATTGCAGCAAGGTCACTCAGCATTTCCTGGGTGATGGCTTCACTTGGTTGTTCACGTTTCCTGTAACAGTTCTGGACTCTGCTAGGAATTGTGCCTTGGGAGATCTCCGTCCATGGCTCGGGAAGCACTGGACTTCCAGAGGTGCTTCAGAACCACTTTGACAGAAGACTGAACGAGCAGCATGAAACGAGACCGACGGGCCAATGTGCTCGGAGTTGACGCTTGTTGGAGAAACTGGTCGATTGACGGGTGTTCCGATAGGATGGCTTCTGTGTAGCGACTGGCATGGGGGTTGTAGGCGGACTCTGGAAACAGGCGGCGCTGTCCATGGCAGACTGGATGCAGATGTCTCACTCTCATGAAGGACGTTGCTTTCAAACCTTCGGCCGGTTCTTGGTTGATGTAAAGCGCCTTTGATAAAATGACCCGCAGTACTTCCCTTTCGTAGTTCTGGTCCGAGATTAGTGTCTGGTTGTTGTACTACATCCTGCATTCTAAATCTCGGTCTTAAGCTCGATCGGTTCGGTAACACGTCTAGATTCTGAACACATGCCCTCAAGCGGTGGGGAACTCCAGGATTTTGGTTAATGGGAGGAAAATGCAGGTCTGAGGCTTCATGGGGTCCATTTTGGTTACTTTGAAAAGAATTATCCAAAAGCACTTCCGGAGGCGGTGGGGGAAGGGTTTCTAAGTCAAGATCGTCTTTGCCTTCAGACCACCTCATCAAACCCTGATCGTCTGTGTTCGCAACGTCAGATGAAACAATGCCGCCGTGTTTCTTCGGTCTTCGGATCAGCGGTGCTGCATGAACAAGACTCCGGCCTGGTCTTCCTTCCGCCCCTTGACTAAATGTACTGATCAGCTTTCGAACCGAGTTGCGCTTGGGTGGCCGGGGAGCTGTTATCGGTAAGGAATCCGCCGATTTAGCCGACTTCCAAGAGTCTTTTTGAAAACTCTGTAGACCACATGTTGAGTGGCGTCTCATTCCGAATGGAAAAGTACTCCGTGTTCCCACTGACTCTTTTTTAGCTTCCGTTGTTGCCGTTTTTGTCATCGGCTGGTCCCAGTTCTCTCTCCTTTCTAGTTCAGTCACCATGGAAACTGGTTCTGGTTTGGTGTTGTCCGCACACAAGAACAAAAGAGTTTGGGTGGGATCAGGAGGACACGAGTTGGACCGTTTTCTTCCAAGCATATCCTCTTTATCTCCGTCGTCCTCGGCATCATCCTCATCCTGGCCTACCAGAGCACTGCACAGGTTCATTCCAGAACCTCCAGAACCTCCAGAACCTGCACTCCCACGGTGACGCCTCTCAGAGCCCGTCAAACTTTCATTCTCTCCGCCGATACCGCTATCCTCGCTGTGAAGAGCCGTATCCTCAGGGGAGAACTTCCGTACGGCGGCCCGTTCCACTTGCACCAACACCTGGCTCAGTCTCTTCTCCATCTCCTGCTTGACTTGCAGTTTCTCCACCAACAGTTTGGACAGAGACGAAGAACACTCCACGGCTTCTTCAAGAGTGCTGTCACCCAGCGCTTGTACCGAGCCGCCCACCAGCTTCATCTTCTCTGTGGAATGCTGGAGGAGCTGCTGTAAGAGATCCAAAGGAGGCTCCGAGGGGTGGTGCGCAATATGCGGAGCAGGGATTCCGCATTGATTTATTAACGCGGAGGTTAAGTAGTCACCGTGCTCTTTTAGCATCAGCTCCCCTTCCTCAGCCATCTCCTCCAGGGCTTGGTTGATCTCCTCAAAACGCAGAGCCAAGGCAGACATCATGGGTTTGAGGGACAGTTGTGTCTGGGCGGCCTGGTCCAGAAGACCCAGCAGCAGCTCGTATTTGGAGATGTTTGGGGTGAGGAAGGCATAGGCCGCTTGGTGAGCTCTCACCATGTGCGGTGGGAATTCAAACCTTGCCTGGCTAACTGAGTTTTTCCGCGGCTTTTCCATTGGCGGGTCTTTTGTCTCGTTGTTTTTCTCATCACTTGGTGGTAGGTCTTCGACAGCTTCAGGTAACACCTCCGTTTCATCCTCATCCTCGGTGGGTTCTTCTTCCTTGGCATCCAGGATCACTTCGGAACACAAATCTTCTTTCTCATTATTTCCCTCCTTTGATGCTTCGTTTTCTTCGTTGACCGTTTTTGAACAACTTTGATCGTCTTCCGCAGTCGCCGGGTCGGCAGGCTTTTGTGAGTTTTCCGTGTCATTTTGAAGTCCAGATTGTTGTTCCTTGGAAAACAACTTGCCTTTGGAAGGGGAACAGCCCATGTTGGTGTCGTTGATAAAAAAAACAAGTCAGGACCGAAGTCGGGAAGCGGAGAGCCAGTAGGTTAATCCCAAGGTACGTAAATATCGCTTTAGTTCGCCGGACAAGACCTTCCTGCGTCTTCCACAAAATTCATCCTTTGGTCATCCACTTTGCTTTTACGTTCTCATAGCCAAAATTCCCATGCAAGACTTCCAAAAACTGAAGAAGCAAAGACAGATTGAGGGTTTCTTGTGTCCTCTTCTTAATACGCAGATGGTGCGTACGCACAAACAGGTCAGCGTCTGCAGGTAAGACTTTAAGCTCATCAGGTTAATCAGGTGGTGTGGTGTTCAGTACCATCCACTCTCGTAGGTTGGTCAGACCCGACTATTTGCAGTTCGGCTTGAAATTTCTAAATAAGGAGCATTTTACCCAATCTTTGCCGTTTGCTTGTTGTAACCCCCCTCCCCCCCACCGGAAATAAACGAAGATTTCTGTCTTTTTTCAACTCTAAATCGTCTCCTGGTTCATCTCATTCCTAAGCCCAGATGACTTATTTAAGGAACAGCCAGTTTTTAGCATACGCCTGGGGTGTCCAGACTTGTTCCAGTGAGGGCCACATAGGGAAAAATGAAAGGATGCACGGACCACTTCCGTGTAGATATGCTCAAAAGTTATATATTAAACAAAAAACTGTGATATAAAGTAGGTGAAAAAAATCCTCTTTTTAGCACCAACTTTTTTTCCCCATTTTTGCTGTTTAAAAGAAAAAAACTATTTTTCCTATTAAGTGATATTATGCTTTTATACCCATGAAATTTGACTTCATTCCAATTCGTCTTTTTTTCCCGATTACGGAGTCACCACAGCGGATCTTCAATATACAATGTAATTTTTCGACAACATAATTTTTCAAAAATCATATATTGTTTTTCCGATTACAAATTTTAATTAAAATATACAAATATATTTTCCTCATTTTGGTTGTTTTTATTTTCCAATTATTTTAACTCTCCATCTTACTTACGTCTTACTTTGTTCTCCTAACGTAACTTTTTCTGTAACTTAATTTTACAAATACGACACTTTTATTTGTTCTTTCTTACATTGCAACGTACACAATGAATGTGCTATTCCTTCATATTTCAACTTTATGCTACAAAAAATAAAATATTTTATTACAACATATTTTGACTTTATTCTTGGGCCACATTTGGAAAAAAATAATTGGAGATTTTCAGAAGAAAGTTGTAAATTTACAAGAATAAAGTAAAAAAAAAATTCTAAGAAAAAAGTTGTAAATGTACGAGAAAAAAAAGTAGGAGAATAAAGGCGTAAAATGACATGTCTCTTTTTATTTATAACGTGGCAGCAAAACAGAGCAGCACAGAGTCTAGACCTTCTCACTTCACCTTCCTTACCCTGCCCGATTCACAAGCCCAAGGCCAAAGGTCACATGACTGTTTTGTACGACTTTATTCTCAAAATTTCTTCAATATTTTTTTACGTGGTCCTAATACTCATAATTTGGTCACTACATAATTTTTAGAATGTGTCGCATGCCAATAATAAAAAAAAGCCCCCGGGCCGCACTTTGGACACCCCTGGTTTAAAGTATGCCTGGTTGTATATTTATACGGCCTTATACTGTACATACTGTAAAGAAAGATGCTTTAAAGACAATTTAGCAAGGTAAGAAATGTACATTTATTACATTCAACGATAACAGGAAAATTGCACGCTCTCACCATGTGATCAAGCAACCATCGGACTAAACATCCAAAACCACGTAGAAAATCTGAACCGGCAAAGATGGAACACATTCACGTCTCTTCTTCTACGAGGAACATGTTTGAAAACCAGTAATCACCTGATGAAGTGAATGCAACAAGCCATAACGTCAGTGCGTCCCACAAGTATTGAAGTCAAATATTACATTGGCCGACATTTCATTCTGGTAAAAAGCAAAAATTCCACTAGAGGCGCTAAAAGCAATTTTAAGATCACAATTATCTTGTTGCCATGACAGCAACCAGCGTTTGCCACGTTTACAAAAACATCAAGTACAGTTATATATTGGTTTTTTGTAAGGATCAAAGCAATTGGTGCAGCAACGAAGTAACTATGGCAACAGATTTATACTTACATGAATGGAGCAATATTTTCTGTTTCACATGTAAGGGAATTATTAATCATTTTATTGATATCAATGTATTGATACTAATTGTATTAATGCGTTCATTATAATTAATCTTGTTTAGTGCTTTATGTTTTGATGAATCAAATCATTTTTTGGGTGAAATTAGGGCTGGGCGATATGGACCAAAACTCATATCCCGATGTATTTAGGTAGAATATCGATATTACGATATATAAATATTTTCCCATAAACTGAATTTAGACAACTATAGACAATATCGATATATCACCCAGCCCTAAGTAGGATTAAATATTCATGAAATTAATTCATTGCAGATCATAAGTAATTTCTAATTTTTTTATTTAACATATGACGAACATTCAACAATGATCTTGGGTATAGTGTGTGGATATATATATATATATATATATATACATACGTATGTATACCCACATATATACACATACATATATATATATACACACACACACACATATACACATATCTACATACATATGTATATACATATATATATATACACGTAGACATACATACACATATATATACACACACACACACACATATATATATATACATACACACACTATACCCAAGATCTTTATTGTGTAAAGGAAAATTCACATCATTCAATGAGCTTGAAAAACTTCAAGTAAAAGTATCAGTATCGACAATACTGGCCCTGAATTTACTTGGCGTGGGACGGAAACTTTGCAGTATCGCCCACCCTGTGAGAAGTACCAAAGCAAACCCAGTACTCTCTGTTGGCTTGAACCAGGTTTGATTGGTGGTTTCCGCATACAAGGAGCTGTACAATGACTTTGAAATGTATACAAATATTTCAAATTTATCACGCGATTATTATTATTTTTTTTTAAAAAGGCAATAAAGTACATCGAATGTGGCAACCGACATGTCATTCTAAAAAGCAACGTATATATTGGCACTAAGGTTTAACAGTACACAGGAGAACTTCACCAGTACCTCGAAGCCTTCACATTAATTATGAAATGAGCTCAAAAATATTGTTTACTGCAGCGTACGGATATCATCAAATAAATAACTTCATCTCACCAGAAAATGGCAATTGGGAGTATGACCGCTTGGAGTACTTCATGTCAAGCACGATGGAAGCTATGAATGAAGTAGTAGTAGTAGTAGTAATAGTAGTAGTGCAGCACCTACATCGCTAGCACCGCTGTGCAACTTCCAAACAAAGCTTCTCCTAATAAACAAGCACACGTGATGATGAATTAACGAGATATGTGCTTTTTTTTTTTTTGCATTCTTACCCTGTGTTGGAATATGATGTCACGCCATTTATTATTTCCGTGAGACGGCGTCAATGCGGCGTCAACACCATCCAGATGAGGGCTGCAATATTCCGGAAAATATGTCAATCACAATTGTCTGGCTTCAAATTCCCTGGGACGTTTAAGAAACATAAGGAAATAATGACTTATTTTAAAATAATGCATGAGTTAATGCACGATTAATTGAATGTAATGTAACGAATCAACATGTAAATAGATGTCAATCAATCAATTCATCGTTGATTACTTGTTGCAGATCGATGAACAGGAATTTTTGTCCCATTTTTTGTGCAGCCCTGATCCAGATGAACACTTGACAAAATAGCCGTACGGAATCGTCGCTCAAAGCGCAGAGCGTTGGCCTTCGCACACGTAGACGGCGCTGGGCTGGATGCGCCTCTTGGTGTTGCCCGGCAGCTGCGGAAGGAACTTGAAGTACTTTGGTATGAGATCCAAGCAGGCGTCGCGGAACTTTTTGATGCGCCAGTAGTAAATGAGCGGGTTGAGGGCCGACTTCAGGTAGCAGAGCCACAGCACCCACGTGCTGACTTGGAAAAAGGCGTCCGTGTGGTAGAAGCGGCGGTTGAAGGTGGATACCAGACTGTAGGCGGTGAAGGGCGCCCAGCACACCGTGAACACGGAGAAGAGGATGAGGATGGTGGCGAAGGCACGGGTCTTGAAACTCACGTCTATGTTGATCTGGAAGGGCTTCTGCAGGCTCAGCAGGCCCAGCTTGCTGGCCTGGCTCAGGCACATGCCGTCCGGGTGGGAGTGGATGCGGGCCGTGTTGTGGCGGATGCTGTTCAGAATCCCCATGAACGTGTACAACATGACCATGAAGGGGATGAAGAAGAAGACCAGCATTAATATCAACACGTAGGTGTGGTACCCGGGTTCGCTGCTGTAGCCAAAAACACACTGAGGCGCCCTGGGGGGGCTCTGTAGGCGAGGGGACCCCACAGCGAGAGGGAAGGAGAAAAGGAACGCGAGCCCCCAAGTGACCACGATGAGCACCTTGGCTCTCTGCGGACTCAGCTTATCCTGCTTCTGGACGATAATAAGGAAGCGATCGATGCTGATGATCAGCAGGATGGCCACGCCTTCCATCACGAAGAACCAAAAGAGCATGGCGGACACGCGACAGAAAACCTCCCCAAAAACCCAGCTGGTGCTCATGACGGCCACCAGCGTGAACGGCATGTTCAGGACGGCGAGCATCATGTCCGCAAAGGCCAGGCTCGCCAGCAGCAGGTTAATGGCCGAGCGCATGGCGGATCTCTGGTAGACCATCAGGCAAACCACCATGTTCCCCAGCAACGCCAGCAGCAAAATAGCAACCATGACGAAGCAGAAGAAGACCCGCAGGGAGAGACTGATGCCGGTAACGCTCTCCGGGGGCAGGGCGGTCGGCTTGGCGTGATTGGGAGGCGCCTGGAAGCCCAGAGAATTGTTCGCCATGAGGACGTTCTCTCTGAGCGTGGTGGAAAATTTCAAGTGACCCATAATGAGACGGCAGAGACCGGCGTGGATGTTTCCTGCCGGTGGAGTGGGAGCAGCAGAGGTGTGAAGCCTTCCCCGGTGGGGGTGGGCATCGTCAGTGAGCGCATGATGCTGGAGTGGCGACAATTCCGCGCTTGAGACCCCACCGTCCCGTCTTCATTGTTGCCCTGCTGTAAACACACAAGAACATTCCCGTTTCATTCCATCCCGCATGTTTTTCTAAAGACAATCTCTTCTGGAGACGATTTGGACGGATCTTTCAAGGCACACACATCATTGTGTTCTTAAAAGAAAGAAATGTTCACACTAAAAAGATGCTTTGATGATAGTAGATTGTCCTTGAACCTAAATAAAACTAAAATCATGCTGTTTGCTAACAGCAGAAAGGACACGTACCAGCAAATACAAATAAGACGGTGTAGACATTGAAAAGGTGAAGGAAAATACATTTCTGGGGATCACAATAGATGAAAATATGAGCTGGAAACCTCGTATTACAAATATACAACATAAGGTGGCCAGAAATATTTCAATATTGAACAAAGCAAAATTTGTTCTCAATCGGAAATCACTCCACACTCTTTATTGCTCTCTGGTTCTACCATATCTTACTTATTGTGTGGAAATATGGGATCATAACTATAAAAGCAATCTTCACTCGCTAAATGTACTGCAAAAAAGGCCAGTAAGGATAATTCATAATGCCGCCTACAGAGAACATACTAACTCCTTATTTCTAAAATCACAAATACTTCAACTTGCTGATATAGTTCATCTTCACACAGCTAAAATAATGCATAAGGCTAAAAAATAAGCAATTAGCTAAAAATGTCATCCAATACTTCTCTACAAGAGAGGAGAAATATGATCTCAGGGAAGAAGTACATTTGAAACACTTCTATGCTAGGACTACGTTATGCTAGCCATAGCATTTCAGTATGTGGAATCAAACTATGGAATGGATTGAGTAAGGGAATCAAACAATGCACAACGATGAGCCAATTCAAGAAACAATACAAGCAGTTGATGTTTGCTAAATACAAGGATGAAGAGTCTTGAACCAGTCATGATGTGCTATATATATCACTACATATATCATATATCTATTATTATTATTATTATTATCACAACAGTAGAACATAGATAAGTTTCAGGCAAATATCAGTTACAACTAAAACAAGGGTGGGGCAGCTTTTTGTGAAAAGATACATTTCAAGCATAACTTTGACACAAATATTTTTTGCTTTTCTGACAGCTCAAACATCTAAATAACCGCCGTGGGTGGAATACATTAAAACAAAGCGTTTTTGCGGGAAGCATGAAATCCAAAAAATACAGCTGAATAGGTGCAGATTCTGGAAGAACTAGAAAGCTTTCTGTGGGCTGAAAATTTAGCATAATAGGTCCCTTTTAAAATAAAAATTAAAAAAAAGTTAAGATCCTCATTCGGTTTGGGCTGATTTTCCCCTCAATTTCTTCAAAATGGCTCTTATTTGTTGCCAGGATGCAGAATAGCACCTTTGTATTTTCCCGTCCTACTGTGTATATTTTTGCCACTCAACCTGTCTCAATCGTGACATGAATTAAGAGGATGACATCATTATTATTCACGTCATTATCCAACAATGTACACAGTCAAAGTCACATGTATAAATCACATTTTTGGCCATTACATTGTCATTGTAATAAATAAATATGAATATTACATGAATTTTTTTACGGGATGTTTTCCAGGCAACCTGGCAACAAAGAGGGCTGATGCTCAACACGTAAGGTCATATATAAAATGAAAAGGCTGCCCACTGACCTGATTTATGCTCCCATGTCGAAGCACAGCAAAACGCCGAATCTCAGCAGCCCATCCCGCATCTTCCTCGCTAGCAACACCGCAGTCAGTTGCTAAGCAAACAAGGCGACCGATATTTCATCCCCGAAACCTTCTTCCGTGGCAGAGGCGGAACTTGTAACAAAAGTGTTCAAGTTGGTAATACTAAACATACACGGCGATTCATAAAAAGCGTCTTTACAGTCAGCGCAGGCCTCCTCGGATCGACGATTAAAGATGCTACAGGAAGGGGGTGCTGTCTTCTTCTTTGGCATAAATGGCGGTTGGCAAAGCAGCTACTAGGTGTGTCTAGCGCCACCTACTGGACTGGAGTTATCAATTTTGTGACACACGACATGTGGCTTACCTTTTTCCACTAAGAGATAACTAACTCTTCCCCAATCTTATTTGTCATAACTTCTTGTGTCTCACTTTATGACTGATAAGCACATTTTACTTAACATTTCAGCTCTATTTTGACATTTTTCCCCATAATATGAGTTTATTTTTGTCAAATTGTGATTTTTTTTTCTCTTTGGAAAAGTTTATTGAAAATGACAGCTGTTTTTATCCATTTCTACAGTTGTTTTTTTCTAACTTTGCAACAATTTAACATTTTTTTTCTCATAATTACAACTTCAATTGCATATTATATAAATATTGTGATTATTGGAAAAAACAAATTAATACATCGAATATAGAGTGTTAACGGATTTCTTTTTTTGCACGTTTTGTCACACTTAAATTTCTGCATAGTTTGACTTTATTTTGTATCATTTTTTTCACAACCTAATTACTACTTATTAAAATAATTCTTGTAAAATTATGTTCTCAAAACACTTTTTCTGTTAATATTTATAATTTATTATATAAATGCCAGATAGAAACATTTCCTTGTTTTTAATATATTTAGAAGAATTATATGTGGCATTGAATAACAGTGGTGTGTCCTTATTAGGGTCATGGATGAGCCGGAGCCCATTCCAGCCTGGACCGGTCCCCGGTCAGTCTATTATAGGAAATAGTATTCTATTTGAGACACAGCTAAGCAAGCCAGAACACAAAATGTCACCATTTCATAAGCTGCTGATTCTGTTTACAACATGTACAGTATACGTATATGAATATGAATAGCTTTGCTTGAAAAGATCACAGAAACAGCCCTCTCCCCTAAGAAGACTTCAGTTGTTTCACAGTCTCAGGTGATAAAATCTGAACCTGGAAGGGGATGAAAAACTCCAGAAGAGAATTTGTTTCTTTCAAATCCAAAGAATATTCTTGGGCAATCCTCTGCGAAGTCCACGTTTCAGGTTCAGTCTGGTGGCTGCCGACGGCCTTCAGAGCCTCCGTGATGGTCAGCTTGCCTTGAGGAACTTCTGTCAGGATTTCAAGGCCACGGGAGTCCCCCGGAAGGAAGAACTTGGCGGCTCTGTACTTTGTTTCTTCCTCCTTGGTTACCGACTGTGTGCAGAAGGATATAAAGTGTCATTAAAATGGCTGAGGTGAACTTTATCAGTACATATACACATATTTAGCATTGTGATACAGTGACAGATTCAGCTTTCCCATTTAAAAGAATGGCACTGCCAGTACCCGGATGTTAGACTCACTCTATATTAGTCGCCATCCTGGCTACATAGCAAGTGGTTTGGGGGTTTAGCATTAGCTCGTTGGGATAAGGCTTGAGTTGTTTCGTTCCTGTAGTGACCGGCTAAAATATCTAAAATATAGGTGCATCATATCTTAAAAAAGGTTGTTTCCCTCCACATTGAGTACTGACCTTTGTCGTCCCTGCTTGTGTGTCTGTGGACTCCACATAAACAGACTTAAGGTTTGATAGCAGAGGGTCGTTCTTCTGGTGGACAACACCGCCATTTCCTGCAAACATAACTTTGCTATGACAACGTGGAAGAATTGACTATTTTGCAGGTGGGTGAGTAGAATAAAAAAACGATGATGCCTGCCTAGACGTGCTTTTTAGCGTCCAGGATCTGTCTCACCTTCTTGGGGGGTGAAGGCTGCTTGTGTGACGGCATGTCTCGGTGCCGGTCGCGGCTTTTCCTTGGAGATTTCCCGCTGAACTCTGTTTTCCAGGTTGAAATTTCTTAACATGCGTACAACTCGACCTCCCATGTTAAGCAATGAAAGTGTCTTGTCTTCTTCTGTCTTCATTGACAGAGCGAAAATTGCATTGAAAGGCGCCACACTGCCACCTAGTGTCACCTAGTGTACACGTCGCCTTTTCAGTGAATAAGTGAGTTCACATTGACAAGTACAGAAGCCTTATGTGCCAAAAGTCCAGTTTTCTTATCGTATTTCGCCCCCTTTAGATAGTTTCCTGTATTTTCACTTTCACGACAAAAAGTCCCCGGTTCCATATACACGTAGACCTCACATTAAACGCCGAGCCAACTTCGCCGCCATATTGGATGTGTCGAGTGGACGCCTACGACTTCTATTACTGCATTCCCGAGAGCAACCTGACACAGGTAAGACTTAACAATTACCTCTGATACTACCTGCCCCATAGACGGCATGATTTGGTCATTATAACACCATTTTTAGAACACGATTTATCGGCGTTTGCCGGTTCTGCTGCAGCAACACAGCTTCCGGGTTCGCTCGGTAACACTCGGCCAACATCGGTGTAGCACATCCTGTCGCCGGTAAATTTAAACCTTCAAAATAAAAGCCCTACTCCAGCAGACGTTGACGACGCTACAGTTGGCAGTCGGAAAAAATAGAGCCAAAGTTGTTTTCAATTTATTTTTGATTTCTGTGTTGTTGAAGATAAGACAAGCAATCTGATGGCAGATTTATCTCCACTTCAGAAAGGACTGTAGAAGCATACCCTTTATTTTAACCATAATGAAGAGTATGCCTGTAAATAACTTGCGTGATAGGATTATTTTGAGTCAGGGTTGTTTCTATTGTGCAAGTAATGGTTTGATCATTTGTGGAGGAGATCATATTTCATGTGAAAAGGCTCAGTCCTCACTCGTGGATGTCTTCTTCTGGGATAGAACGAGCTCCTTGAGTTGAGGTGTCAAAAGCTTGAACTGTGTTAAGATCCTTTGGGTCTCCTCATCCGGCTCCTCTGCCTCGTCCTTCACTTCCTGCTTCCTTCCTTGACTCTGGCTGGTCAACTGTTTCACCACCAGGCTCTGATAGACGCTCAGCAGCTGATGCTTCTCCTGCAACATGTCCAGATAATGCTGCGGCTATTACCGGATAACACTTACGATAACGATTCAACGCTACAATAGAACACAGAAACACACCATGGGTATCCGGCCTGTGAGGGTTCCTATGATTTGAGGTACGCAGCGTCCAGGAGCGTGTAGGATGCAGTGAGTGCTGTCCTGAAATAGCAGCACACTGGTGAGATGGAGGACCAGAGCGGGGTCCTCCGTCTCCTTCAACTGCTCGGTCAGAGTCTGGCGATGCAACAGTAGGGCTTGTCTGAAAAGAAAAATATGCATATATTAAAATAACAAATCACAAGAGGATCAAAAACAGAAAGTGGTCCATCTGTCTTTTCATTACTTTTCTTTTTTCTTGTCTGCCTTCTTCAGCATAAAGCCACATACTTCAGCAGAACTCTCCAGCTGTTTCACAAACTCCTCCATTGACTGGAAAGTACAAACAGAACATTTTTTTGTTTTGGCAGAAAGCACAAATCAGAGGAAATACAGCTGGAATAGGTGCAGATTCTGGAAAATCTAAAAAGTTTTCTGTGCGGGTTATCGTGTGTGTGAGACCACAACTCAATACAAACGGTTGAACAATGAACAGGTTACTCGGTGAGCATAGGTATAAGTGACTTACTTTGCCATTGAGACAGTTGTGCAGCTTCATCAGGGGTACTTTGAGCTCATCCGGCAGTTTGCCCAAGATCTTGACTCTTACCTAAAAGCCAAACATGACAGATTGCATGCTGAGCATATGCATAATTCATAATCTGCTCCTGTCTGTTGTTCAAGGTCGCATTCTATGTAATTGCAAACCTCAGAATGTAGGTCAAGTAGACATTTCCTTTTATTTTGAAGGTTTAAATTTACCGGCGACAGGATGTGCTACACCGATGTTGGCCGAGTGTTACCATTTCCAATATTGTGCCGAGAGCCAAATATAAACAAAATCTTTACATATTAAAAATGATGCAAATATATATTTCTTTAAATGAAAGATAATTCGCATGTTAGTGGACTAGAAATGCAAACTGCATCACGAGAGGAACAGAGGAGCTTTCATTTCTCCTGCCAGATGTTTTTGTGAGGACCTAAATAGTTGACATATCTGGGGAAGAGAGGACATATTGTCCAGTGATGGAAAACACATTTCTTAGGAGTCGCTCACCGAGGTGAATCGGGTACTCGAGTCACTCACCACAAAGTGCATGTACCTGTAAGTCAGTGAAACTCCAGTCTTCATGGGCTACCCGTTAGCGGGTAAGAGTCCTTGTCAGCCCGTGAGTCTGTGATAATCAAGTGTTTGCCAAACTGTGAGTCAGTGAAACTCGAGTCTTTCCCAAGCACCTATAAGTCAGTGAAACCCGAGTCTTCGTAGAGCACCCGTTAGTGGGTAAAACTGGAGTCTCCACTAAACCATGAGTAATGTTGAACGCCCCTGAGTTGTAACAGCTGCATAATTAATGACAGTACCTGGTTTCTTTTTAAACGTAGCTAGCGGTAGCAGGGCTGAGTAAGCGAACGAGTCGAGCGCCGGCACATTTAGTAGATGAAGCTCTGACCTCATTGGTTATGGTGGCGGGATTCTCAACAGACATCATCAGGTCAGCGGCGAGGAAGTTGACCAGAATATTGGTAACATCTGTACAGACGCTCTTCAAGACGTGCTTGACAATGGGGACCTGGGATTCTTCTGCAAGGACGGGATGTCAAATACACACACAACCCTTAAAACTGTTCACATGTTTAACATATGCCACCTATATGCTAAACAATTTTTTCATGTTTTTCTATCCAATATTGCAATTTCGCACACTGTTCGACAATACTTGAATTAACTAGCATATTTGGCAACGAGCCATGTGTCGTAGACACTGTTGGTCTTGGAGTGTAGCCCTCACGAAAAGCAGGGATGTACTGTATTGAAAATGGTGTGCATGTGTCTTCAATGGTCAAAATAAGGGTAATGAGAAGAAGGTTGTAGATTTACCTGAGAAGAACAGTGTGCCCTTTTCAAACAGCCGGATGTTGTTGTACAGGTTAGTTATCTCCTCCTGCATATCCTTTACAGACTTTTTGTTGGCCCCCGAGACTAAAGAGGAGCTGGACAAAAGCAAAGTCTGCAGGGCTTCCTGGTAGGCTTTGTTCAAAGGCCTGCAGAGAGGGTCAATTGTTTACAAACTTGGGAAGTTTTAGAAAATGAGAAGGGAAGTCCAATAGATCAGATTTACCGCACTAAAATCTCTGCCAGCTCAGAGCAGATGTCTTGTGGACAGTCAGCGAGTCGCTCTTCCAATACGGATTGGATTTCTTCCTGGGTCATGAATGAGGCTTGTTGCTTTTTACCAAGATCTGGGAGGAAAAGCAAGAGATGAATACACTGCACAATTCCCTTCATTCATTCATTTTCAACCGCTTATCCTCACCGCCCTTCTTTAATTGTGGTCATCATCTAAACGGATGGCAGCTAATAATGGTATAGACAAAAATGATATACGTATGTGTATACTTTTCTCAGGTCTGGTTTCCTCATCGCTGTCGTCATCTTTCCTCCCTTTCTTCTTGGTTTTACGAGTTCGGATCTCTCTGGCATTGCCTCCTCCACCTGCTTTCACAGAGCCACTGCCCTCTGGAACGAACAGTGAACAGAATACTGTATGTCATCACAGGGAAACTAAGGCTCCAGCAGCAGCGACACAGTTTGCAGTACTGTATGCTAGTAATAGTAGTAGCACAACACGGTGTGTAAAAATAGAAAATACAATACAGGGGATAACCGCACAATCACCATTCCGCATTTACATAATGTTTTTCCTCAGGCGTTGAGATTTCGGACTTTGTTGGATGGTCCTTGAATGCACCATAGTTATGCGCCGTTACTGTTTCCATTTGATTATGGAAATACACTATCATTCATTATTGGTGAGTAGATATACGTACTGTTTGGACTTTGAATATGCAAAGCATATTGAAGAAGACGAGGATTTGGAGCAGTCACCTTTATTACAAATGTTGATCCAAAATTGGAGAATGTCAACATTAAGCGAGCAGGATAATCATCCACTCAGCGATGAGCCATATTCTAGTTTATGATTTAGCAGTATAGCCATCGCCCCCATTGAAAAGCCCATACAGCTAATTGCTAATTTAGCATGACTCCAAACAGTCAATAGCCACGTATACATGGACTATTATGGAAAGCAGGAGGTGAACAAATGTAACAGTTACTGATTGTAAAAGTACCAGATGGAGGGGTAGGATTTAATAAGCTTTGCTTCTTCCTACTCCTTTTGGACATGTGGAACTGGGAACTGATTCTGGGATGCACTCAATTGGAATCTGATGCATGCTCAAATGAAATTAAACCATTACCATTACCGTAAATAAGACGTGTACTTGTGTTGGGCGAACTTCAAACCTGTTGTTTTTTTTCTGCGTTCTGCTTCCTTCTTTTCTTTTTTCGACAGCCCGGCATTTTCTGGAACCGCATACGCTTGCTTCAGATCCTCTTCAGTGATAAGCAACACCGGATTGCTCTTCACTTCCTAACAAGCACATCACACAACATATAACCGAGATACTCGTTGCCACCAGAGAACATGCGGTCCAGATCCTATTGTCGTTCAAGGTGCAGATCCACGGGTCGGAAGAACCAAGGCCAGCACCAATCAACTGACTTACCTTCTGAGCTTTCTGATGTATGGAATCATCAAACAGCAAGAGGCATCCACTGATATATTTTTCAGTGACCACCATGGCGTCTCCCAGGAGTCTAGCAGTGGATTGTACGTTCATGTTCCTCATGGTCTGGTTGATCAACATCCCGATGTCCTCCGTTGACAGGCAACTTGGTAAAATTGGCTAAAGCGGTCAAGATAGCGCATTTGAAAATTGTGGCATATTCTGGGAAAATGAATCTCCAAAGTGTAAAACCGTACCTGGATATCAGTCCACATGCCGGAGTTGACGGCTTCTTCTATCGAGGCTTCCACCTGGTCAACTAGTTCCTGGCTCACACAGGCGGCTCGCAGGAAAAGCAGCTTATTGGACTTGAAGCGCTTCTTGATGTAGCTGTTGGGGTCTGGGATGCCCAGCCTGGTCAGGGCATCAAATTCTGTCAATCAGAAGTCAAAACAAAAAAGCTCAAAACAATATTGTCACAAAATGCAGTGCAATTCATAAGTCCACTTTCGGGGTTTCGTTGGTTGATGAACACCGACTCCCGCGGCGAAAACCCGCGGAGAACATGCAAACCCCACACAGAGGGTGCAATCGAAGCTATGTGGCCCACATGCTAACCACTCTTCCACCGTGCAGCCCTTCTGAGAAACATAATATACATAAAATGTACCTAAATATCCATTCTGCTTGAGGAAAGAATCCACCCAAGTGTTTTGTGTTTTGGAGTAGATATCCGGGATGTACACAGCTGTGTCCCGCCTCCCTCCGACAATCGATCCTTTTAGGCGTCCGGTGTTCACCAGCTCTATGAGAACAGCTGACCATATGAAAAGAGTTACAGTTCAATAACGAGCATAACAGCAGCAACACCAAACAAAAGAAGAGAAAGAGCGTGTCCTTACAATGTAGTAAATGCCCCTGCAGGCCAAATGTACCAATCATGCCAGTCACGGGTGTTGGCCTGGTGATGAAGAATAATATTCAAATATACAGTAATGTATATACAGGAGTACTTCGGTTTTTTTGCACGTTTGTCACACTAAAATGCTGGCATGTTTTGGATCATTGTCCTGCTGCAGAACCCAAGGTGGTGTCAGCTTGAGGTCACCATCAGATGGTTGGATAATCTCCTTCAGGGCTGCAGTTTTTTGGATGTTGTTGTGGGGTCTTTTGTGACCTCTTTCATGAGTCATGGATGCGCTCTTAGGGTCATTCCGGTTGGCCGGCCACTCCTGGGAAGGTTCACCACTGTTCCATGTTTTTTGCCAGTAGTGGATAATGGCTCTCACTGTGGTTTGCAGGAGTCCCAAAGCTTAAGAAATGGCTTTATAACCCTTTTCAGGCTGATTGATCTCAATTAATCTCAGTTATGTTTATAAACCTTAATTGAAAAACTGCATTTGGTGTTCAATTGTGTTGCCATTGACTGATATTTAAATTTGTTTGATGATTTACTGAAACATTTAAGTATGACAAACGTGCAAAAAAAAAGAATCAAGACGGGGGCAAACACTTTCACGCCACTCTACAAACCAAACAGTGGTGCGTATGGTCATGTATTACATCCAGTTTATGAATTGGTAACGGTTGAAAACCAGTATTTTACCGTGTGATGGCACTGAATATCCCTCTTATCTTGGCTGTGTGGCGAGCAACAAAGGCAGGAGTAAATATGATTCCTCGGTTGTACTGATCCAATTCTCCCTGGATCACTCTCCCAAGACGCTTTGACAGCTCCTGTCATGGTGAACAAGCACAGAGTCAGATTTATTAATTTTTTTTACACTTTTGATACATAAACATACAATATATTTAGGTCAAACAGGCACTTGTGAGTCGTGTCCATGTCAGCTCTGTTCCCTTTCTGCTGCTCCTATTGACTGGGGTTGGGTCTAGTTTACCTCTAATCTGTGCCCAATCGATACTTGTGTGCCACATTTAGTCCCTGCCCTGCATGTTGGCACCTGAAGCCTTTTAGATGAATCCAACATTGTCCTGTTTCTTTGTGAGGAACCATAACAAGTACATGTTCACTGTCTGCCGTCTATATTATTAGTGGTCACGGACGATCCACTGCTGTCTGAGGCAGTTTTAGAGTTTTCTGATCATTCTTTGCTCACCTCGGTTAGGAAGTCTCCAGGAAGATCATAGCTTTTACAAAGATCTGCGATTCTGATCAGCCCCGCTTCTTGCAGTCTGTCATTGACTTCCTCTGCTAAATGGTTCAGGTAGTTGCTGTAGTTGCACAAACAAAAACATATTTGGCTGCACAAAAAAATAAACATGGAACTTTTTGTAAATATCAACAAAGATAACAAACATTACTTTGTTACTATTTTGTTATGATGTTATTAAATTTACAATTACATCACGTAGCACATTCTTCACATGACAGCATTCCCATTTGAAGTACACTAATGCCATCTGGTGGTAGAAATCAGTACTACAGCAATGGCATAACACCTGTGGAATCTAAACGTTTTTTTTATTAGCTTGCAGCACATTCTAAGAATACAATATAACAAGAAAATTAAAAAAAAATTCCAAGCATGAAGTCAAAATATAAACAGAAGAAAATTGTATCCTAACAAGAAAAAAAAGTCAAAATTTTATGACAAAGGAGGAAAAATAATGTCATTTTAGTACCAAATTTGAAATATTTAAAAACTATGTTTAACAAAAAATATTAAACTAACAAAACAAAATAAGAGTTATAATTAAAAAAATATAGATTGAGGAAAAATTATAATATTATTGAAATTAAGTCAAAATGTTACGGAAAACAGTCCTAGTATTACAAGAAGAAAAATTATAACAAAGAAATTGAAATATTTGGAAAATTACAAAAAGTGCAAAGGACAAAAAAATAGGCTTCTTCACCTTTATCACAACTTCTTAGCATATCTAAATGTGCTGCTTTACAAAATAGCAAAGTGACCCTTGCATCCTTTCATTTTACACTATGTGGCCCTCGCTGGAAAAAGTTTGGACACCCCTATCCTTCAGACTTCCATTGTCTGACATTGCACAAAGAAGCTGTGTCTATTAAAGGAAACCTCTCGTAACAGAAAAAACATAATTAAACACAAAATTGATCTCAATACAGCACATTTTAAATGAAATGTAAATGAAACCAGGGCTGCACGGCGGGCGAGTGTTTAGTGTGCAGGCCACAAAGCTGGGCGATTCCACCCTCGGGCATCTCTGTGTGGAGTTTGCATGTTGTCCCTGTTTTCTCAAACCAATTCACCTTTTTGTACCGAGTACTAATGTTGGATGCAGGCACTAGAAACCAGCTAGTGTTGAAGCATGAAAACATAATAAGAAAAAGACAAGGTCACACTCACTCATCAATAAGTTGTCCCAGGACGAGCTGAACACTTTTATCCGTTTTTGCAATATCGCTTGCTCTCGTTTCAACATGGAACCAATCCACATTGATAATCTGTAGAAAAAGATCAAAGAGTTACAGGGTACTGTCGATAGGTTGTTTGTCGAATATGTGCCCTGTGATTGGCTGGCCACCAGGACAGCTGGGATAGGCTCCAGCATGCCCGCGACCCTCGTGAGGATAAGCTGTATAGAAAATGGACGTTGCTTACCTGCTGGAGTTCCACAATGTTGACTCGTCCTAAAAAACATGCAAGCAAAAATTGCATGTATATTTGTCTTGAAAGTATTATCATATTGTATTGTATGTATCATATTATATGTATGTATTGTATCATATGCTAGGACTACGTGAAAAAGCTCAATTTGTCTTTCAGACTGACCTCCATGAACGTAAAGTTCATCCCGGATTTCTCGGGTGATCTGTGCAGGAGTGATGTACTCCTTTCCATCAAGGGTGTGCACCACATCCAGTTTCTTGTCTTGAATGAGTCTGGCAATAATTTCCACACAATCCCTCTCTGATAACCTGTGAAGAAGATTACTGAAGTCATTAAAGGGGAACTTATTTTTCTCTGTGCTACAAAACACACGAGCCACGCACATCTGCGTGTAGAACATGTGTTGTTTACATTATGCTTTGCCTTGGTATGTAGTCTTTTTAAAAATGGACATGCACACGTGACTCGTTATGCAAATGAGCCGATGGCGTCCAGTAGAGGCCACCCGCAACCCAGCACCACAAATAGATTGCAACCCTTTTGGTGAACACTAACGGTCCTATTTTAGCTTACACGTAAAAGTTCAGTCAAAAGCAGCAACACATATTTCATCATTCGAATCGTAACCGAATAAAAACCAAACAGCATGCTGTGTTACATGTGTTTACCTTTGCACAGTATCGGCAAACTGTGCCCTCTGGAAATCAGCTGCAAGTCGTCGAATTTCCTCCCAGTCGGCCGCCATGATGAGGCGATACGGTAAACACTGATAATCAGATATACACACTGATCATCAGATATTCACTACCGTTCACTGGCAAACTCTTTACGACACGTCAACATTCGTCGTAGGAGACTTCAGATTAGAAGAGCTACGGGTCTATTTCTTCTTCTCATCTATTTTGAGCGAAGGGAAAACATTCGAGGAGACATTACCGCCACCTGTGGCTCAAACGCTATACATGCTGTATATGTATATCTGTATATGCCTGGTATAAATATTGTAAATATTATTAAATATTTTTTATGGTTGTACTTGACTATTTCTGTCAGGGCCGACTTTTACTGTTTTTCTGAGGGCAAAATGCTACAAGCTAGGTGGTCACTTCCGGGTTTTTTTCATCTCACACAAAGAACCAATCAGGCACCCTGTTATTTGGAATCATTGGATTGCGACATCATAGTACTACTTACAGCCATTGGCTGTCGTAAAGCAGCGTCGATTTCCATTGGATATGCACCGAAATTAATTCCATTTTCAATCGATTTTCTTTTTAAAACATGGTAATTTAAAAGTAAGAGTTAGGATTAGGGTTAGAGTACCTGATGGAGTGGTAGGATTTAATAAGCTTTGCTTCTTCCTACTCCTTTTGGACATGTGGAACTGGGAACTGATTATGGGATGCACTCAATTGTAATCTGATGCATGTTCAAATGAAATAAAACCATTAGCATTAGCATTAAAGTCTACACTTCAATCTCATGTTGGACTCCCATTCCAAAGGTCCAATGTTTGAGCCCTGTCAGAAACAGGTCTCTCCCACTGAGACCTGTACTGTTCAGCCTTTATACGTCCTCCATACAGTATCATGAGAAAATGATCCATCAACTCCATCAATGAAACCTAATCAAACGAGACACGCTGAATGACCTCAAATTGCTTACTGTTAAATTCAGATGCAAGTGAAATCATCGTCCTTGGTTCCCAGCAGAGACAAGGTTGCAAATGAGATAACCGCCACAGATGGTCTTGCCATCAGCGATGACAGCACAGTCAGGAACCTTGGTGTCATCTTTCATCAGGATCTTTCCTTTTGTTCCCAAATATGATAAAGTGTCAGGAACAGCATTTTAAAAAATCTACCAGATGCCGAAAAGCTTGATTATGCTTGTGTGACCTGCAGGTTGGATTATTGTAACTCTCTGCCCGGAGAAAACTTTGCAAAACAAAACACCTCAGTCTTAATCGCAACCAGAAGATGAGTTTTACTGATTTGCAGTGAAGTGGTTTTTCCTTGTGTTTTTAATGTTAAAGGCAAAACCTCCATCATTTCTTGGCAGTGTTACCAACTCTGTGATTGGCTGGCCAACAGTCCAGGGTGTACCCCACCTCTCACCCGAAAACTGCTGGGATAGGCTCCAGTGAGGAAAAGGGAAATGAATAAATGAATGGATAATTAGGGCATTCACACATTGCAATCAGTTGCAAATTAATTTTAAGTAATATTATAAGAAACAAGCAAAAATCAAGAATAAAGAATGAAAATGTTATAATGTCAGAATTTAAAAAAAAATTAGAAAATATTAAAAAATCTGTAAAAGTGTGAAAAAGTAGATGTAATTTTACGAGAATAAAGTAAAAATATTATAAATACATTTGAGTGAATAAACTCCTCATATGTCAAGGAAAAATGTCATTTTAGAAGCATGGAGTTCAAATATTCAAACTGAATGAACAAGTTGAAATAGCAAAAAAAATGGTCATAATAATAACAAAATAAAGTTGTAATATTTGTAACATTAAGTCAAAATATTATGGGAGTCCTAAAAGATTATTTAAGGAGAAAGTTGAAATATTTAGAAAATATATATAAAAAAAGCAAAAATACAAAAAAAAAGTTTCACTGAAAAAAGTTTTGGACACCCCTGCTTCACAAAGCATGTCAAGGAAAAATGTTTTTTTTTTTAAGGGAAAAAATTTCCTAAATATTAACATTCCTTCTTTCCGCACTGGAAGTGAACAAAATGAACAAAATTTAAATGGCAAACTAAATATAAAAAATGTTCGAAACAAATAAACTATATCACACCACACCAATTTGAAGCCCAGTATCGGTGTCGACACTGTATCAAATCGATACCGGAATGTGCAGTATGGTCCACCCCCAATTGCTTGGAAGTAAGTGGGTCAATACAGGACGGACGGGACTCGGTAGTACCAAATATCTACAGGTAGAGGGCGCAATACTTACGTTGTCTCAGGTGCTGCTAATACTGGTCACAAAGCGGGATAAGGATAATACAATGTGTGTGTGTGTGGGAGGGAGGGAGAGAGAGAGAGAGAGAGAGAGAGAGAGAGAGAGAGAGGGAGGGGGGGGGGGGGGGTAAACACATTCCCTTCCGTGTCCTTGCTTCCACAAAAACCAAACTCCATCTCACTTCAAGCCCGTCTTTTGCCCCCCCCTCCCCGCCCCCTCCCACTTTTCCCCAGACTCCCCAAGACCTCAATTGGCCAAGTCCTCCGTCCGTCTCTTTGACTGACGTCGCCACCGCCGCTTGTTCCCTCCCAGCGGCAACAGACTGTTTTTGCGGGGAACAACAGCGTTTGGACCGAACAGCCGGTTCCGTGTCCTCCATGGGAAGCTAGAGGGCGACACGGCGAGTGCTTTAGGTTGCTACCGAGGCTGCAGGATGCTCCCCAGGTTCCTCTCGTGTTTGGGGATATGGTTTTACCTCCACGTATGCTCCCTAGTGGACCCCGGAGATGCACACAACAACGCCAAGGAAGGTAAGTTGCCAAAGTTGCCGCGGCGTTTATTCATGTCCGGCAAAACAAAGACGAACGCGTCGTGTGTGCGGAGATTTACTCTCTTTTCCATTGAAGAAGTCATGTGCGGGAAGGAAGGTCGGCGTGTGGGAATGTTAGCGTTTTCCACTCTAGGACGGCTGTCGGTCATTGGGCATTCCGTTCAAACGGAAGTCCTTCCACCGCACTAATGTCTTAATGAGTGTCCGTGTGGGGAACATCCGTGAGGACACAAGCATGAGGATTCTTCCTCATTCCTTCCGCTTCTTGGATTAGGAGGGAGAAACATTCAGGGGTGTCCAATGTGCGGCGTGGGGGCAATTTGTGGTCCGAGGCTGTATTTGGATTAGAAAAATCCAAATAACATAAGGGAACATTTTTAAGTATTAAGAGAAAAAGTAATAATTTTATGAGAATGTAATATTATGAGGAAAAATTATGTCATTTTAGTAGCATAGCGTCGAAATATTAAAGAAATTAATTTTAAGTGATATTATTATAAGAGACAAACAAAAACCAAGGAATAAAGAATGAAAATATTATAATGTCAGAATTTTTAAAAAGTTAGAAAATATTAAAAAAATCTGTAAAAGTGGGAAAAAGTAGATGTAATTTTACGAGAATAAAGTAAAAATATTACAAATACATTTGAGAGAATAAACTCCTCATAAGTCAAGGAAAAATGTCATTTTAGAAGCAATGAGTTCAAATATTCAAACTGAATGAAGTATTATGAGAGAAAGTAATAGTTTTTTGAGAACGTAATGTAATATTCTGAGGGAAAAGTATGCCTTTTTAGTAGCATAACATTGAAATATTAAATAAATTAATTTAAAGTGATAATATTAGAAAGAAACAAGCAAAAACCAAGGAATAAAGAATGAAAATGTTATAATGTCGGAATTTTTAAAAAGTTAGAACATTTTTAAAAATCTGTAAAAGTGGGAAAAAATAGATGTAATTTTACGAGAATAAAGTAAAAATATTATAAATACATTTAAGAGAATAAACTCCTCATATGTCAAGGAAAAATGTCATTTTAGAAGCATGGAGTTCAAATATTCAAACTGAATGAACAAGTTGAAATAGCAAAAAAATGTCACAATAATAACAAAATAAAGTTGTAATATTTGTAAAATTAAGTCAAAATATTATGGGAGTCCTAAAAGATTATTTAAGGAGAAAGTTGAAATATTTTGAAAACATAAAAAAAAGCAAAAATACAACAAATAAACCAAAAAAGAGCACAGAACACAAAGCACAAATTTATGGAAGTTCTCAGCTTTCCACAATATCAGTATCTCTTGCATCCTTTCATTTTTCCCTATGTGACCCTCACTGGAAAAAGTTTGGACACCCCTGCTTCACAAAGTACTCTTCAGCTGTCACACGGGGATCCACAGCTTATAGAAATAAACCGTTTTTTCTAAATAGATAAACACTATATATAGATAAACCCCTCCGCATCTCATCATGCACGTCTTGCTTCTAAATTGATTTCCTGCTGAATTCAAACGTAGCATCCATCTCTTGTCAGGTCTGTCTTGTTCACTTCCTAATCGTGTATGATGTTCTTCGCCCTTGCTGCTGCTGCTGCTCGTAGTAATTAGGTCATAGCTAAGAGAAAGTATAGAATTATGGCGTGATGGGTCGCCCCTGCTGAAATCTAACCGCCTGCCTTGGTTTCCTCTTACTAGTGGTTCTGCTGGACTCCACGGCACAACAGACAGAACTGGAGTGGATCTCCTATCCACCCATTGGGGTAAGTGTGCAGAATGCCCGCCTTTGTGCCCTCACTGTATCCCTGATTTCCAAAAATATATTCAGAAAAATAAAGACTGTGGCTGTTTATTAGTCAAAATAATAATAATAATAAATAATAAACCTCACATAGCATCATTATCATGAAACACAGTAGCAGTATTTTCACGGCACATATGTATTATTACTACATAAGAATGAAACAAAGTGAAGGCTCGGGTTATGAACTGTATGTCAGGGTTGCCAGGTCTCATGAGAGACACAAGTTCTCTGAAAACAAAACCAACCAGGAAACTTTGGAAATTTGTAAGCCAATTTACAAAAAAAATCACTGATAATAAGCAGACCTGGCAACATAGCGGTGAGTAAAAATTGTTGTGGCAATGGTTTATTTATATTCAAAAGTGCTTTGCAAAGTGACACAGGAGTACATCACGTTTACGTCTACTACTGCAAAAGTACTAGGTTATCATTTTCTTAATAGGACAAATAGGGTACACGTTTTGGAGTGGCCTTTTATTGTAGCCAACTGAATACTCAGCATGTAATATGAGGTTTCCGGCTCATATTGTCATCTATTAGCTTAAGCAAAAAGAATAACAGGTACAGCATTTTATGAGTGCAGTAACAAATCATCTTCCCCTAACAGCGGGCCACCCACGTGTAGGGTGCTTTGTTTGGGTACTCCATTTTGCACATACAGTACAGGTCATACTGGCCTTTTTTGTTATTCCCTGACAATTGAGGCAACATTTTGGCAGAAATGTTCACTGAAAACTGACTCATATGAAAAGTGTGGTGTTACTGTTGTCATTTATAAATGTATAAATGCTTATTTTTTTCCATAGTGGGAAGAAATCAGCGGCTTGGATGAGAACTATACACCCATTCGCACGTACCAGGTGTGCAAAGTCATGGAGCCCAATCAGAACAACTGGCTTCGGACTAATTGGATCAGGAAGGGCACAGCCCAGAGAATTTTTGTGGAACTGAAATTCACCTTAAGGGATTGTAACAGTCTACCCGGCGTGGTGGGCAGCTGCAAGGAGACGTTCAACTTGTATTACCAGGAAACGGATTCAGAGTTGGGTCGCAGCATGCGAGAGAACCAGTACGTAAAAATCGACACCATCGCAGCGGATGAAAGCTTCACTCAGGGCGACTTGGGCGAAAGGAAGATGAAGCTCAACACCGAAGTGCGGATAATTGGCCCCCTGTCCAAACAGGGCTTTTACCTGGCCTTTCAAGACGTGGGGGCATGCATCGCCCTGGTGTCTGTCAAAGTCTACTACAAGAAGTGCTGGTCCATCATCGAGAACTTGGCCATATTCCCAGACACTGTGACCGGATCCGAGTTCTCCTCTCTGGTGGAGGTGGAGGGAATATGTGTTAATGATGCAGAGGAGGAGGTGGACAACTTTCCCAAGATGCACTGCAGCGCTGAGGGGGAATGGCTGGTGCCCATTGGAAAATGCATATGCAAAGCAGGATTTCAGCAGAAAGGAGACGCGTGTGAACGTGAGTTGCTTTCACTTTCTTTACGTCATCATTTGTAAAGATAATATTGTACTGCTTCAAGGTCCGGCCCGGGGATCACTTGGTTGGTTTTTTGTTGGCCCGCTGTACATAACACATAAACACAGCCTCCATTAGTTTTACAAAGGATGATTAGCATGAAATGAAAGCAATTAAAAACGTATGAAGTGAAAAGAACCCCCCCCAAAATATCTTGAACAATTTGGTATTCAAGAATAATTTCAATAAAATTGCAAATATATTAATTGATTCCAGTTTTAGATGGAAAAATATGGTCTTTATTGTTTATGTCGTCAACTATATTATATTAATTGCTCAGAATATTGTGACCTCCATCCATCCTTTTTCTAACGCTTATCCTCACAATTGTCGCGAGCGTGCTGGAGCCTATCCCGGCTGTCTTCGGGGGGGGCGAGAGGCGGAGTACACCCTGGACTGGTGGCCAGTCAATCACAGGGCACATATAGACAAACAACCATTCACACTCACGTTCATACCTATGGACAATTTGGAGTGGCTAATTAACCTAGCATGTTTTTGGAATGTGGGAGGAAACCGGAGTACCTGGAGAAAACCCACGCATGCACGGGGAGAACATGCAAACTCCACACAGAGATCCCCGATGGGGGAATCGCACCCGGGTCTCCGAGCTTTGTAGGTTCAACTTCAACTAAACACCAGTAAAGTTGTCATTTTTGGAAAAAGTCATAATATTATTATAACCAATTTTCCCAATATATTCACTATCTCTCCTCTGGACATGTCCCAAATATCTCAGTCTGGCCCATAACTGACTTTTATCTCCAAGACCTCTAACATGTAATGTCCCTCTAATGTACTTGTTCCTGATCCTATCCATCCTGGTCACTCCCAATGAGAACCTCAGCATCCTCATCTCTGCTACCTCCAGTTCTGCTTCCAAAGAAACAACAGCAAAAATGGGAAAAAGAGTGAAGTTAATACAAAGAATGGACTTCTTCTCCTAAATTTTTAGCATATCTTTTAAAAATATCAAAGTATCCTGTCATTTTTCACTATGTGACCCTCACTGGGAGAAGTTTGGACACCCCCGGTCTAAACATAGTGAAATAAGTCCTGTATTTCTACTATGAAAGAGCCTCAAATGAATGTCCCAGTATGCTCATTATTTCGTTGTTGTGGTTATAATTACCAACATCATACATTCTGTTTTTCAAAAAAATCTTGGATTATTTTCCATATCCATCTGACTCCAAAGATAAAAAAAAAAACCTCATGATTTGTTTTTAGACGTGGCTCTGGCATAGTTGTTTTTGCCAGTATCTTTATTTGTACTTTATGATGGACAGTGGCCAATAATATTCCAACAGAAGGTTTCCAAGGTCGAACACGGTGGCTTTAATGCCGTGCTGTCATCCGCTGGGACCCCACTGAGAGCTGAGTGTTAAATAAAAACATGGAATTTTGATACATCCAATGGTACCTTGTACTTTGTAGTTCATATTCATTTGCAATAGCTTCAAAACTCCAGTCCTTTTTTATTGTTTTTAGTTGCTTATTATGCACAGGCAGAACACCCCGTGGGGTAATAAGTGGAGAGAAAGCCCATTATTTCATGCCAATGGGAAAGATAGAAGGTGCAGCAGCCCCAAAGCAAATTAATTTTAGCCGCCCATTATTACAGTATGATGTCCTGATATAGACAACAAAGTACTGGCGCTGTACTGTAGCATTTATGAATGTTGACAACATTATTGGTGTTGTTTCAACACGTTTCCTGTATACACATGTGGATTAGCATTATCCCCATTCACGCGGGTGCAAACTTCAAAGCGCCAGCTTAGCACACGTGCAGCGCGGCTGCCTTCTGTGCTTTGTGTATCAATATACAGTGGCACCTCGGTTAGCGTCCGCCCCGGTTTGCGTGTTTTTTGGTTAACATCGAATGATACTGCATAAAACTTTCATTCATTCATTCATTCATTCATTTTCTACTGCTTATCCTCACGAGGGTCGCGGGGGTGCTGGAGCCTATCCCAGCTGTCTTTGGGGCGAGAGGCAGGGTACACCCTGGAATTGAACCCATGGTCTACGCGCTAACCACACGACCACCGTGCAACCAAATGTAAAATTAGAATTACAAAACTCTAAAAACTGTTTTTATGTTAACATTTTTGGCTTTATGGAACAGATCAGGCTGCACGGTGGTCGAGTGGTTAGCGCGCAGACCTCACAGCTAGGAGAACAGGGTTCAATTCCACCCTCGGCCACCTCTGTGTGGAGTTTGCATGTTCTCCACGTGCATGAGAGTCGCGGGGGGTGCTGGAGCCTATCCCAGCTGTCTTCGGGCAAGAGGCGGGGTACACCCTGGACTGGTGGCCAGCCAATCACAGGGCACATATAGACAAACAACCATTCACACTCACATTCATACCTATGGACAATTTGGAGTGGCCAACTAACCTAGCATGTTTTTGGAATTTGGAAAGAAACCGGAGTACCCGGAGAAAACCCACGCATGCACGGGGAGAACATGCAAACTCCACACAGAGATAGCCGAGGGTGAATCGAACTCTGGCTAACCACTCGACCGCTATGCAGCCGTGTGAGATTATATTATGTCTTATTTTCTCTTACTATGTCTACTATATTGGGTAATAGGAGTGTAAAGGTGACTATAGGGGTGTTATTTCATGTCTAGAGGGCTCTAATGTAAAAAAACCCAAACATAGACAAACAACCATTCACACTCACATTCATACCTGTGGACATATTGGAGTGGCTAATTAACCTAGCATGTTTTTGGAATGTGGGAGGAAACCGGAGTACCTGGAGAAAACCCACGCATGCACAGGGAGAACAACTCCACACAGAGATTGCAGAGGGTGGGATTGAACCCGGGTTTCCTAGCTGTGAGGTCTGCGCGCTAACCACTTTACCGCCGTGCAGTCCTTGATTGAACTTTTGTGGTTTTATTTTGGATGTGTTGTTGTCTCGGAATCCTCCTCGGAAGCCCAGGGTTTAGGAGGTTGATTAAAAAGGAGGGTCTGGTTATTAGACTCGGACCATCTTGTGTCACTGATGCAAATGTTTTGTCAGCGAGGGAATTTACAACTTAGTTGTTTATCCGTTCAAATGTGATATCTATCGATCTATTTTGTCCTCTTAAACTCATCCCGTCTCTTTGGAATAGTTCCCTCGTTGTTGGTTGGTATCGTTGGGTTGCTACGGTTGTGACACTGGGAGTCAAATATGTCGGTGGATTAGCTGACCGGGCTGTCATTTATGTCATTTGATTTCATCTGTTGTTGCAAAGGACCTGTAGCATCCTTTAATCGGGTCATCCATCTCTGTCACTTCTACAGCCTCCCACCCCCGTGTCTATTTAAGCCTTTGTTTGGACGTCTGTGCTCTTAAATGTTACTTTTCTCTGCTTGGTCTCAGAGGAGCTTATGTTGAGAAAATCACGCTACGAAGTCATTTTGACAGTCAGAGCGAGAGAGAGAGAGAGAGAGAGCGACAGATAGAGGGCTCTTGTGGGAAGACATATGCGGCTTTGTTTTGTCCAGGAATGTATTTTGTCTGAATATGGCTCATGATGACATTTTAGACGCAATCACTCTCTTGTAGATTATCACGGAATTAAAAGTAAGACCAAAGAAATATCTCTGTGTCAGCCTCTTGGACTCCTTTTCAGATTAGTATTGAACTCTGAAAATGTTGGAGATGGACCACTTTGGGTTTAGTTCAGAGAACTCAAAAGTCATCAACTGTAAATGTGGACTTTCCAATCAATCAATCACTCTATTAGATTTTTTTTACAGTGTTTTTTCTGAATTTTGTAATTGTAATGGTAATGGTAATGGTAATGGTAATGGTTTTATTTCATTTGAACATGCATCAGATTACAATTGAGTGCATCCCATAATCAGTTCCCAGTTCCACATGTCCAAAAGGAGTAGGAAGAAGCAAAGCTTATTAAATCCTACCCCTCCATCTGGTACTTTTACAATCACTAACTGATACATTTGTTCACTTCCTGCTTTCCTAATATAGTTTAAGGTTTTTTTTTAATAATGTACCTCGTACCGAAGTAGGAGGTGATATGACCATCCAATGACCATCCATCACATCCATCATTGATTTATGGAAGATCTCCTGCAGATTCCGTAACCTGTCAGTTGTCCATCTGATGAATGTGATTGATACCTGATCCATCAGGGGGCCGTCAACACGCATTAGGACCTCCTGACGAGTTGACTTCCTGGTTGTATTTGTTATGCTGAATGTATAGTTTGCTGTTAGCTTGACTGCCTCACCAAGTGGGCGTCCTTTTTTTTTGAGGGAGCAAAAATCACAGGGCACATATAAACAAACAACCATTCACACTCACATTCATACCTATGGACAATTTGGAGTGGCTAATTAACCTAGCATGTTTTTGGAATGCTCTGGGTTGGGTACATATGACTACATTGGGTAATAGGAGCGTAAATGTGACTATAGGGGTGCTATTTCATATTGAGAGGGCTCTAATAATGTTTAAAAACACTTATTTAGAAAGTCATAAACAGCTTTTCTATGCTCCAATCCAATGAACCGTTATATGCTTCGAAGTAACATGCTGTTAGCAAGCTCAAACTATGAAATATCGTGTGTATGGAAAGATTACACTCTAGATATGTTTTATTGATCAGTAATTGAAATCATTTCACATTCAATACAGAAGAGACTTGTCGACCCTCAAATAATTTTCAGCATTTAATAACTTTATCCCGCGATTGGTGGTGTACCGCGCATCTCACCTGAATTCCGCTGGGATAGGCTCCAGCATACCCCCATGGCCTTAGTGAGGATAATTAGAAAATGGATGGATAGCTGATAGATAGTAAGTTTATCATGACATGACTCTTTTCCTTTTCTACGCCTCATAAATCAACAATATTTCCGCAACTATTACCACACACCATCAGCAAGATGAGCCCCGCTTATGAAGGATGACAGCACCTTTTGTATATGAATATATTGCTGATCTAACATTGCATCTCAACATAAGAATGATCCATTGTCTTATTTGCATCTACATGAACACATCTCTGTTGTTGTTGCTTTGCATTACTTGGCAATTACTTCCTGCTTTTGAATTGTAAATGATTCCACACCAGATGAGCTTGTAATGTCTAATCATGTCTTCCAACTCGTGGCTTTCGGGGATGCTGCTAGCTCATTTAAATTCATATTCCGGTGTAAAACACACACACTCAGTAAAGTGTCTATAAAGACGTACGAGCCCTTCATTATGTGGCCCGTGATTTGCGGGGGTTGTCTCTCATCTCTTCGGTACTCCATGAATATCAAGTAGTGAACAAAGCTTCATCCGGTCATCGAATGTTGCTGTGTTCATTTTGCAACACGCTGTTGACAATCCCTTTGTGGAGTCCTCATGTAGTACTGACTTGGGAGTTTCATCGTTGGACTTCAGGTTGTTTGTCTAGCTCGGTCGTAGCTTTTCTCGGAAAATATTCATATCTGGAGCCTCTGGAATGAAACGTTCATGTGTTTTTATTTGGGCTAGTCAGTGGCAAATAATGTTAGCTTTTCAACCCTGCCTGGGCTTGAGAGGCGTGCTCACCAAAGACCTATCCAAATGAAATAAGTTGTCTCTACATTTACAAGATCTTTACAAGACCATAGCTGTGCGAGTCGTGAACGAGTCGTTCAAAGCTTATCAGTTTTTTTTTTATTCAATCTGCTGGCACTAGCTACACAGCTCGAGCATGCCGTGAGTTTCACTGACTCACGGGTACTCAAAGTCTTCGAGTTTTCACTGACTTTCTGGTTGATGGGACTTGAGTTTCACTGACTCACGGGGCTTGACGAAGACTCGAGATTCACTGACTCATGGGTACTCAGTGAAGTCTTGATTTTCACCGACTCGCTGGTTGATGTGACTTGAGTTTCACTGACTCACGGGGCTTGACGAAGACTCGAGATTCACTGACTCATGGGTACTCAGTGAAGTCTTGATTTTCACCGACTCGCTGGTTGATGTGACTTGAGTTTCACTGACTCTCGGGGGCTTGATGAAGACTCAAGTCTCACAGGCTTACTAGATGATGAGACTTGAGGTTCACTGACTCTCGGGGGCTGGATGAAGACTCAAGATTCGCTGACTCATGGGTACTCAGTGAAGTCTTGATTTTCACCGACTCGCTGGTTGATGTGACTTGAGTTTCACTGACTCTCGGGGGCTTGATGAAGACTCAAGTCTCACAGGCTTACTAGATGATGAGACTTGAGGTTCACTGACTCTCGGGGGCTGGATGAAGACTCAAGATTCGCTGACTCATGGGTACTCAGTGAAGTCTTGATTTTCACCGACTCGCTGGTTGATGTGACTTGAGTTTCACTGACTCTCGGGGGCTTGATGAAGACTCAAGTCTCACAGGCTTACTAGATGATGAGACTTGAGGTTCACTGACTCTCGGGGGCTGGATGAAGACTCGAGATTCGCTGACTCATGGGTACTCAGTGAAGTCTTGATTTTCATTGACTCGCCGGTTGATGTGATTTGAGTTTCACTGACTCGCGGGTACTCAACGAAGACTCAAGTGTCACTGACTCACGGATACTCAATGAAGACTCAAGTTTCACTGACTCACGGGTACTCGGTGAAATCTTGATTTTCACTGACTCGCTGGTTGATGTGACTTGAGTTTCACTGACTCACGGGTACTCAGTGAAGACTCAAGTTTCACTGACTCATGGGTACTCAATGAAGACTCAAGTTTCACTGACTCATGGGTACTTGAAGATTCAGGTGTCACCGGCTGACGGGTTGACGAGACTCGAGGTTCACTGACTCACGAGTGCTCCACAAAGACTGGTACTTTAGTGACTTGAGTGAATCGAACACCAGATTCAGTTCAGTGAATGACTCATTAAAAACTCGAGTAAAAGTAGTAAAATTGAGTTTCGAATCACCAGTAGAGACAAAAATGGTATGCTGTCATGTAAATAAGACGATAAATGAAATGATTTATTGTGGTTTGGGGATGTAAAAAAAAATACAATTGACCTGGCGCCCACTACGATAAGGGAAGCGGAAGAAACCATTGAACCATTCCGAATAAACACAGCTCAGTCAAAGGTGCATTGTTGATATTGCGCTACCTTATTGCTGGATTTGAAGCGCAAACAGATGGAAAGAGAAACGAACAGGATTTAGAATGCGCCACCAATTTGCGAGCTGCACAGATGGTAACCATATCGACATCTGAATGACGGCCGGAATGGCGGAGAAGTGAATCGAAAGTAGCGGCGGTGCTGACGCAGCTCTGTAGGGACGCATTGCTGCGTGCCATCACACCGCGGGCCGCTATTTTCCTCACGTTGATAAGTTCTTTGTAAGCCAGCACGGTTACGCGGTGGCGGACACACACTTATTGTGGTGTATCTCTTTGTAAAAAGGCCTTTGTTCGAGGGAGCCATCTGCGGCTTTGGGTGATATTGTGTCAGCGGGTCCATGTCATGCCATGCATTGGGTCAGCGGCTATTAACTTCATTTACACATGGCTGAAGACCCGCACGGCGCCACAATAAAGGACGGCCTGATGTGTTTGGTAATGTGAGTACGCGGGCTGACAGGGCGCTGTCGAGATAGAAGATGGATGATTGCAGCGGTTGACCCCTGACCGCCAGAAAGCCCCCCCACCCGAGCACCCCCCTCCCGACTCCCGAGACAAAAGAACGGGCTTTCCCTCTTTTGTAGCAGGCCTCATCTCCTCTTGCGCTAATGAGTTGAGACATTGCTGTCAATCTCTGATCCGATGCCGCTTAACATTCACAGCTTTGCTGCTTTAACGCAACTGAAGCAGACAACCGTCTTTTTAAGAAAGACTCATCATTCTTACATACAGTAATTGTAGGCTGTGTTGCCATAGGAAAACAGTGGCGGAAAAGTGTTTTGAGTTCTTATTTTTGTCATGTTTCTCACAATTAAATATTTCCGATCATCAACAATATTTAATATTACAATATTCATATTATTATGACTTTTTTTTATTAGTAAGGGAGAAAGAAATTCCTACATGGCCCTGTTTTCCCTTCCGGTTAAAACACAACTGAGATTAATTGAGATCTATGAGTCTGGGCAAAGGTTATAAAGCCATTTCCAAAGCGTTGGGACTCCAGCAAACCACAGTGAGAGCCGTTGTCCACAAATGTTAAAAACATGGAACAGTGGCGATCCTTCCCAGGAGTCAAATTACCCAAACAATGCATTTTGTTAGCCAACCCAAATGACCCCAACAATGCATTTTGTTAGTTAAAATACCGAAAATCAATAAATCTTTAACATGATTAGATCCTTTTAGATATGAAATAACACCCCTATATCGCCTTCACCTTGAGCTGGATCGGCATTATGAAGCAAGTATCGGACGATAACGATACCGTGCTTTTTCGCTAATGTTGGACAATCGATCTGCGCATCGGTAGTATTAACCCATGTAGACATAGAACAGAATACTCGTGTGTGTGTGTGTTGCTGTAAATGTGTTCTGTGTTGGACAGGAAGTGAGGCCAAAGTCATCATATTATGAGAATGAAATTTACAAGAGCCAAGTAGAAACAGGTGTAATTTTAAATAAAATAAATAAATTTAAAAAAAAAGATATTTTAGTAGCATATAGTTGAAATATTAAAATATATTTGAAAGTTATAATATTATGAGAAACAAAACAAAATAACATTGTCATTTTTGGAAAATTAGGTTGAGGAAAAAGTTACAATATGATGGAAATAAAGTCATATAATGGAAAAAAAATGTCAAAGATTGTTTAAGAAGACAGTTGAAATATATATAAAATAAAAACACATCAGCAGCAGAAATGGGGGAACAAAAGTATGAAGTGGATACTAATAATATGCATTTTCAGATGCACTTTTTCTTGAACATTTTGCCATGTGTTTGCTTTACAAATGATTATTTTGGCGGTTTAGGTCCTAACCGATTAACCAACAAGCTTCTGATTAATGGAGTGAATAAATAATCATTAGTTGCGTTAGTAGTTATTAATTTCTGGAAGTACAGTAAAATCTTGTTATATCGATATCGGTTATAACGAATTACTACTTATTATTACTACTTATAAATTATCCCGGCAAATTTCTAGTCTTTTATGATATAATTAGTTCCGTTAGTACGATACCCGGTTACTATGATAATCCGGTTATGTTATACTATAGAACAATGCCGAGTGCATTATTGCCCACTTTTAATGCAGTTCGGCGCAGGATCGGATATATGGATAGTCCGGTTATATCGGTATTTTTTCCGACTCCCGAGAATATCGATATAACGAGACTTTACTGTAGATGTTCTTATGGTTTGATTTCTTCTTCTGTCTTTCTGTTGCTGGGATTAAACAGGAAGAAAAAAACACCTGTTCATTCAAATCAACACTTAGGTCAAACCACGGTGGCCATTTTTCAGAAAGGAATGATATCTTATAGAAATAAGAATTAACATCTTCCTTTATCGGGGTTAACCTTCAGCACCTGACATTCATCAGCGGCGTGGTTTGTGTGTTGGTCCTTTCAGCGCCTCTTTTCTCAGCATAAGGGGGTTGCCCTCAGTCTCCGCCACTCTGCTATCCTCTCTCCGAGGAGCATTCTTCTTTCCTTATTCCACTGTACACGCAAGCGGCTTGAACACATAATCTGGCTGGATGGGAAGTGCACGTGAAGGGGGAAGGACTGGTCGGAAAAGGACCCGATTGTGCAGATTGCAGATTAAAGTCACGGTCTAGTAATTCACAAACTGGAAAAAGATTTGATCAATTTTCCAGTCACGGCAAATGGAAATCTTGTGAATTCCCAAAAAAGTTAAACTCCCGCATGTGGCCTTATCGTATCCGGGCAACATTATGGCACAGCCCTTGTCACCTAACGCGACCGGACGCTCGGCGGAAATTAGCATTTCCACTTCTTGCAGTTTTGCAGCCCGTTGCTTCTTTTGTTACCGGATGTAGCCATCTTTAAAAAGTCAAAGCGAAGATAAGATCCAAGAGAAATTCACATTTCTAGCAGCTCTGCCAAAATGTCACTATAACTTACCAAAATAAAACAACCAAGGTAAGACAGGAGAGATAAGAAATAGAATAAGATGAAATCATTACAGAACAAATTAATTAAATTAAAAAAAAACCATAATCGAGTGGTCGAGTGTTTAGCGTGCAGGCCTCAGGCCAGTCTGCATATTACAAGTTAACAATGTGTTGTCAACAAAGAATAATAGGAGTGTTTATTTGTAATGTCACAGCTATAATAATGCTAAAAAACATATTTTCAAAGTTATCGTTCAAGTCTGGAACCAGTTTACTGCAATAAATGAGGGATGCCTATACTCTACCTTTTATTAATAACTTAATGATATCGATCCAAAAGCATATAGATTTGGGAAATAAGGCCAATTATTTGAACTGCCAAACAAAGTACTGAAGATGTCATAAAAACATCCAAATTGTGATCGTCTGATGTTTGGGGTTGTTGTCTGGCTGGGAAAAGAATCTCCCAAGACATAGTTCTCAAGTTGAACCAGATGATCCTTTTGCCTTCATGTTCCCTTGATCTTGTCAAGTGTGCCCACAACATGATGTTGCCACCACGATGCTTATGTTTGCCAAACATGGCGTCTCGGCTGATGGGCCCCAAAAAGCTCGATTTTTATAAAAACTTTCTTCACTGCAAGTTAGATTAATTCGTTCATTCATTTTCTACCGCTTTTCCTCACGAGGGTGGCGGGGGTGCTGGAGCCTATCCCAGAGGCGGGGTACACCCTGGACTGGTGGCCAGCCAATCACAGGGCACATATAGACAAACAACCATTCACACTCACATTCATACCTATGGACAATTTGGAATGACCGATTAAACCTAGCATGTTTTTGGATGTTTTGGAACTGGAGTACCCGGTTTCAAATATACAAACATGTATCAATACGAGTTTAAACCACTCGTCCGCCGTGCTGCCCCAAGTTAGATTTCACATGTTTTGTTTTTTTTTACCAGTTGCTTTGATTTTGCCACTCTCCCGTACAGCTACGACTTCATTTTCTACCGCTTTTCCTCACGAGGGTCGCTGAGGATGCTGGAGCCTATCCCAGCTGTCTTCGGACGAGAGGCGGGGTCCACCCTGGACTGGTGGCCAGCCAATCACAGGGCACATATAGACAAACAACCATTCACACTCACATTCATACCTATGGACAATTTGGAGTGGCTAATTAACCTAGCATGTTTTGGGATGTTTTGGAACTGGAGTACCCGGTTTCAAATATACAAACATGTATCAATACAAGTTTAAACCACTCGACCATCATGCCGCCCCAAGTTAGATTTCACATGTTTTTTTATTTTTTACGACTAGCGAAGAAGCCGTGCAACACCTCTGCCATCTGGAGCACTGAAGCTCTTAACTCCTCCTGAGTGCTCGTAGGCGTCTTGGTGGCCTCCCTCACCTTCTCACTACGGAACATCCTTCCATTTCTTAATGATGGATTCAACTGAACTCCATTTGATGGCCATCTTCTTGTAGACATGTCCTGTCCCTTTTCTCTGGGTGGCTCGGCGCCATCTTTAGTCATCACGTTGCAATCGTAGTGGCGACATTAATGAAGCGGCGCCCCGAGCTGACAGACACAAGCGTTTAAAGACACTGCTGCTAACTATTTCTGCTCAGTTAGCTCAGTCACACAGTCGGGAGTTACAGCGGAACCTTGGTTAGTGTACGTCTTGGTTAGTGAATTTTTTGGTTTAAAACTTGCCTTGGTTTGAGTACATTTTCCCGTTAGCGTGAGATGCTATGGGAGTGACATGATACTGTGAGGACCATAAAATATGATGTATATATTGTATACTGTACATATAAAAACATCATTTTGTAGCAGCCCATAAGCATGAAATACAAAACAGAAATTGTGACTGCAAGGAAACACTAAAAATGACAAACTACACTAAGTACTACATGACAACAAACACCCAGTTTAGCACTACAAAATGATGTTTTTTTATATACAGTACACAGTAAAGTATGCATTATGTTCACGGTTCATTGGATATCCTTTCCAATGAAGTACTTTCCAAGATTGACTCAGGGATGGAAAAACAAATATGATGCAGAGATGTCATAATTTATGTTGATGCACAGACAACAAACTTTGTTGTACTCCGTGAGCGAGACAGTATTGTCAGGATAATTGAAAGCGTCTTTATCCTACTAATCTTAGAACGTCTTCTGGCTTAGTATTCCCAGACTGCAGACTGCAGGCATTAAAGAATGAAAGGGTTTGGTCATTGGAAGGGAAATTACAGACGAATGCTCCGTTTCTCACTGAGGAGCCGGCTGGAATGTCAGAATTGTTTTTTTTTTTTTTCCGTCCGCTTAACCTCAACTCGCTTCTCTAAAGATGGAATCGGTTCAGTCCTAAATAAGCCGATTTGTGGATGGTGCTTTTTGTCTAAAGGAACAAACGGCATTAGTACGGTTTTACACGGAGGTGACTTAATAACAGCTTTATGACATCCTTCTGTCACAAAAATGACATCACACTTAAAAACGTCTATAAACAGCTCTGCTCAGAACAGCTAGTAAAATTGCTTCTCTAAGGACGCAATCATTTCTGTCCTAAATAAGCCAATTTGGGATGGAGCTCAGCTTTTTTGTGTCAGCAAGCATATGATTTGAGTTCTCCTCTATCTCTTAGAGCAGGGGCTCTCAACCTGGGTTTTTTGGGGCGATTGCTGGAGCCTATCCCAGCTGTCTTCGGGCGAGAGGCGGGGTACACCCTGGACTGGTGGCCAGCCAATCACAGGGCACATATAGACAAACAACCATTCACACTCACATTCATACCTATGGACAATTTGGAGTGGCCAATTAACCTAGCATGTTTTTGGATGTTTTGGAACTGGAGTACCCGGTTTCAAATATACAAACATATATCAATACAAGTTTAAACCCCATGACTTAACCCTTTCGCTAACAAATATGTATCTACGTATATATGTTTTTTTCAACCCGAGTGCTTACTCCCATGTATTCGGGCGAGAGGCGGGGTACACCCTGGACTGGTGGCCAGCCAATCACAGGGCACATATAGACAAACAACCATTCTCACCCACATTCACAATTTGGAGTCACTAGTGAACCTAACATGTTTTTGGAATGTGGGAGGAAACTGGAGTACCCGCAGATGCCCAAGCGGGGAATCAAACCCTGACTGTGTGGCCTACAGGGTAACCACTCATCCACCATGCGGCCCGAGCTAAGATCTTTCCAGTGGGAAAAAAAACAACAAATCAGACACGGGTTGTATATGACATATTCTAATGTCATTTTTCACTTGCTGTTTGAAATCCACCCAAGGATCCGCGACCCACTTTTGAGTCCTGACCCACAAGTTGGCAATCACTGTTTTAGAACCGCAGCGTCACATCCATGCATCCACGGGGCTTCTACCCTGTTAGTGTCTTTAAGGCGAGTCTAGCTGTACACAATATTTGGCTGTGTATGTGTCATGTATCTGTCAGCAGGATGTCACTTTGATGTCGAAAGCCACCATAGAGAAGCGGAGAACCACACAGCACAGCAACATGAGCTCTGTCACGGATCAGAAAGCCTTCCATCACCAACACGAACACTCCACCCTGCTCACACCAAAACACAGCACAGAGTTTCCCCTACTATTATGCCAGGGGGGGAGGGGGGGGCATGCCCTGCTTTGTACAGCGGTACGAGGTACATTATTAAAAAAAAAAACCCTAAACTGTATTATGGAAAGCAGGAAGTGAACAAATGTAACAGTTACTGATTGTAAAAGTACCAGATGGAGGGGTAGGATTTAATAAGCTTTGCTTCTTCCTACTCCTTTTGGACATGTGGAACTGGGAACTGATTATGGGATGCACTCAATTGTAATCTGATGCATGTTCAAATGAAATAAAATCGTTACCATTATTACCATTAACGAAATAGCATCGGATGGTGTACCAAATGCTTGCATTTGTTGTGATTATATTAATAGAGCTACAGGATTGAAGACAATCCTTTAACCGTGGCATGGCATAGCGTAGAAATGCTTGCTTTTGGCCCGTCGCCCTGAGCTAGATAGAGCCGTTCACATGGCAACTGTTTGTCCAACAGACGTCTCTGTGCTGATCCAAGGTTTTTTTTGTTTAAGCTATGTTTTGTTGATGCATGTGTCAACATATTGAGATGTTTTTACGTGTGTTTATGCTACATACTCATTGTGACGGTGAAATAGAACACTAGTGTGGAAAAATATGTATTTACATCATATTTTTTGTTATGGAACCTTTGGTTTGGTACTCATTCAAGTACAAGTGAGCGACAGGATCGATAGGAGAGCATCCTCACATGGTGTAGGTGTTAACATTATCCGGGGGTGTGAGGGTGGGTGGAGAGTCGTCGCGTCCTCTGTTTGTCCTATATGCCAACTGATGGGAATGGAGGTCATCGGGAAGAGCGTCCTTGATGTGAGACAGGATGAGTCTCTCCAGACATTTGGTGATTATGGGAGTTAGCAACGGAGCGCTAGTCGTTCAGGCAGCACGATGTGGAACAACGGTGGGGGCAGGTGGGGACGACAGACTGCAGCAGCAGTGAGAGGCCGGATGAAACGTTTCTGCTGCTACAGCTGGATGGGGGCATCGTGCCTCCACCAGAAGAGCACCGTTGAGCTGGACAAAGCGGGGGGAAACTAGCTAAGGGTGTCCGTAAGGGAGGTGCTGCCCGAGGAGTCAGTTGACATGCCGCTATTCTTGTAGCCAGTGAGTTCTTTAATACTCTGCCGCTTGTCCCTGTTGTCGCTGTTAAAGTGTTCCTCAAAGCAACATTCCCAGTTCTGCTTGGCCTCCGTGATGCTCCTGTGCAGGGACCAGGGTTCCTCTGTGTAAGCCTGCTAGAGAAGATCCTATTGGGAAATTACCTCCCGGAAGGTTGCTGGTTTTTATACGGTGGAACCCCGGTTACCATCATTAGTCTATTCCAGAAGGTCTGAAAATGATGTCCGGTTCCAGATTCGATGCTAATGCACTGCTAACAGGGACTAAATTTTGTGATCAAAATTTCTAGCAAACACATTAGCACTCACACAATAGCCACGTTTACATGAGGAGTTTTTCTCTTTCCGAATGGAATCTTTCCGAATGACCTTTCCGAAAGCAATGGTATCCATGGAAAGGAATATTCCAATCGCGTGTCGACATGCGCCGCTATAATTAACCAGAATAGTAACCCATTGACTAACCCTAACACCTGATTGAGCGGATACAAGATACGTCAATCGGATTGGGGAAAGGAATATTCCACCCCAGGGAATCCCATTGGCACTTTTCTTTGGGAATGAGGTGTATACAAAGGTTACATTCTTCCCGTTTGAGCTAATAAACCGAATGGAATTGGAATATTTGGTCCATGTATACGTGGCTATTGTATTAACTCATTCACTGTCAAAGATAGTTCATTTATACTAGGGCGGTCGCGAGATTAAAGTAGTTAATCGTGATTAAAATAGTTAATCGTGATTAATCGCACTTTGATCGCAGTTTACTCTGAATTAATCACATTTAATCGCTGATAGAAAGTTGATGTCTATAACACTTAGGGTAAATCTCTTTGCTGTAAACGATGCAGTGTGCAACTAAATTTCCTTTAGCATGTTAGCTCTCGACCGCCGTGCAGCCCCACTGTGCATTAACTCCAACTGTGTTAATGCATTTTAATCACAAAATGGAAACATATGGAAGCAAAGTAGCTCCATCACCCGTCTTTGATGTTGAAGTAGTTTCTGTTTGGGAACAGATTCATGCTTCTTTTTCAAAATAATTCAACTTTTTCCACAAAAGCTAAGCAGTTTTATATATGTTTAGCATTTTTTTACCCTTACTGTACTGAAAATGAAGCAAACCGTGACCTTAAAACTGAGGTAGGTATCAAACGGTGATAATGAATGACATACCGTTGTAGCCTAGTAATTAGCCAGAAAAGAGCCTTTTCTCTTTGCTTTTGACATCCGTCCCCTTGGAGGCTGTGCTGTCTTCATCCAGCCTGCGTGTATCCCCCCGTCGGGCCGAGTGACAGCCATTGTGGGAGTCATGCCAGGCGCTCCTCCACACACCAGACACCCAACAGATGAGGTCTCAGAAAGCCAAAGGCAAACAGACACGCTGTCGTTCACGCTGTTGCTCGCAGCGGATGGTGGTAGAAAGCACGGCCTTGAACCCCATCAAGCTCGTCTTTAAACACCTTTTCCTTGTTCAAACACATCCCGGGCTCTTATTTTAAGCTCTGGTGATTTATGATCGTTGTGTTTATGTACAATTACTGTATAGTAGATATGGCCACATGGTTTTCATCAGATGTTCTTGCTCATAGTCCAAACGTATCAAATATGCTTCCTTGCATGATACATTTACAAAATACAGGGTCAGGCAAAATGATCAGACACATTTGGAGGTTAAATAAAGTAAAGTACATTAAATTCAATAAAGTAAAGAAACAAAAAAGTGTTTTTATTTTCGTAAAGTACATATAATGCCATTCTGTTTCGTTATTTTTTTAAAATTAAATCAGTTCTGGCGGTGTGAGGTCGGCCGCTTGATTTTGGTTTCAGTGCAGATCCAGAGCAAAATTATATGAATATAATCAATACAATTAATAATAATAATAATAATAATAATAAATAATATAATATGAATATATATATATATATATGTACTATGTATGTATGTATATAAAAACGTATATATATATGTATGTATGTATATAAAAACGTGTATATAAATATGTATATATATGTATGTACTATGTATGTATGTGTATATATGTATATGTATGCATATGTATGTACTATGTATGTATGTATATATAGACCTACGTATATATGTATGTACCCTGTATGTATGTATATAAATATGTATATATGTATGTACTATGTATGTATGTATATATATATATACATATGTACTATGTATGTATGTATGTATGTTTATATATATATATATATATATATATATATATATATATATATATATACGTATGTACTATGTATGTATATATATGTATGTACTATGTATGTATGTGTATATATGTATATGTATGCATATGTATGTACTATGTATGTATGTATATATAGACCTACGTATATATGTATGTACCCTGTATGTATGTATATAAATATGTATATATGTATGTACTATGTATGTATGTATATATATATATACATATGTACTATGTATGTATGTATGTATGTTTATATATATATATATATATATATATATATATACGTATGTACTATGTATGTATGTATGTATATATATATATATATATATATATATACGTATGTACTATGTACGTATGTATGTACTATGTATGTATGTATATATATACGTACGTATATATATGTATGTATGTACTATGTATGTACGTATGTATATAAATATGTATATATATATATGTATGTATGTGTATATATATGTATGTACTACATATGTATGTATGTATATACCTGTATGTATGTATGTATAATTTATATATATACATATTTATTTATATATGTATTTATTTATTTTCGTCACGTACCGACAATTAATTACTATTGCGTTGAATTTTTTTTAATGTGATATATTCTAAATCACGCTACAAGTTGATCTATAATACATAATATCAGTAATCACTAAGTCCCACTATGGTTAGTACTTTGCAAGGCTATTTTTTCCAATTTTTTGGTTGCATTGTTTTTAATTTTTTGAAAAGCAATTTCTGGGACTTGGGATGATTTTCAGTCTTTGCATTTCATTCCATCAAGTGGCGATTGCATTCCTGTCATTCTATGACTCAGCAACGTTGCGTGTGTGCCTGGGAATGTGACCTTGAAGTTTTGGGAACGTGCGTTCCATTTCTATGCCATTGTTCAAATTGTTAGCTCTCCAGCGCTGGAGACTGACACTGAGACATTATCTTCCCTATCGCCTTGGTGTTGGTTTGTCAGTTTGACCGATTCCTTTACACTGAGTGCTTTTACAATGCGAGCTGGTCAACTGAGTGTTTTGGAGGAAAGTTGGCTTTGGCAATGTCAGCATACGCTAACAAAAATAGTCAACAACAATGCTTGGGGGACGGTAAACAGTACATAAGTACATGCATTAAATCAACACATGATTTAAATATATACATACTGTATCACTCCTTCCATTGGGATCAGCTTTATTTCATCTCACTAAACGGTGATTGGACCCAAAAGTGTACTTTCCTTTTTTTAGATAGCATTCCTGACTTGTCCTCTCTTTTTCTCTCTTTTGAGACCATCCACAGCATGTGGCCGTGGTTTCTACAAATCTTTCTCCCAGGACCTGCAGTGCTCTCGCTGCCCCATGCACAGCTTTAATGAGCGGGACGGCTCCTGGCGCTGCGACTGCGACGACGGCTACTACCGCGCTTTCTCCGACCCTCCTTCTGTGGCGTGCACACGTAAGTCTGTGACACATTGGAAAGTCCGTCTCGGGGCTACATCCACAACAATGGCGTTCAATTCTATTAATGTGTGTCTTCCTGTTGGGGAAATGTGGGTGCAGGGTTCCCGGCATGCTTTGCGGGTTATGAATGCTAGTATGGTAATGGTTTTATTTCATTTGAACATGCATCAGATTACAATTGAGTTAAATCCTACCCTTCCATCTGGTACTTTTACAATCAGTAACTGTTACATTTGTTCACTTCCTGCTTTCCTAATATAATTTTTTAATAAAAAAAATATTTTATGAATTTTTATTTTTTTAGTTTTATTTTATTTTTTTGTCACGTACCGAAGTAGGAGGTGATATGAGCATCCAATGACATAATGGGTACTGATATCAGATTATGTCGGGTTATATGGTCCTACTAAATCACCGATATTGGCACCCGGAGACAAACAGGAGTGGCTGTGATGTTGTCCGTGAGGCAGTCCAAAAAAAAGGCGTAGCAGCTGAGTGAAAAACTTGCCCTGCACAGGTTTCCCGTGGTGGCACAGAACCGGTGAAAAAGTTTAATAAGACCATCCACATCTCAAGCATTGGAACACGGAAACACTCAAACACGGAACGCTGTCCAAAACATTCGCAAAATCTGGGAAAGCCTCAGAGTACGGCAATGTTGGCTTTAAACTCTTCATTATAAGGGTTGCCAGATGTAAAACTTTAGTCAGAGTTCGATTTAGACCGACTTTATTTATCCACAAGGGAATTGCTTGGTTGCAGGAGCTCAACTGCAGAAGAAACAGAAAAACACTCATAAATAAAACGTAATGCATTATGAATAAAATATGATAAAATAGACATAAGATAAACATGATTTGCATATTTACAAATAGTGACTAAAATATGAGATATAATGTTTTACAGACAGGGTGGATGGTGTGTGGAATAAATGAAATCCTGTGGCGTTCACTGTGGGAGTGGAACTGGAGGAGAAGCTCCACTTCCACTCTATTGTCCAATGGAGTGGGTGTGTGGGTGGGGTTGTCAGTGATGGAAAAACCGGAGTACCCGGAGAAAACCCACGCATGCACGGGGAGAACATGCAAACTCCACACAAGTGATGGCCGAATTGGGTGGAATTGAGTTGAGTGTGAATGGTTGTTTGTCTATATGTGCCCTGTGATTGGCTGGCCACCAGTCCAGGGTGTACCCCGCCTCTCGCCCCAGCTGGGACAGCTGGGATAGGCTCCAATAAATGAATGAATGTGAATTTCTGTCATCATCACGGCCTAACTCATAATCTCTATTGTTTTGGTGTATTTCATGGGGCTTAGTTTGGGGGGGGTACGGTACATTCTTCCACAGCGGTTTATGAATCATGCTTTGTGGTGACGCCGGAAAGAAAATCCCTGATTGATGAAATATTTGAGAAGTGTTTGTGAGTAATACATGCAGTACTACTTTAGTAACAACATCTGCACACGCCAGACCGCCTCATTTAGTCATCAGTGATCTCCTTAGCGGCGCGGGGATGTCCCTCGGCAGGTCTTTTATCTGTCTCCCTGTCGTTATGATTATGGCCTTGCATGTCTGTTTTTTGTCTTAGCTTGAGATAATGATGATTGGCGCATTTTGACGTTGCCCCAAAAAAATTGCAATTACCACAACAGCAGGAGTCCTGGCAGCATCCTGCAGCTTCATTGTGTCAGCCAGGAGAACAGTTTGACGACAGTCTGTGACGGCTTCTTTACCTGCGACATTCGGGTTGCCAGAGTTGGGTTTTATTTGCTATAAACTCTTAACGCCATTTTGTTCCCGAGTATAAGTGCATTTATAAGTGTAATATCACTTTCTAAACGTGGTTTTTAAACATTAATAGTAGCAGTAAGAACCTAAAGTCACCTTTACATTTGTCAATATCCATCCAACTATCCTCACTGGGGTCGTGGGTATGCTGGAGCCTATCCCAGATGGACTGGTTGGGAGCCAATCACAGGGCACCAAGTCACCAATTAACCTAACATGCATGTTTTTCTTGCAATGTGGGAGGAAACCGGAGTCGGTTTCAAATATACAAACATGTATCAATACAAGTTTAAACCCACGCAAACCCCAAGAGATGCCCCAAGCGGACAATCCAACCCAGGTTTTCACCATCTCCTGACTGCGTGGACTAACCACTAAGCCACCGTGTGGCCATTACTCAAAATCTTTGACGGTCCAATCAAATTTTCTAAGAATGACAACTTTATCTTTGTCTTTTTTTTCTCATAATATTGCGACTTTTAGAAAAACTTTCATAAAACCTGACTTTTAAAACAAGAAATAATACATTTTAATAGTTTGGTCTTTAATGTTTTCACTTTTTCTGAATATTAAGACTTTATTCTCTCAATATTATGTCTTAAATATCATATTATTATGACTTGTACCCAACATAACTGTCCTAAAATTATAAGTTATTTTTTGTTTGGTTCTTATATTATAAGAAACATAATTAAAAAAAAAAGTTGCTGCTTTTTTCCTATTTTTGCTGTTGCTGTTTTTCAAAAGTGGACTTTTAAAAAATTAACAATACATTTTAGTTCTTATTATTTTCAGTATTTATTTTATTTTTCTCTTCATATCATGACTCTAATATCCTACTTTATTCTCATGATTGATTTCTCATAACTTTGACCCAATGTCATTTTCCTAAAATTGCAAACATTTATTATTTTGGTTTGTTTTTTCTACTTCTAAAAAAAAAAACTTTTGAAAGTCGAAACCATATCGTCTATATAGTCTTTAATATACCAACTTCATGCTATTCCTTCTGTTAATATTATGCCTTTTTTCTCAGAATACCTTGTACTGCTGTTGCTTTTTTTTAGTTTTATTGTATTTTTAGAAAAAACACTGTTGGGGCTGGTGAATAAGTTAAGTCATGTTTTTTTTTAGTCCTTCATAGTCATGTAATATATGACAGAAACTACCACACATTGTTCAAATCTGCAACTTTCCCCCGTTGCAAACGCTAAGTAGGCCAAGTAAGAATCTCTTGTGTGTGGGTGTATATCTCTGTAAGAGCCCGATGGTGCGATATTATGCAGAATTTCATGGCGCTGCCTTGCTTTTTGTGTGTGTTAAACAGAGACAGGACGCTGGCATCTGTATTTAATGCAGCGGCAGTCATATGAAACGTTATTCTAGGTCATTTTTAATGGCATGTAAAGTATCATTTTAAATTAAGTCTCTGCTCGTGCTAAATCTCTCTCCGCCAGCGGACCACTCTGCTGCTGCCCTTTGCTAAATCTCTTCCCATTTATTTAAAGGCAGCCCCCCCCCCCCCCCCCCCCCCCCGCCCGTACTGCTTATTTTGCCCTGGACTGACATGCATTAGTTTTCTGGCACAAGCTTCCCTTGTTTGCACATTCCGTCAAATTCTCAATTCTAGCGGAGTCCTGGTTGTTGAGCTCATTATGCGAGAGGACAATAGGTGAAACAGGGATTTGCTTGTTTATACAGAACTTAATTAAACAAAAGCAGCGTGCCGGAGGATGAATTGACATGGTGTCCGGGTCAGGGTCTCATGCTGCCTTTTAGTCAACATCACACAATAAATACCTTGTGATCTGTGGCATGACAGTTATGTACAGTGGGTGTTATCGATATGGACTCCTCTTGCCTGCAGGCACGCTTCATTGATTGATTGATTGATTGATTGATTGATTTGAACCGACATTGTAAGTTACATCTAGGGTCACGGGAAACCATTGGTTTCTCTCTTCTTCATGGCATTCCGAATACTATCAGTGGCTATGACCCATGTTTGGGAAATGGGTTGGATTTTTGGGGGTTTTAATAGTAATAATAATAATAATAATAATAATAATAATAATTTTTAAAGTACTCAAAGACACTTTACAGAAGAATAGAGTTGAATAAAAGCAAGTAGACAGAGTAAAAGATACATTAAAATACAACATTCATTGGTTAATACACAGTTAAAACATGAGTAAAAGCGGGGCGGGGCACAGCAGTCAGGTATAAAAAGTTAGACATTAAAAACTGATTTAAAGAGGTGAGTTTTGAGTTTTTTTTTTTAAACAGGGAAGTTCAAGGCAAGAAATGGGGAAAAAAAACCCAAAATTTTAAGAAAGAAACTGCAAAGGAAAAAATAATGTAATTTTATCAGAGTTATAATACTAAAGAAAAAAATAATTTATTTTTAATATTATGAGAAACCAACAAAACAAAATAAATAAATTGAGGAAAAAGTTATATTATGGGAATAAAGTCCAAATATTATAGAAAAGCAAATGACCAAAATTATTTCAGAAGAAAATTGAAATATTGAATTAAAAAAAAAAAGCCAAAAGCGAAGTTGATACTAATAATAGGATTTTTCACCTATATTACAAAGCTGATGCAGTTTTTTTTTAATATATATAACTTCTTATATCATACAGTAAATCATGTCTACATGTATTGTTTTCAAATTAGGTCTCAAAATGTCAAAACATAGAAATAAAAGCAAAAATGTTGCTCTCTGCTAAATGTTGCTATCCACGTTGCCAAATGTTTTCAGTGTACAGCAAAAGTACACAAAACAGCGTGAAGTCTCCCGGCTCCCAGATACCCTTGTAGGACGTTTGTTTCCATGGTGGATTTTTTTTAACTAGCTGTCATTTTAGCGGCTGAGATGGAAGTAAGAGGATATAAATGATATAAAGACGTCAAAAAGGTTCCAGGAGATGTGCTGCAAGGAGACAGCAGAGACTCGCTCAACACGACCGCTTTGTTGAAAAGATCCAGGAATGTTTAACTGCAGTATTTATGCTTCTGGGCTTACTCTTAAGTCTTACGTTTTGATCATTTTCACTCAGTTTTCTGTTGGGTTTTGCTACAGAGTACATTGATCACGTCTTTTGGTGTGGTCGGCGTTCGCACTCGCCTCACTCTGAGCTCGAGTCCACTGGCTTGTGGATGAACGTGTCGGGGTGGGAATTAACTTAACTTGGAAATTTTCAAAACAGATGTCACCTCATTTTAGTCATCTCTTTCCATCACCGGAATGCTGGTGCCAGCAGCTCATACGGGGCTTTGTACAGATAAATAACATTCAGATAGAAGTCTAAACTCATCACACAGCAACTTAATTCAGAAAAAAACAACAAAAACGACAACAGAAATGGGAAAAAAACATTCAGATAGAAGTCTAAACTCATCACGCAGCAACTTAACAGTCAAAGGGAAGCTAAGAAATATCCAAGACAAGTACCAAACCCGTGCATGCGTGGGTTTTCTCCGGGTGCTCCGGTTTCCTCCCACATTCCAAAAACATGCTAGGTTAATTAGCCACTCCAAATTGTCCATAGGTATGAATGTGAGTGTGAATGGTTGTTTGTCTATATGTGCCCTGTAATTGGCTGGCCACCAGTCCAGGGTGTACCTGGGACAGCTGGGATAGGCTCCAGCACCCCCGTGACCCTCGTGAGGATAAGCGGTAGAAAATGAATGAACATCTTGATACTCTGTCGTCTAACCCTAACCTAAAGTAAAACATTGTGCCAACAGTAAAATACGGTGGAGGTAGTGTGATGGTCGAAAACATCTTGATTCCAGAGACAAAAGTTAAACTTTTTGGAAATGTGTGCGTCCCATTACATCTGGCGTAAATGTAGCATTTAAAAGAACACCATACTAACAGTAAAATATGGTGGAGGTAGTGTGATGTCTGGGACTGTTTTGCTGCTTCAGGACCTGGAAGACTGATGAATGGAACCATGAATATCCAATCATCTGTTGGGGACCTCAAAAAATGATTAGTCCAACAACAAAATAGTCCTCATTGAATTGGATAATCCATTATTTAAATGATGCAGTATGCAGTATGAGTGTTTGAAAAGGTAAACAAATATGACTGGTGATGTTAATAGATATGTTAATATTGTGGTCGTAGCATACAGTGGTATACAAATATAATGCATCCTACTGTAATACGGACGTGGAAGATATCATGCGGTCAGCTGTGGATTTCTACTTCACATTGGAGGGTTGCATCACTTCTGACTGCAACTGTACCGCGTATGCGTTACTACAGCTGTTTTGAAGCCCTGCACCATGATGAGAATTTTGAAGCGAAAGGATGAAAAAAAAAAAAAAGTCTGAGGAGGAATAGAGCTGTTGGGCTGTTGGAGAGAAGCGATGACAGCTCACCGCGTGTGCAAAAGCAGCCAGAATAATTTAACTCTGCACAAGCAGTGGCAGCTTTTCAATGGAATGAAGACTTGCAAATGATGATATGACACAAATGTGTTTCCAGCAGCTTATTACCACGGCTCTTTATAACATTTTGCTGTTTTTAATTTGAAAAACGGCCATATAGATCATAAAGATTCTATTATTTGTCCTGTTGAATGTATGCATTCTGCTAGTTTTTAATAAAGTTTGAAGACAATAGCAGGATTTTTTGCCATTGTGTACAGAATAAGCAAAATATTACAGTCGTCCCACGCAATACCGCATTTCAATTATCATTATTATTCAATTTTTTTTCAGACATTATGAATAAATTATCACTTTTTCATGGTAGACTATGGTCTAATATTAGTCAAAATCAGTGTGGAAGTGGTATTTGAGGCTGACTGGTTAACTCGCTAGCATGTTAGCTAGTCCCTGCAGGATAAGAGTTGAGCAATATAGTGTAAACAATGAATAATAAGAGGTTTTTTTGCCATTGTGTACAGAATAAGCAAAATACTACAGTCGTCCCACACAATACCGCATTTCAATTATCATTATTATTCAATTTTTTCAGACATTATGAATAAATGATGACTTTTTCATGGTAGACTGTGGTCTAATATTAGTCAAAAGATATGGAAATACAAATGATATGTAGTATTCTGGTCACTAGGCGGCAGCAATGACCTTATTTACCTTAACACTGCATGAAATCAGTGTGGAAGTGGTATTTGAGGCTAACTGGTTAACTCGCTAGCATGTTAGCTAGTCCCTGCAGGATAAGAGTTGAACCAAGTTGGTCACCATCAGATGGTTGGATATATTCATGGTTCCATTTATCACAGCAAGTCTTCCAGGTCCCGAGGCAGCAAAACAGTCCCAGACCATCACACTACCTCCACCATATTTTACTGTTAGTATGGTGTTCTTTTAAATGCTACGTTTACACCAGATGTTTACTGAGACTGCTGCCCCCGCGACCCGGATACGGATAAGCGGAGGAAAATGGATGGATGGCTCTCACTGTGGGTTGCTGGAGTCCCAAAGCTTTATAAAATGCTTTATAACTTTTCCTAGACTGATAATTTAAATTAATCTCAGTTACGTTTTAACTCGGGTCATCTCCTTTGCTTGCGTTTTTTTGCATCTACTGGACTGTACATTTACATTTTTGCAGATTCTTTGATTTGAAATGTACTTAAGCATTTTTTCAGATACTTTTAAATGCACGTAAGGCATTTGAGACAGCTTACAAAAGCTTAATGTAGTCTTCAAAGTGGGTTTTAGGTGTTTTGTGGATTTTCACCTATCGCTGGAGGTTCTGGAACACAGGGAATGCAGGGTCTTAAAGTCTTAAACAGTCTAAAATCCAATGGAGTAATCCCTCGCCACAGTTTGTGGCTCACTCTATCACAGCGTCTAATTGATAAATCATGCTCTTTCGTGCTTGAACATGGTCTATAATTAGTCAAATATGAATGTTTCAGCAGATTGTACTTCTAATTTTTTTGTCTAAATGAAGCATTTTCAAGCATAAAAAAATTAGGTAAAATATAAGGCATTCAGAAGACGCTTTGTAGTGTTGTGCACTAGTCACTAGGTGTCAGTAATGTTACATTGATAAGACGATAGCCACTGCAGGTAGCACTGTGCAGAACAGGAAGTAAAAAAAGAACAAGGAACTCCCCCAATGCTAACATGTGAGTCTATATTATGTCTGCTATATTGTATAATAGGAGTGTAATGGTGACTCTAGGGGGTTTATTTATTTAGTTTTTATTTATTTTATTTATTTTTATGTCTAGACGATTCTGATAGATAGACAGACAGATGGATGGGTTGGGTCGGTGGTTGGGTGGATGGATAAATAGACTTCCTTTATTGTCATTGCACAATAACACAGCAGTGAAATTGCCAACGAAATGTCGTTGCCTGGCTCCCGTATAATAAATAATAATAATAATAATAATAATAATAATAATAATAATAATATGAAGAATAAATAGATGACATCAAATATGAACAACAATGTGCAGCGTAAATTTGTCCAAATAATTTCAAATAAATAATAATAATTTAAAGTCTGATTGCCAGCAGTATGTACTGCTAAAACATTCGTATGACAAAGTAATTTTGCAAAATATAGCAAAACAGAACTTCATCCACTCGCGGTTAAACCGGGCATAGTTAGATCATGGCTTTATTACCAAGTTTAGTATTTGAAAGTCTTATGTAAATGGAGCATTCAGCACGTGTATTGTGTATTGTGTGTTGTATTTCCTGTGATAGTTGTAGGCCATGTTTGAAATTCTATCTGGCCTGTTAAGAAAGAAGACACGAGTAAATCCAAGCTTAAGCGGGGAAGAATCTGCCACTTATCAGCCTTGAGGAGCACTGCAGGCTTATTTAACCCTTAGCGCTCTACAGGATGCTGGTGCTCTAATTAGGGACCAGTAAGGGAGGAGGAGGGGGGGGGGGGGCGGTATTCAAATGGCCCATAATCCTCACTCTACAAATGCGCTGTGTGACCCCGTGACCTTGCCACTAATAAAGGGATAGCAGCCACCCTGTATTAGTGAAGTCATGCATTTCAATTCAAAGACGATTTTTTTTTTTGGGGGGGGGGCTTTTGGAGAGGCTTCAAGCGGTTGTGTTGCAACCCAAAAATGATTCAATCGTCTAAAACGACCACAGTGAATTAAATATTGGATTTGCTGTCGGCAAAAAATGTGCGCCGCATTCTTAAAATGTATTTCATCCCCGGCACTGGAAAGAACGTGATTACTCACAGGCAGGAGGCAACAAAACTAGAAGCACCAAGACGAGATCAAGTCAGTTATTTTCACTTTACTCAGAGTTTCGGGACCAAATCTGTGGTTCTCAATTATTTTCTGCCATGCACCCCCCCGCCCCCCTCGCTCCCTTCCAGGAGAGACATATTTTTTTTTAGTCCTCGGGATGTTGCTCTAGTCAGGAAGTAGGGCTCTACATTAAAAACAAAAATGACTTGCCCATGGGGAATCCTTAAGGTGAGAACTACTTGCCCCAACTTGCCCCATGTAAAATGAAAAGACCGCCATAATGATTTTTTAATTCAAATTTTTGTGGCATCTCATGAGAATCTCAAATAAAGATGAAATAATGATCATTTCTTGTGGTTGTTTTCCTACATAGATCATGACGTTTGGATTTTGAATCCAGAAAAAAATGCTCAATGGTGAAACAATAATACAAATAATAATAAATAATAAAATACACAGAGAAATGGAAGCGCTATAAAGACGATATAAATATGTCTAAATATATCCACATAAATATACATCGAGCGAGCGGTCACATCTTTGGTAGCGAATGTGTTAATTGGACAACTGCTGGAGCTGTAACGTTGTGTGAGACACACAAGCACCAGACTTGATCGTCGGAACAACTTTTATTTTATTGCCCTACAAGCACAATATTAAAAACACCGGCTACTTTTGTGGCCATTAAAGCTAAAACTCTTGATTTCACTTCCTGTCCGCCTGTCTTTCAAGTCCCCTCTGGAACACATTTATAGTAACGCACACAATGTCTGATTTTGTCTACTTTATTAGGTAATACATAATAACATGATGTAATACGAGCGTAAAAGGTGACTACCAGGGTGTTATTTCATGTCTGGAACCAATCAACTGCCATAAATGAGCAATTATTGTCCACGCTATGATTTCCATTGCAACAACATACATCGACAGTCCTCCAGCAGAACTTGTTGAGGCGGCACATTTTGAAAGGTGGGCGGAAAGGGCTGCAGTGGGGGTCTTTTCATAGATGCCACGCTTCCACCAGCTCTGCTCGTAGCTGCTACATGATTGATACCTGGTCCCTGAAGTGTCAACAACTCTGCCTTGCCTCTGGAGAAAGGGGCTCTCCGTGTACAATGTACTCCATGTTGCATAGAAATGACTTACGCCAGCAAAACTATTTTTTTTTTTTTGCACCCATTCCTTTTTGTGCGTTTCACATCCACTAAATCATCCCTGACGCATTCTTTATCTCTGAGCACAAGAGATCCTACTTGTTATTTTGCTGAAGCGTATGCTACCTGTACAAGTCTGCCGATCAAGCAGTGAGCATTTATTATTAATGACCTTCTAAACACGGTTTTTAACATTTTTAATTATTTTTATTTATTCTAAATTATTTAAATTATTTGTTTACGCTGTACATTGTTCATATTTGATGTAATCTATTTATTCTCCACATTATTATTTATTATTTATTATTATACGGGAGCCAGGCAACAACATTTTGTTGGCAATTTCACTGCTGTGTTATTGTGCAATGACAGTAAAGGAAGTCTATTTATCCATCCATCCATCCATCCATCCATCCATCCATCCATCCATCCCAATGTTACATTGATGAGACATTGGGTTACCTTCACACTGCAAATCCCCCATGACATAGTGAAAAAAGGTCTCCTCCCATTCTGTGTGGCAGTGGTACATTTTGTGCTTCTGACTTGACTATATTTCTTCCCCATTCCATTTAAAATGCTTACATAAATTCGAATAAACAAAGCGTAGGCTAACTCGTGAGCTCGGTAGCGTGCTGTGCTTAAAGGGGAACTGCAATTTTGGGGGGAGAAATTTTCCCTAAAATTCACAATTCTTATTGTATCAAAAACGAGTTAACATGAGCTAGCTAAAAATACACATCATCGGGGATGCAGCTCTGTAACAACGTTGCATGGTTTGATATACATGCATTAACTGGATCCTACTTTGTGGAAATCCACCTATTTGGGTCTGGAACCAAAAAATCCTCTAGGGTCGTGGGTCGTGGGTATGCTGGAGCCTATCCCATTAATGGATGGATGGATGGATGGATGGATGGCGGTCCATAAGTCAAGTTTGCCGACTCCTGGCCTTGGACTTTCCGTCCATATTTGTGCTCATCAGATTCCACGGCACCGTCTGCTCATCCAAGCGCTGATCTCTTGCAGTATTCTACTTTATCTCCTCTCACCCACACACTCAGAAAAGCTTTACATCACCTACAGCCGCGGCAGAGCCCCTAAAGCCTGAAACGTCTCAATCGCGTGTTCACTTCTATCCCACACCTTTTTTGACCAGGCAAAGAAAAAAAAATCAATGCATTCTAAAACATGGTTTACACCAGGGGTTCTCCAAGGCTCACAACCCGGCACCCACATTTTCTATCGGTCATCAGGTTGCAAACTATTTTTACTCAATTCCAATGTATGTGATCATTTTATTATGGAAATGACTAGGAACATACGGAATAATTCCATGCATACAAAACTTGGAGGAGATTGATTTGACAAAAGAGAAAGAAGAAGTCGACTACATGATCATAAATGATGTTCCTGCATTAGATCACGTTAGGCTTTAGGCTACCTGAATACCAGTGACCCGATCATGGATGAAAAAGACTCTGATGTTTTCATTCCAAGTGAGCCATCTGAGGAAAGGGACGTCTTAGAGTTGATTCATCTGCACTTGGTCCGGTTTTCCCCCGTTAAGAATTTGTCACTTTGATCCACGGAAGCTCAATGAGTCCCAGTTGTGAGCGGTGCCAGAAAATTACATTTCCATCATGACGTTTACCGCAATCATTCAAGATCCCAAAGGTTTATCTGCCTGGGATTTGAGCGCCAGCTTTCCGTTGTGTACGAGGACGAATGAAAGTTTGGTGAAGTTGAGTGTCCACGTGCCATTTCACCAAGGGGTTAGCGTTTATGCATACGCACGCTCTCTTTTGTATTATCATTAAACGTGTTAACCAGTGTTGTGCCTCCCCAAGGGCGGCTGAGCAAAGTGAGTGTGATAATATTGAAAGAGATAACAAAGCCATAAAAGTTATGACGGAGCAGTTGCTCAATCATGCCTGAATGTGTGTGGTCTGGTGTTTGGTGTAAATGTCCCCATGTGGGATAAGAACTAATGGTAACGGTAATGGTTTTATTTCATTTCAACATGCATCAGATTACAATTGAGTGCATCCCATAATCAGTTCCCAGTTCCACATGTCCGAAAGGAGTAGGAAGAAGCAAAGCTTATTAAATCCTACCCCTCCATCTGGTACTTTTACAATCAGTAACTGGTACATTTGTTCACTTCCTGCTTTCATAATATAGTTTCAGTATTTTAATTTTAATTTTAATTTTAATTTTAATTTTAATTTTAATTTTAATTTTAATTTTAATTTTAATTTTAATTTTAATTTTAATTTTAATTTTAATTTTAATTTTAATTTTAATTTTAATTTTAGTTTAATCAAACTATAGAATGGATTGAGTAAGGAAATCAAAAATCAAAATTAAAATTTTAAATAAAATTTTAATAAAATTTAATTATTACATTTGTTCACTTCCTGCTTTCATAATATAGTTTCAGTATTTTAATTTTAATTTTAATTTTAATTTTAATTTTAATTTTAATTTTAGTTTAATCAAACTATAGAATGGATTGAGTAAGGAAATCAAAAATTAAAATTAAAATTTTAAATAAAATTTTAATAAAATTTTATTATTTTAATTAAATTAAAATTTAATTTAATTAAATTTAATTTTAATTAAATTTTAATAAAAATTAAAATTTAATTAAAATTTAATTATTTTAATTAAATTAAAATTTTAATTTTAATTTTTTGTTTCTTGAATCATCGTTGTGCATTGTTTGATTTCCTTACTCAATCCATTCCATAGTTTGATTCCACATACTGAAATGCTATGGCTAGCATAACATAGTCCTAGCATAGAAGTGTTTCAAATGTACTTCTTCATCATCATACTATCATCCGCAAATCCAAGTATTAGATGTCCCTCGTTTATGGCGGTTATTTGGTTCCAGACCCGACTGTGATAAGTGAATTTCCGCAAAGTAGGAGTCAAGATGAATAAATTGAATATTTTTGCAATCAGTGCATAGAAAACCTGTTTAGGATTTTCTACATCAACATCAGAGTTTGTCAAGAAAACATATTATTGTTCAAAGATTGGTATCCAGTATCAGTATTTAATGTTGTATACAAAATATGACCCACAAATGATCTTCTTTGTCTACCCCTGACTAGGACCCCCTTCAGCTCCGCAGAATCTGGTCTACACCATCAACCAGACCACTGTTACCCTGGAGTGGAGCCCGCCGGCTGACACGGGCGGACGCAGTGATGTCACCTACAGGGTTCGATGCCGACACTGTAGCTGGGAACCTGAAGAGTGCGGACAGTGTGGGCCAAACGTGGGATATTTTCCCGCACAATCAAGACTGGTGGATAGCTACGTCAACATTGCTGACCTGCTGGCCCACGCCAACTACACTTTTGAGGTGGAAGCCGTCAACGGCGTGTCTGACCTGAGCCGCACTCAGAGGCTGTTTGCTGCAGTTAGCATCGCCACGGGCCAAGCGGGTAAGACTGACTTGGGTTTTTCTTTAAGAACGCATGTTGTCTTGGAACTGGGGCTACAGCTCAAGGTTATTTTCTTGGTCTGTTCACCTGAAGCTTGTTCAGACCCTAGACCAGTGGTGTCCAAAATGCGTCCCGAGAACAGGAATAAAATTACAAATAAAAATTAAAGATATGGTAATGGTAATGGTTTTATTTCATTTGAACATGCATCAGATTACAATTGAGTGCATCATATAATCAGTTCCCAGTTCCACATGTCCAAAAGGAGTAGGAAGAAGCAAAGCTTATTAAATCCTACCCCTCCATCTGGTACTTTTACAATCACTAACTGTTACATTTGTTCACTTCCTGCTATTTTTTTAAATTTAAATTTAAATTTTAATTTGTTCACTTCCTGCTTTCCATAATACAGTTAATTTTTTTTTTTAATGTACCTCGTACCAAAAACATGCTAGGTTAATTAGCCACTCCAAATTGTCCATAGGTATGAATGTGGTAGGCTCCAGCCCCCCCCCCCCCGCCACCCCCGTGAGGATAAGCGGTCGAAAATGAATGAATGGACAAAAGGTTGTCCAAAGTGCAGCCCAGGGGCCCTTTGCGGTCCGCAGCTGTTTTCGTATTGGCCCGCAGCACATTGTAAAAATATAAAAGTGGTCAAATGAAGGAGATCGGGAAGACCTGGGTTCGATTCTCCGCTGAGTGGAGTTTGCATGTTCTCCCCGTGCGTGCGTGGGCTGTTGTTGAGCTTTTCTAATCGGTACATGTGAGCGCTAGTAACAGGCATGTGACTGCGGTCATTTGGTCTAGCTCTTGAATCCAGTCTAAGGCATTTGGTTTTAAGTAAGTCCCAAATAATCCGGTTCCAATTCCCTCCATCCTGCAGTAGACTATATTTAGTATCTCTATTTTGCACTGCGCAACTAGCATTATTTAGCTAACCTGGAAGGTTGTAGCGATGCTACATTTACATGCTAAATATATGGGGATATGAGTTTTGATCCATGTCACCCACAATTAAAATGATTAAAATGAAAATGAGGTGTTTTATAACTTGAATCTGCCCTGAACACACACAGCAGAACAATTCCAACACCATCTACTGGATGTATCTCCAACCCACACACGTCTGGAGTTCCTTCATCCTTTCTCATTCTCATTGCAAGAACGCAGGATGCATTCAGGGACACTCAGAACATCACAAAAAAGGGCTTAATAACGCGCGTGTGCGTGGTTAAATAAACAGGAAGATAAAGAAAAACATGAATTGGATAGTCTTATCACTCGCTTGCTAATTCTTAAGGAGTTTAATGAGTTACGTGCCGCTTCATGTCCTGCTACGTCCGCAAAGCAGCATATTTTGGAGCTGGGGGGTGGGGGCGGGGGTTAGTGGAAGAACGAGCGGCAGGAAATAGCGGAGAAGGCAGCAGCGGTGTTCGACATCATCATTATAAATGATGGTGGCGATGGCTGTGTTAGATATGTCAGAATATGCAAATGAGTTTGATGCTGAATAATGAATGATGAATTCACAAAGTTTGGGTCACACTGATGATTTTTTTTTCTCATTTTCCAGTATGCCTTTATCTCTGACCTTTTTTCAAGATACAACCTTTTGAAATAGTAATATCAGAACGGAGCCTTTAGGGTAATGAAATTTACTTGAAATGACGTGATGTCTGTGAACACGGATGACTCGGAATAACACGGATTCAAATATTCTATTACTATTAAAGGGACTAATATTCGACAAATGGATGTTTAGACTTGTGTGCTAGCTTTTAGCTTCATTGACATTCATTAATTACGGTAAAAATGTCATATTTCAGACATAGTCGATAAGAGTGATTAATCATGATTAATTTGGTTCAAGATTAGTAATGGTTTTATTTCATTTGAACATGCATCAGATTCCAATTGAGTGCATCCCATAATCAGTTCCCAGTTCCACATGTCCAAAAGGAGTAGGAAGAAGCAAAGCTTATTAAATCCTACCCATCAGTAACTGTTACATTTGTTCACTTCCTGTTTTCCTAATATAATAGTATTTTTTAATTTAATTTAATTTAATTTAATTTAATTTAATTTAATTTAATTTAATTTAATTTAATTTAATTTAATTTAATTTAATTTAATTTAATTTAATTTAATTTAATTTAATTTAATTTATGAGTAACTGTTACATTTGTATACTTCCTGAACAAATGTGTTGTGATTGTGATTAATCTGATTAAAAATTTTTAATCATTTGAAAAAAATAAAATAAAATTTAACCAAAAATGTGCACTGTTGCACATTTGTGAATTGTGGATCCCGAATCCACTGTCTTAAATGATTCAGGGTGTACCCCGCCTCTCACCCTAAGTCAGCTGGGATAGGCTCCAGCATACCCCCTAGTGACCCTAGTGAGAATAAGCGCCATAGAACATGGATGGATGATGAAAGCATCTTCCTGAAAATAATCCAATATTAGGACTGCTTTTAATCTATATATATATATATATATATATTATTATTATATTATTATTATTATTATTATAGGCTATATAATCATGTGAGGTTGACTCGTTCATGTTTGGCACATAAAAAGGTGATTTTCTGTTATCTTTTTCTGATGAAGACGTTCATAGACATGTATACGTGTTTATACTCTCCCTGTCGGTAATGCTTGATCCTGCCGCCGTGATCAAAGTGCCATATTTGTCTGTTGAGCGCGTGCGTGATAAGAAGATCCACCCTTTAGGTGTAAATGCAAATCGCTGCCAAGCCCAGCAGACCTGAGCTGACTCTGTTCCACTTCAGCAGAAATGTAAGGATCACTTCAGCCGGATGTAATTGGCACCTCCGAGTCCACTAAAACCTACATGTTTAAATGAATAAAGCTTTTATGGCTCATCAATCAGAACGGATTCACGTCGGCATGGCGAGGCAGCAGAGTCCCCGAGCGCTATAAGGGCTGCCTCCATTTCTCCTCATTCATGCTTCTTAAATGAAAATCAGCGCGTACGCAAAGCCGACAGCGAGGAAGCGAGGGGAATGATAATGCACGTGAATGCAGATGGTGATCCGTCTAATGAGGAATTCACATCATGCCTAATTACTCGGCTGGAAACATGTGAATAGAGGTTGGAGCCCAGCAATGTGCTGAGTGCTTATCTTTCGCTCAGCCTCGTCAACTTTAACCTCCATTTAAAGTAGGTTCACGCAATCTGTCTTGGCTTTTTGTTTCTGCACTGGAAACAAACCAAATGACCAAATGGCTGCAGGTATGTACTTTGTTCATTCATTCATTCATTTTATACCGCGAGGGTCATTTTACAATCAGTAACTGTTACATTTGTTCACTTCCTGCTTTCCATAATGCAGTTTACAGTTTTTATTTATTTATTTATTTATTTTTTAAGATAATGTACCTCGTACCGAAGTACGACTTATTCCCATAAATTATATGACTTTGTCACCAAACATAATTTTTTCAAAAATTGCAACTTTGTTCAATTTTTTTTCTCATAATATTACAATTGTTTGTAATTACATTCATTGACATTGACATTGACATACATACATTGACATTCATTAATTACGGTAAAAATGTCATATTTCAGACATAGTCGATAAGAGTGATTAATCATGATTAATTTGGTTCAAGATTAGTTATGGTTTTATTTCATTTGAACATGCATCAGATTCCAATTGAGTGCATCCCATAATCAGTTCCCAGTTCCACATGTCCAAAAGGAGTAGGAAGAAGCAAAGCTCATTAAATCCTACCCATCAGTAACTGTTACATTTGTTCACTTCCTGTTTTCCTAATTTAATAGTATTTTTTTATTTAATTTAATTTAATTTAATTTAATTTAATTGATCAGTAACTGTTACATTTGTATACTTCCTGAACAAATGTGTTGTGATTGTGATTAATCTGATTAATCTAATCTAATTTTCTTCTCGTAATTAGGACCTTATTTTCATAATTCTTTGGCTTTTTGTGCAATCTAAAAATTACTGAAATAACTTCCTACTCCTACTTCGGTACGAGGTGCATTATTAAAAAAAAACTTAAACTGTATTATGGAAAGCAGGAAGTGAACAAATGTAACAGTTAGTGATTGTAAAAGTACCAGATGGAGGGGTAGGATTTAATAAGCTTTGCTTCTTCCTACTCCTTTTGGACATGTGGAACTGGGAACTGATTATGGGATGCACTCAATTGTAATCTGATGCATGTTCAAATGAAATAAAACCATTACCATAACCAAATATTTGGGGAATAAAGTCATAATATTTCAAAAAAAAAACGTAAAAAAAAAAATTGGATTTTTTTTTTACTGATATCGCAAAGCTGAGATGAAATAGATATAGCTTATTCCATACTTGGGTGGAGAAGGTTTGGACACCCCCGCTCTAGTGTTGGAACCCACCCAACAAGCACATGATAGATATGATATGTACATTTTAAGCGTTTATTTGATGCCAATATGATCCATGCAGACCTCATACATGGCCACATTATTTAGCATCTGTTGTGTTCTTGTAAAAGGACCATTTTTTAAGTGCTTCCATTCTGTTTTTGTGTGAATTCTGTGGAATTAAGGAGGACATATGCAGATGCCGCTGATTTCTGAAGACTGCATAACAAGCAAGAGCGGTCTGATTTAGTGGCGGGCTCAGATGGGAATATGTGGAAGTTGAAAGGCTGATTCGCATTCTGTTTCACGCTATAGGCGGAGTTCTGCAGGAGTACACATAGACACCGTTTAAATTATTCACACCTCTGTGAGAAAGGGATTTAGGCAATGTGTTTTTTTTCTGTCAGTTTGCTGTTTACCTTGAATATTGCACTGCGTTCTATTCAGACTCTCACTTGGGGGGAATTTGCGTTGCTTCCTGTTGAAGCGAGTGGAAGTCTGACTGCTGAAGCCCCCGACGGTTGTTGAAGTCTTGGATTTGTTCACAGCTTTTTGCCTCCAACTGACCTTGAATGTTGACCGTGATTATACACACGTGAAAAAATGTTGTACTGTTGGAATTTAAGATGGTCTGCCGTTTGACGCCCCTGCACAACCCCAATTGTTCCATTGACGGACCGCTGTGAAATATATCAAAAATTTCTCAGTGGTTAGCGCGCAGACCTCACGGCTAGGAGACCAGGGTTCAATTCCACCCTCCACCCCTAATTTTCAAAAAATTAATGGTTGTTTTTTTAATTTCTCAAAATATTAAAAAAAATAATATATTTTTTCTTGAATGTTTCAACTCTATGCAACTAAAAATATTTCTCCTGATAATATTACAAAATTATTATTGGACAATTTGGACTTTTTTTCCTGATTAAAAAATTAATTAATAATTATTTTTTTATTACTAATTTGTAACCATGTTTAGAAATTATTTTCTATTTTCTTGTACAATGTTTTTCGTATTATTACATAAAAGTTTTTTTTATATTTTTATATTTCAACTTATGCTACTTGGCTGCACGGCGGTCCAGTGGTTAGCGCGCAGACCTCACAACTAGGAGACCAGGGTCCAATTCCACCCTAGGCCATCTCTGTGTGGAGTTTGCATGTTCTCCCCGTGCATGCGTGGGTTTTCTCCGGGTACTCCGGTTTCCTCCCACATTCCAAAAACATGCTAGGTTAATTAGCCACTCCAAATTGTCCATAGGTATGAATGTGAGTGTGAATGGTTGTTTGTCTATATGTGCCCTGTGATTGGCTGGCCACCAGTCACACATCTTAACAGGCTACTGTCTACTGCAATCGACGCCGTTCAGTCAAGTCTGATGGCATAAGCTTGAAACAACGTCCTCTGCAGGATTACCCAAGTCCCACCAAGTCTGGTCTCCATTGCCCTATATGCAGACTAGACAGTATATATGGACACTATATATGAGGCCTGACTTTCTCGACTATAAAAAAAAGTCTGACTGCATCAGTTTTTCCCGATTTGGATTTTCGCCAGTGAAATGCATTTCCGTGTGTAGTCTGCGTCCCACTGGTGAGGTAGTCTCTGCAGCCCATGAGCAAGAAACTTGTCAAAACACTTTTGACAGTTGCCCTCAGAGTCTTTGTCTATTTTTTCCCCCACTATACGCTCTCCATGGCAATGAGTGCACACAGAAACTATCATGAATTCTTAATTCACTCATGGCACAAGTTTTCTCTTGCTGCTGTTTTACCAACTTTCAGCCCTGATTGTTTGGAATTAGAAGCGGGTTCAACCAAACGGCTGGATTATAACCCAGCATGGACGTTGTTGTAGGAAGTGTGATGATGACGACGCCCGTCTCTGAAAAGACAGTCAAGGGCAGGACCAATAGGATGGTTATTGGATGGTTGGTTATTTAAAAAAAAAAAATCAAAAAATTGTTACAACTATAATGATGAAAATGGTAATATTAATGATGATTATAATAATGGTGATAATAATAACAATAATAATGATAAAGATGATAACAATAATAATAATAATGATAATGATAATGACAATAATAATATTACAATGATAATAATAACAGGGGAATACAAATGTAAATAATGGAAAGTTATTTTGATTGATGTAAGAAATCCACTGTAATGTTTCATATATTTGCCCAAATAATTTTTTTTAAAAATGCTATTGAGCAAACAGCACTCATGCAGAAATATTCAGTGTTCAGTGTGAGCTCAGCGTGAGACCTTTGGAAATCCAAGGAAATATAGCTGAATAGGCGCAGATTCTGGAAGATCTAGAAAGCTTTCTGTGTGGGATATCGTGTGTTGTTGTATTCAGTCCACAATTTCTTAATAGTGAGAAAACGACATTGTTTAGTTAGCCCTATCAATTTCATAGAAGCAGATCCTTTCACATGTTCAAGGATACTCATGATGGTCACGACAGGTTTACAGAACATCGGTTGGAATTTCTTCTGCCTTTGGAGTATTTTACGATGTCTAATTTCTATACAAATTGCGTCCCAACCATCTCAGGCTGGCCGATAACTGACTTCATCTCCAAGGCCTCGAACATGTAATGTCCAACAACAACAACAAAGATCTTTTAATTGACGCTTGTTGTTCTCTCGACAGCTCCATCCCAGATCAGCGAGGTCATCAAGGAGAAAGTCCAGCAGCGGAGCATCCAGCTGTCCTGGCAGGAACCCCAACAATCCAATGGAATCGTCACGGAATATGAAATCAAATATTATGAAAAAGTACGTGACGCTTTCTGTAACTCGTTACTCTCCATTACTCAGTTGCCGTTTTGTATCGCGGGTGCAATTTCCTGTGTCGTGGTTGCAATAATGAATGAGGCGCTCATACAATTTCAATCAGGCTTATTGGTCTTTTACGCACACTTCCACGCACCTTTGCTTTCTATCTGGCTCTCTGCTGCCCTGTCCTGCATACCGTTTACCGTTGGCGGGATCCGAGCTTTGAGTTTGAACACATCAGAGGTTTTCATTAAGATTTAATCAGCACATTTACTCAACAAATGAAAGACACTCAGATACCGGAGCATTTTTTTACGAGTCACCCCAACGTAATTGCAGTCTAAGATTAAAAACAAGATGCCAGGCTGCGGTGGAAATAAATAAATAAATAAAAACATTCAAAACGCTTCATGGTTTAGGGAAAGTAATTGACTAATTCCAGAAGCCCATAACGTCAGGGTGTCATGTTGGTCGAGGAAGGCCAGTTATTAACGTTTAACATCACCGTGTCCTCCTCCTTCCGTGTCCCATGATGTCAGGTGACATCCTTCGCAATACGTCATCGTCCGTCGCTCAAGTGTTTGTGATTTTGATTTGAGCTCATTTGGTGAAAGTCTTAACCCTAAGTTGACACCAAAGTCACCCACATTGTGCGCAGTGGTTGTTTTACACACCGGAAGGGGCGTTCCAAAAAAGGGAGAGAGGAGGATTTCTTAATAGTGAGAAAACTACATTGTTTAGTTCATTTATTTTCTACCGCTTTTTCCTCACAAGAGTCGCGGGGGGTGCTGGAGCCTATCCCAGCTGTCTTGGGGCGAGAGGCGGGGTACACCCTGGACTGGTGGCCAGCCAATCACAGGGCACATAGTATAGACAAACAACCATTCACACTCACATTCATACCTATGGACAATTTGGAGTGGCTAATTAACCTAGCATGTTTTTGGAATGTGTTAGTGTTCTTACAAAGAACACTAAACTCATCACACACCAACTTAACACTCAAAAGGTAGAATTTAGAAACCAGCTCAACCGAATCATTCATTCATTTTCTACCGCTTTTGGAATGTTTTTGGAATGTGGGAGGAAAACGGAGTACCCGGAGAAAACCCACGCATGCACGGGGAGAACATGCAAACTCCACACAGAGATGGCCGAGGGTGGAATTGAACCCTGGTCTCCTAGCTGTGAGGTCTGCGCGCTAACTACTAGATATTAGGGATTATTGTGCCTGTTGTGATATCATTCAAACCTGCAGTAAAGGCCTGTGCTCCAGTGTTCAAGTCTGGTGCTTGTGTGTCTCACCCAACATGACTACATCCTTGGTTTAGCCATTTTTATGTTTGGTAATGATTCATTTAGGCAAGAAATCCATCATATTTTGCTAAAATGTGCATATTTTATGACTAGTGATCAACTGTATAGACAACCACGAAACAGGGTCAGTCATTTTTTGGGAAAAAATGTGATGGAGTGAAGCCAAGTATTGACTTTATTTCACTTTTATCACAGGATCAGAAGGACCGAACCTACTCCACAGTGAGGGCCAGATCACCATCGGCGACTGTGAACAATCTGAAGCCCAGCACTGCCTACGTCTTCCAGATACGAGCCTTCACGCAGGCGGGATATGGAACATTTGGCCCCAGATTAGAGATAACCACCAAGGAGGAGGCAACAGGTAAACACTTTTGTGCTTACGTCGGGATGACTTCAGCATGTCCTTCCTTTTCCCAATTGTGTCACCTCCAAGATGAACAAACACTGTTTTTGTTAGTGTTAAATACTTAGTTTGTCAACATTTGAATAGTAAAATTGACATTTGCCACAGGATAAATAAATAAATAAGTGAAGGTTAGACATGAAGGGTACCAACGTAATGGATGTATGCGGCAGTTGGGGTCCCAACCACAGGGGCGCTCCAGTGTACACATGCAGAACCAATTCAACTCTTTTTGGGGGGGAATTTGGGGAATCCAAGCCATTTTCAGTATTATTTTTTTATGATTGGCCCACAGTACATGGTAATAATATCATTTAACAAAAAATGTTTTAAAACAGTAGTGAAAATGGAAAAAATAAGCAAAAAATAAAGTCAAAATATTAAGAGAAAAAAGTTGTAGTTTATCAAGAAAAAGGTTTAATTTTATGAGGAAAAAAATTCATGAAAAAAGATTAAAATATTAAAGAAAAATATGTTATTTTTAAATGTTGTAATATTATGAAAAACAAAAAAAACACAAAGTTGTAACTTTTTGATAATTTGGTTGCGGAAAAAGTTATAAAGTTACAAGAATAAAGTCTAAATATGGGAATAAAGATATTTCCCAAAAAACAGTAGAAATAACTGGAAAAAATAAAAAAAAACAACCACGCGGCTGGAGGCGGGCAGTGGGTGGGATAAATTAAAACAGCCACAAAATCCAAAGAAATACAGCTGAATAGGTGCAGATTCTGGAAGATGTAGAAAGTTTTCTATGCGGGTTATTGTGTGTAGCTGCTCTATAGGAGTCCACAACTCAATACAAAGGGTCGAAAGATTAGCATAATAGGTCCCCTTGTGTAATAAAAATGTGTTATTTTTTTAAGTCATAACATTAGGAGAGACTGCATGGCGGTCGAGTGGTTAGCGCGCAGACCTCACAGCTCTGAGACCAGGGTTCAATTCCACCCTCGGCCATCCACCGTTTTCATCTACATCACAAAGCTGAGATGCATTTTTTTGGCGAGTGTATACGTCTTCTTAGCTTCTTAACATGTGTTGCTTTCCAACATAACAACATGACCCTTGACCCCTGCATCCTTTCATGTGGCCCCGACTGTACAGTAAAATTTTGGACGCCCTCGAGTCAAAGCATTATTCATGTGTCAAGGTTTGTTAGAATTTGACCATTTTATCAGCGCGTTACATAAGCCAGAAGCGGAGTCATGCCGGCATGTTTACGTCACCGCAAAGTGAACTAATAGCTCAGGGAAATGATTTGATTTCAAGCAAAGAAATCACAAATCGTTCAGACTTCTGCTTACATAATATCACCGGGGAAAAGATAAAGCTCTTTAAGGAGCTGCCGCTGTTATGTCTGAGCATAAATGAATGTAAATATCATCACTTGCATTAGAATGAATGCCACTCAATGCTCATTTGCATATACTGTACACATGTGTGTACAGTTCGGGGTCGGGTTTGGAATATATGTTAAAAGCCGACATTTTAAAAATGATACATTCATCAAGTCCGGGCAGTGGGTGGGATCAATTAAAACAGACTGTTTTTGCGGGAGCCGTAAAATCCAAATAAATACAGCTGAATAGGTGCAGATTCTGGAAGATCTAGAAAGTTTTTTTTTTTATTCTATGTGCGTTATTGTGTGTAGCTCAGTGGTTCCCAAACATTTTACAGTTGGGAATTTTGACCTGAAGCTATGTACCCTCAACTCCAGCAGATTTCAAAAACTTATTAGGTTAATTAACTTGAAATATTCAAGATAATTCAATTTCCGGGTGAAAAAAATATGTATTTTGAAGGGTGAAAATGAGAATAAAGTTTGACACGAGCACTGATAAATAGATAAGTTATCATTCTATATATCTTTTATTACACTCTTCCACAAAGCAATCTTCACTCGCTAAATGTACTGCAAAAAAAGGTCAGTAAGGATAATTCATAATGCCGACGACAGAGAACATACTTATTTCTACAATCACAAATACTTCAACTGATATAGTTCATTTCATGATTGCATGATGTAACATGATAATACAACATGCTAGCTACATTTATCGGGCTAAAAAGTGTAAAGCTATTTCATTTTTGAAAACACCCGCTTTGAAGAGTGCGTCTTTTTGAGTGATGTTCTGAATAACATCACTCTGATCATTGTGATCTTTCCGCATGTTTGTGTGTGTGTGTGTGTGTGTGTGTCTCTCATCAGCTGCAGTTGTCTCCAGCGAGCAGAACCCTGTCATCATCATAGCGGTGGTGGCAGTGGCAGGAACCATCATCCTGGTGTTCATGGTGTTTGGCTTTATCATCGGGAGAAGGTACGCTCGCGCGGGCCCCATTGACTCGCCGCTTTTGTGAGTCTCTGATTGCCAATTAGCTTTTCTGTCATTCACAGGCCTCCGCATAACACACATACACAAGCACCCAGCCCTGTCACGGCATGTTGGAATAACGGATTGGGATTTTTATTTTTCTCCCCCCCCCCCACGCCTCCCACTGAGGTTCAACATAATTATTTGCGTGTGTGACGCTCACTGCAGGATGTATCCCGCCGCTTTCCTTTCACCGTCATAAAGCACCTTGCTCACCGTGACGCACTTTCTACCACACGCTCTTTCATCTGCACGACCTGCTTGTTTTTCAAGGCGCTTCCCTCCGAGTCTGTCACACCATAACCGCTTATGGTTTCATGTCACAGATTGCGTCATAATTGTGAAATATCAACGCTTAGTAAGTCAGAACTTACACTCTTAACTTTAATCGTGGCGATAAAGCTTTGACTGAGTTTCATTTTCATTCATTCATTTTCTACCGCTTTTTTGTGAGGAAAAAGCGGTTGCTGGAGCCTATCCCAGCTGTCTTGGGGCGAGAGGCCGGGTGCACCCTGGACTGGTGGCCAGCCAATCACAGGGCACATATAGACAAACAACCATTCACACCCACATTCATACCTATGGACAATTTGGGTTTCAAATATACAAACATGTATCAATACGAGTTCAAACCCACAAATGCACGAGAGAACATGCAAACTCCACACAGAGATACCCAAGTGGAGAATCATACCCAGGTCTTCCTGAACTCCCGACTGTGTGGCCTACAAAGAACCGTTCACACCCACATTCATACCTATGGGCAATTTGGGATTCAAATATACAAACATGTGTCAATACGAGTTCAAACCCACAAATGCACGAGAGAACATGCAAACTCCACACAGAGATGCCCAAGTGGAGAATCATACCCAGGTCTTCCCGATCTCCCGAGTGTGTGGCCTACAAACAACCATTCCCACCTACATTCATACCTACGGACAATTTGGGTTTCAAATATACAAACATGTGTCAATACGAGTTCAAACCCACAAATGCACGGGAGACACACAGAAATGAGTGGGGAATCATACCCAGGTCATCATACCCTGGCACTCATCATCTTTAGAAACTATTCCAATTGTGGGAAGAGAGCAGGATATTCTGACAATTTTTAATTTTTCTTAAATGTGCATTAGAAATATTGGTGTACACATTTGTGTACAGTATATTGTCATACCTATGGACAATTTGGAGTGGCCAATTAACCTAGCACCACATTGTCGAGCGTAGCATGTATATGTGTATTTACACAATGTCATAAATGACCTATTGTCATCATATATGTGTTAATTATCAGTGATAAATGAGGGATTACTGTACGTCCAAATGTGAGGGACGCCCTGTCCTTTACATAAACTGCTGCAAAAGATAAATTGGACTCTGATTTGGGGTAGACTTGAAACGGCGGCACCAGAGCTTTATGTAGCACAAATACGTGCTTGTCCTGTCCTTCACGCTTCTTTCTTTCTGACTTTGAGCAGCAACTCAGCGCCTGAAGGAACTTTTAACATTTCACTTTTTAACTTCATTCACAAAACCAACCTCCTGCAAAGGAATGGAGATGGCAAACAATTCATCCATCCACAATTTTTAAACCATTCATTTTCTACCGCTTATCCTCACGAGGGTCGCGGGGGGTGCTGTCTTTGGGCGATAGGCGGGGTACACCCTGGGGTACACCCTGGACATGCAAACTCCACACAGAAATGGCCGAGGGTAGAATTGAACTCGGGTCTCCTAGCTGTGACGCCTGCACATGAACCGCTCGTACGCCGTGTTTATGTCTTTGATAATGTTTTTTTTTATTTGTTGTGCTGGGATTTTTTGTCGCATTTTGTTTGGCAGTCCTTGAATGCACCATAGTTGCGTGCAGCCAATATCAATATAATAGGATTTAATTTAATTTAATTTAATTTAATTTAATTTAATTTAATTTAATTTAATTTAATTTAATTTAATTTAATTTAATTTAATTTAATTTAATTTAATTTAATTTAATTTAATTACATTTAATTACATTTAATTACATTTAATTACATGTAATTACATTTAATTACATGTAATTACATTTAGTTAAATTTAGTTAAATTTTATTAAATTTAATTAAATTACCGCCTCTCGCCCCAAGACAGCTGGGATAGGCTCCAGCACCCCCGCGACCTTCGTGAGGAAAAAACGGTAGAAAATAAATGAATGAATAATATATAATATAATATAATATAATATAATATAATATAATATAATATAATATAATATAATATAATATAATATAATATAATATAATATAAAAATCTACATATATATGCTGTATTATTTTCGTGTGAATGAGATGTGTTTTCTGCAAAAAATGGGCTGTTTTTGGAGAAAAAAGTAGCCACAAAAGTAGTCTACTACTTCTGTATTACATTGCATTGATGCAATTGTTCTGGTTCAGGCTGCTCAGCAGGTTTTTTTTCCCACAATAAGTTCACACCAAGTTCTTGCAATTTAAGATGTTTATTTATTCTGTGCAGTCGCCTGATTGTGTATCGCTTCCATGTCCCCTGCAGGCATTGCGGGTACAGTAAGGCGGATCAAGAGGGAGACGAAGAACTTTACTTCCAGTGTGAGTGCATGTTTTTTTGTTTGTTTGTTTGTTTTGGAAGGAACAGTCTTTTAAAAAAAACACACACACACACACACATAAAATCCAGACAGTTTAGAACAAGAGTGAGACATCTTTGTTGCAAGTGCTGCTTTTTGGCAAATGTTATCAGTAAGAGTTTTTAAACACCTATACGCCACCTCCTAATGATGACCCTGGGGACAACACGACACAGCTTCCCCACTTGGAACGGGAATGATAGACGCGGTACGCAAACCCGCTGAATGGAAAAAAAGGCTGCTCTGGTGCTGTGAGTCCATGTCTATTATTGCTAAAGGTGTGAAAGCTCCACCGCTCGCTGTTCTAACACCTCCAAACACGGACTTGACACAGCTTGTGTCTGAATGAACCCCACTTGGACCACAGACACCGTGCAGCCCGTAAATAAATTCTGAGAAGAAAAGTTGCGAGAGGAAAAGCAGCAGAAACTGGGAGAAAAACGTAAAAAAAAAAACCTAAAATTTATTTGGTTAGAGTACATTTGGTTAAGAGGGATGCTAACCAAGGATGAAATCACACCTTGGCATTCGACTGCTGACTGTTTATCATATTTTTGTGATACCGGAGTACCCGGAGAAACATGCAAACCCCACACCGAAATACCCGAGGGTGGAATCGAACTCGGGTCTCCTAGCTGTCTGGCCTGCGCCTTAACCACTTTTTGCGCCGTGCAGCCCGTAAATAAATTCTGAGAAGAAAATTTACAAGAGGAAAAGCAGCAGAAACTGGGAGAAAACCAGCAACGTAAAATTGATTTGGTTAGAGTACATTTGGTTAAGAGGGAATGCTAACCAAGGATGAAATCACACCTTGGCATTCGACTGCTGACTGTTTATCATATTTTTGTGATACCGGAGTACCCGGAGAAACATGCAAACCCCACACCGAAATACCCGAGGGTGGAATCGAACTCGGGTCTCCTAGCTGTCTGGCCTGCGCCTTAACCACTTTTTGCGCCGTGCAGCCCGTAAATAAATTCTGAGAAGAAAATTTACAAGAGGAAAAGCAGCAGAAACTGGGAGAAAACCAGCAACGTGAAATTTATTTGGTTAGAGTACATTTGGTTAAGAGGGAATGCTAACCAAGGATGAAATCACTCCTTGGTATTTGACTGCTGACTGTTTATCACATTTTTGTGATACCGGAGTACCCGGAGAAACATGCAAACTCCACACAGAGATACCCGAGGGTGGAATCAAACTCGGGTTTCCTGGCTGTGTGGCCTGCGCCTTATCCACGTGTCCGCCGTGCAGCGCATATATAAATTATGGGAAGAAAATTTGCGAGAGGAAAAGCAGCAGAAACTGGGAGAAAACCAGCAATTTATTTGGTTAGAGTACATTTGGTTAAGAGGGAATGCTAACCAAGGATGAAATCACATTTATCACATTTTTGTGAATCATTTGTTTTGTTGATGACTATTTCCCTGCCACGAGGGTGCTGGTTTGCATAGCGCATAGCAATACATCATCATAATCCTCTTCTCTTTTGTGTAGTTAAATTTCCAGGCACTAAGACATATATTGACCCTGAAACCTACGAGGACCCAAACAGAGCTGTCCATCAATTTACCAAGGAGCTGGATGCGTCCTGCATTAAAATCGAGCGGGTTGTCAGAGCAGGTGAGCCCCCCCGTTGTCTCTCGGCTCTTTCCGTTTAGTCCCTGTACTCCCATCTATCACGCTGACAGCCATATATTCACATCGGTGAATACAGCACACAGCCTTACACATTGTATATTGATATACAATTATGAAGCGGGGGAAAAGTTCATTGCAATTAATTTGCGGGCTGCGGGCGATTGCCGCAGCTGAGAAATCGCTGCCACATTGGTTTTGCAGAGGCGGTCAATGCGAGTGTCTATGCATTTCCAGTGCGTCTTTATATAGGTCTCGCTTGTCCTCCCCTGGGAATAAAAAGATGCCGCGCTCCAATTTGTATTCCACCGCAGCACAGCTGCACTTTGTCTCAATATTCTGTACACTAATGCATTTGTTATTATGAAGAGCTCCATCATTTGGCTTTACCTTCAACTAACCTCACCCTTCACGCCATGCAGGAGAGTTCGGGGAGATGTGCAGCGGGCGGATAAAATTACCTGGAAAACGGGACGCTTCGGTCGCCATTAAAACGTTAAAAGTGGGTTACACCGAGAAGCAGAGGAGGGACTTCCTCTGCGAGGCCAGCATCATGGGACAGTTCGACCATCCCAATGTGGTGCATCTGGAAGGAGTAGTGACAAGAGGTAATCCCACCGTCAGGAGACGCAGACTGAAGTAGTCCTCTTAAAGTATTGTGTTTTTACAGTAGCTTTACTGTAACAGAGAAACACGACATTAAACACAGTAAAGTCTTGTTATATCGATATCGGTTAAAACGAATTACTACTTATTACGATACTATTTTCATTTCCCGGCAAATTTCTAGTCTTTTATGATATAATTAGCTCCGTTAGTACGATACCCGGTTATTATGATAACCCGGTTACTAGGATGCCCTTTTCATCTCCCGCCAGCCAATTTGGTCTGCTTATATCGATACAAAAGCAGCTTAAATCAATCTTTGCTTAAGGATTTCAATACCAAAAAAGAACACGGCCAACGGCTGCTTCCAGTCAACTTCCGGGTGGCAACACCTTCCCTATCGATAGTTCCGGGGTGAATTATGTCCCGGTAACCGGTAATCACTACAGCGTAAGTTTATTTTTATTTACTGTAGTACAAAAGCATGCTAGATACGCAATCCATGAACTCAAGGAGAAAATTACATGCCATATCAAAGATCCGCCCACTTTTAATGCAGTTCGGCGCAGGATCGGATATATGGATAGTCCGGTTATATCGGTATTTTTTCCGACTCCCAAGAATATCGATATAACGAGACTTTACTGTACACATGACATAATAGCCAGACTTCTTCTTCTTCAAGAAGCCTCCTCAGGAAAGTCAAGAAGGCTTTCTATGAGAAGTTATTAAACTTAATAATAGTCTCTAACAGCATCATTGTCATCGATGTCTATAAATAGTCCTTTCTTTCTCCAGGAAAACCAGTGATGATCGTCACAGAGTTCATGGAGAACGGTTCACTGGATTCCTTCCTGAGAGTGAGTATCCCGAGTATGGAAAAGTCCACCAGCGCAGGATTGCTGACCTGGTCGTGTTGCTCTGCGCAGATACACGACGGTAAATTCACCGTCATTCAGTTGGTTGGCATGCTCAGGGGCATCGCGGCAGGAATGAGATATCTGGTGGACATGGGTTACGTCCATCGAGATCTGGCAGCACGAAACATCCTGGTGAACAGCAACCTTGTCTGTAAAGTGTCCGACTTCGGCTTGTCGCGGATGATAAACGACGATCCCGAAGCCGTCTACTCAACCACTGTGAGTTCATTAACGCACTTGTCTCACTTGTCTTACCGGGTGGCGTTCAGTAAGTGGGGGTTACATTTCAGAGGAAGTCGCCGCTTGCCGTTAAAACGCTGCACCAATAAGATGTAATAGAATGTATAATCAAGAATCCAATATTGTCCCTCTAAAGTAGTACAGCTTGTATTACTGTACAGTGGAAATGTACTCTCCTCAACACACGGCCATTATTTTCTAAATAGCCGCCAACAAACGTGAGAGTGATTATTTAGTGCGGATAGCATTATTTCCCAACGCCGCCTTAACTCCCTTGGGCACGGAATCGACTAGAATGTCACTGGTTGTTCCGTTTGAGGATGGCTCCGACCTGGCGGACTCGAGCGTCGCATACAAAACGGTTTCGACGCTCCCGGCGGATCCATTTTCATTGCATACACAACAATGGACAACCGATTAACCGCAGAACCGCACATTAATAAATACCACATCAGAGAAAGTAAAGGTGAGCCATTTATCATATCGCCTCGTACTTTGGTACGTGATAAAAAATTAAATTAAATTAAATTAAATTAAATTAAATTAAATTAAATTAAATTAAATTAAATTAAATTAAATTAAATTAAATTAAATTAAATTAAATTAAATTAAATTAAATATCCTCACGCTTATCCTCACGACGGAGGGTGGGGGGGGTGCTGCAGCCTATCCCAGCTGTCTCCAGGCGAGAGGCGGGGTACACCCTGGATTGGTCGCCAGCCAATCACAGGGCACAAATAGACAAACAACCATTCACACTCACATTCAATTTGGACAATTGGACAATTTGCAGTCAGCAATTAACCTCGCATGTGAAAGCATCTTTTAAAGCATCTTCTTAAATCTTTGTTTTACTTCATTTGCCCATTTTTATGCTTGAAAATGCATAATTTAGGGAAATAACAATTAATTATAATAATAATTAATTATAATAATTATTACAATAATAATAATAATATATAATAATATAATTATAATAAATAATTATAATAATTTAATAATATTAAATAATAATTTTTTCAACACTAAGCCATAGTCAAGCCAAAACAGCATGATGGAATATATTTCTTTAAAAACCATGATGGAGTGAAGCTGTGAAATTGGAAGCGTGCAGTGGCGAGGGATTACTGTATTAAAATATTTACACAAACTGTTGTGTAGTACTGTATATTTTGTATTTTTCTGAACAGGGTGGAAAAATACCAGTTCGGTGGACGGCGCCAGAAGCTGTCCAGTTCCGTAAATTCACCTCAGCAAGCGATGTGTGGAGTTACGGGATTGTCATGTGGGAGGTGATGTCCTACGGGGAACGGCCATATTGGGACATGTCCAATCAAGATGTAAGTGCGATAACTGTATCATTTTACCGTCCGCTATATGTTGCCAGAATCTGAACTTTTTCTTACGCTGCTCCCACTGCTTGGAAAACTACGTCAGATCTGGTCTCAGTCAAAGTGTTTTGTTCTAGTTTTCACACTCACACAGTGAAAAAAGCTATCTCTGCTTCATAGAACAACGGCAAACAGAGTGAGACACTCGCACTTGCATGAAAAGGCGGAGAAATGTAACAGAGGCAAACCCGTTTCCGACGTTTAGGTCATTAAAGCCCTGGAGGAAGGCTACCGTCTCCCGGCTCCGATGGACTGTCCCCCAGGCCTTCATCAGCTTATGTTGGATTGCTGGCAGACGGACAGAGGAGATCGGCCCAAATTCGATCAGATCGTCAGCATTCTCGACAAGATGATTCGGAATCCGACCACGCTGAAAACGCCAGCTGGGACATGCACAAGGTGAGGACATCTTTAGTATTTCTTTATCCGCTTCCAGTATGACGTACTGGAGTAGTGCAGGACTAGCATTCTCTCAAGCAGCCGATGAGGACCTGAGTCCCGTGGAGGTCCTTAAAGGGGCCATGAGGGTATCGGATCCAACCGATGAAAGGAATTGCTCCGATCCATCACCCACGGTTACTCCCCCATCAGACACCTTTCCTCCAACCCGGATGATGAACGGACAGAAACACTCTCAATACATTAGCCCAGTGGTGTCCAAAGTGCGGAGCGGGGGCCATTTCAGCCTGAAACTAGTTATTATTGGACTTCAGCACATTTGTGAAATATAATTTAACAAGAAATGGTAATGGTAATGGTAATGGTAATGGTAATGGTAATGGTAATGGTAATGGTAATGGTAATGGTATTATTTCATTTGAACATGCATCAGATTCCAATTGAGTGCATCCCATAAACAGTTCCCAGTTCCACATGTCCAAAAGGAGTAGGAAGAAGCAAAGCTTATTAAATCCTACCCCTCCATCTGGTACTTTTACAATCACTAACTGTTACATTTGTTCACTTCCTGCTTTCCAAAACCTTAAACTATATTAGGAACTCCACACAGAGATGCCCAAGTGGAGAATTGAACCCGGGTCTGCCGGATCTCGTGACTGTGTGGCCAACATGGCCACCGTGTGGCTGGATTAATTATAATTTTTAGTATTTTAAGTATATTTATTGTGAGTGCTATTGATCAGGGCTGCCATATAAAGTCATAATTATGAGAACAAATTATGAGAATAAAAGTGGAAAGTTGAAAAGTGTAATTTTGTGAGAATAAAGTCAAAAATATTGAGATAAAAATTATAATTAAGGAAAAAACATTTAGATTTTATGGGATTGAACTCATAATGTGGGAAAATAGAAGCATTTCACAAAGCTTTTAACTTGAAATCCATATAACTTCCTATGTTTTACTTTGTAAAATATGAAAGTGCCTGGAAAGAACGTGGCCCTGCTTTCGTCCAGCTGGCGTTGTTTTACTTAAAAATAGTCCAGATGTCAGATGCCCTTTTCTGTCTTCCCGCCAACACCCTCATGTTCTCATCCCACAGACCAGCTCGACCCCTGTTAGATCAGAGCACGCTGGATTTTGCTGCTCTCCACTCAGTGGAAGAGTGGCTGGAAGCCATCAAGATGGAACGATATCGGGACAACTTCACAGCAGCTGGCTACAGTTCCCTGAAATCTGTGGCCAGGATGTCAATCGAGTAAGTAGATGGAAATCCCTAAAATAAAAACACCAGAACTCAGGACTACAACAACAAAAAGTACTATGAGATTATTAGCCACGTATACATGGACCCAAATATTCCAATTCCATTCAGGTTATTTGCTCAAACGGAAAGAATGTAACCTTTGTATACACCTCATTCCCAAAGTGCCAATCCGAATGAATATATAATGGGATTCCCAAGGGTGGAATATTCCTTTCCCCAATCCGATTGAGGTATCTTGTACCCGCTCAATCGGAAAGTTGTCCGACTGCGTTCTTCTTCTTCTTCTGTTGTTTATTGGCGGTTGGCAAGCAGCTTTGGTGTGCATTAGCGCCATTTGTGGAACAGAATCTAAACCAGGGGTGGGCAAACTACGGCCCGGGGGCCACATCCGGCCCGCCAAGTGTTTGAATACGGCCCGCCCAATCTTTCCAAAGTATTTCATTTAAAGTCAACATACAACCTGGCATCATGGCCTGAGCCAACCTTTTCATGGTTTTATCAATTTCGTTTTTTGACATGGTCTGTTGTTTACAAAGTGCTCCTGAAAAAAGGGACACAAGCACATAATAATAATAATTATTATTATTAGATTATTATTAGATTATTATAATTATTATTAGAACTATTATGATTATTATAATTATTATATTAATGCAAATTATTATATGAATTTATTTTAATTTTATTGTAATTATTATAATATTTTATTATTTTTAAAATATTTAAATATAAATATAAAATAATAAATAATAATAGCAGATTGCATGACAATTTTACAGGTACAATAATACCAGGTGGACTGCTACGTGTAAAATATATAGTCTGCCCCCCCCCCCCCCCCCCCCCCCCCCCGTAATTTTGTCATACCAATGCGGCCCGCGAGTCAAAAAGTCTGGTGCTCCAGAACCAATTAACTGCAAGGGATCACCGTACTACGCTTTCTCACAAAGTGCCCCCAAAAAGGAGATAAGATGCGTCTGGTATTCCTCGGCTGACTGATGTTTTGTCTTGTCTTCCAGGGATGTCATGAGCGTGGGTATTACACTAGTGGGCCATCAGAAAAAGATTATGAGCAGTATACAGACGATGAGATCGCAGATGCTTCATCTTCACAATCCAGGTGTCCAAGTCTGACGGAAACAATTTTTATGGAGTATTATCTGTACTGTATGGAGTATTATGTGTACTGGAACCTGGCTGGGATCAATGGATGAACATGTCAGCCTCACGGGAATGTTTTTCTTCAGTGAGACATTTTGGACGTGAAGGAGAGGAAGAAATGCAAACAATGGACAAGGAAAATGGCATTTTCTTTTCTTTTTTTTCTAAATGAGCTAATGAACACATATCAAATCGTGCGTTGACAATTAAGTGTTTAAACTTAATGACTCCTTAATGACACTATTGGCAATGGTTTGCCTTTAAAAAGAACGAAATGTTGGATCTACAAGCTGAGGTTTGGGGGTTCAGACCATGGTCCATGGAACGGTCTTGGAAACAGGGTATACTCCGTATTTGGGGTGCTTCGGGTTGAACCTGCTTTTCATGTGTAACATACCACCGTGCATAGAACACTTTATGTTTCCTTTGACTTACAGTATACGGTACAGGGTATACTCGGTATTATCCAAACATGGAGGAAACATACGTACCTTTAGAGTTTGGTGAGGGTTAGAGTTTGGGTAGGATTAGGGCTCAAATCTGTTTTTTGTTTCTAACATACCACGGTGCATAGAACACTTTATGTTTCCTTTGACTTACAGTATATGGTACAGGGTATACTCAGTATTATCCAAACATGGAGGAAACATACCTTTAGAGTTTGGCGTTGGTTACAGTTTGGGTCTGATTAGGCCTCGAATATGGTTTTCATGTGTAACATACCACGGTGCATAGAACACTTTATGTTTCCTTTGACTTACAGTATACAGTACAGGGTATACTCAGTATTATCCAAACATGGAGGAAACATACCTTTAGAGTTTGGCGTTGGTTAGAGTGAGGGTTAGAGTTTGGGTCTGATTAGGCCTCAAATCTGGTTTTCGTTTGTAACATACCACCGTGCATAGAACGGTTTATGTTTCCTCCGACTTACAGTATACAGTACAGGGTATACTCAGTATTATCCGAACATGGAGGAAACATACCTTTAGAGTTTGGCGTTGGTTAGAGTGAGGGTTAGAGTTTGGGTCTGATTAGGCCTCAAATCTGGTTTTTGTTTGTAACATACCATCGTGCATAGAACGGTTTATGTTTCCTCCGACTTACAGTATACAGTACAGGGTATACTCAGTATTATCCGAACATGGAGGAAACATACCTTGAGAGTTTGGCGTTGGTTAGAGTGAGGGTTAGAGTTTGGGTCGGATTAGGGCTCAAATCTGGTTTTCGTTTGTAACATACCACCGTACATAGAATGGTTTATGTTTCCTCCGACTTACAGTATACAGTACAGGGTATACTCAGTATTATCCAAACATGGAGGAAACAAACCTTTAGAGTTTGCCGTTGGTTAGAGTGAGGGTTAGAGTTTGGGTCGGATTAGGGCTCAAATCTGGTTTTAATTTGTAACAAAGCACCGTGCATAGAACAGTTTATGTTTCCTTCGACTTGGAAACAGGGTATACTCGGTATTATCCAAATATGGCGGAAACATGCCTTTAGAGTTTGGCGTTGGTTAGAGTGAGGGTTAGAGTTTGGGTCGGATTAGGGCTCAAATCTGGTTTTTGTTTGTAACATATCACCGTGCATAGAACGGTTTATGTTTCCTCCGACTTGGAAACTTCGACTTGGTATACGCTGCATTATCCATACCTTCAGGGTTCGGGGGTTGGTTATGGTTTAGGTTAGGATTAAAATCAGTTTTTCATTGTAACATACCATGGTTCATAGAATAGTCTACATTTTCTTCAAATTTGAAACAGGGTGTAATCAGTATTATCCAAATCTGGAGGAAACATACCTCTTCGGGTTCGGACTGTTTTTGCTTTGTGCTAAACAGTCTATGGTGCATTGAACAGTCCATGTTTTCCTTCAACTTGGAAACAGGGAATACTCTGCTTGAAAGAAATGAAGGGTTAAGGGTTAGGATCAAAATCTACATTTCCTTCGACTTGCAAGCAGGGTATACTCAGTATTAATCCAAATAATCCAAATATGGAGAAAACGTTCTCTTCAACCTTTTCTGTTGGCACTTTGAACCTCATGTACAATTTTTCATTCATTTATTATGAATTTTGAACACTGAATAGATTTTTCTAGACCTTCTTTGACTCTTTGTCAATGTAGCAATATCGTTGGAGTTCATTACGGGAATTTTAGCTCCGACTCTTTGTTGGGATGGTGCACTGTTGAAAGACCATATCCAAGCCCCATCGCTTGTTTTGACAGAATTATGCCTAAATGTTGCACATTTTCTGGGTACATTCTTCCGCTGCAAATACATGGAATCAAAAAAAGGAGAAAGGTGAACTCCGTGGATGTGTCGCTGCCTTAAGTGTTTGACGTATTGCCGGTGCGGATGCTTTTACTGCGATTTCTTTTTTCAACGTGATCTCGGTTTGTTTTGTTATCCTCGCCGTATGATGTTTCGTTATCTGAAACTTGCACTGCTGAAATCAAGATCAAGGACACGTCGTGATGCTACAAAGTGCTAAGAGAAGAGACGAAGTAAACAAAGCAATAATTACCAGGTAAAATAGGTCTTCACTTGACATCACCAAGGTGCTAGTCTATGTGTGCTGAGAGGAGAAGACCCCTTCGGATGCGCCACTCAATCACAAGCGTTCATATTTATTCACCAGCAATACTTTCTGATGATGAGAAGGAGGATTTGGGTGTCAAATCAAAAACTGGGCAGGGACAGATTGTGATGCTGAGTTGCCGTCTGTGTTTTTTCGTGTGCGTAGTTTCTTCTTTCCGGCGGCTCGGAATTCTTTTTGTTTTCCAGGGAATCAAATATTAATTTAAGTTAATCAAACATGAATTTTTGATTTGTTATTTTTATCTGTTTCAATACACTTTGCATAAAAGTATGGACTGTCCATGTCTTTGTTAGGAGGTAAGCCTAACTTAAATCAGCAGGGGATAAAATAAGAATATCCCCTGCTGTCTGTATATAGGTAGATACATATATTGGTTTTTTTTTTTGTTTTTTTTACCAGATATGTGGTTTCTCTAAAATAGATCGTAAAAATAGATCATAGATCAAGAGATGTGGATCATTTTCAAAATTTGAAAATATTTGGCTACTTTCTTGGATCATTCCAAGTCCAAATGTACAGCAGAGTACTGGGGCCATGTTAAAAAAAAAAAAAAAATACCTGAAAAAAGTCATACAATTATGAGAATAAAGTGGAACATTTACGAGAATAAATGTGTACATTTATGATAAAAAGTTGTACATTTATGAGATGAAATTTTAGATTTATGAGAATAAAGTCATGAATTTACCAGAACAAAAGAAGACATTTATGACAAAAAGTTGTAAATTTACCAGAAAAAGTCATAAATCTATGAGGAAAAAGTTGTAAATTCACGAGAATAAAGCCTTAAATTGAAGAAAATTAGAAAAAGTTGTACATTTGCAAGAATAAATTCATAATATTACGTGTCAAAGGGAAAATAGAGCATGGGTCTTCAGGCTAACTTTTATTGATAACATGGCAGCAAAACACAGCGGTTGAACCCAAACAGATTAGCATGTCTAGCCCTTCTCACTTCCTACTTCCTGACCCCGCCCCCTCCAAATCCCCAAGGTCACATTAGCGTGTTAGGATTTTATTCTCAAAATCTGAGATGATTTTAATACTTTGCTGTAACGGGCACTGCCTGAGAAAATGGGGGACTTGAGCAATTTTTTTTCTCTGAAATGTATAACTTTACACTCAAAATTTTGGATATCATTTTTTGTCAATGTGGCCCTGGTAAAAATCGATTCAACAAATGAAAGAAATAAAAAAAAAATATTTAAGCTAGTGCAGGGGAGAAATAGTGTTGGTTGATGGAGTTCCTGGTGGGGGGGGGGGGGGGGGGGGTCCTGATCCGAGCACCTTTAATAAACCTCACCTAATCTATATAAAGAATTCCACAATGAGGCAGATTAACGAACTAAAGCCATTCAGTCAACACATCATCCTTAAAAGGGACCTATGATGCTTTTTCCACTTTTCTGACCTATAAACGTTGCTAGAATGTCGTATTTTGGTGTCAAATGATGCCAAAGTTTCAGATAATGAGGTTTGCGCATTTGGAAGTGAGCCCTGAAAGAAGTTTGGGATGGCTCAAAACGCTCGGTTTCAGAAGGCGTGGTACAAACTGCGCCTTTGTGATGTCACAGAGTGGCGGACTTCCTTATATGGTTCATAGTTAGGAAGGCCGCGGACCGTGTTTGGAAGCACAAATGGAAGGAAATACAGCTGGAATAGGTGCAGATTCTGAAAGATCTAGGAAGTTTTCTGGGCGGGTTATTGTGTGAAACTGCTCTATCGGAGAACACAACTCAATACAAAGGGTCGAAAAATGAGCATTATAGTTACCCCCCCTTTTGAAATCCATCATATCACATTCCGAGGTGTGGTTCTCTTCAACTCGGCCATAAAAAAAACAAAGATGAAATAAAAAGACAAAAACGGGATTATACAATATTGAGTCACATGCAGCCGATAATAAAGCTAGTAAGGAAATCTTTTTGAAATGTTTTGATTCAGCACTGCAAATTTATGTCACTGCTTTGGTGCGCTGGGACTTGATTCCAAAGAGTGCAACACTGTTTTTTTTTTCTTCTTCTTCTAATTGTAAGACTTGTATATTTTATTTATATTGTTTTTACACATACTACCAGACAACAGAAAACTGAATCAATAAAAAATGCACTATATTTTTTTATATCTTTCAGATGACTTGTCATCACTCAAGTATTCAATTGTACATACCTTTTCATTTCGGACCAAAGATCATGGATGTGATTTCATTTTTAGTAATGATGAACGTTTAAAAAAAAAAAAAGTAAGATTTTACTATTTATTTCTCGGTAAACATAAAGAGAATGAATCAGCGCTGATTCTTTTTGTCATCAGAAGATACAGGATATAAAACACCGTTAAGTTGATCATTGTCTGTTACATAAAGACTTTTGCTTTGTAACCTTTGTACATATATTTTTGGAAATAAAATGCAATCTGTAAATGTTTGTCTCTTATGCGTCATAGTGAGTGCAGGGTTCTTTCTACAACAGCGGTGTCTAAAGTGAGGCCCGGTGCCCATTTGTGGCCTTTTTTTGATGGGCCTGTGGCACATTCTAAAAAAAACGTATGTATAATCTAAACATGTGGCATCCCACAGGGTTCCGTGCTAGGACCTGTATTGTTCAGTCTTTGTATGTCCCCCTTTGGCAATATCATTATATAACACACCAGGAACTTCCACTGCTATGCAGATGACACACAACCGTACTTATTAACCAAACTAAACTAATCACAATAAAGAAAATTAAAAAAAATAAAATACTTGGAAATCATTTTACAAGAATGCAGTAAAAAAAATTACAAGAAAAATGAGAAAACTATTTTTTCAAAAGTAATATGAGAAACAAGAAGTTGTAATCTTTGGAAATATTTATAATGTAACAAGAATAAAGTCAAAATATTATTGGAATTAAGGCATATAATTATAAGAATAAAATTTCCATAATGAAAGTTGAACTAGTTGGGGAAAAAAACACATTGGAAATGAAAAAATAGCTGTAGTCTTACAAAACTAAAGTCCAAAATATGAAGCAAAAAAAAATCTATTGTAACAAGAAAAAAGTTGGAATTTTCTAAGAATAAACTAATATTATGAAGAAACATTTTTCTTGTAGTAGTATAGATTTGAAATATTAAAGAAAGATGTTTTTGGGGTTGTAATATTATCTCGAGATTACATATCCAAGCCCAAAAATATCAGCAAACTAGACTTTTAGACAAAAACATCGACTCCTCCGATTCCAAGCCAGAATGCTTCATAAACATCTGGAAACGTAATCATCCATTTGGTATAAAATGAGCAACACAAGACGACACATTAGCAAGAGATTAGCAGGAGATAAAAAAAAACTTAAATACCGCAGCAGGCTTCCCAGCTTAAACAGGCAGGTGGTCCCGATGAGAAGACAAGCTCTTCTAATGGAGGCAAAGGAAGGATGGCTGTGAAAAAACATCCACATGCGTCCTAATTCTGGGGTCATTTTTATTGGAGCTGAAAACCGTGCAGCAAATTGAACGTATGAGACCGGAGTCTGACATGTGAGAGGTTTGATTAGGAATGTACCGGATGGCGGAGGAAGTAAACGGTGTGGCGGGGACGGCATCTGAGCAGCATCAACGTTCAGATGACAGTTAGGCGTGACCATTTTGGCGTGCTGGCTTTCCTCCATTTAGTCGATTGTATCGCATTTCATGAAATGTCACAACATCGTGATGACACTTTAATGCAGAGCCTGTCAAAGTAGAAAAAGGTTCTTGGAGTTGGAAAACTAAGGAAGGCTTTTAAATCTCAGCTTTTTGCCCCGGAAAGATCTGATCCACATGCTGGAGGTTCTTCTCGCTAGACACAGTCATTCCCTGCCTTCATATGATATTCAATAGACATCGTCATCGTTTCAATAGACCGTACCAATTATTAGGGTTGCCACTGTTTTCTTGTTACAATAAAAAAATTTTGCTTCATATTTTGGACTTTAGTTTTGTGACTTGATGACAGCTATTTTTTTTTATTTCATTTTTTTCATACTTTATTATGAAAATTTTATTCTCATAATTATATGCCTTAATTCAAAATTTTTACTTTATTCTTGTTACATTATAACCTTTTTCCAGAAATTACAACTTCTTTTTTTAACTTAAAAAAAATCATTTTCTCATTAGATGACACATTTTTCTCATAAGCTTTTCCATTTTTGCTTCCAAGCATTTTATTTTTAAAATTTTCTTTATTAAATAAAGAATTATTTCTTTTAAAAAAATTGTGATTAGTTTAATTTAGTGTGGTTAATAAGTACAGTTGTGTGTCATCTGCATATCAGCGGAAGTTCATGGTGTATTTTTCTAATGATATTGCCTAAGAACAACATACAAAGGCTGAACAATATAGGGTCCTAGCACGGAACCCTGTGGGATGCCACGACTAACCTTCACGTGTCTCGGTTCTTTACTATCAACGGATCCACACTGCAGGCGTTCTGTCAATGACTGAAATCCTTTTAACGCAAGTTCCTAATCTCTGTAATAACTGAAGGCCCAATGTCGTACACAAATAGGCGGCTCGTGGACCAAACACGGACCATGAGCTGTCCATTGAAGTCCACTGTCTGTAGCCCATAAGACTTTCCAGCTCACCTCTGACCCTGAGTAGTACGTGGAAGAGAATATCTCACTTTACAATAAGGTACATGAAAATACATTACTGAGGTACTAATGATTAATGACATGAAGTAGTAACTGATGAAGTGTAATTTAGTGTACCTTATTGAATGCCATCCAACCCCCACACACAAAAACAAGAGTGAAGGACCAGCCGTTTAAAATAAAGAATAAAGACCGCAGCAGCTCAATAGATGAAAACTCTTTTCTCTTTGTTTTTGCTGTTTGCCAAGCAGGGTCTTGTTTAGCATGCTAATCGTTTATATCCCATCACGATCTCAAGTGCACTGAGACACCGCTGCTACAAAGGCATTAGTGCATTATTCTTTTAGTGATATACTATATATATATATATATATATATATATATATATATACAACGTCCATTATGGTAGTGGATTTACTTTTACTTTGCTGTCCTTCGGGACAAAGACCTATTGTTTTCCACTTTTAGTATCCCGTTGAGGGATGACAGGCTAAAAGCACTGCTGGATGGAACCAACAATAGCGTCTAGTACTATCAACACTGTAAAAACTACAAATGACCATTACATCCTACAAGAGCAGCAACAACATCCGCAGTAGAGGTGGGCCGCACTACCGCTGTTTCTATTCAATACTAAAGTCTCAGTAGGGAAACCAGACTTCCCAGACCCCGGGACATAATCCCTCCAGGGTGTCCAAGGTCTGCCACATTTTTGGACCTGGTTGCAGTCCAATGTCAAAGAACGCTAAACTCATCACACAGCAACTTAATACTAAAAAGGTAGTAAAGGCATATACAATACAAGTACCGATACAAGTTTAAAAAAAGACAAGAACTATTAACTAGGGATGTTCCCATCAGGATTTTATGTGGCGATACCAATCTCGATAATCCATGAGTAAAATTGTCCGCTACTGATACCAAGACGGCGGACAAGTGGTTAGCGCGCAGGCCTCACAGCTAAGAGACCCGAGTAATTACATGCAATTAGCCACTCCAAATTGTCCATAGGTATGAATGTGAGTGTGAATGGTTGTTTGTCGATATGTGCCCTGGGACAGCTGGGATAGGCTCCAGCACTCCCCGAGACCCTTGTGAGGATAAGCGGTAGAAAATGAATGAACTCATATCGGTCCTTTTATTGTATATTTCTTAGCTAACTTTTGAATGTTAAGTTGCTGTGTGTGAATTTAGCATTCTATGCAAGATGGCACTGAGTCAGTAGTACTCCTGAAGTATAGGAGATCTCATAAGATGAGAACATAGTCATAAATTAGATGTGTAAACCGCAGGGTTCAAAGTTCAAGAAAAAAGTAGGGGCTTATAGACCGGAAACGGTAGCCTTCAAGTTATTTCCTTTGAACTTAAATAGCCAAAAACTTACCACTTCCACACGGATAGGGAGGATAACTATTAACAGTTGTTTAACCTTTAACATGAACATGAATCAAACGTAATAATTTTTTCTGGGTACATGATACCATACAGCATCCATATCAAACTTGCGCGGGCCGCACTAACATTAAACTTTCCTATCAAGACGAGGGCCTCAAACGAGTGTCCTGCGGGCCACATTTGGCCCGCGGGCTGCGTGTTTGAGACCCCTGCTCTAAACGTTCGGGCATGTTGCCGCTTCAGTCGTCGGACCAAAGACACGAGCGTCAAAAGAAGAAGTGGTTGGAGCTGCCCTTTTAAAATAGTTCTATCAAAGCATAAAAAGTGTATGAAAGTCGATTAAGTGATGTGTGCTTCTTAAATATTATTCTCCTCACCAAAGTCCATCCCAAAGGTTGCTATTTTTATGACCCACTCTATCTGTAAAAGCATTCTGTGCACAAAAACTTTAAATATATTTATCATTGGACACGAGCGAGCCGAGAGACGGAAAGGGCTTTCCCATGTGAAACAATGGCGTATCTCTTGCAGGAGTAATTACAGCCAAAGTGGCCACTCTTCCTGCCACTGCGATGCATTAGCTCCTTAATAAATCATTCATAAATATGAAGCCAACTTCCCTCTGTGATTACACTTCAATGAAAAAAAAAAAAAGGTTAGAAGTGAAGATGGAGAAGCACACCTTTATGGCTATTCCCTTAGCAATATTCCTCCACTGGAGAAGATGGACATGTTTAGCGCTTCGGCTTGACAGGTCGGAATACAGAGCTGGGCACGAACATGATGGTGGAGGAAGTGCAGATCAAGCATCCTAAAGACGATACTTTTATCTCTGGACACCGAAAAACCCTACATATGGAATTTGTACGGCTATAACGAATACAAGTACAAATATAAGTAATACAAAGTAATACAAATATAATCACGTAATAATAATCATGTTGATTAACCACCACATGACTGTTAGATATCGACGTCTGTCAAACCAAAAATAGAAGTATAATGCATTGCGTCCCAGCATTGTGTTATATTTTCATTACTCCGCCAGAGGAGCCCAGAGGGAGGCTGACATCATTGCAGCACAACCAATTAGATGCCTTGCTGGGACGAAATGCATTCATGGAAAATGTTTAAATATATATTTTTAATTCTAAGCTCATATTGGGGCTGCGCGGCGGACGAGTGGTTAGCACGCAGAACCTCACAGCTAGGAGACCTGAGTTCAATTCCACCTTTGGCCATCTCGCCTTTACGCTCCTATTACCCATTGTAGTAGTAGATATAATATGAGAAAATAAGACATGTAAGATCTAAATAAGATATAATTAATGCATTACGGTAGTATTCTACACTGGTCACTAGGTGTCAGTAATGTTACATTAATGAGACAATAGCCACAGCAGGAAGTACGCTGTCAAGGCTAACATGTGAGTCAGTGTTAAATCTTATTTATGGTGACTATAGGGGTGCTACTTAATGTTTAGAGGTCTTTAATAACGTTAAAGAAGGTCTTAAACAGTCTAATTATGAAAAGATGTATATAAATAAGGAATGCAACTTGTCACTATCAGATCTGGAAGCAGTTAAACGTGCTAAAGATAGGATTACTGTACTGCATTATCATGTACATCTCAGTGTCAACACATTTACACACTCAAAAGAGATCTTTCTCTCGTTAATTGCCATTGTTCACTCGTGACAAGTTAATAGGGCCGACTCACCGGAAAACGCTACCCCTAGTGTTGGAGCGGAGAATCGCAGGCACACGCTCGACCTGATGCGGACCTTTGACAGGATGTGCGAGAAGGGAAAGTGAAAGTAAAATGGTATTAAAAGCGGCATTGGATTTGAGTAGTCGTAGCGCCGTGTTAATAATTGATTTGTGAATATCTGTGGGTAATTTTCAATCTGAGAGTATATAGTTTCCCTTCCTGGAAGGCTGCGCTCTTCCATTCCCAAAAATAGCTAGTTAAACTCCCAAAACACAAGGAAGTTTGGAGTAAAATGCCGAACTTCCCAAGCCTGCCTGATGTTTAGTTAATGGCGGTGAAGCATGTCCCAGGTTTGATAATGGGATTTACATGCTTCCGCTGCAGACAAGCACAAGCCAGTCATGCAAAGGGTCTGTTTTTTCACCTTGCCAAGTGCATGGCATCAATAATGCCTCGGGATTATTTCAGTGCTGCAGGGATACGTTCAAATACCTGGGCCCATATTTTCATAGAAGCGAATGTCGGTAAAAACCTTCCTACGATCCCTCCTGTTTCATGAGTACAATTCCAAATGATGATTTTAGTCTTGATATGTGAGCATATCCTGAGTGACATTGATCATGTGTGTTTTGTAAAGTGGTTCCAGACAAAGCCACGATACTGTAAGTGTGCGATAACCACCAAGTAGGATTCCTTTTTTATAATCCAGTCCAGTCTCGACTTCTGGATCGGATTTGGGATCCAACACGTATAGTTATATGTTAAAAGCTGTCATTTTTTAAACATACATCGCCGTTTATTACCAGTTCGGCATGGATCATCTACATCAGTGGTCTCAAACACGCGGCCCGAGGGCCAAATGTGGCCCGCAGGACACTAGTTTGAGGCCCCCGCCTTGATATGAAAGTTTAATGTTTAAAGTTTGATATGGATGCTGTATGGTATCGTGTACCAAGAAAAAAATTATTACATTTGATTCATGTTCATGTCCTCCCTATCCGTGTGGAAGTGGTACGTTTTTGGCTATTTAAGTTTAAAGGAAATAACTTGAAGGCTACCGTTTAGGTGGCTAGCTCTCTAGTTTGCGAGTTAGCATGTGTCTCAAGACCCTGCAGTTGCGCAATATGTTGTAAATAAAAAGAGTATAAATGTGACTATAGTCGTGTTTTGTCATGTCTGGCTGTTGAATGGTGAGTCAAACTGGGACGTGCGACTTGTGTTAGCTGTCTGCTTGCAGCGGGTTAGCAGTGTAGAGAGTGGCCTACAGCAGCTCCTGTGTGAATGTTCACTGGGTGTGTTCTCAGCTGATATCCCACATACTGAAATGCTATGGCTTTTTAACGTAGTCCTGGCATAGAAGTGTTTCAAATGTACTTCTTCCCTGAGATCCCCCAAAAGTACGGATCGCCTTTAAAGATCACGTTCATGCAGACGCAGTACCCATATCGCTGAATAATAAACAATAAAAAATATATATTTCATATTCCAATCGTACACCACTTCAGGTATCCAAATCGACCCATTCCGGGGATTATCTGGAGCTTTTCATCACATGTAAGTATGTCAGTGGGATCCCTATTTGAGTGTGACACGCTCTATTAGCCTCCTTAATCCTAAGCGGGAAGCATCATTCCAGCAAAACTGCACGACCTTCCCATGAACCCTTGCTGTTTGTCTCATAGCTGATTAGTGAGCGAGCGTTTATTTCTGTTTTTGTTTCATCTCCATCTCCAGTTTCCTGACACGCTGAGGGGGATGTGGATCCATGTGCTATCTGGGAAAGTGTATTACTGCGATAAGTATGTTCCAAAGACATGAAAGGGAATGCTAAAATAAGCCGTCTGCCCCCAAGTATATTCGACAAGGGAGCGTGTGAGAATTTTAATCACACAGCTGTCGTTCCCTCATTGACTCTTCTCTTGCCACACAGACACACATCTTTTGTGTGACTAATAAGGACTTCATGGCATGTTTCCTATGAATTTGGAGGTGGACAGGGAATACTGAACCACAGCTCACCGCTGGTGTTTTTTTGTTTTTTTTTTTTCCCAAATAAATCATCCAGAGAACGGTGCTGGCAAAAATCAACTGGCTTATTGAGAATGCAGCTGCAGGAGTGTGACAAGTACGGGACGAGTGGGAGATGTTCTTGATTTGAAGCATTTTTGGAAGCAGCTGGGTAATGACTGCCGAGCTAGGCACCAGGGGTGGGGTTCAAATCCGAGTCAATTTGAATGACGACATATATCAATATTTCCGAATGCAGTGGCGTAAAGCACGCCGCCACTGGACTATAGAGCAGTGGAGACGCCTTCTCTGGACTGATGAGGAACTGGGAAGTGACGTACGTGTGTTAGCTGTCTGCTAGCAGCAGGTTGAGCAGTGTAGAGAGTGGCCTACAGCAGCTCCTGTGCGAATGTTCACTGGATGTGTCTCCTTAACCACAAACAGTGGCAGTAAAGTTGTATTCTAAACTGGGCTCTAGGTGTCAGTAATGTTACACAGCCACCGGGAAATAGGTGGTCAATGCTAACGTGCGCTAATGCTAATCTTATCTCAGTTATGTCCAAGATGTCTTGTTATGGTTTCATTCATTTAGAGCATTCATTCATTCATTTTCTACTGCTTATCCTAATAAGAGGCGGGGGGGGGGGGGGTACACCCTGGACTGGTGGCCAGCCAATCACAGGGCACATATAGACAAACAACCATTCACACTCACATTCATACCTATGGACAATTTGGAGTGGCTAATTAACCTATATACGTAAGTTACACCTGAGTACATCACACACAATACAAGTGTAAAGGTGACTATAGGGATGTTATTTGATGTGTACAGGGCTCTAATAATGATAAAAAATCATATTGAAAAGTCATTTATATCAACATTGAATCCTACATCACAGAAATGTACTTTTCAGGTCTGAATACAAGATAAACGAGGATCGACTGTCTATCTTTGTGAATCCATATGTCTGCTGGATCATACTGATTAAAATCCAAATCAATAATTCTATTAATTCACGCCTACCCTATTATGATACCATAAGTAGTTTATTCCAGAAATTGCCAAGCACGGATTTGTATCAGTGCCACCATTGATTAGCAATAATAAATAGAGGAAGTATTCCCTGTGCTCAATGACAGGGCAGGAATCTATAAATAAGGCATGGTGGCCCAAGAGAGTGCTGTCCTTCTGCTGCTCCCTGCAAATGTACCCATGGGACCAAATAATTGGACCCAGCTTGCCGTGAGGAAGTACTGCATGGGGAAATATGCTGAATATAGAGTAGGTGGTGATTGATACATATATCATGTACCTTGGGCTTTTGCATAAATTCTGTAGTGTTGGCAGTGGCGGTTTTTCATACGCACGTGGGCATTTGCCCAGGGCGGCATTCTCTATGAGGAATAAATGATGTACATGATATGTGATATAAGCCACTCCCATTAGTTATGATTGACATCTCATTGGGACCACCAAATTCTTCTCTGTGTTCTTGTTGTTTTTTCTGTGTGGCAATATGGTTTGACTTGTGAATTTGTCAAATTTAAGAGTTTGAATAAGTAAGTTAATTTGATCTTTGTGTGTTTTATTTATTTTTTTGTGTGATTTTACACGTCAACTTATGATGGGGGTATATCGTATTATTGATCTAAATGCCCTTACATGCTAAACAGATTTGCTTTGGAGTTTTATTTGATGTTTTTTGTTATGCAAATTTGGAGCGGCCGGACCGGAGCAGGAGGGGATAGAAAAGAAGAAGAAAAAAAACAGAGGGGGGGACAATACAAAGGGAGACAAAAAGAATAGCAACAATAACAATAACAGAATAACAGAAACAAACAGGACCACATCAGCAAATGTCAATCATGCTTATAAAGCATCACAAGGGAGAGGACAAAATATTAAACAGCAACAGTGATATTACTGAAATGAAACAGTCCAACATTTTTGTTTCTTTCGGCTTTTTCCTGATTACGGAGTCTACGTAACCACTACACCTATATGCATATTAGCATATTAGTGGTCATAGTAACAATGAAGATATGAACCTTGATAGTATTGTCAAGTACTGTCAAGACTCCATGTGACTGAATGAAGCCCATTGTATGGGGCCGAGCGGAGGACTTGGAGTGCTGCTCATTAAACGGGATTACAGCCAGATGTGAGTGAGCACAAGACAAGAAGAGAAAAGCCGGGAACGCAAGGGGAACAGGGCAGGGCAGAGGATCTGAGGAAAAATTTGGCGTTGTCAGCAGGATACCAGCTACTCTATTTGGAAGGGATGCAACCCAGGGTAATACCAGTCCACCAGTGACTGCACAACTTGTAATGCCGTGGTTTACGGGGAATGATTGGATTTCAAAATGTGATGGCAGAAGCCTAACTTTAGAAGAAGAACAATAACAAGAACAAGGGCTGAATCAGCAACAGCAAGAAGCTTACGGCCTACCAAGAGGTAAAAGTACTGGATATTTTGCAAAGCTTGTTTATTGTTTATTAAACCACTCACTAAAGCACAGCTGCATACTATTTTTTTAAATTGTAAACCAAAGCCAGATGAATGCGTAATAATAAAAAGTGTCTCTCAGAAATAGGTCTGCTGATTGGGGTTATTGTGCCAAAGCCTATAGAACCAGAAGAGGTCATTAAGGAGTGTGGATGATGGACCTTATGCAATCAGAACTACACTCGGGTGGGCAGTTAATGGAGCAATGAGAGAAAGCAACTGTGAAACAAGCGAAGATGTAACGTACGCTCCTTCAAACAGATTAAACCGTGGTTGGATGAGCTGTGGAACCAACGGTTCAAATGGGATTTCCCTCAAGGTAGCCAAGAGGAGCAGATGGAAAAGTCTCAAGAAGTCCTCCAATTGGAAAGCGCGTCAGTCTAGACAGTCCCTCAGCATCCAGAGCCTTGAGGAATTCAGGGCGAAACTGAAGCTTTGCCACTGAGGAGCGTTTTGACCACCCCGGATTGCCTCGGATCAGTCCTCTGACTCCGCTTCCTCTTTGGAATGTATGTCAGTGGGACGGAGAAGGGCCTGAAAGTATCGGTCGAGGTCAGCAGGACTGTAAACAATGTGGACCAGGTACTGCTTCCCTTATTTGAGGTGTCGGACGGTTGCTTCAGGAGTCCCACAAGCCATCTTTAATAAGTTCGGAAGAATCCCTTATTTATGTCAATTATTAGGTTCCAGGCCCAACTGTGATGAGTGAATTTCTGATTTAAAAATTAAATGTTTTCATAGTTGGAGCATGGAAAACCTGTTTACACCGCCCCTAAATGTGTTTTTTTTTGTTTACATTATTTGAACCATCTGAAATAAGACACCTATACTCACTTTTATTTTATAGTTTTATAGTAGACTTACTGAGACATAGACCTAATATAGCTTCCAATAGACTCTTGACACATGTTGGTACTGGGATGAGTGAGTCGCTCCTGATGGTTGGAGGTCTCAGAAGGATTTTTTTCTCTGTAGTAGTGATGAATAAGCCTGAAAATTTTTGCCATTGTGTCGTCACGTCATGTCATTTGTAAGCGATGTCAAAGTAAAAGTAAACAGGCACTAATCAGTCAAAGCATGAACAGCCAACAGTGCCATCCAGTGGCCAAATGATGGCATTGACAGGACATGCAGGCCTACCTTTTTCCTTTGGATGATTCACAACCACATATGTTTGCAGAAAAAGTTCATTTGTTGTCAACCTGAAAACTAAAAATATTTTTGTTATTATTGATTTGATTATTATATTTTAGATACATTTTAAGAAATGATAATTGATTTATTTGGAATATGTAGCCGTGCTTCCCTTTAAGGTTGGAGTGAAATCGTTGTTGTTCCGAGCGCTGGGGACGAAATAGAAGTGCGCACTCACTTCCTGATGGAGTTCTTGTGAAGAATAAAAATATACATTTACCAATCCTGCTCGACCAGTTATGCCTGATTGTCGACGAGAGAGTGAAATACTATTTTTGTTCCAAGGACGTTATTGATGGAGTTTTCGTTGATGAATTTTAGACATCTCCGCGTCCCGAGAGCCGGTGCTGGTGAGCTAAAAAGCCCCGGTATGTGGAGTTAGCATCCAGGCCAGCCAGCTAAAGCTCACTTAATAGCTCGCTAAAGAACCGTGGGCCCCGATTTATTTGTGTTTACTCTCTGTAATCGTATAATGTTTGTAAATGATCGTCATACAAAGTGGGTCGTATGTTGTGAAAGGTACTTTTGTTCTGAAATGGCTGTCAGTAGTGTAGCAGCTACAGCTAGCCCTCCTAGTCCTGGTTGATGTTGTCGACCACTAGCATTTTGCTTATTGACATTTAAGACATTATATGTCTCTATTTGATGTACTTTCTGAAGATAACGTCGACGTGGTCCCTCGCCGTACAAAAGTTACTATGTGTAGTATCTACTAGGAACTTGGCATCTGTTCCATGTATGTTTTCTTTAGCAGTTGGTGGCTGACGTGAGCCAGTAATGTCACTGTCATTACCATCCACCGAGATGCTGGAGACGCCCCCGGGATATCCATTTGAGGAAATTAATTATGAGGACATCAAAGTGGAGGAGGTAGGCTGTGTACCGTATATCTGGACTTTACTGCTCTCACAAGCTAACGCCCTGTTGTTGACACTTTATTTTCAGGTGGTGGGAAGAGGAGCTTTTGGGGTGGTTTGCAAAGCCAAGTGGAAAGGCAAAGATGTTGCAATCAAGACCATTGAAAGCGAATCGGAGAGAAAAGCCTTTATTGTTGAGGTACTCAAACAACTAACTGTTGTGTCTTTGCTTCAATAGGCGCAGACTGACAGCAAGTCAATTCCATGGGATTCAATACAGGAGTTATTTAAATCAATATGTTTGATTGACACCGTGAGGAGGAAACCGGAGTACCCGGAGAAAACCCACGCATGCACGGGGTGAACATGCAAACGCCACACAGAGATGGCCGGCGGTGGAATCAAACTCTAATTGCTGAAACTTTATTATTTACCTACTATTTACAAAATGGTGTAACACACAATTTAGAAATATGTTCTGTCCGATCTGTACTACCTGTACTGTATGATACACAAACTTGAGTTAAAAACTCCACTTAAAACCCAACACATTTACATGACTGTCAGTCTGACTGAATAATAACCCTTTTTTCCCTTTTTTTCTCCAGCTCCGCCAGCTTTCACGGGTTAATCACCCTAATATTGTGAAGCTGTACGGCTCGTGCAATAATCCAGTAAGTCAACAAATGTTTTCTATGTACTATCATTGTGATAAAAAAAATTGAAAAAGTAGTAAATGATCCTTTGTGATGCTGTAACTACCATACAACTCCCATAATAATATGTGGCAGTGTAATAATGGATTATTTTGACTCCTGTTTAGGTCTGCCTTGTGATGGAATATGCAGAGGGCGGATCACTCTACAATGGTGAGTTTACACTTAATACTGGTTTGGTTTATTTTATTTTTGACAATGGAGCCCTTTTGCATTTATTTCTCAGTCACATGTACAGTTGCACAAGTGAGTAAACTTTGAATTCAATTTTTTTTTGCCAAGTTTATAAACTGGTAGTAGTAGCTATAAAAAAAAAAAAGAAACAAGTGAAATGGCTCAGCACACACATAATGTAATCGTAAATTGGCTATCAGTTGTACATTTGGGAAAAAAAAAATAGGAGCGCAAAGGTGACTATAGGGGTGTTATTTGATGTCTAGAAGGCTCTAATAATGTTTAAAAAGTGTATTAGTGTATACTCGCGTTGGAATGAACCAAAGAACTACTGTAAATGAGATGTATATTGACAGACCTCTATGCATGTGAATTGTTCCTCCGCATTTTCGAATGTTGTCATTGTGATTACGTTGTCTTGTCTGTAGTGCTGCATGGTGCTGAACCCCTCCCCTGCTACACTGCTTCCCATGCCATGAGCTGGTGTTTACAGTGTTCCCAGGGTGTGGCCTACCTCCATGGCATGAAACCAAAGGCTCTCATCCACAGGGACCTCAAGCCACCAAAGTATGCCCTTTGTCACATTACCTGTGTAGTACATGTGTACTGTTCCGTGGTTATAGACAAAAAGTAAAGAATCTGAGTGTATATTTACTCTCCCCTATGCAACACATAGCCATTAAGGTCTAAACTACAGGCAACAAAGGGGAGTACCGTCCTATGTGAAGATGTGCAAATTGGGCCCAATTAGCCTTTTTCTCCCCCACGGTGTCAGTTGGGGAGCAAGTGTGTGTGCTCATACTGGTATCTAGTGATAAGCTGCTGCTCGCCCCAAAATAGATAAGACGAGACAGGTGCTTTGAAAATAATCACATACAATTTGAAACAACTTCCATGCAAGGAGACAAATTGAAACCTGAAAAGATGGCTTGTAAAGTATTCTGACTACTTAGACCTAAAACGTAATTCTTATATTTAAAACTTGGACTACCGGCTAAGTTATGGCTAAATACCTGAGAAATATACAAACATGTACCAATACAAGGGGGGCAACATGTTTTTCCATAATGCATTGCGTCTGAGCAATGTATTCATTCATTCAATGCCCCAAGTTGATTTCACATTCGAATCCAATATTAAGTGTACTAATGTATATTTTTGTAATTTTCAACATAATTATGCTTCAATTGTAGTTTGCTACTTGTGGCTGGCGGCACTGTGCTTAAGATATGCGACTTTGGAACGGCATGTGACATTCAGACTCATATGACGAACAACAAAGGAAGTGCAGCATGGATGGCCCCAGAGGTATTCGAAGGCAAGTATTTTATATAGGATTCCCCATACTTTTATGGAGATGGACCAAAACATACCATCCATCCGCTTGTCCGGGTTGTTGGAGCCCTTGGCTTTTATTTATTTTTATTTTTTTAAATGATATTTCCATGACACTGTATTCCTTTGTACTTCCAGGTAGCAATTACAGTGAGAAGTGTGATGTATTCAGCTGGGGGATCATTCTCTGGGAGGTGATCACACGCAGGAAGCCCTTTGATGAGATTGGAGGGCCGGCTTTTCGTATTATGTGGGCAGTGCACAATGGTGGGTCAGCGGTGGAGGCCCAAGCTTGACCAGTCAACATGTATAGTGCGTGAATATGATAAAGGGAAATGCTGTTTTGTTTTTTTTCAGGCACCAGACCACCTTTAATCACAAATTTACCCAAGCCAATTGAAAGTCTGATGACCCGCTGCTGGTCGAAAGACCCCTCTCAGAGGCCTTCCATGGAGGAGATTGTGAAGATCATGACTCACTTGATGAGGGTAATCAGGACTATTTAATATACATGAATTTGCAACTATTTACTGCCATTACTGGTACAGTTTTAATTCATATCCATAGCCCAATAATGAAGTATACTGGTAAAGCCACTGCTTTGACCATTGATGATGAAAAGATACATATGTTGGACGAAAAAACAATAAAACATCTATCCATTAGCTCCAGCATGGCTTACCCTTTCCTTATGTCTGTGGCAGTACTTTCCAGGATCTGAAGAGCCCCTGCAATGTCCGTACCAGTATTCAGACGACGGACAGAGCAGCTCTGCAACTAGTACAGGTACTTGAGTCACCTTCATAATGAATTACGCAATTACAGTTTGCTTGTACAGTGGGCCTACGTTTATCAGACCTGACCGTGAAGTGAGTTTCTGCACAGCAGGGTTCCTTATTTATTTATAAATGGAATATTTAGTAGTTGGAGCATACCAAAAACCTGTTTATGGTCTTCTGACGATGTTTTTTAGCATTATTAGATCCATCTAGACTATAGTCATTTTTGTACTTGTGTTACGGTTAAGAGAAAATAAAGACATTTAAGACATAAATAAGAATGTAATGTTAATAATGTCTTTTCATTGGACAGCTTCCTATGTGGACACCAGCAACAAAAGTGATGCAAACATTGAGCACAGTGATTCCCAAGGGAGCAGCGACACTATTAAGATCACACCGCAGTTTGCACCTCACTTCAAGCCAAAGGCAAAGCATATTTGGCTTTATCAATAAATGTATAATATTTATGTAATCTAGGTGTAGTTGAAGTGACTTTATGTGATATTTCAGGTAGACCCGTTGAGAACTCTGCCTCTTTCAAGAGGAGGCAGTTTTGAGAGTCTGTCTGCTCGAACACAAGGCCTGACATCGTCGGACACTAAACGGATGAGTGCTGACCTTTCAGAGCTGGAGCCCAACATGGGATTTACACCAGCAGGTAATGGCAGACATACTGTACCTGTAAAGTATTTATTTGTATTTTATTGTAACTGAGGTTAGGCTTGAGTTATTATTATGTTTGGTGTTCACGTACAATGTTTTTTAATCTTGTTATGCTTTGGTATGACCCACAATGCCAGACCTCATTGAACTGTTATTGTCTGCATTCTGCATGGCTGCTGTAGTACTTAGGGATGTAGTGTAGTGTAGTGCTGGCCAGTCATCTACACGTTACCACTGCATGATCCTGAACGAATGGAACGCATGCTGCCCTGGCACTAAATAACCTCTGCATACTGTACGTGTGCACGGCGTGGCCTGCCTTTCCAGTCCAGCCGTTGGCTTGAAGTCTCATAGTCTGCACGCTCTCTGTGTATGCAGCTGTATGCATGTGTATGTGTTTTTGCAGCACGTCCCCAGTATAAACGAGGCCATCGTAAAACAGCGTCATTTGGCACCATTCTGGATGTTCCCAAGATCGTCTTCACAGGTATCACTGGGCTAACGGGGCAGCCTGCTGACACGGATGAGTTTGTTTTTGGTCAAGATCTTGGCTTGCCTTGTTCTTCCACGGCCCTCTTCTGCGTATCACTCCATGAGATAGCTCTTTTATGCCAAAGAAGATCTTGGTGAGCTTATCCTGGAGTTACACACGGAAGAGGAGCCTCGTCTTTTTGAAGCGGAACTCTAGTTAGAATCAGAACAATGGAACCTCGCTGCAAAACGCTCACATAGAAACAGTTAAACCACACATAAAAACATGAACTTAGCTTTCTTTGGGCCTACAAAAAGCGAGGTTCTACTGTTTTCTGGGTAAAGAAGACCTCTCCTTGTTGTAGCATCTAACTCATTCCCTGTCCTTCCCGTCATCTGATCGGCTTGGCTTGAGATGATCATGGGTAGCTGGTGTGCTTTGCATTTCTCCTTGTTCTTGCTTTTATATAGACTGCCCAAAAATATTGGCCAATAAACCCTCATATCCTTTCCTTTTTTATGTTCATGATGCTGAATGGAAGTTGTTAGCTCTTAGAAGACAGCGAACGTGCAAGATGGCTGCACATGGACTAAAAAGGACCTGGAAGCTATTTAAGTCACCTAAACTGAAGATGGTTTCATCTTAAATATACATTTTTCTACCTCAAAGGTTTCAGTTACCGTTGTCTTACCACTCTATCACGGTTTTTCAAAAATATATTCATAAATCATTGCTGTTTTGTTTGAATGTAGCCTATTATTAGTCAAAAAATATATTTTCATAGATTTTATGTATTTTTCAAACATAAAAATGTCGAAAAAAAACGATAATAAAATGCAATTCAGTGATGCTATGTAGTATTGCCCTATTGTCACTAGGTGTCAGTATTGTTACATTGATTAACCCAATGCTGACATGAGGTGTTAATTTCGGAGGTCATACATGGACAACTATTTATTATTTATTAACTATTATTTAATGGCCACAAACACACATTAAGCCACTTTTCACTCTTGGGCTTCAGTTTGAATCATACAAAAGTGTTTCCCCACTCTACATTCATGGTGGTGAATGTTTTGCCAACTTTCTTCTGTGACGGGGTGGGGTGTCTCCGTCTGATGGGACTGATGAGCCTCAGGAGCCGCACACATTTCCTGTCACTGTGAGCTGTTGTAGCTCTGTTTATAAAGCAGGTAAGGCTTGAGCATATTTGGTCGGGGTCTTCTTCCAGACCTCTGCAAAGTGGTGCACATCCAAATCACTTGGTCCTACTGTATTGTGACCAGAGTAGTATGATATTTATGTCCGAGATGAGCCCATGACAGGTCAACATTGGCGGGTTAAATAAGCTGCACGGTGACCCACAGACACCACTCCCATATTTTCCGAAATGTTCATTAATTTGTCTCTCCTTCCCTGTTTTTCCACCCTCCTCATAGCAACCTGCGAGCCTCAGAGACGTCGGTCCGTGCAGGATTTGCCAGGCATTGGCACAGAGTCCACCCAGGTAAGCCAACAGTCGGGAGTCTGTGAAGCTTTGTATGTGCTCAAATTATTTTTTATGTATTTGTATTTCCTCTCCTAAGGAAAAGTAGGGATCTTGTCTGCTTCAGTTGGTAGATTTGGATTGGTTTTCTACAGATGTTGAACACCAGATGGTTCTATGTACAGGAATTAGTAGCGTGGAACCTTGGTTAGCAAACATTCATTCATTTTCTATCGCTTATCCTCACCAGGGTCGTGGGGCTGCTGGAGCCTATCCCAGGTGTCTTCAGGGGGAGAGGCGGGGTACACCCTGGACTGGTGGCCAGCCAATCACAGGGCACATATAGACAAACAACCATTCACACTCACATTCATACCTATGGACAATTTGGAGTGGCCTGGAGAAAACCCACGCATGCACGGGGAGAACATGCAAACTCCACACAGAGATGGCCGAGGGTGGGATTGAACTCAGGTCTCCTGCCTGCTTGCTCACCACTCTTCCGCTATGCAGCCGGTTAGCAAACATGCTAGGCTAATTGACTACTCCAAATTGGCCACAGGTATGAATGTGAGTGTGAATGGTTGTTTGTCTATATGTGCCCTGTGATTGGCTGGCCACCAGTCCAGGGTGTACCCCAACTCTTGCCTGAAGACAGCTGGGATAGGCTCCAGCATGCCCGCGACTCTTGTAAGGATAAATGGTACAGAAAACGGATGGACGCATGGAACCTTTGTTAGCGTCATTCTCTTTTTAACATTATTAGAGTCATGTAGACATGAAATAACACCCCTATAGTCGCCTTTACGCACTCTATTACCCAATATACGACACTCTTAGCATCTGCCTATATTGCCTAATGGGCCAGGCGGCTCTGACTGTCACTGATATATTTTGTGTTCTTCTAGCAGGGATGCAGAAACAGCCGAGGTTACTTCTCTCCTGATGAGCCCAAAGGTATTTCTTTTGCTTTTAAAATGTTTTATACAACACAAGCAATGAGTGATTTCATAATGGTGGAACGGCTCACACGTTCTCTTTCCTAGACACCAACGGCTCAGACAATTCCATTCCCATGGCTTACCTCACTCTCGATCACCAGCTGCAGGTAAACACGCTAACACGTACTCCTGCTCATGTCACGTGGTTTTCACATGTCAACACCAGCCTCGCCTTCCCAGCCCCTCGCTCCTTTCCCCAACTCCAAAGAGTCCATGGCCGTGTTTGAGCAGCACTGCAAGATGGCTCAAGAATATCTGAAAGTGCAGACGGAGATCGCCCTGCTGATCCAGAGAAAGTAAGTCAAGTCAGACTTTTAGCACCATGCCTTAGTCTCTCATGAACGATACTTGATTTAAGGGTATTTGTTGCAGGTGGACCCGTTCACTTTACCATATTTACATGTACATTCATCCCATTACTTCCAAATTTGCAATAGTTGACACTTATCAAGTGTTATTAGCATCAAGTTTTGCAACTTCACTCGATCAGGTCTGCGCGATAACCACTTTTCCGCCGTGCAGCCCACACACTGGTACTTAAAGCTAATATTGAGAATGTGGTAACCAGGTTGGGGGGGACTGACTATTCCATGTGATCCCCCGTCTGTCCAGAAAGGAACTGATTGCTGAACTGGACCAAGATGAGAAGGACCAGCAGAACACGTCCCGTCTGGTGCAAGAGCACAAAAAGCTACTGGAAGAAAACAAGAGTCTATCCACATACTACCAAAAGTGCAAAAAACAGCTGGAGCTGATCCGCGTCCAGCAGCAGAAGAGACAGGGGACGTTGTGATGCCACGTGACCCCCCCACCCCACCCGCCATCCGCCATCAACAACAAGTATACACACAAACTCATCACCCTTTCCGGTCCAACACCCTAAGGTCCCTCCGCCCCTGCCCCTGCCCAGCAGCAAGGCATCTAGTGTACATACAGTATATTGCACATCCTCACAGTGTATTCTGTGATTGTAGACCAAACAATCACTGCATCCTTTCAGAGCGGAGCTTCGCTTCTATGGTGGCCGCGTGAGACGGCAGGCTGGTGTGTATTTCTACATGTTGCTCTCAGGGCCTCTTGGATGACCAGTTGATGTTTTTTGTTTGTTTTCCATTCCTCAGCATCTTCTGGGGGACACGGTAACATTTTAGTTTGTGGCCATCGGCCACAAATATGTGAAAGAAAAAAAAAGCAAGCGGTTCAGCAACGAATGTGGGGGATGCCCCAAACCCCCCCCGTAATCATAGTATTTCATCTTATCTCATATCCCCTACCCTTAATTTGACAGACGCCACATGTAACATCCTCGGTTTGGATGCGTCTTCCTTCTAGAACAGGGGTGTTCTAGATTGCACCTTTTTTTCCTTCTTAATATTTTGACTTTAAGTAAAATTACATTATTGTTTTTTTATATTACATTATTACAAAAAATAATAAATAAATAAAATAATAATAAAATAATTACTTTTTTATTATTATTTTATAGCGACAGTATTTGAACGTTTTTTTGTAAATTTTCTTAATGTTAGAAGGCCAAGTTTTATTCCCATAATATTTTGGACTTTATAGCCATAATGTTGTAACTTTTGTCTCCCACTATAATACGACTAAAACACATTAAAATAGTTATTTTTCAACATCATATTGTTGCAAAAAAGACCACTTTTTATTAGGTTCCAACTTTTTTCTCATAGTAAGTTGACTTTATTCTGGTACATTTACTCTTGTTGAAGTATCCTTTAGAATGGCCCCCGGGTCGCACTTTGGATTCCCCTGTTCTGGAAAGACAGACCTAGGATTTCTTCACGGCAAAAAGGTAAAGATCATCACATTTGGACTCCAGTGTTTTGATTTGTAAATGTTTTTTGTCTTTTCTATTCAGTAGTTTTTTTTTCGTCTTTAGGACATTTTATGGGGTGTGGAAAATAATTGTCAAGGAAAAGTAATAGCAAGCCTGTACCTGATATACGGTAGTTTATTTTTAGTTCACATGTTGCCTTAGAAGTCGCCTGCATTTTAAGTGCTTGACTTGTTTTATGTGACATATTGAATTCATATTCATGTAAGGAACGTTGATGTCACGGGTTTCATGTCCCGTGCAAAGTAAGAATAATGTACGCTTCCCTCTTGCTCTGCACCCAAAGGGGGCTCGGATGTCACGGCTTTCAGATCCCACGAGTATTTTTTACACATTCTTTTACCCGGTGAAGTCATTTTTACTGGAGACTTGCGTCGTTTTCCGTTGCGTAGTTGATGCACGGGTATGAATGATCACAAATCTTTGTCTCCTCCGTTTTTCAATTTCCATGCACAAAGAAAGTAAACAACTCCCGCGTGTGGCTTCAGTTGACAGTGAAGAAGACGATGTGAATAAACTCGGTTGTCTAAATACTTTTATTCATTTCCTTGTCTGCGACCCCTTACAATCTCTTTATTCCATCATAAATGACACGTCGTGTTCCAGGAAATCTGCACTTTCACAATCTTCATGCGAAACATCACCCCTTAGTTCACTTTTCGGTGTTTTTTAAACAGTTAGCATGCTAACTGCTAACAACGCACATCATGGGACTCGCCTGTTTCAGTCTTAAGTCCTAAAAGAAGAAAATAAAAATAGAATATATAACAGAAAATAAGATGTTTTCCAGGGGGCGCCATCATGATCCTTCAATGGAGTTTAAGGTTGTGCAGGGGCGTCAAAACAGCATGCGTCTTTCAAATCTCACGATACCAGCAGTCTGTGGGGTACGTCTGACATGAATTATATTGCGTTATTGTGCTTGAAAAGATCATTAACAATAATAATAATAATAATAATAATAATATGCCTGTTGATTTATTTTGCTGAAGCCAAATCCAAACAAGCAAATGACAAAAACAAATTAATTACGGGAGCAAAAGCATCTCCAGCCACAATAAACCTTAATACTTATTACATAAGTAGACACGGGCAGATTATATTGCATATTTTTAGGACATTTATTTGAAAGTACAGTACAGTGATCCCTCGTTTATCACGGGGATAGGTTCCCAAAAGGTCAGCGATAAGTGAAACCCGAAGTCAACTTCATTTTTTGATGATAGTATATATTTCAAGGCTGTAAATATTCCTATATTTGTTTGTATTCATGTTTTATGCCAATTGTTACACTTCTGAAGCCAAATATGGGCTAAGTGCTAATAATCGCTATCGGTCCGGAATAACTGCGACGACGTCAACACTGTACGTGAGAGCAGGACGAGTAGAGGTACAGTAGGATCAAGCAGTCGATGGTTAGGATGCTGTAGAAGCACCTCTGGGTGTGCACGGTTCGACCCCGGTGAAAGCGGGTCAGTAAGACAGCCAGGAGCAAGAAGAAGGTGGCGGTGTTCAAGAGGAGGAACAGTCTGATGGAAGACGCCATGTTGGAAAGCCGCTGGCTTCCGGTCGTCAGCAACACGTTCACCTCTTTATAGTTCCGCCCTCTGGCCAAGCCGGACTTCCTGTTTTTGCGGCTGTCTGCGTACTCGATGAAGGCTTGCGGGTCTGCGTCTCCCTCCTCGGGGCTGTCTTCGTAAACCCGCTTAGATGTCCTCAGTCGAGCCTTCTGTTCGCTGACCTCAATCTGGGAAAAGATGTCCGGCAGACTCCCGGAGAGCTTCTCCCCGAGGTTGATTGTCTTCTTCTCCTTCCGCTGCTTCTTGGACATGGCAAAGAGCTTCTCGATGACCCCCTGCGTCTTCTTTTTGTCCGAGAACTGCAGGAGGCGTTCTGCAGTTTTGCGGAATCGACCCGTGTTTAGAACCTTCCCGAGAATGTGTCTCTCCATTTGCTGGAAGACCGGCTTGACGTGCTGGAGGTTGTCCTCCATCACGTTGACGTATTCCTCCACTTCCGGAAGCGAGCCGTCCGCTGCGTCCGGCGTCTTCTCGAATACAATCTTCTTGCCGTCCATGAGCACCATGGCGAAGAGAGGCTTGCTGGTGAGCACTCCGGTCAGCAGGTAGACGGTGTAGGTGTGCTCCGCGGTGGCCAGGTTGATGTCCACTCTTTGGTCGTCGCCGCGAAGGCTGAAGCTGTTGAGCGTGACGCCAGGTCCCAAGAAAACGTACGCCACTCGGGTGTGAGGGTATCTTAACGGCATTGTGACGTTGACGTAGTTGGATCCATTGTACGGGTACCCTCGGGGGTAATTCCAGTACCCCACCACCCCTCTGGTACCGTGACCCGTGTCATCCATCCAGAACATTTTATACTTGTCGTCATCGTGGGATACAAACGCTCCATGGACGCCGTCCGCTTTCATATCCTGGAACGGAAGCTCCGTGTTGTGGAAGAAGGCACTCATGGCCCTGCAGGGGCTGTCTGGATCCAGATGGATGTGGTCCACCAGAAGTAGGAGCTGTGGGTGAAGAAGGAGCAGGTTTCTCTGAAAGTTCCGGATCTTCAGGTCTGGACTGTAAGCAGAATGCGCTTCCCCGCGAATGAAGACCATCCCTCGTCTCTCCATGGCGGCTTCTACTTTCCCCTGAGCGTCGGCCGCCGGCCCCGCCTTGTACTTCAACCACTTGGAGTCGCAGGATTCCGTCACCTGGCCGGCCCACGGCTTAAAGCAGCTCCCCGAGTGGGACGGTCCGAACAAGACGGCGTTGTTCAACAAAGTGTACTTGGGTCCATACAGTCCCTCGGTGATGAAAGGAACGCCGTTGGGTGCGAAGGTGAAGGTGTTCTGGTCGGGGTGTTCGTGGCCCGCGTTGAAGTTCCTCCACCCTTTGATCCACTCTTTGTACTTGCTCTTGTGAACAATCTCGAAAATGGCCCGTCCCCCGAGCTTCCCCGACTTGAAGGAAAGAAAGGAGCGATTGGTATCTGCCGGTAAAGCACTGCCGTACGTCACCACGCCCCAGTCCTCGAAGTAATGTAGCTGGGATGTTCCAAAATCGGATGGGGGTTTTGGAACGAGGGTCGGGTCATACCTAAAAAAAAAAAATTTAATATTTTCATGTTTTGAGCATAAAGGCCTGATTTACAACCTTCTAAATATGCTTTTTAACATTATTTAGAGTCCTGCAGACATGAAATAACACCCCTATAGTCACCTTGGTAATCTGATACATGTTCAAATGAAATAAAAAAACCCTAAACTGTATTATGGAAAGCAGGAAGTGAACAAATGTAACAGTTACTGATTGTAAAAGTACCAGATGGAGGGGTAGGATTTAATAAGCTTTGCTTCTTCCTACTCCTTTTGGACATGTGGAACTGGGAACTGATTATGGGATGCATTCAATTGTAATCTGATGCATGTTCAAATGAAATAAAACCATTACCATTACCATTACATAAAGGGATGGGCACTGCTCCCATTTGAACCAAGATGGTATGGTCCTAGCAAATGTCCCATTCTTGGCCTAAACGAGGCATTTTCAAGCATAAAAATCATGGAATCATGGAGGCATTCCAGCAGAAAGGTTGGTTAGAACAACTGGCTAGCGTTAGCATATGAACTCACCAGAGGAACTCTGTGTGGAGAGTACACCATCGCTGGCCCTTCCCGGCCTGTCCCACTCCGTCCGTGACCCTGTTTTGATGAATCAATTCCGCCAGCCAGTTTCCGCTGCCATTCCGCATCACAAAACGGTCCAGGAAGACGAGCTGACTCTCCGGGCCGTAAAACCAGTTGTAGTTGGAATCAGCAATGGCTACCGTTCGTTGAAATCCTGATCATTCACATTAGAAAAGTTAGTCCAAAAATACGAGTGCTTCTGCTTGGCAAAGGCCAACATGGCGATGACGGTGTCAAATTACCAGGAAGGATGGTCCTGTACAGGAAGTTGAAGTGTTTTAGGAGCCAGGGATGATCAAAATGGCTGATGGCAAAGTGGCGCTGTACCAAAAACATGTACTGGAACAGAGAGCGGGTTGTGTAGGTCCCGTAGGCCACTCCCTCATACAAAGAACCATCTGTGACATCTTGAAGTAGCACCATGGATTTCTCCATGATGGACAACACTTGCTTGGTCCACAGGTAGGCCTCCTGGAGATAACCTACAACGCACCGTGACATCCCTTGATTATTTCAATTCCACTCATTCAAACCCTGCTGGTATCATCCCAGTTGTACCCGATACCCTTTCATTGACACCCATGTATGGCCTCCATTCCTCTACAGTAGTACAGCGTCGTTTCCCTCTGTGCTTGTTGCAAGTCTCCCTGATCCTGTCCATCTGCTTTCACTTACTCCTCATGCTGGAGCTTCTCATCTCTGATGTCATTTATGGTAATAATGCTAATGGTTTTATTTCATTTCAACATGCATCACATTACAATTGAATGCATCACATAATCAGTTCCCAGTTCCACATGTCCAAAAGGAGTAGGAAGAAGCAAAGCTTATTAAATCCTACCCCTCCATCTGGTACTAACTGTTACATTTGTTCACTTCCTGCTTTCCAAAATATAGTTTAAGTCTATATATATCTTTTTCATGTTTTTTTTTTTTTTAATTTTGTAAACTCCCTGCTTTCCTAATATAAAACATTAATTTTTTAATTTAAAAAAAAATTTCCATCTGGTCTCTCGGATACATATACAGTATATATATCCATGTTTCTTCTCTCCATCATGTCAGCCATCTTCGGTCTTTGCTGTTGGCTAACAGTAGCATAGTTTCCACTGGCACCCTGTTGGTTAACAATGCCAGTGGTGGTTGGTGGTTGTAAACCTGGATCGCAACCGATCTGGTTTGGAAAGCTTTTATGCCAAATTCCCTTCCTATCATAACCTATTCCCATTTATCCAGGCTTGGGATGCCTGGTTTGTGTGATCTAATAACAATAATGTCAAATTAATTTCAATATTATCCCTGTGAAATGGCGTATATGATGTGGCTAGGAGTAAAATAGACACATACAGTGAAGAAAATAAGTATTTGAACACCCTGCTATTTTGCTATTTCTCCCACTTAGAAATCATGGAGGGGTCTGAAATTTTCATCGTAGGTGCATGTCCACTGTGAGAGAGATAAACTAAAAAGAAAAATCCAGAAATCACAATGCATGATTTTTTAACAATTTATTTGTGTGATACAGCTGCAAATAAGTATTTGAACACCTGTGTATCATCTAGAATTCTGACCCTGAAAGACCTGTTAGTCTGCCCATTAGAAGTCCACCTGCACTCCATGTATCATCCTGAATCAGATGCACCTGTTTGAGGTCGTTAGCTGCATAAAGACACCTGTCCACCCCATACAATCAGTAAGACTTTAACTTGTAACATGGCGAAGACCAAAGAGCTGTCCAAAGACACCAGAGACAAAATTGTACACCTCCACAAGGCTGGAAAGGGCTACGGAGCAATTACCAAGCAGCTTGGTGAAAAAAGGTCCACTGTTGGAGCTATCATTAGAAAATGGAAGAAGCTAAACATGACGGTCAATCTCAATCGGAGTGGAGCCCCATGCAAGATATCACCTCGTGGGGTCTCAATGATTCTAAGAAAGGTGAGGAATCAGCCCAGAACTACACGACAGGACTTGGTCAATGACCTGAAAAGAGCTGGGACCACCGTTTCCAAGGTTACTGTAGGTAATACACTAAGACGTCATGATGTGAAATCATGCATGGCACGAAAGGTTCCCCTGCTTAAACCAGCACATGTCAAGGCCCGTCTTAAGTTTGCATATGACCATTTGGATGATACAGAGGAGTCATGGGAGAAAGTTTTATGGTCAGATGAGACCAAAATAGAACTTTTTGGTCATAATTCCAATAAGCGTGTTTGGAGGAAGAAGAATGAAGAGTACAATCCGAAGAACACCATCCCTACTGTGAAGCATGGGGGTGGTAGCATCATGCTTTGGGGGTGTTTTTCTGCACATGGGACAGGACGAGTGCACTGCATTAAAGAGAGGATGACTGGGGCCGTGTATTGTGAGATTTTGGGGAACAACCTCCTTCCCTCTGTCAGAGCATTGAAGATGGGTCGTGGCTGGGTCTTCCAACACGACAACGACCCGAAGCACACAGCCAGGAAAACCAAGGAGTGGCTCCGTAAGAAGCATATCAAGGTTCTAGCATGGCCCAGCCAGTCTCCAGACCTGAACCCAATCGAAAATCTTTGGAGGGAGCTCAAACTCCGTGTTTCTCAGCGACAGCCCAGAAACCTGACTGATCTAGAGAAGATCTGTGTGGAGGAGTGGGCCAAGATCCCTCCTGCAGTGTGTGCAAACCTGGTGAAAAACTACAGGAAACGTTTGACCTCTGTAATAGCAAACAAAGGCTACTGTACCAAATATTAACATTCATTTTCTCAGGTGTTCAAATACTTATTAGCAGCTGTATCACACAAATAAATTGTTAAAAAATCATGCATTGTGATTTCTGGATTTTTCTTTTTAGTTTATCTCTCTCACAGTGGACATGCACCTACGATGAAAATTTCAGACCCCTCCATGATTTCTAAGTGGGAGAAATAGCAAAATAGCAGGGTGTTCAAATACTTATTTTCTTCACTGTATTATATAAGACGTTCTTACTGACCTTGTGTCATATAAACCAGGCTTCCTGTGAGCAAAGCTACACAATTAGTGGGCTGATGGTTGTGCAGGTACTGAAATCCCCAGCCTCGGGTATAGGACTTCTCATACATAAGATGAGATGCATTGCCGATCACCTGAAGAAAACGCTCCTGTTGGTCCTTGTTCAAGTACTCAAACAGGAAGTCATAAGCGGTGGCAAACCCAACCAAAGAGTGTGCCAAAGGAACTTCATCCCAAGGTGCATCTTTCACCAACCTGCGGGACAAAACAGCACGTTTTTAGACCTCACAGCGAGGAGACCAGGGTTCAATTCCACCCTCGGCCATCTCTGTGTGGAGTTTGCATGTTCTCCCCGTGCATGCGTGGGTTTTCTCCGGGTACTCCGGTTTCCTCCCACATTCCAAAAACATGCTAGGTTAATTAGCCACTCCAAATTGTCCACAGGTATGAATGTGAGTGTGAATGGTTGTTTGTCTATATGTGCCCTGTGATTGGCTGGCCACCAGTCCAGGGTGTACCCCGCCTCTCGCCTGAAGACCCTCGAGACCCTTGTGAGGATAAGCGGTAGAAAATGAATGAATGAATTTAGTCGCTTATTCTTAAAAATGCTTAATTTAGGCAAAAATACATAAAAACTTGAAATAGTTCCAGTGAGTTTGCTGTGATGGAAATCAGGAAAGAGATAAATAAAGATAGAAAAAGAGATATTTTTTTACAGTCAGAATTTCTGAGAAACAAACTAAATTCAGTTGTGATTTTTAGAAAATTGGGTTGGTTACTTAAAATATTATTTGAATAAACTCGTAATATTATGACATAAAATAATTCCATTTTGGTAGCACAAAGATGAACATTAAAGAAAAAGTGAGCTATTTTTTTATAGTCCAAATTTCTGAGAAACAAACTAAATGAAGTTGTGATTTTTAGAAAATTGGGTTGGTTACTTTAAATATTGTGTAAATAAACTTGTAATATTATGACAAAAATAATTCCATTTTGGTAGCACAAAGATGAAATATTAAAGAAAAAGCTATTTTTTATAGTCAGAATTTCTGAGAAACAAACTCAATGAAGTTGTGATGGGTGTACCCCGCCTCTTGCCTGAAGACCCTCGCGACCCTCGTGAGGATAAGCGGTAGAAAAGGAATGAATGAATTTAGTCAGTTATTCTTAAAAATGCTTCATTCGGGTAAAAATACATAAAACCTTTGGTTCCACCACCGAGTGTGAAATAGTTCCAGTGAGTTTGCCGTGACGGAAATCAGGAAAGAGATAAATAAAGATAGAAAATGTACCAACTAGGCTGAGCTGCCATTCTTTCCATGTAGTCCTTGGCCAGGTCCACGGCCCCCGCTCTGTGTGGGTACAACAGGCAGAACATGGACAGGACACCCAGGTTGTTGCCGTAGACCTCATTCCATCGGGCACTGAACTCCACGGGGCTCCAGGGGGGCAGGTACTCCTCCGGGTGTTCCAGCATGGTTTCGCCCGCCTCGCGGATCCGCCTCGCCATCTCCCTGTGGGTGCTTCCGGCTGCCAGCTGAAGCTCCACGACGTCGGCGCGGTCGAAGTACAACATGGGGTGGCCATTGTAGTTCCCTCCCATGAAGGGGATTCCCCCACTCGGGTCTGCTGCAGCGGGGGGCGGCGGGAGCAGCAACAGACTTATGAGGAACACCGTAGGGGCCCCACGGGTGTGGGTCCTCATGGTCTGATCAGAGGGGGGGCTGCGCCATTGCCAAAGGAGTTCAGCTGAGAAGGCGAACAGGAATGGAAGAAGTCAGCTCGGCATTTTTACAATAATCACCCACAGCTGCTGATTGAAGAGACGTTCCAACTGAGTGGAGCCCAGAACCCAAAAGTTCTGCCCTTTGTATCGGCGCTCAAAAGCCGAGTGTTGATTGTGCTTCAAGACAAGCACGTCTGCAGGTCGGAAATGCAACAGCAAACTTTGCAGCGCTCCACACAATTATTAGAGCTGGCCGTCTGTTTCCAGGAAGTAAATTCCACCAGCTTAGCAGAGCTCTTAGCGAAGGCCAGCTGAAAAACTACCAAAAAGGACTAGAACGTTAGACATTTCTTTCTTTGTCCATCACTTGGCTAAGCAGGCAGGGAAGTTGACGGTAAAATCCGTTACCGACGTTACTTTTTCCGGTGTTTCAGGAAAAAGTAAAAAAATAGTAAACTCCCCCAAAGCGGACAAATTCTGATTCTTTCTTCAAACAATATCTTCTTTTTCTGGGACGGATTGTTGATGATGAGCTTTTTTTAAATGTTCGAAAACCTTGGTATCTTGGAACCTTGGTTAGCATACGCCCCATTACATTACCCCCGCCTTGCTTTACATACGTTTTTCCAGTAAGAAAAAGTGCTAACTCTCCGCTGGCTGTGATGCCAAAAACAGAAACTAATTTCATCGCCATTCCAATAAAAGGTAAAGTAAATGGAAAAGTATAGATAAAAAGAGAGTTACGAAACAATATGAGGAAAAATGTCACATAAGCAGCAGAATGGTGAAATAGTAAAGAAGAAAAAAAAGACGTAATACTATAAAAAAAAATTGGGGGGGGGGGGGGATTATTATGTGAATAAAGTCATCATTACAAGAAAAATAAAACCAACCGAAACGGGAAAAGGAAAAAAATGAAAATAAAAGTAAAAACATTAAGAGAACATTTTAATTTTATGAGAATAAACTTGCAATATTATGATAATAATATTATAAAAATAGCATTTTAGTAGGAGATGAAATATTGAAGAAAAATATGTAATTTCTCACAATATATGAAATAAAGTTGTAATTTCTGGAAAAAAATAAGGTTGCAAACAACGTTTTAATATGACAGTAAAGACAAAATATTATGGGGGAAAAATTATACTTAGTAGAAAATGTGTTACCATAGGTGTGTAAAAAAAGAAAAAACAGCAGAAATGGGGGGGGCTGCGGTAATTTTATGACAAAGTCAAAATATTAAAATAAAAAGTGACAATTTTGTGTGAATAAACTTATATATTATGACAAAAAATAATTCCATTTTGGTAGCACAAAGATGTAACATTAAAGAAAAAGAGAGATATTTTTTATAGTCAGAATTTCTGAGAAACAAACTAAACGAAGTTGTGATTTTTGGGTTGGTCACTTAAAATATTGTGTGAATAAACTTGTAATATTATGACAAAAAATAATTCCATTTTGGTAGCACAAAGATGAAATATTAAAGAAAAAGAGAGTTATTTTTTATAGTCAGAATTTCTGAGAAACAAACTAAACAAAGTTGTGATTTTTACAAAATTGGGCTAGTTACTTAAAATATTGTGTGAATAAACTTGTAATATTATGACAAAAAATAATTCCATTTTGGTAGCACAAAGATGAAATATTAAAGAGATAATTTTTATAGTCAGAATTTCACAGAAACAAACTCAATGAAGTTGTGATTTTTAGAAAATTGGGTTGGTTACTTAAAATATTTTGTGAATAAACTATATTATGATAACAAATAATTCCATTTTGGTGGCACAAAGATGTAACATTAAAGAAAAAGCTATTTTTTATAGTCAGAATTTCTGAACTAAATGAAGTTGTGATTTTTAGAAAATTGGGTTGGTTACTTAAAATATTGTGGGAAAGTAGTCATAATATTCTGAAAACAAAATGAATTAAGGTGAAATATTTGGATTTAAAAAAAATGTAAATATACATATATAACTAATATTAATAATCTATGAAATAATGTATGTTAGCGTCATGTATCTCCATGCTTTGCTTTCCAAAAGTGTCATCCTATCATGTTTGACTAGGTGGACCTGGCTGGAAAAAGATGAATTTGGTAAAAAAAAAAAAAAAAAAAAGATGTGACGGTTGGTTGGATGAAAAAGTTCACCTCTCCTCTCCTAAAACGTCATGGAGTAAAAAAGCCCCCCTTTTGTCGGTGTTGAAAGCGTGTACGATGCTAGACACTTCACTTCCATTTCCACGGCCACAGCGAGGAAAGCCCCCCCCTCCAAGAAAAGTGTACACTTTCAATGAAGCTCGTAATCCCAAAGAGAAAAGCAGCCCCGTTGTTTCCATCGACTATGAAGTGAAAGCGTTTAGGTGGAGGAAGGGAAGTTTTACCTGCCAATGGAAGGTTCTCGAAGCTTCCTATGACATCGCAGCTCTTTTCATCCGACGGCAGCGAGGATGTTTCCTTGGAAAAGTGATTTGACGGAGAGGAAGTAGGAGAAGTGCAAAGGAATGTAGGAGCGAGGAGGGAACAACATGCTACTAAATGTGTGGATGTGTTTAAGGGGGCGGGGGGAGACGGATTTTAAAGGGGACCTTCAGCTCCTCCGACGCCCCCCCCAACCCCCAACCCCCAACCCCGGCCCCCACCTCCACCCCCGAACCCGTCCATCGACCACAGGCTCGTGCTGATTCAAAATGTCTGACGCGTGTCACGTGTGTAAGGGCCCTGTTTAATGCTGCATGACGTCAGTCATATTAGGAACTAATCGTCAATGATTGGTAGTATTCCCTGGAAGCCAAATTTTATATATATATATATATATATATATATACATATATATTAGGTATGAGACAAAAATAAAAAACTAAAATTCCAATTTAAAATTTAAAAACTTAAACTATATTAGGAAAGCAGGAAGTGAACAAATGTAACAGTTAGTGATTGTAAAAGTACCAGATGGAGGGGTAGGATTTAATAAGCTTTGCTTCTTCCTACTCCTTTTGGACATGTGGAACTGGGAACTGATTATGGGATGCACCCCAGAAGACTCCGCCTTGAAAATTAATTTTAAAGATGACCATATCAATTTCGCCTTTTGCTGTGCTTTGTTTTGTTCGGATCAACCAATCAGAAGACACAAAACTGCGACATGGGCCAGCTAGCTGGCTCTAAAGGGACAGAACTCCCAATTCTGAAGGCCTTGGGCAGATTAGATTAATATGACAAAAAAAAAAAAATACATAAATGTACTAGAGGCAATGCACGCAAGATATATGCTAATTGTATTTTACTGTAGGGAATAAAATAATACTTTCATGGAACAAATACTACAATTAAGTTGTAAATGTAGGTCAGTGTTTCTGACCACTTACCAAAAAGTAGTGCAATGCAAAAGAGCTATTTATGTATAATTTATGTATGTAATAGTACATAAAATTATTTCTTGTCATGCAAGAGGAAAACCTTGTTCAAGCATCTGGCATGGCTTCTTTTTCAACATTCATCGTCTTTTATTGAAATAGCATTGTGCAAGCTCTTGAACACTTTATGACCTTAAGACAGGGCTCTCCAAGTTCCATGGCTATTAGAGATACTTTGACAAAAACAAAAGGTGTTGGCACCATTGAAGTTGTACTTTATTTTCACTCACACAGTGTACTCATCGTCTCCGTGCGATTTTATTATCATTTGGCATTAAACGGAGGCATCGTGTCCCAATTGAACACTCGGAAAAATACTAAAGGAGTTGAAGGAAATATTCTTTCACAGGCGTCGAGCTACCTGTCGGAGACCCCTGCCTTAACATGAACATTTTCCACATAACCGCCACAGGCAAAAGACCCTACAAGGTACTAAAATTCAGTGAGAAAACCACGTTTTCTAAGAACACTTGAACATTAACAGAGATGGCACAGATGTTTGTGAAAGAAAAACAGCTGCAATATAACCTGGCTTGTTTGGGGAAGGGAACATCGTTGAGGTGAACACATCTGGAGGGGGTTACTTCTTGGTTTTGTTTTGTTTTTTTTTAAGTACATGACATCTGAACCTGTCAAATAGTGTGACAAATGAAATCAAAAGGAGCATAATATAGTATATAATACATGAGAGCACGACATTTTCCACAAGTAATTACTCTGCAGATAGACGAACATACACAGACACGCCCACGCTTGTGTATTCTCATATGTACTGTGTACTAAAACTACAAAACAAAGGCTCAAATACACACAGACTCTTTAGCTGAGGTTACATTCAACACTTTTTGATGATTCAGGAACGAGGGGGGGGGGGGGGTGGAGGGAATGAGTCTTTTTTTTTAATGATACACTTTCTTTTTTAGGACAAACTTTTGCATATCTGTAGCAAAGAATCCGGGGGCCTGGGGAAGTATCCGGTGGTGCACGGCTTATCAGGCCAAAACCTACGAAACTTGTAATCCAGAGGGAGATCTGGAAAACAGCAGAGGTTGAAAAAGACGTTATTCTTTCTTTCCTTCTTAATCGATTTCCGACATGCATACTATTAATGTGTTATATTAATGTTACATTAAGCACACCGCCAAACCCGCCAGCCAACCCACCTGGCCCCGACCCCCCTAGCCCCTGAGTGCACCCACCGAGTGCCCAGCACCCCAGCAGTCCCCGCTGCCCTCCAATAAGAAGCTATTTTATTCATGCTACATGAAGGCTACCGATCCAGTAAAAACAACAACATTAAAAAATAGATTGCAGTCTTTCTAGGTTGGAACCTCAGTTAGCATCAAACATACGCCTAAAATTTTGTCTCGGTTTGAGTACATTGAATCCGTCGCGGCTGCGTTGCTTCCGCCAGAAGCCGCTATTAAAATTCCAAAAGGGGGCAACCGCCATGGTGTCCCAATATTTCTGAGCAGGCTCTGGTCGTGTACACATAAGAACTCCGACTGGGAACCTTTCCTGACTGCAGGACGCACGAGCCTGTTTGTTAACTGTTAGACAGGTATGTGGCGCTGACAGGGTACGCCATGTTGCACCTGTGTGACAAGCGGCTACGCAGAGATGTTTGGATTGGGATTGACTGAATCTTGGTCTGCTTGGTCATCCAGGAGGATCTCAGAGTTAACACGTTGCTTGAGTCTGGATCCCTCCTGGGGTGGAGGCGCTGTGGCAGACTTGGAGGAATTATGTCTCGCAGCAGACCTCAGGTCCCCCACGGTAGAACTGGAATATCTGGCCAGGGGCCGAGAAGTCTCGAATTCTGCTGCTACCCTCCGAACCCAGACCATGAGCTCCTCCGGGTGGACCATGGAAGGGTAAGTTTGAGGAAACCAATTTTAGCCCAAATCTCATCAGCGTAGACGAGGGTAGGAACAGTAAATCTAGAGCTCGACGGTCCGTTACGTGACAAACGATCCGCCTGTCAATCGTACCCCCGAGATACTTGAACTCCTCCCCCTGGGGCAAGACCTCTGTTCCAACTGGAAGGGTGCAATCCACCCTTTGTGGAGGTGCTAAGTCTCATCCCAGAAGCTTCACACTCAACTGCGAACTGCCCCAGTAAACGCTGAAGGTCACGGCCCGATGATGCCATCAGGACCGCATCGTCTGCAAATAGCAGAGATTAGCCCCAAACATCCAGCCAGTATTTGGGAGGCCATGATTTCGGGGATCCATCGTGTATTTGTACCCCCACGGCTTGCGGATTTGTTGGGTGCGTGTGAACGCTGACGTACTTGCTATGTGCTCCACACTGGGGATGGCCATGGTGCTGTACTTGTGGATGCAGTGGCAGCACCAGGTCAGTTTGGGACTGTCTTCATCCTCTGCACCGCCTCTGGTTCTGTCGACAAAGTAGGAACCCCACTGGTTGGACGCGGCAGAGGGGGACTTCATGCTTTCCTGTTGAGACGGTCAACACACAAAGCATGTTTAACTCGCAGACTAGAGAGCTAGCGACCTAAACGGTAGCCTTCAAGTTATTTCCTTTCAACTTAAACAGCCAAAAACTTACCACTTCCACACGGATAGGGAGGATAACTATTAACAGTTATTTAACCTTTAACATGAACATTAATCAAAAGTAATAATTTTTTCTGGGTACATGATACCTTTCATATTAAGGCGGGGGCCTCAAACTCATGTCCTGCGGGCCACATTTGGCCCACGGGCCGCGTGTTTGAGACACGTAAACAGGTTGACCTTACCTCGTACTTTCCTTTTTTCTCCAGGGGTTCCACCTGGGCCTCGTTGAATTTTGCTGCGTCACTCTTGGGAACACCCTCCCCCTCCATTTCCTCCACAATCATCACCGTTTCCCATTTGGCAAAACTGCTGGCGGGGAACATGTCCGACCTCATGCTATCTCCAAAGTACACAACCTGCAGGATGAGCGGTGAGAGCTCACGTGAGAGGATGTCATGCTAAGGTCACGGAGCGGCGACGTGGCGCCAACAAGGGGAGTACGGGAGCCACGCCTGGAAAGAGCGCATGCGAGTTGAAACAAGCCCAGGTACATTCCGTAAAGTGAGCTGCGGGCCTGCAGGCCGCGTTTTATTACTTCCAAGTCGATAAAAAGGACGGTAGATTTTTCCAACTTTCGCTTTGGGGAACAAAAAAGAAAGCACCTTCTTTCAAGCTGCTCGTGTATAACTCTCCAAACTGTAGGGTTCAGAACATAGGTCAGCCTTTCCTCATACCTTGGGTTCGGTTTTTCCTGTCATGGTCTTCAGCAGTTCATGGAGGTGAAGCCAGTTGCCTTGTGAGTACCAGCCAGGTTTTTCCAATGATGGGAGATCCTCCGTTTCCTCCACATTGTTCACTGGGGTAAACAAAACGAGGAATTCATTCAAAGCAATATGAAATAATACAATCCAGTAGTCCAACCTTGGTTAGCGTACGCCCCAGTTAGCGTGAACATAAAAAATGTACACCGAAATTAGCGTACATTTTCCCGTTAACATCTAATATGGTGTACATTTTTGTTTAATAGTGTTTGTGAGGGAGCTGCCAATCCTCCCTCACTGATCAGGTGTATGCCCCCCCCCCCCGCCCCCTGCCATTTAAGTTGTTTAATTGCCACTTTAGTGAGTTAGTTTGTCATATAGAAGCCATTGGTTCACTAAGCTCGCAAAGTTTTTTTCTTGAAATACTGTATTATAACTGCTTTATAAAAAATCCTTTCATTTTATATACTACGTGGTCCTCGCTGGTTTATTATTCATTATGACCAATCCTAAGATTGTTTACAGTATTTACCAACGTGCTTATCATTAGACCGCAGTTTTATAAAATTGAATTACATTGAGAAGAGTTAAATTTGATTTAAAAAAAAAAAAAGTGAAATAAAATAATACACATTTGAATATCTCCTAGCATTAAAAGTCATAAAAGTTTGCACCTAGGTTCTTGAAAGATCTCTGGTGTGGTTTTAAGGAGAAGAAACCAGGCTTGAGGGAATTTGTGATGATGATGTTGAAAAGCTCCTCAAAGTCCTTCCTGCAAAAAGAGAAGAGCAGTTCATGCCACCAGGAGATCCTTTACTTCCAGGAAGAATCAGGTTTTCTCCACTTCATGTATGGGTATGCAGAGGGGGAAAGTTTTAAATACGTAGCATTCATGTCAATGATGAAGATGTTACTGTTGAGGGATGTTCACGAGAGAAAAACACAAACGCTGAGCGGGAGCTGATCAAAGATGTTGGATGAATGAAGTGCAATTGAAACGTGACGTAAAAGAGGTCAGTGAACGTTTCAGTCGGAGACCTTACCCCAGGATGTGTTCACAGATGAGCCTGCAGTAGTCGCTGTGGGAGCTGGTTATGAGGAGGAGGACTTTTCCCGAGTTCTTCATGCTCCGCAGCCAAGTCTTGACCGAATCAGAACAGGTCTGCAAGTACCGGCCAGGGTCCCTCTTTACACTGGGAAAATAAGTCCCTGCATCCTCTGAAAAGACACAAAAAAAAATCCATCAAGTGTTAGTGATTGTAAAAGTACCAGATGGAGGGGTAGGATTTAATAAGCTTTGCTTCTTCCTACTCCTTTTGGACATGTGGAACTGGGAACTGGGACAGAAGAAAGGCTAAAATGTGTACCTCTGAATGCAGATGTGTTGTAATTGTGGTCGATGGCAGCAACCATGTCTTTCCAAAAGTCTGAGTTGACTTCATTTCCCCGCTGTGAGCAGAATATAAACCACAAAAAGAATGTATTGCTGTATTTCAGTACTTACATGCGACTAGGTTTTAATCCTAAATATTACCTTGTGCAACATGTCCACAACTCTTCCGCAGAGGAGCGCACCGGGTAGATCAAAGTAGTTGTCATACATGTAGTATTTGGCTGCATGGGGGAAGAAAAACAAGAAATATATTACATATGTGATAGAGCAGAAATACAACCTGAAGTGCAATCGGTGGAGTCATGAACGATACCAGATTTAGCGAAAGAGGTATTGAGGCTGTTAAAATGCTTCCACTCCCTTGCCGGACCATAATGCTTGATGATCTCCTCCGTGCTAAGCTCAGTAGTTCCATGTGTGGCTCTAAGTCAAGGAGAACGTGTATGTTAGGACTCGCTGGGCTTCCATAGGACCCGACGGTTAAATGACGAGATGTTTCTAGAAGTTAATCAAATGTTGTGCCAAAAAGCATACCTCAGTACGGTTCCATCTTCAGCCAGCTTCACTAAGTTTCCATCCTCGAGGTCCACCACCAGGCCCTTAAAACTGGAAACAAAATCATTTAATAAATGGCCTGTTTATTAATTGGTTCCAGATCCGACCGTGAAAAGTGACGGTCCTTTTTTAAAAAACATAATTTGGTAGTTAGAGCATAGAAAACCTGTTTGTGACCTATTAGAGCCCTCTAAACATGAAATAACACCCCTATAATCACCTTTACACTGCTATTACCCAATATAGTAAACATATTACGATAAAAATGCGGCTTATCCTCATTCGAGGACAAAGGTGTCCAAAAGTGTGGCCCAGACGTGATTGAGGCAGCAAGATCAACAGACACCACCTTCCTGTTTTGCCATGAGTTATTTCTTGTATTCAATAGTGTTTCTCATCTCACGTCTTTGCTTTACTTTTGATCGCGGCTCCAAAATAATAATAATTATGAAATATAATAAGAAGAAGCAAAGAAAGTTGCAAGTGGCAGCATTTTGATAAAGGAAGGAGCGAGTGAGAAACACGACTGAATTCAAGAAATAACTCCTAGCAAAACACGCCACACACCAAACCGTGGTAGTCGTGGTACTTTTATTCCCTTGCGCTTCCGCTTGACTTACCAAAAATCCCACGTCGCAGGTGTGAGGTTCAGCAGGTCCTTATCATAACCTTTATGTTCCACCAGATACCTGGCAAAGCTCTCATAGATGAGCTGTCAAACAGAGAGAATGATCACATGACTCGTGGAGATAAACCACACCGCTGAACCGCTCATTGGTTGTCAGTAAAGTTCATGTTGAAACGCAAATGGTATCAATAAGCGTAAGAAACTACTGTGAAAATAAAAACAGAATCAGTTGAGCCTTGGTTAGCAAACGTTTGTTCGGTTAACATAAAAAATGTATGCCAATATTTTGCCTTTCATTTATTCCTTTCGGTCGTCATTTCTATTATTTCATTATTCATCTATTATTGTGTTATGCATGACAAAAAATGTGTTTTGTGAGACTTGTGGCGTGACTGGTAATGGTAATGGTTTTATTTCATTTTCATCCTTATCATGTTACGTTATTGTAATACTGAGTATGTTTTGTTTTTGTTTTTTTTTTAACTAAGCAGGGGTGTCCAAACTTTTTCCACTTTGATATTTTGTCAAGCAACACATGTGAATAAGTTATATACATATTTCAGGAAAAGAATACAGCTCATGTTTGTGATATAGGTGAAAAAACATATTGGTATGAACTTCGCTCTTTGCTCTTTTTAACCATTTTGTATATTATGACTATATTCCTATAATATTACAAGTTAATTTTCCAAAAATTACAATTTTATTCTGCTTGATTTTCACAATATTAACAATATTTTGTCTCTCTCGTAAAAAAAAGTAAAAGACATACAAATAATGGAGTTCAGGTTTATAAAAACTTATATAACATCTTAGGTATTGAAAAAGAATTAACTTACAACTTATTTCTCTTAATAAATCTTTCTAATTTAATTTAATGCAACAGGCACATAGAAACGTGATTTTTACAATAGAAAAAAAAATGCAATCAATAATAAATCCATGTTTCTATCGATGACTATCAATGTATAAACGGGCACGTGCGCACACGTTTCCCTCTTCTGTGATATGAAACGCACCTGTTTATTTCTACATAACATCCATCCAACGTATATACAAATACATAAACATACAGCTGAATATGAAGGATTGGAACTAGCATCCTTTATCATCACCAACATCATCATCCCACTCACCTTGGAGGTCTCCTTCAGATGATACCGGCAGAGCGTATGGTCTAAATCGAAGCCGATAACGTCGCAGTCAGACAAGCGGAAATATTCAGACATTGTCGCTGAAGCTCGGGAAGGAGAGGGAAGGGAAGTGTCGCTAAAAACACCTTATCGTGTCGACGGGGGGCTCGGGCGTTACTGACAATGCGGTGGTTCAACTACTCTTCCCTGCTGTGGTCGTCAGCGCCGACCGATGCCGTGTTATTTCTCTTCCACCACCATTGCAGTCATTTGGACATAGGTAAGGCGCCTGCGTCTTCTTCGTCTTCGGGCTGCGTGGTTCGCTTGTGTCTATCCCGCCGCATTACTGCCACCCTATGGACTTGCTGGTGAACTGCAGCCATTATCCACAACTGCAAAAGCACCAATTGTAGAGGTGGCTTATAAAAAAGTGTTTATTTGGTCGTAAGTGAAAGCCATATTTGTTTTATTTTTTTCCACATTTATGGAAAAAACACATTGAAAAAACAATAATTAATATGTTCTTTCAAATATCATTTGATATTGATGTATATATTTGTGTAAATATCATTTGTTCATTCAAATATGTTCATTCATAATATTTTGATTTCAATAAGATACATTTTTGGATCGATCCAACCATTACTAGCACCTAAACCATCAGCAATAATAATAATAATAATAAAACATTTTATTTGTATCGCGCTTTTCAGAGTTCTCAAAGACGCTTTACAGTAAAGAAAAAGAAATAAAAATAGAGTATAGTAAAAACAGAGTAAAAGATGCATTAAAATACAATATCAAAACATTCATTCAGAGCTAAAAAAAATTCATAATAATTCATAATATTTTGACTTCAATAAGATCAACTTTTGGATCGATCCACCCATCAATAGCACCTAAACCATCAGCAAAACTCAAAAATTAAATATAAGTATCATTCACATGGTCCTAATGGCTTTATATTACACATCAGAATATAACTCAATCCATGCCATAGTTTGATTCCACATACTGAAATGCTATGGCTTTTTAACGTAGTACTTCAAATGTACTTCTTCATTGAGATCATATAATATAATAATATATAATATAAACGATAAATGATTAGAGGTTCTACTGCATGACAATATCTTTCACACAATCAATAGAGAGCATGTTCATATTAGAAACATCATCCATTGCAGCGGTAACGGCGCATGGTCCGTGTGGTCTTCATTCGGCGTGGATATGACTGTCATGGCCGCTGACGTCTGTTTTACCGTGAGCAGGTAGAGGCAACAACGGGTATCCGCCGTACGGGTTGTCCATGACTCTCCATGTGGACTCAGTGGCGCACGGCGTCGCAGTGAGCGCTTGAGGCAAAGCCGCCAGTTGTTTCTTCCTGTTCTGCCTTTTGTTGCACAGCAGGTACATAATCTCGACAACGTTGAGGAGTACAGAAATACCAGTAACTACGAGCATGAAGAAAATGAAAACGGTCTTCTCGGTGGGACGAGAAATGTAACACCTGGAACCGATGTCGTGAGCACAGGGCGGCCATTTTTTGCAATGGAAACTGGAGACAATGACGAGAGGGCCGAAGACGTAGAATTGACCAACGGTGAAGGCCACCTCCAGGATGATCTTGAACACCAGCTGGGTCACGTATGTGTAAAACAGGATGCCTTGAATCTTCACCTTCCCTCGGTCATCTGTGTATTTAGCTTTGATGGCTACATTTCCATTGGCTTTGCTCCGCTCCTGCTCCATCCTTTTCTTCTCTCTGTGGATGACGAGGACGGCGTGGCCAAGGTAGACCAAGGTGGGCGTCGACACAATGGTGATTTGCAGAACCCAGTAATGCACGTAGGACATCGGGAACATGGAGTTATAGCAGGAGTTTTGACATCCTGGCTCTTTGGAGTCACAGTAAAACTGAGATACTTCATCTGCCCAAACGTTGTCTGCAGCTGCTCCCAGCACGAAGATCCTGAACAGGAAGAGGACGCTCATCCAGATCTTCCCCACCACAGTGGAATGAGCCTGGACCTTGTTCAGCAGTTTGGACAGGTACGACCAGTCACTCATGATGGTGGATGATTGACACCTGAAGTAGAAAGGGAACACACATTAGAGAGAAGCAAAGAACCTGCAATTGAAGGAAAGGCATTGTTTATTGTTTATTATTATTCATTCATTCATTCATTCATTTTCTACAGCTTGTCCCCACGAGGGTCGCAGGGGTGCTGGAGCCTATCCCAGCTGTCTTGGGGCGAGAGGCGGGGTACACCCTCGGGCTACACACAACAACAAAAATGGAAAAAAGTCAAAATATTTGGCCTGTCGATCGATTAAAATATATGATCATGATTAATCACATTTTGTCCACAGTTAACTCAGAATTAATCACATTTAATCATATATAGAAATAAGTTTTTATCTATAATAAGTAGGGGAAATCGGGCTGCATGGTGGAGAGTGGTTAGCACACAGGTCACACAGCTAGAAGACCCGGGTTTGATTCCCTGCTCGCCCATCTCTATGTGGATGAATGAAGTAGAGGAAATCTCTTTGTGGTAAACGATATGATGTGTAACAATAATTACAATTTTATTTAAAAGGACATCAATTTCGGAACTCATTCATTCATTTATTCATTCATTCATTCATTCATTCATCCATTCATTGAGCATTGTTTTATTTCCTTACTCAATCCATTCCATAGTTTGATTCCACATACTGAAATGCTATGGCTAGCATAACGTAGTCCTAAAATCAAATTGTAATTTTTGGAAAATTAGGTTGGAGAAAAAGTTGTAATATTATGAGAATAAAGGAAAACTATAAAGTCATTATATTACAGGAAGATTATTTCAGAAGAAAGTTGAAATACTGTTAAAATGTAAAAATAAAAAACATAAAAAATAGTATAAAAAATGCAAATGGAAAAGGTGACAAATATAGGCCGGTAGATATGCACAATCATCGTTAAATGAACGTATTCCCGATGTTAGAAGCTAATTCTCTACAAAACATCAGATGGAAATAAAGATGAAACAAGTACTTGCCTGCCAGACTTCAAGTTATTGGAAAGTGTTTGTCCAAAAGAAAGTCAAAAGCAGACGAGTTTGTCAACTTAAGTAGCATCGTCCTAAGCTTTTTGTTGTGATTGAGTCACAAAATGACGACGCCCACGGCTTCTTTATTTCAGTCCGTCAAACTCGTGATGACAATGAAGAGGTCAGCAATCTCATTTCCTGGTAGAATCTGACAGACAGCATTAGTATCCTTCATTCCCGCAGTACAACACAACGCAGTACAAGTATCAACTGCAGAGAGCGACACCCACCCCGCACGCTGATTAAAGCTACTCCCTTTGATTGGTCAGTTGGAATGACTTGCTCAACACGATACACACAACAACACACCAGTACAACCAGGATCCACCAGCAATCCACAGGAGATATGACTACAACCTGTAGGGTTCCCCAGGGGTCAATCCCGGGGCCACTATTGTTCAATCATGCTGTCTGTAGATGCAAAACAACTTTCTCCAGCTAAAACGAATCATCAGGTTTGAAATGTACGGGCAATAATAGACTCAGATCTCAACTTTGACACCACATGAAATCAAAAATATCATCAGTTTTTTACCACTTCAAAAACCATTACCACTATCAAGGGAATAGTGTCTAAAGCGGGTTTGGAGAGACTTATCCATGCCTTTGTCTCCAGCAGGCTAGACTACTGTAACGACATTCTCACTGGACTCTCTAAAAGAGCCGGGAAACAGCTGCAGTACATCCGGAATGCTGCTGCTCGAGTCCTGACTAGAACCAGGAAATAAATCATACGAAAGCTTTAAGGCTCTTTATTAAAATTAATTAATTAATAATTATTTTTTATTAAAATTAAAATTAAAATTAAAATTAAAATTAAAATTAAAATTAAAATTAAAATTAAAATTAAAATTAAAATTAAAATTAAAATTAAAAAAACTTCAGTAGCGTTCACTTGTTTGTCCACTCAGGACGACATATGCATATTCATTTCATACCAAATAGAAGAGGAAAGTTAAACAATCATGATAAAGTAATATTTGTCCATAGATTTTCTTTAACATTGAGCGCTGACAGCTACTTGTTAAGTATGACGTGTTCATTATCTGAATGGAATCTTTCCATGGTGTCCCAAATGGAAAAGGAGCATAGCTTTTGCTGTTTCTTGTTGCATGAGTGGACGTCTGACAAGAAACCAATAATATTGCGCTTTTCTTCTGAAGGAGTTGAAAGTTCACGGTGTCTTTGAGGTGACCTGGTGTAGTAATCCAAAAGGAGTAGAAGTTATTCAGCCATACTGGAAGTGGAAGGTGTTGGTTTTTGTGCTATTGAGCAAGAGTGACAGTCACACTGCATGAGGGGAGGGTGTTGGTGTGCAACAAATCTGATGATTCTGCAAAGTGAAGCGAAGTTATAAGAGAGAAGGCAGACACTTTGAGACCGAGGGCAAGAAGAAGAAGAAGAAAAGAGGAATCGTTGCTTAGGTAGGAATGATTTTTAAACATCTGTGCTCTGAACACGACGATACGCTCCGAAATAAAACCTAGAATGAAGATGATTGGTTTCTTTGTGTTTCCTTCCCCATGTAGACCCGTGACAGCCGGCTGCCATCATGGGGGAGTGGTCCCTCCTATCAGAGATGCTGGACAAGGTCCAGTTACATTCCACCCTTCTAGGCAAGGTGTGGATGAGCGTTCTGTTCATCTTCAGAATCTTCATCCTGGCAGCTGGCGTGGACCAGATATGGGGGGATGAACAAGCAAACATGGACTGCAACACCAACAGCCCAGGCTGCAGGAACGACGCCTATGACGCCTCCTTCCCCATCTCTCACACACGCTTCTGGGTTCTCCAGATTCTCATTGTCTCAACACCCACTCTGATCTACTTGGGGCACGTCCTGCTGGTCATTCGCAAGGAGAACAAGCTCAGGAGACGTTTGGAGCAAAAGTGCGAGCTAAATGGAGTGATGAAATCGCCCAAATACTCTGATGAACGTGGAAAGGTGCGCCTGAAAGGTGTCCTGCTGGTCAGCTACATGCTGCAGATCTTCTTCAAGATCCTGCTGGAGGTGGCCTTCATCGTGGGCCAGTATTGGATCTACAACTTCATACTGATGCCGGATAAAATCACCTTCCAAGGTGGTAGCTGTCAAACACACACAAACTGTTTCATCAGTCGTCCCACAGAAAAAAGCGTATTTATCGTTGAAGGAAGAGATTTTTAGGTGTGTTGTCCTGTGCTGACCCACCACATGGTTATATACCAATGGTTATACCACTTGTTTTGTACTTTTGAATGTAACTTGCTTCGCAGCTATATAACTTTGTCTATGCTATTACAGCTATTACAGCTATGTAACTTGCTTTGACTTGTTTTGACTTCACACACTTAAATATTCACTGGTCCCGGCAACGGGATAAATATTATGCCCATATAGAATGTTGTGAATGTTGTGAGAAACGAACTAGAAGGTTGTGAGAAAAATGTTACCTTGAGGTGCCTGAGACAGAGGATGGAGGCGATGACTCCCCTCCTGCGGAGACAGGCTGGCCACCTGTTTTCGCACGAGCGAGCATATAAAGCATTTGTTTTCTCAATCCCGGTGAGAGTCTGCTGTGAACTGTGCACGAGTGTCCAGCTTTCGGTTTCCAGATTACTCTACCGGGGTGTTTTTGGCTCTCCGCCCTCTGTCAACGGTAAGGTATGCTATTCTGGATTCGAACTGTGTTGATTGGAGTGTTATGTGGGGGCATAGGGGTGACAGCTTATGTCTAGCATAATAACTCATGAAGGAGTGTTGTGTGGGGGCATAGGGGTGATCAGCTTGTGTCTAGCATAACTCATGATGGAGTGTTATGTGGGGGCATAGGGGTGATCAGCTTGTGTCTAGCATAATAACTTGAGGGGAAGTGTTGTGAACTGCTGTGTGTTTTACCATTAAATATCATTAATGTACATACAGTCGTTGTTTGTGATCATTTCTCTGCTGCGATCTCTCCGGACCTGTAACAACCTATTTCACAAAACATTTGGCGTCACGAACCTGGAACTTTTTGAAAAGGAGAGACTCAGTGAGAGAAATGTTTAGGAAAAAGAAAAATAGTCCCGCCGCGGAGAGCAGAGTTGTTCCGGGGTGGGGGGCAGTGCCGTGGAAGACGGTAGCTGATAAGTTGTTGCAAGCGGGAAGTTCTGGTCCGGAAGCATGGACAGAAAATATCGCTGGTGTTCCTAGGGTTGTGGTGAAACCCAAAGCTCCGCTCGGAGGAGCTGTTAAGACGGTAGCTGATAAGTTGTTGCAAGCGGGAAGTTCTGGTCTGGAAGCATGGACAGAAAATACCGCTGGTGTTCCTAGGGTTGTGGTGAAACCCAAAGCTCCGCTTGGAGGAGCTGTTAAGTGCATGTGGGCATGCGCGCAGGCATGGAAAATTCAGCCAGAAAAATATACTAGCCCGGAGCATGAAACGTTGAAACTAAGAGAACAAGTTGATAGAGTAAAAATAGAGAATCAGATGTTACAAACCAAAATAACATTGCTGGAGTGCAAAAAAGCTAATTTACAGCGGATGTGTGAGAAGGCTGTTGCTAGCACGAGGCATGTTACTCGCAAGCAGAGGAAAAATCTCAGGGGTGATGAGGTGAAAATACGAGCTTTTGTGATAAGTGGGGAGGATAATCCCGATGCCTGGGATCGAGAGGAGGATTGGGAGAAGTTTTTCCCTGATCTGTATCCTGACCCAGAGCAGGGGGAGGGTGATGGTGAGCTTCGTGTAGCTAGACCTGTACAGCGTCGGCGACGCGTACAAAGAGCGATGCCCCCTGCTGAGGAAAGGGTGACCGATGCTCAAGGTCAGCAGTTGTATGATGCACTGTGTAAATGGATGCGTGCCAATCCGCCACCAAGGGAGGAGGAGGTTGGTGTGCCTGTTAGAAGCTCTGATGATTCCGATTCAGACTCAACTACATCAGAAGGCGAACGGGAAAAGCATCAAATAGCTGCATTAAAGCGAGCACGCAAAGAAAGAAAAGAAAAGAGTAAGGCCAAAAAACAGAATCGGAAGGGGAGGCAGAATAAGAACCCCTTTTCGGAAGGCGGTGGTCTTTACCCCTCCTTAGCCAAGTTTGAATAGGATGGGGGTCAAGCCCCGGAGGCAGCGGCCAAATTTGTACCCCGCTGGTCACAAGAAGACCCTAGGCCTCATGTAAATATGATTATTCATTGGAAAAGCTCAGATCAGGAAGTAAAAGCTTTAGTTGATACAAGGGCGGAGCCCACGATAATTTCAGGCAATCCTGCTAAATTCAAGGGACCGAAAATATCCATGATTGGACTGGGAGGAGCATGTGTTTTGTTTTTCAGTCACAGCCTGGTGGCGAGCGTTGGAGTGTGGATGTTGAGGCTGCTGGTGGGACGTCTGGCAGAAGGGGCCCGAGGATCATCGTACCATGGGGTCCCGCCCAGGAGATGGCCATGTCGGTTGTTGGGGCACTCTCCTGGCTGTCCTGCTTGCATGCGGCCCGAGGAACGCCCACTCTTGGGGGACACCGGTGGAAGGAGCTCCTCGCTTGCCTCGCGTGGTTCGAGTGGGATGGAAGAACAGCACCAATAATCGCACGCAGGATAACTTCCGCTGCCCTGCGTGGTCCGTCTGCCAGACTGCAAACATCACCATGGACTGCGACCCCTACCCAGGACCACATGCATGGTCCATGATCCTGAGAACGGGATGCAACGTTACCATTGAAGCTGAAGTAAGCCTCTGTCGATTAACGGGAAATCCCTTCCTGACGGAATATCCCTTCACACTTCGTGAGGACGTATCATGCTCATCGACCAAGGGGACTCAATGGACGGTAACGTCAGGCGACACTGACATCTGGATTTCAAACTCAACTGAGATCACGGGACGCAGGTCAACAATCTGGGTCATCTTGGTAGTACCACCACATCAGCAGGTGACACACCCTACGTTAGTGCCAATAGTGACATCATGCACACACATGGCTTACCAGGCGACACATAATGAGATTCATTGGGAGATAAGGTTACCATCGATACCAACCTGCAAGCCACGAAGGAACAAACGAGCGTGGTATGATACACTGTTAGGGGGAACAGGAACTTTGTTAGGAATATTCAACACCATTGATGGGGAAGTGACACGATCTATGTTATCATCTACAGGTCAGGCGACAGCTCATGGGTTCCGCAGGGTGGCACAATGGATGCCTACCACTGTAGAAATACAGAAAGGGGGAGCTCATGTAGTAGACACATTTCTGGGTTGGAACGTTGATATGTGGGACGCAACATCAGAAGTTTTACACAAGGTTGCAACGTTGAATAGCACCAAATGTACCTTGCAAATGCTTAGTGCTAAAGTTCAGCAAGAACGTCTGTTGAGAACATTGACCTCCTCAGCAGTGCAGCCGTGGAGACACTTATGGAACATATCGGACCGCGTATGGTTACAAGTTAAACCTAGCCTGACTCAGTGCAATGAAACACACTGTCAAGGGATGTGGTTGGAAGTAAACGTAACCCGACCCATGACCATATGCAGATATCGGATTTTGCCATTAATAGTGGGAAACCATTATTATTTCTTGAAAACGCATGGGGACTGGTTTAGTCCACAGACTAATCTGACTTATGATCGGGAAGGTTGTGACGTAATGGACAAGGGGACTGTATGCTTACAAATGCAAATATATCGAGACCCATGTTTTACGAATGACACGGCACTGTGTGATTGGAATGTGGAGAAGCCTGAGGACTTGCTATATCAGGTAGGGCCCCACTCTATTTGTGTAGCAACAGTGAATCCACATCCCCAGTTGCCAACGACACCGTTTTCCGGATGTTTATGGGACATGCATCTGTTTACCTGGCACAATCAATCGTTTCGATTGACAGATTTCAGTTGGACAAACCGACTGTCTACTGTGCAATGGCAAGCCCTATCGCTGCCTTGGCAGGTGGATCTGACACGCTTCAGCAGCGCACTGAACCGTTCGGAGACACTTAAGCATCTTGTTAAAACTCATTTGACAGATGTGTCCAGGTTGCAGGTGTCCACCATGATCGCCCGGAATGAGGTGGTACATGCCACCAGGACAATTGAGCAATCTTCGGCTCATCACTGGTGGGATATATTTACAGGAATGTCGATAACAGCACGACGACACTTAGTCCCTCCATTATTGGTTCTTATCATATGCTTAGCTTTACTAACGTTGGTTAACTTCTGCATGTTTTGGTATATTAGACGCACCCGAGCTATGTTGTCGCGACGCATTTATAACGCAGTTTCTTGAATTATGAAAATAGAACTATACGATGATTTGGGGCCGTTTGGGAGGGAAATAACAAAGATGTTTGTGAAAGCTGACCCTCCGGGTCATCATGCATCCTGGTGGCCAAGGCGTTCGGACCCCCTGCATTTTACGTTTCCTGATCGTATTTCTATGTATCAGTTTGTTATTGGGCACATGTTACACGGGAATCATGACATCATGGTGTTGTTGCTCCAGGGGGATGCCTATGTTAATTGGATGTTTGAAAATGAAGATGATCTACCTGAACGGTTTATCAATTAAGTGGTGGTTTCAGCTCAGGCCACAGGGTGGAGTGAAGGAAGAGATTTTTAGGTGTGTTGTCCTGTGCTGACCCACCACATGGTTATATACCAATGGTTATACCACTTGTTTTGTACTTTTGAATGTAACTTGCTTCGCAGCTATATAACTTTGTCTATGCTATTACAGCTATTACAGCTATGTAACTTGCTTTGACTTGTTTTGACTTCACACACTTAAATATTCACTGGTCCCGGCAACGGGATAAATATTATGCCCATATAGAATGTTGTGAATGTTGTGAGAAACGAACTAGAAGGTTGTGAGAAAAATGTTACCTTGAGGTGCCTGAGACAGAGGATGGAGGCGATGACTCCCCTCCTGCGGAGACAGGCTGGCCACCTGTTTTCGCACGAGCGAGCATATAAAGCATTTGTTTTCTCAATCCCGGTGAGAGTCTGCTGTGAACTGTGCACGAGTGTCCAGCTTTCGGTTTCCAGATTACTCTACCGGGGTGTTTTTGGCTCTCCGCCCTCTGTCAACGGTAAGGTATGCTATTCTGGATTCGAACTGTGTTGATTGGAGTGTTATGTGGGGGCATAGGGGTGACAGCTTATGTCTAGCATAATAACTCATGAAGGAGTGTTGTGTGGGGGCATAGGGGTGATCAGCTTGTGTCTAGCATAACTCATGATGGAGTGTTATGTGGGGGCATAGGGGTGATCAGCTTGTGTCTAGCATAATAACTTGAGGGGAAGTGTTGTGAACTGCTGTGTGTTTTACCATTAAATATCATTAATGTACATACAGTCGTTGTTTGTGATCATTTCTCTGCTGCGATCTCTCCGGACCTGTAACAACCTATTTCACAAAACAATCGTCTTTATGTTGGCGATGGCCGTCCTCTCTGTCATCCTCAACATCGCTGAGATCTTCCATCTGATGATATCCAAGATACGAGAGAAGAGAAGGAGGTCTGCTCTCATTCTTACCAAGTAGATTATAAATATGTATGATGAAAACAATATGAAAACAATCATAAAAAAGGTTGGAAGGTTGGAATGGAGTGGAATACCGCAAATTTGTGTATTTTTGGTCCAAATATCATTTTGCTATTTTTGTCTTATGTGTTTTTCTGATCAGTTTCTTACTTAATGCCACTCTGCTGCTAGATCACCTACATGATCAATCAATCAATCAATGTGCCAGCCAATCACAGGGCACTTATAGACATACAACCATTCATACCCACATTCATACCTATGGACAATTTGGGTTTCAAATATACAAACATGTATCAATACAAGTTCAAACCCACAAATGCACGAGAGAACATGCAAACTCCACACAGAGATGAGTGGAGAATCATACCCAGGTCTTCCCGATCTCCTGACTGTGTTGCCTACATGCTAACCACTGCGGTCCTTTGCTTTTATTATATAAAAATATTTTTAAATAACATGTTTTTCATGCAACATGCGCATGCGACTCTTTAGCACCGCCCAGTGGAGTTTTTTGAAAAATGTTTGAAAATAGAAAAAGATGGGGGAGAGAAATATACATTTTTTTTAATATGGTTTCTGAACAAACATGACACAAACATTCTTAACGTTTTCCGATGCTGTAAAAATGTGTGGAGTAAATATTAAATTTCAACATTTCTGTCACGGAAGATTTACGTCATAGCCTGCGACACACGTTTCTATCAGTAGGGCGGGATGCCAGGAAGGGGGCTGTTGTAAACAAACCGGCGGCTGTGTGATGGGCCATGGATCCCAAAGGGAAAAAGAGAAAAATAACTGAGGAGAACAGAAGATTAAACGTTTCTTGGACTGAATTATTGCATTCATCTTACATGCCCGATGTCGAGAAGCTGACCAGTCATGTCCGAAAACAGAAGTCACATTAAACGGGTAAGAACACAATCCTGTCATAGGCACATATTTAGTAACAAAGTGGTTGTTTTTATAAAGTGGTTTCTGATTTTTGTCACTATATATTTGGAATGACACTTAGGGATATTATTGTGTTTTGTTTCTCGGGTCCGAGTGTTACAGGCATTTGCCTTGGACAGCTATGTAGGGTGGACTTTCATGACCTTTGAACCAGGAAGTTCGTCGGCGTGAAATGCCTCGGGGCTGGAATGTTTAAATAAAGTTGGTTGGAAGCAACAAGTAGCAAGTCAAGTCGCCATCTTACTACGGTTCGGAGCTGAATAATAACACTGACAAGTTAACACGTTGGTTAGGTCGATACTTTATTCATCTATCTACCTACCTACCTGACAAGTTAAACACCAGGATAGCTACGTTGGTTAGGTCGATACTTTATTCATCTATCTACCTACCTACCTGACAAGTTAACACCAGGATAGCTACGTTGGTTAGGTAGATACTTAGGGATATTATCAGGGTGGACAATAGATGAAAATATGAGCTGGAAACCTCATATTATAAATATACAACATAAGATGGCCAGAAATATTTCAATATTGAACAAAGCAAAATTTGTCCCTCTTTCAACATTTTGGGTTGCCGACCCCCTGTGTTAGAATGAGAAATGAAAGGATGAATCGCCACGCAGGGTGGGTGTGAAATGTTCTGTATTTTTATGTAAAGTTGATGAGTACATTATAACATTATTAACAGTTTTTATTCCCTACAGAGACCTTTTTCCCCATTGGGTCTTAGTTGGATTTATTAGTTTTTGGTTGTTTTTTTCAAATTTGACCTTAGTTATACATGTAGCATGAAACATATACCATACAAAGAGTAAATATAAAAGGCTAATGGTAATGGTTGCTGTAGTGGGAATAGTCGTGGGCGTGAGCTGATGATTACACAGCTGGACAGGCCCCTACACCGACTGCCCCGCTGATCAAAGCTGCTTCGCTGAAGCCGACCCTGCTCTTGTTGATCATCATGTTCCTGATGCAGCCGACGTACGGCTCCTTGGTTCCACGTTGGTCTGACAGACGGAGGCCTGAGAGGCGGACAGAGATATAGAAATGCTTAGAAGAATCCCAAACATGTACTTTTACCACATCAAGAAGCAAAAGTGATGGCCCACCCGGAGCTCCGCCGATGAAGATCGGCTTTCCGGCGATTGCGGAGTGAAGATTCAAAAATCCATCCACACGGCTGACCTCATCGTCCACTTCCAACTCCAGAATGTTGGTATCGCTCATCACTGTACACACACAAGACAGAGGTGACCAATGAGGACAGAGCAGCAAATATTGAGGGTCATGGCTAGCAATACTGCCAAGAACACGCAAGAGTTAAAGCTGTCAGAGCCAGCAAAGCCTTCTCTGCTGGCCTAAACGCGAGACTCTTCTTTAATTCTTCTTTAAATGCCCCAAATGTGTACAGCTAATATTCAAGACTACTTCAGTAAAAAATGTGTGGTAAAACTGTAAAAAAAAAAAAAAAAAAAAGGATATTCACCAGTGATTCTGTGCCAATTGCCGGCACACAGACCACCTTTTGGAGCAACTCTGGTGAATAACTCACGTGTCCCATCACTTGAAATCACCACCACCTGGAAAACACAACAGTATTCAGTAACATGTTTCCCATCCATATACTAGCAAGTATTCAGAAATGTACATTTTTATGTACATTTTTAACCCAAAAAACAATGATTCAAATACTAAAATAGTTGTGAATGCATAGTTGCAGGGATAATGTTCTGTATATACTGTAAACTTACTGCTCCTTCATGGATGTACATGGTGAAATAGCCGTCTGCGATGGGCACGTGGAGAAGCACACCGTTTGCTACACGGGGTCGCACCTCCATCGCCAGCTCAAATCGAGGTCCCAGGTCGAATGTATCTAAGGGAGGGAAGGAAAGAATTTGAGTAAGCTCGATATTTTGGTGGACTCCTAGCATTATCGACCCCGAAAGGCTATCACTTTGGCGTTCAGACCTTGTGTTTTTATGAGAAGCAAACATCCTGAGAATGAAGTTAGCCATTTTAAACATCTCAAAGAACGTTACCCAAAAGTATGTAGCCTCCTTCCTCTGCGAAGAATGTTCCTGGTTCAGTGAGTCCTTCAAAACACGGAGCGACCCCAAATGTCTCATCCACTGACGACAACCAGCGTCCGTTCAGCTGGATGTTCTTCAGACAACCAGAAAAGCTGTTGAGTGACTTTCTCTAAAAGGGAATAGAAAGAATACCACACGTCAGCCTCAGGAAATCAACGCTCCGGTCCACTTCTCCAGTTTCATGATGGCCGTTTCAATCAGCTTCCCATTTCCGGCTCCTGTTAATACAACTTTTCTGGACTCCATACCTGAATATTTTTCTGCGCTCGCTCTGGAGGCACCCCTCCAAAATAGAGGGGACTGCTGACACGCAAGGGGACAACGTCGCCTTCCACTCTGTCTTCCAGCGCTGTGTGCCCATGGATGATCAATTTTCCCATATTCCCATCACGGATGAAAATGACCTTCAGGGAGAGAGCAGGAGAACTATGTAAATATTAAATATTTTTTCACTTATGCCCCCCCCCCCAATATTTCAAGTTTCTTCCTAAATAATCTTTGTAGACTTTGTTTTTTTTATATATATTATGACTTTATTCTCAGCTGCACGGCGGTTGAGTGGTTAGCACACAGGCCTCACAGCTTTAAAAAAACATTATAACATTACTTTATTATTACTTTTTGTCATAATATTTCCAGTTTATTCTTGTAAAATTGCATTTTTTTGTCGTGAGAATACGACTTTTTTCACTTTCATGTGTTGACTTTATTCTCATAAAATTAGAGCAAAAGGAGTAGGAAGAAGCAAAGCTTATTAAATCCTACCCCTCCATCTGGTACTTTTACAATCAGTAACTGTTACATTTGTTCACTTCCTGCTTTCCATAATACAGTTTAAGTTTTTTTTTTTGGCTTTTTTTTAAATAATGTACCTCGTACCGAAATACGAGGTGATATGAGTATCCAATGCCATAATGCGTACCATAGTAAGTGTCAATATAGTGATATATATAGCACAGAATGACTGGTTCAAGACTCTAAATGATACATGAAAATGGAAAATGACCATTTAAGGTGATTGACAGATGAACTTACATCATGCCAGGCTCCGTTGTTGCAACTGTCCTCGCTCCAGATTTCGACTCGCTCATCTCCTACACTGAAGGTGTACACAAGCTTACCGTCGGCCAGGAACAGAGCCATGAAGTTTTTTTCTTGGTCGTCAGATACATAGAAAATGAGGCCAAATGACGTCGTGGTCTTTAGGGACAAAGAAAAGTTGGCCCTTGGAGGAAAAGATAGCGATGTAACGTGATGATGTAGTGTCATCATGGCAAGGACTAAGGACTACCTCTAAAGAATAAAGACTTACCTCTCAGAAAACAATGGCGGGAGTCGTGTGTAGTGTTGCCGACTGTTGGCGAAGTTGCCGTATTGATAGGCGCGCTGTGCTGCTTTGGGATTTGAGGGAAGTTGGCAGGGAGCGGTGTTCAGGTTCAGGGATTTCTGGCTGGACTCGTCTCTGCTAACCTAAGCCGGCAAGTATTTACCGTCAATATCGGCCACCAACGATACGAAGACAGCTCATGGCGGTACCTTTTGCGATTGCCTCTGTTTGACTTTGGGTTTGTCATCCCTCAGTCTTGATGACAGAGCAGCGGGAGGCTTTTCCACAGGGCAGTCTTGCAGGAAAGTCTGGACATTGGTCGTGTAGCGCTGAAAGTCCTCCGGCTCGATGTCCCGGTCTTGTCTGCATGAAAAGCCGGGATAAAGCCAAAGTCATGCCGTGAAAATAGACAAAATATTAAGACAAAAAGACGATGACCAAGGTCAGGATGACCTACCTGTTTATGTAGGCATAGCTGATGCAGCCTGTGAAGTTCTTGAAGCTGCTGCTTGGTGACCCCCCATAGTAGAAGCTCTTTGGAGTAGAAGCTGAGGAGGACGTCGTACTTGATGAAGGGCGTTTCTTCTCCTGCTTGTCTTTATCGTCCACCAACAATAAATACCTTAAGCAAAGAGTCCAGAAATAGATTAGCATCTGTCCAACAACCAGCTGCTATTTATCTTTGTCCTTAGACCAGGACCCTATCTTGGGACCGAGCTACTGTTGCACCCACAAGTAAAAAATAAATGCTAATCAATCCAACAAAACAGCTGAGGTACCAGTGCACTCACCTACTGGATATTATTATATATAAAAGTATAACAGTCTCATGGTGTCTTATTGCAAAGGACACTCAACTCATCACACAGCAGCTTAACAGTCAAAAGGTATACCTGAGAAATATAACCACGTAACAGTATGAGTTTAAAATGAAATAAACAGAAGTTTTCTGGTAATGGCCGCTGCAATGACGTCGGCTTCCCTCCGGCAGTATTGCAGCGCCATCCATCCATTTTCTATGCTGCATACATGCGGTGTGTAGTTTGATTGTAACCAAATATCTTTTCTTTTGACATGGTAACGTAGCTGAGTAGCAGAATACTGATTAAAAACCAAGGCGTTACGTGGAAGTGACATAAAACGCTCACGTTGTGGGGTTGACCGAAGCCAGTAAGAAGTGAGTCCTTCCGTCGTTGTACTGTTTCTTGTGGGATTTAACTCTTGTTCCACGCGTGTTCATCACCACTGCTCCATTTTCAAGGGAAATGCTGAATTCATCAGGCTAAAGTGAGGGGAAAATGTGAGGTTATTTAACAGAAAGCATGACGATAAACGCAGTAATGCAGAAAAGAAGGCTTTTTACTGGGTTGTATATGTGTTGCTATGGTAACACTACAAACGCCTCAGCTAAAAGATGACTTAAACATGACATATATAAAGTGGCGTTTGCATCTTTTCATCTTTTACTATGTGGCCCAGCAGCATATGTTTATGACTCAAAAGACAACCGTATTGATTGAGGACCTTTTTCGGCAGTGTGTTCCTACCCCTTCCTCGTGGTACAGCAGGAGTCCATTGGGTTGTAACGTTTTAAAGTTGAGCCCTCCTTCAAAATTGTCAAACGGGGAAATCTTTGCAGAAGATCCGAGGTAGCTCTCACCCGTGAAATAGGCTTTGTGTGATGCCTGCGAGACAGTCATGAGGGATGACTATGTTATGTCATATCGTTGGTTAATATGGAAAGAGGTTGAAATGTTATACTTACGAAAGACTCCTCAGGGCAGCCGCTGCTGATGCCGATGGTGCCAGGCTCCTCTAACAGGTTGAAGTCTTTCTTTTGGAACAGGAAACCTTTGACGCAACCTTTGAGGTTGACCACAGCGGACAACTCAGGCCTGGAATGACAGATGCATTGTCCTTTGAAAATGGATGGATGGACTTTAGCCATTCCTCATTTTTCCAGGTTAACTGGTTCCGGACCGGACTGTGATCTGTGAACTTTTGTGATGTAGGATTCCTTCTTGATAAATGGAATATTTTGGTAGTTAGGGGGCTGCACAGCGGTCGAGTGATTAGCACAAGGGCCTCACAGCTAGAAGACCCGAGTTCAATTCCACCCTCGGCCATCTCTGTGTGGAGTTTTGTCCGGGTACTCCGGTTTCCTCCCACATTCCAAAAACATGCTAGGTTAATTGGCCACTCCAAATTGTCCATAGGTATGAATGTGAGTGTGAATGGTTGTTTGTATGTGCCCTGTGATTGGCTGGCCACCAGTCCAGGATGTACCCCGCCTCTCGCCCAAAGACAGCTGGGATAGTCTCCAGCACCCCCCCCCCCCTCCCCCCCGTGACCCTCATGAGGATAAGCAGTAGAAACTGAATGAAATGAATGATTGTTAACATTATTAGAGCCCTCTAGACATGAAATAGCACCCCTATAGTCACCTTTAGCCTCTTATTACCCCATTTAGTTGACATAATAAGAGAAAATAAGCCATATGTTCTTGCACTCACCTGGACTGGAGAATGTGTGAGGGAGCGCCACCTATGTAGATATCGGAGAATGGCAAAGTGGTTTTTGGATTTTCCATAGATTTAACATGGCTCTTATCCACCAGAAGGATAACCTTCTTTGACTGATGATAGATGACTGACACCTGTGTCAGGGCCCAATCACAATCAGGGAATTATTCATCAAAGGTATTTTTTTACCAATAAAAAGACAAAAGTATACCTCATGATATCTGGCATCGTTTATTTTTAGTTTGGGAATGTTATTCTCCAAGAGCTTTGGCCCATCGCTGAAGCCAAAGTCATACATGAGGCGCAGGAATCCATCTTTTATTTCTAATAGAAAGAATTTATCCTGGAAAGAAAGAGAGGAAAGTGTTGTGACTCACTCATCCATGTTTGTTTGCAGGATTACATCAGAATCCATTTTTTACACGATAATGGACGCCAACAAATGCATAGGCCAACTCCACAGCTGTTATTATTACAGTCAAAGCTAGCTTTTCAAATGCACCACTTGTCACATTATTTGATTTTCCAGATTTTTTTTTTTACTCATATTGGTACTGGTATCATATATTTCTTAGTGACCTTTTGGGTGTTAAGTTGCTGTGTGATGATTTTCGCCTTCTACCTAAGATGACATGAGTATACAGTTATAGTGAGTACTGACCACCTGCCGTTTCCAATGGGTTGACCACCTCATCAGCCGGTGTCTTGTTACACTAATGCCGTGACGCCAGTACATAATTGTTTTATATATTTCAGCATGCCATTTGCCGCTTCCAAAATTATGCCAGCAAAAGTTAATATTCTTACATGCTAATATATTTTTGAAACATCGGATTGATATTTACGACATATTTTTAAATAACAAATGGTGCTTGCATCCACTTACGCCATTGACCATGATGAAAAGAACACCATTGTTGGCTACCGTTCGCACTGAAATATCAAATCTTGTCACATAACCAAATTTCCCTCTGCGCTCAATATTGTTGATCAGTGCATAGCCTTTTCCATCAAACATGTAACTGGCAATACGACTCTGGGAGAAGGCCAGCTTGTATCTGCAAAAACACAAAGAAAATGCACACCTTTAGATTATAACAGATGTCCCCAAATTGTCAGTGGCAATGTCTTTGAAGAACAAACCAATTCCAATTGCTCTTTTTTATTGTCCCGCAGCACAAAAAAAAAAAAAATTAGGGATGTTCAATAATTATCGGTACCGATATCAGCATTAAAAATGTGATATCAGTCAATATTGGTATCAGATTTTTTTCCCAATAATGAAAACAGATATTTAAAAAAAAATTAAAAAATGCTCTATACAACACATACTGTATGTGTTCATTCCACCACAGGAGATACGGTATGTCATGCTACACATATCTGTATCGGCTGATATCGGTTAACTAATAATGGACATCCCTACTAAAAATATAATTTCACTAGAAAACTAAAAAAAAAAAAAGCAAGCAACAGCATATATTAACAATATTACAAAAACCAACAAAAAGTTATAGTGATGAAGAACACAAAGGGCAATAAAGGTACCTGGAACATGGCGTGGATGCAACCACATCCATTTGGTGAGTTTTTTTGAAATTATACAGACTGATGACATCGTTGTTCAGTGAAGCCAACTCAATGCAACCCACAAAGGGAGCAAGACTCAGTGGGGGAGGGAGCTGGATTGATAGAAAATATCATTACCATCTGGTAGAAATTGAGATACAGTAATAATCCCTTCTTAAAGTTCTACAAATTAGTATTACTTATTAATAAATGTAATATTTTTGCAGTTAGAGCATATAAAACCTGTTTACAACTTTCTTAATGTGGTTTTTAACATTAGAGCCCTCTATACGTGAAGTAACAGCCCTATATTTGCCTTTTCACTACTATTACCCAATCGTAGACATAATATGAGAGAATAAGACTGAAGACTGAAATCTGAAGTGCAAAGGGATTAATAAATACATGTAAATACTTATAAATTGACATATTAGAATGAGTCATACCTTAGCATCTGGTGGGACGCCCCCAACAAAGAAGACCATATCTTTTGAGTCTATGTCAAACAGTGACTCGGTGCCTGGGGCTTCACCCTTCTGAATGAATTTCTGTTCATCGGTGGTGCTTTGGCTGGGGAGGATGAGGTATATTTTCCCATGTCGACCCAACCTGCCATTGGGGGGGAAAAAAAAATAAAAAAGTGAAATCAAATGAATTTGACTTGGCTTTGAATGACATGTGTGAGTCGCGACAGTACCTCTCCACTTTAACGTAGTTGAAGACGGCAGGCCATTGGCTGACCGGTTTTGAACTGAGAGGGATTTCAACGTATTCGCCACCAAGGTTGTACATGTACACTAAGTTGTCATTCTTGATGGCCAGCCCCATGTAGTCTTTCTGACCCTAAGGCAGCAGCGGTAAACACAATACTGAATGAATGGTAATGGTAATGGTAATGGTAATGGTAATGGTTTTATTTCATTTGAACATGCATCAGATTACAATTGAGTGCATCCCATAATCAGTTCCCAGTTCCACATGTCCAAAAGGAGTAGGAAGAAGCAAAGCTTATTAAATCCTACCCCTCCATCTGGTACTTTTACAATCACTAACTGTTACATTTGTTCACTTCCTGCTTTCCATAATACAGTTTAGGTTTTTTTTTGTTTTTTTAATAATGTACCGAAGTAATTAATTAGTAAATAAATTAGTAATTAAAGTAGTTAATTTTAATTTTGTCACGTACCGAAGTAGGAGGTGATATGAGCATCCAATGACATAATGGGTACCATAGTAAGTGTCATTCATTCGTTCATTCATTTTCTATCGCTTATCCTCACGAGGGTCGTGGGGGTGCTGGAGCCTATCCCAGCTGTCTTTGGGCGAGAGGCGGGGTACACCCTGGACTGGTGGCCAGCCAATCACAGGGCACATATAGACAAACAACCATTCACACTCACATTCATACCTATGGAGTGGCCAATTAACCTAGCATGTTTTTTGGAATGTGGGAGGAAACCGCAGTGTTTGTAAGTATTATACTATATATATAGTATATACTGTATATACTGTATGAACTCTTTCATTCTAACATTATTATTGCAGCCATTATTAAGACAGCACAATAATGCATAATGTCCATACCTTCCTGTCTCCCAGATAGAAAATGAAACGGTCCTCTATTGGATCCTTGTCTGGGTCCACTCTTATAAATAAACTGATGGACGTCATTGTCTTCAGGTCTTCCAGGTTGGTGTCAGGATGAACCTCCACTGAAGACTGACCATTGAACTTCATTGACACTTGAACCTAAGTAGGAGAAGACGTCAAATAAAAATAAACTAGCACTGACTGTGCAGCGGCTTAGGTGCGCTTCTTTTTTGTTGACTGAAAAGGAGTTGCTGGAAAATGCTCATGAGGACATTTGTTCTGGTTTCCAAATGGGAAACGATGCGCTCACCTTCTTTGCCACACTCTTGGCCTGCGCTATCAGCTCTCGGACTCTCATGACGTTTGCTGTTATGTTGTTTACCGGCTTCTTGTCCTCAACCGCCTTCAGCTTTTCCAACAGCTCAGGGAGAAGAACGTTTAGGTTCTCCACTGACAGGAAAAAGATTGGTCTTTTCAGGAAATGATGTACACAGCACATTATACCAGGGGTGCCCAAAATCTGTCCCGGGGGCCTTTGGGTCACAAAAATACACTTATATGAGTAAATATACCTGATTCCTTTGCAGAGACAATGGCTTGCTCATATGCAGTGGTAGAGTATTTGTTGTTGTTCAGGTTGTTGGCCCATTCCTCCACTTTGGTACTGATGGGGGTAATGGTCTTCAGAACTTCTGCCGAGTGGTTATACGTTTCCTCTGCCACCTTCAGCGTATACTCCAGTCGCTGTGGTGTTCTGTCTGGAAAGGGTGGGGAAGATGCGTCATTTGTGCTGTAGGTCGTGTACTTCTTCCCTGAGATCATATTTCTCCTCTCTTGTAGAGAAGCATTGGATGACATTTTTAGCTAATTGCTTATTTTTAGCCTTATGCATTATTTTAGCTGTTTGAAGAACTATATCAGCAAGTTGAAGTATTTGTGATTTTAGAAATAAGGAGTTAGTATGTTCTCTGTAGGCGGCATTATGAATTATCCTTACTGGCCTTTTTTGCAGTACATTTAGCGAGTGAAGATTGCTTTTATAGTTATTAGCCCATATTTCCACACAACAAAGAGTGTGGAGTGATTTCTGATTGAGAACAAATTTTGCTTTGTTCAAAGCAGCTTTAACTGCACAAACGAAATAAATGACTTAGCGCTGTCATCGCCTTATGATTGACAGCCCTAATAAATACTCAAGCAAACCAACAACGCTCTTTCCTTACCTGTCTGGAATTCATTAATATCCAACACGGTTTCTTGTAGTTTTTTGGTGTTCTTCTCCAAGGTGGCTTTTGTCCCCTCAATGTATTTCAGCTTGTCAATCACCTCGGCTTTTACGTCTGGAATCGGGATGCAGAGAGAACATGAGGGAATCATCTTACAGAATACTTTGGTCGCAAGCAACGTTTGAATGCGGCCAACCTGTTTGCTCAGAATGCAATGAAACGGATTCCTTGAAAACATTGTCGCTTTTTACCACCAGATCCCGAAGCTGCACGTTGATCCCAGAGATCGACTGAAGTATGAAACACAAGACGGTCAATGCAAGAATAAACTTCTGCGTGTTCCGTGTTCTTACATCATCTGCTATGTGGGATAGATTCAAGGTGGTGAGTGACGTGATGTTGGCGTCGCTGATGTACTTCATGATGTTGGTGTAGACGTTGGCAGCACTTATGGCCCTCTGCACGAAGCCATTGGCGTCACTCTCCCTCAGATCGCTGCAGTGGAAAAGATACATTTGCAGATATTTCAGTGTAATTACAATTTTAGGCATCATTACTCAAACGTTTCTTACTCTTCCAGTTTGGTGGCTTGTCGCTCCAGATCCTGAGCATGCTCATCTGCCCTCTGAACCAAGTCTACATCGGCCAATGAGAGTTGCTCCATCTTCTCTATCAGCTTTTGCCCAGCGCCGTCAATTGCAGCATGGTAATGTGAACTATTCTGTCCAAAAAAGAAAAGCCAAGACTGGGTTATATATACACATATGAGCACTCATTGATTTAACAAACCAAAGAAGAAGCTAAGAAGTCACAGTACAGTATTTAAATATACTTGAACCGAAGTAAAAAGTCATTTTATTTGAACATCACATAATATTATTTTGTCCTTTTTGCCTGAGCAGTCATACCTGCACCAACATATCCACTTCAGCCACAGTCTCTTCCGATTGAGAAATCAGCTCTTTGGCGTTTTCTGTCGTGTTGCCGATTGCTGTGAGCTCTGTTGTCATTCTCTGCTGCTTGGCCTGAAGGACAATCAACATGGAAAATTGTAAACATTCCAAGAACAAGAACATTTGATGCATTTGAAAATATGGAATATTTTCCTTCAGCTTTGAATAGCCTTCAACATCTTGTTAAGAATGGAATATTTTTCTTCTGCTATTAACAAGCCTTCAACATGTCTTGTTCAAAGCAGAAGGAAAATATTCCATTCGTGGTAAGAATACAATATGGAATATTTTCCCCAACATTTGTGTTAAGAATGGAATATTTTCCTTGTTAATAGCATTGGCATATAGGCTTGTTAATAGCAGATGAAAAATATTCCATTCCTGAGACATGTTGAAGGCTTGTTAATAGCAGAAAAGAAAAACATTCCATTCCTAACAACAATTTTCTTTTATATGAAACTATGATAGCATAACAAAATAAGCACTGTTTTTCTAGGAATTAAATATATTTTCTCTGATTTGAGCTAGATATTCCGTATTCCATTCCTATGTTGGGAACGTAAAAGAGTAATTGAGTAATTTCGAATATGATGTGTGGAAAGACACTCCGGATACACAAATATGTGTCTGCAAGCCAAGTGTATACGAGAAAAGACCCACAGTGTGCAACGTTGGCTGGACAGATCAGTGAATGAAATACGTAGGAGGAAAAGGCCGGGAGAGACGAGAGAATAGAAAGATTCAGTAGTACACTGAAGGTCATGGGAAAGCACCTCATTCCTCTGGAATTTAAGGATGCTGGCTCCGTTCCTTTCCTGTGTCTCCTCAATTGTTCTGGCAGCTTTCTGCAGGAAGGACTGCGCGTCAGACAGCTTTGTGGTGAAGTTGGACAAAGCCGACTTGAGTGGGGGGAGATGGCCGTGTGTGATCAATGACTTCTTCTCCAGCTGACGAATACGCCTTAGCACTGTAAATAGAACAGGGGTCAGGTACAGTACAGTACAGTACAAACGTTGGGTTGGCACAATGTGTGTCAAAGCATTATTTGGTGCAGCCATCTGGTGGTAGATACAACATAGCGAGAGATGGCGAGTGAGGAGGACTCTAGTGAGAAGACGTACAGACATGGTAAAAATGTACATGTCCAATGTACATTATGGGAGAAGTAACCATAACTCATTACTTTTTTAAAGTACAGTAAGATGCTTGCATCTTTATTGATATGATCTGTTTTGATGTTTGTGTTAGGAATGGAATAATTTCCCTCTGCTTTGAACAAGATATGTTGAAGACAATGTTAATAGGGGAAAGAAAAATATTCCACTCCTAACAAGACATATTGAATGCTTGTTAATAGCACAAAAAAATATTCAATTCCTAACAAGACATGTTGAATGCTTGTTAATAGCACAAGAAAATATTCCATTGCTAACAAGACATGTTGAATGCCTGTTAATAGCACAAGAAAATATTCCATTCCTAACAGGACATGTTGAATGCTTGTTAATAGCACAAGAAAATATTCCATTCCTAACAAGACATGTTAAATGCTTGTTAATAGCAGAAGAAAATATTCCATTCCTAACAAGACATGTTGAATGCTTGTTAATAGCAGAAGAAGATATACCATTCCTAACAAGACATGTTGAATGCTTGTTAATAGCAGAAGAAAATATTCCATTCCTAACAAGACATGTTGAATGCTTGTTAATAGCACAGGAAAATATTCCATTCCTAACAAGACATGTTGAATGCTTGTTAATAGCACAAGAAAATATTCCATTCCTAACAAGACATGTTAAATGCTAGCTGTATGTGATTTCATTGTGATTACAAAGGTTGGCCATTTTTGTCTCCTTACAGTCGTGGGCTTCTGTTGACTCTTCGATGGTGATGGGTCCTTGTGCAGACAAGTCGAGTTTCCTCATGTCGCTCACAATACTCAAGGCTTCATCTGTGTTTCTTCTGACCACCTCCGGATCCACTTCCTGGTAAACACTATACAGCTCCCATTCATGGATCATGTCTGTAGACCGTAACATAAACAAGCAAGGTTTATCCGGTGTCGGCTAGCACAGTAGACTATAATGGGAGGTGATAATGGAGGGAAGGCGTTTGTGTGTTATGTGTGGAAAGCCAACCATGGGAGCTGGGTGATATGGTACCTTCAATGCGGGTGTTGAGGTCGCTGAGATTTTTGCTGAAGTTTTCAGCCAGTGTTAAGGTCTGCATTGTGTTCTTGTCCAGATCGCTTCCCAAAGACTTCACCGTGCCTTCCTACCAAACACAATGAGGGTGAACATTTATTTATATATGGCATATATGTATATATCGTATATAGCGTATAATATAGTTGATGCAACAGATCAGGGACCCTGAATTATGTCAGGGAGTATGAAATCATTCACTAACCGCTTCGCTAAGCTGTTCGATGTATGATACCACGTCCTGGGTGGAATCTTCCACTGCCTCAGCTTCAGCCTTTATTCCAGACAACTTGTTCCTCCAGCTTTGAAACTGGTTCTGAAATACACACAGACATTCAGCACTCTTACAATTCGACATGATGTAATCTAGAATATTCTAAGATACAGCGGAACCTTGGTTAGTGTCATGAATCCATTCTAGAAGGTCCGACTCTAACTGAAACATACTCTAAACTGATTGAAATGAAACCAAATCCAATGAATCTGTTATGTTTTGATAAAATTAATCTTAAATGTTCATTTATCCCTTTCTTTTGTCATTTATATGCTTTTAGAATTAATTTATGCATGTAAAACTGTGAGAATGTGTTATGTGGTAACATACGGCAACAGTTTTAGCATGCTAATAGGCTGCTAACCAGGACGTTTTGTAATAAAAATACATTAAAAACAAAGTTGCCCTCACATGTTGTATTAATAACATGAAAATATACCATACGCTAACCAAAAAGTATACTACCCAGGGAATATAATAATGTTTCTTACTGTAAATATTGTTATATCTACCTGTAGGTGATGAGCAGTATAATTATAGTATTTGACTCTGTCGTTAACAGCAGCCCCGGTTGAGATGTTCAACACCCCAACCCTCAAATGGTCCAGTGTTTTGTTGGACAGCCGCAGGTCTCCGATGACATGCCAGATGCATTCATCACAACCTGAAGACATTTACACCACTTCAGTAAGTATGTTTCATTTGCATGATGAGATTTGCTGGTGCGGTCGTGTAAACATCTTACTGATGTTGCACAGGTTAACTGTCGCAGGCTCTGGTAGGCACTCTCCGGTGTGCATATCACAGTGATTGCTCTCACAGTCACACCCTGGCCAAATAATCAACACACATTATAAACATTAGCATGATAAACATTAGCAATAAGTCAGTAAAGCTTTTTGTGTGGGAGAGTGTTTCATCAGAGGTCCACAGCTGCTGTGGATGAGGGAAAAAAATATATATTAAAAATATAATATTTAATATTATTTAATATTATTATATTTAATATAATATAAAACATATAATGTAAAAATAATACTAAAATATATAGTATACAAGCATATATAAATAAATTATATTACCAATTTCACTTGGGTTACAAAATGCTAGTATACTAGTAATGCTAACATGCTAATGTTAACATGCAAACACCTAGCATGATAGTGGTAAATGTTTTTAAATGTGTCTACCCATGAAAATAGCCAGAAAATGCAAGTATATGTGTAATGCTAACATGCTAACGTTAGCATGCTAATGCCTAGCATGATAGTGGTAAATGTTTTTAAATGTGTCTACCTATGAAAATAGCCAGAAAATGCAAGTATATGTGTAATGCTAACATGCTAACGTTAACATGCTAACACCTAGCATAATAGTGGTAAATGTTTTTAAATGTGTCTACCTATGAAAATAGCCAGAAAATGCAAGTATATGTGTAATGCTAACATGCTAACGTTAGCATGCTAATGCCTAGCATGATAGTGGTAAATGTTTTTAAATGCGTCTAACCATGAAAATAGTCAGAAAATGCTAGTATATGAGTAATGCTAACATGCTAACGTTAACATGCTAACACCTAGCATAATAGTGGTAAATGTTTTTAAATGTGTCTACCTATGAAAATAGCTAGAAAATGCAAGTATATGAATAATGCTAACATGCTAACGTTAAAATGCTAACACCTAGCATGATAGTGGTAAATGTTTTTAAATGTTTGCTACACATTGCTACAGACTATTCATCAAAGAGTTTTTCCCTGATCAACCAATTAGAGGGTCGGAAAAATGTCGGCCAGCTAGCTGGCCCTGTTGAGTGAATCTAAATCTGAAATCTGATTGGTTAAAGAAACAGCGCCGTTGCTAATAGCGTTACTCATCATTCCGAAAGCTGTGGGCAGATTACCTTCCCATGGCAACACAGACCTGATTAATGTAAGATTTTTGAAGATGAGATACTGTTTGAATGAATCCATACCATTTTATGGAACGGTACCAGAATTGAAGTTACTGCATTATTCACAGGAAATACATTTTGTATGCGTAGTGGACTGGGAGCAAATCCATGAGAACAGTCGTCATTCTGTATGATGACTGGCTGACTTACGCCTGCAGCCAGAGGGGTTATAATCCCAAAAGCCCGGGAGACACCTCTCACAGTAACGACCCCCGGCACCCGGGCGGCACAGACAGCTGTGAGTGAGTGGATGGCAGGTGGGACGAAGGGAAGCTGGCCCGCATTCACATCTCTGACAGCCCTGACAGCTGGAGAAACCTGAGTATCCCTCCTATAGCAGACGGAGAAAAAAAAACAATGTTAGGGCCCAGTAAGTCACTTGTTTATGTCGTCACGGCAACCGAACAAAAACAGGAAAAGGATATTTGCATTTTGTTCCCACGGACATCACCACGGAAAAACTGTAAGAAGTAACATTAAGAAACATCATGGAAATACGCTGTATCTATCTAGTATCTATCTATCTATCTAGTATCTATCTAGTATCTATATATCTATGTATCTATCTATCTCTCTATCTATTATTTATCTATCTATCTAGCTGGTGGAGTATTTCCTTACCTCACAGCGGTCACATAGTGACCCGGTGACGCCCGGTTTGCAGTGACACACTCCTGTCCTGTCATCGCACGAGGATGTACCACATCGATTGCACTCGCACGCTAGGATGGACACAAGACGCATACGCCATTGTGTCAGAGGTCACATGATGTCACAGGCATGTGGGGAAAGAGTTATTTTTAGCGCTGGAAAGCCTCACAGATAGTTTCAGTTGCATGATAACCTTGGCTTTTTAATTAGAACAATTCATTGATTAGCTATTTCCACTTGTTGTGACCTAATTGTATGTCGGATGTGGCATGGGTGGCATGGGTGGCATGGGTGGCATGGGTGGGATGGGTGGCATGGGTGGGCTAACAAAAGGATATTTCCTTCAAAAGGTGTAACCCCTCTTCATAGGCCTGTAACAACGTAACATAATACCGCCGCTTGTCTTGCGCTAAAATAAAACCAAGTCGCTTTCACATTCATGCCCCCCCAGCCCCCCCACCTCTGCAGTTCTTGGCGCCGATGGCATCACCGTAGAAACCTTGAGCGCATCTCTCACAATTGGGCCCGCCGGTGTTGCCCCAGCAGTGCTGGCAGTGGCCTGTCACGTTGTGGCACCAATTGAAGATCAGGTTTGGGTCGGAGTTGTCGTTACAGTTGCATCGCTTGCAGGAACCACCGATTGACATCGGCATCCCATAATAACCCGGTGCACACCTGGAAGACAAAAATAGTCACTGTCATCACTACGGAATGTTCTGGCCACCTTAGAGCTCACCTCTCACAGGAATGTCCAGCATAGCCCTCCTTGCATTTGCAGCGTTGAATGTCACCTTGTCTGTCGCAATATACTGCAAAACTGGTGAGACGCAGTAGAGTATATTAGATATTGCTTTTCCACGATGTAACGTTCTTGTCACAGAAAAAGAGCAACAACTTCTCCTTACTTATTGGAGGGCACAGGAAGGGGGCAGGCGCAGGGTTGGCAGCTGTGGCGTCCACCCTGACTAGGTGCCAGCATGTAGCCATCTTCACACATTTCACAGAAATCACCAGTGCTATGATCCTTGCAATTCTGAAGGAGAGAAAGGTCAACAAATTAGAAATCTGCTAATTAAAGTACATTTTCAAGCATTGAAATGGCTAAATGAAGTAAAATACAAATACTATGTTGGGTAATAGGTGTTTAAAGGTGACCATAGGGGTGTTATTTCATGTCTGGAGACCTCTAATAATGTTAAAAAGCGTATTTAGAAGGTATTAGGCGGGTTTTCTGTGCTCTAACTAGAAAATATATTAAAAATAGCTAAATGAAGTAAAATAGAAATGTTATGTCGGGTAATAGGAGTTTAAAGGTGACCATAGGGGTGTTATTTCATGTCTGGAGAGCTCTAATAATGTTAAAAAGCGTATTTAGAAGGTACTAAGCAGGTTTTCTGTGCTCTCACTAGAAAATATTATATTTAAAATAGCGAAATGAAGTAAAATACAAATACTATGTTGGGTAATAGGAGTTTAAAGGTGACTATAGGGGTGTTATTTCATGTCTAGAGAGCTCTAATAATGTTAAAAAGCATATTTAGAAGGTACTAAGCAGGTTTTCTGTGCTCTAACCACAAAATATTATATTTAAAATAGCTAAATTAAGTAAAATACAAATACTATGTCGGGTAATAGGAGTTTAAAGGTGACTATAGGGGTGTTATTTCATGTCTAGTTTTCTATGCTCTAACTAGAAAATATTATACTTATAAATAAGGAAACATACTTTCACTGAGCGCGTCAGAACCAATTAACCCAATTAATTATTTAAGGGAATACTGTGCAATATTCAAAGTAATTTTTAAGACAAACTTACGCTACAAATGCCCGTGATGTCCTCACAGTGATCTGCATGTCCTTTGCAGTTACATGGCAAGCATTTGTTTTGCTCGCTGAGGAAAAATCCCTTAGCGCAAACCTGATGAGAGACCAATCAAATTCAATCAGATATAAGAATGCATCATGTCAAAATGGCAGTGATGGGTTTCTCTGTACTGGTACTCTGGTTTCCTCCCACATTCCAAAAACATGCTAGGCTAATTGGCCACTCCAATTTGTCCATAGGTATGAATGTGAGTGTGAATGGTTGTTTGTCTATATGTGCCCTGGGATTGGCTGGCCACCAGTCCAGGGTGTACCCCGCTTCTCGCTGTTTACCATCCAAGCCTGCTAAAAGGTGTTTTAGGCTGCTGGAGACTTTGGCTGTTTGACCGTTTGACGTGTAGAACAGCTGCAGAGCGTAGACTGTGTAGCATGCATGAAGGGGGTTGAAGCGTTTATGAGAAATGCAGCAGATGGCCAAGACGTAAGGGATGGATATCATCCAACATGATACAACTGCCAAGTATGCTAATCTACTTTGATGGGAAAACTCTGTTAATAGGGTGTGGACATTTTTTTTGTTTTTTGGACATTTTTTTGTGAGGGATCCATGTTTATGGTTTGGCAGGATACTGTATATTCATGGTAGCATGCTTTACTTTTGTGTACATTTGCATATATGTATCATATATGTATCATATATGTATCATATATGTATCATATATGTATCATATATGTATCATATATGTATCATATATGTATCATATATGTATCATATATGTATCATATATGTATCATATATGTATCATATATGTATCATATATGTATCATATATGTATCATATATGTATCATATATGTATCATATATGTATCATATATGTATCATATATGTATCATATATGTATCATATATGTATCATATATGTATCATATATGTATCATATATGTATCATATATGTATCATAGAGGTCCAAATTGGGGATAAGCATGCCTTTTCCATACACACTCAGAACACATACCCTCCATACATATTATATATTATTTTTGCAATGCAGGCCCAAACTTTGGGGGATTTAACCTCCATCCATCCGTTCACTATACCGCTTAACTATATAGGTTGCGGGTATGCTGGAGCCTATTCCACTTGTCTTGGCTGAGAGGCAGGGTACACCCTGGACTGGTGGCCAGCCAATCACAGGGCACATATAGACAAACAACCATTCACACTCACATTCATACCTACAGTAAAATGAAAGCTGTTTTTTCCATTTCGTTTCTTTTGCTTTGTTTTTTTTAATTTTCCAGCTAGTTCAACTTTCTTCTTACATTGTATGTGTATATTGTATTTATAATATTATTTTTTTAATTATATTTAGAATAAAATATTTATATAATAATTATTTCCATCATATTGTGACTTTATTCTTGTAAATATCATAACTTTGCCCCAACCTAATTGTTGTGTGTTGATTAGAGTGTTGTGTAGTGTATTGTGTTGTGTAATGTATTGTGTAGTGTATTGCGTAGTGTGTTGATTAGTGTGTTGTGTAGTGTATTGTGTAGTGTGTAGTGTGTTGTGTATTGTATTGTGTAGTGTGTTGTGTAATGTGTTGTGTTGTGTAGTGTATCGTGTAGTGTATTGTGTGATCTACGTGTTGGATTGTTCTGCTGTTTATGTTTATTGTATTAATATTTTCATTCACTTTTGTGGAGAACGTTATGAGCGTCTATGCTTGCTTGATCCCTTTCCTTTGTGTGTTTCCTCATAACATCCCTACCAAGCCCCCTAAGCTGCTTGCAAGACAATTGAATCCCTAAAAAATGAAAACTAAGTCCGTGTGTAGTTGTAGACTTTGGTGGACCATGACCCACACTGAGCACGCCCGTCGTTGCAAGTATTTCTCCGTTCCTCCCACCGTGGAGGCCAACAAAGATGGCGTTCAGCAAGTCATATAGTCTTTCGATTGTTCAAGTTCCTTTTGCAGTCTGTATGCTAATTGGGTATTTCCCGACGCTCTCTGTGTGCGATATTTTCAAACACAAAAGCATGACTTGTCTCCTCGAAGGAGTGCTCCTCCAAGTCAACACCCTTGCTGGGCTTCGGCGGCCATGCCCTCTCGCTGCCCCGTCTGATGAAATGTGACGCCTCCGCAACCGACAGCTTAGTCTTGTGTAGCAACAGACCTGAAGACCGCATCTTTCCTCAATTTGTACTGTTCTTTAACTGGAAATCCACAGTTCTCGACTCTCACGGATGAAACCATACCATCTTCATGATTAAATCTCACAACCGAATGGAGAGAACTGACCCCCGTCGTCCTTTGAAGCTGGGGTTAGACTCTGAGCTGATTCAGGCTAACTTCCGCTCCGAGTCTTCAAAAGGGAAATATTTGGGGTCACGAGAAGGTCATCTTAACACAGCACATCTGTGGGAGTGAGTCGGAGTAAATAAATCCTCATGGGACACTCTGTGAGGAAGAAATGTTTTCTTATGTCCATCTTTGGAAACAAACTACCTCCGCAAATCTAATGGGGCAACACATGAGCCATCCTTGGATGACCTTTCCACGCTGGAGAATGTATGTTGCCAAAAATGGCGTCTTTCTAGCGGTGCTCAGCACTCTATCAACTACAGCTACATGTATATCACAAGATGAACTCTCAACTCTGAAAACCCCGAAGCAACTTCCTGTCTGTCTGTCACTCAAATGTCCCTAGGTGTCCCAAATGTGGCCCGCAGGACACTAGTTTGAGCCCCCCCGTCTTGATATGAAAGTTTAATTTTAGTGCGGCCCGCGCAAGTTTGATATGGATGCTGTATGGTATCATGCACCCAGAAAAAATTATTACGTTTGATTCATGTTCATGTTAAAGGCTAAATAACTGTTAATAGTTATCCTCCCTATCCGTGTGGAAGTGGTAAGTTTTTGGCTTACCACACAAAGGAAATAACTTGAAAGCTATCGTTTAGGTCAATAGCTTTCTAGTTTGCGAGTTAGCATGTGTCTCAAGACCCTGCAGTTGCGCAATATGTTGTAAATAAAAAGAGTATAAATGTGACTATAGTCGTGTTTTATTATGTCTACAGGGCTCTAATATTTTTTTGTTAATTTTAATCTGAAAAAAATATATTTGTCTAACCACTAACTATATTTTTTTTAATAATGTACCGAGGGTGGCTGAGGGTGGAATTGAACCCTGGTCTCCTAGCTGTGAGGTCTGCGCGCTAACCACTCGTCCGCCGTGTTGCCCTAGCAATAAACAATAATATGAAATTGTTTCAACCTGACAAGTAATCCAGGCTTTTTGCATGAATATGATATGTCATATTAATGATATGTCATTAAATAAATCAAATGACATGTTTGGTTAGTGTTTTCCTTCCATCGGGGTGTGGCAAAGGGGGCATGGCAGTCGTCAATACTAGTTATGGTGCTGATAAAGACATACTCATGATCTCAAAATGCAGCCATTAGGAAATTTGACAGCAAGGACAAAAATAAGTTGGGGTTCCGCTGCTAAACTATGCAACTTCCAAAACAACAAAACTTGGTTCCATCCCACTCGTGTTTATCATCATCATCCATCCGGTATCCACTAAATACACAGCATATGCTATTCCATTGATGTTAGAAGTCAAAGAAGTACCGGCAAGGACAGCGTACCGGCCAAAATACTCAAAGCTCTTACCTTCAACAAGGTCTGTTGCTGTTCTCCAAGTCTGGCGGCAGAAGATGAATAGGCAATCCCACAGAGAATGCCAAAAAGGCAGAGGTAACGTGCCGACTTAGCCATGTTCTCTGTTTGCCCAGTTGCGTCCTCCCTAACGGCGTCTGTCCCTGCAGACGGTCCACAGTCTCTGGGCTGTGCTCTGCTAGGCCACTGCTCAGACGTACAGATCTGTCACTGTGCCTCGTCCTGGCCTAGGCCGTCTCGAATAAACATAGTTGTGTGAACTTCCTCCCTTTCTCTCCCGTATTCCCTGCTCTGATTCTTCTCACTTGGTGGAACTGCCCTCCCCCACTCTCCGGGGAGCCAGCGTCTAAATCACATACAGATGGAAAGGCTGGGAAAAGACAGGGCAGGGCAAGAGAAGATAGACGGAAAGGCGTATGAGCGACTCCGAGTCTTTCCAACAACAATCAGCTTTATGGCAACAATGGCAACCATTTTCTTTGTGCTTTTAGCATCTTTTTGGAACATTCACCATTGATATGAAGGTTGGGGATTTGGTCAGTATTAGCGGTAGACATATTTTATATTGGATTCATCCATTGGGTATATGACAATTTCCCACTTGGTACACAGTAGCCACGTTTACATGAGGAGTTTTTCTTTTTCCGAATGACCTTTCCGAAAGCAATGGTATACATGCGCCGCTATAATCAACCAGAATAGTCAATGGGGCATGCCCAGTAAAACGTAAACGCCAACATCACGTGATACCGACTTCCTCCAGTTTTTCTTTCACTGCGTGGAGTTTGCATGTTCTCCCCGTGCATGCGTGGGCTTTCTCCGGGTACTCCGGTTTCCTCCCACATTCCAAAAACATGCTAGGTTAATTAGCCACTCCAAATTGTCCATAGGTATGAATGTGAGTGTGAATGGTTGTTTGTCTATATGTGCCCTGTGATTGTCTGGCCACCAGTCCAGGGTGTACCCCGCCTCTCCCCCGAAGACAGCTGGGATAGGCTCCAGCACCCCCCGTGACCCTCATGAGGACAAGCGGTAGAAAATGAATTGATGAATGTTTCTTTAACTAATCAGATGAAGTCATCAGCAGTCAGCATTTTTCCCATCCTCTGATTGGTTGATCTGAGCAAAACAAAGCAGAACTCGACAAGCAGAGCTATTGCTTGGAAGCTACCACTGTTGCTATCCGATGTTAGTGGCGCATGAAATCATACACAGTGAGGTCTGAGGATCCTGCAGGCCAAACCAAGACAAAAGACCGTCTGACCAACGTTGCTAGAGGAACAGCGTGACGACAGCACCCTGTGGCGGCCATTCAAACTCCCTGACTCATTCCGTGACCATGTTAGAAAACTGAAGCAATGAGTCATGAAATGACTTCATTCTTTTTGAATAACCCTGTATTATGAGAAAAAATGAATAATTTGAATGAATAAATGAATCAGTTAATAATAAATAAAAACAGAATGAAGAATGAAGGAAAACTTATAATGTTACTCATGTTCTCATGTTCAACAAAGTGAGCTGGGATAGCGCCCCCTTGACCACCAGCATGATAAGGCAGAAAGTGAATGACCAAAGGCAATTCCGCCCTCTAGAGGTGACACTGTGTCCTGCACCAAGTTGAGTTAGTTGAGTGCAACTTTATGCTACTAAAATTATTATATTATATTATATTATGATACTTTTTTGTTATATTTTCCCTTAATATTTTAACTTTGTTCTTTTAAAATTAGGATACTTTTTCATTTATGTGTTTTTGTAAAGTTTTTTTGTTAAATTATGCCACAGGACAATTAAAAAAATAATAATAATAATAATAAATGGGTTAGGCAGGAACAGATTAGGACCAGAAAATAATTATAAAATACAACATATTGTGTATTATTTGTTGCCACTGAGCGCAACAAGCTCCTGAGATGCGCGGCTGCATGGGGGTCGAGTGGTTAGCGCGCAGGGCTCACAGCTAAGAGACCCTAACCCTAAATCTTCCCACGTTTTAATCTTGTGAGATATTTTGATAAAAGATCTTGTGACACTCCTATTAAGTACTGTTTTCATGGACAGTTGCAGACACATAATCTAGTAATCTCGTGCAATCTAGACCCTCGTGAGGGTAGAAAATGAATGAATGAATGTATCTTGCGCCGGTCAACCCAGTTTCCGATTCCCCAGCAACACCTGAACGCAGCGCGGCTTCACCTTTGAGCGAGAGCCACGCCCCAGGGCTCATCAGCAGCAGGTGTTTGTCATGCTAGCGACATTCACCCGGGGTGTGCTCACCGAGGTAGGGTGCCGATCTCCCGGAAACATTCGGTATTGGTTTATTTAGTCCAATTGTTGTGTTCATGGTCACCTGAAGATCGCACCATGACTTGCTGTGATTGACCGAGAAGACCATGGATATCCGAGCGAGGTTTTCGGCGTGCTGGGAGGGATGTCTGGCTTGTTTTAAAAAACCCAATCAAACCGAAAGTGGGAAAAAGGAGCAGAAAAAAGAAAACCCTCACAACCCCGACATCGTCTTGAAAACCCCCAACGCCGCCGAGAGAAAACCCAAAGTGGTGAAACAGCCGGTTAGCGTAGCACATAATCGTTTTGTGGCAGTTTATGACTACTCCGCTCGTACCGGCGAGGACTTGAGCTTCAAAGCCGGCGACATCTTGGACGTTGCGGATACAAGTGCGGAAGACTGGTGGTTTGCCAAAGCCATCACTGGGATTTCTGCATCAAAAGAAGGATACATCCCCGCTAACTACGTGGCCCCAGTTGCGAGTATCGACGCAGAACCGTGAGTATATTCTCCATTTCCTGGAATGTTTTGCTATCTGATTCTTCTTCAAAAATACACAAAAACACTTTTTATATTGTTGTTTTGTCACTATGCTTTGAATAAAGATTGTAGATGCGAGTCAATATTGGTATCGATCCCATTCCAAGTACTATACAGGGTCAGTATCGCCGATACCGACACATTTTAAATGGGACATTTTTGAATGGTGTTGTGAGTATTGCCTTTAAAGATGGCCGAGGGTGGAATTGAACCCTGGTCTCCTAGCTGTGAGGTCTGAGCTCTAAGCAACTCTGACCACCATGCAGGCCTTGGAAATAACAGTTTAAAGTTATGTTGTTTATCGGCTGCACGCTGGTGAGTGGTCAGTGCGCAGGCCACACAGCTGGGAGACTGGAGTTTGATTCCGCTAGCGATTCCATGTCTGTGTGGAGTTTGCATGTTCTCCCCGTGCATGCGTGGTGTTTTCTTGCGTGGTTAATTGGCCATTCCAAATTGTCCATAGGTATGAGTGTGAATGGTTGTTTGTCTGTATGTGCCCTGTGATTGGCTGTCCACCAGTCCAGGTCGCCCGAAGACAGCTGGGATAGGCTCCAGCACGCCCGCGGTAGAAAATGAATGAATGTTGTTTATCACCCACATAGTAGTAGTTGATTTGCGTGATGCGTTCTATTTTCGGTTTGTTGCACCGTGAGCGAGTATGTCCACCTATATATGGATGGCCCCTCTGCCAACCTTTTTCTTGCACTCATAATGGAGAGACGAAAAAACACAACAAAATGCTTCTTCCTACTGCCTGAACACCCTCAACTTTAGTAGTTGGTGAATTACTGTATGTACCGAGTACTACCAACCCCCTAGCACTACACGGCCCACAAAAAAAGGCAACGGAAGTAAAACTGCAAGTTTACTTTGTTCTACTTTTTAACAATACACCCAGGCAATACAATTAAAGTCGTTATCTGATGGATTTATTGCTGCAGATTTTACAGATTTCGGAACACATATAATGCTAAGAGTCCACTGGGCCGGTGCCAGTTGGTGCCAGTTCACACCAGTGCCATTTGCTGTGGCGCCTAGTGTCGCCAATAAGGTGCCCCCGAGGCGCGCAGTGGCTCAAACTGCCTCCCAACTGGCTTGTGGTGGCCCGTAACGGCGGTAAAACTCCTAGCATAAGGCGCACCGCATTAAAAGGCGCATTTTTGTTATAGTGCGGCAAATACGGTACGTGTATAGCTTGTCTTCAAAACACTAACTTGTTCAACATTAATATTATTTTGTTGATTTTCATACATTATTATTATTTACTCAAGGGTGTCCTAAGTGTGGCCCAGGGGCAATTTATGGCCCGCAGCTGTTTTTTAGTGGCCTGCGGCGCATTGTAAAAATATCGAACTGGTTAATAATTGCCGCAGGCCCTGCAATGGTTGGTGGTTAATAATTGTTTTTTAGGACATGGAGCTTGGCTTTATCTGCTGCGATGACTTCTGACGTAAAGGGTTAATAAACGCGGCTGATTCATTTTCCCGCTCTTGTTTTGCAAGTTTCTTATTTAAAGGGTCTTTACATCTGTTTGTTGAAAAAGTAGAGAATGGTACCGCCGACTGTCTGACCAGTAGTCAATGGAGAATGTTGACAATGTTGTGCTTCTTGGATTTGACAGGGTTTTCCTGTCTTATTTAAAAAAATGTTGGTCGATGTAAAATGTGATTTAATTGCTAATGTTTTCCTCTAAACATGAGGTGAAGTTAGATTAAAAACAAAGCAAAACAAATATTTTTTACTCACTCTTCCCCCTCTAAAACATTGTGCTAGCTTGACGTTGACACAGTTTTTGGATCAACCTTTGCAATAAAAGTGACTAATTATTAGATTACGTTCAGGACTCTCCCTGCCTCTCTTCGATGTGCTTGAGTTCAAATTTCTGTCATCACCTCTTTTTTTTCTTCTAAATACGTGTTCGGGTTTAAAAAAAAAAAGAAGTATAAATCCATCTTTAGTATTAAGTTAATAATTTTTTCACTGACACAAAAACACACAATCTATTTCAGTGGTTCTCAATTGTTTTCTGTCATACCACCCCCACCCCATCTGTACTTTACACTCCGGAAGTCTGGGTTATCTTTGTCTTATTTTCTCCTTTGTCTCCTGTATTGGGTTCCACAGATTTTGTCTGCTCTATGAATATATTCCATTTCTAAATAAGGAATCTTACTTCATGGAAATTCACGGCGTGCTGTAAATGACCCAAAGTTTGTGATGTCATCCAATTTGCATATTACCATGTCACCAGGCTCAAAATTTGTCACATTTCATTTCATGCATTGTAGAAATGTTATGAATATAAGAAAGAAATATGAGTGTATTATTTCCAATAGTGAAGGGGAATGTCTCAATTTCCATAATCTGTTTCAAGGGCGTTGTCCATTAGTTTATATTAGGTGCTAAGGTCTTTTTCCAGGTCCTTTTTATTGCAGTCATTCTTATTATGTAAATAGACATGTATGTGCTCAGTTCACTTTGTGTTATCATTGGCCAGTATATTTTCTACTTGTATAATCACATTTATCTTCAATAATACGTTTTATAACATTTTTCACCTCTGGTAAATTGCACAAAAAGGACTTTTTTGTTTTTCCTCATTACTTTACTTTACTTTTTTCTGATTTTTTTTCTAATACAGTAGAAAACTTTATTCTTGTAAAATAACTAATTGTTCCTTTTTGTGTTTTTTTTATCTTTAATGTTTAATTTTCCTGTGAAATTAAATTTTCATAATGAGCAACAGGCCAAAAAAATGTAATTTAAAATAAATAAAAAAAAATAAATGTGGGCTGCCAGTGGCCCACAGACCGCACTTTGGACACTGCCTACCCGGACTAAAGTATTTCTTATTTTCCTTTGTTTTCCCTAAGCCAGCGCTACTCAATTATTTTCTGTCATGCCAAAATTCTAGAGAAGCTGATATTTAGTCATGTTTATTTACTGTACAGACTGAACTTGAAAGTGAAACCAAGACAATGCGACAAAATGGAGAGCATGCCAGCATATTCAAGAGTCAAATTACATGTTGCGTCCGTCCATCCATTTTCTATACTGCTCATCCTCATGGTCGTGGAAATTGCATGTTCAACAGATGTAATGATGGAAAGACACGGATGAAGAAGGAATATTCTCTCTCTCTCTCTCTCTGTCATGAACGACCGCGATTTCGGTAACCTGCTACCGGCTTGATCATGTCGGGATAAGGTTTGTTGATTGACATTGTCGTCGTTCTGCCAAGCATTTTTATAAGGATGCCAAAAATCCCACGCATAGCTGACAGCTGAGTCGGAATGGATAGATTTGACTTTCCGTTCGTTACGAGGTTAAACTTGTTCTTGTTCCCTACAGATGGTATTTCCCGGACACCAAAAGGCTGGATGCAGAGAAGATGCTGTTAAGTGGAAAGAACCGCAATGGGGCCTTCTTAATCCGGAACTGTGAAAGCCAGAAAGGGGAACTCTCCCTCTCACGTAAGAAACAAGAAATTCATTCCCTTTTTTTTTTTTTTTTTTGTAAACATCAGCCCTTGCCACATCAGAGTTCCAATTTTGCGGCAAATAATTAATTATTAGTATAAGTTATTATATTTATGGTCGCTAAGCCAATCACAGGGCACATATAGACAAACAACCATTCACACTCACAATTTGGACAATTTGGAGTGGCCAATAAACTTGGCATGTTTTTGGAATGTGGGAGGAAAACCGGAGTACCCGGAGAAAACCCACACATGCACGGGGAGAACACGCAAACTCCACACAGAGATGGCCGAGTGCCGCCGAGTTAATGTCTAATTATATTTAATAATCTCATCCCTGTGCAGAGGGGGAGGGGCTTACATGACTTCAGGTCAAAGTGTGTGAGCCACTGGCCTAATTACGGCAAATGATGTGATTGACACATTTGGTAATGGCTGTCGGACTTTGGAGTTTTATTATTATTATTTCAAACATTCCATTGATGCATTCTTTAGTAATACGATGACGTCGCACAGCCGCTACACGGGGACTCTAGCACATAAACACAGCCGCCCGTTGTTGCTTGTCATTGTCTTGTGTTGTTTTTGCTGTGTGGTAGCCATTAAGGGTCATGGCCTACGAAAGATTGATCGGAGTTTTAACAGGTGAGGTATTGAAAGAACCAGTCCTCATATCCAAAAAGAAGGATGTCTGACGCAATAAACTCAAAGTAGTATTGTGTTGTTCTAATGCAGTTCTATGCGCTCTTGTCTTTCAGTGCTGGATGATGGGAGGGTGAAGCATTATAAATTAAGAAGAAATGAAATGGGTGACTACTTTGTCACAAGGGCCAAAGTCTTTGAAACGCTGAAGATGTTAGTGCAACACTACTCCACAAAAGCAGACGGACTCTGTGTATGTCTGGGAGAACCATGCAAAAAGGTACCCTTTATACGTTCCTTTATATGTTCAACAAGCAAATTGCTCTGAATGAAGGCAAATAAGTGACATCTGACATGAGCGCTTCCCTGTGTGTAGATTGAGACTCCACAGACTTATGGCCTGTCCTACAACACCGTGGACCAGTGGGAGATTGACCGCCGCTCCATCAAGCTGCTGCATAAGCTGGGAGCAGGTCAGTTTGGAGAAGTTTATGAGGGCCTCTGGAACGAGACCACACCAGTCGCCGTGAAGACACTCAAACCCGGTAAGCTGTGTCCAATTGAAAATCTTGAAAAACAAAATTTGGTATACACTGTGTGAGTCCAGCTGTGTTTGTCATGTATTTGTATCACAAAATGTTGGATGTTCATAGTGGTTGCCTGGCAACAGGGCCACACAAAAAGCTCCATGATACAGAATAGTTTTCTGGATATAAATCTATAAAAATGTGTCTTGTTTACATTTTTGGCTTTTGGATTTACATGTTTTGAAATCGATTTGGTTAGAGTACATTTTGGTTAAAGTCGGATGTATTAATGACTCTAACGATGGTTCCACGATATATAAAAAAACAAATTGATTGTGCCAATCATAGCAAGGGTGTCCTCCTGCATTCCTCGTGAAAATCTTTTTTTTCCAGGAGATGCTTGTACTCTGCATCTACTGTATTTGTTTGTATTTGCTGAACTTTATCTGTACATATTAAAATGATTCAAAGACCATGTGTTCACTCCTGTTCAAAACATGTTTGTTTTGTATGGGTTATTCTAATTTGATCACATGACGCTATATATATGTGTGTGTGTGTCTGTATAATGTGAATCCAACCTAATATTTGTCTACCCAAGGTACCATGGCTACGGCAGACTTCCTCAGAGAGGCTCAGATCATGAAGAGACTAAGGCATGCCAAGTTAATCCAACTTTACGCCGTGTGCACCATGGAGGAGCCCATCTATATCATCACAGAGCTGATGAAGAACGGCAGCTTGCTTGAATACCTGCAAAGTAAGATCAACAAGCATTTTTTATGTTTTTAGTTTGTTTCTTTGGGCTTTTTCTTCATTACGGCTTCGCCACAGCGGATCTTTTTGATCCGCATATGTACAGCGTATATCTATTGTATGGTCAATCTAAAATGGCATTGGAGTTCTTTATCGCAGCTTCTCAAATGAGGAAAAAGTGTTAGTAATGTATGTCACTTGAGAATCAAGAAATTTATCAATTGTATGATTTATATAACGTCTTTGTTGTATTCATAAATAACACAGAAATGTAAAAAAAAGTTGTTAAATTGTTAATAAAAACTAAAGAAAAAGTAATCTACCAATTTTTTTATTATTTCATAATATTTAATCAAAGTTGCAATTTTTGAAAAATTTGTTTGGGAAAACATGATGGCAAAAACGGCCAGCATTTTCATTGTAATGTGATGAGGAAAATTTTCATTTCAATAGCAAAAAAAAAATATATATATATATATATATATATATAATATTCAAATAAATACAAATATTCTAAAGTACATTAGTCTTTTTTAAGTTGTAATATAAGAAACAAAACAATTTGTCATTTTTGGGAAATGATGTTGGGGTGGGTATATTCCGGGAGTAAAGGCCTAATATTACGAGAAGAAAATTTGCTATGATTATTTAACAAGAAAGTTGAAATAATTGGAACATTTACCAAAAAAAGAGAAAAGTTTACACTAATTTTTTTCACCTTTATCACAAATAATATTTTTTGCCATCTTTTTGCATTTTTTTACTATCAATTTTACTATTCTGTACATATATTAAAATACAATTTTTATATGTACAAATATATCAGTTTATTTACATTAGCTGAAAACCAAGAGTGACCGAGTTCCATATTTTCCAGAGGACAAGGGTTCCACACTACAGCTCCCTGACCAGATTGAGATGGCTGCCCAGGTGGCATCAGGCATGGCTTTCCTGGAGTTGCAGAACTACATTCACAGAGACCTTGCAGCCAGGAATGTGCTAGTAGGGGAGAACAACATCTGCAAAGTGGCAGATTTTGGCCTTGCCAGGGTGTTTAAGGTTTGTCATGCACACGTACTCCATACCCTGATTCACACGTCCTTTGTTGCTCAAAGAGGTTTGACTTTGGCACTGGAGGATGGCAAACCAACGCACCATCCGGTTGCTGTGGTCACAGGCTCAAGCAAGCATATTCGTAGCTCCAAGGCATGCAACGTCAGACTGGTGACTGGTGGCCAGCCAATCACAGGGCACATATAGACAAACAACCATTCACACTCACATTCATACCTATGGACAATTTGGACCTAGCATGTTTTTGGAATGTGGGAGGAAACCTTTCCAAGTCTTTCTTGGTCTTCCACGCATCCACTCTATCCACATAACGTTTGTCTTTCTTTCAATCCAGAGTGAGAGTGTATACGAGGCAAGAGAAGGTACCAAATTCCCGGTGAAATGGACCTCCCCCGAGTCCATCCACAGCAGCACATTCACCATCAAATCCGACGTCTGGTCGTTTGGTATTTTGCTTTACGAGATTATGACATTTGGCAAAATGCCGTACCCGGGTAAGACACTCAAGTTTGCAGAATGGTCATACTGGGTAGCACGTTTGCTCATCTCCGATTATATGGACTTGTTTTTCCCCTCAAGACATGACAAACTACCAAGTCGTCCAAAGAGTTCCCCTGGGCTACAGAATGTCCTGTCCGGCCAACTGCCCCAGAGTCATGTATGATATCATGATGGAATGCTGGAAGGAGAGCGAACACGATCGGCCCACATTTGAGACCTTGCAATGGAAGCTGGAGGAGTTCTTTGAGCTGAACGCGACCTCTTATGACGATGCTTCCCGCGAGTAGCACACACACACAGAGAGAGAGAGAGAGAGAGAGAGAGAGACCCAATCTGTATTGGAATGAAGTCAAAATCACTTGAATCCGTAAGTGTACTCGGTACGTATTTCGAAATTCTCCCATCAAATTCAGTGGCACCCTGTGAGCTTCTGCTCCAGTCTACCGTAAAGGACTCCAGTGCTGCCGAAAAGACTATCTCGCCATCTCGATAAACCGGTTCTTCTTGCTGTTCTTCCTCGTGCACATTCTTTCCACTGTCGACAAAAGACATGAGTGAGTGATTCATGCTAACAACACCTTACCTCAACTAACAGATTGCTTCAGTAGTGAGTAATGTGAGACTATTCCGGGCGTGTAATGTTTTACAGCCTGCGTGCACTTTTAGTATGGAAAGCATGGTCCTTGTTCATGGCGGCTTCGATGGCGTCTATGGCGTTGGTCTGTGTATCAGCGCAAGCATTCTTTCTGTACTTCTCGGCTTCATTATCCAGCATAGCTCTTCCGTCATTGCACTCGCTTGCTTGTTTTGCTGATTTGCAGATACAAGTAAGCTACATCACTTTGACTAATTGTGTATAATTAACAATATAACCGCAAGATGTGGTGATTTTGTACATTTTAATATATTCAAGTCAAATCAGTGTTTAGATAACCTTACTAAATTGTATTTTTTATTGTGTTAAATTAAACAATGAAGTGAACGCATAAAGAATGATGTAGTTTTTTGATGTTTTCAGGATTTCGGTTCAGGTTCATGGCTGGTGAGGCACTGCCGACTTTGGAGTCTTTCATACAGTACAGGTTGCTCGTTTAGATATTCCATTTATAATACAGTTCAATGGACAAATATTTTTTGTTTCATTTTTTCATCATGACCAGCCTCCCCCGACTGCTGACTATCAAGAAATCTGGTAAAATATTTCACTTTGTATGCACTGAATCTACACAATATAAGAACTTACCATTTTAAACTGCACTATTGAAATAAATTCACCTTTAAATATAATTTTACTTCATTTGATGTATCTTGGGGTGCCGTGTTGTATTGCTGTGCTTTTATTCAGAATGCTTGACCCTTCACGGGACGATAGGCGGAAGTGGGTTCTGATTTATGCGGCAGTGACGTCACTACACGGCGTCTTGAGTCCACTGCCCTCTCGCGACTTACACAGAACTAACGTAGCGACCTGTTGACGTTATAACATCGATGTTATGAAGTCAACCGAGCGCTACTGTTGATAATTAAACACAAAGAGCATCAAACTCGGTGTGACTGTTACATAGGTGCTCTTATTTGCAAACTTTTTTGCTCAGACGTGCCTCAATTTGCTGGGGATTTTTTTTATGGCGGACTTTTGGCGCTTCGCCGAGAGGGAAAACCCGGAAATATAATAAGAAAAGCCGACCAATCACAGCTCGGCAGTCGCCCACGTTGTCACCGTCCATAATCACAGAGCATAATTTAAGTGGTGTAGGAAAAAACCCCATTGATTTGAGGAATACACATTGCAGTCTATTTTAAACATTTCTGATCAACCAGTAGTGTAATGTCCCGTCAAAATAACAGCACCACATGAAAACACATGTTTCGTCTGTACTGATGTCACATGTACTGATAGATCCGCAGCGTAGACCTGTGAGCTTGGTGATTTACGAGCATTGAATGCATCACACAAGTGATTGTCAAGGTTACAAGAGGTTTGCAACCTCTTAATTTCTTGTGTTAATGTTGTAATAAGACTTTATAAATACGGTTGATAACAGTTTATTAATTATTTTTTTATTAGATTAACCCACAACAAAGCCATAATCTTCCGTCAAGAGTATCGGTATCGGATCGATATCATATTTGCCCAGTATCGCTGCCCCCGCTCCAAGACTGCTGAAGACAGCGTGCTGGCAGGGGGAGGAGCTTAATGACGTTCCTGTACGTATCCTCTGACGTCATCCAACGTAATTTGTAGGAAGGAGACCGTTACCAGAAAATGTCTTCAGACCAGATACTTGACGAATGCCTTAAAGAGCTAGTCTACTTTGCTAAAATGCCTCGGCTAGCATTGTAACCGAATATAAACCCCACACTGGCCTCATTCCGACCTTAGAGCTGCCTTTCCCTCCGACCTTAGAGCTGTTTTTCCACTGTTACATAAAACCTCTGAACCCTGCCAATGTGGAACAGAGCTGATCCTGACGATGGATGCCAATCTTCTAAAACAGGTGAGAGTTATGACGTTTCCGTTCATATTGAGACATGTTGTCCGACATATGTTGAAGGACCGAGAAACCTTTGTTCATGAGGCCGAACTGCAGATGCTAAAACGGGCGACTATAGAATGTGACGCCGCTGCTTTGGAAACTATTCAAGAGGACGTCGACGTCCATTGTATCTATCGAGCTATCATCTCTGTAGCTATAGCTACACCATCACACCTGCCGTGGGTGGAGTTTAATTACACACGTGATTCTAATTAGCCTCGTGCCATGGCGTTCTAATACCCCTGTGTGTATATGTATATGGATATGTATATGTATTTGTGTACTCTAGGGGCATCCAAAGTGTGGCCCAAGGGCCATTGTAGGCCCATGGCTGTTTTTTGTTGGCCCGTAGCACACTCTACAGCTATAATTTAACATGAAAGCAACAGCAAACAGGAAGACGTTGTAATTTTATGCCAATAATGTCTCGACATGATGAAAAATACCTAGTCGGTTAATTTTACGAGAATAAAGCAAAATGCTAAGAGGAAAAATGCAATATTTTTGTATAGAATTGAAATATTGAGGAAAAAGTAAGACAAAATAAAGTTGTGATTTTTAGAAAAATGTGATATTTTGAAAAAAAACAGCCTACCATTTGGAGGAAAAAAATATGTACACGTTTTGTGGGGTCAGGGATATATATTATAAAATATTCTCTCATTCATCGTGGTTGATTAGTTCCAGATCCGACTGAAGTTCCAATATTTTTCCAATGAAAGAATTCTATTTGCATTAAACCTCACAGCCAGCTTTGTGTGTTTCAGGTTCAAATAGCGGAATCTCCCCAGGATGGGTCGGCAGCCATGAATCAACATGGCACAGCAGGCAGCCCGGCGTCTTTCGACGTCGACACAGCAGTGTATCAGACAGTGGCGATACCGGCATTGGTACCTGCTCTGATGGCGTGGAAGGTAGGACTCTACCAATTATCACAGCAAAGTGGGGTTTTAATGCTTTTGGGTGGGGTGGGGGGGCTAAATCAATAACATTCATTCATTTTTTTCATTAATAGGATTCCTTATTTATAAGTGGATTTTTTTCATAGTTGGTGCTAGAGCATAGAAAACCTGTTTACGGCCTTCTAAGTACACTTTAACATTATTAGAGCCTTCCAGACATGAAATAACACCCCTGTAGTCACTTTTACACTCCTACTACCCAATATATTAAACATAATAAGACTCATGTGCATGTGTGTAGCTATTAATGTGTTCTGGTGGTAGTGGCGCTGAGTGTGGGGGGGGGGTTCGGAGTTGAGGTTAAGCTTCAACAGTAGCTCTTGTTGGGGATTATTGTGCCTGTTATGAGATCATTCAAACCCGCAATCAAAGGCTGTTGTTCCGGTGATCAAGTCTGGTGCTTGTGTGTCTTGCCCAACACGACATGAACCATACGCTTATTAAAGATTTCTTTCCTTTGTCCACCCTCCATCAGATGACTCCAGCTCGAGCACCACACCTTCATCTCTGCACCCTCTATCCCGCCGTCACTCCGGTCAAGAGGACTCGTTTGGCGGCAGCATCCCCATCGGCCACGTCAAGCCATCTCCCTGCACGTCGTCCTACAGCGGCCTGAAAAGGATGCCCTCACCCAGCAGCTCAGGTCGCTGGAGCAAGTCTTGCCACTTGCTCCCTCCTGCTGGTTCTCCGCTCAGTGCACCAGGTAGTGTGGACACGAGGGACCAACAGCCCATCCGGAGGTGGTCTTCTCTGACTAAGTTGTCATCTGGGGCTGAAAGGGGCTCCAGCAGGACATCGGTCCACCAACACAACACCGATTCACACGGCTCTCTAGACCGAGGACTGCTGTACGGCTACAGGAAGGAAGCGCGTGGTTTAAACGGAGACCTTTATTTACCTCTATCTTCCTCCTTACTCTGTCACGGCTTGCTACAGCGCTCACCCGGGTCCGGGCCCTGCTACTGGAGCCAACATGGTAGTAAATCCACTGGCTTTGAAACAGACCTGTCCCTGTCCTCAACCCTGTCCTCACCCGTTAAACGGAGCAGTCTGGACGTGAACTATAGTAGTCTAGCAGAGGCTAAGCTGGCTCTGGGAGGCGGTCAGGGTCACTGCTTTGGTTTAGCACAACAAGCGGAGTCCCCCCTTAGTCACCGCGTGGACCGAGACTCTCCCATTCAGCCGGCTGTCCGGACACAAATGTGGCTGACGGAGCAGATGGAGTACAGCTCCAAAGCTGAGCATGGTGGAGAACTTGGTCAGATCCTTGGTACTGGGGTAAAGGTCTGTGGTGGGAATGGACTCTCACCTTGGCAAGGACCAACACTTGAACCAGGAATGCAGGACCAGGTGAGATCAATTGCGCTCTCGTATGTTGTGATGTTTTTGTGTGCAGGACCGTGTTCGCTTTTCTTTCACCAACTTTTACTGCATTTTTGCTGGTGGTTTTTCATTCATTCATTCATTCATTCATTCATTCATTTTCTACCGCATTTTCCTCACGAGGGTCACAGGGGATGCTGGAGCCTATCCCAGCTGTCTATGGGCGAGAGGCGGGGTCGCCAGCCAATCACAGGGCACATATAGAATAAAAAAATAAAAATGTGTTACTTTTCTTCTTCTTGTAATATTTGTTTTCACCTTTTTACCCAACCAAATTACCAACTTTGTTTTGTTTGTTCCTCATAATGAGTACATAATGAGTATCATATATTAAATATTTTAAAACCAATGCTACTAAAATGACATTTTTACATCAGAATATTACAAGTCAAGTTTATTTATATATCCCTTAATCACAAAAGAGAGCTTTACAAGCTGGCGACGACATCCCCTTATCTGACCCCCAAGTTCAGTTTATTCCTGTAAAATTACATTTTTTTTGGTACAAAAATTACTTTTCATGTATGGCACTTTTTTTTGTCAAATATTACTTTTAATATTTTGACTTATTCTGGTAATAATGGCACTTTACAAAGTGATTTGTAAAAAGTAACAGGTGACATTGGGAAATTTCAAAAAGAAAAAAAGGTTTATATTTGTATGTATGTATATATATATATATATATATATATATATACACTGTATTACTGTACAATATCAATCTTCACAAATTCTGAATAAATTCAAACTTGTTTTTCCACCCTAGCAAAAGAGCAGTTGAAATAAATCATCAAGGTCCCAAAATGGCTACACCATTGATTTCCATGTTGAATCTAACTGTGCTTGTTTACTTTGCAGATGCTGCAGGGGACCTCCCAGATTATGAACACCCTGGTGAAGGTCAAAGAAGGGATGCTGAGACAAAGAGAGTTGGAGATAGACAGGTAAACACCCATCACATACATGCAGGGGAAATGTTTAAAAGTACTACTGGCTTATTTTGGGGGTCACCAAGGTTTCTTCTTGTGAGACCTACTTTTACCAAATGAGAATGGCCAAGAGGTTGTTTGTCTTGTTTTACCAGAACATGAACAATACTCACTTTGTACTCGCTTTGTATTTCACAATGCAATCATTTTCCCCCACATTATTAACTGATAACCTGAATGAAAAGCAGCTTTAAAAAATGTATACCTAAATGTAAAATGTGACCCTCGCTGGGTCACATTCCAACACCCCCGGTTTAGGTATCAATGTCAATCAAGCAATCCATCCATGAACTTTTATCTTTGCTCCTTGTAAATCAAATCTTCTCCTGTAGATGGTCAGTGCCTCTGACGGATGCAAGATCTTTCTTTCAGGCAAAATCAGCAGATCCTGCAGCTCCATGCCCGCATTCGAGAGAATGAGCTGAGAGCCCAGCAGGTCCTGCACAGTCAGAGGTGGTTTGAAGACCCTCAGATTTTGCAGCTGAAGGTAACTTTTAACCATCAATCGGAATCCTCAAACCTCAAATAGCCCTAATTGCAACACCCATTTGGGTTAACCAATAGGAATCGGTGAAGGAAGTGACGTCTGATCGACTGAGCTGCCATGAAGAACTCAGCAGGAAGCTGGCGGTGGCTGAGCTGGAAGTTCTCCATCTTAATGAGCTTTACAAGCAAGCCACTCAGAAATACACGGAAGACCTCAGGAAGCTGGAAGAAAAGGTACATCCTACCAAACGCCGGGCTTTGTAACATCTGACGGATTATATCATCACATTTTTAACCTTGCCAGATCTCGTGACACCCCGCCGGGTGTCCCATCTGACTTGGCTTCATCAAGGTGTTTGTTTTTTCTGTCCACAGATCAAGACAAGGGATCGCTACATCAACAGTTTGAAAAAGAAATGTCAGAGGGAGAGCGAGCAGAACCAGGAAAAACAGCAACGTATAGAAACTCTGGAGAAGTACCTCGCAGACCTGCCAACGTTGGGGGAGGTCCAGGTCCAAAGCCTGCAGGTACGCACTCGCACAGCAGCCACACCAAGTGTACAGGGAGTCGGGGTTATTATTATAATGATTTTCAATATGGTAACACATACACATAATTCATCAATAGTTGTGTATATAACCTGAGTATCACTAATGTCAGTCAAATTAGCTACGCGGTTTATGTATTGCATCCTGTTAGCATTTGCTATCAAACATATTGATACATGACAAATTATGTCAAAGTCGAGGCAAAATTCAAAAAAGTTTCAGCAACAGGCACATTTTCCATATCATGTATATATGTACATATATATGTATATATGTGTGAATGTGTGTGTGTGTATATATATATATGTATATATATATATATATATGTAGAAGGCGATATTATTCATGTTATACCAGGCGTCTATGCAAAAATGTAGATTGTGCTTTCAAAATCATCTGATTCATTTTAATTGTTTGTGAAGTGGATAAAAATGTAGAAATGTGGATAAAAACAAAGAAATTTGCAAGTGATCCCAAACTGCTGAGCCCCGCCTCTCGCACAAAGTCAGCTGGGATAGGCTCCAGCATACCCTGCCACCCTAATGATAAGCAGTGGATGGAAGAAATTGTCAGATAAAGCAAAAGATGTCACGTTCCCGCTGTTGACAGATGGGAATATCTTTCAATCCATTTTCCTTCCTGTTGTGTTGTTTTTGTGCTCAGCTGGAGGAGGTGCAGAAGAAGGCTGAGGATCTGGAGAAGAAAATGAGTGGCATACAGAAGGACCTGGATGATTGCTGTGGTCTGCTCAAAGACAAAGACGTCAAGATTAAGACCCAAGACAGGAGAGAGAAGGAGCTGATTGCATCTGTACATAGGTATCCTTCTACTGTACCGCACATTCTGGCGTCCTGTTTTCCCAGGACATGTCCTGTTTTCCCAGGACATGTCCTGTTTTCCCAGGACATGTCCTGTTTTCCCAGGACATGTCCTGTTTTCCCAGGACATGTCCTGTTTTCCCAGGACATGTCCTGTTTTCCCAGGACATGTCCTGTTTTCCCAGGACATGATGAAATTGTCCTATTTTTCATTGTGTTTCATTCCGTTTCAGCACGCTCCCACATTCCAAAAACATGCTAGGTTAATTAGCCACTCCAAATTGTCTATAGGTATGAATGTGAGTGTGAATGGTTGTTTGTGTATATGTGCCCTGTGATTGGCTGGCCACCAGTCCAGGGTGTACCCCGCCTCTTGCCCCAAGACAGTTAAAAATAGCTCAAATTCATTCATTTTCTACCGCTTATCCTCACGAGGGTCGCGGGGGTGCTGGAGCCTATCCCAGCTGTCTTCGGGCTACTTTAATCATTGTTTTGCTGCACGGTGCTTGTCACTGCCGTCCTTCCACAAAGAGGAAACACTGACAATAAATGTGATTTGCGTGACATGCTAAACCCTGTGCTCATTCCCTCTGTCTCCTTCTTGTCGTCTGTAGCCTGCAGCAGAAGGTGCAGCAGTGCTTGGAGGACGGCGTGAGGTTGCCTATGCAGGATCTGAAGCAGCTGGAGGAAGAAAACGCTGAGCTCCTGGAGAAGCGAGACCACAGCAGCAGGGTACCGTTTGTTTGGAGCACATCATGGTCAAATGGCGTACACACGGACTGCATGCACACCGAGCGCTTTCCTTTGTTCCCCACCAGCTCATTGAACATCAGAAAGGACAGATTCATCGACTCAGCTCGCACGTCAAGGTAAGCTCATGAACCGGTGAGGTAAACGTACTTGGAACGGCTGGTCTGGTCTGGAGCTGCGGTTTTAACTTTGGATCAGCTGATGCCCTCGCAATACGTTCCTTACTCAGTGTTCATGTTCTCCACTGCTGAAGATGAATTCATGTTGCATTTCCAGCCAAGCCTCGGATTGTTTTGGTAGCGTTTGCAGCATTTTGAGTCTTTTCCTCCTTTATAAGAACCAAAGCAAACATGTCTGTGCTTGGACAGGCAATCAGTGCAAGACTACACAAGGGAAGAAGTCTTTCACACGTTCACCACTTTTGCCCGACTGACAACCAAGAAAGCCCATCCGCGGACTCTTCGGCCTCGCCACAGGTATCGGTTCAATTCCTGATATGGAACACATGGACCACTGGTTCGTCTCTGTTTGGATCACAGTTTCACGCTTTTTTTTTTGTATGACTACTTTTAATGTTGTGTCATGTTTGCGTCTACCAAGCAGCCACAGGCGGGTGACGGGCTGTCCGATCATTCTCTGTCCCACGCGGAGACGCCACAAGTGGGACGGCTTCTGAAGGAGATGTCCCTTTGCCTGCTGGACCTCCAGGCTCTCTGCAACATCTTGGCTCAGAGAGCTCAAGGAAAGGAGCTCAACTTGTCTCTGTTGCTGCAAATGACATGTAAGTACATCACAAACATCCGTGCACAGTACGCCGCGTGGTCGCCAGTCGGCAGAAAAAGAAAAAATTGTGGGGAAATGCTCTTTTTCCCTGTGATTGGCTGGCCACCAGTCCAGGGTGTACCCCGCCTCTCGCCAAAAGACAGCTGGGATAGGCTCCAGCACCTCCGTGACCCTCGTGCGGAAAAGCAGTAGAAATTGAATGAATGAATATTGCTCTTTTTTCCATTTTGGCTTTTTTTTTAAACGCATTGTGCTGAGGGCCCATAAAAAACTTCTATATTGGGTAATAGGAGTAGAAAGGTGACTATAGGGGTGTTATTTCATGGCTGAAGCTCTCCAATGATGTTTAAAACATAAATTTAGAAACTGGCTATGACCTTTTCTATGCTCTAACTCCAACAATATTCCATAGGTGCAAGCAGATGTAAGAAACCAGCGTTCAAGTCAAAGCCAATTTTTACTACATGTAGTAGATATTGTACTCACACCAAGTCCGTGACGTGTCCTCCACGGTAACACCGACTATGTTTGTTTGCAGCGTTAAACATTCCTGCGGAGGAAAGCAAATGCGGGGATGTGCAGGAAGAAGAAGCCAAGGTGAAACTGATGGAGGTGGGCCAGCTGAGGAAAGGCGTGGAGGAGCTGAGGAAGAACATTGCGGACTGCTACGCACACTACGTGGTGGAGAGCAGGGCCAAGAAGTGACAGGAAGTTGGTGGTGGAGTTCAATTCTATGCAAAATTCACACGTCATTTTCCTTCGTCCAGGTAAACTCACTCAGACTGTGAATGCATAAACGATGCAGATGAGTCGCACTCGGGATTATGGGGACAATAATAAGCAAATGTATTCTTCCTCAGTGTGGCTCAGCGGTGTTTTTATGTATAGTTGTTGAGCGAGTCGCGTGTTTACTGGCCAAAAATTAAGGTTTTAGTTACTTTATGGGTGCGCATTTGAAACACAGAACACCGTAATCCAAGGACCACCTGGATATGACAGCTTTAGAGAATGTGTATGTGAATGTTGACATTATGGGAAAAGTTGTAATATTACAAAAAACATTTGTAATGTACTATTTTCGATATTGTGGGGTACATGCTGTTTTGCAAAAGGCAGTTTGGGTTCCCTGTACGTTTTGTAAGCCATAGGCAAGCACTAGGACCAAGCGGAAAACGGTTTTCCTTTAGACCGCCCACAAACGTTCATCAATTGGCTCGAGTGATTTTTTTTGCTGGCGTGTCATTGGCTGTCCCAGCTGTCACATCATGTGCACGTGGGCTTGCCCGCCGGTGTCTTTGCTAGCTAGCCATAACACGTTGTTTTGTTCTGCCGAGGTCACGTCAGCTAGACTGTTTTAAATATTTAAGCTAAGGTCCGTGTGTTTGGTCGCACCTCGGTCACTATTCATCTACGTAGCGAAATAACGGTGGCTGAGAACGTAGCTACGGTAAGGAGACGCACCTAGTCTTGGAAATGAGGGAACAGGTGGAGGAGGAGCTGGTAAACGTTACTTATTCTTGGTAAGTGTAGAACTGTGCTTTTCTGTCAACATTTGCGCTTTCAAGAAGTGAGTACACAATGTACACACTAATACTGGGCAAGCTTTCTTTAGTCACAACTCGCTGTAAAAATCCAGAACATATAGTCTCTTCGGCGAAACACTTCCTGTGGTCTGGTAAAGTCCGGTTTTCACAATAAAAGCACGTCGTTAAACTGTTACGCCACAACTTACTCTAGTACAGCAAAGGGCCATGATCTTCCCAGTACACACTGGTAGTGGGTGCAATTAATACCTTTAGAGTTTTTTTGTCACCTTTTTTTATATATTATCACCGGTTTTATGAACGGGTGACGTCTTCCAACCTGATAGCATTTGCTAACATTCCCTTAAAGCAATTTAGCATCGAAGTCACAGTTAAGCTTCATTTGACGAATGTAACCATGAGAAATTTAGTTGCCTCCAACTGGTCTATGTGCTTTAACATTGTTTATCTTCTAACGTCATTCATTTAGCAGCATGAACTGTTCAGATGTTGATCCGCATGTTGACCAGTTTGTTACAGTAAGAGTGGATGGAAAACCAATGTACAGCCCAGGTAAGACTATTTTGTATTGATGGACTTGAAATATGGAACCAGTATTCAGGCTTTTATTTACATTTGCCATAACGGTGAGTGTGAATGGAAAGAAACAAAGGTAACATTTGTTTTAAGATTGATGTTTTGTCTGAAGGATGAAGTCATGGAAACAACACGTTTCTGTAGTGGGGGGGTTTACCTTCTTACATCAGAATAAAGAAAAATCATTTTGAACAACATGATTGTAATATATTGAAGTGCATGACATCAAATGTAACAATCACTCCCAGTATGACATCAGCTTCTATTCTAAAGTGTCTGCCATATAAATATGAAGGGTAGTGTCGTGACACCGAGGGCGTTAGTAGCGGGGGGCATGCTTTTGTTTATGGAGGGAATAAAGGAACTTGGGGTGTACTCAAACTTGACCACGATACGCAACCGGTGCCCACTTAACCACTTAAGTCCTGCATGTTTGGATCAAGTAAGCGTCCCCATCCGATGATGGTTTCCCCTCCTTTGGCACTGGGGGTGGGGCTGGGCATGGAATGATGACAGCCACCACCTTCCACAATAGAAACAATCACTACTCCAAATATGAGTGGAAATAATACACCAGGTTAGGTGTGCATTGGTTGGGTGAGGGAGGGGTCCATCACAGTACGTACACATGGTTTAGTGTGAGTACACCCACTTAGCTTCTCTTTTGGATCCTTTGTGTCACATGGCTGTTTGCAGTTGTACAAAGCCGACTAAAACCCCTAAACATGCCAGACAACCGGGTCGAACTTGTATTCTGTCATCAGTTCTCCCTGCTAGGATTGCCACGTGCCATCAAGCCTCCGAACGTCAACGCTAAAAACATCCACAGAGGAAAAAAAGGGGACAACAAACCGCTTCTGCGTGCCGAAGATGGGATTCAGTACTTGGAGGGAGGTAAAAACCCTGCGTGTCTTCTAAGAGGAGCTGCGAGCGTCGGGAGGCTTGGAAGGAGTTTCCTCCGATGGCGTCTCACTGGAGAGTCCCACGTCTCCGTTCTCTGCGCTGTTGCTCACGGACATCTTCTCCAGAGCTGCTGAGGGAGGAAACGCATGCAGACGATGCATTAGGTACACACATTTGCCCATTTTTTCCCTTTTTTGTGTCTTTGGCAGGAATGAAGGTAAAAGTAGCCTTATACAGTATAGTCATTTAGCATTTATGTGCATATAAAACTATAATACTAACACTTTTGGCTTCCTGGCTTATCAGAATAAAGTCTTAAGTTTTAAGATAAAAAAATTTGTAAGTAATCTAACAAGAAAAAGAATACAAAATATGAGACAAAATGTCATTAGTAACAAATATTAAAGGAAAATACATTTTTTAAGTTGTAATTTGAGAAACAGTCAAAACAGCAAATCAAGTTGCAATTTTTAGAAAATTCAGTTATTGGAAAAGTTATGAGAATAAAATGAAAATATAGGAATGAATTTAGAATTATGAGAAGGACGTGTAGGGAGGAAGAAAGCTCAACTACGAGCAGCAAAAATGGAAAAAACAGCAGTAATCTTATAAGAATAAAGTTAAGAGAACAAAGTTATGTGGAAAAAAACTAAAAAAAAACCCTGTCGTAATATTACCAAATAAGTTTGCTATTTTTCCAAATTGGGAATAAAGTCATATTAGGAATCAATTTTTAAGTATTTAAAAATGATATGTGACCTACAGTGCATCCGGAAAGTATTCACAGCGCTTCACTTTTTCTACATTTTGTCATGTTACAGCCTCATTCCAAACTGAATTAAATTCATCTCTTACCTCAAACTTCTACACAAAATACTCCATTATGACAATGTGAAAAAAGTTTTTTTTGACATGTTTTGAATTTATTAAAAATAGAAAACAAAAAAATCACATTTACATAAGTATTCACAGCCTTTGCCATGAAGCTCAAAATTGAGCTCAGGTGCATCTTTTTTCCACTGATCATCCTTGAGATCTTTCTACAGCTTAATTGGAGTCCACCTGCAGTAAATTCAGTTGATTGGACATGATTTGGAAATATAATAACTGTCTATATAAGGTCCCACGGTTGACTGTGCATGTCAGAGCACAAACACCAAGCATGAAGTCAAAAGAACTGTCTGTAGACCTGCGAGACAGGATTGTCTTGAGGCACAAATCTGGGGAAGGATACAGAAACATTTCTGCTGCTTTGAAGGTCCCAATGAGCACAGTGGCCTCCATTATTCCTAAATGGAAGACGTTTGGAACCACCAGGACTCTTCCTAGACTGAGCGATCGGGGAAGAAGGGCCTTAGTCAGGGAGGTGACCAAGGCCCCGATGGTCACTCTGTCAGAGCTCCAGCGTTCCATCCACCAATCAGGCCTGTATGGTAGAGTGGCCAGACGAAAGCCACTCCTTAGTAAAAGGAACATGGCAGCCCGTCTGGAATTTGCCAAAAAGCACCTGAATGACTCTCAGACCATGAGAAACAAAATTCTCTGGTCTGATGGCTTTCGTCTGGCCACTCTACCATACAGGCCTGATTGGTGGATTGCTGCAGAGATGGTTGTCCTTCTGGAAGGCTCTCCTCTCTCCACAGAGGAACGCTGGAGCTCTGACAGAGTGACCATCGGGGCCTTGGTCACCTCCCTGACTAAGGCCCTTCTTCCCCGATCGCTCAGTCTAGGAAGAGTCCTGGTGGTTCCAAACGTCTTCCATTTAGGAATAATGGAGGCCACTGTGCTCATTGGGACCTTCAAAGCAGCAGAAATGTTTCTGTATCCTTCCCCAGATTTGTGCCTCAAGACAATCCTGTCTCGCAGGTCTACAGACAGTTCTTTTGACTTCATGCTTGGTGTTTGTGCTCTGACATGCACAGTCAACTGTGGGACCTTATATAGACAGTTATTATATTTCCAAATCATGTCCAATCAACTGAATTTTAGGATGAATGAGGCCGTCCGTCCATACCTTGTAAAGACGCCGAGCTGCCACCAGGTGGGGCAGTACTGTTCTCCTCCAGCTCATCCAGGTAGAGTCTGTAGCGATGACCGTTGTCATCTTCATACTCCACGTTCTCGTCATCGCTGTCCACTTCTGGAGCCACGTAAACCACTTCGAACTCTATCTGCCCCGACTGGTACCAAGACATGATGCCAGGAGTTAGGGCACGCGTGTCGTGTGTACACCAGTGAAGTGGTTTTACCTGTTGGGAGAGGATGGTGACAGCCTCTTTGTGCTTGGCATCCCTCAGATTGATGCTGTTGACGGCCAAGATGGCGTCTCCGACGTGCAAACCTCCACATCTGTCCGCAGGCTGGCCTGGATGGATCTCTGAGATGAGGATGGGAACACCATGCTCCTTTCCCCCCTGGACACAGACACACACACACACACACGAGTAAATAAGGTATGTTCTGCCTTATGGGTTTATGCATATTGCCAAACATACTCGCTCATATGCCTTTAAACCTTTAATCTCAACCCATTACCAGTTACTAATTAACCCCAACAAAATATGACAGACAGACCTGACAGACAGACAGACCCGACCGACCGACCCGACGGACCGGACGGACCGGACGGACGGATGGACGGACGGACCGGACGGACCGGACGGACGGACGGACCGGACGGACCGGACGGACGGATGGACGGACGGACCGGACGGACCGGACCGGACGGGACGGGACCGGACCGGACCGGACCGGACCGGACCGGACGGACGGGACCGGACGGACGGACCGGACCGGACGGACCGGACGGACGGACCGGACCGGACCGGACCGGACGGGACGGGACCGGACGGACGGACCGGACCGGACGGACCGGACCGGACGGACGGACGGACCGGACCGGACGGACCGGACCGGACGGACCGGACCGACGGACCGGACGGACGGACCGGACGGACGGACCGGACGGACGGACCGGACGGACGGACCGGACGGACGGACGGACCCGACTGACTCGACTGATAGACGGACCCGACTGATAGACGGACCCGACTGACTCGACTGATAGACGGACCCGACTGATAGACGGACCCGACTGACTCGACTGACTGACTGACGGACCCGACTGATAGACGGACCCGACTGACTCGACTGACTGACTGACGGACCCGACTGACTCGACTGACCCGACTGACTCGACTGACTGACTGACTGACTCGACAGACCCGACTGACTCGACTGACTGACTGACGGACCCGACTGATAGACGGACCCGACTGACTGACTGACTGACTGACCCGACTGACTGACTCGACTGACTGACTGACAGACGGACCCGACTGACTCGACTGACAGACGGACCCGACTGACTCGACTGACAGACGGACCCGACTGACTCGACTGACAGACGGACCCGACTGACTCGACAGACTGACAGACGGACCCGACTGACTCGACTGACTGACTGACAGACTGACTGACTCGACAGACTGACTGACTCGACAGACTGACTGACTCGACAGACTGACTGACTCGACAGACTGACTGACTGACAGACTGACTGACTCGACAGACTGACTGACTGACAGACGGACCCGACTGACTCGACTGACTGACTGACAGACGGACCCGACTGACTCGACTGACTGACTGACAGACGGACCCGACTGACTCGACTGACTGACTGACAGACGGACCCGACTGACTCGACTGACAGACGGACCCGACTGACTCGACTGACCCGACTGACTCGACTGACTGACTGACAGACGGACCCGACTGACTCGACTGACTGACTGACGGACCCGACTGACTCGACTGACCCGACTGACTCGACTGACTGACTGACCCGACTGACTCGACTGACTCGACTGACCCGACTGACTCGACAGACTGACTGACAGACGGACCCGACTGACTCGACTGACAGACGGACCCGACTGACTGACAGACGGACCCGACTGACTCGACAGACTGACTGACAGACGGACCCGACTGACTCGACAGACTGACTGACAGACGGACCCGACTGACTCGACTGACTGACAGACGGACCCGACTGACTCGACTGACTGACTGACGGACCCGACTGACTGACTGACGGACCCGACTGACTCGACAGACCCGACTGACTCGACTGACGGACCCGACTGATAGACGGACCCGACTGACTCGACTGACTGACTGATAGACGGACCCGACTGACTCGACTGACTGACTGACGGACCCGACTGATAGACGGACCCGACTGACTCGACTGACTGACTCGACTGACCCGACTGACTCGACTGACCCGACTGACTCGACTGACCCGACTGACTCGACTGACTGACTGACTGACTCGACAGACCCGACTGACTCGACAGACTGACTGACCCGACTGACTCGACTGACCCGACTGACTCGACTGACTGACTGACTCGACTGACTGACCCGACTGACTGGACTGACAGACGGACCCGACTGACTGGACTGACAGACGGACCCGACTGACTGGACTGACAGACGGACCCGACTGACTGGACTGACTGGACTGACAGACGGACCCGACTGACTCGACTGACTGACTGACAGACGGACCCGACTGACTCGACTGACTGACTGACAGACGGACTCGACTGACTCGACTGACTGACAGACGGACCCGACTGACTCGACTGACAGACGGACCCGACTGACTCGACTGACTGACTGACAGACAGACCTGACAGACAGACAGACCCGACTGACAGACAGACAGACCCGACCGACCGACCCGACGTACAGACGGACCGACCCGACGTACAGACGGACGGACCGGACGGACGGACGGACGGACGGACGGACGGACGGACGGACGGACGGACGGACGGACGGACGGACGGACGGACGGACGGACGGACGGACGGACGGACGGACGGACGGACGGACGGACGGACGGACGGACGGACGGACGGACGGACGGACGGACGGACGGACCCGACTGACTCGACGGACCCGACTGACTCGACGGACCCGACTGACTCGACTGACTGACTCGACTGACTCGACTGACTGACTCGACTGACTCGACTGACTGACTGACTGACTCGACAGACCCGACTGACTCGACTGACTGACTGACGGACCCGACTGATAGACGGACCCGACTGACTGACTGACTGACTGACCCGACTGACTGACCCGACTGACTCGACTGACTGACTGACAGACGGACCCGACTGACTCGACTGACAGACGGACCCGACTGACTCGACTGACAGACGGACCCGACTGACTCGACAGACTGACAGACGGACCCGACTGACTCGACTGACTGACTGACAGACGGACCCGACTGACTCGACTGACTGACTGACAGACGGACCCGACTGACTCGACAGACTGACTGACTCGACAGACTGACTGACTCGACAGACTGACTGACTCGACAGACTGACTGACTGACTGACTGACTGACAGACGGACCCGACTGACTCGACTGACTGACTGACAGACGGACCCGACTGACTCGACTGACTGACTGACAGACGGACCCGACTGACTCGACTGACTGACTGACAGACGGACCCGACTGATAGACGGACCCGACTGACTCGACTGACCCGACTGACAGACGGACCCGACTGACTCGACTGACCCGACTGACTCGACTGACTGACTGACGGACCCGACTGACTCGACTGACCCGACTGACTCGACTGACCCGACTGACTCGACTGACTGACTGACAGACGGACCCGACTGACTCGACTGACCCGACTGACTCGACAGACTGACTGACAGACGGACTCGACAGACTGACTGACAGACGGACCCGACTGACTCGACTGACAGACGGACCCGACTGACTCGACAGACTGACTGACAGACGGACCCGACTGACTCGACAGACTGACTGACAGACGGACCCGACTGACCCGACTGACTGACTGACGGACCCGACTGACTGACTGACGGACCCGACTGACTGACTGACGGACCCGACTGACTCGACAGACCCGACTGACTCGACTGACTGACTGACTCGACTGATAGACGGACCCGACTGACTCGACTGACTGACTGACAGACGGACCCGACTGATAGACGGACCCGACTGACTCGACTGACTGACTGACAGACGGACCCGACTGACTCGACTGACAGACGGACCCGACTGACTCGACTGACTGACTGACGGACCCGACTGACTCGACTGACCCGACTGACTCGACTGACTGACTGACTGACTCGACAGACCCGACTGACCCGACAGACTGACTGACCCGACTGACTCGACTGACTGACTGACTCGACTGACTGACCCGACTGACTGGACTGACAGACGGACCCGACTGACTGGACTGACAGACGGACCCGACTGACTGGACTGACAGACGGACCCGACTGACTGGACTGACAGACGGACCCGACTGACTGGACTGACAGACGGACCCGACTGACTGGACTGACAGACGGACCCGACTGACTGGACTGACAGACGGACCCGACTGACTCGACTGACTGACTGACAGACGGACCCGACTGACTCGACTGACTGACTGACAGACGGACCCGACTGACTCGACTGACTGACTGACAGACGGACCCGACTGACTCGACTGACTGACTGACAGACGGACTCGACTGACTCGACTGACTGACGGACGGACTCGACTGACTCGACTGACAGACGGACCCGACTGACTCGACTGACTGACTGACAGACGGACCCGACTGACTCGACTGACTGACTGACTCGACAGACTGACTGACTGACTGACTGACTCGACTGACTGACCCGACTGACTCGACTGACTGACTGACTCGACTGACTGACTGACTGACCCGACTGACTGACCCGACTGACTCGACTGACTGACTGACAGACGGACCCGACTGACTCGACAGACTGACAGACGGACCCGACTGACTCGACTGACTGACTGACAGACGGACCCGACTGACTCGACTGACTGACTGACAGACGGACCCGACTGACTCGACTGACTGACTGACAGACGGACCCGACTGACTCGACTGACTGACTGACAGACGGACCCGACTGACTCGACTGACTGACTGACAGACGGACCCGACTGACTCGACAGACTGACTGACAGACGGACCCGACTGACTCGACAGACTGACTGACAGACGGACCCGACTGACTCGACAGACTGACTGACAGACGGACCCGACTGACTCGACAGACTGACTGACTCGACAGACTGATTGACTCGACAGACTGACTGACTCGACAGACTGACTGACTGACAGACGGACCCGACTGACTCGACTGACTGACTGACAGACGGACCCGACTGACTCGACTGACTGACTGACAGACGGACCCGACTGACTCGACTGACTGACTGACAGACGGACCCGACTGATAGACGGACCCGACTGACTCGACTGACTGACTGACGGACGGACCCGACTGATAGACGGACCCGACTGACTCGACTGACTGACTGACGGACGGACCCGACTGACTCGACTGACTGACTGACGGACGGACCCGACTGACTCGACTGACCCGACTGACTCGACTGACTGACTGACAGACGGACCCGACTGACTCGACTGACAGACGGACCCGACTGACTGACAGACGGACCCGACTGACTCGACTGACTGACAGACGGACCCGACTGACTGACAGACGGACCCGACTGACTCGACTGACTGACAGACGGACCCGACTGACTCGACTGACTGACTGACGGACCCGACTGACTGACTGACGGACCCGACTGACTCGACTGACTGACTGACAGACGGACCCGACTGATAGACGGACCCGACTGACTCGACTGACTGACTGACAGACGGACCCGACTGATAGACGGACCCGACTGACTCGACTGACTGACTGACGGACCCGACTGACTCGACGGACCCGACTGACTCGACTGACTGACTGACGGACCCGACTGACTCGACTGACCCGACTGACCCGACTGACTCGACTGACTGACTGACTGACTCGACTGACCCGACTGACTCGACAGACCCGACTGACTCGACAGACTGACTGACTGACTGACTGACTGACCCGAC